>NC_073744.1:75682793-77156293 GCF_029784135.1 Toxorhynchites rutilus septentrionalis | reverse complement strand
AGCTGTTGTTTACTTTTAACCTTAGGCTGCTGTGTGCGGATGGTTTTTATTTAGTTCTAATTTTTATTGTATTGCTGCTTGCAATACAATAAATACAGCGTTTAGGGATCGTACGCGGTTTTTGCTTGTCTCTATCTAAAGGTTTCTGAGCCCGTGATGCTTTGCAGCTGCCAGATGCCGTGTTTGGAAAATTCACAATTTCGAATGTGATGAATATCAATTTGTTGCTTTTGATATTTGAAGTATTAATAACGGCGAAGTTATGAACCCCACTCAATGCCGCATTCATTTATTATAGCAAATTTGTTCATGCATCAGCGATATGAATCGCTATTCGTTTCTTATCGTTGTTGAATGTCATCGCCATCGTTTCTTATCGTTGTTGAATGTTTTTCTGTTCGAAAGGGAATGCTTATGACCTTATGTGCTTATATTGTTTACCTTTATTATCGTATGTTATACTGTCAGTCACCGGTGACTGATGTGATAGTTAACGTGTTAATATTAAAAACTTTTATATCTCGAACCCCCTACATGAAAAAATAAAAAAAATAAAAATACGTAATTTAGATAGTGCAAATTAAAGTTCGAGTGAATAAAAAAAGGGTACTAATTTTCACGTTTTTTTTCACGTTTAAACATCAATACTCTTTAACTCTTTCTAAGACATTATTTCCGTACGACTCATAGTTTTTTTTAGATATAAATTATCAAAGATTTCTCTTATTAAAATCGATACGTCCTATTCAAAAGTTACACTTGAGTCAAAAAATTCCCAGTTGCTGTGTGTGTCACATTTCCTCCAACCCAAACAGAATACAAACTGTCATTCGAATCAAGAATACATGTTTTTCAAATCTGCATTTTCAGGACGATCCCATTTGGAATTACTCTATTGTAAGAAAAGAGTAAGCTAATAGATAGATCTAACACCGCATTTGTCAACACCGAATTTATTGGTTTTTTTCTATTATTACGGCTGAAAACTACAAAGTTCATTCTCCTCAGCCTAGCAAAAGACCAATTTTAAAATCAATTAACGATTTGTTCGGTGATTGAACCCATGACCGGTCGCTTATTAAGAAAACGTCAGTTTAGGCGGGACGAAATTCTCGTTGATTATACAGGGTTTTCCAACTTTAAATTCCGAAAGTAAATTGAAATTCGAATTTCACACTTAGAATTCGAATTTCGATGAAACTTTTATTTCAAATTATGCCATTATGTGTTAAATACAACATCATTCAAATGTCCACGCGAAATTATGCGTCCCTCAAATTTCGTTCGCAATATGGCCATGTTCGATCGTGTTGTGTGACACGTGGCGCCGTCCTGCTGAAACCACATGTCATCCGTATCCATATCTTCAATTTGTGGCAAAAAAAATCGGTTAACATGCGGCCATAGCGCTCACCATTCACAGTTACCGTCTCGCCGTTCTCATTTTCAAAGAAATACGGCCCGATGACTCCACCATAATGCGCACCAAACAATGACTTTAGGCGGATGCAATGGCCTCTCAACAATCACGTGTGGATTTTCTGAGTCCCATATACGGACATTTTGGGTGATCACATAGCCACCGAGCTCGAAATGTGCCTCATCGCTGAAGAAAATTTGATGCGAAAATTCAGCATTTTGCTGCTGTTGTTCGTTCACCCAATCGACGTATGCCCGACGCATTCCATGGTCACCACGCTCTAACTTTTTACCAGTTGGACTTTATATGGATGTAGATGCAAGTCCAAATGCAAAATTCGCCAGAATGATGTGTTTGACAAGCCCAATTGCTGAGCACGCCGTGGAATTGAAACATTCGGGTCATCCTTCACACTGGCAGCAACAGCAGCAATATTTTCGGCCGAACGCACATTACGATCCGCTACGGATCCACTTTGTTCGAATTTACGCACTACATTAGCGATTGTGTGCTCTGTAGGCCGTCCATGACGACCAAAATCCGTCCGTAATGCTCGAAAAACATTTGCCGGGTTTTCATCATTTTTATAGTATTATTTAACAAAATTAACACGTTGTGCGATACTAAAACGATTCATATTGTAAAATGGCAGACATTCAACTAACGATATGACACTTTGGTTGACAGCTATGTCAAACGGTTGTCAGCGCAGGGCTGTATACTTTCGGAAGCCCGAAATGGAAAACCCTGTAGAATAGAATAGCGTAGAGAAGTTAGTTTTTGATTATTCTGTATTTTTTAGGTTGAAAGGGATAATATCGGTACCGTTTCCGTAGGGGCCCTTCGTTGTCCTTCGTGGTCGTCGTCGTTGTCGCGCTGCGGTTCACCGATGCGGATGGGAGGGAGGAGGCGTTCTATCCGTGATGCTCTGGACCGTATAGCAAAAAGCGTCGCTTTGAAACGTGGTGATAGGTGGACGGAGTTTCTCTGCAGGACACTCGAGGATGATGTAGAGTGATTCAGGGTCCTATAGATGGGATCAGCAGGAGGTCTTCTCTCTCTCTACCTGTGTCACTTCACTCTATCACTCACTTTTTACTTTCATCACTCTTTACTATCTTCTCAACTCACTGTCTTCCAACTCTCTTCTCTTCAAGAAGAGAGTCTCTTCTCTTCTATCAAATTTATTCATTTGCGTGTCGTTTCCTGGCTCCGGACTAAGTGACCGAGTCCATCCAACATCTCCTTCCAAGGTACCTCCTTTCCTATCATTCAGCTCCTTCCCTCCTTCTACTCCCTCCCATTTCCACCGGAAGGACATATGTCAAGTCCGACAGATGTCTTTTTCGCCTGACGAACCACGTCGGCCTGATGACGGGTTTGTTGATTTACATCGATATTTTTTCGAGGTAATTACATTTAACAACAATCAGACCAGTCACAACCAAACAAAAATTCACTTATACACTAAACAGAAATAATTCGACACAGACAACATATTGTGACCGATGATTTAAATTGATCGGTAACAACCGAAGGGCCCGAAGCATTTTGGAGACGACTACCGTTAGAATAGGGGCCTGATTTGAAACAGGTATGCGGCTGGACGACATAAATCTTCCTCACAGCTAGCCTATGACCTATCGCCAGCTGCAGGGCTTGAAGAAGCGATCCAAGAAACAACCGGACTTGCGAGAGAAGGTAGGGCAAACTTCATCGAGAAGGGGTACGTTCACAAAACAACATCAAAGCAGATCTCCAATATAGAATTGAACAAAGCGTGTTATTTACCATTGAATGTGGTAACCTATACCAAGAAACCGGGAAGGATTCGACTGGCGTAAGACGTAACGGTGAAGGTAGGAGGGATTCCCTCAATGATATGCTGCTCAAGGACCCGGATATGCTAGTCGTTTACTTCCGATTTCCTTCCCTGCTTTGCGATGGGACAGTTTGCCTTTTTGGTTGCGCGTGGCTGTATTGTGCTTTTAGTTGCATGTCGAAACTTATTGCTTTTATAAATTATGTCATGCGCAACTCATAGCATTTGATGGAATGATGGGAGCGATTTAGGAAGTGGATAATGTAGACGCAAATATGCCTTTTTCGCACTAAAATGCATATAAAACATCGAAAACGTAACTGATAACGAAAAATCGTCAAATATGCTTCTTTTTCATATACCGCACAAGGAAAAAATTGCACAAAAAAATGTTTGCCTGTAGTTACAAGCGAACGCAAGTACTAGATAAGAAGTTTTGGGAACGTTGGTGCAAAGAATACTTTCCATTACTGAACCAACGTAGTAGGTGGTACGAGGGTTGCCGGACACTGAGAGTAGGAGACATAGTGTTAGTGGTAGATGATGATAAAGGAGGTACAAATATCAGAGGCATCATATACGGCATCGGCATCGTAGATGGTTAGGACGACTAATGGATGTTTTCGAAGACCTGTGGCTAAGCTAGCGGTTCTGGAGCTAGGAAATAAACCGAACCTGACCTTACTCACGAGTAATGCGATCAGGCTTTACGGACTGGAGAGTGTTTGTATCGCGCTGAAATCTAGTAGACTGTAGAAAATTCCATTGCTCATTAATTAACAGTCTAGGTAGGCGAAATAAATGACGTCATTCAATTGATTTTTTTCAGGTGTATGACACAATTCTCGCTATCTCACTCTACCTACCGTCACCGCCTATCTCACTATCCCTCTGCTGTAAAAGTTCATCATCGACATCACGATATGTCAGATTGTGGTAAATTGGTAATTCGCGATGACAGTGGCATGGTGTCGACTTCGAATTAGGGCCATAATTTGGGTCCCAAACTCGTAAGTGTAATCTCTATCAGATTAGAAGACACGAAGCCGGTTTTTGAATTTTAAAATTTGAATGAAAATTTTCTCATCATGTTATTTACTTACTTGAAACATGTATTTCTGACTTTCATTCAACCATATGGCTATACAATTCCAACATTGTCACTGATTTTTTTTCATTATAATATAAAGTTATCTTCATAAACAATTTTCGTATGAGACTTTTTCCCCACCTACAAACCAAAGTGTTTTTAATTTAAATAGAATACTAATTTGATATGGATAAGCTAATTTTCATTCATAATTTTAATTTTGAAAACGTTCATTCCCACTGAAAATCAGCTATTCTTTGACGCTCCCCTAAACTAGTAAACGAAGCACAATGCCGTCAACGCGGATCGCTCTTTTGAAGAAAACAAATACTTTTGACGTTTGAGATGTTGGCACCAAAAACATGGCGGGTGTCATACAGCTGATTTTTTTCCTCTTGAATACATGCGTAGCTTCCAGAACTTTTTGCGAAGATTTCAACTATTGAACTAAAGGCGACAGGGGTATAGACTCAAAGGCAAGTGCCGGGGAAGATAGAATCGGTCTCAGAGATAAAACTAAAAATCTTTGAGAAATGTTCTGCAATGGCCGAGGAAAAAATGTCTCTTTAGCGGATTTTGTCGAATGCGCTCAAAGCTAAAAAAATATTAATTTTTTAGTTCATTTTCATAAATTATCAACTAACTTAAATTTTCAGTTTTATCTCTAGGACCTATTTTATCTCCTTCGGCACGGGTTGAAATTGCCATTTGGGACTATACACTTGTCGTCTTCACTTCAAGAAATCAACGGGAAAAGTTCTGGAAGTTCTGGGAACTACGCGTGTTTTCAAAAGAGCGAAAATCACTTTAATAAATTGAGTTTTTTTTATTTCGCCTGCCTACACTGCAAGTTGGTGAGTAAAGGAATGTTATACAGTGTACTAGCAGAGAAGAGAAGTGGAACATGAGAGAAAAAAGTGGCAACGATTTGTGGCAAGAAAATGTAAACAGTGAAAAAATTGACAGATGGTTTACGCTCTAAAAATTGAACATAATGTTAAGACGTCTCTTGTGCTCCCTTGGCCGAGTGGTTAGCGTCACAACTAACATGCCGGGTGTTCGGGTTCGATTCCCGTTCTGGTCGGGGGAATTTTTCGTCAAAGAAATTTCCTCCGACTTGCACTGTGATCACGCGTATTCTAGAGCTTGCCACTCAGAATGCATTCAAGGCGTGTTACTTGGCATAGAAATCTCAACTAAGTACTAATAATGACGCAAGTAATACTACGTTGAGACGGCGAAGTTCCGCTAGGAACGCCTGCTTCATAATCGCCCAATATTTCTCTATTGGGCGAAGCTCCGGCGCGTTGGGCGGGTTCATTTCCTTTGGCACGAAGGTGACCCCGTTGGCTTCGTACCACTCCAACACGTCCTTTGAATAGTGGCACGAAGCGAGATCCGGCCAGAAGATGGTCGGGCCCTCGTGCTGCTTCAATAGTGGTAGTAAGCGCTTCTGTAGGCACTCCTTAAGGTAAACCTGCCCGTTTACCGTGCCGGTCATCACGAAGGGGGCGCTCCGCTTTCCGCAAGAGCAGATCGCTTGCCACACCATGTACTTTTTGGCAAACTTGGATAGTTTCTGCTTGTGAATCTCCTCCGGAACGCTGAATTTGTCCTCTACGGAGTAGAACAACAGGCCCGGCAGCTGACGAAAGTCCGCTTTGACGTAGGTTTCGTCGTCCATTACCAGGCAATGCGGCTTCATCAGCATTTCAGTGTACAGCTTCCGGGCTCGCGTCTTCCCCACCATGTTTTGCCTTTCGTCGCGGTTAGGAGCCTTCTGAACCTTGTATGTACGCAGGCCCTCCCACTGCTTGGTCCGCTGGACGAATGAACTTGACAAATTCAGCTTATTGGCGACATCCCGGACCGAACTTCTCGGATCACGTCTAAACTGCTTAACTACGCGCTTGTGATCTTTTTCACTGACGGAGCATCCATTTTTGCCGTTCTTCACCTTCCGGTCGATGGTTAGGTTCTCGAAGTATCGTTTTAGTACTCTGCTGACCGTGGATTGGACATTCCCAGCATCTTACCGATGTCCCGATGTGACAACTCCGGATTCTCGAAATGAGTGCACAGGATTAATTCACGACGCTCTTTTTCGTTCGACGACATTTTTCCAAATTTACGAAAAATTTACAGTGAAGCATGGCCAACGTGATCTATACACTCTTATCTGATTATAAGCGAAAGCTGAAGATATAATTCCTAAAAATTAAATTTCTACAGCGTTTTTTCCGTGATGCAATTTGATGTGACACACCCTTTACTGCATTTGGATTGATGCTAGAAAATATAAGTATCATCAGCTTCCTTTAATAGTGGATGTGATGTAATTCACTTTATATTTGTATATATATTTCTATATATTTTTAAACGAACACATTTGTCAAACAAACTGCAAAACTAAAAACTTTTATACTGTGCCTACCAACTAGCGAACCACCAATTAAAAAACACTCCAACTAAAATAGCGCCAATAAGCGAATGTGTTCTGTAAAACTGTAAAAAAAAATATAAAAAATCACAATCGAAGACTCTTTTTGTCGTTTATGAGTTTGGTTTTTTTATGTTACTACTAGACATGTTTGCGGATTAACAGAAAGATACGATATGTTGATCCTTGAAATAAGTTTGAAAGTTGAAAATTGGAAAAAAATATAAAATTCATGTGAATGGAGACGACTTTTGTGTACAGCACATGCCACTGGGGCCTATTGGGCGCAAGGGAGAATTTTAATTACTACATACCGTTTTCATACGCCGATTCCATTTGAATGCCTTCCTTCCGAAAACTCGCCATAATTAGCATGGTTCCCTAGCTGTTGTGTACACCGCCCTCTGTTTTATACTTGCAAATTACACAAAAACAGCTCAACCTTTCGATGTTATTCCCTGTGTTGCGTTATAATTAACCTCTTCACCTCCGAATGACCTCTTCGCCGGCACACGAATGTGCGCCAGATGGCGATTCAGGCATTGCGGACACACGCGTTCTTTCATCTAATTATTTAAAAAAATGTTCCACCCTAACAAGATTGATCGTTAAAATCAACTTCCCCTTTTTTTCGGACATATCGAAACAAATATGCAACCAAATCGAATCAGCACTCATTACATCCCGATGGCTACCAGGGGTGGTCACAACAGGGATTCCTTCCACGTCTCGTCCGGTGTCGGTCCTCGTTAAGTAACTATAATTAAGTTTCGCTAGCTTTTAATTGTCAATTAAAAAGGTGCATTGTGTATGTGTATGCGTATTGCCTTATGCGAAGTGCAACTTTGTGCATCAAAAGAAGCGTTTTCTACGGAACCATCCATCGGCAGGGATAATTAAATGGAGAGCAGCTCCCATTGAAAAGCACTTGCTTGCCGCTGCAGGCTGTGAGAATGTGCGGAATGGGAAAAGTCATTACCAAATGAAATTAATGACCGTTTTCCGATGGAAACCTCACAATTACCTACGAGCTTTTAGCCGATTTGATACAGAGAATCAGATTTCAGGAGGTAACAAATTCAATAAACCGAGCTTGTTTTTTATGTTGTCATGAAAATACATTTTTAATAGAGAGCAACTACATGCCAAATCAGCCGAAAAACAGCCAATTTTGACGCGACCATTCTGTTTTTTCTACACATTGTACATTTGATAGTTTTTATAAAATCGTAATACATTGCGAAATCGTAACCATTGAAGGAGATTAATACAAAAAATGGAATCTACATGCGATTCTACATAAAACACTACATATTACGTTTTATCCTAGGACTAACCATTCTCGAGATAAGTTGATAAGTTTTCATACAACATTGATCACGGTTTAGGCTTGATGACAAAA
Organism: Toxorhynchites rutilus septentrionalis; assembly: GCF_029784135.1. Taxonomy (NCBI): domain Eukaryota; kingdom Metazoa; phylum Arthropoda; class Insecta; order Diptera; family Culicidae; genus Toxorhynchites; species Toxorhynchites rutilus. The sequence goes on along the minus strand of NC_073744.1, from coordinate 77,148,119 downwards.
TACAAGATCGCACCAAAACCAAGGATTTTCATCGTGACTTACGATGAAAGGATGAAACTGATTTTTTAGCAGACACTTTTCCCGTTAAATTTTTTTGTTGACTATGCCTGTGGTGATAAAACACTGATATTTTCTGCTACAAATGCAACTTGTCTGCCAAACAAGATATTTTTTTGGGAAATTTCGTCAGCTTTTACGTCCGAAAATATTCAGGTGTTGCATTTCAGCGCATTGCAGTTTAAAAGTCAGTCATGAAAGTTATTTGAAAATGGTCCAGAATGTTAGCAATCATGATTGCTATGAACCGACATTTTTCCCTCCTACAATCATACATTCTGTTCTAAGTATGTTAAGACGGGCTTCTGATATACTACCATATCTATCAATTTTTTTAAAACTTCTTCTAACTACTTAACATCCTCCTCTTCTATCCAAAAATCATCTGCAAAAGATCCATTACACGATTAATCGAATATTAACAATAAAGTAGGTGATTTAATAATTCTTTCATAACTTGGTCAGGAAATTTTGATGCAACAAATACAAATACACTGCTTATTCACGCATATATACGTGATAGCAAAATTCGCCTGAAGCTCTGTCGATTTGCTGTCGGAAAATAAAAAGTCACAAGGCTGGTTCATTCGATCTCGTCGAAATATTTGTCAAAACATTGTGTTGTTTGTTTGTCAAGCTTCCGGTATTGTGATAAAGGTAGAAACATAAGATATTTCCGAACTATGCAAATATAAGATAATACTGAGCATATTTATTCGATACTTAGGCGAACGGTCAAAATTCGGTGAAAACTCGAAAACTGATCGATTCCGAAGTGAATGCGAAAGTGAGCTACCGTTAAATCGCAGAAAAATATGGTATTTCTATCGGAGCGATTTCGATAATCATGGAAAAGGCATAAGACACCGTAGAGCGGAAATTCGAGGGTGGAAGGCCTCGTAAAACCTCAGTTCACACAGATCGCTTCACTCGCCGCTTGGTAGGATCGGATCCCGATAAATCTTGTCAGGTGACCCAGGAAAAGTTGGGCCTCAACATAACTAGTCGAACTGTGAGCGACTGACTTCGTGAATTGGAGAGATATACATTTGAAAATGAATACAAACAATGGCTTTCAGTAAAGGAATTCGTTCGAACACGAATTTTCCGAAAAAAACATGAAAAAGTGTTTTGTGTAATGTTGTTTACCTTTTTCTTTCCAACAACAAATACGATCATTTTTGGATCCAAATCCAACTCGCATGAATGAAAATTCCGTTCTTGACGGATTAATGACTTTCCATGTATCGTGCAGGCTCAAGTTCTGTAATCGTTGTGCTTGACCTTATGTTCACGATCATTTTTCTCAACCTCCTTCTAGAGCAGTGGTACTCTCCCTTCTTCTCATAGGCGCCACAAACACGTGTTAGTCATGGTGCCGCGGGCTGCAAAGAAAAATAAGATAAATAAAAAAGTGTGATGTTCGAGACACGACCGCACTGTTAATATAGAACTACGAAATTATTGCCTGCGAGCACAAATATTGATGAAATTTAACACTAAAACACTTTGATACAAATATTTGATAGCGATGACAAGGGCCTACAAATTGATGCTTCCACTGAGTGCGGAGCACGAACGCTTCGCGAAGCAATTTGAGTAGATTGTCAAGTTAATTCTAAGCATCAGCATTTACTGTTTATTGAAACTGGAAACTGAAACTGGAATACTGAACTTCTTGAATATCTAAGTAGTTTTTCAGTATCTCCCAGCAAAATTACATCTCCAACGCAGAACGAAACATCTCAGCAGACGCAGAACGGTAACAGAAAATCCGAACCGAACCTATTATGTGGTGGCTGCGGAGGCGTAAACAATACCATCGAAATAAAATTTCAACTTCAGTTTTCTACCTCTCAACGTTAAAAAAATACCTTTCTTCACTTTCAACCAGAAAACATTGAAAACACTAAAGTTGAATGATCGATTGAAAAATTCACAGAAGTCATTCACGATTTATCAGTTATCCAAGCAGCATGGCTTTCCAAATAGTATTTCTAAAGGCCAGGTTGTTTAGTTTGATATTTCAAATTGGAGTTTTTTCAAGACTAGAGGCGAATAAACGGAGGAAGCTTAAACCATCTACAATTCAAAACAACATCATTACACCAATAAATCCAAACACACTCCTGAAATTACAGAAGCTCTCTTCAGGCAAACATAAATATTAAATAGATTTTTAGAATGTATCGAGAACTCTTCAATATCTCTTTAGTCGAAAGTTTTAGCGGCCCTGAAAAGGACCGATTGGTTTGTGTTTTTTTGTACACGCAGTTGAAAATGGTTGATTAATGATTAATTCTTGTTCTCGCGAGAACAGTTAACGTACTCAGAATCGCGTCTTTTTTACCTTACTACATACAGTGCGGTTCCAGGCTATTATGTATTTGTCCCACATTACCGTTATCTATTTGATAACGCATAACGCATAAAATGAACAATTCGTACACTCTCCCCGGTATGAAAACCGACGACGTACCTCCTATTTAATATTTCTCTTCTGCTTTGACTTCGCTCTACACTATGATTGCTTCTCGCATATTCTGAAGATGCATTCTGTGGCGAAAATTGTTCAACAGATTGGCTAGGGCGAGTACAATATTTAGAGTACTTTTGCTGACAGCCACCGACATGCATTGATGAATCTTGACTAAGATGGATTTTCAAGCAGGTACTCATATTTATAGATTTTTGTGATGAATGATCGAAGAAGTTTTTGGATCAATTAGTAAACAGCATACGCCTTTTATCTTTCTAATAGAGTGATTGCCATACCACTTGACGCTCGAAACTTTGCGCCCCAAACGTAACGCTCTTGTTTCAGAAATTTTAAACTTACACCCCATTACAGATTCAAATATGATCTGATGCAGAAATACAGAGGCACTCTTCACCAGACGGCATGTAAATCAACGCGGTGCCCCCACCGACAAAAAAAATACACCATACAGTGCGATATCTATCATTCATTCTTCCTTAGAATCGAGCAAAACCATTGTTTGTGACATCAGTACTGAGAAAGACTGCTGTATGATTGTTGGAAGGAGAGAACATGAATGATGATGATGCTTTGAATTATAGAGGCTTTTAAATTCAATAGTTCATTTGTCTCTAGTCATGAAAAAGACCAATTTGGAAAACTCAACTAAACACTCGGCATTGAAAAAGGTTATTCGAAAGACTCGCTACTCTCTGGTCGCTAGCTAGATGACTGACAGATGAATTGTGAATACTGTGTCTGAATACTGAAGTTTCTTATACGCAAAGAATAGAACACGTGGGAGGTAAGATTGCAATATTATCTCTTTCCACATTGTCCGTGGAACAAGTACTGCAATTGCAATTCGAGCGACCAATTTACGCCTGTCTTATTAGCAGTGATATTATAATATGGTACCTCCCTCATACACACTTGGTCACAAGAACATGATAGGAAAATGTTTATTTTCCTTAATAAAAATCATTCATGGGTTAGGGAACCGTAATGTACAAATTACCGAAAAAATTGATAGAATTTCCGATTCGATTGGAATGCAAACCATCAAAATTCATTCACACATGTCCTATTACACCTTTTCATAGCATATACCATGGCCAGGTTCTTGTTGTTATCAATATAAAGTACACATTATTTCAGCCTTCCCGACATGCATAAATCGATAAAAGCCGATAAGCACGAATAAATCGTGTTCAATGCACATCCAGTGCTGCTTCCGCTCGTGTATTACAGCAGATGTTCCGTAATCCCACACCGGCTAGAAGGCAGCCTCTGTTTGGCCAAGCAGTTTCCCTTAGCCTAGAAGCGGACGGACAAACGGAAGAGTGTTAAGTTTACGGGAAAACAAATTGCCTCTGGCCGGTTTGCCATTACACGGTCCATTGGAGCTTGAACGTTGGAGTATTTAAAGTGATTAAGTACATTCAACGTCTGAGAGTGCTAATGCTCTTTCTGTCCGGGAGTTTTCTTCCAATCGTTGAACGTCGCTTTTAAAAGTGTGTTTCATTCGAGCTTTCGCAGTGTCTTCTGCTCGACCCATAAACAGCTAATTTAATTTTAAACTCAAACTTATGCTTCTTCGCTTCGTGCTTCTAATCTTCCTTTATCCCCCACACTTCTCCTGAATGCAGCGATGGCTTAGCGTCGGGACGAAAGTCGGTCTCTGCAGCGCTATACAATTAAATAGAATTCCTGCCCCGCGGTACTGAAATTTATGATACCGTCAGCATCAGAGCTTGTCATGAAGACCTTCGCACTCACTACCAAAGTCCCTGCCAGTAACACAAGCTCTAGTTGAAGGGAAGGTTCCGTGCAGGCCATGATGGAATTTCTCCGACGCTCCAACGTTCGTTATGCGCTGATTACAAATAATTCGATTAACTCGTTCTGTTGCTGCCTCCGCTCAACGTAAAGCTTCGACATGAGCACGTGCTTAACCCCCTCTAGTTCTCGTCTGCTACGATCCGGTCTCCAACATTCCGGAAATCAGAGCACACAACAGGGAAACTTTCATCAGAGTATTTGAAGAATCCTTCAAATTCCAATGTTTTCCCAGCGCGAGCGATGCCGATGCCGACGATGAAAAATGAAAACAAAACAATCCCAGCGTCGAGTAAATTCTTCAAATTTTCGCATGTATATTTATTTAACAGCCAGCCAGCCCGAGGCCTGGTCTGCGCTACCCTCAGAGATATCCGATTCTCGAGCGAAACTCGAAATATTTTCATTAAACTCGTCTTCCTGGGGTGAGAAGCGCCAAGAAATGGCTCTCTGCATTAACCCTCCTATACTCGCGCGCACTGGTCTCACAGACCGAGAAGTCAATGATTCGTTAGTTGGTTTCTCAGAAAACATCAACATTACGACTTTGCAATTCTTTCTAGCCTCCTCATTCGTCGTTCATCATAAAAATCATTCTAACTGAGGCTTAAATCATTCGACCGAGGAAAATAACAACCGGGGAAATTGAGTGGTCGAAAAATCGAACGTTAGCTATAACGGACATATATTTCTGTTCCAACACATAACAGCAACAGCTTCGTCTGAAAGAAAAAAACTACCAGTAATTAGTTAAAGCTATATGAAATAAGGAAGGTCACATCCCACCATAGGTGGATTTATTCAAGTTTATATCTTTCTTTCCCCTGTACTTGTTCGTCCCGAAATTTAAAATTAATGCATTTATTAATGCCGCATATTAGATAATTGAAGTGACTTTTACTTCGCAGTATTTTTGTTCTTGCAGAAAAATAGTGCGGGTTGCGGCCAATGTTCAACTTTTCGAACAGCCATTTCCCAGAAAATGGAAGATGAGAAAAAAATAATTCTTGAACATTGGAGTTTCTTTAGCGTCAATAGTCAAAATTAATCCTAATAATAATAAGCTTTCGTAAAAAAATAAGTTTCACGGCTTGGTCGTTAAAGGGTTAACGCACCATACTCTAAGAACATTGGAGTTTCTTTAGCGTCAATAGTCAAAATTAATCCTAATAATAATAAGCTTTCGTAAAAAAATAAGTTTCACGGCTTGGTCGTTAAAGGGTTAATATAAAGAAAAAAATCGAATTTCGTTATTTGGGTTGGAGTATCAAAAATTACACTGTTTTGAGGAGGCTGAATTGGATGACTATTAAAACTAAATGAAGTTGGAGAAAACATATTTTCTATTGTTTTTGACGTAGGACTACGTCTTTCATTAAGGATTCCAAATCATAAAATAGGTATTTATGAAATAAAGTTAACGTAAATAACTATTTTTGCTGCGAACGGATTTTGACGAATTGCATACCCAACGAATCGGAAATTCCTTCAAATTTGCAGGGCTATGGAATCGGAAAAAAATTTCCCGACTCCGACTCCGACTCCGACTTCAACTCCGAATCCTGCTAAAAAAATGAAACAATTCGAAAACAGGTTTTGCATTGGAACGTTTAATTTACGATTTACTCTGATTAGTCAATAAAAATAAACATCGAAATTTAGAATTCCTTTTCCCAAAGAAAATATGCCACCCCTCTAAACTCGATTCGACTACGAGTAATCGGTTTCCTACCTTATTAACCTTAAAGTCGAGTAAAAATGTTGATATTAACTAGTAAAAATGTAGTTAAGAGTTTGGCCTCCTCCTTCGTCAACAACAAATCTTTCATCCGTTCCGATATTTTAGATAGTGCTCCCTTGGCCATCGTTCATTGGCTCTCGTAAAATAAAATTCTTCTCTTCGGATCAATGTAAATTACTGCTAACAATATAGGGTTGGCCAGGAAAGTACTTTCTCATCTCTCTATGGGCCGTACAACTCCATCTGCAATTGGTCATACTATCTCACTAAGGCGGAAAATCAGACTACTCCATTCCAACATAAATGAACGATCATCCGATCCGCCACGAATCGTTGATTGGAGTGTGTGAATGGTGCAACACATGTGGAAGATCTTGAACATATCGGTAACTTAATCTATCATCTAGTGTTTGCTCCTTCAATCACCATGCAGCGGATGCTTTGGCTTTGAAGATAAATTCCAAGTTTTCTTGCCATTTCCCGTTGAAATGCATGAAAACTAGTTGTGACCCCTTGGGATCGATATCGACCACTTTTTTTATTTTTTTTTTTTTTTATTTGTCAATTCATCAACGGGCTGTAAGGGCCCCAATGATGTGCTTAAGGATATATAAAATTCTAAATCTACATTTAAATCTAAACATGAATCAAATGGCATCGTATTACAATTAATTACATCAAATTACAGTCATCACATATTAAAGATACACTTAAAAACAATAATCACGGGACTGTTTGTTCTGTAAAAAAAAGAGCTAAATCTTCGACGAAGAAGCGTTCGGTATAAATGGTAATCGAACAGCATGACTACCCTGTTGAAGAGTCTTTGTAGACCATTTAATCCACCGAACATGCCGTAGTTTGTACATAGGGCGGGCAATCGTAACATCAAGTTATTCCGAAGAGCCCGAGGTCGAACGTTGAAATTAATTTTTTCCAGAAGACCGGGACAATCGATGCGTCCTTGTAAGGTATCAGCTATCATCAAAGCCCTGGCTGTGTCTCGACGAACCGACAAAGTTTCCAAGCTGATCAGCTGACATCGACTCTGGTAACTCGGTAATCGGAGGGGGTCAGTCCACGGCAATCTACGCAGAGCATATCTTATAAATCTTCGTTGAACTGATTCGATCCTTTCGACACCGTTGATGTAGTGTGGAGTCCAAACAGCTGCACCATACTCTAAGATGGAGCGAGTGAGGGAGCAGTAGAGGGATTTCAGACAGTAGATGTCGGTAAAATTTTTAGCAATCCTGAAGATGAACCCCAGAGTTCTGGATGCTTTATTCACCATGTATGTGATGTGCGGTTTGAAAGAGAGTTGCACGTCTAAAATGACACCCAGGTCCTTGACTTCGCTGACACGCTCAATTTACGTGCCGAACAGGACATAGTTGTGCAATATGTGCGCGAAAACGAGATGACAGAACATTCAGCGGGGTTAACCTCCATTCGGTTAAGAATACACCAATCGGCGAAAGCATCCATCTGTCGTTGAAGGAAGCGACAATCTTCAATCGAGCTGACCTGAAGGTAAATTTTTAAATCGTCATCATATGATAGCCGTGGACCTTCAATTACCAGATTTACGTCATTTATTAATTCGTTTATTTTTACAGGCTCAGTTACTTAAGTTTAAAGGAGCCGAATTCCTCAATATAATTTAAAACTATATATATAAACAATTTTTCTTACATCTATGGTTAGTAAGGTGGAAAACCGATTACTCGCGGTGTACTCGAGTTTAGAAGGGTGACATATTTTTAGGAGAAGGATGAGATATAAGGAAATTGTAACAATGTTGATGAACACTCATTTGTTAAATCTATTCGTATATCTATAGTGTATTTACATTTCAACTTATTCTAATATTTATAGCAAGGGGACGAATTACCCGCGAAGGAAGGAAAGGAGGGTATAAGGATGTAGGGACAATCACACACGAAGATCTATAGCTTTAAGGAAAACATATATATGGGACATGTAATCAAGGTCTAACCGAGCCAACACATCTCTCACCGGCACATTGGGCTGTCTTCCTCGGGCCCGAAGGGAGTTTTCTAAATTCGATCTGGCGACCAGATACACCTCGCACGACCAAACAACGTGCTCGATGTCGTGATAACCTTGGCCACAAACGCAGAGATTGCTGCTGGCAAGATTGAAAAGGAAGAGTAGTGCATCTAACGAACAGTGATTGGACATGAGTCGGGAGAAGGTGCGAATAAAGTCCCGACTCAAGTCCAGACTTTTGAACCACGGTTTGAGGCTAACCTTAGGGATAATCGAGTGAAACCACCGGCCCAATTCATCTTCATTCCACTTGCGTTGCCAGTTAGCGATGGTATTTTTGCGGACTAAAGAATAAAATCCATTGAAGGCGATTTGACGCTGATAAATGTCGCCTTCAATTGCACCTACCTTTGCCAATGAGTCAGCCCTCTCATTACCCGGAATTGAGCAATGTGAAGGGATCCAGACAAAGGTAATGACATAACAGCGTCTGGATAAAGCACTCAAAATTTCTCGTATTCTCTCAAGGAAGTACGGCGAGTGCTTTTCCGGCCTCACTGAACGGATAGCTTCGACAGAGCTAAGACTATCCGTTACAATGTAATAGTGTTCAACAGGTCGTGAGGCGACGCTGTCCAGCGCCCAGTATATCGCTGCCAATTCAGCAATATATACCGAGCAAGGATTCTGAAGACTGTGTGAGGTGCTAAAAAATACGTTGAACACTCCAAATCCTGTGGACTCATTCATAGAGGACCCATCAGTATAGTACATATTATCACAATTGATACGCCCATACTTTGCATTGAAGATCGTAGGAACGAACCCCAATCTAAGATAATCTGGATTTTCGTGGATTTTCTCCTTCATGAACAGATCGAAATGTACAGAGGAATTGATGTAGTCAGGAAAACAAACACGGTTGGGAATATACGAAGAAGGATCAACCTGCATGGAGATGAATTCATGATATGAGCTCATGAATCCAGAATGAAAATTTAACTCGATAAGCTGCTCAAAATTTCCGATCACCAATGGGTTCATAACCTTACACCGTATGAGGAACCGAAGAGATAATAAATTGAAGCGATCTTTTAGTGGGAGTACGCCTGCCAAAACCTCGAGACTCATGGTATGCGTTGAGGGCATACATCCCAACGCGATACGTAGACAAAGATACTGAATTCGCTCGAGTTTAATGAGATGTGTTTTGGCAGCTGATTGAAAACAGAAACTGCCATACTCCATCACTGAGAGAATAGTTGTTCGATACAACATTATAAGATCTTCGGGATGGGCTCCCCACTAGGTGCCGGTAATTGTACGGAGAAAGTTTATTCTTTGTTGACATTTTTTACTCAGATACCTAATATGGGCCCCCCAAGTACATTTGGAGTCGAACCAGACCCCAAGATACTTGAATGACATAGCATGAGTGATCGGTTTACCCAAAAGTTGAAGCTTTGGTTTTGCTGGTCTATGCTTCCTAGAAAAAACCACCATCTCTGTTTTCTCCGTGGAGAATTCGATCCCTAGCCCAATGGCCCAGGTTGAAAAATTGTTCAAAGTATCTTGTAAGGGTCCTTGCAGCTCGGATTCGTTTGTTCCTACGACAGACACCACTCCATCATCTGCAAGTTGTCTTAGGCTGCAATTTTGTGTAAGGCAATTGTCGATGTCGCTTACATAGAAGTTGTACAAAAGGGGGCTTAAACATGAGCCGTGGGGGAGGCCCATGTAAGAGACCCGACTTACTGCCGAATCTCCGTGAGAAAAGTTCAAATGTTTCTCACAAAGCAAGTTATATAACATATTATTCAATAGAGGCGGCAGACCCCGAGAGTGTAATTTGTCCGCCAAAACCTCTATTGAAACAGAATCGAAGGCCCCCTTTATGTCCAAGAATACTGAAGCCATTTGTTTTTTTTCGGCGTAAGCCATTTGAATTTCTGAAGAAAGCAACGCAAGACAATCATTCGTCCCCTTGCCCCTGCGGAACCCATATTGTGTATCTAAGAGTAGGCCATTCGTTTCAACCCATCGATCAAGGCGAAACAAGATCATTTTCTCCAACAATTTCCGTATACAAGACAGCATTGCTATTGGGCGGTACGAATTGAAGTCGGACGCGGGTTTTCCGGGTTTTTGAATAGCTATAACTCGTACTTGTCTCCAGTCATCTGGAACAATATTATTCTCCAGAAACCGATTGAATAAATTCAACAAGCGATGTTTCGCCACATCAGGGAGGTTTTTCAGCAAGTTGAACTTAATTCTATCCGATCCCGGAGCAGAATTGTTACATGAAAGCAGAGCAAGAGAGAATTCTACAATCGAAAACTCGGAATCAAGATCGCACCTACCTTGTGGTATATCTCGAACAATTTTTTGCACAGGAGCGGAATCAGGACAAACCTTCCGTGCAAAATTAAAAATCCATCGATGTGAATATTCTTCGCTTTCATTCGTTGAAGAGCGATTTCTCATGTTTCGAGCCACTTTCCATAATTTTTTATTGACGTTTCTCGTGACAAACCTCCCACGAAATTTCGCCAATAAGCACGTTTTTTCCCTTTGATTAAGTTTTTAAATTGATCTTCAAGGGCTAAATACGTTTGAAAATTTTCAGGGGTTCCACGTTTCCGAAAAGCTTTAAATGCATTCGATTTATCTCCATAAAGCTTGGAACACTGGCTATCCCACCATGGATTGGGAGGCCTTCGACGAATAGTGGAACCTGGGATGGGTTTCGTTTGAGCGCGAACCGCGCTGTCATAGATCAAACGAGAAAGGAAGTTATACTCCTCCAATGGAGGTAAACCATCTCTGGAATTGATGGCGTCCAATCGCGTCCGCATATTTTTTCCAGTCAATGTGTCTTGTGAGGTCATATGCCATGTTTATAGATTCAGAAGAATTCGACCCAATGGTGATAGAAATTTTGATTGGCAAGTGATCACTACCGTTGGGGTCCTGGATTACATTCCACTTGCAATCTAACGATAGTGAATTCGAGCAAAGCGAGAGGTCAAGAGCACTTGGGTTAGCAGGAGGTTTAGGAACACGTGTTGTTTCCCCAGTATTCAAAACGGTCATATTGAAGCTGTTACAAAGGTCATATATCAAAGATGAACGATTGTCGTCGTACTGTTCCCCCCAGGCAGTTCCGTGAGAGTTGAAGTCTCCCAAGATCAATCGTGGCTCAGGAAGGAGTGAGCACATGTCAACAAGTTGCTTGCGGCTAACCGCAGCTCGCGGAGGCCAATACAAGCTGACAATACAGAGGTCTTTGCCTCTGATGTTTGCATGACAAGCAACAGCTTCGATCCCTCCAATAGGTGGAAGGTCAATTCTAAAAAATGAGTGGCACTTATTGATCCCCAAAAGCACCCCTCCGTATCTATCATCACGGTCCAAGCGTATAATATTAAAATCGTGGAAAGAGATATCATCTCGCGAAGAAAGCCAAGTTTCGGACAGAGCAAAAACATCACAATTGAAGTTATGAATTAAAAATTTGAATGTATCCAATTTAGGGATAAGACTACGACAATTCCACTGTAAAACAGTGATATCTCCGACCTCTCTATTTGAATTAGACATCAAGAGAGATAATCATTGCAAGGAGGGGCCATGTTTGCATCAATTGTTGCAAAATTGTCTTTAATACTGGAAGCATTGAGATGAAAATGGTTCTGATGGAGTCGGAAACATTAAAACACTTGAAGATTTGATCCAAAAGGTCAGACAACTTTATAAATCCCGATTGGGAAGTTGAGCTGGACGGAAAAATAGGGACAGTTGGGGTTTTTGATGTCCCCTCGAGTGCTGGGTCGTTCGAAGGTGAACTATTCCCACGGAAGCCAGGAGGAACCTGATTTTGCTTGTCCGCTGCACTCGATTTTTTAGGCAAGCTAACAGGTGGTATCACCGGTGGGACTTGTTCTTGAACTTTGGGAGTGGTCACATTTTTGCGCCGGGGATTCCCTTTGAAAATAAACGGTGTGCCCCCGTTACCTGTATCCGCGTCGATTTCGTCAACTGGCAGCGAATCGAAGGCATTGTTTGTAGGTAATGGTTGTTGTTGTTGAGCCAGTGGAGAAGCGCCCTTCAAAATTTCCGCAAAAGTGCGTTTTGAGCGTTCCTTCAAAGAGCGCTTCTGTTTCTCCCAGCGACTCTTATAAGTTTCACAAGCTGAGAGCACGTGTGGGGATCCCCCGCAATATGGACACTTTTGCTCAGTCGCATTGCAGGATTTCCCCACATGTTGCTCTCCGCAAGTGGCATAGCGCTCCTTGTTGGCGCAATAATCTGCTGTATGACCAACTGACTTGCATTTGTTGCAAGTCATGGGCTTTGGCACGAAGAGTCGCAGTGGTAGCCTCAATTTGTCCACCATAACGTAGTCAGGGAGGGCGGAACCAGCAAAAGTTACTCGAAACGAGTCGGACGGCGTGAATTTTGTTTTTCCCTCTTCCCGGGACACTTTTCCTAATTGATGGCAGTCCAAAATTTTAACTTTCGTCAAAGGGAGTTTTTTGAATCTGCCATCTCCTTGTTTTATGAATTCGCTCGTCAGACCCGTTTCTGTAATCACCCCCGAAATTTCTACGTTATGGGAAGGTACGTACACGCGATATTCTAAAATGAACCGATTGTCAGCAACAATCTCGTTAGCTTGCTTTCGATCAGTCACGACAACACGCAGTTTGTTCGGTCGAACCTTGGAAATTTCGACCATGGAGGAATAATTTTTTGTCAGATCTTTAATGATCTGAATGACATTCAAAGCTTTTCCTTGTGGCTTGGGCCGAAAGAAAACAACCCACGAGCCTGTTCCAGGTGCATCTTCTGGGTATATCTTGACACGGGGAGCGGAGACAACTGAGGGGGCAGACGAAGACGAGGATTGAGTGGAAGAGGATAAAACAGAGGGGAGGGACGAGGTAGATGGTTGAGTGGGATCGGAAGTAACAGGTGAGGAATGCGAAGTCGTCGGCAGAGTGGAAGCGGGAAGGTTAAGGGTTTGAGAGGAGAGGTTTGCGGATTTCTTAGAGGGGGGCTTTTTAGTGTGGCTTGAATCTTCTTCGGAAGAATTATCTTCCGGTGAGGGAACGCGCTTGAGCGACTTCCCGGCCCCTTTTTGTGCAACCGAGGGGGAGTCAATATTTTCATCGTAAGAGATCTCCATATTTGGAGATCTCTCACACTCTTCCATAGTTTATACGGATGATAATTATAATAATATTTTATAATAATTTATATAACCTAATAAAATAATAATAACGATAATAATATTTATACAAAATACTTGGTAGTGTACACCAGTGCAGCTAATCAGAAAGCGACTGCTCCTCAATCGATTGGTCGCAGGCACAGCTGTGATAGCTAAACAAACAATCACGCTCCGGTCCACACTAAACGCACACACCAATGCAGATGAACTGGAAACTTCTCGATCGGTTGAACACGTGATCGACGCTCGCCGCAATTGAAATTGTGTATCACACACACGCACTGTTGGCGGTCGCACAGTATCCGAATGCGGGATAATGGCAAAACACGGCGAAATAAATCGTCACTCCAGCTTTCTGCTGATAACTCTTTGTTTTTTGTTGGGCTCAAACGAATTGTATAAACAAAGCGTATGGATACAACACGGCAGAAAATACACCAGCTAACGGTAACCGAGAACGATAACGATAACGGAGTGACACAATATACGTCTGATTACTCGAAGGTCTCGACGCGGAATCAATTACGTCATTAAAGTATATCAAAAATATCAAGGGGCCCAGATGGCTACCTTGTGGTATACCAGACGTAGCAGCGAAAAATGGGGATTGGCAATCACCTATAACGACGGCTAGTCGACGGCCAGTGAGATATGATTGAAACCATTGTAGAAGGTTGCCGTTAATCCCAAGCCTGTCCAGTTTGGCGACAGCTATACAGTGGTTTAATCTATCGAAGGCTGCAGTTAGATCAGTATAAATAGCGTCCGTTTGGGCATGCTTCAACATGCTGTCGGTGATGTAAGAAGTGAGGCACAGTAAATTTGTGGTGGTGGAGTGAATCCGTGTTGGTCAGTACTTATGTACGGTTTGCTGAGAGCGTCTAGCGGTTCCAAAAGCTAAACAAAATTCGCTATCTTGAAGAACAATGAGTTGAACTATAACATTCTTCGAGAAACGGGAATTGAAGCGGTATGTGAACGCTGGAAATGGTCATATTCCTTAGGGTGACCACTATGCCCCCACTTCCCCTACTGATTCAACTGATTCAACAACAAAATCTTTGCAGGGCGATTAAAACGTTCTACTAAACAGTTAAGGTACACCGGGGCAAGTTGAAACGATTTTTTCGAAGATCCACTTGAAAAACAGAATAAAACTGATTTATGCATCACTAAGTTGAAGTAATTGCATATAAACAATGCAAAAAAGAGGTTTTGGTACACGTGAGATGTGGAGGAGTAGTCTAATACACACAAAGGACACCACATACTAGGAGTTAATATACGAAACAATAACATCAATAATACTATTTTTAAATGCTCCAAGCTACATGGAAAAAGATTTTTCAGTTTAGTTTTCAAAACCACTTCACTTGGTTATCCCTATTTCTTTACCTTACGTGCGCTTCTGGCGATATTTTTGAAAAAAATGTGTTTTCGGACCGATTGAGTGAGCGCGCAAAAACGTTTGTTTTGATTTCACAAAACAAGAAAAATTAAACAAACGCGCGGATTACGTAAAGAAATTCAATATTCTGGTAATGACTGTCGTAAGGTGGATTGAAAGATAATGTTTACTATGCATATTTTATCACGTCAATCCATCATTCCTAGTAAAAGTTATGATTTCCATTTTAACTTACCCCTAATTTCAACTTACCCCGGTGTACCTTATTTTGAAAATTTTATATTTTTTTATATAAAATTCTAAAATAATATCCGTAGCTATAAACATGCGAATTGATTGAAATAATAGAATAGTCCTACGTCAATAATGTGGTTGGTAGTTTTTCATTCAATTATATCCTCTTCTTCAAATTTTACAATATTAGAGAGAAATTCAACTTTCGGTCTGTGACATCGTGCGCAAATTATGATTTAGTTATGATTTTGCGCGCGAGTACAGGAGGGCTAACGAAGATAGAAACGCACGAATATCTGCATGATTGCGATAATGTTACACGATGTAAAGATGACGATGGGCGGAGCTGTTTTTTGTTTCATTTTCGCCAATGCGGGCGGGCGGAACATTGTATAAATATGTTTCGAAGCGTGCCGAGGTTTGGGTAAGTCAAAAGTATCATTTTCATTATAGCTCCCCGTTGAGTGTCAAAAACATCCGAAGCCTACGGAGGGCCAGCTGGGTGGTGCCACAGGAGGGTAAGAACATTGTTTTAATTACTTTGCGACAGCAGCGACCCCGCCCGAGAGAGGCGATTCCGACTAACATGGCCCCTTGGTTTGCTGATTGCGCTCGAATTGTGCGGATGTAATTAGAGATAATGGGGGTTGTTCGCTGGTAGTGACATCAAACAGTGACGTATGGTCCCGCCGGGGACAATGGTTGTAGGACACAGTCAGTTCAGTGCAGGTCAAGTTGCGAAGCTCTACTGTATTCGTTTCAATACAGACTGTATGAACCGCTTGCTGGTTGTAGATTCATTTTTATTTTTCGGTTCATCATGGTGACAACAAACGCATTCCTTATGGAGTGATATTTCGTTTTGGCCGCCTCACCATAGACAAAATAAAACAGCGTGGCTCCCCTTCATGGTGTCGAAGCACTCACAATCAATCATTGTTTATGGATGTAACCCTCCGATCAAATTTCACTTTCGCTACAACCAGATTTGCCCGTGGAAGCGGAGAGTCGTAAAATATATTGGAATAAATTGTTGGCTTACCGACGAATCCTGTACTCCTTCAGGCACAAATACGCACAGGTGAAGAACAAAAGCGATTAAATTAAGTCAATAATCTTTTCCTTTCTCCGGATGCTTTGAAAAGTTTCCCGTCTGCAGGAAGTGATTTATAGGATTTATTTTGCGCACCAGCCAAATGCCACTTCACGGGGCACACCTTTTCCGGAGAGATGCTCCTCCCTCGTTTGATCTAGAGCCGATACGAGCGGAACAGGCCTTCTCAACTCGTGTCTCTGCTGATTCGGCTCTTTGGCAATAAACCGAGGGGGGGAGTATCCGCGTGCTTTTATGCTGACAATGTTTCCAATCTCGGAATAATTGAATCAGCAGCGCCCGATGTTCGAGAACACTGAGCGTTTTCTCGTCGAACACAGCTCCGGATCAAGTTGGATGGTAATCAAATTAAAAATTGATATCGGGTCGAAAATACGAGCACTTCATCGTCCCGATTGGCCGGGGAGAGCGGGCTAAACGTTCAATATTCTATCTTTACCGTGGTTTTGAAAGGTGATGGTTGCGTAATCAACTTTCGAACTTGAGGCTATCAAAAGAAGGATAACTACATTATGACTCCTATTTGAAGCTGAGATTATCGTGAAATATTGAATTCGAGGAACGGTAATAAACAATGAACGTCTTTAAGGAGTACCAACTTTTTTGGTAGTTCAAAAGTCTACTCGATGAAACAAGAATTCTTTTGCATTTAGCCGAATTCATTTGTTTCTGGTGAGCGTTAATAAAATGATCGCATTTGTCTCGTTGGTTCACTTCCATTCAAAACTCACATATCTTGGGGATAGTGCAAGAAGAGAAATAGCGATGTTATGCACCGTCTTTTTCAAAGGAGAGCA
Source organism: Toxorhynchites rutilus septentrionalis (assembly GCF_029784135.1). Taxonomy (NCBI): domain Eukaryota; kingdom Metazoa; phylum Arthropoda; class Insecta; order Diptera; family Culicidae; genus Toxorhynchites; species Toxorhynchites rutilus. Next base: position 77,131,201 of record NC_073744.1, on the reverse strand, counting down.
ATTTCATCTGAATTCGGAGGTCTATTTTTTTTGTATTTTTCGATTTGGCTCAAATTTTGCAGACGAATTCTTTATGACTAGGTTTACCAAACGTACCGCTTTAAACGGAACAGTACCCTTTTTCTCGAACCTTTTTGATTTTTCCGTCTTTTTATCAACTTGTTTCGTATTTTGAGTACAAACAAAAAATATTTATTTCTTTGTCATTATTTTCAATAAGTGCTACACAAACTCTGCTTTTCCTCTGCCATGAGTTCTATCTATGGTTTTTCTTGGGCTTCGGCACAAATCTGGATGCCCTTGAGTTTGAGCGCCTTTCACCATGATGGAAAGTTTGGATTTTTGAAAAATCCAAAGTTTTTAGGGTTTTAGATGGCTATTTTGTTTCTAGAAGCAAGAAATCAAAAGACTCAAAAGGATACCAGTCATATATATTACCAATACATTGCTACTAATAGATCCGAAATCGGTCAAGGATTGCTAAAACGGTGCTCTTACCGAAGTCATCACAGCAAGATTTCCCTAATTCTTTTCAGATTCCTTCAGCAACTTTCAGAAAAATGATTAGCAGAGCCGGTGGATAGCATTGACTACATTGCGACGTTTAGTTTTGAGCCAAACACAAATCAAAATTGGTGCATCGTATAATTTTTTTCGGAGTATTTTTGACAGATTGCGCTCCCATTTTCTTTCCAAAGAGAAAAATGTCCTGCTCGATTAATATGAAACCCCATGCATCAAACAATGATTTGTTTTAACCAGGGATCAGTTGGCGGCGCTTCAGACATTTATTGCCTTGTTGAAAAAGACGACGCATTTACCACTCAAACTAAATACAGCAGGCTAAATTTATTCAAGCATATGGAAAATTTATACGATGTTGTGTGCAGAATGAACAGAAATTTAAAGTAGTAAAAAACACCCAATTGAGATGGATAAAAACATATTGTGTGATTAGTGGACATAGAGACGAATGAACTGCAAAGTTTGAAGCCTCTTAAAAACAAAGCAGAAGAAGAAGTGAAGTGGACAGTGATCAGAGGAATTATAATTAATGGGATAAAAAGTTGGAACAAAGAATCTGTGCTAGTTGCAAATCGTTGGGTGCAAATATTTTCAGAAATGGAAAACAAATTTCCAGAGTGTAAGGAATTCGTGAAGCTTACTAATTATATTTTGTGTCGGCCTGGTATTACGGGTTAAAAGGATTTCGTACGATGAACATTATGTGGGCAACGAAAAAGTGGCGACTCAATGTTAGATCTCTGATAGCTAAGATAACTGTGAAACAAAACTTCGATCTGGAATGTGGCAATTTCAATGATAAAATTCTTAAAAATCCTTATCTGCTTCGCATTTAATCCATCATTTAAATATGAACGAATGAAATTCGTTGTAGAGAACAAAGTAGATAACTCTAAGAATGTTTGATTGTTTGGTTCTATTTCCGGTTTTATTCACTCATTCATAGAATTTTTAAAAAATTGCAATTTTTTTCTAGAGTGTTCCGTTCTTATTCCTAAACTATTTGGTCTGCCTATTTATGACTAAAAGGTGACATTTTGTATCTACGGTTTTCCATTTTGACTTTACCCTTAAGAAGGGCCAAAACAAAAATTTCTTAAAAATTTTAGAAATCATATAGCCCAGAAACGGTTGGTCCGATTGATTTGGTATCTTTCGCAATGTTTGAGCTTATTATTGGAGCTATACACTGCGTTTCATAACTATAGAACCACCCCACTTTTCTGAGTTTCAAGAGATATGTAAGAAGTCAGTCAGAACAGAAGTCAGATGTGCAACGAAGTACTTCAGAATCATTTACTGCTGTTTTTACATAAAAAAAAAGTTGATGGGTCTGGGCCAAAGGCCCGGACGGGATCTTGACATACGACTGTGATTGTGTGTAGTAATTGCATTTGAAAAGAGTTTTTTCATTGTTCGAAATCTATATTTTTCTATCTTTTGATACATTAGATGGAAGCCCTGAAAAAAACTGTTTCCTGTATGAATTTGTATCCTTTAAAATGGTTAGATGAGATAACGTGGTAGAATCCGGAACCACATTCTGTTCAAAAATGTACACAAAAATACCATTAAAGCCATTACTACCCTTTTCCTCTGTTTGTACAATTATGCAGAAGAAGTCAATCATTTATCATTTTTAAACACAAGTCTAAATAGTTAAGATTTACATAAATATAAGCCCAAGTCAAAAAAAAAACTATCACTACAGAAATATATTATACAGGGTGGCGCATAAGTCACGCAACACTCTCTGCAACTTGTTCATAACATTGTTTGTAGGGGGTTGTAATAACTTTACAGCCAAGTGATGTATATTAAGTATCTTATGGCCATGGTAGTGAACTGATTTCATTGGGTGCTAAGTTCTGCTTCTGTATAGGAAAGGGAAAGGAGAATGGGCAAGTGCATTCGAGAAAGTGAAGTGGGCTTCTAAGGAAGGTATACATATGTTAAGATCGCGACTACTCAGGCTATCATAATCTGATATGCGTGAGTATACCCTTTCGAATCTCTAAATCAGTTAATTTTTTTAATTGCATTTTACATTTTACGAAAAACATGCTCGATATCATGATATACTGTTAGTAGCATTACATTAATTACATAAATATTACATTACATAAATTGTTAGTAGAAAGACCTACACGATAAAACGTGTGCACGAATTGATTGGACAAAATACAATACAACAACTGATAAATGCCTATTACCGGCAAATGGAAAATTATTGAGGGACTTAGAATGCAAGGGGTGTAAGTGACTTGATCGATTTCTATTCAACTTTTTCTTTAGTTAATAACTCAACTACAAAACGTTCCAATTTAAGTTTGCTATAGAATCCGATAGATGAGGTTTTGGCCTATCTTCCACATTGTTAATTACAGCTGGAAATGGGTTTGGAGCTAAATCATGACCAAAAGAGAGAGTCGATGTAGAGAAATCGATCAAATCACTTACACCCCTTTTATTCTAAGCCCCCCCATTCAAAATACGCATCGATTAACAAAACATACCCATTTTAATCGTAAAATTGTTTAACTTTTTTGCTATATTTTCTGTTCGTTTTTCAAGCAAAAACTGCTGGATAAATTTCCTGCCTAATGGTATATAACGAAGTTTGAAAACTTTTAATGAATCGTTACATTTTTCGTAGAGTGACCCTCCTATATAGAGATCAAAGACTTAGTCCTATGTCAAAAATGTGATAATTGGGTAATTTGACCTCAATTCTTAAAATGCGGAAGGTCATGACATGGTTTAATGAATAGGGGCTTCAGATTCTGGACAGTCTTATAAATGAATATAATTATTGCGTTCTACAATTTATACTTCAATTCAACCGACTCCTTACATATCTCTGGAAACTTAGAAAAATGGAGTGGCTCTATAGTTATGAAACGCAGTGTATGAAGAAATGTTTAAATGATTCTTATAAATATTTGCAATAAAAAGACATGGCAAAATTTTGCTTATTGCTACCATTCCCGAGATACAATTATTTTGAAATAAATTTACTGAAAATCACCAACTTTCGGTCGTTTCAGATGTTTTCCGAGTTTATTCAAATAAGAAATTATTTTTCTGAAAGTATTTCATTTAAAGTTTTTATATAATGATAGACAGTCGTATTTTATTCCAGATTTCTTATTGTTTCATGATGCCAATTTTTTTACTATCATTATAGTTTGGAAATTCCCTGAGCTTCATTTTATATACGAAAACCGGAATAAATGAACGGTATTTTGTGTTTCTTGAATCGCTTCCCTTTTTCCCTCTTTTAGCAAAAATGATTTTTTTTCAAAAATTTTGTTTGCTCTTATATTGGCATGAATATTATACAAATGTATAACATTTATGCCAATGAGAGGGTAGCACATTTTTTATTATTTTTAAGCTCATTCGAGCCATTCCAGCGTGACGTGACAACGTTTTGACTCACAAAAAACAGGTTTATTTATTTTTTCGTGTACAAATCATACGATTTCCAAATAGTAAACGATGTTAATGTGGAATTGAGAAAAAATTCCCACAAAAATCATCAGTTGGAGAATATTTTACAGTTGAATTCGCTTGTTGCCAGCCCAATACTTTTGTGGTGCGACAACACTTGTCTTTTTGCAGTTTCCAACTTTTGAACATTAATGTTGTATTTTCACTTCTATGTCAAAACATGCAAATAAACTTCGTTCTATGATTTGTTAGCAAAAGATGAACGTGGATTCCTGTATAATCAGTTTTTCAATAAACTCGCAAGAACTTTGTAAAAATCGGCATGCATTTTGTGACGTGACAACACGCTCTGTTCGAAAAAACAGTCTCACCAAAAGCTTTGTCACACAGTCAATAAATTGTATTAAAAAAGAATTTCACAGTATTGTAGCAAGCTATATACTATTTTATTATGTTTTATTACTTTGAATACTTCTCACTTTCCTCTGAGATCTCCCCTTCCCCTTCCAAAAGTCAATCCTATAGGTGTAGGTGGTTCTGAACATACCCCTCTTTGTATCTCAGGAACGGCGCTTCCTTCCGAATTTTCAGTAGTGTCAAATGACATTCGATAATATGTTCACTTTTTCCTAGTGTTTTAGCGCCATTTTGCATTTTCATTGCTTCAAAAACATAGTAAAAATAGTTTGGATTCTTTTAGTTGACGAAAACTACAAGACAAGGCAATTTTAATTGCTTATGGTATGTTCATCAAAATAAACAATATAGACTGAATCTACCTGTTACCTGCAGTACAGGACATGCCGTTATTTGGAAAAATGTCGGTGTGGTCCTAAGTCGACTCCCAATTTTTACATCGTGATTATTTAACACTGAATTCTGGTGTTTGTCATCAATGGCTCGCACAAGCCTAACCCATCGAGCGGCGCACACCACTGGTGGAACGCATTTCATTTTGCTATCAAAAACTTTCGGCTTACTCTATGTATGCATCCGTGTGCATGTGGGCGTACCCTTGCAAGTGCGTTTATGTTTGCATGTTGAAGATGACGTTGACGTTGGCGATGACTTTGACCGTTGACGTTCACGTGTGCATTTGTATGTGCACTATTTTGTCTAACTCTAACACTAAGTTCATCCCACTCTAACATTATCTTCCTCTCGTTCGAATCCTTTCTGCTCACTATAAAACATTATTCTTTTTTCATTATTATTCGCGAACCCGTGGATATACGCTAACACTACCATTCCCGATCGTATTGAGGGATTTCATGCTTTTTCCGACATCATTCTCGATTCCAAAATATCATCGGAATACGATATTCGACTTCCGCTGACAAGACACTTGTACTCAATACCCATATCGTATGGGTTTTTTATATTTTTTGTCATACAATACTGTTATCAGCGAACCGGAAGTCGAAACAAGATCATGTTTTATATTCTGGAATCTGCGTTCATCTATTGTTGACAAAACATAGAAGAAAGTTCATTTGTATGTTTCGAAACGGAACTGAAATTACTTATATTAATCATTTATGCTCAACAGTCCGAAATAGGGGGTCTCCGTAGCCACATTGGTTGCGCGTTCGCTTAGTAAGCGATCGATCGTGAGTTCAAAACTCAGGGCCCTCATTGACCATCTTTGTGTTGTTACTGAATAACTACGTCTACGCAACAATCATCAGCGATGGAGATCGATCCACGGTCGAAATAAGATTGATTCATCCATACAACTGCTCAGCTCTGCAAGACACATCGGGCTGCTGTTCTATAAATAACTCAACAATGATCAATCAACTGTCTCCACTGTCCGGTCTAACTGGATAATGGAAGAACAGAAGGAAAACTCTTACGTCTAAAATGGCTACTGTGTAAATGTGTACCATATGCAATGGTATAGAAGGGAATACTCTAACGCCGAAAAAATGGCAACTGTGTAATGTGCTAATTATAGATATGATAAACATGTGACACGTACACGTTAAAAATTCGGCTCTGTTACAGCTAAAATGCTAATGAGCCTAAAATAAACAAAAGGGATAAAAAAACAGTCCGAAACTTCACAAAAGTATTTGACTGGTAACTAGCCAAATCTAACTGATGATTTTTGCAGGAAATTTTCTCAATTTTACTATAAAAAATCTTATGCTCATCTGATAAACTAAAAAAATGCTCTATTTTTGTGACGTGACAGCGCTTTAAAATGCTTGTTTTTCAAATGCTTATCTCTTATAATTTACAAAATGAAACCTAGGTCTACTTACGGCTCTTCAAACAAGTATTTGATAACAAAATTCAATTGTATATAGACATTGAAGTTTGGTTAAGCAAGTGCAGAGATATCTCAAGAAACATAAAAATACTGTAAACCCAAAAAAAATATTTTAGATATAATTATGTTCTTCTTAAACTCGCCCCTCTCAACGGTTGGTGCATAAAAATCAAATTTGTTTCGAAGAATTTATGATACACCTAGAGTGTGCCAAGTTTCATACAAACTGAACAAGATCGAGTCGGCCATAGATAACATAATTTCCACCGCTGAGTGAAATAAATCCTGCTTTAAACCCTACGCTACACATCATGTCGTCGGAAGTGAACAACACTCGAAGCATGTTTCTCTTGCGAGTCGTATACATTGCCATCCATGTATGCTCCTAATTACACATCCTTCATAATTAAATTAGCGAGAAGAAATAGAGAAAGAACAAACACATCTCGTGCACATGTTCTAGGAGACAGGGCTCCCCGGCGGAGACTGCAAACGTTAGATAATAATGATGACGATGGTGATGATGATGCTGAAGGAGATGATGATGTTTGCTCTGTTGCAGACGCCGCCCAGCGTTCGCCGAGGGTCCCATAGGAGGTCTATTAATGCATGAATGACGTCGCCTTCTACTTTAAATAGAGTCCTTTCCGCCCGGCGCACAATCCGCACTCTGTTCAAACTAATGACAGCAGCGGCGTCTGCCGCCGTCGGAAAGATGAACAGAGATCGCAAGGTTCACGAGCCTCTCCCCCCGGCTGCTGAAGCGCATATGTTACGTATTCAGACGCGCCCAGCGAACGTGACAGTGTACCTCTCATCCAGTTGTTGAAAGGAACAATAATTCCACTGAAGGGACGCAACCGCTGAGACCACGCGTCGTCTTTTCGAACCTCCATTTTCGCACGCTCACGTTGGAGAGGGAACAACTCGGGCAAGCACCAACAAAAGATTCGTTCTTCCGTTTCACGTGAAGGACAGATTTAACATGTGGTTGGCCGCACACTCGTGGTGTGGCTGTAATTAAAATAACAAACGGGTATCCTTCCCGAGTCATCCACTCGACCACTTTCGTGGATACGTATGCAACCATATTTCGAATCCCTGGCGTGTGGATCCATACCGTTACACCGTTTTCGGGATTTTCTCTTCATCAAACGGTTTTCCAATTTGAGGCATCGAGTAACTCCCCTCACACACTCATGGCACTCATCGATTAAAATGTGGTCAAATATTGCGCATTATTTTTGACTTCGCCGGTTTCATGACGCAATTAAACACAATGCGTTTGCGGAACTGATTGATGGAACATTCATACATGGATTCATTATAATTATAATTTACCGTTATTGAGAAATACTAACTAATCGATTATTTAAAATTATGCACCACAAAATTTATAATTGTAACATTGAAAAACTGAATCTGTACTGTTGTATAACGATTCGAGGAAAAAATTGACGCATGGCTCTGAATAGCATAACAATTGAATGCCTCTCATAATAATCGTTTCTAAATATACAATAATTTTGAGCATTTTCCAGATACAAGTCATTTGAAGATATTAGAATCCGTGGTCTTATATTATCGTAAGGTTGTTGTAGATTTAACAGTAACAACGAACTTAAATTTGCTAGAGACATCTCCTCTTTATACTTGTTAAGGGGGGACCCCGGTCTGGAAGGTTGATAAAATCGAATTTTTGTTTTTTTGCTATCAACATGATGCGAGCAAAGTTTTTGCTTAGATGTTCATAGCTTTGAAAAAAGAGATTTGACCCAAATGGATAAAATTGTTGTAACAAGAAATTAGGTTAGCAAAACGAAATTTCTGTAAGAAATCAGGAGTTCTGGGCGTTATTATGTGTGTAAAAATTATTTGAATTATTTCGCCAACTACAAACCGGCATCTATTTTATAATAGGAAAGAATTATATAATCTTAATACAGGGTTTTCCAACTTTAAATTTCGAAAGTAAATTGAAATAAAACACACTTAGAATTCGAATTTCGATGAAACTTTTATTTCAAATTAAAGTTTGGTTTATGCCATTATGTGTGAAATACAACATCATTCAAATGTTCACCTAGGGCTTCCTCGCACACCTTGATCCGGAGCAGGTAATTTTCGATGACTTTTCGGCACATATGGGGCGGTATCTCGGTCATAACTTCACGAATGTTGTCTTTCAAATGTTCAAGAGTTTGCGGAGAGTTAGCATAGACACGGTCTTTCGCATAACCCCAAAAAAAAAAGTCTAGCGGGTCCAAATCGCATGATCTGGACGGCCAATTGGCATCATCAAAACGCGAAATTATGAGTCCCTCAAATTTCGTTCGCAATATGGCCATGTTCGATCGTGTTGTGTGGCACGTGGCGCCGTCCTGCTGAAACCACATGTCATCCGTATCCATATCTTCAATTTGTGGCAAAAAAAAATCGGTTAACATGCGGCCATAGCGCTCACCATTCACAGTTACCGTCTCGCCGTTCTCATTTTCAAAGAAATACGACCCGATGATTCCACCAGACCATAATGCGCACCAAACAGTGACTTTTGGCGGATGCAATGGCCTCTCAACAATCACGTGTGGATTTTGTGAGCCCCATATACGGAAATTTTGGGTGTTCACATAGCCACCGAGCTCGAAATGGACCTCATCGCTGAAGAAAATTTTATGCGAAAATTCAGCATTTTGCTACTGTTGTTCGTTCACCCAATCTACGTATGCCCGACGCATTCCATGGTCACCACGCTCTAATTTTTGTACCAGTTGGACTTTATATGGATGTAGGTGCAAGACCAAATGCAAAATTCGCCACAATGATGTGTTTGACAAGCCCAATTGCTGAGCACGCCGTGGAATCGAAACATTCGGGTCATCCCCCACACTGGCAGCAACAGCAGCAATATTTTCGGCCGAACGCACATTACGATGATGCACAGGTTTCACAATATCCGCTACGGATCCAGTTAGTTCGAATATACGCACTACATCAGCGATTGTGTGCTCTGTAGGCCGTCCATGACGACCAAAATCCGTCCGTAATGCTCGAAAAACATTTGCCGGTTTTTCATCATTTTTATAGTATAATTTAACAAAATTAACACGTTGTGCGATGCTAAAACGATCCATATTGTAAAATGGCAGACATTCAACTAACGATATGACGATTTGGTTGATAGCTATGTCAAACGGTTGTCAGCGCAGGGCTGTATACTTTCGGAAACCCGAAATGGAAAACCCTGTACTATGACAGTTAGTTGGAAGTCATTGATATTTGCCAATAACGTCCTATTTTGTTGAAAACGCAAATATTTATACGGATATGTGGTCGCACACAGCACATTCGATTCGTTGAAGCATGCTACTAAGGATCTAATCACGATTCCCATATCTGGAGTTTAGGTTGAGCCAGAGCACGTTTACATTAAATGCATAGGAATGGTGACACAAACACCAAAATTTTGAGTACATTACAAGAATAATAGTGGTGTACATGATTTATAATCCGAGTCGTGGTTGCTCACGCCTTATCAACCTCACGAACTAGAAAGTTCAGAGAGCGAATTTAACGGGAAGCGTGTTTTAGCAAAGGGAATAATAGAGCGAACAATTGATGCCCTAGAAAACCGATTCAGTTGTATTCTTGGTCCTTGTCAGCTTCATTATTTGCCAAGAAAAGCGGCAAAATCATCGATGTTTGCTGTACCCTGCACAATGCATATAACTCTTTTAAGAACGACAATGATGATGTTTAGCCAGCTGATGAGATGTTCTGTAGTTTCACATATAAGTAAATATTCCCTTCACAGACAAATCATTATGTTTAATTCAAATAGCATACTTTCAAACACCTTCAATTCTATTCGTGAAATATTACATCGAATAACGCATAATGTAATTAAATTCGAGTAAATTCTATGATATAGAATATTGCTGGCAGTCGTTTTCGTTTTCCGATTTAAAAAAATTACAGGAAGTTGTGTCTAGCACACCACCGTACTTTTGACCTAGGACTAGGGAATTATTTGAAATGTATCGAAATTTTTCAAATAACTTTTTAGTTATTCAGTTTTTTTACGGAAGTAAAAATTTTCCATTCAAAATTTGAACAATTTAAAATAGCCTTCGGGTCTGGTAAACTGATAGAGAATAATTTGCTTCCCTAAACCGATATTGCTACCAAACGACGAAACTGTAGATCTGTCATCGGATTATTCCACATTTCTAATAAATAAAACAATAAACTCGCCCAACAGTAACGATTTCAATCTACTTATGGCAACGCATGAAAACTAACCATTTGTGCGTGCGCTGCTAGATCACGAGTTCTACCACGAATTTGAATTTGAGAACAAAATCAATTACAATACAATATGACAACATGACACATTTCCAAAATGGTATTAACCCCTCGCTGGCAATACCAAGACTAGTGAAAAGAAGCTGCAAATTCTGCTTTCACGCTCTCATCGCCTGAGCAAGTTTCTTTCCTTTGTTGTTGAATGAGAGAGACTTAACTTTTTCAGTTCATTCACCTCCAGCCCTGGAAAGGGCTTTTGTGGAAAACTCCACTCCAACTCCTCTCCATGTCTTGAGAAAGCAAATTCATTCCCGCGCAGCGCTCGCCCGCAAACTATGCTCAAAAAATATTAATAATTAGAATAGGTAAACCTGATGAAGTGAGAGGGTTCAAAAAAAAGTTGTGCCATGGCTTACACGATTCCAGCCCTTCTGGTTATCTGAAACAACAAAAAATCGAACAGATTCTGAATCAATAAAGATGCCGCTATAGCATGAACCTCGGACAAGTCAAAAACAGCGGCCGTTTGAAAAACAAAATGCGGTTTGAAATGTTTTTCCTTACGTTTCGGGATTTTTTTTTAAATAGAACATTCAAAAAATATCAGTTTTAAGAGGTTCATACGATAGACAGATGTATGCAGATTGTATTCATATGAATTCGACATGAATCGGTTCAGTAGAACTTGAGATATCGTGTACGCCAGTTTGAAAAAACTAGTTTCGAGAAAAACGCGTTTGAAGTTAATTATTTTGGCCGTAGTAGATTTGATGCCGTATCACTAAAGTGGCTATAACTTGGTATATAATGTTATTTTCGAAAAGTCCTTTCTAGAGTTTATTCTTGGATGTCTAAATTACAGGGTGGCGCATAAGTCACGCAACGCTCTCTTAAGGAAAAAAAATAACGATCGCGCTGCAACTATCGATCGTGTTGGTTCCTAAGCGATTTTTATTCGAGAATAAAGATTTTGTATCGCGAGACATTTGTGTTACACGAATTTTTTTTGTGCAAATCGGTTGCGTGACTTATGCGCCACCCTGTACAGAAATATGAAGAAAACAAATTTTGATATTTTTCATATTTCTAGACTAGAATACTACCTTAAGTGAAAATCGGAAAATCACCGGAAATCGGGGTTTATAAAAAAAATTATGCGAAAAGTCTTAAAATTTCAAGACACGTCGAGATTTACAGTTATCCCAAAAAAAATTGTCAAAAATTGACTTTTCAAACGGAAAAATGACCGAGCGCAAGAAAAAAAATATTTTTCGAAGTAACAGTAAATCTTGACGTTTTGTGCAATTATCAAAAAAAAAATCGAAAACACAATGCAATGCCAATGAAAATGGCACTCTAGTGTTCATTTTTCAAATCCCGGATACTCTTTTTTTTTTGTTTTTTTATTGATACATTCAGCCGAAGGCTAGTTCGTCTCTCATTCTGGACACTTTTCCTTATCCGCACTGACACGAAAACTTCCCGTGATAAAGTGATAAAGAGAGCTTCCTCTTCTTCGAGGCTATTGCAGTAAATGTCAACGAGTTTGAACTGCTGTTTGCTATTTTTTCCATTATTTCCATTCTTGTATCGGGCTGTGTGTGTTTATGTGTGTGATATTAACTCTTTGTGGTCGTTCGTATACTCTCAGCCACTACAGCACCATAAGCAGTTAACTTTTTTTCAAACGTGATCTATTTTCTGATTTGGCACCCTTCCTGAAAAGCGTAGTCCTACGTCAAAAATTAGAAACGGGTACATCAATTGTGTGTAAAGATCAGTGTCCCCTTCTACACCAATGCTCTCAAAACTGTGATGAATCGGAAAACGGCTGCACGATTGATGTTAGAATTTTCTATTCATCAAAGCAATGAGTAGACCTTACATGAAATTTATTCAAGTTCTTTAGACTACACATACGATCATTATTTCTTTGAATATCCATGATTTATACCGAAAGGGCGATTTTACATTCAAACGAAGATATTTCCGTAATGAAACCTTCTGCTGGATCTTCAAATATGCTGCTGGTCTTCAAATATATGGACTGTATCCTAAAAAAATAAAAAGTCACAGGAGGGTTGTGTCCGAGACATGACCGCATAGTTGGCGTAAGATTACGTTAGACTATCTGTTGCATACTGATTTTGAACATGTTTGAAAAAATTTGTGGACTTTCCAGTCAAACCTGAGCTGCTGAAAGCCATGATGAGGGCTCGCTGTACCTTGTGTACACCTTGATAGAAATTATGGATTCAATGGCTGTTTTCTGAAATGACACTAAAATGTTTTATAAATGTCGAGAAAAATAACTTTCGGATGCTTGGATGTATCATGAAATTTCGGATATGGTTAGGAAAACACTCGTAAATATTAGCAGAAAAATCCAGCAGAGAATCACTCGAAAAGAAAAAAAAATTATAGGAGGTTGTGTCCAAGACACGACCACATTGTTGACGTAGAACTACACTGTTATTTTGTTCAAGTCCTCCGCTTTGCGCTGTTCTCAACAGAAGCCCTTTCTATTAATATTTTCGGTCTCGATTAGCTTAGCTGTCATCCTTGGTGAAGATAGTTTTCTTACTGTCATGCGAAACCAAACCACACACAAAATTCCCGAACAATTATTTTCTTGGTGAGCCGAGGATAGCCTAGTTTTATGATTCCCCACACAAATGTGTAGTTCAGAATCTTAACCCTTTCATTACGGCAGTGTGCTCCGCCGAAGTGCTACCCCTGTACGGAGCACTGCGCCGCAAAGTATGCACATCGCGCTGGTGTGATCGAAGGGCAGTATGAATTTCATGTCGTCTAAAGACGACGCTCGTACACACAGCTCGTCGCGCGGATGTCGTCTATAGACGACGCTCGTAACGAAAGGGTTAATGGACTAGCGTCAGTTTGATGTAATGATTGCAATACCAAAGACATCAACGAGTAAGTAATTTGGTCGCGTCCACAGCTCAATCGCGAAGAAAAATATCCTCAGTGGTTCAATCCACAAATGAAGAATTTAAAAAATCTAAAACAAAAAGCACACAGAAAGTATAAACTAACAGAATCGTATGAAAATTTATTTAGTTACCACCTTATTCGTCAAAAACTGAATTCGGCCATAAATATCGCATAAGAAGAATATGATCGGAAGGTCGAATCTGAAGTCAAATCCTGTGCGAAGAACTTTTTCAATTACGTGAAGTCTAAACTTAAGAGCAATAATATTCCATCACGTATGCATTTCGACGAGAATGTGAGTAACACTTCGAAAGCAATATGTAACCTTTTTGGCAATTTTTTTCAGGAAGTCTATACCACATTCTCCGAACAAAACCGTGACCGAAATTACTTTTCATTTCTACCGGAATTTTCCAACGACATATCTGTGAACAATATCACATATCAGGAAATACATAAAACACTAAAAAAGCTGAGCCCATCGAAAGGCCCAGGACCTGACGGAGTTGCACCAGTAATCCTCAAGAACCTGGCTGACGAACTTACTTCAATATGTCTTTAAAAACTGGAATATTCCCAGACAAATGGAAACAATCTTTCTTAGTGCCTATCTTCAAATCAGGCCCAAAGTAAAAGTCTTTTTATGTCTTTACGTAATTACCGTGGCATTGCTATTATCTCTTGCATTCCTAAATTATTTGAATCAATTATTAATGAAAAAATCTTTCAACAAGTAAAAAGTCGAATTACAACATGGTTTTTTCAAATGACGCTCTACATCAACTAACCTATTAGAATTCATCACCTTTTTACTAAATGCAATGGACAATGGAAAACACGTAGAAGCCCTCTATACGGACTTTAGTAAAGCATTTGATCGAATCGACATCCCATTATTAATCTTCAAACTATAGGAAAAAAATAGGAATAGCACACAGTCTTTTGAAATGGCTTAACTCATATTTAATAGAACGCGAACAAATAGTGATGCTTATGTACAATCGTCATTGCGACAAAATTGACATCACAATGAATAGAGCGCAAATTAAAAACATGTGTTGATTGACGAAATAAATAAATAAATCCGAAACGAAGACATGTGATGACGGAAAACAAGGAAGAACAAGCGATGTTCATTGTTTCGTATCTAGAACGATACTGAAAGTTTGCCTCAGCGAGATCCAGGCTCCAGGCAAATATTCTCCTTCGTTCGTTCTTCTTCTTCTTCTTCTCTTCTTTGTTTACGGAGACTTTAAATCATTCCCCTTCGTTGATCGCCGATAAGTTGCTCGTTATTAACAGCATGGGTAGGGAAGCTCACAAATGACAAATGTATGGGAAAATGGAAACGCTTCTAGTTTTCATCAATTTAAACCATTTACACACCAGGCGATTGTAATATATAATGTAAAAAACAAATCTTTTGGTATGTTAATCTTCAAAACCCGTTCACGGCAAAAATAGTTACTAACATCAACTTTATTTCATAAAAACGTGACATGTTTTGTGATTTGGCACCCTTAATGAAAGACGTAGTTCGACGTCAAAAGGAAAAAGTTCAATGCCCAGATTTACTTGAAGCAAACAAAAACCACCGTTTTGAAAAAAAAAACTAAGAGTTCTGTCTCACTTTGAAAATTTTGTTGAAAATTAAATGAATTAGCGCATCGAAAACTTGAAAATCACTAAGAGTCATGTCTCACTTTTTTTGGAAATTTAGTTGGAAATTCCATGAATATAAATGGGCGCACTAAACGCACACTTAAATTTGGGAACGAAAAGAAAAAATCACTCATCGTAAAAGAGTGACGAAACGACTCCAGAAAACGCGCTTTTTTCCAGCAATGACAAGCACTAAGTCCAGGCAGATGCATAGCTCCCTTCTTCTCTTTTCCTCTTTCTTGACAAAGTGATGAAAAGGCCATCAGGAAAAGCGTCCTCCTTCAGTCCTCCTTCATCATTTTAAACCGTTTACACACCAGGGGATTGTACTATATAGCGTAAAAAACAGATCTTTTGGTATTTCAATCGTCAAAATCCGTTCGTGGCAAAAATAGTTATTAACGTTAACTTTATTTCATAAAAACATGACCTGTTTTCTGATTTGGTACCCTTAATGAAAGACGTTGTTCTACGTCAAAAGGAAAAAGTTCAATGCCCAGATTTACTCGATGCAAACAAAACCCACACTAGCCGTTTGGAAAAAAAAAAAGTTCTGTCTCATTTTAAAAATTTTGTTGAAAATTAGAAGAATAAGCGCATCGAAAACATGAAAATCACTAAGACATGTCTCCCTTTTTTGGAAATTTAGTTGAAAATTCCATGAATATAAATAGGCGCACTAAACACACACTTAAATTTGGGAACGAAAAAAAAAATCACTCATCGTGAAAGAGCGACAAAACGACTCCAGAAAACGCGCTCTTTTTCCAGCAATTCGCGTTGACGGCGGAATGGTGTCGACATCTGAATACAACATTAGTTTGTATGAGGCCAACTATTCTCTATCAGATTAGTCGGCCCTAATACAGTTTTAAATTGGTAAAATTTGTATGAAGTTTTTTTTACTTTATTTACCTACTAGAATTACGTTGTCCTGACCCTAATTTAAACTATTTTCTATTGGTTTTCAGATTTTCTTACCAAAACATACCATTATAATATAAAATTATATTTAGACACAATTTTTGTATGATATTTTTTCACTACTTGCAAGAAAAAGTGATTTACATTTACATAGAGTACTAATTTGATTTTTGAAAAATAATTTTCATTCACAATTTTCATTTGAAAAGTGTGTTCATTTATTCTGCAAACCCATATTGTTATGCCTACTCCCCCATTTCGTAATACAAAGCTCAATGCCGTCAATGCGGATGACAAACACCAGTCCAGGCAGATGGATTCTTCTCTTTTCCTCTTTCTTGACAAAGTGATGAAAAGGACATCAGAAAAAGCGTCCTCCTTCAGCAAACAACTTCGACACGGTAGGTCAAAGTAACGGCCAACAAGCGATGGATCAGAAAGCGACGCCAGAAAAAGTGATTGAGATCCGGAAAAAACATCTTTCGAATTCAATTGCAAACAAATCGCAATTTAGTTCGTTCATTGTTTTAGATGTTTCTTCGTTGCAAGTCTGACTTATGACATACCTCGTTCATCCCATTCATTTATCGTGCACTTCCAAAATATGTGAACGAAAGAATTGTCAAACGAACAATGTGTTTTACATTTTCCTCTGAAGGTATTGCATTTCCCAAGTGTACGTACTTCTCGAACCGCGAATTTGCTTGACTCTATGAACTATAGGCACATAGTTTTGATTTTGACATGCAGGTTGAACGCATATTGTTCAATCGACGTTTTCACAGCAAATTGTTATCAAACATTTTTCCTAATCATCAAACGGTATAGAAGTTCAGTGAGTTAAAGACATGGACGGATATCTTCTAATGCAGTCTTGAATAACCGAGCCGATGCGTTGTGTTCATACCGCTTTTGAAGTCCGCTCACCTTTCAGAGTGCAGAAATTGAGGCATACTTTCGAACGTTTTCTATTCGTTCGATAACAACAATAAGGATGATAATCTTCTCAATATCGAAGTGTTCAATGTTGAAATTTGCAGACATACCGTAAATTAGATCCAAAACAAATTTCGATTGTATTGAAGTATTGTTTATGTTTTGATTCCTCATCACGAATTGGAATCAGACTTCCTTCCACATCCGGTGGAATTTTGCATGACGAAATTTGTTTGCTGCTCCGAAAGAATAGGAATATTCTCTACCATCGTAGAGCGCACCATTTCTGCTGAAAGCACTTACCATTCGTTATTTACCACACACAAGAATCCAATTTGGCCGTTTTCGTCAGACATATGGTTGATGATGGCGTATGCCGCGCTTCTCCATTCCGTCTGCGTTTTTTGCCAAATAAATTACAAAACTTCCCATAAATTGCAGAGATACATCATCGCCGTGCTGCTCCTGGCTCATAACGAGCTTTAATTTCACACTTCGCCGAGTGAAAAATTGCAAGAACCAACAACAAACCGAGCGGCGATAAGTTGCAGCTCACTGGTGCTGTATTTTTCTTTCTCCTCCTCCTTTTTATATATGCCACTCTCTGGGAGAAGGATGATGAATTTGAAAACCCATTTTTCACGGTTTTGAGTACTTTCCCATAAGCGTTTGCCATCTTTGTTCGGACAGGACAGTGAGCGGTCTGAAAAGGCATCGGGCCAGATTCGCTGCAATTCATCCACAGCGGCTGCACATTCACGACCGGGAAAAAATGAAGGAATCCGCTTTGAACGTCATGTGGGTTTTAATTTAAAAATTATTTGCGTTTCAGGTGGAGAGACGGAGAAAAAATAAACCGGAATCCCCATTCGCATTCGTACAGCACCGCTTTGTGGTCGTCGCGGCCCTGCTGGAATCATCATAAATCGCGTTTTGCACGAATTTTGCGTTTTGGAAGGGGGCTCGGACAAGCTGGAAAAAAATGGTAGAAGCTTTTGTGCTTCGTTTCAAGAAAACTGGCTCACTTTAAAGGATCACTTTTTTATAGTGTTTACACCACCGGTCTCTGGTTGTCGGAATTTTGAATTCCATTGGCTGTGCAAAGCATCTGCTTTGATTCTAAAACACTAAATCGGGAGAATTTAAAGCTCCCCTGGCTCCCCACAATAACAAAAAGGAAACCCCATTTTCGGGATGCGGCAGCAACAGCAAATGAACGGAATAATGGTTTCTCTTCTCGTAACAGTAAAACCAACGCATCCGTATCATGGTTGATTGGGAACGAAATGAGGTTCTCTTTCCGTCGCAGCCAATAACTTGGCCCAAAATCGGCCCCATTGCCTCACTCGGTTCAAGTAAAATCCTTTTTTTTGTTCCTGCTTCGCACTTCGAGGCTTTTGTTTTTATGTTTTTATCCCAACGCATGGAATGGTGGAAAGGAAGGACGATGGGATTTACGAACCGTTTTCCAAGTGTTACTCACGGAGCAGTGCCGAGCGCGCACTGGCAGCTGGACCCAATCGCCCCTCCGATGACGCTTTGACCGTCTCGTAAAAGTAGCCGAGAAGCTTTAGTTGGGATCAAAATGGATTTGCTGTTCAACCAAAACGAAGCACCACAAGGGGATGAAACCCAAAACCAAAAACGTTGACCTGCCTGCTCGGCGCTCCCGAGGAAAATAGCTCGCAGCTCGGTGTGTTTCCGGCTCGTTAATTTTGACGGCAGCTAAGGCTGCAGCATAAGATCGCGCGCAGCAGTCTTCCAAGGGGGAAGGAAATAAAATTCACAGTATCAGCTGCGGCCCCTCGCACCGAAGGAAATCATATTTCCCTGTCCTGTCCCCTCCCTAGCCCGGTGGAAGTAACAAGATTTGTAAGAGTGTTACGCATTTGCAAGAGCCGAAATTTGAGCTTCCGGCGAAGGGACGAGGAAAACATTGGAGCCAGCATCAGTTTCGGTAATGATAATCGGTGGTTTCATTGATTTTGGATTGCTGACGCCATTAGTGCGATCTCGGGAAGTATCCTGTTAATTCTGAATGTTGGCTCTTCGGGAAGTTGCCACATCCGATGATCGGTTTATGCTTAATTTTTCATCATTATGGATTAAATGCGGCTCAGTCCAACATTGATGGCAGTTATTTTATGGGTTGCGTACATAATTATGGTTTTTAGAATGAAAGTCGCCACTTTTGATAGCGATTAACGATCATTTAATTTTGTACAATCTCGATGGATTTATTCGGATTTTTGTTTTCAGATTATTTTGTTGCGCTCCCGCCGAAAGCACAGTACACGGTTCCGGATGCAGCAAAAAGCGACAGAGTATCCATTCACCAGATCCTGCAACCACACCCAAACTAGCGTTGGCAGAAAAAAATGTCACTTTCGGCAAAATTAATGCTTCTTCGTGTGCTGAAGGGTGAAATGAACAAATAAAAGCACTCTTTTCAAGAGCTTTAAAATATTTGTATGGATGGGAGCAGATCTCTCTTTCTCTCAGACTGAGCGTCAGTTGGAATTTTACCCGAAAAAAGTCCAAGCGATGCCAAGCAGGGATCAAACCGAAGTCGACTAGAATTCAAAACTGTTTTACACGACTACGCTTTGTACATAGCCACTGGTGGTGTTGCGCAAATACGTGAGAATATTACACCACATTATAAAATAAAGTTGGATCTTAAAAGTATATATGGAAAGTGTTTTCTGAGAGTAAAAAGGAGAGCCTAAACGTAAACCGTATTCTATTCGCGACAAGGACCGAGTATATGGCAAAGTAAGCGGAAAAGGTTAATCCGTGCTTATTTGCAATATGCCTCTTGTATCGTTCTCTCATATTGCTGATATAGGGGAGGACGGGGTATGACTGCCACCCTAAACATGGGGTACAATCAAACACAATGTATACCAAATTGAAGCTCTTCATTGTGTCAACATCGATCTTTAGGATGTTTTCCACAATCACGTTGATTCTCAGAAGGTTTACTGTTTATTTCATAATGTTATATGATAAATCAAAAAAGGTATAAAAATTGTGATACTGTTATTTTCCCTGAATTACCTATAACGTGCTCAATGCGCATGATAAAACATTATTAAATGTGGCATCTGAAAACAAATCATATTTATCATGAATGCGACTTAAGTTATGCAACCAACTAAAAAAGAAGTGTGATTTTCTCAAAGAATTCGTCAATTAGGTGCGTTCAAATGATATCTGTTATGGCAAATCACATCTCTGGCCGTCTTAACCCAGGTACGAGTCGAGTAAAAGTGCCTCAATAATTCTATGAAATGCTCAGAAAAACATACCGTTTTCCATATAAGCACACTTAACAGACCTGTGTGTTTACTACTATAATATTAGTTTCTCGAAACATGTACTTATCCACCACTAAAACACTAAATTTCTAGCGAGCAAATTTATAAATCTCGTCGCCATCTGAAAAGTTTATTTTCGTTGTTTTATCATAACGTTTCACCTAAATTTCACCAAAATGGATATATTGAAGAGCCCCCCGCACCCCCTAAGCGAGAATGGATTTATCTTGACCGTGCTCTCGAAAATTAAGGTTACAACTACTTCAGTACGTAGATTAGTTAACCCTCAGTCATCTGTAATCGTTCTGTATTTTAGATACTGAATAACAAATGCTACGAATTTTATTATGTAGAGGAGATGTGTCTAAACGCGCCCGTCGGGCAATTTGACCCGCCTGATTTTCTCGTAAACCAGCAAGAATAGAAATGCAATGGATATAGGCATTCGTGCTAGTCAATGATACAATTCTAACATGAAAGTTTTACAATTGTAACATGCTTTAAAAAAATAAGAAATATAATTTTCTTTGGAAGCGATTTTCGATGTAATTTTCTACATCATATCTATAAGGTTTTTGTTGATTGTAACCGATTCAGAGGCGATAAATGTGGGTCATATTTGTTGAGTCGAGTTCCCAGTGAATATCTCAGATTAAGAAAATGGTGAGAAAGGATTCATTTCCTTCTCAATTTGATATTTTCCGCATCAGCTTACCATCGGGCAGTATGGCATATCCTCGATCGGGCAATATGCTCGCTTTTGACCGGATTGCATTCTCAAGAGAGAAATACCTTGGATGTGAGGGATGCCAGATGATTTTTTAAAATATCTCTGCATGGCACGAATAAATGTCTTCAAATGTAATCATAATGAACAAAAATGAGCAAACCATCACGATATTTCTAAATCATGTTCGATAAATCACACAAACAATTGTTTTTACATACTTTGAAATGACCTCGGTATGATTTAACAAAATTAAATGTCTTTAAAACGAAAACATGTGTTCACATCTGGCATCTCTATTATTTGCTCAGAGAATGCAGGAAAACAAGAGTGCGGACTGGAGAATTAACCCACGAATACAGCGAGAACACGCTCACCGGAGGAACGGTTTCTTCTCTTCGCTGGTGGGCATGAAGGGAATAGATTGATGAAATCTGTCATTCATACAAGCTGTTTCTCTGAGCTTTATAGTCTCTGAGAGAAAGCAGACCCGGCGAACTTCGACCCACTCAAAAATATGTTTTTTTTATATGAATACTTGCTAAACGAACCTTTATGGATTCAATCGCAGAGCTTTTCATTGATCAATCATCTATAGGAATATAAATAATATATTTCTCCGTTACATAGAATACATGTTTAATACAGAATAGTCGATTTTCGTTCATAATTTTTATTTTCAAAGCGCGTTATTAGAACCCATTGCCATTTTCATTTCACACTAACGGAACACGAAGCTATATTCCGCAAACGCGAAATCCAATTGAACTAACCTAACAACGATATCATTGTAGAACATATGAGAATTCAATTTTCCAAATTTTCTCGTTTTGCTTCCGAGTTTTCCGAAAATTTTCCGATGTTTCTCTCCAATGATCAACCGGCAGAAACGAATACAAAATATAGACGGCTCAAATCGCACGATTCCTACCTCCGGTTTCGTGAACACATTTAGCGATCCATTTTTTTTCTCTCTAAGAGGGGAGGCGCCATGCAAATGAAACACAAATTTCTGCATAACTCGAGAACTAATCAAGCAAATGGAACCAAATTAAGCATATGGAGGTTTTATGGTGCAATAAATGTTTCTATGATGGTTAGACTCTCCACCCCCCTCTCTAAGAGAGGGGAAGGGGGCTGCCATACAAATGAAACACAAATTTCTGCATTACTCGAGAATTATTCAAGCAAATGAAACCAAATTAGGCATATTGAGGTTTTCGGATGCAATCAATGTTTCTATGGTGGTTAGACTTTCTTCCTATTGATCATTTCTGGTCGCTTCTGGACAATCGTCTGCTTCAAACGGTCAAGCTTCTCACAGTAGAGAACCGAGTTGAGGGTCTGGCCATAGTTGAGCAGCTCATAGTGGATTATTCCCTTCCAATCCCACCAAACACACAGTAAAACCTTCCTGGCCGTCAATCCAGGCTTGGCGTTGGTTTGGACGGGCTCACCGCGCTTCGACCACGACTTTTTTCGCTTTAGGTTGTCGTACGTAATCCACTTTTCATCACCAGTCACCATCAAAAAATGGTCGAGTTCAAAAATGGGTCGAGTTCTTTTCGTTTCAGCAGTGCATCGCAGGCGTTGATTCGGTCTAAAAGATTTTGTTGTGTCAACTCGTGTGGCACCCATACATCCAGCTTTTTTTGGAATCCAATCTTCTGCAAATGGTTCCAAAAGGTATTATTGTCTATACCCAGTTCCTGGCCAATCGAGCGAGTGCTCACATGCCGGTCTACTTGGATGATTTCAACGATTTTATCGGTTTCCACGACGATTGGCCTACCAGTACGGGGTGTATCTTCGATAGCCACTACACCAGAACGAAATCGATCAAACCAACGCTGTGCTGTGCGAATCGTTACAGTATCGGGTCTATAAACTACACGATTTTTTTCGGCCGCCTTCGTTGCAGTTTTACCTCGCAGGTAGTAAAAACGTAAAATATGGCGACTTTCTTGCTTGGTGGACTCCATCTTTGACGCGCTATAACTTGAATTTGAAAAAGACAATCACAACACTGTCAAAACGACACTTGTAGCACAGGTTGTCGTCTTTAAATAGCCGTATAGTATGACCCGATGCGATAAGTACAACACAAGATATGTTTAAGTGTTGCCATATATTGACAATATACGACATTTCTTTCTCCCCAACCCAATATTATAACCAAACATATTACAACCAAACATGACAATTGAAAATTTTCGGAAAACTCTGATGGAAAACGGGAAAATTCAATTCGCATGTGTTCTACAATTACACATTGACAAGCGTTGTTAGTCCATTTGATGTTTGCGGTAACGAAATTGATCTTCGTTCGAAAGTGGAAATGGATTTTAACGTGATATAACACACTATATGTCGTCTTCTATCTATATAAATAAAAATGAAACTCGAGAAAGGAATTGTCCGATTTAGGTCTGTCTTCATTCTATCATATTTTTTAATCAAACATTTGTTCCATGTAACGGAGAAACATGTTAATTGCAAGTGGATGGAAAATTTTGCACGAGAATTGTGTCTGAAAATAATCCGATATTATAATGTCGAGTTTTGGTAGAAGTACTGAAATTTTATAGTAAAAAATAATTTTAAAGGGTAGTTCTGCGATTGGACCCATGAACGTGCGCTTAGTAAGAAAACGTGGATATGATAACAAAAAATTAATTTTGGGCGTGACGAAGTTTGCCGGGTCAGCTAGTATCGAATTAAATGTTCAGCTATATACATATGAAACGCTGCATCAAGTGAGAGTTGAGTCAATCACCTAATGCAAGCGTATTGCTGCATATTCATAATTATTTTTACACATTTTTGTTAGTATCCGGTTGAATTTGTTAGTTTTTTAATTACTAACACTCTACAACCCAACCCCGCCTTTCTATGGGTTTCACGAATTTTCGTGAAGCCCATAGAAAATAATGTGAAAATAATGACATTATTTTCAATGTTCACCCGCACTAGAACTTCTTTAGAATATTTTCATCTATCACACATACACATTGGTTTTATGCTGGCAGCTTTCTTTTAGGAATATTTTATGTTGAAAGTCGGAAATTCGAGATAAAAGTGGAACGGGTTTTTTTTTAAAGAAATAAAAAATTGTCTGGAATTTTATACTTGCATTCACACTTCTAGCGATATGATTTCGTTCCACCAATCTAGTACGACCTTGTCCATAACAAATAAGGGCAGTATGATGCAGGTATGCAGGTTTGACAGACAGATTATGACAGATTATCGAGCGATATCGCGCACCATTGTAAAGAGCTGCACTGAAAAATATCGCGAGTGAGAACTTCTCAAGCTTTTGCTGCGAAAAAAAAACGAATTCGCGAATTCGCGAACAAGATATAAAAACATTCACTCAGCTTCACATCTCTATACTCTACTAATTTTTTGTTAATACTAAATTGTATCGAGTTCGAGATAAACTTGAACTCACATTTGTGAATAATATGAATTTGTTTCACTTATCTCGTACAGCTTGTTTTTGTTGCAAGGACGTTAGTTTGACAGATTTTCGTTGTTGCTAGTCCACGTGGATGAACTTCAAAGGGTGTTCAGATTATAGTTTGTAAACAAAAACAAACATGTAGAATGTGTGAGTTCGATCTCACACATTCTACATGTTCCATGGTGGGATTTATTCGACAAGAATGTCATCAAATTCATGCCGTAGCCGACTATTTCAATGAGCTTGTTTATAAATCAATAGCTTCCCACCGTAATACAAATTTATTGCAGTGCTCAATTAATGCGTTTGGAAAATGTGTACTCGGTGGCGCCAATTATGCATCCCAAACATTCAATTGAAGCAATCACTAATGATATAAACCTTTACAACTTCGAGCGCGGAATGATTTTTATTCCCCATTAATTGAGAATTATCAATTAATCTTCAGTCCTGGCCTACATTTTTCGACCGTATTTATAGCCACATCAATAAAATGCTCTAATACCAATAAAACAACCAAGCTGAAAGGCATAGAGTTTCCCGGTCTGTCTCACATCCACTTATTAAATCATGCTGGTCATAAAATTTATAGACTCATTGTAGCCGTACACCTCCGCTTGAAACGATGCTCCAAAGCACAGAGAAGGAAATGAAAATCGCTTAAACGGCACAAAACATTGCATTCATCACGAAGACTAGCTCACACTTTATGGTAGAGCATTCCGGAGTTTTGTTATTGGTCGAGAGTAAACGGCATCTAAAATGCATCAATAAATTGCTAAGCAGCCATTTATATGCGGCTTTCATACTAAGAGTTGGAAGAAGTCCTCTGCTGCAATTCTTAGACAAAACGAAGTCCAATTTCACCCGAAGCCGGTCAATACGTTAGCGATAATTATGGCACATCAAGCTCCCTTTCCTGACCCTCTTCGCGATCATTATCACGTTAGTCCCGACCAGAACAACGACCATCAAAATCTAATCTAATCCTAGCCATTGGCCACACTGGGACACAACGAACAAATTCGTACGAAAATAGCGACACAAATCTAACACGAATGTTCAATTAGCTGTTTAATGGCAATTCGGACAAATTACGAGCTAACAAAGCTCCCGGCTACGCCACAGGTCGTCAGGTGTGAAATGAGTTCTACGTTTCGGTTCCCTTTTTCTACCGAGTCAACCCACCACGGACGCGAACCGTTCGGTCTCGGTGCCGTAATTATAGCCTAACCCACCACGGGATAATGATAATTGCTGTTTGAGCTCGGAACATATTTCGCACCGCCGCGAAATGGCTCGTGGACAACACCGACGGCCATTCTGGTCGTCACCGCGGCAGCAGCGGACAAAGTATAATCGCCCAAATCTTTCCAGAACAAAACGTAGGGATTATGTTTGATTCGGCCGCCTGCCGAAAATGCAAATCCAAAAAGTTTGATAATTAAAACTTCATTTCGCTCTCGCTATTCATTGCGTCAAATTAATTACTGTCTTTCTCTGTCTCTCTCTTTTCCCCGCAGTATAACATAAAGAAAAAAGAGGAAGTGGTCGAGCAGGCACCACAGGAGGAACCCAACCCGCTGATGCGGAAAAAGAAAACGCCCGAGGAACTGGCGGCCGAGGCTGAACAGGAGGATCTGGACGACTTCACGAGTAAGTATTTCGGCTGGGTGCGTCGCATGGCGTGCTGGAAGTGAAGCTCACGCGCTGCTTCGATACTAGCCCCCACGAAGATTCCCTCGCGTGGCCGATAAGATGACCATATACACTTATAGTGCATAGAAAAATTTTCTTAGCAAAGTAAAAAAAAACAACACATCCATGTGACGATAATACCTCTTACGATGGAATTCAATGACAATATCTCCCATCCAATTTCCACCCGACAGATTATCTGTGTGTTCTTTTTGTCTTTTTTTTTAAGTCACTCATTATGCTTTTTTTTGTATACATCACTGAAAACGACCTCCAATAAACGTAAATGTGTTATCTTCGGTTCGGATTTTTAATTTTGTTTGTTTTCTTTTCTAAATGAAGTCCATCTATTCGGTTCGACCTTTCTCTACCCATTTGCTGATTAGAATTTTCACGCTCATTAGTTATTGAAGACAAGGTCCAATGATAGATCATCAAGTAATTTTTAGCGGACCAACACCGCAAGACACTCGTTTATTATTCAATGTTTCAGCAACTGTCTGTAATATCTCCATTACTAACTTTTCGCGGTCTGACCTACCCTACCAGTTGGGTTTTTGATTCATTCACAATTTTTCGCTTGCAAACAAATTCGCCTATTTAATATGTTCCTAACATCAGTACGATAATTACCTACCTGCTGAGATATAATCACCAGTGAGTAAAATTTTGACATAGATGCATTCAAAATACTTGATATCATAGTCACAAAATTACATCCGCACGCTCGTCACTTATGATTTCCAGTTTTTCGTTTTTGGCTACCGTTCAGTATTATGAGATTGTTCATACACTGCGTTTTATAACTATAGAACCACTCCTTTTTTCTGAGTTTCCAGAGATATGTAAGAAGTCGGTTGAATGAACGACATAAAAACACTTTCACTCCTTTACCAAATTAACGTCAATTTCACACGAATAACAATAAGTTTCTAATGCGTAGGTCATTTTTAATTATCAATCAGTTCAAATAGCCCATTCGGGGTGGTTTTGACCAAGCTGCGCTATGTTGCAGTGTTATTCTCGTTCTACACAGAGAATACAGCTTTTGAACTGCATCTACCAATCGTACGATCACTCCCCATAAGTTTTTGACAGGGTTTTGACAGAGTGACAGGGATTTGGTAAACAAGCTGACCAGCCCAGAATCTGAAGCACCTATTCATTAAACCGTTCCATGACGTTTCGGATTTTATGAATTGATATCAAATTACCCAATTATCACATTGTTTTTGATGCAAAAACAGCAGTGAATGATTATGAAGTACCGTCGATGGGGGTGAAATGGGGTTATGGGGGAGTAATTGGGTCGAAAATGGAGAAAGTTACTATTAGTAATATCTTGACAAATATTGCGAATATTTTCGAAAGCTGTGAGCCGTTTAATAGTAGACATATTCCACAACTTACAATGCATAATACTTAACTGTAGTACAAATAGTTATTATTTAATAATTTATAAAAGTTTGATGTGTAAATATCCGTCAAATAACACCTCAGAAAAAAATCTCATGCCCAGCATTATACAGAACTACTAGAATTGTAAATATTGGATAGAAATATTCTTTAAAGTCTTGCCAGATAATCATTATTGATTTTGAACATCAAAAATTTGTCCCATTCGAATTTCAATATCTTCGAAATAACCTCTTATTTACACTGAGTGGGGGTAAGAATGGGTCAAGCGCAAAATTAAATTTCATGCCAAACCGATATAGTGATTGTCAGATTCTCATGAAAATTGGTAGTTTTATTCCTCATCGTAAAACATTAGACCCGTGTTTTTCATTTTTTTCATCAGGGTGGCCATTTTTATTTTATGGTGGTCCGAAAAATCAAGTTTTCCACTTTTTTTTTCCAAAAATGACCTTTTCAATAATTTATAACTTTTGAACTAATGGACCGATTTAGATGATCGATATACCAAATTAAAGCCAATGAGCTAGTTTTGTTTGAAAAACATTACACTTGAAAAAAAACAGATTTTGTTTTCGTAATTATTGATTGTAATTGTTTTTCATAGCTTACATGGTTTCGGAACTAAGGTCATCATATTTTTTTTAATTTTTTCTCGAAAGCTGATGTTTTCTTACATCTTCTTCTTGAATGGCGTTAACGTTCCCTGTGGAACTTTTGCCGTCTCAACGTATGCATTAACGAGCGTCATTTTTAATACTTAGTTGAGATTTCTTAAGCCAAATAACACGCCTTGAATGTATTCCGAGGGGCAAGCTCTAGAATACGCGTGACCACAGTGCAAGTCGAAGGAAATTTCTTTGACGAAAAATCCCCCGGCCAGAACGGGAATCGAACCCGAACACCCGGCATGATAATGTGAGACGCTAACCACTCGGCCACGGGTTTTCTTACATAATATATCCGAATATCAGAGAGGTGTTTTTTTCGTTTCCGAGTGATTTTGCAAAGTTAACATGATTTCAGTTTTCGTTCAATATTCCTAAGCGACTGGACCACATCTATGCGACTAGAATCCAATTTTTATGCATATGTGGTATTCCATGTGGCTTCAAATTGGTATATCGATCATCTGAATCGGCTCGGTAGTTTAAAAGTTATGCATTTAAAAAAACAGTCATTTTTGGAAAAAAAGGGGGAAAATGATTTTTCGGGCCATCGGTTAATTTTGAAAAACCATAACTCAATAACATAAATAACGCATCTCTGTATTTTGGATATGTTAACTGAAAAAAATCTTAGCTTTCATAAAAAAAAATAAAAATATATAGCGCCCTTGGTCCCGAGTCAATGTAAACTATACAAAATTATTAGACCAACATCCAAGATTTCTGCAAGTACAATAGCTGATTGCTGATAGCTGATTGGCTTTAATTTGATATGTCGATCATCTGAATCGGTTCAGTAGTTCAAAAGTTATGTGTTTTTAAAAAAAAGGAATTTTTGGAAAAAATGAGAACAAAATTATCTCTCGGGCCACCCTAAAATTGAAATGGCCACCTACTTAATTTGATATGTAGATCATCCGAATCGGTAAAGTAGTTCAAAAGCATACACCCAAACTAGCGTTGGCAAATAAAATACCATCTAAGGTAGCAAAAAAGGTTTTTCGTGTTCTGAAGGCTGAAATGGACAAATAATAGCACCTTTTTCAAGAGCTTTGAAATGTTTGTATGTATGAGAGCAGACATCTGTTTCTCTCAGATTAAACCTCAACTTGGAATTTTACCAAAAAAAAACTATGGGTGGGTTATACCTAAGATATAACCGCAAGGTTAACGTAGGACTTTGGCCAGTAATTCTTAGTAATCATTTGAGTGTATTGAATGAAACAATATCCGAATCCAATTGCGAGCAAATCCCAATTAAGGTCAATTAATGCATAGTGATAGGATACGTTCTTCGTTGCCAACTCTGCCGTATGACATGATGCCTTGTTCATTTCATTCATTTATCGTGAACTTCCAAAACATGTAAAAGGCTCATTAGTTTTGAAACCTGTGTGCAAAAAATGTATGCGAGTACCAAAGTACCCACAGCTCGCATCTATTTTGCTATGCCAATTTCCCCAGGCTCGTAAGTTTTTGAAATCTGTGTAAAAAAACACGTTTCGATCTGCAGAAATGCATACGAGTACAAAAGTACCCGCATCTTGCATCTGTTTTGCAATATCGATTCCTATTGACCGCATGGTTTTGAAGTCTGTGTTAGGGAAACACACAGTTTCCAGCGATCGTACATCAACCGCTGCACAATCCCAACTGAGTGGATTTTCTTCTTTTTCTTCTGTTTGGCTTCAAGAGAATTTGAACTTTTCCGCTCATTCGCCTCCAAAAAAGTGGATCTTCGAGCGGGAATTCGTTTATATACAGATTTGTGTTATTTCGATAACTTATTTCCAAAGCAATTTTTAAGTTATTGAAACAAGTTTACGGGTCAATAATTAACAAGCATATAACTCTTAGACATTTTATCTTTCGAATGAAGTGATTAAAATATCACTCCGTTCAACCACAAAAGAGTTGTAACGTTCAAAACTTTGCACTCCAAGCGTCACGCTCTCGTTTTCGAAAACAATCTAAAACTATGTCGAGCAGAGATCGAACCAAGGCCGACTGGAATGCAAATGCGTGATAATGTTACTCCTCATAATAAGAGCTTGTTGAAAGGTGTTTTCTAAGAGCAAAAAAAAAGAGCATAATCGTGAATCTATATCCATTTCTGTCTAGGCGCTGTAAGTGGCAAAGTATGCGAAAAAGCAATGTTTCGCCTGGCTTATATTGCTATGGCATATGTATTATACAAATGCTGTACCAGTATGGGAGAGGAGCGCATTTTCTGTTATTTTTAAGCAATTTAATGTAATAAATCGTGAATCGTCAAAAATGTTAAAAAGTATTTCCGACCACCAATGGTTGTCGTTCACATGGTTCCTCAAATATCGATGTGAACTAGATCCATTATCTCTGACGTTTCTATCAATCTTGCATTGGATACACACCTCACAAGTCTCATTGGAGCTACAAGCTTCACAACTGCTCCAATCATCCCGCTCATTGCTCACGCCATTAACAGCATATCAGTTTCTAGAATTGTCTCGGCCAGTAGACCAAAGAACTCACGGCGGTTGGAAATGTGACCCAATGTTCTAGAATCTAAGATTCACTGATTCTCACGAAGCAGCGATTTTTCCTTATCTGCCTTGCTGTCTGCCTCTGCCATAAATGTCTCGCAAATTACTTTCATATGCCCGGATACCTTGCTAAAGGAAGTGCCTCTAAGAAGGCATCTTCAGTCCTGCTTTCAAAACGATTTCAGTTCCAACGATGGTTTTGGTACAGCGCTCCAGGTTCTGCCATCTTCTTCCGGATCTCAGGGCATTCTCCTTTGGCCCGTGATTCAGCTTCCAACTGCTGAGCTTTCTAGTGCTCTATGATGTGCAACTGCCCCGGACTGTCGGACTCAATGTTAACTCAAGTTTTTGGCACGGTTGACCATCCACGAGTGTAGCCCGATTAACACTTTCATCGCCCCGTCACCCAGATCTGAGTAATGGGTGTATTCCCTGAGAGGCCCCGTCACCCAGATGTGACACTTTTCTCGTTCAATTTGAATGGGATTTTTAAACGGAATTTGATAGATTGGGCACTTAAGTGTAAATATGGGATACAAAGAATAATAAAAAAATCAAAAACATAAAAAATATAGTTTTTATACTATACTTTCAAACGGTTTTATTTAGCATGACCTATTGTAAGTATGTTTGTATGTTTATCTGTAGGGTTGCCCATATCAATAGAAATTTAACCCTTTCGTTACGAGCGTCGTCTATAAACGATATCCGCGAGACGAGCTGTGTGTACGAGCGTCGTCTTTAGACGACATGAAATTCATACTGCTCTTCGATCACACCAGCGCGATGTGCATACTTTGCGGCGCAGTGCTCCGTACAGAGGTAGCACTTCGGCGGAGCGCACTGCCGTAATGAAAGGGCTAACCTCCTTCCTGTTGACCGATCTGAAATTTGGAGCACGCCTTTATCTCTGCTGTCGTTATAAAACTGCGTAGTCCATGATCATTAAAATCCAAGATGGCGACCGCTACTAAATGGCGGACTACATATTTTATCAAAACCCCATCAATGTGGGTATCAAATGAAAGGGATTGACTAGTAGAACATATTTTTTTTGTGAAAATGCGAATCCAAAATGGCGATATATGTTTTTTTTCAAAACCCCATGATGGGATATCGAATGAAAAGGCTTGACTAGTAGAACACATTAGATCATGCAAAATCCAAATTCAAAATGGACAATTACTTTTATTCATACAACTCTCGTAAAGAGCAATTTCACCCCAAAACAACCAGCTGCTGACCCGACCCTCTGCGATTTTTTTGAAACTTGGTACAAATGATGGAAGCTACCGAAATTACAATTTTCATTATTATATGACCAATTTAAATTACAACTGAAAAGGGCATAATTAAAATGATTGATTTTTCTTTCAAAAAATTGTAACCCAAAAACCACATATCTGATTAAAATTAGTTATTGCAAAATCAATAAACCATTTGAGAAAAATCACATTTTAGATGTACTGTTAAAAAATCATTCTCAAAAGTTAAATTTAATATTGAATACTTTTATATCTTTATGTCGTCTACGGGAAATTCTTCTAACATATCATCCAGGTCTTAACTTGCGTATAGTTCCTCAATATCCGAATCGGAACTCGATGAGATAATACTAGAAACTTTTCTTCTAACGCTTCGCACTATTTCGTCGTCACTATCTCCCTCGCTTTCAAATTTACTTTAAAGCTGTCCAGTGAACATTTTGAGGAATAAAAAAAAACACTTGCTTTTTCGTGTGTTGAATGGTGAAATGAACAAATCCTTTCTGTCTTAAAAGCTTTAAAATCTTTGTACTTGCAGTCATGTATCATAGAAATCTTCACTGGATGTATTACGAAAAGTTGAAAATGATGTCTGAGTTTGGAAGTATCGTACATATATATATATATATATATATATATATATATATATATATATATATATATATATATATATATATATATATATATATATATATATATATATATATATATATATATATATATATATATATATATATATATATATATATATATATATATATATATATATATATATATATATATATATATATATATATATATATATATATATATATATATATATATATATATATATATATATATATATATATATATATATATATATTGTTGATTGCAATATTTGAACCAAACGAGTGTCTTGCGAGTATATGACGTATACTTTCATTTCTTCCCAGACAAAATAATGATCTATTATTGTGTTAGACCATCTAGTAAAACAAAGCTTCCGTTCCAGAAACCCTTTGACCTATTAGTGTGTAAAATGTATATATCTTTATCTCTATTTATGCCAATGATTTCGCCAACGCTTTAACACGAAATCCAGTTCTCCAAATTTCATCCAACAAACATTCTCTAAACCCATCATACACGCAATTCAAACCAATCCCCTCACCCATTGTAGATGGCGATCCGTCAGCGAGTAATAGAAGTAAGTAGCCAGATATTGTGTAATGTATCACTTTCAAACGTTAAAGTAAGTGCTAAATATGCCAAAGAAAACGATATAATCATGTTAACATTTTTCCTTCTAAATCGTAAATGTTAAATGGATTTACTTAGCAAGCGTATGAAATAAAAACAAAAAACAACGTTTTTCCTTCTACAACACGCTTAACCATCTTTTGATTAAATAGAATCGTGCTGCCTCAGGCCTTCTTTATTGATATTGCAACACTTCTATTTTTGTATTCCCATTAATTGTTCTTTTCAAGCAAAACGCCGCATCGTTAATTGTATAAAATCGACAATACATGATAACAAAAAAAAAACTGTTTCTCTCCATCTCTCTTTCTCTTTCAAATATTTCTGCCTATCTCTTTCTGTGTCATGTATAGCTGTTTCAACAACAATACGCAACAAACACACATCTATACAATCAATCCAGTTGATGTCGAAACAAAACCGATATACTCACGTCACTCATGAAGAAAAGAAAAATGCAAAGACGCTCCAATTACTCAACAGAATCCAGCGCCCAAGTCAAGATACCCAAAAACCCCTTAAACAAACCTGCAGAAATCCATATAATGTATACTACAGGACCAATTTGCGTTCCTTATTCGACCCAAGATCATCATTCCTAGGCATGAACAACAACAATGACAGCAACAGCAACAGAACTAGCTCAAAGAAAGTGCGGCCTTTCTTTTTCTACTCCTTCAACCATTAAATGAATCAACGGAGAGTACGCACGATATTAATCTACTCCGCCGAACTCCACACGCAAAACTAGAATGCTTCCTATTCTTCCAACACTCTTCCCTCCTTCCATCTTTGTTTTCTCACGCGATAAGTGATGAAGATTCTCCGAAATGGCCATTCACGAATCTTGTACCAACTTCCTCCGAAATAGTCCGAAAGAGAAAGAGAGTCGCGTTTATATTTGTTGACACGTACACCCGCGCTCCGGTTTTTGGCGTACTCGCACCGATGGCAGCACTTTCTTTGAAAGTGGTCATTTTTCCCGATATCGTATTAGGGCTAATACAACTACTACCGCTACCAACCTACCTCTATTTATCCCCATATGTTGCGACTGGATATAAACATCCCTTTCACACAAAACTGTTTGTCAAACATGAACAACACCACCAACAACAACCAACAACACCCACCACCACCAGGTATCACACGTGTCAATCACTCACAGAAAGACAGAAGAGCAGCAACCACACTTACGATTGTGCCACCCGGAGAGCGAACCAACCCCCTCCAACTGGGGTAAATAAATGGGTTTCTGTGTCACCTCTTGAAAATCATCGAACACCTGTCAGGTTGATTATATCCGAACACCAATCCTCCATCGTCGATAGATCATCGACGCTCGAGTGGCGCACCCACAAGCGTCAGTGCTTTTAATAGAGTCACCCATCAGCTGTCTCTGCGGCCTTGTCAGTTCGCTTGAGACGAATCAAAAAGTCTACGATTTGTGAGAGATGTCGATTCGAGCGATAAACTTCAATTACAGCTGGATCCTCAGCCATTTTCGACCCATTTGTCTGGAACCGGTGACCGATGACTAGGAAATTTTCCCCAGGAAATAGTTTCTCCATTTACGATTATGTATATGAACGGACGCTCGAGCAGATCATGCGTCGGTTTCATTCGATACACTTGCGTTCTGCACTGCGCATCTGAAAGTTTCGTTATCAAATGGTGGTAAATTATCTGGTAAATATGGCGGGTGAAAGCAGTACTTTCTGTTTAAGTATTCCAAGAGCGTTTTAGCAGATGTGCAAATGTGAGGTCGAGCATTGTCATGCCCTTTTTGTGCCTCTGCTCGTATTGTAGTCATTTTTGCGCAGTGTTCGACTCAACCGCGTCAATTAAGTTCTATAACGTTGAATCGTGAATCGTGCCGCTCAGTTTCAACGGCTTCGAATGAATAACACCGACCAGGGATACAGTATAAAGACGTAGAAGCATCAGTTCATGATTTTCTTTTCCTGAAATAAATTCATTTTTCATCACTCGGTACGATGTAATGAGTAAAAGTGTTTACAGACAGCGAAACGAAGCTCAGCATACCCTAGGTTCAAATCATAAGTAATCCAAGTTCCTTGCATTTGAATCAGTCCCAACGCATGCAATCACTTTGAAATGACGTGGTGGATAATTCCTAGTGTGAAGAAAACTTTTCTAGCGTTTGGCATGGATCAAAATTGAGCAATACCTTCAATTCAACACCTTCGAAGATTTTTTATCCTCCTCAATGCGAAAGCTATGATATTATCGTTTTTAAAGCAACGAATCCAATCTCAGCTAATTCTTTCGCTTAAAACAGCATCTCCCTAAACTTATTGGAGCTCTCGATGCGTCTCAGCCAGAGTTGCCAACCTTCCTGATTTTTTAGGATTTTTTTTCAGAAATGATCTTGATTTTTTCTGATTTTTGTACTTTTTACTTTATCGGAATTAAAATTTAAGTTTTTCCGGTTGTGAATGAGAACTGTCATAATGGCTCTCCGGTACGCACATGTATAATGCTTACATGAAATTGAATTCCCCTGATACAAAGTTGTATCTAACGTCTTTTATCAATATGTATTATCCATGCAAATCAACTGAATAAGCTTTTCTAGAGTCAAAATCTCGAATTATGTTCATTACGCATAGATATTTCGAGGATTTTCAAAGTAGTAGCACAGTAGTAATTTCATGAAACCTGAATATCTGACGAATTTAATGTGAAGGTGAGAAGAAACCATTGTAGTAGTATAGCTAAAAGCACGTGTTTTCATGGGGTAATAGTGTTTGTGAGAGAAGAGTAAATTACACAGTTTGTATTGATGTTTGTACGTAAATAGATCAATCAACTTATCAGACAGTGTGGCGCTTCACTGACACGAGTCTTAGAACACATTTGAAAACAATAACAATTCTATACTTAAGTAAAATGTATAAACGATGTGTTCCGATGAGCAATTGCAAATATAAATATATATAGAAGGTGTAATTGCATATGAAGTAAAATTCTGATCATACGCGAGCGGAACATGAGCAAATTTATAACACATGCGAATTGGGGCTTTTTTGGTATTAACAAGTTCTTCCGCATAGTAACTCGATGTTGATAATTCCTTAATGTTTTCCTTCGTTGATCGTATTTTTATCACGTATTCACGTTGAAGCGCTTTAACCCTTCTCTTCGTTAGCCGAGGCATGTAATAATTTTTCGACAGCAGACAGCAGAGGCAGCCGTGACAGTGTTCCGAGCTGTGCAATACAATTTTCTTAACCAATATTAAAGTTGCTAAAACTTACATTATAGACCCATTAAACGTAAAAACAATAATTGTATTGATATCAACAAAATTTTATTTCATTGATTTTTGTGACATGAAACGCTATGACTTAGGAATAACATTTTATTGAGTGGTTTTTATAGCTGTTTCGATGATGTTGTCTGACATCAGTGTCGAAAAAATAACGATGCTTTCACCAATACAAACAAAACCATTGCCGAAAATTGAAAAATTAAAATTTAACTTTCAGAGCACTAGCTCGAGTTTTCTTCATACGATCATTTTCGTCACACTGTTTCGTAAAATTATTGATTTTCGGGCGAGGGGTGAGGGAGGGAGATGAAAGAAATGAGCGCCATTGTGGCAGCCATCTTTGGCTTCCTCCCACCTTCACCTTAAGAAATAATAACGAGATTAGGTTCACCTTGTATGATGTGTATGTGCCGCAGAGTTTTTGATGGAGGAAAACGTTCAGAGTGTAATATTACTTAAAAGAAACTTTTTGAATTCAAAGTCAATATCATCAAATTTTATAGAACATTTAGCCGTCAATTTTAAAGTAGAATCAACTTTCGTGGTTCACAATACGAAATTTTCTGACATCCCAAAGTATGGTCGATGAATTAGAAAAAATTGAAATATTGTTTTCTCTTCAATTCACTGTAGTGATGCTGTAGATTTTTGGGAAAAATATAAACGATACAAAGATCAATACAAATATCTCTCAATGGAAAAATCTTCGATTCTATGGCCAGCATAAAAAATGTCTTCGATAGTTTCCACGAGGAAACGAACTTGTTCTGGGAGATTGGAATGTTTAAGCTGCGTGGATGATTGTAGAACAAAATAATAAGAATGTAGAATGTACAATAAAATCGAATAAATGTAAGTCTGTCTATGAAAATTATGCTTTTGTTTTTCCAGAAATTTGCACGAACTTTCAGGATAACCCAATATGAGGATAGATTTCTTTCTGATTTTTATTTTCATTCTCTCTGATTTTTTAAAATATAGGTGGCAACCCTGGTTTCAGCTGTCGTTTCCTCCATGTGACGATGATTGGGCACAAAGTCAAAGACATTTTCGCGCTATTCTCACAAGTATATGATGCCGAAACAATGTCACAAATGTGTAAAAACTGTTTATCATTTTCTAAGCTCGGTTCAAGACGTTTTGAATATGTCAATTTCAGGAAGTGCCCATCTCATCAAAGCCCATTCTCGTAACTGAACGTAACTTAGGACAATCGGGAAAAATAACAAACTTTGGTATAACATTGACGTTTTTGACTGAATACCATTGTTTAGCATAGTGACATAGGTGTCAGATCGGGCCAAAACAAAGAGTTTTCATCGTGGCATTTGATAAAGGACAGCAACCGTTTTTGCAGACAATCCTCCTGGTAATTGTGCCTGACTTTTCCTGAAATAAGTGCAGAGCTTGCCAAACAAAGAATTTTTCGGGGAATTTCGTCAACTTTTTGCATTCCTGTCTTTTTTTTTTAATAAATATCAATAACTCCTAAACATACACATTAGCAATTTCAGAGACACGCACGAAATGTGACACCGTGCGAGTGTATACGAGCTATGATTTTGCACGCGAGTACAGGAGGGTTATGTCAGACTATCATGACATTTTTAATGTCATAGTTTGAAGATTAATACTGGAATTATAATTTTAATCGTTTGAGTGCTTGTTATACGCCAAACTGCGAGGAACCCCTTTTGACCACAGGATTTCGTCTTTCGGGAACATGTTGGAGGTAAATCTAGATTATATCGCTTATTGCTCATCCATTTTTTGATGGATTTAAGGAATGATAGTTGAAAAACTAAAACCTGTTTAAATATATCCAAACTTATCCGCAGTTTTGGCATATGCTCACAAAATTTACTCCACACTCAAACGGTTACAGCGGCCTTCAGGGTGAAAGAAGTGGTAAGGTAAATTCTTTAAAATAATTTTGGGTGTGCAACTTAATTCGACTCGTTTTCTTTTGCACGAAAAACATATCCATTTAAATAATAAAATGAAATAATACACTATTCGAAGTATTGGTCATCGATAGCCACTACTTTTTCCCATCTCTCTGGCAATTTACAAATTCCGTCGCGAAAGAAGGGTCATTTTGTTATGACAGCCCCGGAGTAAAGCGTATTCCATTCAAAGCGTTCTGCATCGATCGAAAGAAATGGTGGTCGGAAGGGGCAGGTTCTAGACCAGCTATATCCAATCTGCGGACAGTATTTCCACATTTGTAAATCAATTTTATGGTGGAAAAATGAAAGAAAAGGCTCTACATTATTCAAAAACCATATTAATTTCGCGAAAAAAGTGCCATTTTGAGTAATGAGACACTGTTTAATGACCAACAAACCTTAAGTGCTCGGAATTTGAGACAAAACGGTACATTCATACATTGTACCCGGTGCGGCTCTTGTGGTTGGCCCATCTGGTGTTAACGAAAAAAAAACTAAAAGTTAAGAAATCATTACCTAATTTTTCTGACGTAGGACAACGTGTTTCAGTAATGGTGCCAAAAAAAAAACAGGGGACGTTTTCATGAAACGGAAATAGCAAGTGCAGCTAGTAGAACGCTAGAGGCGGATTCAAGTCAAGTTTTGAAGTCACACTAGCAGACAACAATTTCTCTCAATACTGATGTCACATACAGCTGTTTTGCTCGAAACAAAGATAGATTGATAGATATCACATACAGTGGTGCAATTTTTTTCGATGAAGGCACCACGTCGGTTTTCATACTGTCTGGTGGATAGTGCTTTTGTATGTTTGTACTTTCTATTTTTTGTCTGAGGCTTGCTGTACTCAGGTTACGTTAAGAACAGGCCTTGGCCTTCATGATGCGCCATATTAGGATTACAATCTGGGCTGGATGGCGACCACAAATCCTTCGTCGGTAAACAGGATTACCGATTTTTTTTCGCTTAAGGAAGCTCAACATTTTCTTACATCACTCGACTCTTAGCTCCGCATCCGGGTCGATTAGTAATAAAGTGAGTTTTTTCCAAAGCCCTCGACTTTACCTTGCTATTTTCATCTACGATCTTCCGTGTCGAAAAAGTCGTTGATCCCGTATTCCTTCACCATCTTCTTCATTGAACGCACTGCCACTTTTTGATGGTAACCCTCGGAATCCGAGCTGGCCTCGAACGACCTTTGGCCATCTTTGCATATAGTTATCCCTTCTTCTTTTGGTACAAAACCCTTTCCACGGGCTATCGAGACACTCCCACGAAGCTTGAAGTGTCTTTTCGCGACATTTGCGCGTGGGACAAATCACGAATACGCTACCACTTCGTCATGATGCAACTGTGCAACTTAGTTAATCGGATTCATTTATTTGCAACCTATTCTGCATTGTAGTTTACATGCATGCGAAGAAATCCAAATAATTGTGTACACAGATAAAATGGGAACCTTATTTGTGCGAATATTATCACGCATACGGTATACTTTAACGTTTTCTCTTCGGACCATCATACGGCCCTCGAAATTTCGGCTTCAATTTGCTTCTTTCTCCTACCACTCTTCTTGCAATGACTGTCGTACATACATTTGTTAAGCGAACCTTACACGGTAAATATTATTGACAATATGATGACATTTGAGGGCATAATGACAGCTGAACGACGACGCAGAAATCCGGATTTTCTGATTTTCGATCATCAATATCGTGAACAGTGTTGCCACATTTTAATCTTTACCAGAGGGGTTAAAAATCTTTCTCTTCTGTACTTTTTCGTCCAAAAATCTGTACCATCGAAAATATTCGTTGTAGAAATTTAGCATGAAAAAGTACTCATGTATTTACTACAAATACTACATTTACATTTGCAAGTCCTTCGTGTACTTTATAATGCTTCTACATAGCTTTTTTGAATCTAGATTGTATACCATCATGATTTAAAATTAAAAAAAATTACCTCAAGCGAAACTGCGGCGTAAAAACCGTCATGTTGCTTTGTTTGAATGTAAGAAATTTCACACGCGGAAAAAATCTGTTCCAATCTGTACCTTTTGACGAAAATCTGTACTCTGTACCGTACAGAATCTGTACCAAAAATAACGAAAAAATCTGTACCTTTCCAGATGAATCAATACGCGTGGCAACACTGATCGTGACATTTCATATAAATCCATAATGTTGACATATTACCTCACGGACTTCGAGACTGGGTTGTCAGATATTATTTTTGTTCGACTTTTTTGCAATTGCAATCGAATTTTATAAACTTCAGAAATTCCAGGAAGCATAAATGGAAGCATTTGGTTTGGAAAACATACCAAATATTATACCTTTCGCAACAAAAATAGAAATCTCAGAGTAAACTGATAATTTGATGTTGAAATAGTGGATCAAACATAACAGCGTTGTAGGAGTTTTTATATGTTCAGAACTCGTTCTTTTTTCTTTTTTTTGCGCTAGCATGTGGGACAGCCACTTCAGTTTAAGCTATGTGTTTCTTCATATTTCGCTATGAAATTTGAAGAATCTGGGAAATCACTGGGGAAAAAATTGCGTAAATTCTAGGCGTAGGGTGGATATGGTCTATAAATTATATATGAGAGGCTCTAAAGGAAAGGGGTGTAAATTATTCGATCGACTTTCCCACCATCAACTTTTTCCTTCGTGAATAGCTCAGCTGCAAAAACGTTCCTGTTTGAGTTTGCTATATAAACCGATGATTGAGGATCTGACCTATCGTCCACATTTTCAAATAAGCTCGGAATATGTTTGCATCTAAGTAATGACCAAAAGTGAGAGTCAATGAAGAGAAACTCGAACACCCCTTTCCTTCTGAGCCCCTCATATAATCTATATAATATAACTTGCATATATTTTCGCAAACTAAAAAAACTGGCATCTCTGAAACTGAAACGAACAG
The DNA here is from genome assembly GCF_029784135.1 of Toxorhynchites rutilus septentrionalis. Classification (NCBI taxonomy): domain Eukaryota; kingdom Metazoa; phylum Arthropoda; class Insecta; order Diptera; family Culicidae; genus Toxorhynchites; species Toxorhynchites rutilus. Next base: position 77,089,667 of record NC_073744.1, on the reverse strand, counting down.
CCTGTATGATGTGTCTTGAGAAAAAAAATAATTTTTGAAGTGTAAATTTTGAATGAAAATTAACTTTTCCGAATTAAATTAATATTCTATGTGAATGTATTTACCTTTTCTCTACAAGTGGTGAGAAAATTGTATCTTAAATTGATTTTACATCATAATAATAAGTTTTAGAAGGAACATCGCCAAATTTAGAGGAAATAGGTTGAGTTGGGGGTTGAGTTAGGACTTCTTGCTTCAAGTAATTAACTAACGCTAAGTAGAAATTTTCATTCAAATCTCAGCAATTTAATATTACCTTAGAGCCTCCTAATCTGATGTAGAATAGTTTGGATCCCAAACTCGAATGTCACCACTAGTAATCGCGGATACTTTCGTAGTCCCGGGTTGATGGTGATATTGACCGTGTAAGGTGGCAAAATATTGATTGAGGCTAGATCGGATGTCGAAAGTCTAGCTGTCACTATATTGAAGACAATTGTTGTCAATAGTTTTGATCATGTAATGTGTCCATTATATTGTTGCTGTTTTATTGCATATACTAGCTTGCTTCGCCTCGTATTTCATTCATAATGATTTCTCTTCGGATGATTTTCTCAAACCGACAAACGGTTCAGTAATCCGCGGTAACGGCATTGAGCTTCGTATTACGAAATGGGGGAGTAGACATGGCAAAATGGGTTTGCAGAAGAAATGAACAATCTTTTAAAATAAAAATTTTGAATGAAAATTATTTTTCCCAAATCAAATTAGTACTCTATGTAAAACAAAATCAATTTTGCTTGCAAGTAGTGAAAAAATATCATACAAAAATAGTGTCTAAAGCTAATTTTATATTTTAATAGTATGTTTTGGTGAGAATATCTGAAAATTCATAGAATATGGTTTAAATTGTGGTCAGAACAGCGTAGTTTTAGTAGGTAAATAACGCCAAGAAAAAAATTCATTCAAATTACAGTAATTTGAAACTGCCTTAAGGCCGACTAATCTGATAGAGAAGAGTTGACCTCATACATACTTATGTCGTATCCAGATGTTGACAGCATTCCGCAGTCAACGCGAATGGAGAGAAAACTGACGTTCAGGGGTGTGCACAATTCAGGGTTGGCACCTACTGGCAAAATCAAGGGACCGTGAGATTTTTTTTTCTCTCAGCTTACAATGGATACTCTAATGAGTATCAACTTCAATAACATTTACATCGAAGAACAATCCGATGCATTCTTAAAGTCGTTCAATAATTGAGAGCGAAATCGTTATCTTCTGGGGCTTTTCTTTTCTTGTTGATTTCAGTATGCATTTTGTGTTGCCTGTCTCCATCAGGGCAACCCCATTTTGTACATTAAGCAATTTTTTAACGGCTCAATTACTCATGTCGTACTATCCTGCGATATCCTGTTGCTAGTTGCCTAAAATTCTTGGCTCCCATACCTAAAATAATTTTGCGGACTTTGGATTTCGGCTTGAAAACAACGCGAATGTGTTACAAAAGCGCAAAAAAAGTGAATGATGTGTGTCCGAATGTCAAATTGTACTCAATCAAAGAGCCTCCTGATGAGTAATCGTTCGATATAAATTTACATACTGGGATGTTTTTATGAAATCAAATTATCAAATTTCCAAGGCTTGTGGTTTATAGAGTATATGAAAAAGTGTGGGTAATTCCAAAAATATTATCAGTGTTTCTTTTGCAGTATTGTGTTTTTTTTTTTCGAAGTGTTTGTTGCAGTGATGATGGGTAGGTGCTCTATTTTGTCGATGACTGCATCTTTTCGCTTTGATGTGATGGGCGTCGTAAAGTTATATTTTTTTTATAACGCAAAGCTCTAATAACTCTACATACAATTCTATGTGAAAAACGGCGAAATATGATCATCAAACCTGATTTGTTAGCGCATCAGCGCTTCGTGTTATTTTCAATTGAAAGCATCATAACTTTTACGATGTCAGTCAAAAATACAATCAATACTTGTTATCCAATATAAAACTGAATGCGAAATGCGAAATGCGAAATGCGAAATGCGAAATGCAATGCGAAAAAAATATAAAACTGAGTTCCGGATGTGGCAAATCGTAAAACAAACACTACTTTAGACCAACACCAGAAAAAAACACATACGTATTCTTATTTCCGTGTGCACATAATCTTTTTTCCTTGAATTAATTATTTCCTCACTATTTAACTGACTAACTAACCATTAGACTTTTTTCACTGCCCGAAACTTTTACCACATGTTACTAACAAATGCCGTATTGTCGTTTTCTTTCTCGTTTTTCTCTCTCTTACTCTCAACACCGGCTCTCCCCCCGCTACTAACAACGAACACCACCACCACACAGAATTGAAAAACTCCATAGAGACGCAGGTGAACGAGATCAAAACGCAGATCGAGGGAAAATGCTCCTTACAGTGATTATCCATCATCCGTATTCAGCAGTATATTCAATAATATTAAACCTAATTTAAAGGAAGAGAGAAAAGATGAAGAAGAAACACAGCAGAATGCAAATATTATAGTAAACAGAATAGTAATTATTTAAAGAACAAAAAAACACATGAAATAATTGAAAAAATATTTAAATGTAAAATTTTAAATTAAACTTCAAAGACAACAAAACGTAGTAAACAGTGAAAGAAGGAAAGGAAGGGAAAAATATGCATGAGTCGTAAACAGCATTATTCACCATCACCACCACCACTCAAAGAACAGTTACTGGAACCCGATAAATGAATAGAACAGAAGAAAACATATTCATAGCAACAAAAAGCGACGCGACACTCCCATTAATCAGAGATAGACCCCATTTCTTCATCGAGAGAGGCCCACAACAACAACAAGAACAAAACAACGTCATACAAACGATCGCATCATCAAGTTCATCAAGAAGTGGTTTAAAAAAACATATAAAAAAATTTACATTGTTAAATAGGACACCCAGGTGAAATGATAAACGATCATATAGAGGATGTGATTTTGCAAAAATGAACCCATTCGTCAATAGATTTTCCGTTCCGGTTTTTGTGTATTATTTCTGTGTTAAAAATAACTTTGTTCGAACGAGAAGTTAGAACGGAACCGATAGTGTGAAGGAAACCTATTATAGCTGATTATGCTTCGAGTTGTAACCCCGAATCCTGAACCAAGATAACGAACGACAAGTATTGTGATAAACCATCATGAGGAGAGAACGAAATAGAAACTTTTAGGGAGATTGATAGTAGGTAAACGGAAAGCCAACATGTTTTTTGTTCAATTTGTTTTTTTTTTGAGGCTGTTAAAAAAATATTAGACACTCCCCGGCGATCCAAAACCAATTGGCAGAGAGGGAAACCCCGAAAATGTTAGCGAGTTAGAACCAATTCAAAACGTTAAGTTCGAAGACCATAGAAAAATTGAGGAATGTTGTTTAGAAAAGATAAATGAAAACGAATCCAAATTTTAGATAAATTCATCTAACTGATACAGTGCCGCGGTATATTCTGGCTTTGATTCAGAATGAAGTTATAACGTATTTACATACATATTGGTTGTTGTTTGCGGTTATTTGGCGTTAATTCTCGCTTCAAAAGAAATGTTATATTACTGTTTGAGATTTGCTGCTATTTAGCGAGCTAAATGACCAACAGAAGCAATCGTTCGCCCAAATTCCTCGATCTCGTTGCAATATTATATAATATGAATGGTGTAAACTAGATGTATTTCAATGTAAATTTTGTTTTCTCCAAGTGCACTTCCAGAAACGAGGTGATTTTAGAATTGTAGTGCTGAAGAAAGAGTGCACTCCGTTTTTTTTTGTTTCTGGTTTCTGTATGTAAATTTTCTTTAGGTTCTGAGCTTTATTTTGATCTCCAATTCTCTCTATCCTGCAGATGTGGATACATACAGGATGATCCAGGTCACAATCGATGGAAAAACTCACATTTTATCTGAATAGAAATCCGTAGTGCTCAAGTTCTCCATCCTACTGTCGACTTCCTTCTACTTGATAGTTAGATCAATATAAACCCATTGCCGTTGCCATTCTATCTGCGACTCATACAAAATGCATGAAAACTAACTGTGTCCCCTATTAGAGCGTAATTTACCAAATAACCAAATAGATAACATCCACCATATCTACTACTTCAGTTAGTCCACATCTTTCTGTTCATTGTTTCTGTCGCGCCCATGAATGTCGTATCGCTGGTAGTAAATGTACTTTTTAAAAACAGTAATCTACTGACAAAACAGCAAACAAACCATACTCAACAAAATAGGTTCTATCAATTCTGCAATAAATCACTGTACCACAACAACACAACACCGCTGATATACGAAACAAAGAGCGCAGCATATTTATCTCTCTATCCTATCGTTATAAACCATTGATTAGTGGAAAAGAAAAAAAACGAAAATGAAAGCAAACATTGAATGAACGAAGAAGAAAGCTCATAGTATCAGAACATTTACCCCTTAAACACTGGAATTCTCTTCTCTAATAGCGAATACAACAAACGAAACATTCCCAAACCCATTTTCGAATTGCAATAACCAAAACGAAAATCTGATCTTCAAACAACCGACTCACGGTGTGCAAGGTTTCCAATCATGCTCGACCTGCAACAGGCTTCTAAGGCGGGCACCTTCTCACATACATACACTACCCAAATGTCAAACCAAATCTGAGTTTAGCATGTCTATCATTGGAAATTCGCGAGGAAGCCAACCGGAAACCGAAAATTCCCCTAATAAGAAAAAAGGGGAACCGAAAAAACATAATAAAACGTTTGTTTACAATTGTTGAAGAGAATTAATGAAAAAGTTACACATTAAAAATAAAACACAAAAAACTGTTGAAAAACTCTGTTTTATTTGTTTCCATACTCTCTCTCAATTCTCATACTCTCATCATCAATCAGACAATGCACATTCTCACCTAGAGCTTCCCACAGGCTTCCGATAGTCGAGATATCTCCTCAGAGGTGGGTCCTCTCAACGCGCTATCAACACTCCCATCATTAGCAAAGACTCATCTTCACAGCAACCACAACAACAAAAAAAGAAATAAATCAACATTCGAATACAATATATGTGTCAATTATTACCATATGAGGAAGGATGAAATGAAAAATAAAAACAAACAGAGAGGCATATATTTAAAAGCGTAGAATGAACAGTAACACATCGAAAAAGGGCCACAGTGGCGGGAGTGAAGCGAATTTTCGCACCCTCCCCCTTGTACCCTTGTATAACTTTCGGAGTACGAAGCTGTGCTTTAGCACGAATGTTAAGGCTTGGAATCGCTAGAACGAAAACAAATGTGCAGTACCGGCCATACAAAAAATGGTAAAAACAGAAAATAAACAGCCACTTCAAGCAATTATTATTACTATTATTATTATTGAGTATTGAACATAAAAGTTAGGCAGTTGAAAAAATGAAAACATTTACACTAGAAGAAAAACAACAAAAGATGCGTATGTAAATTTAGCAAAAAAAGATCGATTATATTATTAATCGCAATATATAATCTTAGCGAGAGGAGAAAATTTATTGGTTCTCGATTTCCCTCATTTGTCCATACTATTCTCAACACTAGCTGATTTGATCTCCACATTAACTCAAGAGCAATCGTAGAGGCTCTTGATTACTCACTTATCAATTCTCATCCTACTACTAGTACTATCTATATACGCCCTACTACATCAAACAAAGAAGAATATTACATACTTAATCTTAGAGAAACCACTCTTACTAGTGAAGCTAACCGATATCTATTGAAACCAAACATACCGATACATACTGTTGACATAGGTCTAAAAATTATCTCGATCCAACACTTTCGATTCTCAGTTTTCCACTATTTATCTATCTATCAAACATCCACTAATCATTGAATTCGACAAGAGCAAGCGCAAAAGAAGAAAAACATTGCAAATGTAAACATACGCATACGCACCGCTAGGACGAATTTTAGTCCCGTTGTTGAGGAAATGTCAATAGTTACGCTAAACCAGCACAGTTACAAGGCAAAGTTATGTAGTGCCGGATGCTAGAACAAAAACAAAATGAGAAACAAAAAAAAACCAGAACACAAAACGTATCTACCAAAATGGAAACAGAAAAAAAATAAACCGAGACCCCACTTTGATGTTGTTTTCTGTGTTTTCTTTCCGCATTTCTTCGTGTTATGTGTGTGTGCGTGTGCTCGGTTGTAAACAAGAATGTGTGCGTATGAATGTATCTTGTTGTCACTGTGTGTAGATTCTTTTTGTTTTTCTTAAATGCGGACATAAGTTAAGTCTGTCCGCCCTTCTGCTCGTTGTTGTAACACTTTGTATGTGCTTCTCTTTGCTACTTGGTGTATTGCGCTGTCGAATGATGAATGCTTGATGTTGCTTTCGATGTGTCATCGGGTTGGTTGTTATGCTTCCGCAGTTGGTAAGTATGCGGGGGTCCGCTTGAAGATGTGTTGTACTATATATGGAATAGTGATAGTGTTTTGATTTATTAAGACGCGTCCACATTACGCCAATCGGCCTTGGCCGCCTTGTAAAGCCGAAGTGGACGTACCGCCCGGGCTTGCCGACGTGCCGAAAACCGACTCGAATCAAACCGTACTCAACCCGAAATAAGTGGGTCCGGATCAGGGGTATGACTAAAACGTCAAATCCCTCATATTGCCAGTGTACCCAATATTGCTGCGGTTCACTGACATTTTGGTTCTGCCAATTACTGTTGTTTACAACTCGGTCCGGTTATATAGTCGAATAGTGGCCAACTTTAAACTCCATGTTCAATGTGAACACCTCCATGTGAAACCGAAATATGAAAATCGCTCATGCAGTTAGAAATAAAGCAGCGCATTTTTCTTTATTTTTACTATCTCCGTGATTTCAACGATTTCAATCTTCGCAAATGATATGTTGGTAAACAAATGACGCCATATTGATTTTGATTTTGGGTAGCCTATATTCAATTGATGTCTAACCCCTGGTCCGTATCGTAGAAAGTCGAACCAAAACAAAACGAAGTAAATTAGCGTTGACGACATTTTGCTTCGTGTGTTCGTGACGGCTTCGTGCATCCGATGGGGCTTCGGTTTCGTGCACCCGATGGGACGTCCACATTACATAACGAACCGAATGTGCCGCCTGGTACAGGCCGATCGGCATCATTCGGCATAATGTGGACGCGTCTTTAGATGCTTATTTGTGCGACAGAAACTATGAGAAGGATCAATGATGGACATTTGAGAAATTCGATTGTCATCGAAAACAGCTTGTTCTTGATTATTTGGAGTTTTTCCATCAAAAAACTATGTTTGATAAAAATACGATATTCCTTTTTTTTTGTCATTTTCTATGCGAGTGCTCAGGTAGTGACACTGTAGTTTATGAACAAAGAAATTAAATGTCATGAAACTTCACACGTAAGCTAGTGACAGATGAACCTCTCGAAATGAATTTTGTTCATTTTTAGTGGCGCCATCTGTTGAAAAATCCCGGAAATTTTAAATCCATGTAGTATATTAAGAGCCCTTCAAAGTTGACGTACCGCAGTATTGTTTCAGTGGAAACTCCATTTTAGTGATGTATAAGGACTCATCGCCTCCAATTGATGCAATTGGAGATGATGAATTTAAACAGATGGAAATCCTCCAAAAAGTACCAGAAATTGTAGCAACCATACAAGCCCTTCGGTAGTGTAGTGTTTTTTGTATCCAATTCAACGAATTCCAAGGAAATCTTGGTTTTCAGTCCAATGCTTTCACATGCAGTCTGACCGTTTCCGGGTTATCGCCAGTGTGAGTCAAGAATACATCACCGCTACGAACCGTGGGCTGAACGGAGTCCTGAGAATTCGTCAGAATGTAGGGGAGGAGGGGGTAAAACGAACATGTTAAGAAGAACTTCAATTATATCTTTGGAAACTCATGTTTCCCGAAACTTTGATGCAGTTTCTTGCAATTCAAAATACTATTGGTCAAATATTTTACAAAATAGTGTTTTTCAATGTTTTTACTAAAATAAAAACAGACCGAAAAGTACAACATTTTTTTCGATGCGAGTATAACGGACATGTAGTGGGGGTAATATAGACAGGTTTGTAATATATGAAGCGTAGAGGTTTCTCGATCGCGAGAGGAATAATTTTATTCAACCAAGGTCTGAACTCATCACGAATGTCCGTTAAATGATGAAAAACCCCACCCCACCAGTACAATTGTTTCAATAATTTAAATTTCAATAATTTTAATTTATTTTTTTCAAAAATGAATTTATTTTTCCGTACATAATCAATATCGCTTCTCTGTTAACTCACAAACCGAAATATAACCATCAGCGAATTGAATTTTAATATTAAACCACTCAAAATGCTTAATATCGAAGCAGCTAAAATTACATCCTCACGCGGAATCTTGTATGATTTTCGGTTTTTGTTTCCCTTTTCCACTTTTGATCAGTATTCATTGCCATAGGGTGACCTAAATATTATAGAATAACATGTAGAAGGTGTTCTCATTAACAGAAATCGGAAATTCAAAATGTAACTATAAAATCAACCACCTGTCCATATTACCCGCGGTTCCCCTACCTGGTTTACAGAACAAAAAAACAACCACAGCCCAAGAAAACATCGCTATTGTTCCAATTAGATGTAGAAATTTTGCAATTTCTTTCGATTTGCTTCTGTCTTTTCAAAAATTTCAAAAATATATTTTAACACATATTTCAACTTCTGAATTCTCACTTCAAGGTTGAAAATCTCAAAAGAGGTTATTTCTGGAACATGTGCATCACATGTTCATGTGTACAGGATAATTAAATTGACGACATGTTTGTGTTTTTCTTATCGAACAACGAAACTTATTGAGAAATCTTCTTCTTCTTCTTAAATGGCACTAACATTCCTATGGGAACTTCGCCGTCTCAACATAGTATTACTGGCGTTATTTTTATAGTAGGGGAAATGCGGTTAAAATGAACAGAGTTGGTGCTTAATTTCAGATAATTAAATTAAAAAACCAATCTATACTTCTTGATTATCCTATCCTTAAAACATATGAAGCTATTTAATACACCCTGTTATGCAGTGAACTGTCAAATGTAGAAAAAAATAAAACAGAAATTTCTCTTTCGGATGTAATTTTGCGCGCATCGTATTTAAGGAATTTCCAATGAAATTTAAGTTATTCGACCTGATATCTTCGACAAATTAACAGTTTGGACGACTGTTCACATATTCGATTAAGAGTAAACAAATATTTTGTTTGATTTCAGCGATTAATTCGCATTCGAAATTACTTTGGTGTTTGGGGTAAAACGAGCCACCTCCAGATAACAACTTACAATGTTATGTTTTCTGGAGCTGATATACCTTATCACATGTTGCCCTTCAAAGTGGTTCTTTTGTGGCTTTGACCCTGGGAAAATATGCCACTCCAAACAAAACCAAGCCTCAATATATGAAGCGTTATGTGTTTCTTACTACGTTCTTGTACGTATGAGAAAATTCTAATTACTACTCTTGGTGAATAGGTCTAGATTATTTCATGGATATACATACTTCCTCAATAATGATTCAAACAAATCTGGACATAAAAACAACGTCTAAATATAATCCATTTAACATGATATGTAAAAGCGATCATTTTAACCGCACACTAAAAAAATGTTGAATTTTACAACTATTTTCGTTTTAATGAAATATGTACTATTTTTATTTTTTATAATAAAAGCCGTTTGATATCTAAAGCAACAATTAGTTAAGATATAATATCCTTCGAAGAACGGAGATTGTAGCGGTATGTGGACGCAGTAAATCGGGATATTCCTTAGGGTGTTCATTTTAACTGCATTTCCTCTACTTAGTTGTGATTTCTATGCCAAATAACACGCCTTGAATGCATTCTGAGTGGCATGCTCTAGAACACGCGTGACCACAGCTCTAGAACACGCGTGCAAGCCGGAAGAAATTTCTTTGACGAAAAACTGCCCCGACCAGAACGGTAATCGAACTCGAACTCGACCTTCAAAACCATGTTTCGCACCGTTTGAGGTATCACACAGATCAAAAACACACTCTCTGTTTGTTATTTCAGGAGCTGATGAACCTCGATTTTTATTAACTTTTGATACGATAACCCTTCATTTCGAAAAATTATCTCTGAAGGACGTCCTGATCGTGTTGCTGGTTTGAAAGAACCACTTTTTTAACTATTGAACTAGTTTAGCAATCGTATCTTTGCACAGTCGGATGATATCAGAAATTTGACGGCAGCTTTCGTCGATGACATCGTATTCAGTTTTCGAACACTTGGAGAAACATGTTGGTTTTTGGGCATAACGCCGAACCCGTTTTATCCTACCAAATACAGAGTATTGCTTTGGCACCGTAGATATTCGGCTTCGGTGTGATGCTGCTGATTGACTGGGCTTTAAATTGCGTTTTGGATTGTCATAGTGAATCCATTTTCCGTCCCCGATAGCGATTCAATACAAAAAAGATTTTCTTTTGTGCCTTCCGCTACTCTATTCTTCCAATGAAAACAGAAAATCTAAATTTATCATTGGGAAACATTAAAAATTACTGGGATTTTAGGATCAGGTAATCCTCGGCAGTGTTTTTCACAAATACACAGTAAATCCGCAAACTTGTCACTGTCCTTATCACTTGGCTGCTATTGAAAAACCACTTTTTTGAGCTTCTAAGAATTAAGCAATGGCATGTTTACGTACTCGGTCAGTATCAGTCATTGACGGAGGGATAGTGTGACAACATTTTTGTTTTTAAAGAAAATGCTTTATTTATCATCTAAACGATATAATTATATAAATTTAGATGATAAATAAAGCATTTTCTTTAAAAACAAAAAATGTTGTCACACTATCCCAAAATGCTTTATTACCATCTAAATGATATAATTATATAAATTTAGATGATAAATAAAACATTTTCTTTAAAAACAAAAATGTTGTCACACTATCCCTCCGTCAATGACTGATACTGACCGAGTACGTAAACATGCCATTGCTTAATTCTTAGAAGCTCAAAAAAGTGGTTTTTCAATAGCAGCCAAGTGATAAGGACAGTGACAAGTTTGCGGATTTACTGTGTTTACTGTCTTCAAAATATGCTTTCTGACGCAATAAACTTTTCCAACGAAAAATTTAGCCATCGAAACACTTCTTCTAGCTTTATTCAGGAATTGCACTTAGTGTACGCAGCGAATTCGTTTTGAAGTCTTCAATGCTGTCAAAACTGGTTCCACGAAGCGGAAATTTGAGTTTCTGAACTAAGGAAAAATTACACGGGGGATTGTGCGGTGCTTTTTCAATCACATTCGTGCCATTTTTGGTCAAAATTCGGTCACAATGATGCATTATCGTGGTGCAAAATCCATGTTCCTTAACCACAAATTTAACTTGTTCTACAACAAACTAACTAACAGATCACGCTTAAAATTGACATCAAGGCCACTGACAGTAGTACAAACTTTAGAAAAAAATTTAAAATTAAAAATGTTCAGCGGGAAGAATTAAAATTACTAATTCTCGGTATATAAATTAAGTGGTCGCGGACTTCAGCAGAGTTTTCAAAAAGTGAAACGAACTACACCGTTGAACTTTCAGACCAATAATGATTGTCTTTATTCTTCGATACTTAATTCTATCCTACACTTCCTAAATGAATCCGCTGACCTATCAACATTATACCTTTCGATGCCAGTCCAAGGGTCGTTCGCCGTCGTTGTCGATGTCCGGATGTTTATTGCTGAGTTGCGTGACCTAGTTAACGCTGTTGTCCATCGGTGGAATTCAGCTGATGCTGCTTGAGGGTAATGCCCGTTGTTTCGGTGTCAATGAAGTCCTAACTGCTGACGTGGTCCAAATAATCATTAAATAATGTTTGGGTGTGGTTCGGTATCGTTGCCAACTGGGTTCATGCTGATGGTTCCGTTGGTAACTTATATTTAACGGAATGTATTGAGCATATATTTGTTTATTTGTTTATTTGTTTATTTGTTTATTTGTTTATTTGTTTATTTGTTTATTTGTTTATTTGTTTATTTGTTTATTTGTTTATTTGTTTATTTGTTTATTTGTTTATTTGTTTATTTGTTTATTTGTTTATTTGTTTATTTGTTTATTTGTTTATTTGTTTATTTGTTTATTTGTTTATTTGTTTATTTGTTTATTTGTTTATTTGTTTATTTGTTTATTTGTTTATTTGTTTATTTGTTTATTTGTTTATTTGTTTATTTGTTTATTTGTTTATTTGTTTATTTGTTTATTTGTTTATTTGTTTATTTGTTTATTTGTTTATTTGTTTATTTGTTTATTTGTTTATTTGTTTATTTGTTTATTTGTTTATTTGTTTATTTGTTTATTTGTTTATTTGTTTATTTGTTTATTTGTTTAATTCGTAAAATTCTGACAATTGATGTCTCAATGAATAAATACCTAAACTAATCTGTGTTGGCCGGCGGTACGGAATAGATCGAGGAGCCGTTGTCGGAAATTACTGGCAGAAATATTGAAGTCGAAGAGACCGAAATTGTCGTTGAAGAGCTGGCAGATTGAACGAAAGGGCTCATGTAATCCTTATGGATTATTAGAAATTATTTTCTGTTTCGTGGTTCCAACAGCAAAAAATCACGTTGGCGAAGTGGCCTTTCAGGTACATACACATCCAGTTGAGCCAGCAATGGAGGACAATCAATTTCTCCTGCAAATAATTTAGCAGCAAATGTAACTTGAGCGATCTTGCGTCTAACTGCAAATAGTTGGATGTTCAATAAACGGCAACGTTCCTCGTAGGGTGGCAGGTTTTGCGGGTCGCGCCAATCAAGAAATCGAAGAGCGTATCTAACAAACTTCTTCTGTATAGCTTCAATACGGGCGATCCATCTGGCGTGATAGGGACACCAAACAACTAAATTCGATTCCAATATTGACCGAACGGTAGCATGAACACAGCAAGCACTTTGATTGTCAAAAAATGTGAGTTTTCCGATCGTGGTTTTAATGTTTTTCCCGCTGATTAAACAAACTTTTCGTTTATTGTGCTGTAAAGTTTTGTTTGCCAACAGAAGAGGAACAATTTGATGCAGCGAAACTGTAAGTTTGATAATAATAAATTAAATAAATTGCATTTTAATTTTTGCATGTTGTGTGGGGTGACATGGACTCGTTTCTGTGGGGTGAATTGGTCCTACAGGTTTGAGGCTTCTCTTTGGTCTAATTGATTCCACTTGCCGCTGAATTACAAAAAGAGGATGGACTGATAACGTTTGAAGGAGGAGGAGCTTGAAAGAGCAACGCAAAATCAAGAACGGATTTTCTTTGACCAATCATCGAAAGTGTGCTCGAACAATAGTGAAAAGATCCATGCAGAATTCGAGATGGTCCCAATCCAATTTTTCTGGTCTGAAATCTGGCCAAGACACCTGGTATTGATCCCAGAACACTGTTATTGATTGTAACATTATCCCAAAATACTTTACATAAACATAAATATGTTTTATTCGATGAAACACACACTGGACCAAATCACCCCGCATCAAATTTTAATGTCCAAAAATCATCTCTTTTATTGTATGATATATTTGGTAATTTGAAGCTTGATTCAATGATTAAAAATTATTGATTGAGAGAAAACAATCAATGTACAATGTGACATTTTTCATTTAGACCGTATTGGTTTGGAAATATTAGGCGTTTTGCTAAGAGAGTTCAAATTCCCCCACTTTCCCCTAATAGCTCGAACCGTTCCGTTTACCCGACAGGGCCACAAAATGCACAACAAACAGCACCGCAAGTGTGCATGATAAACGAATGTATCGATTATGTTTGCAATGTAAGTATCCACATAAACACAAAGAATTTATAGGAAATTCGTTCAGTGTTGCTTCCAATATTTGTTTTTCGTTGTACACATAACAATCCGGTTGTCTATGTACTATGTTATCTGCGTGATTCGGAATTTGGGTGATGGTGCAACATTGTCAATATTATCGATTCCTGCATTATTTGGAAAAATAAACATCGATATTTTTCTTCTTTTTACCTGTTTCTACTGAAACCACTGCGGCTGCAAACCGATATAAGAGAAACCTACCATGATCTGATAGTTTAATGATAAGAGTTGGACACTGTTTCAAACGAACAAACATTTATAGCTTATAGTAAATCAAGACAAGAAAAACGAATCAAAAGCAATGTAACCTAATTATTAGAAGAAAATGCAGTTTTTATTTTATCCCGTAAGAAAAGTGAACCCATTATACGTAGCATGAGCGTGTGTAGCACATTTTAAACCACAATCTATAGAAAAAGAATTTAGGACTCACAATCCAGGCAGATTATCCATAACCTGAAGTGCAAACCGCAGCACGATAAAAAAAAGTCTTTCAAAGAGAATACTTCTTCACGGGAGGCGTGAGTTGAGCGATGGCTGATATCTCATGTTTCCATTAGACGGCTAGGAACGCATACCAAGGTTTTAGGCTTACGAGTTCCCAATGCAAACAGTTGCGATGTTTTATCCTAATAGAACCCCAACAAGTCGATAAAGCGCAGAAGGAGTTGGGCGAAGCTTGTGATTACGAGGCACTCTCATAGAGATGGCAAGTATTATTTCACCCTTTCATTGGAAGCTTAGCATTACCTGATGATATTGAAACCACACAAATATTTAAATACAACGACTAGGTTAGCATAAGGTGGTCACTACAGGCTGAATTGTTACATCTTTCAATACTCAAAGACATGCTTAACGATGAGATGAACTCGTATATATTGCGATTTCAAGCCGATTTCGTAGCAGCATGGGAAGAAGCATATACACTACAGTAAGATTTTAGTAAAATATGTAACCTCAAAAAAGACAGAGTTTAAAAAGTTATCTTATTGAATAAAAACCTTATACACACATAAATATTATGAGAGCAAAAAGTGAAAAAAATGCGACCTCGTCAAAGTGATTGTTGATCGTATCGGACTGACTGAAAAAATAACTGGACTAAACCAACAGAGAACGCAAAGACATTCGATGCCTATTTCCCTTTCCCGTGACACTTGACGCAGTCTGGTGGTGTTGGGTCACCGAGTGGGACGCCACATCGGGGCAGCACCATTCCAGCCTGTGAGGCCTCTATGGGGACAGCATACACCGATCCCAATTGGTACGCTCCAAGTGTCACAATATTTTGTCCCAGGACCTATTATACCATGCATTTGTAACGATCCACTATCACAGATCCACGCGTTGTTCGATCTTTAACACGAGCAAAGAAAACTAACTGTAATCCACCTTTAAAATTGTTTCTGAAAGGCAAACATGGGCAGCACGAAGCTTCCATGGTTTTAAGAGTATAGAAAACACGATCTTAATGATAAAAAAAATGCAATTATACATTAGAAATTGTTGCAAACAAAAAACAAAACATGAGCTCTTTATACCTACTGTAGGATGAACATTATTCGTAGAGAGACGAAGAAAGAAACACGTGTTGTTAGTAGTTATTGCATTCACTTCGCCCCCGACTCCACTTTCACTAAAGTTTTAATGAAATATACAATTTTCTGGTATTATTGTTCTACATATATTCGCTATTTATCAATATATAACACGCACGTAACCGTTGAAAGTAAACTACACTGTAAGAATTTTTTCGAGAACACAACATCCAAAAAGAAATATATATAATTAGGCATTCCAGAGGTTCACCACTTACTAATTCTGTAAGGGACCCGTTTATTATGAGAGAATCACCACACCCAACATTATAAAATCTTGTTCTAATAAAAACAGATATACACAAGTTGTGAAGTTGTACATTGACCTTTGCAAAACCTACAAGACTTACGAATTGAATACAATTTCGATGGTTGCCGCGATACATTTTTTATAAATCCGAAATCCGTCCCATATAAATCAACCTTTATCAGGATGGGTTCAGACATTCGAACCCTACGTATGCAACAAACGTGTCACCAAGATCGACAGTCATAGGGCTGGATAACTGGCTTTTGTTCTTCAAACTTATTTTTTATGTAGTTGAATTCCAAAAAATATATATAGGAGGTTATGTCCAAGACACGACCACTTTGTTGACGTAGAACCACGCTGTTATTTAGTTCAAGTCGCTTGTTAATAACTTATATTATTTTACTCAAACACGCTTATCTCCGCTTTGCGCTCTTCTCAACAGACGCCCTTTTTATTAATATTTCCGGTCCCTTGATGGAACGGCGTCAGATTGATGATTGCAATGCCAGAGACACCAGCGAGTAAGTAGTTTGGTCGCTCCCATAGCTCAATCCGAAACGAAGACATGTGATCGAGGAAGAACAAGCGATGTTTATTGCTTCGTATCTAGAACGATACTGAAAGTTTGCCCCATCGAGATCCAATATTTATGCTCCAGGCTGTTCATTTGTGTTGATGGTAAGCTATCTAAACCAGGCCTTTTGAGAAAATTCTCCCCAAACCATCAACTGTCGCCTGCAAAGTTACGAGTTGAAAAATTAAATGACATGTTCGGTAAATCCTACCAGTATGAAGAAATGCTATTCAAGTTGAGTTTTCTCGGTCAGAGAAGTTCTCCTGAAATAGCGGAACCCATGGGATTAACTTCCACATTAATTTTTGGATCCGCAACTTTGGAGATGGGATTTTTATAGTTTAGGGAGAATTTTCTCAAAAAGGTATGGTTTAGATAGCTTACCATCATCACGAATGAACAGTCAGAAGTGCAGCGGAAGGAATCAAATCTGAATTCAATGTTCATGTCACTGAATTCACTGAATTCATGTCAAATTTCAAAAACCGACCATGTACATTTTGTTTGTTGGCCCAAAACAATGACCAGTGCAAAGTTTCAGCTCAACCGGATATGATTTAGGGGTGCCTCAAAGCGCTCAAAGTTTTGATTTTTTGATCCTCGAAAATCTTCCAAGAAAGGAAATTTGGAAAATCGATTTTTTTTCCATGCCAAATGATGTAAAAATGCATGAAACGACATCTGGTGTCATCTCGAAAAAAATTTTTGGCCGAAAATCGACCTTTTGGGATATAGCCTGAGAGGCAATGAAAGTATGGAAAAAAATAATTATCGAATTTAAAGAACCGACCATGAACGTTTTGTTTATTGGCCCAAAAATGACCTGTGCAAAATTTCAGCTCAGTGGAAGATTGACAACAGTATCAAAGTCTGATCGGAGCTTTGTTGTACATCGCTGTCAACACACGTTCCAACATTGCGATTTCGACATCTATGCTCGGGCGAAGAGTCACCAAACCAACTATGGAGGAATGGAACGAAGCGAAGCGGGTATTGCGTTACCTTAGGGTGAAGGTGGAAGCTAGCCACAAATGGCTGCCACAATGGCGCTCATTTCTTTCATCTCCCTCCCTCACCCCTCGCCAGAAAATCAATAATTTTGCGAAACAGTGTGAAGAAAATGATCGTTTTCGCACACTTCCCATCAAGTAATATCAACCAAATTCTAATCGATTACTCACAAGATGTAAAATTTTCATCTGCTGTCGCACTGTATAGTGAAAAATGTCGGACAACTCGAGCAAGTGCTCTGAAAGTTAAATTTTAGTTTTTCAATCTTCGACAATGGTTTTGTTTGTATTGATGAAAGCATCGTTATTTTTTCGAGACTGATGCCAGACAACATCATTGAAACAGCTATAAAAACCACTCAATAAAATGTTATTCCTGAGTCATAGCGTTTCATGTCATGAAAATCAGTAGAATAAAATTGTGTTGATATCAAGACAATTATTATTTTTATTTTTAATGGGTCTATAATGTAAGTTTAAGCAAATTTAACATTGGGTCAGAAAATTGTATTGCAGAGCTCGGAACACTGCCACGACTGCCTATGCTTTCAAAAATAGTAAACGGAGAAGTACTGTTATTTGTTTTTTCAAATGTATTCAAAGACTCGTGTCAATGAAGCGCCACACAGTCTGATAAGTGAATTGATCTATTTACGTGTGCTTTGCTCTTCTCTCAACAAACACTATTACCCCATTTTTACACGTGGGTTTACCTATACTACTACAATGGCTAGCTTCCACGTAAATAGATCAATTCACTTATCAGACTGTGTGGCGCTTCATTGACATGAGTCTTTCAATACATTTAAAAATAAAAATTACAATTCAATACTAAAGTAAAATGTATGAACGATATGTTCCGATGAACAATTGCAAATATAAATATATATAGAAGGTACATTTGCATATGAAGTCAAATTCTGATTATACGCGAGCGTAACATGAGCAAATTTATAACACATGCGAATCGGGGCTCTTTTAGTATTAACAAGTTCTTCCGCATAGTAACTCGATGTTGATAATTCCTTAATATTTTTCTTCGTTGATCGTATTGTTTTCACATATTCACGTTGGAGAGACTTAACCCTTCTCTTCGTTGGCCGAGGTATTTTGATTGAATGTAACGGGTGTTAAATAAAAAATGAGATTTTTTTCAATACCTTTCAGTAACTCAAATAAAGAGCGTAAAATTTTCTTTCTCCAAGAAAATTGCTCTTTGGGCTCCCTAGAAACAGTAGGCGTGTTTGGTTTTGCTAGTTTGAATTTAGTCAAAGCAAAGATGGCGTCGAAACAGCACGTGCTCCGCGAACGCATTGTACGGTTCTACGAAACGCATTTCCAGCAAGGAAAAAAGTTCACGGTGGCACATTTTAAGGAAGAAAATGTATCTGTCAGTACGGTATATCGTATCCTGGGTTCCCTGAACGTAGAGCGGAAGGTCGGAAGTGGTCGTCCGGTGACGATAATGACGAAGCAGAGGAAGACATCGTTAAAGAAGCTGTTTGACAACAAGGACGCAACCAGCCTGCGTGACGCCGGTCGGAAATATGGCTGCTCCCACGTATTGATCCATCGGACCCTCAAGATGGAAGGAATCGTCTGCAGGAAGAAGACGAGGTCGCCGGAGTACACGGAGGAGCAGATTGAGGAGAAGAGTGCATCGATAAAATCCTGCTGCCGTTCCTGAACGAGCATCACGCTGATGGGAAGTACGTCTTCTGACCGGACAAGGCGTCTTCCCATTACGCCAAGAAGACGCTGGCGTATCTTGAGGAGAAAAGGATACCGTTCGTGCCGAAAGATCGTAATCCAACAAACTTGCCCCAGTGTCGCCCAATAGAGGATTTCTTTGGCTCACTTAGTGCCCTAGTGTATAAAAACAATTGGAGGGCCAAGGACACGAAGCAACTGACTATAAGAATCCGGAATTGTATCCGGAAAATGCACGTAAGTGCCGTACAACGTTCTTGTGAGAGCATCGTGACAAAGTTGCGTCGAACAGCAGACCACGGCCCTTACTCAAACATTCACTGACATTTTTTTGAAGGAAATACTTTATGTTATTAATAAAAAATACTGAAATCGATAAAAAAAAGTTTATATCTGATTGAAAAAATTCTCATTTTTTATTTAACACCCGTTAGTACTTCTCCGTTTACTATTTTTGAAAGCATAGGCAGTCGTGGCAGTGTTCCAAGCTCTGCAATACAATTTTCTTACCCAACGTAAAAATAAAAGGAGGAGAGAAGAGGAGTATTTAATTATAGAATTGATATCAACACAATTTTATTCTATTGATTTCCATGACATGAAACGCTATGACTCAGGAATAACATTTTATTGAGTGGTTTTTATAGCTGTTTCGATGATGTTGTCTGGCATCAGTGGCATCAAAAAATAACGATGCTTTCACCAATACAATCAAAACCATTGCCGATGATTGAAAAATGAAAATTTTACTTTCCGAGCACCAGCTCGAGTTTTCCGACGTGTTTCACTATACAGTGCGACAGCAGATGAAAATTTCATATCTTGTGAGTAATCGATTAGAGTTTGGTTGATATTACTTGATAGGAAGTGTTTGAAAACGATCATTTTCTTCACACTGTTTCGCAAAGTTATTGATTTTCAGGCGAGGGGTGAGGGAGGGAGATGAAAGAAATGAGCGCCATTGTGGCAGCCATTTGTGGCTAGCTTCCACCTTCACCTTAAAACAACGGCAGACCACAAATTTCATCTAGACAGTGGAAGTAATATTCAAGTGAAGTGAAGTGAAGTGTGGACGCAGACTAGGCTGGTGAAGTTGACAACAGGAAATCCAACACTGGCTATATTTTCAACTTCGGTGACGGACTTATTGGCTGGGGAAGCAGGAAGCAAACGTGTGTGTCCCTTTCCAGCACTGAAGCGGAGTGCATCGCACTGGCAGAATGCTTGCAAGAATTGCAGTGACTACGTATATTTGTAGACGACTTGGGCTCTGGTTTTGCCCATTGTCAATGAAAACAACCAGAGCTGTATTGTACTTGTAGCAGCGGACAGGACCTCACGAAAATCGAAACATATCGATACCAAGTACTGTTTTGTCAGAAATTTGGCAACAGCGGGTATCGACTCCATTTGGTACTGTCCTACTGAGCAGATGGCAGCGGATCTTCTTACGAAGCCGCTGAATGTAGTGAAGGTGTGGCAACTAGCAGAAGCAATTAGAATTCTACCAAATGATGTTGAAGAGGAGTGTTGAATTATCGAAGCAATCGATACCAATGCAATATTATTTCGTTGCTATGTATTTTGCATAGCAACCATTGTAACTTTTCAACCTGGATAACTTTTTTCATTCTATGAAATATATTCAACTCGACTAGACTGCCCATGTTTGTATAGGAGACGTAAACGATAAAATGAACAAAATCGACTTTTTCGCTGTTTCGCATTCTACATAACGTTTGCTCAACATGCAAACAAACATTTTTTGTTCGAAAACATTTGAGCAATTTTGAAAAAAACGTTTCCTAAAAATCACTGTTTGTCCGCATAACAGACGTAGTTCCACATATTCAGCATTTAGTCATACCGTTGGAGAAAGTCACTCCACCATCTTTATGCGATTGATCGTGATATCGGTAAATCATGTTGCTAAAATTACCAACATTGCGGATTGACTTTACAAATTCAATCAATTGAAAATACACGCACCTGCTGTTCTTATCATATCCCAGAGTATTCTTCAGGAAAAAAGTACTATCATAGACTCGCAACAAATCAAGAGCACCTTTTCCAGACGTTTCACTAAATTTCTTCCAAACCTTTTTGATTTTATCCGATAACAACTGAAACTACCGACAGAGACGTTTTGACTATTATCGGAATTGTAAATACTAACGCTACAAACAGAGCAACCTGGTGATTACGTCTAGCTATGCGGACGAATTCATTGAAACGATTGATTGTCCGCATAAATAGACGCAAGCGTTTTCCAAATGGAAAAAATAATTTATCCTGATTTTTAATTATAATCCGCAAAATCACCAAGGCCATCTTTTTGCCGATAATATCCTTCAACTGGACAGATCATTTCTTCGGAAATTTGCATGGTTATGCTTGTAGGCCAAAAAACAACAAAAATGCGTTTTCCCAAAACTAATGGTGCTGTCGATTACGTCTCCTATGCAATCATGGGCAATAGACGTCTCAACTTTATTTTCACCAATTGATTTCCTGCAGTTAAACTTCAAACAAGGATGACCGCAGATTTCCAATATTTTTTTGAGTTTAAAGAATCCGGGCTGCCGGAACCCGAACAGTTTTATTTGTTGTGATTATTCATAAAGGTCGCACGAGGTACGCGATAAAGAAGATCAACTGCACCAGTAACCCGCCTCATGCAGTAGGGGCATAAAGTACTCCGGAGGGTACCCTATGTGGAGATTGGCACACCCCTGGTTGCCACTCACACCAACAGAGAGAGAACTGTCAGGGAAAAAAGCATAAGAGAAAAGTATCCCGAACGTATAGTCCCGCGTCGCGCTGTTTATCTAAATATATATAATTCGAAAAGCTAAAGTTGCCATTTTTATTCGGTTTCCGTATCCGCCCAAATCGGTCCACCACATTGGTGACCCCGACGCAAATAATCGCGCTAAAAACCCGTCGATACAAGCGCGTCTCGTACGTACAAATTTTCGCGTTAATACCGCCATTTTATTTTCTATTCGATTTGGAAAATGGCGACTGCAGGACAGCCTACAGCGGAGGAAAACGCAGCGACTACCGCATCCGTAGCCATCAAGCTCCCAGAATTTTGGAAGAGTGACCCGGCTATGTGGTTCGCCCAAGCCGAAGCTCAGTTTATCTTGGCAGGAGTAACAGGCGGTGCAACCAAATTCTACCACATAATCGCCAAAGTGGATCAGAGCGTTTTATGCCATATTTCCGATTTGGTTGCAAATCCGCCCGAAAATAACAAATATCAAGCAATTAGAACGAGGTTGCTAACACGTTTCGAAATGTCCGGCCTTATTCTGCGTGGCGTGTGAGGTGAGATGACAATTGTCACTTATGTCACGCGATTCCACCAGGCGTATGCCGTGAGAAATCTCACTTGAATGAACTCTCACTTTATTCCCGCTCTCAAATATACGTGACGATTGTCACATGAACTGGGATTTCTAGGTGACAATCGTCGACATGTCTTGAGGTGTCGACAGTGCATGAAAACAAATGAAAAATTGAAGAGGAATAATAAGTGTGTTTTGGGTCGTATAGAATCGATAGTAATGGTATTATATGTATCAATAAATTCAATTTATCTTCAATTTTCACAGTACGAGAGACAAATTGCAAGTAGTTTGTTTTTTTTTGTTGTGAAAGCGGTAGTGAGTCTGTTATTCCTCAATTGGACGAATAAGCACACCGAAATTATTTTCATTTCATGAAATCTATTTATTTTCTCTAAAATATATCTATCACATGGATCTTGTGTTTCATCTATCTATCCGCGAGTCATCGTCACCGAACTGCATATCCATTTCAGAAGCCGTGGTATATGCCCGAGCCGGAGCCAGAGCAACAATTTAACACTGAGAGTGCAGAGAGCAGCAGCAACTACGACCAAAACAAACAAAAATGCTAAACTTTACAGGATGCAATCAACTGTTTCACCAAATCTAAATCAAATACCTGCAAATTCGGCAGAATGTCCTGATACACTAACAACAGGCCAGGTTAAATCAGATCTATAGATACGGTACTGACTGCAGCAAAACAAATATCTGACCTCTCTGAGCGAAACAAATAAAATTCTGGGATGCCAGATGTTTTTTCTCAAATATATGCGATAAAAATTTGAAATATTTGTAAATATGTGCTAATGTCTGACATACTGACCAGCTTCGTTTATCATATGGAATCAATAATGTTTTGTCACTATTTTAAATAGCCTGCAGCAGGAATAAAAGGTTGTGATAAAAGTTAAATGTCTGCAAATTCGTGAACACATGTGCGAATGTGGCATCTTTGACCAGATTTGGCAACCAGCAGAATGAACGCCTTGTCACTTGCTGTTCATCCTCTCACATACATCAAATGAACCTCTCACGGCATCCGGAACGACTGTAGGAATAGAGTGAGGAGAGTTGCGTGATGGTGATGTGACAATTGTCATCTCACCTCACACGCCGCGTAGAATCAGGCCGGTCGGCATAAGCAAAAATGGAAAAATTATTGAACTCCTGCGATCTAGACGATATGAAGCCGACGCACCTTCTAGCCCGGATGCAGGATCTGGCCGCTGGGCTAAATGTAGACGATGGGCTCATGGAATGTTGTTCCTGCAGCATCTTCCTGCAAACATAAGGACCGTATTGACGATTCACGATGGCACGCTTGCCAAATTGGCCGAAATGGCAGATAAGATGGTAGATTCTTCCGGCTCACACGTAGCAGTAACTACATTGCAAGCACCATCTCCGACACAGGAGGGACTCGGTGAGCAAATCGCTTACCTCACATCAGAAATTCGAAAGCTCAAAGGACTAGGTAAAAACCGAAACATTCGAAGCAAATCGTCGTCACGGGTGAAACAGAATTTCGACGATTCAATCTGCTGGTACCACAAGAAGTACGGTATAAATGCTCACCAGTGCCGCGAGCCGTGTGCTTTTTATGATAAGCCAAAAAAATAAGCAACCGCTCATCTGTCACGGCGGAGGTGGGCGCTAGCAAGGGAAGTCGTCGTTTAACCGTTTTCGATAGGACTAATAACATTCGCTTCTTGATCGATACCGAATCGGATGTTTCGATCCTACCTGCCACCAGAAGAGATAAGACTAAACCACTGATCCCGTTCCTACTGCACGCTGCAAATAGTACGAACATCCCAACTTTCGACACACGTTTCCTGTATGTGGATCTTGGACTCCGCAGAAGATTTTCGTGGAACTTTCTCGTTGCAGACGTTAGTACCGCCATAATTGGGGCAGATTTCATGTCCCATTTCAGTCTAATGGTAGATCTCAAGCTCCGTACCATCATCGATGGAACAACAAAGTTAAAGTCCACAGACGGGGGGGTAAAAACGTTCCTTCACGATGTTACAACAATCAACTATGATCATCCATTTTGGCCCTTGCTTGAAGAATTTCAAATCATAACACGTCCATCGATGTTACGCACAGAAGTTCGCCATGATGTTACGCACCATATTGTGTCTAAAGGCTCCCCGACCGTTTGTAAAGCACGTAGGAGGTCGCCAGATAAGCTGTTACTCGCTAAACAGGAATTTCAAACGATGATGGATCTGGGCATTTGTCGTCGCTCCAGTAGCTCATGGGCTAGCCCGTTGCATTGCGTCCCCAAGAAATCTGGACAACTGCGCTTCGGCGGCGATTATCGCAGATTGCATCACGTGTCGGTCCCAGATCGCTATCCTGTTCCACACGTCCACGATCTACTAAACTCATTCCCCGGTAAGTCAATATTCAGTACTATTGACCTTGAACGAGCTTACCACCAGATACCCGTAGAGGAAGAAGATATACCAAAAACGGCCGTTATAACACCATTTGGACTGTTTGAATTTTCTAGAATGCAGTTTGGCCTGTGTAATGCAGGTCAAACATTCCAAAGATTTATGCATAAACTATTCGGCGATCTAGATTTTGTTGTCGTCTTTATTGATGATATATGCATAGCATCATCTTCTATAGAAGAGCATCATCAACACATGCGAATAGTGTTCGATCGGCTTCACTCAAACGGCATGGTAATAAACCTACCTAAATGAAAATTTTCGAAATCAGAAGTCGAGTTCATCGGCTATCTCGTTGGGAAAGATGGTGTCAAACCGTTACCCAGCAGGGTGGCAGCTGTATTAGGTTTTACTCGACCAACGACGATTAAGGACCTTCGACGATTTCTTGCACTTGTAAATGGATACAAACGGTTCGTCCGTCAAGCAACCGATATGTAAGCAGCGCTAAGATGTCTCATCACAGGTAACAAGAAGAATGATTCCAGAAAATTTCACTGGACCGAACCAGCATTAAAAGCGTTCGAAAGCTGTAAAAAAACACTAGCAGAAGCAACACGACTCTACTATCCAAATCCAGAAAAACCATTGGGCCTACTCGTGGATGCTTCAAACACCGCAGCCGGAGCAGTTCTGCAGCAAATGGTCGATGTGGCTTGGCAGCCGCTAGGTTTCTATTCGGAAAAATTTTCATCGAGTCAACGCAATTATTCTACTTTCTGACGGGAGTTGATAGCCATGAAGATGGCCGTAAGATACTTTAGACATCTGTTGGAGGGGCGCCGATTTACGATATTCACCGATCATAATCCTTTAACGAATGCCATGACTTCGAATTCCGCTTGTCGTTTACCCCACGAAGAGAGAGCGTTGCAGTATATTCCCCAGTTTACCACCGATATCCAACATATTAGTGGAAGGAATAACGTGGTTGCCGATACGCTGTCTAGAGTTGATACCATCAGTTCTCCTTCGCCGATTGATTATCGAACCATTGCGCTGGACCAAGATATCGATGCAGAACTACAGAGGTTACTCACATCGACTAGTTCTTCGTTAAATCTGAAACAAGTTACCTTCCAGTCGTGTTCGAAACCCCTATACTGCGATGTCTCGGTAAATGGCTTCGCACGTCCATATGTCCCAGAGCCACATCGTCACCTAATTATGAAGCACTTCCATGACATCGCCCATTCTGGCATACGAGCAACTCGTATGTTTTTATCAAGTAGATTCGTATGGCCAAGAATCAACAGAGATGTCGCCGAGTTCGTGAGAAATTGTGTAGCATGCCAGAAATCAAAAGTTCAACTGCGCCTCTTGCTTCGTTCGGTTTGCCTAAGTGTCGTTTCAATCATATCCACATTGATTTAGTGGGCCCACTACCACTATCTAAGGGTCACGTTTACCTTCTCACCATTGTAGATCGATTTACCAGATGGCCCGAAGCAATTCCACTGGTGGACATGACAGCATATAACGTATCAATGGCACTCTACTCTTAGTGGATCTCCCGATTTGGCTGCCCTGAATTCATCACAACGGATCAAGGCCGCCAATTCGAGTCGGAATTATTCAGCGAATTAACGTCTATACTTGGAACAAATCATACTCGAACAACCGCGTACCACCCATAAGCAATAGGATGGTCGAACGCTTCCACCGTAAACTGAAGGAAGCAATCATGTGTGTAGACGCAAAGAAATGGTTCTTTCGTCTTCCTTTAATCCTGCTGGGTTTGAGAACCACATTCAAAGAGGACTTAAACTGCTCTCCAGCTGAACTTGTGTACGGGCAAACTTTACGGGTACCAGGAGAATTTTTTGAAGTACCCACTTTGAACGTAACTCGTGCAGAATTTACGTTTGATCTTCGTCGTATTAAGTGCGATTCACATACAACATACACGTCACGTCACAATACGTCAATGATTCTACCATGCAATTCTCATGAAAACATTCACATACACCAGCAACGTAACGACCCGTCAGCATACGTTCAACGAAAACGACCGGCAGGGTTTGTAGAAAAGAATAATTCTCGCATTACTTTTGAAAAGGTCCTAAGTAACAAATGTAAACAAATCGAGTTAATGGATGCACACTATTAGTTCTCAATCATTGAATGCATTGCGAAAACAACCGCTCAAGTATCTATCCTTTTCACCCTTCTATCACCGGTACAAAAAATGTCCAATGTACAGATTCGAATTGTAAGCATTCGACTGTTACTTCGGACGCCGCTTTCCTCTGACGCTCGATACGTCCGAAGTAACAAAGCAATCAAAACAACACTAAGTCACAATTTGGAGATTTAGAGTACACTGTTTGCCCGGAGGTCAAATATTTGATATTTTTTGACAGATAAGGTTTGATTTGATATTTGTACAAACACTATTTTGTTTGCCACTCTTCAATTTTAAACAGTAGTAAACAATATCAAACACCGAACATGGAAAAAAATCAACTGAAATATCCAAGGTAACCTAACCATGTACCGACAGGTTCGAAGAACAGACTGAAAAAATATTTTAGGCATCCAATAATTGAATATTTGCTTGTCGTGTTTTGTGTAGAATATATTTGATCAGTACACGTTGACCAAATTTTATCTGTCAAAAAGAGTCAAATATTTGGCTTCGGTCAAACAGTGTATGAGCACCCTTAGTTATGAGTTAGAGTGTTGATATCGTTTCAGTGCGTCAACGAATTATAACAATAATGATCTGCTTTTAGCACGAAGTGCAAGTATTTGGATCGTTGTTCAGTAGTTATTTTTCAGTTTTCATCGTGCAACGTAATTTGTCCTATGTACCAAGCGGTCAATCAAAACGTCCAATGTAACATTTTTCGCTCGGAGGCTTCAAATTAAAACTAAAATCACATAACAACAGTTAAGATTGTTTTTTCAGTGTTATTATTGACTGCTAGTGGTAAAAGTAGTGATAAAGATCGATTCCTTTTGAAACAATTCGCGGAACAATGTCCCGGCCTTCAACTTCGTTTTTCTCGAGTTGATGTGAATGTTACATAGGACCTTTTCAAAAGTTACGCGAGAATTGACGGAGACGGACGGTTCGTTTGGTTTTTGTCTGGGCTTTGTGTCTCGGCTTTTGGTTTGATTTGGTTGTACAGTAATTTACATCTACATCGACATTAAGCTAATTGAACAGATCTATGATGCAACACGTGTAATGAGACATTTTTACCTCTAGTTGTACATTTTTGTAAACATTGAGTTCGGGTCCCAAATTATGGCCCCACATTGAAAGTCGCCACCAGTCGCAAATGTCCAATTACAGGTCAAAACCGACTCCAATGCGACACTGAGTGGTGCCTCAGCATATCGCTTTATAAGTAACTTACTGTACTTTTTATGCCAACATATCTCTTAGCTCCAAATTTCGGAATGAAAATCATTCGCGACTAGTTGAAAGAATTATTCTATTTATTATTATTGTTGCATAAGGGTCGGACTACGGGGTTTAAGCATTTAAATAATTGAATTCAATGATTCTCATTAAATTTTTCAAAATTTAGAACTGATTCTAGACATGCTGATTTGAAATAGGGCATTGCAATTTAAAATTGTTGTAGGTGGCGACACCATGAATAAAATTAAATAAATCATTCGTTTGGCGTTTGACGTGACGGTGCTGGTGGAAGCATTGACTGCATGTGTGAATTGGTGGAGACGTTGACGGAACGTAGACGTTCTTCTCCGTAACGTAGCATACGCTACAATCGACATGCCTTCCGATAGTTCCGGAACTAGCAAAGCTATAGTTACCCCAACGGGCCACCGAGTTAGGTTCTTGGTGTAACTTGGGGGAGCCTGTGGAGATTGGCACACCCAGGTTGCCACTCACACCAACAGAGAGAGAACTGTCAGGGAAAAAGCCATAAGAGAAAACATATCCCGAACGTATAGTCACGCGTCGCGTTGTTTATCTAAATATATATATATATATATATATATATATATATATATATATATATATATATATATATATATATATAAGTTACGGTTGTCGTGGGTCAAGCGTAACAAAAAAATATTTCTAAATCTATTTCATGGGTCAGCACATTCCGGCGTCGCGTCGTCCATGCTATCCATATCGCGTGTTGATGTGGTTTGATTATGCGCGTGGCACATCCGTTCTGCTACCGTCATCGATTTGCTTCGAGCTCGTTCAGCTCTAATCTGTTGCTAAGGTGGGTTGCATCGTGATTCGCCATAACGTATATATATATATATATATATATATATATATATATATTATATATATTATATATATATATATATATATATATATATATATATATATTATATATATATATATATATATATATATATATATATATATATATATATATATATATATATATATATATATATATATATATATATATATATATATATATATATATATATATATATATATATATATATATATATATATATGTGATAGCTATCGATGCAAGTGTCAGAACTTTTCGAGTTGTTTGGTTCACTTGTTGCATATCTTCAGAGAATTATTTTGTTTTGGTTTGCGTCCCTGATATTTTCCTTTAGGAAACATTTCAGAAACGCTTGAATATATGCAATTTTCAACACATGTTCGTTTGTTTTGATCAGTATTTGTTTTACGGTGCTGCCACAAGGTAAGTGTTCAATCCAACATTATTCATATAATTATGTTATAATTTACAATGCAGAACTTACTTCTAGCACATATTTCAGTGGCTGAAAACGAGTGGATAGACAAATCACCACCTGTTTGAACGACTCGTTGAACCAATGGAAGCGAATGTAAACATTGCTCGAGGTATTTGCGGAGGAAGTTCAAATAAAATCCCGGTTAAGGAAACGTGGGAGGAATTCAGTGAGGAGCTTAATGCCCTGAGACCATCAATGCGTCTTGGTTCAGAATGCCAGAAAGTAAGTGTTTCTTCTACGATACATACAACTTCATAAGTAAATTTTATCATATTATTTGAATTACTATCAAACGAATTTCCTACCTAAAAATGTCTTATTCCTGCTAGCGTATGTTACTACGTGTTACTTTTGTCAGCAATTTTCTTTTTTATTGCTATACTATACCAAACTAAAGCTAAAGCTGAAATGTCTTGCAAAACAATAATGATTTTTTTAAATTATAGATTTGGATTGACATGGGGGTAAAAGTAAATAAACACTAGCACACAACAAGTGAGAATTCAGGGCCAAAGGTGGTGGCCCAATACAATAAAACTATTGACGCCGCAACAACAAGAAATCTACGCTAAAAGAGAATTACATAAAAAAAAATGTTTTCCTTAAAAAAGTGGAATTTATGTGTGACTCCTTACGGAATTCCATAGATTGCAGTTGTGAAAATAAATGAAAAGATTCATTTTCTAATAATTATATTTTTGTAAAGCAAATTGTTCCATGATATCGTTTTTATTACACATCCATGCATTCATTACGCCTATTAAGCTTCATTCGTTGAGGGAATATCAGTTTTCTCCAAAACATAACCATATTAACACTTTTGGAAATACATTTTTATAGCAGATGCCTCAAAAAAAGGTTTGGCATCCTTTCTATAGTGCTTCGTGAAACATTTCAAGCTTGTTTCAAAATATTTCATCACAACCGCTGACATTCGAGCTTGCTAACGAATCGAGCAGTTTTCCTCGATTTCTATAATTCCAGATTTTACTCGGTGTGATAGTGATAGTGATTGTATCGAATCCTCGATTCGATTTCTATAATAGGGTCCAATAGAATTCGAAAAGCTAAGGTTGACATTTTTATTCGGTTTCCGTATCCGCCCAAATCGGTCCACCACACCTGGTACTCCACAGGCCCCGTTAGCGGCAAGGTATTGAATTAAAACTAATTTGTCAATTTATTGTGACTAAACTATTTATTTCTTTTAGCATTTAAGAACAATAAAAAAGATGATTTTCCAATTATTTATATTATTTTTAAATATTCTTAGTGTTCAATACATGTTTGGTAAACACAGCTGTCTACACTACAAAACCTAACTGCCATGTACCCTTCCCTTGTCAAAACATCACACAAAGAACGATCCGATTGGCATTATCTTTCTCAACAACGATTGCGTCGCCTTTACAGCCAAACATGAGCATATTTACAAACAAGACGTGGGGAGCGAGCGAAAAAAACAGTGGCCGGCTCCATAGCGTAGACATTAGTCGCGCATACAATCTAAGTCTCCATCCGCTGTTCCCACTGGATTAGGAACGTAGAGCCTGCAGTCGACTCTGCATATCTTTCATATCTTCTTCGTCATCTTCTGCTTCCGCGTCGACACCAGAAGCTTCCCCTTCGCCCTCCGTCGCAGGGGTAGCCATAGGTGCCGCTGGAGCTTCCCCAAGTTTTCCAGCAGTGATTTCCCACAGCACTTTATCGATTTCCTTCTGTGCTTCCTCCTCCATCTCTTCGACGTCTTCCAGCGACTCCATCGTTTCATCGATCATTTCTTCAATGATACCCGCCTTCATCATCTCTTTGGACATTTCCCGCATGGATGCGGCCACCTCGGGCAGCTTAACAAGCGCCTGCATTGCCTGCATCACTTCAGTGGATTTGGCGAGTGAACCGGCCACTCGTATCGTTGCCATCTGGTTCTTCATCTGCAGCTGGACAGAGTTTATGTGAGCTTTGCTGGTGTAAATCTTATTCACAGCTTTCCTCGAGCGAATCATTTCCTTCGCAAGAATTGTGCAAACTTCTTTGTCATTTTTCTTTGCAGCTTCCCGCAGAGATCGCTTAAGCTTTTCCTCCTCTCGCTGGATCGAACGGATTTGTCTGTCCAAAGCATAGGATTCTTTTCTCAACTTTGAAGACCACTCCTGAACCTGGCGATAATTTGTCAATTGAGTAAGCACCTCAAGGTTAACTAGCAAATCGATCGATGAGCCGTTGAACCTACCATATCTTTTGGATTCCTTTCTTGCGATTTTCCAAATAGGCCCATGTCAGTTTGCTCTCACAGATGCAATACGAAAGTTTAGCTATTAAATCACAGTATCGAACCAAACGATTTTAATTAGAAACACTACTTTCTATTTCTTCCAAATGAATCATTCGCAATTGTACACAAATAGAATTCCTTTGCAAGACGATGTAAACAGCTGTCAATATAGATGCATGCCTTATCGGCCAAAATATTCCAACAGCACGAGAAAAAAATAATCCGCAAATGGAAGCAAAATTTAATATTCGCGTTGACGGCGGAATGGTGTCGACATCTGGATAAGACATTAGTTTGCATGAGGCCAACTATTCTCTATCAGATTTGTCAGCCCTAAGGCAGTTTTAAATCGCTAAAATTTGTATGAAATCTTTTTCTTGGCGTTATTCTTATTCTTAGGGTCATCTGACCCTAATTTCAACTATTATATTTTCACAGATATTTTCACCAAAACTTACCATCATAAAATAAAATTATCTTTAGACACAATTTCTGTATGATATGTTTTCACAACTTGTATACAAAAGTGATTTTCATTTACATAGAGTACTAATTTGATTTGGGAAAAATAATTTTCATTCATAATTGTTATTTTAAAAAAGTGTTCATTTTCTTCTGCAAACCCATATTGTCATACCTACTCCCCCATTCTGTAATACGAAGCTCAATACCCTCAACGAGGATTGAACGCAAAAAGTTGAAGAGCAGTTGAAGAGTGGCAAATAAAACTGCCAAAAGAAATGCCAGATCTTTTTTTGTTGAGATTTTTGTTCATTCATTTTCAAATCATTGAAAATCGGTGTAATATGTATTTTCCATCGAGTTTTTCAGCTGTGAATGTCATTCCTTTTATTTCATCAATCCCATCGAGATTAATAGATCAATTTTAGGTTTGAGACACATTCAAAAAAATGAGCAACATGGATCAATCTGTGCACCTGGAATTCATGCCCGAAAGTAAACATTTGTAAACAATTGGAATAATGGCAGGAAGGTAAGTTTAAGTAAGTAAGCAAACGCATCAAACGTGACCGCAAGGTGCAGCGTGCGCGTCAACCGCTATCTGGAGGAAGACATCTCGCCGAAGATTCGTATCTAGTTCGGCAAGGAAGCTCTGCTGCTGGACACGTGGTCTCTCCGCCATCAGTTAATCTGTCTCTGGAACGCGCTGGGCTTCGAAATGAACGTGCATCTGACGGAGAACGGCTTTCTGCGAAATGTTCTGTTGCTCGGCGCCCGATTGGACAACGTCCAGGGCAACGCCAAGATAGCCAAGGCGGAAAAGAAATTCATCAATGCAGCCACCTTCAAATTTCTCACAATAACACGTGTGAAGAATCATGACAAACGTTCACCTGTTATAAATAAAAAGTAGGTGTATATGTGTACATAAGTGTGCGATATTTTCATTTATAAGAATAAGAATTTCTATTTGAGAGAACACAATTTCATTAATATATTACATGTCAAACATGAAATTTGTACTAAGTTTTGACAATTTTTTTTTGTCAAAAAGTGTCAAATATTTGAACTCCGATCAAACAGTGTACGGCCACCTCCAGATCAAAGCAGCTAGAAGTATATCCTAAGATGAGCCAATATGCTAAAACCACTCTGCAGCTATCTTGCAAGTCTACTTTTCACGCATCAAGCAAATAATTCCATTTCTGCTTTCTTCCGTACTGTTTTCATATACTGATCCCCTATCAACTTAGTGACGAAACGGCCTTACCTAGTACCATAGATCTGTCTTGCTTCAGATAAGTGTGGACCCTTTTAGAATATTTTAGATTTAGCGTGTAAGTCTGCAGAATGTCATTTTGCACGCTAGCCTGAATCAAAACAAAAAACAATATCACGCAATATTTTGAATGATTAAATTTCGATAAATCATGTTTCACGATAGTTGAAATTTATTATATGACGTATATCTTTAAACTCGATAAGAAAGCAAATCTAATTCCATTTGAACTTGCTGCGAGTGATGCGCTTTAATGAACAATTACAATGTTTCGATTCAGTCAACGAGTCTCGAACCGGTGTTTTGTGTGGTTTACCAAACGGCAAATAGTTCAGAACAAACTGAATATTCCATGCTATGTGTCGGTGCGGGGGAAGAAAGATGATAATTCTAGACTGT
This sequence comes from Toxorhynchites rutilus septentrionalis, assembly GCF_029784135.1. Classification (NCBI taxonomy): domain Eukaryota; kingdom Metazoa; phylum Arthropoda; class Insecta; order Diptera; family Culicidae; genus Toxorhynchites; species Toxorhynchites rutilus. The sequence continues at coordinate 77,055,663 of NC_073744.1, read as the reverse complement.
TTTCGCCAGTTCCGATTCGTCCAAATCCCGATGATATCAACGTGGGAGCGGAATTGACTGGTGGCGTACTGGACAAAGCGGAAATGCTTAAAATAATCCTGCAGTTCAACAACCGGAAGGAGATCAAATTCCTCTGCATGGAAAATGGGATTGATTCAAACCTACAACAGCAAGCGTTCAGCAGTTTTCGACGATACTGTTTGGAAACCGACTCGTTACCGGCTGACTTGCACGTTGTCCTCAGCGATATACTTCAGGGTGCCGGACACGTGGATGATATATTTCCGTACTTTCTGCGGCACGTGAAGCAAATTTTTCCACATTTAGAATGTATGGACGATTTGAAGAAAATCTCCGATTTGAGACAACCTGCGAATTGGTATCCGAATGCGAGGGGAATCAACAGGAAGATAATTTTTCATTCTGGGCCAACCAACTCGGGGAAGACGTATCACGCTATGGAACGTTTTCTGGCGGCAAAATCTGGCGTTTACTGTGGTCCTCTAAAGCTGCTGGCCAGCGAAGTTTATAACAAATGCAACCAAAGAGGAACTCCCTGCGATCTGGTGACCGGTGAGGAGAGGAAATTTGCCGACCCGAATGGGAATCCTTCGAAGCATGTTGCCTGCACCGTGGAGATGACTTCGATCAATACGCCTTGTTAGTATAATCCTATGTTATGAATAATAGAGTACCAATGATTGACTGTTCGTTTTTAGATGAAGTCGCCGTAATTGACGAAATTCAGCTGCTGAGAGATGTCGGTCGTGGATGGGCCTGGACGCGGGCTTTACTGGGTCTCATGGCGGAAGAAATTCATGTGTGTGGTGAACCAGGAACACTGGACCTGCTCCAGAAGGTTTGCAATACCACATACGAGACACTGGAGGTTCGGAACTATAAGCGATTAACCCCATTACACATTGAGAGCTATGCGTTGCAAACGCTGGATAATGTCATGCCTGGCGATTGTATTGTATGTTTCAGCAAGAATGATATCTACACGGTTTCCAGGGAAATCGAAGCGAGAGGAAAAGAGGTGGCGGTCATTTACGGTGGATTACCGCCTGGAACCAAACTGGCTCAGGCAGCAAAATTCAACGATCCGGACAACAGTTGTAAGGTTCTCGTCGCCACGGATGCAATCGGCATGGGATTGAATTTAAGCATACGAAGAGTTATCTTCTATTCTATAATAAAACCAACTGTCAATCAGAAGGGTGAGAAAGAAATGGATGTAATATCCGTTTCACAGGCGTTGCAGATTGCTGGTAGAGCCGGTCGCTATGGGATGAAGTGGGACGAAGGATATGTAACAACATTTAAATCGGAAGATCTTCCCACACTGAAAAACATTCTATCGCAAACACCGGAACCATTAACACAGGCGGGCCTTCACCCAACAGCGGATATGATTGAGCTCTATGCGTACCATCTCCCCAACGCTACTCTGAGTAATCTCATGGATATATTTGTTTCGCTTAGTACCGTGGACGATTCATTGTACTTCATGTGCAACACAGAGGATTTCAAATTCCTAGCGGAAACAATTCAGCATGTGCCACTCCCTCTCAGGGCTCGCTACGTATTCTGCTGCGCTCCCATTAATCGTCAAATGCCATTTGTGTGTTCAATGTTCCTTAAGTATGCGAGACGTTACAGCAAAAACCAACCGGTGACATTCGATTGGTTGTGCAATCAGTGTGGATGGCCGTTCCAGTTACCGCGAACGATCATCGACTTGGTTCACCTGGAAGCTGTCTTCGATGTGCTGGATTTGTATCTTTGGCTTAGCTATCGCTTCCCGGATATGTTCCCCGATGAAAGGCTGGTACGAGATATTCAGAAAGAACTGGACGACATCATTCAGCAGGGTGTGTTCCAGATTACAAAACTTCTGAAAAACTCGGAAACGGCGGTTTCCTCGAACACTCCGGACGAGGACTCGTTCGTAATGAGACAGAAAAAGACTAAGTACTACCGGGAGAATGTGCCCCGGGGGAAATTGACGGAACGGCTACTTGCTCAGGGCTTGCTAACACCGGCGATGCTGCAGGAACTAAAGGCTGAGTGGGACCAACAGTCCAGCGACGTTGACGATGCTACGGGGAAGAAGAATCGGAGGAAACCAAGAAAACCAAAGTAACAAAATGCCGAGCTACGTCGTTAAGAGTTGAATCAGAGAGATGTACAAGAAAAGCTGTATTAGGAAAACTTATTAAAAAATAAATAATTAAAACATAAATAAAGAAACACGTTACACATTTAATCATGCTTCAGTTTATTGATTTTCGATTATCGTATATCTGTGAAAAAATATCGTAATATTCTGTTTTTAATTGTGCCATGTACAGTAAACATTCACTAACTGGGCGAAAAGGGAAGACCAGTTACCGACATTCGCGTTTTAACTGGTCCGGCATGTTAAACGTCAAATGAAATCGAGGGGAACTTCAATTAATTGTTTGATTCGCGTTGGCCATGAAATTGGATAAGCAATGGGATTCCAATCGATGTTTCGCATTGAGTGCGACAACAGGTATGAAATATAATTTGAGGAAATTATGTTTTCTGCAATTTCCGATCTGTTTTTGTCATGCGAAAATAATGTTAATTTTCATTACATTTCAAATTAAATTCGAATGCCCCTCACAGCAAATATTCCATTTGAATATGGCGTCGATTGTTCACGAAATTCTGCTTTTTAGTTGGTCCAAGGACCAGTTAACGTTCGCCCAGTTTAAAAGCAGACCAGTTAAACCAGAACTAGTTAGCGAACGATTACTGTACAAGGTGTCTTTTTAACACAGTAGAACCCCGAATATCCGCTAGAGGCGAATGAACTAAAAAGTTTAAAGCCTCTTTGATTAAACATCATTATCAGATTATGGGTGATCCGCAGTGCGGATTAAGTGCGCTACCCATACGACGTCACCGACACCGTCCCGTCAACTATTCTCATGGACTTATTTTGCCGACGTCAAAGTTTTTTTTTATCCAAAATATATATTTTTATTAAGGCTCATATGGCGTCAGCCTAACGGGGCCGGGAGTTCAATATTTCGACAATGGTTGCTTACAACTATGTTAGTAATATGTAACCGATTACTCGCGGTTGGCTCGAGGTTAGTATTACAAGTGTTCTCATAATTGGTATGTTGCAGTCTTCGATGCTCTGTACGTGTGCCCGACACGGGATACCTGCTATTGGGATGCAGCTGACCATTAATCAGCAACGCCCCCCTAGTCTGTACCCCATATCTAGCGTGGTGCGTCTTTCTCGACTCGAGGAATCCAGGATAGAATGGTCACTAGCCGGCGCAATCATCAGCTCGTGTAGAGTTGTCATAAGCGGTACAACCTTTGGCTCTTGTTGAATGATCAGTGGACTGCACAACCTTTGGCCCGTGTATCTGTAAAGAGTGTGTGTATGTATTGCCGCGACTAAGTAAAAGTTTATCGTTTGGATAGGAGGGATATGAAACATCGGCGTTTCTGAGGAACAGGTATAGATGAAGCAGAAGATCAGGATCACGGCTACCTAAGATATCCCGGACGGGGATATCCGATTGTCTGCCTTGTGCTCTCAGTGCTCTAGAGAGCTGAGAGCGAGCAGCATGGAACCGGATACACGACCAGACAACATGCTCGATGTCGTGGTAGCCATCGCCACAATCACAAAGATTGTTTGCTGCGAGCCCAATGCGATAGAGATGCGCGTTTAGGTTGTAGTGATTGGACATAAGCCGAGATATCACGCGAATGAAATCACGACCTACATTCAATCCCTTGAACCATGCACTCGTCGAGACCTTAGGGATAATCGTGTGTAACCAACGACCGAACTCATCTTCACTCCACATGCGCTGCCAACTTACGAGCGTGTGCTGACGAAGAATGTGGAAAAATTCATTATAAGCAATTTGCCTTTCAAAAAATGTGCCTTCTGATGCGCCCACTTTAGCTAGCGAGTCCGCTTTCTCATTTCCCGGAATGGAGCAATGAGAGGGAACCCATGCTAAGGTAATCTTGAATAATTTTTCGACCAAAACACTCTTATTCTTGTTAGGAAATAAGATGAGCATTTATCAACTTTCATTGAGCGGATTGCCTCTATTGAGCTGAGACTGTCTGAAAAAATAAAATAGTGGTCGATGGGCAATGATCCCTAATGCGTAATGGGGTTTCAATGATCCCTAATGCGTAATATATCGCATCCAGTTCAGCGACATACACGGAACAAGGATCTTTGAGTTTGAAAGAGGCACTGGAATTTTCATTGAAGATGCCGAAGCCAGTGGACCCGTTTATGAATGAACCGTCAGTAAAGAACATTTTATCAGATCTAACTTTCTCATATTCTGCTGAAAATATCGGCGGAATAGAATCGGAGCGTAGGTGATCTGGGATTCCATGGATTTTTTGTCGCATGGACAGATCAAAAATGACAGAGGAATTGCAGAAGTATGGGAAGCAAACTTGGTTGGAGATGCCTGGTGAAGGGTGCACGTCGTGGGTAAGGTACTCATGGTATAAAGACATAAAACTTGACTGAGGAGTCAGTTGGAGTAGATTTTCGAAGTTATCAATCACCAATGGATTCATGATCTTGCAACGGATGAGAAATCTGTAGGACAATTCTGTGAACCGAAGAGTAAGCGGGGTACTCCTGCCAAAACTTCGAGACTCGTCGTATGTGTCGAATGCAAACACCCCATGGCTATACGCAAGCAACGATATTGTATTCTCTCCAGCTTGAGAGTCAGTGAGTTGACAGTGATGTTGTATGTGAATGCTACCATACGATGTCCATGGGATAATGTTTCTAATTTCATTCCTTCACGTTGACTTCACGGTGATGGGACGTTGTATGTGTAGCGCACATTATTCGTGACAGCGTACCCTGTTTTTCAACGCTGATTCCGCTTGCCGTTTTGACGACCATCTTGTATCGAAGATTGCTGCTTTCGTATACTCCGACAAGATTTCAACTATGGGCAGCACTAGGAACGAAACGAGCTAGATTGTTAACCAGAACTATAAGATTGAGTAAGATTGCCCAAGACAGTCAGCTATATTCAATCCATTTTCTTTCAGCTTTTGCAGAATATCAGTCAGTCATTAGTCATTAGTCCTGAGTCAGTTTGAGTCAGGTTTCTTGTCCCTGGAATAAACTGAATTGACTGCCTTCGCACTAATTCCCAACGGAACGAGCCACGAACGGAAGCTAACCAGTGTTATTCCTTTCAACAAATTGAACTGACTGCCTTCGCACTAATTCCGTACGGAACGAGCAACGAACGGGAGCAGAATCAATCTATTAAATATCATCTAAGCGGGAGGATCAATGAGTACAAGATCTTCACGAACTCCGAGCGCAAATTATACAACTATTGCTGCGGACGTTGGAAAGCTTGAATCTGAAGAACTCTCATCAGTCGATTCAATTGGAAGTTTCGGATTTAATCGTACGACACGATTCCAAAGACTACTTGCTTTATTCAGAGAACCTTGGGTTTTTATACAATTTTCTTCTATCCTAATTCTAGCCTAAATTCAAATCTAATGTGTGAAGGAAAAAGAGCTCCCGATAGGTTGTTTATTTTAGGATCGTACACTCGACTCGCGTTTTATCGTGAGATATTTTTTCCTTCTGTCCTTCTCTCGATCGTTTACGATATTAAAATTGAATTGCCTAACTCTGTCGATTTCTTACAAAACGGATTACCTGTGTATAGAATTGAAGAAACATTAGCTAGTGATTTTTTAGCTACTCATTTTTGACGAAATACCTGACTCATTTGTTCTGAATTTGCTTGATCAGGTGTACAATCAAACATGAAGGAGAAATACTATGCTTGCTTTGTTTTTTACAAGATCCTACTTTTAAGCGAGGTACCCTTTATCTTGAAATAAATAAAATAAATAAATCTTGATAAACTCGTTTTGAACATCGGGCGAAAAATAACTCAACCTTTTCTTATGGGGATGATAATGACTGATCAACTTCAATGTGCTCATAAAAACACCACCGCCAGCGTCTTTGCCTCACACTGACATATTACTGCGACCGCAGAACAGAATAACGTCGACTAAAATTTTCAAGATTGTACGCCATTTTTATGTCTCTTTTTGAAACCCATTCAAAAGTCAGCATCATCCATTTTTCCTGAGAACATCCTCTTCTCATAATCTTTCCACAGAACGTAACATTCTCTGTGATTTGATTAATTTTCGTGAGTTCGATTTAGGTGCTTCCAAAACGTTAAATCCTATTTCGCAATCCGAAAAAAAAACTGTTCTAAGAATATTTGCGCCAAAAAGCAAACAGGGAAGCATAAAACAGCGTTTAATGACACACTGACGCATAACACCCACTGTTTTTAACCCTCCTGTACTCGCGTGCAAAATCATAACACGTATACTCGCGCACGGTGTCTCAGGCAAGGCGCAAATTGAGACGCATATAGCGCGAGTAACTTGGCGCGATATAGCGCCTGTTTTTGTGGCTAATGAAAACAGATAGAACGGCGCAGATGACGCGAGATGGTGGAGCGCTCGTGAGACACGACTCGCGCGACGCTGTGGCTGAACCACAGTTTCTCGTGCTAGTCATGCCGGTTGTGGTAGTTGTGTTGGTGAACAATCATATAGCGCCGTGGTGGAGGACACTGTATGGCTGTATTGGTCGGGTGATTGTGTTAGTAAATAAATATATCGCGCAACTCTGTGTTAATCAGTCGTTGTATGCGAGTGGCATGGTATTTACACCAAACTGCGACTCAATATGCGCTCCACCACGCTACGTTTGTGGCACGTATGGGTCGTGTTGGTAGTCTCGCGTTCGCTTACGAGCGCTATACGCTTCTCAATTTGCGCCTAGCCTCAGACCGAAAATTGAACTTCTTTGTAATGTTTCCATTGCGTATTTTTCAGACCTTATTGGCATTCATTTGAAGAAGACGGTATGATTGAATGAATTTCTTCGTCTTTATTATGGTTTAATAGTCATCTAATTCAACCTCCTCAAAATAGAGTAATTTTTGATACTCCAACACAACAGTTGTATGACACGATTATCGCTATCCAACTCTACCTACTGTCACCGCCTATCTCACTATCCCTCTGCTGTAAAAGTTCATCATCGATATCAGAATATGTCAGATGGTGGTAAATCGGTAATTCGCGATGATGTCGACGTCTGGTGGCGACTTCAAATTAGAGCCATAATTTGGGTCCCAAACTCGTTAGTGTAAACTCTATCAGATTAGAAGACACGGAGCCGGTTTTCAAATTTTGAGTTTGAATGAAAATTCTCACATTATGTTGTTTAATTATTAGAAACACGTAATTCTGACTTTCATTCAACCATATGGCCATACAATTCCAACATTGTTGCTGATTTTTTTCATTATAATATAAAGTTGTCTTCATAAACAATTTTCATATGAGACTTTTTTCCCACCTGCAAACAAAAAAGTTTTTAATTTAAATAGAATACTAATTTGATATGGAAAAGCTAATTTTCATTCATAATTTTAATTTTGAAAACGTTCACTCCGACTGAAAATCAGCTATTCTTTGACGCTCCCCTAAACTAGTAAACGAAGCTCAATGCCGTCAACGCGGATCGTGATTTTGAAGAAAACAAATACTTTTGACGTTTGAGATGTTGGCACCAAAACATGGCGGGTGCCATACAGCTGCAACACAAATAACGAAATTCGAATTTTTCACTGTTATGAATTAGAAGTAAGTAACTGAATATAATTCATGGACGTATAAAGAGCTATAAAATAACATAAAAACGTATTACTCGATTGTGGTTTCATTGGAGTAAGAATCAGAACATAACATAACTGCATGCTCGAAACAAAAATATTTTTTACATTTCATGCAGTTGTTGCGTGTTTTTCGGGTCTTTTTATCAAAGAGGAGAATGTATAACGACCATCTAGATAATTACCAGATGATAAAGGTTCTGGAATATAGAGTTTGCATATTTCTAATATTCTTTGTCACTGTTTTTTTGGTAATTCTTAGTTTACCTTTGCCTTTTTTAAATGGGGATGATATAAAAGGATTTCTAGGAACGTCCTTTTCTTTTCCTTGTTTTCATGTCGATATTATCTACATATATAAAAACGGATTTCTGTCTGTCTGCCTGTCTGTCTAATTCCTATGGACTCGGAAACTACTGAACCGATCGACATGAAAATTTATATGTAGGGGTTTTTTAGGGCCGGGGATGGTTTTCATGATAGTTTCAGACCCATCCCCCCTCTCTAAGGGGGGGGGGTGTGTCTGCCATACAAATGAAACACAAATTTCTACATTACTCGAGAATTAATCAAGCAAAAGTAACCAAATTTGGCATCTGAAGGTTTAAGGGTGCAATAAACGATTCTATGGTGGTTAGATAGTTCTCCCCCCTCTCTTAGGGGGGTGGGAAGGGGCCAGTATACAAATGAAACACAAATTTCTGCATCACTCGAGAACTAATCAAGCAAATGAAACGAAATTTGGTATGTGGCGGTTTCTGGTTACAATAAAATATACACTCCACCCCCTCTCTAAGGGGGGTGGGGGTGATTGGTCTGCCATACAAATGAAACACAAATTTCTGAATTACTCGAGGGTGCAATAAATGATTCCATGGTGGTTAGATACTCCACTTCCCTCTCTAAGGGGGAGCTGCCATACAAATGAAACACAAAATTCTGCATTACTCGAGAATTCATCAAGAAAACGAAACCAAATTTTGGAGGTTTTATGGGGTAAAAACATTTCTAAGGTGGTTCGACACTTCTACCCCCTCTCTAAGGGGAGAAGAGGGGAGGGGTCTGTCTTTATTCTATAATATTTTCTGAATCAAAAATTTATTCCATGTTTTCTCCGTTACATGTTATTTGAAAGTGGTTGAAAAATCTTGAACCAGAATTGTGTCTGAAAATAATCTGATATTATAATGATGAGTTTTGGTTGAAGTACTAGGAATTTTTAGTGAAAGGTCAATTCAACGGGTCGATTAGAAGATCAATCAATGAACAGTTCTGCGATTGGACTCATGATTTGCGCTTAGTAAGAAAACGTGAATGTTTGAAGATATTGATAACAAAAAACAAATTTTAGACGGGACGAAGTCTGCCGGGTCAGCTAGTCCGTTATAAAAAAATATCCCCGAAACTGTAACTGTTAAAAATTACCATAAGCTACCGATTAGTTTATGGTTTACTGTTTACAATTGTTTCACAAGTGTGTATATATATGACCATTATATTTAGCGAATAACTATACGAAATTCAAACATTTATATTTTGCTTTTGAACGTATGAATCTAACGACGAATAGTTAATATATAGATCCGTTCAATCCAGTTACAAAAGGGACTGAAATCAAAAAAGAATATTCCGATAATATATTCAATAAATATTCCACACAACTAACAATAATTCATACATTTCATTCAACAATATTCTAGAATATGAAAAAAGGCACTTGTCCAAGAAAGTTACTCCTATACTTGCGTCGGTGTGTCAGACCGAAAGTGTTAAAAAAGTGGCACACGTGCCCTTTGTACCAACACATGCGATACGCTAAACGATGACGAACGACGAATAACGAAGCTAGAGAGAACCGCAAAGTCGTAGTGTTGATATTTTTTGATAAATGAACGAATTATTGATTTCTCGGTCTGACAGACCAATGCGCGAGTATAGGAGCGTTAATTGTTTTTTGAAAAACCATTTTGCCTTCCTTCCGATTTGGGAAATCGGAAACTGACCTAGATAATGTTGGGTGTTCCAATTTTGTGAAAACCAAAGACAGGTTATTGGTTTTATGTACGGGCAGAAGCAATCCTAAATGAAATCGAACTAAAAATGATTCGAACGAAAGTTAGTATTCCGTTTGGCTTGGAGGAAATATGAGTTTTCCACAGCATTTGGAATTTTTTTTATTCAAGTGTAACTTTTGAAAAGGACGTATTTTAGTAAGAGAAATCTTTGATAATTTATATTTTAAAAACTATGAGTCGTACCGAAATAGTGCTAGAAAGAGTTATAGAGTATTGATGTTAAAACGTGGAAAAATATACACTGAGAAAAAAATTAGTACTCTTTTTTTTATTTACAGAAAAGAACTTTAATTTGCAATATCTGGTTGGTTGGTTGGTTTTTTTGAAATATCAATTTTTCGATATAAAATGGAAGTCATGTAGAAATTTTAAAGAATGGGTACAAGATGGTAAAACTATTTTTGACGAACTTTGTGGAACATAGAATATTTATAAATTTTCGAAACTTCGAATTTTTGTAAGTTAACACTAACACAGCCACAAATTATGAATCCTGATGTGATTTAAAATAAAAAAGCTCGTCATCAATCTCCTTCTACATGCAGCCATTCTCGAGATATTTGTAGAAACATTTCTTATTTATTGTCTTTTTCAATTTTATTTTGAGCGTTTTGAGGCACCCCTTAATCATGTCCGATTGAGCTTAAACTTTCCACAGGTCATTTTTTTGAGCCAATAAACAAAATGTACATGATCGGTTTTTGAAATTCGATGATGAATTTTTTTCCATACACCCATTCCCACCCTAATGTACACTATTAAAATGCTAATGAGCCTAAATAAATAAACAAATGGTATAAAAAAACATGGTAATTTGTATTTAAAAAACAAATATCTTTATTGTTAGCTTATAATTTAGCTATCTATTTCCGATATTTAACGTTACTCTAACTTGTAAAATAATTACTTATTTAGCAGAGGTAACTTTCCTTGCTAACTCCGAAAAAACAAAAAAAAAATCAGTTATTGTAACCACTTATAAAATAACCTCTATAATTACGTTCTGTTAACATTATACTTATGAATTAGTTTTCTACAAATTAAACAATACAAAAAAGATCACGTCGATATAAAAATGATTTACAATAGTCCTTGAGCAATGAATTCTCTTTCTACTTTGACCTCCTCAGCCTGAAGTGAAGTACCCAACATTACAAATGACTCTAGTAAAGTGTTAGTACTTGCATGATTTCATATCGCAATTGTCAGTTTTGTTGCAACTAGAAATAACATTAGTATCTAATGTAGTCGAGTAAATTCCATGTGATCTGCTGAACTATGACTCTACGATGCAACTATGGTGGATCTGATTGTACATTAACACTCCTATTCTACACACTAGCTACGATGTAGCAGTGTATTCTTCCGTTTTATCACACCTCCGTCTTCCTTCACATTCAGCTTACTCTTACCAGTTGCTTCTAAATTGTTATTGGCCAACAGGAGCAGATCGGACTGTTCCTTCGGCTGTTCCTTGATGTACTGGGATAGTTTACTGTAGATTTTGTTGGCTTCCACCCACTGCGACTCTTCCTCCTGCTGGTGCCGAAGTAATTCCTCCGCTTCTCGCTGCAAGATTTCGTCGTCCATTTCCGACTTCTTGAGCTCATCCTCGACCAGCGCATATCCGTCGCTCTTGATGATTTTCGGTTTAGGGGTGAAAATCGAGTTGAACGTTGGATTAGACGGATGTCTCCATATTCCCCACAGTGTCGTGAAGGCACTTCGGCCCTCCTCCGTGCCATAGGTGTGGTGAGACTTGTCGCCCGTGCGAAGGACACGATTTTTAACCTAAGGTGTTGTAGATGGAAGAAGGGAGATTTAAAGTAGTGTTTGAAGTGATGTTTTCTGAACGAGCTGATCAGCTGTTTTGGTTGTATTTGCACCGGCATTAGACACCTGAATATCAATTAATTTTGCAGTAACCGAGAAAATATTACTAAACACGTATGATAATGAAGGGTTTTCCATTGAAAACGTGAAGAATGGCGTCCATTATTCATTGGACATTGTATGGCATTTATGATTTGAAAAATATTCAACTTATCAAATCGATTTTTTTCACTAATATAAACGCGTGTTCAAATTTTCGATGATTCGGTCGCAGCATCAAAGGTGTTTCGTATGTTGACCTCATGTTCATCGAGTATTGCTGGTTTGTTGGGATAAACCTTCGTTTTAACTAACCACAAACAAATCAATTGAGGCCTTGTGACATATTGCACAAAATTGTAGGAGAGTAATGTCTACACCATCGCATTCATCAATGTTGGAACCGAAAATTTCATCCAGTGCAACCTCGACATTTTTTAGAAAATACGGCCTGAATTTACTACCGTACCAGAACGCTCGAAGTACAGACCAACATTCAATCAGGAAGCTACAACAAAAAACTAATTGATAAATAAGCTACAACTCAAATCAAGCTTTTCAATATATGGAAGTTCTGAACATAACATCAACATTTCCGCCAAAACTGGCTATGACCCAACGTAAATTGTCTCACCATATTGGAGGACGCTGTTCTTCGATCCCAGATAGCACCATATTTAGCGAGAAGATCTATCAACGTTCCGGTGAGGTTTAGCGGTGTGCCATACTCCGAGGCACGGTAATCCCACGGAAATGCATGATGATAATTGTGCCAACCTTCGCCAACCGCTACGAACGACACGAACATGTTCTCCACGGGCCAGATCGTTCTGGAAGATTCAAACATAGTTTTGCATGAAGGAGTATCGATTTGATTAGGAAGAAAAACACTGCTTACTTGTCGTATGGACGAGTGCCGAACATATGAGCGGCGCTGTTAACTGACCAGGTACCGTTCAGTGTTATTACAGTACGAAAAAAGAACGCGACGAACAGGGCGTACCACATGTTCTCACCCCAGAAAATCACCGGGATCGAGGTTGGCCCAAACAGTGCGAAGATGGTGTACAGCAGCTTGTAGTGACTGTGGGGATAGAAGTTATATCGTAAAACAATCAAGAAATATTAACAAATTTAAATCAATTGAAAAAAATGTATCACTTATGTAAGATCGGCGGTAAAACGTCAGTTCTACGATCCAATCAATCGAATGTAGTCGAAGACGATCATCAATCACGACTGATCATGACGTTTTTCATACATTAGCTCTATTATTAGAGTTAATTTACGACTTTATGGTTTGAGTGATTAACGGTAAGCAGCGCACACATACCGCTAATAATACCAAACAGGGTTAGTTTTGACCTTTTCTGACATCCCTTAACTCGTCCCTTAACGACGCTTTCACATAATGTAAATTATGTTGGTTTGTCCAGTCGAAAATATGATCATGGTTTGTCCACTTTTATTAATGCTCTAGTTAAGCGCACCTGTGTCAAATCCGATATTCAAATGTTTCAAAACATATGAATAAAATTGTCTTTTTCATGATTTACAGTAGTTTTATAGGATATTTATACGGATTCTATGGGTGTATTGACGCCTCTCATTTGATCAATCTTTTAATCAATCACCACATGATTATTTTGTACGCATTCAGACCTTTTCTGGATTATAACACATACAAACATTTATATATCTAAATCATGTAATTAATGCATCTCGATGACCTCAATTCTGATCATGGCTTATCCGATGTACTGATCCTGGTTGGTTGAAGCAGAAATAAAGTTTCTTTGTGTTTAGTGTAGTTTACCTTCAAAATGCCCAAGGAAAGGCAATATTCTGAAGAAAGCCTAAATTATTAATGGATATCATATTGATCCATTAAAAATTTCGGCTCAAACTCAAGCAATGAGAAATGCCAGATCATCTTGAATTTTTTTTTTCAATCATCAATGGTGATTTCTAAAACCGGACAAACCATGATCATTTTTCGGATAAACCATGATCATAATTGCTTTTTGAAAAAAATCGTTAATAACATAAAATCTGAACAATTTTAACGCCTTATGGTATTATTAACAACTAGAGACCTGGGGCTTTTCAACAAACCCAAATTACATGTCCTGATTACATGTGATCACATGAAGAAAAAATAGATTTGCGTTTACCAGTTGCGTGAAAACACCCGAATTCGGACAAACCAACATCATTTATCTTATATGAGAGAAATATATAAAATGCTCCTATCGGGCACAACGATTCATTTGAATTCGTTAGACATCAGTAGAAATATATATGTAAAGCTTTTGCCACTCCTGATAATTTATTTCAGAATTCTACTATGCAAGTTAGGCAGTTGTAATTCGAATGTAGACGCATTATTATATTAGATTAACTGGATAAAATCCTCAACTAGTACCCGAACGATTTCCATATTCACCTAGATAATATTCGGGTTAACGTGCATGCCTACCCTTTGTTTGCCAGGGGCGAGCGTTGCGAAGCCATAAAATGCTAGAAATTATTGGAAAAGTTGTAATCATCACTGCAGCTAAAAAAAGAAACACCGCCGATGAGGGAACAACACGAAATGTGAAAAGGGCTATAAAACACGCGATAGGCTTAACTGATTCGCGTCGCGAGCCACCTTAACCTGCATTCACTACCAGAAGAGCATAGACAACGTGCAAGTGTGAAATAAGTGAAGCTGTCCGTGTAGTTCGTGAGATGGCGCTTGATTCGGTTTAATTGCTGCGCTGAGTGATGCTGTGGGATTCTGGGCGAACATGTGCAACAATGAAAAGGTTGCAAATTAATTTTCATTCAAAGATTAAATCGATTTTTTTTTCGAATCGTTGGTTTCACCACGGCATATGGTGTCAAGATACTGTCAATGTATCAGTTAATCACTATTTTATGGCACTCAGGGCAAGCTACCTTGACCACAGAGCGCGCATGAAGTCGCAAAAGCGCACCTACTTTTCATGGACGCAGCTCAGAATACATTTCTTCTCAAGTTTAAATTTTTGACGTAGGACTACGTCTTTCATTTCTATACCGGGGTGTAAAATCAAAGTTTCGAAAACGAAAGCGTTACGCCGGAGACCGAGATTTTGAGCGTTAATAGCTCCTAAGCAACTGAACGAAATGGTATGATAAACACTTCATTCGAACGATAAAATGTCTACGCGTTCTATATTTGTTACTTTTTGATCCAAAAACTTGTTTCAATAGTCTTAAAATAGCTTTCAAAACAGGCTATTGAAATCACCAATCGGTATATAAGCGAGCGCCGCTCGGAAATCCACTCAGTTCTAATTGAACAGCGATTGAAGCATGTTGTCGCTGTTGTGGTGAAGCTCTTCGTTTATCATGAAAGCGCGGATGAACGGTGTCACCAAGAGCCTGTTTGTGCACCTTAGGCCAGACATGAATCCATCAGGAGGATAGTGATGCCACAAACGGTTCCCCGGGAAGATCTCGAAACAGCCGCTACACATACACACACATACACACGCGGAATTCTTTCCATTTGGATGCCATTTGGCATCGAGAAAGATCCGGAAAATAATCTGCCAGTTCCTCTGGGAATTTAAAAATACATTCATGTGAAAGAGTTTATTTGAATGTTTTCTTTCCATGTAACACTGTGACCAAATATGTTTTTTGTGCTATTAACAGATGGTTATCGAGTTAGCATCAACCACTGGTGGGCTTCCAGTATCGAGGAAAATGTGCAAATGTCTAATCGTTACTGAAAATAATCTGCCAGTTCCTCTGGGAATTTAAAAATACATTCATGTGAAAGAGTTTATTTTAATGTTTTCTATCCATGTAACACTGTGACCAAATATGTTTCAATCAAGTGCTATTAGCAGATGGTTATCGAGTTAGCATTAACCACTGGTGGGCTTCCAGTATCGAGGAAAATGTGCAAATTTCTAATCGTTACTGAAAATAATCTGCCAGTTCCTCTGGGAATTTAAAAATACATTCATGTGAAAGAGTTTATTTCAATGCTTTCTATCCATGTAACACTGTGACCAAATACATTTGGTTTTGTGATTTTTCAATAAATCCCAATTAGCAGGATAGCTTCTGAAGATTATTCTTCCCCATCAGTAGGATATTTTCGTATCCAATATTGGATGCATAAAACCTTGTACCTCCAACGTAACGCTCTCGTTTTCGAAGTCCCCCAAATATTCATTTATTCATTCATTCAGCATGGATTCAGATTCAACTTCAATCAAAGGATCACTGAATCAACGATAGTCCTACGTCACCATTGCGGTTATACCATAGATATAACCCACTTTCTGTTTTTTAACCTCTTTCTCAGTGTGATGCTGAATTCGTCTACATAGTCACTCATTACTTTGTGGTTTTATTATCTTCCGAAGGAAATCGAGTTTAACTTGTAGTCATCACATCTTTTGGCACAACTAAGTGAACACCAGATCAGTTCAACTTTGACCTTAAAATATGATTTATTTCGGCACTCGTAATCCAATTTCCATCGGATCACAGTTTTTGAGACTTCACACAATTTTCATGAAATTATAATATCAAATATATAAGTATCGAGTGTGTAAGATAAGGAAAATCTGATTTCATGAGTGCTGTGTATTTGATACAAAATAACATTTGGCAGAGTAAAATGGGTAGGTTATATCTATGATATAACGCAAGGATGATGTGGGACTACATTAGCTTAACGATCATTTGTTTGAATTTATTAAAATTTTGATTGAATGAAACAATTTCCGTATTCAATTGAATATATTTGCTTTGTGAGTAAAAATATTTTATAATGCCATGTAAGGTCAATTCATGCAATAGATTATGTTCTTCGTTACAAGTAAATTTTATGACGGTCCTTTTACGTTTGGTATGATGGCATCTTGGTTTAGATTAGAGATGGGCAAACCGTTCATGAACTGTTCAAAAGAATTAGTTCATCAAAAAGAGTGAACGAACGGTCGTTCTTTTTTACTGGGCAACAGTTCACTTGAACTGCTTACCCAGTTCAGAACGAACTGTCTAGGAAGACCGCTGGCTGAACTGTGTATGTACAATCTTTTTGAACAGCATCTAAAAATATGTGTCGCTGATATGAATTGTTTTTATATTATATCAGATTGTGCTCGATAATTTCGAGAAAGTCGTTCGCGTTTTGGTACAGTTTTGCTATATCAGTTATTGAAAAACATCGTAAGAAAAGCAGCGGAACGCTAGTTTGTGCTGAGAAGAATGAATCACAGCTCAAACTAAATCAAAATTTCAAAATCATAGTTTGATTTTCTATTCTGCTAAGATATTTTTAACAAAATTCGGACGTATAATTATTTGCTAACAAAAAGTATTTAATGAATGAACAGAACAGTCCTACATAACATCTCACACTTTTTTATACTTGCTTTGGCATATCCCTCTAATGTACGAAAGAGTGAGCGAACTGTTCAAAAGAACTAGTTCACTTAAGTGAACAGTTGGTCACCGAACGGTTCATTAAAGTGAACCGTTTTGCCCATCTCTTGTTTAGATGTCTGTGTTAGGCAAACACATTTCAGTCAGAGCAAAAATGACCTCGAATGCCGATTTCCCCAGATACCTTGGTTTAGAAGTCTTTATTAGGCAAACACATTTCAGTCGGAACAAAAATACCCCTGACCTGCATTAATATGCAATGCCAATTTCCTCAGACACCTTGGTTCTGAAGTCTGTGTTAGGGAAACACATTTCAGTGGAATACCCCCGATCTGCATGAGTTTGCAATCCCAATCTCCTTAGACACCTTGGTTCAGAAGTCTGTGCTGGGGAAACACATTCCAGTCGGAACAAAAATATCCCCGACTTTCATGTATTTGCAATGCCGATTTCTCTAACGCTGCTTGGTTTTGAAGTCTGTGTTAGGGAACACATTTCGGTGAGAACAAAAGTCCCCATACTTTCATGTGTTTTCAATGCCGAACTTCCAAAGGCTGCTAGGTTTTGATGGCTATGTTGGGGAAACCTTAAATCGGGCCAATAAAAACGAGGTAGTTAGGGTGTTTAGATAACGCTTAACGTTATACAGTTATTCAATTGTTTATCTTGTGAAAAATTACATTTTATTAATTGCGATAGAAGCGTAGAAATATTCCGTATCAGTTGATGTAAACATCTTTCCGATCCAGTAAGAAATGTTCGAGTTATAAGCATTCGGAATCTTTCATTTTATCCTGCATGTTCTATGTTTAGGTTTTCATTTTACCCCCCATATACTCCGGTTAGACGTAGTCCCACGTCAAAAATCTGTAAGAATTGAAAACTAACTCTTGGCCAGCGAACACATGGCTTTCACGGTGGGAAGATTGACTTGACACATTTTGGTTTCTGTTTCGTCAGTGTATTTTCGTCCAAAAATTTCCCCGGCTTGCATTTGTAGACGCGTACTCTCGAACTTGTCGCTCAGAACACGTTGTAATACCCTTAAAATATTTTTTCTCAATAGTGACTTGCACGATTATCTTATTTTCTTATTTTTAAAGCTCTCTGGCCTCAATTTGGCAGTTAATTTTGGTCCTCCGTTTTTCATGCTCTGAATATGGTACATTTTGGAACTTCAAGTTTCATCGGACCATGTAAGCATGTTGTATTTTGAAATGAAAAATATATAAGCAGCTGTTGATCTATGAGGGGCCAATCAGGGCCCCGTCAAACTTATCCCAACCAACACAAAGTGAGTGTAGGCAGCATAGAGCTCTACTCACGCTTAAGATTCACGCACAAATTGCAGATTTTTTTTGCTGCATTATAGTGACTTTCAGCATTTGGCTGGTTCGTCACTTGGATTTATTGGAAGAATGTTGGGAGTGAGCATTGAACTGGATGTTAACCACTACGCTAGATCGGTTCCCCAAAAAATCGCAGCCGTCAAATTTATGACTTATTGTTTGGAGTCCATATTGATGCAAATAACATTACAAATGGTATGTAGACAAAAATTACGTTGCTGGTTTTCTTTAGGAAACGATATTTGACTACCCTTACGGAAGCTTTGTTTGGCGATTTGTAATTCAAATTCCTGCTGCAGGATCACACGAAACACTTTCTTTTAGGTTATGGTTTCTATGTTTATTATTTTACATATACATACATGAATACATGTTGATACTGAAAATATAATAAAATGAAGACATCTCAGGAATTGAACGATTTCTTCCTTGCGTGTTGCGCTTAACAACACATTTGACGATTTTATTTATACACTTATAAGATATAGGAGAAAGATCAATTTCGTTAGCGCAAACATCAAATGGACTAACTACGTTTATCACGATGAAGTTGTAGAACATAATGGAATTCATTTTTTCGAATTTTTTCCATTTCCCTCCAGAGTTTTCCGAAACTTTTCAATCGTCATTTCTGGTTGGAAAATGGTTGGTTAAATAATGTGTAGTATTTTTATGGGACTCCCCTCTTCCTTCCAGAGAAGGGTAGGCGTGTCGAACAACCATAAAAACGTTTCGTGTTCCCTAAAACCTCCACATTCCAAATTTGGTTCAATTTGCTTGATTAGTTTGCAAGTTGTGTAGAAATTTGGGGGGTGAAAGTAATGTCGAATCAACATAGAAACATTTCTGGTCCCCAAATATCTCCAATGAGACAAGTTTTGAGCCCTTGCCTTGCTTTCCCACGAAGGCAATGCGCCTGGAGCTATGCAATCATTTCACATCGATACACCACCGGTGAGGTTCGATGTTGTAAGCGAGAGGGACTATCCCTTCCAATGACAACCTTGCAATACATATATACAGCCATTGCATGTCAAACCGATAGAGTGGTTCTCAGATTTTCGTCAAAAGTGGCAGTTTTGTTCTTTATCGCAAATTATTAGACCAGTATTTTTTTATTTTTTTTGTTAGGGTGACCATTTCCATTTTAGGGTGGTCCGAAAAATCAATTTTTCGCATTTTTGCCAAAAATGACTTTTTTCAAAAATTCATAACTTTTGAATCACTCGACCAATTCAGATGTTCGACATATTAAATTAAAGCCAATGAGCTGGTTTTTTTGGAAAAATACTAGAGTTGCAGAAAATTTGAATTATGTTTTCGTTATTATAGATTGTATTTGTTTTTTATAGTTTTCATGGTCTTGGGACCAAAGGCGCTATATTTTTCTATATTTTCCCTGGAAAGCTGAGGATTTTTCAAATAATATATCTTGAAACCAAGGAAGCGTTGTTTTCTCGTTTTTGAGTTATCATTTTTCAAAGTTAACCGATGGTTCGAAAAATCATTTTTTCCGCTACAAAAAATCATAACTTTTGATCTACTGGACCGTTGTGTGCTGAATAACTCGAGAACTAATCAATGAAATGGAATCTAACTTGGCATATAGACGTGTTAGGGATCGATAAATAATTCTATGGTGGTTCGACACTCCTCCCCCCCTCTCTAAGGGGAGGATACTCTACAAATGAAACACTTCTTCATAACTCGAGAGCTAATCAAGCAAATGGAGCCACATTTGGGATGTGAGGGTTTTTGTGTACGAGAAATGTTTATATGATGGTATGACACTCACCCCTCCTCTGGAATGGAGAGGAGCCCCCATAAAAATAATACACATATTTCAAACAAACATATTCCTACCACACTTGACAATTGAAAATTTTCGGAAAATTCTGAAGGAAAATGAGAAAATTCGGAAAATTTAATTCGCATATGTTCTAAAATTACATAGTGGCAAGCGTTGTAAGTACATTTGATGTTTGAAATGATGAAAATGATCTGTAATTGAAAATTGAAACGGATTTTAATGTGATTAAACGCACTCCTATATCTTCTTATAAATAAAAATGGATCACCGAATGTGTTAATAAGAGCAAAACTAGAGAAAGGAATTGTCCGATTTAGGGCTGTCTTTATTTTATCATATTTTCTGTATCAAACATTTATTCCATGCAACAGAGAAACATGTTATTTGCAAGTGGTTGAAAAATCTCGAACGAGAGTTGTGTCCGAAAATAATCTGATACAGTCATACCTCGATATAAAGCCACCTCGATCTAACGTAACCTTTTAAAATGTCTTAGAATTAAAAATAAACAATACAGAAATAGTTTTTGGAGCATAAATTATTACGAATAAATATTTCTTTTCAAACAAATAAGTACCGTAAAATGCGGTAGTATTGGTATTTTTCTTTTTTCTGTTTTGTGAATATGTCCTATATAAACCCAATAATATTATGTTTCATATTTTCAAAACAAGTACTGCCAAAGTCGAAACGGAAAGAAATGAAGCTCCCTTTTTTTAAGCATTGAAACTTATTAAAATAAATGTTTCATGTCCAGCTTTCATTTTGGATCTCAATCTGAATAACGGAATTATTCGATTTCATTTTCATTTTTCATTTTATTTATTATATCAACAGGCCTTTACATTAGTGCCCTAATGATATCTAAATCTAATTTAAATCTAAGTCTAAATGAAGATTTTATTCATGTCTAAGAACTACGAGGAACATTTTTTTGAGAGTTGAGCGAGACAGGTGAAAATCGAACGATGAAAAACATCGGTTTAGCACTCGACACATACTCGCTACGGGTTCGTTGTGCTCGTAATTTGTGCGGGAGTGAGGGAGACGAATAAAAGTGTAGTAGCGTAGGTTTCGATAGCAAATGTTGAAATTGATCGTTTGAAGAAGGTCGGGACAGTCGATATTCGTGAGAATCAGATCCGATATAAAAGTAGCCTTAGCTACGTCTCTACGTACGCTCAGTAGATCAAGTCCAATTAATTTACAGCGGTTCTCGTAGTGAGGAAGATTTGAGGGATCATTCCAGGGCAGATTACGTAAAGCGAAACGAACAAATTTACGCTGGATCGCTTCGATGCGCTGAATACCGTTTTGATAGTAAGGCGACCATGTTATGCATGCATACTCGAGAATTGAGCGAACCAACGCACAATAGAGTGCCTTGATGCAATAAACGTCTTTGAATTGTTTCGTGACACGAAAGATGAATCCGAGAGTTCTAGAAGCTTTGGCGGTGACGTAAGATATATGATCCTTGAATGTGAGTTTACTGTCAATGATGACTCCTAGATCTTTGATTGCTACTACACGGCTTAAAATCACACTGCGCAATTTATATTCATAAACGACAGATGAACGTTTCCTCGAGAAGGATATAATGGAACATTTTTCAGGATACAAAACCATTCTATTGTTATCACACCATTCAGCGAAAATGTCAAGCTGCTGCTGCAGGTACACTGCGTCATTAAGACAATTGACGGGCCAAAACAAATTGAAGTCATCGGCGTAAGAGAGTTTGTGGCACTCCAAGCAAAAGTTAACGTCGTTCAGGTACAGACGAAAAATGTAAGGGAGAAAATGACTACCTTGAGGAACACCCGATGATACTGGAAACGGAGAAGATACAGTGTCACCTATTTTCACTGACATCACACGGCCAGTCAGGTATGAACGTAACCAGTTCAAGAAGTTGCCGTGGAATCCGAGACGTCGGAGTTTAGCGACCGCTATTTCGTGGTTTATTTTTTCAAACGCAGCTGAGAAATCTGTATAAATTGCATCAATTTGTTGACGTGACTGTAAAGAGCGAGCGATGAATGAGGTGTATAGTACCAGATTTGTTGAGGTAGATCGCTTGGGAACGAAACCATGTTGTTGATGTGAGATGTAACTACTGCATGCATGGGAGATGAATTCCAAAACTATGAGTTCAAATAACTTAGATACCGAACAAAGGCTGGCGATTCCTCTGTAATTCTTGACATTTTTCCTGCAGCCTTTTTTGAATACTGGAAAAACGAAAGAATTTTTCCATGCTTTTGGAAAATTTCCACATTCCAGTGATCGAGAAAATAGCGAACTCAGTGGCGACGATAGACTACCAGAGCACTTCTTCAACACAATGGAGGGGATACCATCTGGCCCCGGATTTGTAGAATTTTTTATTTCGCGACAAGCTAATTGTACTCTGCTAGGGCTAATGGAAGTGAGGGCGCAGACAGATGGCAGATGAGGTACATTTCTTGTTGCTTTGAAAACTTGATCGTTGTTGAGATTTTCGCTAACGAAAACACTGCTAAATTGTTCCCGAAACAGCGCACATATGCTTTCTCTGTTTGAGACCTCAACATTTTTGTGTGTCATCACAGAAGGTAGTCCGAGCTCCTTTCGCTGTTTATCTACATATTTCCAGAATTCCTTTGGATTGAGTCGTAGATTACTTTGAACGCGAGTCAAATTAGCACCAAATAAAATGTTGTTCAACCACTTGTAATTTTTGTTGGCGACAGAGTAGCGTTTTCTCCAAAAATCAGTTCGGTATTTTGAATATTTTTTCAAAGTAAGTCGTTTCTCTCTTCGAAGATGCTTCAAATGATAGTTTGTCCATGGAGGATGAGGAGGATCCTTAATAGTTTTCTTCGGAACAAACTGGTCAATTGCATAAAGAAGTACATGCGACAAGGACATTGCGGCTCCATCGATGTCGCGGTTGTTCAGAATGTCACTCCAATCGATAGTTGAGAAGAAACGATTCATCATTGCGAACTTTAATTTACGATAATTATAATATGTTGATTCGATTATGTCTGTGAAAACGAGCGGTGACGATTCATGTAATGAATCGTCACCGTGGTGGGTGGTGGGTGATGATGACACAATTTAACAAGAGTAGATGGAGCTGAAGTTATTGTTGTATTGTGGACCATCTCTAAATTTACGAAGCATAGATCGAGAATGCGGTTGTTGTTGTTGTATATTCCGTTCATCTGATATATACCAGCAGTACTCTAACTGTCCAGTAGACGTTCTGTCATACGATGCATAGAAGAACGTGAGGAATTAGGATAAAAGTAGTTGGATGTATTTTTGATCCAACTGATACCAGGAAGATTGAAGTCTCCGAGGAGCAAGATGTTGTCATTCAGTTTTGTTTGATTCATTATCCACATAACCGAAGAAATGTGTTTGTCTATCACGGCTGGGTCATTTACACGGTCCGGAGGAATATAGGCAATGCCAATATAAGTAGTGTGGTTATAAAACGTTACAGCAACCCAAATCTGCTCCACACTTTGGCCATCTAGAGGAAGTAGTTCAAGTGAGATGTATTTCGATCTAATAGCCAACAAAACACCTCCACCAGTGAGTTTGGAACTATTCGCAGCTGATCGATCTAGACGATAGACCATGTAAGAAGAATCGAACAATTGTTGTGACAATGTGTTGATATTGAGCCACGTTTCAGTAAAGGCATATACATCGTATGTAGCATCAGAACATGCTAGGTAATAATCAGTGATGCAGGTATTCATTCCGCTGACATTTTGATAATAAATTAAAATATTATGATCTATACAAGCGACACTCGGACTTGATGACGAGGTTATGGAGCGCTTATTCTCTGAACAAGTTACGCTAGATCCCTGTTCACCAGGGCAGAGGTTGTGGGGTTGCATAAAAAATAACCATGAGCGTTATCAGAATCTTGTTGGGCGGCTGCTCGAAGTTGTTGGTTTGAGATTGATGCAATACGGTGAGGTGAGGTTTGCTGCACATTTGGAATTGTAGTCGGATTACGAATTACGAAAGTAGTGATCGATATTCCAACAGGCCAAAAGTTCTGAGATGTAATCACATTCTCAATAATCTCAGGAACACCCAATTTGAATGAAATGAAAGACAATGGAACATTATCTTCCCTATTCTAGCTTGTGACACCGAATAATCGAAGGATTAAGTTTCGATTAAGTTAAATTAATTTAGTTTAGTTTAGAATTTAGACACCGAATAATCGAAGGATTAAGTTTCGATTAAGTTAAATTAATTTAGTTTAGTTTAGAATTTGTACTTAACCCTTTCGCTACAAGCGTCGTCTATAGACGACATCTGGGTGATACTGCACATCGAGCGCGATATGTATAGTTTTCGGCGCAGTGATCCGTTCAGTGGTAGCACTCCAACGGAGCGCATTGTCTTATTAAAAGGGTTAATGGACATTTCACAAACGTAAACAATGACGCCGATCGGTACATTTAGCTGATTGAAATATTTCAGGAAATATGTTTGTCGATTCGTGTTACTTTTACCTGAATTTGTTTCTTTATTTAAAAAAAAAAGGAACTTGTGGAAAAGCAACTAACTGATTGCATTACAGTCCAATTTCCCTTATGAAATACGCATGTTTTGAACCTGATATTCTTGGGCGGTCTTTCCACTTGGTATTATTATGGTATTTTTTAGCTTTTAGCATAACTTTGAACAAAATTTAGAGGAATTTCCATTTGAAGATAAAGTAAGTCAAACATAGAAGTTATATAATAAACATTAATACTAGAGATGAAACGAATATCCGGCCTATCCGGTCAATATTTGCTATCCGACCGGATAGCGAGTATTGAAGAATAACCAAAAATTCTTTTTGACACAACATAAATCATAACAAAATAACTGATTAGATAGCTAGCATTGCATAGCCAAACCATTTATCCATAATTAAAAATAAAGTTAGATTTTTTAAATTAAACGAATATTTACTCATAACATTAATTTATGAACAGGACTCAAAATTACCAAGGGGTAAATTTTGATGAATAAATACCCCTATTGAAGATTACTTACAGAAAACTTGAATCTCTATTAAAGGATATACACGGAAACGGAAAATTTATTCATCATAGAAGAATTCATAGAAGATCGTGAATGTGACAACGAGAAATAAATTTTGGGCAGGACGAAGTTTGCCGGGTCAGCTAGTACTCGGTAAATAGCTACGACGACAAAAGATAAAAATTGTCCGGCAAGGTATAAACGCGTCAATCTCAAGAAAATCCCCCGACTGATCGGATTATGTATCTATTTTATCCCATCTCTTTTCAAGCGATTCTGTTCGAAGAAAAAAGCGTCACATAAGAGGAGTTTCGTTTCGTCTGGCTGTCGCCTTCGAATTTGGGTCATTAAAACACGTTTGGTCAAAAAGTTAGTTAGTTGACTGACGAAATGTTAATCCGGTTTAGATGCATAAATAAAATCCAACCTGTCTACGTGATTGAGACTGAGAAACGATGGACCGAAAATTTGGTTGATGCCGTCATATGTTGCGTATCAAACGGGTTCCGCTGATTCGTTTCGGGTAAACAGCTGATCGTAATAATTTACCACCTCCTTGGGAAGCGAACGCATCAATCCGATGAGGTCTTGATAAACATAGGTCAAAATGTGTACACCAAATCTATCCATAAGTACACATCCAGCAACGGAAATGGGTGGCCTCCCGGTGGACCATATCCATAAGTAAATACTGTGAAATACACACCTCAAGAGTTCACTATTACACTGGCAGGGTTGACGAACGGAGCCGTTACCAAAACAACTGAGGGTTGAGCAACTGCGCCGAACCGGCACTTTGACCGTGGTTGGTTAAAATAACCACACGTAATGCCAATGTTCAGCATAATGTTGTCTTGTTTGTACGAGCCGCGAAACGAAAGTGTCCAAAAATATAGACCCATATAAACACATACTCCGCAGGCGGATGGCGGAGAGTCATCACAATTATCTTGACGCGCGCAAGTCCAACTCCAACTGCAGCCTGTCTGCCTCGCCGCCGGCGTCGGCTATAATTTCAATGCCAAGTGTAGTGAGCCAGAGTGCAAGTACTGAGGTTATTATTCCGTTTTTTATTTTGTTTTGATCTTGTGGTGTGCATGCTTCGTTCATTCATAAGAGTACGGTCCAGACTATCTCAATGCTGCCGTTGGACTGCGGTTTTCAAGGGGTTATGCATCATTCGAATGAAAGATGCAATGAAAAACAGAAAGCAAATATTCAGATTTGATCTCCAGTTATAACACGCAAGGTTTTCACCGTAAGTGCTAATTCACGAGATCCATTTCAAGAACAAACGTTCTTAGCGTTAGCTGAAAAGTGAACGTACATTGCTTTCAGGGAAAGCCATTGGACGTTACAATCGCAAATACTCACTCCTTCTGAAACATGATCCACGGATCGTCTTCCAGGTCGGACATATCGATCTTTTTGCCGTATTCTATGACCTATGGGGTGAAGCATAGTTAAAACGTGTTTATAATACTGGCGCATCCATGAACTCACCTTTGGATGTTTGCGGGATAGCAGCCATCCCACATGGGAGAAGAAGAATCCCCGGTTAGCGTTGTGTGGATCCGCATCGGTGTCCGAGTACTTGTGATGCTGCCGGTGGTCACGTACCCACACATACAAACAATTTTGACCCGCTAACGTATGAAGCCAAAGCAGCAGTAATCTCAGCCACAGTTTCGCCTTAAATGCTTTGTGGGCCCACAGCCGATGGGCTCCCATCGTAACCCCCTGACCGGACATGTACATCAACCAGGCAGCTGTAGAGATGAAAATAAGAGTTATGAATACTGTACGAAACGAAATCACGCCCCTACTTACTGTAGACTGTTGTTCGCCAATCGCAGTATAGCCAGAATGCTAGATGAAGACCGACCCAGCCACAGATGTGCAGCAGCGCAAAACCAACCACATTCTTCCATACGATCTCCCGTTTGAAGTTGAAATCTGTGCCAATATCGGAGGGTAGAATTGGTGTGTGCGATCCGATTACCTTCAGTTTTTTGTCCACCTCCTCGTCATTGTGGGCCAGATCATTACAGCTGGAGAGAACTTTCTGGAACTGTCGCGCACTTAAGGTGGAATCCAAGCTGACTATTTCTTGGTGCAGCTCGGATACAGAAGGAACGGTGGGTTTTTCCATCATCATTGCATCGATTAGCTCTGTTGTTTTGGTGCACGTTATCGTATTTGCCAAAGAATCCGCTCCCATTGCTGGAATAATTGACAAAAAGCAGTCTGTTAGCTTTTTATTTATTTATTTATCGGAACGAGTTTTTTTAGACATTCGCGCTATTAGCGTTTGGGATATACCAAATGAGATAAAAAAACCGTGATTGTTGTGGCAGGTCAGTTAACAGCCAATGTGTGCAACAAATATTATTCGGAATCATCATACCACAGAGTTGAACCTGTTAGCGAATGGTTTACCGCTTCGCTCAACTGAGGCATTCAAAATAACGGCGGAACCAACGGAAACGCAAGAGAATATGATAATCAGGAACAACGAAACAGATTGAGTTCAACTCTGCTGGTTGTTGTTATGAAACACAGCGCTTCAATTCCAAAACAGCTTTTCTTCGTCAGACCAAATAAAAAATTCAACTGTTGAGCGTGGTTATTCAGCGTGCGAAACGATGGTCCAAAATATTCAGTAGAGATTGTGATATCAATGATCATAGTTTAATGTGTTTTATAACTGACAAACATACAGTTTTCTTCTGTTTGGATTTTCACTTTCGCTTACTCTTTGTGACATTTTTTCTGGTTTAAGGTTTAAAATCTTTTTCAGGAATCCCAAATAATGTTTTACTAAGAATTGATGGGAATACACCGGTGCAACGAACAAAGACGATGCCCACCCCCTACGATGAGTGAAGTTGAGAAGGCCGTATATCATGAAGCAGCAGGTAAAGGTGACCTTGCAGCAGAGCTCTTCGAGGAATGTCCGGTAAAACTTATACAGCGTATGCATAGGTTGATAGTCAGGTTCCGGGGCGAGGTTACAGCTAAAGGGTGTGTCACATCAAATTGCATCACGGAAAAAACGCTGTAGAAATTTAATTTTTAGGAATTATATCTTCAGCTTTCGTTCATAATCAGATAAGAGTGTATAGATCACGTTGGCCATGCTTCACTGTCAATTTTTCGTAAATTTGGAAAAATGTCGTCGAACGAAAATGAGCGTCGTGAATTAATCCTGTGCACTCATTTCGAGAATCCGGAGTTGTCACATCGGGACATCGGTAAGATGCTGGGAATCGTCCAATCCACGGTCAGCAGAGTACTAAAACGATACTTCGAGAACCTAGCCATCGACCGGAAGGTGAAGAACGGCAAAAATGGATGCTCCGTCAGTGAAAAAGATCACAAGCGCGTAGTTAAGCAGTTTAGACGTGATCCGAGAAGTTCGGTCCGGGATGTCGCCAATAAGCTGAATTTGTCAAGTTCATTCCTCCAGCGGACCAAGCAGCGGGAGGGCCTTCGTACATACAAGGTTCAGAAGGCTCCTAACCGCGACGAAAGGCAAAACATGGTGGGGAAGACGCGAGCCCGGAAGCTGTACACCGAAATGCTGATGAAGCCGCATTGCCTGGTAATGGACGACGAAACCTACGTCAAAGCGGACTTTCGTCAGCTGCCGGGCCTGTTGTTCTTCTCCGCAGAGGACAATTTCAGCGTTCCGGAGGAGATTCGCAATCAGAAACTATCCAAGTTTGCCAAAAAGTACATGGTGTGGCAAGCGATCTGTTCTTGCGGAAAGCGGAGCGCCCCCTTCGTGATGACCGGCACGGTAAACGGGCAGGTTTACCTTAAGGAGTGCCTACAGAAGCGCTTACTACCACTATTGAAGCAGCACGAGGGCCCGACCATATTCTGGCCGGATCTCGCTTCGTGCCACTATTCAAAGGTCGTGTTGGAGTGGTACGAAGCCAACGGGGTCACCTTCGTGCCAAATGAAATGAACCCGCCCAACGCGCCGGAGCTTCGCCCAATAGAGAAATATTGGGCGATTATGAAGCAGGTCCTCCGGAAGAACCCAAAAGTTGTCAAATCGGAGGTGGACTACAAGAGAAAATGGATTTCTGTAAAAAAAAACTACAACCTGACGTTGTACAGAACCTTATGGACGGGGTAAAGAGGAAGGTGCGAGCATACGGGCTTGGGCTCGAAGTATGAATAAAAAGAAAATGCCAAAAGTTGTTTAATAGTTTTTATTTTACTGTCTAAAATTTTCAAAAGGATCGATCTACTGGGCGAATTTCTACAGCGTTTTTTCCGTGATGCAATTTGATGTGACACACCCTTTACTAGAGGAGTGTAAATAAGGGGTAATCTGCCCCATCTTTGATAAAAGATGACAAGGTGGATTGTGAGAACTATTGTGCAATCACGACCCTGAATGTTACCTACAATATTCTATTCCAGATTCTCTTTCACCAATAGTAGACAGTTCTGTGGGAAGTTCTAAGGCCGGATTCATGCCCGGTTGTTTGACGATGGACTAGATTCATCGCTGCAGATCAAAAATCGTCGCGAGTATCAAGTTCTTACGCACAACATCTTCGTCGACCAATGCGTCTCAAGCAGGGTTTATACGTTGTCAGTTACTCGATGCGAGTTAAGCGTTAAACGAACCGAAAAATGACAAACATACCCATATTACAAAATATGACATTTGATTTGTATGTATGGAGCTACTCGCCCGTTTGAAAACAAAAAACTTTGATGTAGCTCGGTCGCGAGTAGCCCCACACATGCAAATCGAATGCCAAATTTCGTGGTATGGGTACGTTCATAATTCTTCGGATCATTTGACGTTTACTCGCAACTGAGTAACTGACAAAATCTTCGTTGACAAACGATGCTAACCAAGGGTTCAATCTAAGGATCCTTCATTGGCAAAATTGTAAATGGAATTACTATGAGATTGTATATTGCAAATGAACTTATAAATTTCGATTCTTCAGAAACAAATAACCATTGGGTTGAAGTCCCTTGTAAACAAAAAACATCGGACCATTTCACACACTACCTTATTAATTGAAGAGCTGTTCAGCAAGTGCGTATCCGATCGATGAAAACAAATGGTAATCGATGGTCAAGTCTGATGAATGAGTCGTATACGGTAGTTGCTCCCAATGAACTCAATAGTTTCATTTCAATCGCAGTGTTTTGAGTGGTTCAAAAAAAAATTAAAATTGTAATTTTGACGTGAGAAACAAAGAACGTGGATAACTTCCGAAAAAGTTTGAGGACAGTGAACTGATATAACTTCTGGTTGAAGGAGATACTCGAACCCAACAACTCGCACGTCAATTGAGTATGACTCAAGAAGCCATTTCAATACGTTAGACGGCCATGGGAAAGATCCAGAAGATCGGAAACGGGCTCCACGTGAGATGCACAAAATATAGCTCGAAAAATATCATGTGAAGTGCCGCTCGCCAGGTACAAAATAAGTCATTTCTCCATCGTAGTGGTTGGAGATGAAATGTGGGTTTATTCCGAGAAATCTAAGTTTCACAGATCTTGGGTAAGGCCAGAGGAACCATCAACATCGGTTGCACGGCCAAACCACTATGGACGGTATGCAATGTTCTATGTTTGGTGGGATCAAAAGGGTTTGTTTTACGATGAGCTATTCAAATATTGCTATTCAAATGCTGGACGCTGACGACAACAAATGACAAATTTGAATCGAGCTTTGGGTGGAAAACCAGAGTAGTAAAAAAGACAACATAACCGAAACCGATCAAAGAGATGATTGAGTCATTTGGTTGAAAATTCCTTTCACATGTGGCCAGACTTCCACCAACTACTAGATCTATGCATCTATGGGGCAAGCACTTGCTGAGCAGCGCTTGCTTCTAAAGAGGAACAGTTTTATTTTTAGCGTGGTATCCACGAATTGTGCAATGGCGAGGAAAAATTATAGAAACCGATGGGAAATACTTTGAGCAAGAAGTTTTTTTCCATTTAAAAAAAGGTTCGGTTTCATATTGGGTGTGCAACTCAATTCACTCCGTTTTTACACATTTATTAGAATAATAAATTGAATTAATGCATTATTCAGAGTTTTAGCTATTATTAGCCCCTTTTTTTCCCTTCTTCCTAGCAATTTACGGATCCCGTCGCAAAAGAAGCGTTCGCCTTTTGAAGTCAAATTGAATCGAGCCTATTTTTGATACTTTGTGCTGAAGTAAAGCATATTTCACCCGACGCGTTCTGCATCGGCCGTAAGAAATGGTAGTCGGAAGAGGCAATATCTGGGCTATAAGGCGGGTGAACCAGAATTTCCTTTCAGCTAATTTTCCAAATAGTTTTAAACTTGAATAGCAACATGAGGCCGAGCGTTGTTATGATGGAATATTATCCGCTCGTGTCTGGTCGCAAGATGTGGACTTTTTTTTGGCAATACAGGTCGGACTCGATTATATATAATCGCAATTTCACTTTCAACGTTAATTTTAGAATCCAATACATAATCGAATCACAAAAAAGCTATTTTTCTATTAATGTTTGACATGCATACATTAATGAAAAAATTGTTTTCTTGAGATTCGTTTATGTATAGGATTTGAAAATAATTGTTGAAAAAAAATGGTCGACTCGAGTCGAGATAATCAAGTCCGACCTGTAGCTCGCTTTGAACGGATCAATTGAAGATTGTGTGACACCCTGATCAGAGTATTTGCTCAGTACTACGTATGTTGTGCAAACGAGATTGAAGAGAGTTTGTTTTTGTAAAGTAGTTTTCAGTTAGTTGAGCTGTAGATTGCACAATATCACATTGGCGATCCTTCCTAAAACCAGCAGTTGTGTTTGTTTACTTATGTTTTTATTGTTGTGAATATTGCAGGAGTAGATAGATCCGTGCCTGGAGGTACGGACGGTAACTTTACATAGCCTTTATGGCAATTTCTTTTGAATTATGTATTTGTAACTGTTCAGGAATCCGTAAATTTAAATCATTAAAAATTCAAAACACTGAAAATTCGTTTGTTATATGAACTGAACTTCAAACGTGTTGCAAGAGTTGTAGTGGTAGCAAAAATCCTGAACCATTAATTAATAATATTTTCTATTGACGTAGAACTACGTCTTTTATTTCTATACAGGGGGGTCACCATAGGAAAAATGTAACGAAAAATTAGGAGTTTTAAATTGCATATTATGTAGATTCGTTCTTACGATATATGTTATAATATATACCATTAGACGGCAAATTTATCCAGCAAAATTTTCGCTTAAAACTTTAAAACTGGTAATATTAAACAAGTGAGCAATTTAACGAATGAAAGAGGTATGTTTTGTGAGCGAATACAAAGGCAAATCATGTGTTACTTGGTTTTTTCTTTCTTTCTTTCTTTCTTTCATTCTTTCTTTCAACTTGGTTCCCGTGAATGTTATATGCAACACAATATTGTGTGCAATAATTCGTTCTATCAAACAAATAGGACAGTCATTCAATGTGTTGGAATAAGTGTGATGTATATGATGGGTTAGTGGGTTAGTAAGATGAAACATTATTTCACCGAAAAAAACTACTACTCCAGATGACTTACAATACCATATATATCCATTAAAAATAATGCAGCTTTATGATTTCATGTGTATTTTGCCTCAACATATCAAGAAGTGTTGCTTGTTTTTTCTTCTTATTCAAGGTAATCAATGTCGATATATAATTGTTTGTTTACCGATCCATATAAACTTCGGCTGCCATTCTACCCTATTGTGTTTCACACTGATATTCATTATTCATTTTCAGTTAAACAGTCGAACAGTTGAGCTTCTGGCAGGAAAGCTAATTTGGTTTTTGTCCATTTCAACCCGTTTGATGGTTATGAGTACACATAACAAACAGAACTTTTCAGGGCCACCATTTGAAGTTTCAAAAGAGTTTAAATAATAGATTTCTGAACAATGAAAAGAGTTACATATAAAGACAATTGTTCCGAACAATCACAGTCCTACGTCAAACTTACGTCCGTGCTCCCTGGCTCAGTCCCTTCTACTTTTGTCAATAGTAAACTCATCAAGAAAACATCAGATAGATTTTCGTTTTCGAGATTTCGAGATTTCGATAAGAAACCATCATCTTACATAGCATTCTTGAACATAAGTTTAAGTAGCTAGCTTGCCTTGGAGATAGTATACTTGTCTGAAACATTATCTGTGATGACTCATAATGATTATATCGCCAGGTGAGGCAGACCAGATATCTTATAATCGTGAGTGTTGCTTTGTGAAATTTGTGTTGATTCTGGAGTTAACTGATCCAAACGAGTGCTGCTTATTACTAAGGAAGGGAAAGTGGAATGGACAAGTGGATTTGGGGAGTGCAGCTGGTTAAACAAAACGATTAGTACTTCTTGATAAGATATCGCGAAATGGTATGCATGAGTGTATCCTTTCGGACCTGTCAATCTGCAGTTCAGTTCTTTCACTGAAATATTTTCGACATTACCAACGTACTCAATATCATATCCTACATGATAGAAATGTACATTGAACACGATATGATTAGACAACAATCTTATCATAAAATCTTTATAAAGTTAAACCCTCTAAACGATGTTCTCGTCGAAACTTTGGAGATAATAGAGTGTCATCATCTTCCAAGTTATCTTCTCTTCTTTGATTCTGATAGGTACTTTCCATCACAAATGAAGAATAATTCTCAATGAGCATCGATTCACCTTGTCCGTCACGAAATAACATCTGAGAACTATAAGGAAACCACAACATGAAGTAGAGATGGACAAAGTAGTTCACTTTAATGAATGGTTCAATCACTAACCGTTCACTTAAGTGAACCAGTTCTTTTGTTCAGTGGTAACGATACCGATATCAAGTACAACATTGAATGAAAGCTGGAATCTAACAATCCTAGGTGGCTTCATAGCTATTCATGTCCTGACATTGATATCGTTAGATTAGATTGCCCCCAACAGTTTGCCCCCATAGTGGGGGCAAAAGTGCGCACTTATTGAATTGAACTTCTGAGATAACTTAGAATGTAGGCACCGTCCAGTAGGCAGGGGGGAGGTGTCCTGTGTTTTTTTATGGGTGGAGAAGAGTGGGTGTTATGTCGAACATACCACGTGGAAATTTTTGGGAGGAAGGAGACTGACAACTTAACCGTTATTGAATTAAATGCATGGTGAAAATAAAAACATTTTTCATTTGAGATTAATTTTGAATCATTTTTAAGCAATTGTTTATTTTTATTCCTAACATGAATTTCGGTTCTGAGAATCCCGACGCTTTGCCTTGGAACGCTGTTGCTTCGTTGCGCTGTTGTAGGGTTCGAAGAGACATACGGTGGTTCCACATGAAGCTAGAAGCTCAATCTCTTCCTGCTAGTTTTGCAACTTTGTTGAATTCGTGCTGGAGGTTGTTGGCTTCCGAAAAATCGAACGCCATGCGCCGTAAATCTTTGAGAGTCATACCATAGAAAACTTTGTCCAGTGGTCTGCAGTGGCCTGGACTGCTCACTCGTAAATACCCATCTGAATCGCACTAGGTGCTCGCTGACACATTCCAGCAGAAGTATAAATGTCAATAAAAGAAGATTCAAATCATGAATCACTTTCTGATAAGAGCCTCTTCCTCAGAGTTGATTCAGAAATACCGAGGTTTGCCGTAATCCGACACTTCGTGACTCCCTGCCGAAGCCTCTGTCGGGCCATTTGAGCATTTCTGGAGTGCATTTCTTCAAATCAGTTTTCTTCTTGTGAGTCCCGTTAAAATTTTTGTTGAGAACATTTTATAATTTTTTTTCGGAGCAAAACGCTAGTGCGAGTTTTTACACCACAGCCACTGCGCACCTTTGCCCCACAAGCAATTTTCGAACCAATCGAATTTTTTAAAAAAGCTCTTGAACTTTTTCACAAGAACGAATGCGCACTATCATCTACTATAGAATGAAGGTTTCCTTGACAGTGTAGTTTCGAACTTTCCAGTTATTTTAGGTTAGTAAATCGTCATCTCCAAAACTGAAAAAAATAGATCAAAACATCGCAAAACTTTTTTTAGGTCATAACTTTTTGGCACTTTCATGAAATGTATCTTTTTTTATATGTGTGAGCTGCTGGTGTAATAATGTATCAAACGACTACACTGTTGTCGAAATTTTATGCTCGTTTGCTTCAAAATGGGCAATGCGCACCTTTGCCCCGCATTACTCTATGGTTAGTTTTCGGATGTTGTACGAAATGTGACTACTTTCTAGTCGAGTTTCTGACTATATTCTATTTATACAATAAGTATCTTTGGGAGCTGAGACCGACACTGATATTGTGCAAACGCTCTTGATGCGTGCTGAATTGAAAGCGCAGCAAGAAAAAATCGAGCCTCAACGTGTTAAATTGAAAATTTACAATTTTGCCGAGAATGAAATTTAACTGCAATGATTAAAATAATCTTATTTTTATCTTCAAAATTGAGTTTACATTAACAAAATCGTTATCTTTTTTAGTTTTTTCCAAGCGTTTTCGTTATACTCATCCGTTCCGTTCAACGTAATTTGCCTTCACATGTATTCAGTTCAGTTGCACATCATTCTTCCTCAATAATTCGTTCGGAATCATTTTGCGTAATATGCATTCGAGTTCCCTCTATTTTTCGTTACATTTTTCGTAATGTGACCCCCTGTGCAGATTTTTTTTCGTAGTGCTACGTCAAAAGTTGAGTCGGGCTGTGGCCGGGACCGAAATGGAAAAAGTTGAGTCGATGAAAGAACATGTTAACGTGTTAACGGTGTTAGAATTGAGCCGGTGGAAGACCATTGGCAACAATGCGTATGAAAAGTTGAGCCGGTGAAAGACCACGGCCAACGATGTTAAAAATTCGATGAGCCGGGTGGGAAAATTTCAAGACCAACAAAACGGTTGAGCCGGTGCAAGACCAAGGCAAACAATGTGGTATCGATTGTGTTGAGAAAAGCCAGCCCAAGAAAAAAAATATACTTGTGCCAGTAGCAAACCAATGCAAAAACATGCTTTTAAACTGTTTGAGTCGGGGTGAGCCCAACAGACCAACACTCAGTGATGTTTTCATTGTGGAAATTCCGTCTCTGAGTAGAATGTAAAAGGTTGGGTCGATGAAGGATTGTGGCATCCTGATCAGAGTGTTTACTCAGTACTACGTATATTATATGGAGTTGTATTGAGCTGTAGATTGCAGGATATCACAGCCTGTAGAAGTGTTCATTGCTCGTTTGGCCAGGTTTTAGTAGGTCACAGTGGATCGCACCTATTTGATCCCACCAAATGCTTGAAACTTCTTCCAAATTATTCCCTGCTGCTATCGGTTCATCTGGAATAGAAGGATGCTTTTCTGTATTGTTCTGCTCCTCAAGATTTTTTTTCGGAATCGGTCTACAACACGAGAAAATTTTGTTGCAGTCCATTGTGGTATACTGTTATTCACTCTATAAGCAAGATTGTTCGACTGATGAACGATGTTTGAATCTGAGTAACTTTATATACAAATACAGAGGTACTACTTAGAAGATACCAGATTTCACGTAAAATCTAGGCATAACGTAAACAAGTTAATTATTTTTGTATCCATAACGTCCGGTTGAATCAACGAGGTGTATTTGTGTTGTTGGGATTTCAATTCTACTTCTAAAACTGTTTGTGTTATGATTATGCAACACGAATAATTAGTTTTAGAAGTTTTTAATCAGATAAAAAAAGATTTTGACGTAGAACTACGTCTTTCATTAAGGGTGTCAAATCAGAAAACAGGTCACGTTTTTATGAAATAAAGTTAACGTTAATAACTATTTTTGCCGTGAACGGACATTGGCGATTTACATACTAAACGAATCTGAAATTCCGTAAGATTTGTTCATTATGCTATACATTAGAATCCCCTGGTTTGTAAATGGTTAAAATCCATGAAAACTTTAAGCGTTTCCATTTTCCCATACATTTGTTCGGTCCATTTGTGTGCTTTCCCGAACAGAGCTGTCAATAACGAGCAACTTATCGACGACTAACGGAAATCGTAGGATTTAAGGTCTCCATGAACAAAGGAAAAGTAGAAGAATGAAGATGAATACTCGCCTAGAGTATAAACAGTGGATCTCGCTGAGGCAAACTTTTATTTGGCATCGGACTGTTGATCAATCCAGTTCATTTTGCTTTCACTGCGCTTCGATCTAAGATTGGACCCCACCAGTGGTAATCCAACTTGGATATCGTCGTTTGGTTTTTCTGTTCGTTTTTCGCGTTATTCGTATCGTGTGTTTTTTTCCAGCGTTATAAATTGGACGCTTCGCGTAGTGTGTGATGAGCAAGAAGAAGAGGAAGGCAGGCTCGAGCCCTGCAAAAAACAAACGCATTGCCAGTGGCAATAAAATTTCGAGGCAAGCATCATCTAATGATGCACGCCATGTTGGTGCAGTGAAAAGCGCTCGCACTGAACCGAGCCTTCGCGAGTGTGACACCGCATCGCACAACAGCGAAGTAGGCGATTTCGGCGCGTCGGTCGAAAATATAAACGCCGTTACCCAGGCAGCAACCAAAATCAAGCTCCCCCCGCTGGTGATGAAGGCGGTCGCTCTTGCCAAACTCATCAGCGTATTCGCATTGATGGGTGTTACAGCAGAGTACAAGCTGTTTGGCATAATTCAGTCTTTTTCCAAGCAGTTAACATTGTTTGTTTTCCGTCGTCATAAGGGCTTCGTTGTTGCCTTTGAGAATGTATCAATGCATTAAACTGACGTTATGGCGAAGCATGTGTTAAGGTTGTGCGCCAAAAAATTATTTGGGGAATACCAAGCTTGAATGTCTTACTGGAATGTTATAAGTTATTTGGGTTCGCGGGCCAGTCTAGTGCCTTCAACTAGCATTTGCGCTAATATTGATCATAATGAAGCATTGCTACTATTTTCGAGGTTGTTATTAACAAAAAGAGTTTATTTCGTTTGTTTAGTCACCAAGAAAGTAAATATCGTTCTGGAATTTTGTATGTGATTAGGTTTCGCTTGCCAGTAACAAAACTTCCTCCACTAAGGGTGAAAGCTGCGCTTCTCTCGAGCATGAGAAAGTAATGTAACTTTTTTCGAGGCCAGTAATATTAACAGAAGCGTTTCTTTTGAGAATACCGCAAAATGATGAGAAGTGTTTATATTTCTAGTAGTTTCAAGCCACCAATGTATGGCTCTGTATGCATGCTATGGCGAACGCTTGTTTGGCGCTTGGTTTGCGTTGTACGAACGATGCTCAAATGTGCGATTCCTTTGAGGCAATACTAAATAACATGTTGCATGATATTTGATACTTGCAAGTGTTGTCATTGTTGTTCTTTCCATGCGGTGCCAAATATATAGTGATGTAGTTATGAGATGTGGAATAATGGTACTGGTGCAACATGTATATATTCGACTGTAGCCGAGTCAATGTCAATTGCGAAAAAGGCCACCGGAATAGCATTCGAGGTAAATTTTCATTGAAATGAAATAAATTCCGACATACGATCAGCTAGTGTATTGTTTTGCGAGGGCAAGAACGAGGGCAAGGATCAATCAATTATCGTCAACTGATTCTACAATGAAAAAACCATTTCAGAGATTATTCTACTAAGCAGTTGTTTCTAAAATTTCACAGCATTATAGAATAATATCCGGAGGTATAAACAAGAGACTTATACAAAATAACAGCGTAGTTCTACGTCAACAATGCGGTGGTATCTTGGACACAACCTCCTATAATTTTTTTAATACCACTACGTTTTGTGTTCATCCACATGTCCTCAAATGTAAACTAATACATATATTTTTACCAGCAAATTCATAAAATTTCATGAACATGACGGT
The DNA here is from genome assembly GCF_029784135.1 of Toxorhynchites rutilus septentrionalis. Classification (NCBI taxonomy): domain Eukaryota; kingdom Metazoa; phylum Arthropoda; class Insecta; order Diptera; family Culicidae; genus Toxorhynchites; species Toxorhynchites rutilus. The sequence continues at coordinate 77,016,442 of NC_073744.1, read as the reverse complement.
ATAATACGACAAACATATTTTTTTATCCCTTTTGTTTATTTTAGGCTCATTAGCATTTTAGTTGTAACAGAGCCGAATTTTAATCGTGTACATGTCACATCTTTATCATAGCTATAATTAGCACACTACACAGTTGCCATTTTTTGGCGTTAGAGTTTTCCCTTCTACACCATTGCATATGGTACACATTTACACAGTAGCCATATAGGCGTAAGAGTTCATCCATTATCCAGTTAAATCGGACAGCAGAGACAGTTGATTGATCATTGTTGAGTTATATATAAAACAGCAGCCCGATGCGTCTTGCAGAGCAGAGCAGTTTGTATGGATGAATCGATCTTATTTCGACCGTGAATCAATCTCCATCGCTGATGATTGTTGCATGGACGTAGTTATTCAACACAAAGATGGTCATTGAGGGCCCTGAGTTTTGAACTCAAGATCGATCGCTTACTAAGCGAACGCGTAACCAATGTGGCTACGGAGACCCCCACAACAAACATATTAAAAGGACCTATTTTCTAAGAAAAAGACAATAAATTAGAAATATTTTTTCAAATATCTCGAGAATGGCTGCATTTAGAAGAAGATTGATAATGAGCATTTTTGTTCAAATCACATCAATCGCTCATAATTTGTGGCTAAAATTGATTGTGGGGTTTATAAGTACTTAAAACTATCGTGATAATTGGGTAGTATGGCATCAATTCATAAAATCCGGTTGGCCATGGCATGATTTAACACGTTGAGCCCAGCGTCGGTCCCTTGGGGCTAAAACTTTTTTCCGTGTCCGTATAGATGAGTCTTTTGCACAGTTGCGCTTGTGATCTATTGTCGGAAATGATGAGAACAGATCGTTCAAAACGCTCGCAGAATTGCTTCATCCCAACCGCTGCCGGTAGGTGACAAAACACTTCAAACGATCAATTCGATCAACCACAATGTAGCGATTATCAGCCCCATTGATGAGTACTCCCCTCAGACTCATCCGTTCTTTCACTCGTCGCTGTCGTGGCATAATTTCAGAATAAGCCACAAAGTGTCGCGTACGCTCGTCGGAATGACTGATGGCCGCCTTAATAGTCGAAGGGCTTCATATTCATCGGTAAAAAGGCTGCGCATAAAATGGTAATTATCGTAAGGGCTTCATCGTCACACCGTGCGCTTCGCGAATGCTTGTGTAATAAGGCATCGCATCAGCACAAGAAAAAAGTTCAACTCTTCCACTGGAAAAGAGAGCACTCAAGGACTGCGAGAGATCTTTTGTTGTCCAACCGCGCGAGCATAAATCACTTCGGTTCTCGAATGGGGTACAGCCGCCTCCGCAACCACAACCACCTTGAACGGTATCTGTTGTAAGCTGCGGGTGATAATATTTGCACTTGCAATTTCAAGCAAGTAATCATCGACGAGTTGCTGCCAGCTATCGGCGGTTGTAGATTCTGTACGCGCTGAGGTCTCGAAGGTCCTGCTTCAAGGATTTTAGGTCTTATTTGATTTGCTTACGCTACTCTTGACAGTGGCTGACCCTCGTTCGCAAACCGGCCGAGCGGTGCAGATTTTTCCCCTTACGGCTGCGATCATCTTGATCTTGAGCAGTCATTCGCTTTCATTCGATTGACGCAACGGTCGGATGTTTTGTTCGCAGAAAATCAGAACGAGTGCCATTTGTCATCGGGGTGTGATATTGCTTCACGCTTTCCGCAGATCAAGCAGAAGATATCGATGTTTAAAAGATTGCATGTTTTCCATTACAGTGAGGAATCCAAGTCTACACGGTGAAGCTTTTCTCGCTCATCCGTACATACCAACGCTTCAATTCGCTCAATGTCAAGTCTGTGGAACAGGTTTCCCATCTGATGACCCCCGAAATTTCTTCTCAGTCAAAGAATGGTAAGGGCCAATTCGAGACGCATAATAAGTCAGTCTTGTTTTGTAACGCATGAGTTGAAAGTGAATATTTGAAATTTTAAAGATGTAAACGTGGGAAATGTGCGTCGGAAAAAAAATTTGACACTGAACATTTTGTCGGCTTTGTTTGCGAACCAGTAACATATCGCGTAACGCTGGAGGCAATGCGGCGGTGTCAATGATTGCAAACGGTTTCTGGTAGACGCATAACTCGAGCCGGACAAAATAAACACACAAGAGGAATAGGAGGAATTCGGTTTTTTGATTTGATATTTATTCATGCGACGAATACAGTTGGTTTTTTTCTTCTGTTTATGCAGTCAAACGAAATTTCTGCTTGCGTAGATTTCATTCAATTCCGAGTGGATGGAAACGGCAGCGGCGAGGGTTTAAAGTTGAATGGGAAAGGCATCGTCGGGTGACCCAGATGCTGTTATGAATTTCGGCACGCTGCGGTTTCGGAGATTGATTTTCCGGTTTGTAACATTGGTAACATAAAGAAGCAGCTTGTGGTTTATGCAAGATATGGTCACAGTTAGATAAGCGCCGAATGCGACGTTACGTCCAGTTTTCCATATGTAGAATAGAGTCTACGGGCCATGGTTAGAGTGTTCATTGGGCTTCTTTTGTGAAATTTAAGCTATCCAGCGAACAAATATAAAAACTAAATTTAAAGTGTTATTTCCATCAAACCGTTATCTAGTACATACACTCTGTCCAACTTCTATAAGACCACACTGATTATGTTTCGTTGTAACACAAACAGTTAAAATTTCAACAAGAATGCTTAGAATAAAGTATATTTAAATTCAATTTCGTTCAAAAGAGTTGTTCGTTTATTTATTGTGCTGAAATATGATTATTTCAGCTGTCCAGTTTCTATAAGACCAACTCAAACCTTATAAGTATTATCAATGAAAAATTCAAAACTATTTCCTGATTTTCATGTCAATAATTGGCATTTCGGCTAATCACCTGGAAAATTCGTATTGGAATACATTGGAATGAAAAGTAGCATTTTTTTGCTGGAATGTGAATTTTTTGGGACGATATCCACGCAAAAACGTTAGGAGAGAGGATTTCAAAACATGTATGTAATCTTTGAATGATGTGAAAATTATCTTGAGGATTCAGTTGCACAGAATCCAACCCGAACCATGCACGAGCCTCCACCAAAATTCCAGGTTGAAAAATACTGTTCCTCCTTCCGTAAATTACGCCAGTACTTGTTGAAACTATTAGGACCATTCAAATTGAACTTTTTTTCGTCACTGAAGATAACCTAGCAAAGTTGGAAATAAAAAAATAATTGAAGAACTTTTCGTTATGGTATACCGTTCTGAATCATATTTCGGACACTTGAGGCGTTTGATATAGAAAACAGATCTAAACTTTATGCACAGGTATTATTTGGTTGATATTTTGAATAAATTAGTTCAATATGCTTTTAAGCGTTCTACTTTGGTACCTATTTGATTGAACACATAAAAAAATCATCGAATAAAATGCTTTTCAAATCAAACGAATAAGAATCAAACTTCGGACACTAAATCAAATTTCGGAAAGATTGAACTCAAATTTCGGACACTTTATTTTGTAATTTTTTGGACGAAACACTTGATTATATTTTATAATCAACTGCGAAACACTTACCAAGCAATCACAGTAAACTGTTAACGATGATGAGAACTGATGAAACACGAGAGAAATTGAAATATTGATGAAGGGGTAAATTCTACGTGCTCACGCTAAGCAAACGTCAAACACAAACGATAATGAGTAGTGTTGTGAGAGTTTTGCCGATTATGTTATAATTCAAATGTAGTGCTCATATGAAATGAAAGTGAAACCAAGGGATTACTCTAAAGAAGCAATTGTGATATTAATTTTATAGTTATATCATCAGTGCATTAAGCATTTTAAGATATTAGAACAAAGTGTCCGAAATATGATTCAGAACGGTATAGCAAAATGCATTCTTTTGAAAACGTTCTTTGTCATGACATACCATTTTACCCACTGTTGATTCATGTGAGCTTTGGCAAAACTCATACGTCTTTCGATGTGAGATGGTGTCAGATTAGAAGCTTTAACCTTTTTAGCCCTTTTTTTGTAAGGACTTTTTACAAAAAATTGACGAATTGTCTCCCGTGAAACATTTAAATTCAAAGATTGCTTTATTTGCATAAGCGATTTTGAATTATTCGAAGCTGTTATAATTATTTCCCGCTTATCTCGGTCAGAGAGCTTCGATTTACGCTCTCTGACCGAGAGCTCTCTTCTTTTTCCCGTATCATTAAGAACTCGTCAAATACTTGAAAACTACTTGAAGGGATCGTCCAATCCGACGAGCAATTCCTCTAATTCGAACATTTTCTTGGTGAAATGCATCGATTTGTCCTTTTTCTCTATCCATGAGCACTTTTACTTTCGGCATTTTCTATATGTATTAAACAAACTAACTAAAAACAACGGAAAACGTAACTGGTGTTATAGAAACTTGACATTTGAAAAATACAAAAACTTTTTTTTTTGCTCAGCACTTGCTTACACACATATGAAAATAATGCAGTGTATGATAGTTACCAATATAAATACACTAGAACAGAAATTGCAGCGTTGTTTGTTCATAATGACACAAAGCAACAAGATCATCACCTGGTCTTATAGAAGTTGGACAGAGTGTATGTGACATGTTACAAGTTCGCTTTACATGTCTTCTATTTCTGTGAAAAATTCGAACGCAAACCTATACCGAAAGCCGATTCGACCAATTAAAACATAATTATTTCCGATCGGAATTTGGTTGTCTGAAGGGGTCCATTTTAATGGTTTGAGTGGAAAAACCCAGGTTTTTTCACGCTGTTTTTTTAGGAGTTTTTTACGTGGATTTTCCAATTAACGCGGTTTTTTTCCTCTCGCAGCTCACATCCCTCCCTCATGCTTCCTTAGAGCAGATGACGGTAATTAGTGCTTGTGATGCAACTTAGTACTTATGATGGAAATTAGTGCCGTGCCCTATCACGATTCTACGTGGATTCTTGATTACCTGCTTTTTTACGCGGTAAAAAAGCTGGTCACGAAGTACCTATCTCTCGCGTAAAAAAATCTGATGTATGCATTTGAACGTTAATCTTTTTAAAGGGTATATAATCGAGTTTAAAATTGTTTATAATCGAATCATTCAAAATGAAGTCCGACCTGTATGGATGGATTTTGATTCCAAACACACAAATTAATAAGGAATATCCCTTCATATAGTGGAAATAGCAGTATAGGTAAACAATGTAGCGTATAAAATAGGAAGGTTTTCCGATTTTTCACGCCGCTCATATTCTCCAACAATGAAACAAGTAAAGTTTGCACGTGATTTGGGTAGCTGTTGTTTTGCTCTTTGGTTTCGATTTTTAGTTTCACTCTACACAGCGATCATCCTGCACCATATTTGAAAACTGAGAGTTGATTTGGAAATTGGAGATTGCGCTGAGCACTGAGAGTGAGCATTCTGTGAAGTGTTGCCACATATTCATCAATACTAGAAGGTGTGAAAATATTTTTCATCTGTACTTCTTATCTCAAAAATCTGTACCAAAAAATGTAAAGGGTTGTATATAGGACACGACCGCATATTTTCGACGTAGAACTACGCAATTACATTATACAATTCACTTGTTTATCACTTCGAAAATTATTTTAGAATGCAACGAAATTTTTGTAATAGATTACGTTTTTCGTTACAAATTTGATGGCCGTCCTTCTACGTTTGATATGATGCCTAGGACTACCAAAATATGTGAACGGAAGAATTGTCAAACGATCATTGTATTTTACATTTCCCTCTGAAATTATTGCGCATCTCGTGTTTACGTAGTTCTCGAACCACGAAAGTTCGTTCACCTCTAGTATCTGAAATGAAAATTTTCCCAGGCTTCTCAGTTTTAAAGTACGTTACAAACATATTCTGCACAATGACAAGCGAGTACAAAACAAATATTCTGCACAATGACAAGCGAGTACAAAAGTACTCAACAGCAAAAAATACCCCCGACTTGCATGTATTTGCAAAGCGGATTCCACCAGGCACATTAATTTTGAAGTCCATGTTAGGAAACACAGCTCAGTGGGGAAAATACCCCCGACTTGCATGTTTTAACAAAGCGGTTTCCCCCAGGCACATTGATTTTGAAGTCTGTGTTAGGGAAACACAGATCGGTGGGAACAAAAAAACCCCGACTTGCATGTTTATTTGCAAAGTGGATTCCCACAGGTACATCGACCTTGAAGTCTGTGTTGGGGAAACCGTAAATCGGGCCAATCAAAACTTGGCCGTTATGATGTTTAGATAACGCTTGACATTTTACAGTTATTCAATTGTTCATCTAATGAAAAATAGCATTTTATTAATTGTGAAAGACGCCTAGAAATATTTCCTATCAATTGATGCAAACATCTTTCCGATCTATTAAGAAATGTTCGAGTTATAAGCATTCGAAATACGGGTAGAGTTAGCACATAAATCGGCAGAACAAATGTATGAAAAAAAGGAAGTTCTTCCAGTTTTCATGAATTTACATCGTTTAGAGATTAGCGAATTGTAATGTATAGCGTATCAAACAAATCCTAGAGAATTTCCGATTTGATTGTTATGCAAATAATGAGAATTCGTGAAAATAGTTATTAACAGTGAAAATAGTTATTAACGTTAACTTTATTTCATAAAAACGTGACTTGTTTTCAGATTTGGCACCCTTCCTGAAAGACGTAGTTCTACGTCAAAATGTACCATTGAACATATCTGTGTTACACAAAAAAAGACTCTAACTGAATTTTATTGAATGCCATGAATCACGTGATTGGCATTAGAATTAAAATTAAACAATTTTCTGATGTGTGAATGGTAAAACAAATTGATTGGGTTTTGCAATTAACTAGAAGTTTTGTTTTTTTGTAGGACAGCCATTCCATGCCAAACCGATATAGTGGTTTTCAGATTTCCGTGAAAAGTGATTTTTCGCAAATGCTATTTTTTTTCAAAAAAGACTAGTTCATTGGTTTCAATCCGATATGTCGGTCGTCTGGATCGGTCCGATAGTTCAGAAGGTATGAATTTGAATGGATGAAGTAATTTTTAAGAAAAAGGGGCACATCTTTTTGTATCACCCTAAAACGAAAATGGGCACCCTTATGAAAAAAATAAAAACATATGGGTTTTTCGATAAGGAAGAAAACTACCACTTTTCACGGAAATCTGAGAACCACTATATCGGTTTGGCATGGAATGGCTGAGAAGATGATTTGGCCTCATTTTGACTGTGGAGGATCCAGTGAAAACCCGAAATCCTAGTGCTAAACAACGATAAAGGGTTGTTTTAATGGAAACCTGTAAAGGTTTTTTTCAGTAAATGTCGCAGATATGCTTATTTTAACATTGATAGTAGGACTACAACATTATTGCAGGAGAGAACGCCAATGCTTTTGATGCGGGCTGAATGGAAAGCGTACACCCAAAATTTATTTTTAGCTCATGTTTTGTCATCCCAATTTATGACATTAAATGAGACATAACACAACAGAAAATGTCATGACTCACAAATACTGGTAAGCATTTGTATAATATACATGTTCCAGCAATATTAGAGTAATACGAGTGAGCGAAACAAAAGACAAATAAGCTTTCCCAAGCTTTGCCACATACACGGCCCAGACCGAGATAGATATTGTTCTCCTTCATGTGCTCCTTTTTACTGTTAGAAAACATCTCCCAGCTTCATTTTATAATCAGGTGCAATATTATCACGTATTTGCTGAACAACTTCTTAAGCACCGTTAGCCATGTGGATAGCGTGGTTAGCTTTACATTCCAACCGGCCTAGGTTCGATCCCCATTGACGTCGTATGGAATTTTTTTTGGCCCAATCCCAAATGAAATGAGAAAAGTAAACAGAAAGAGATGTCTGCACGCATACATACAAACCAATTTTAAGCTTTCAAAATAGCTCATTATTTGCGCATTTGACTCTCATGCACAAGAAATGACATCTTTTCTGCCAAAGGTGAAATGTTTTCTGCCAACGCTAGTTTGGGTGTAGCAAGAACAATTCGGAGCTCAATATGTTCAACACTGAGCCATTTGAAAACCTCGAGTACTTTCCTAGTTTGTCATATCAATATTACATATCCACGCTCCTAAAAACACGATTTCCAAAACAAAAACAAAAATCTCTAAGTACATTTCACACGATGGCAATAAAAAATCCGAACCGAATAGGTTGTGTTGGCGGTGGCGAAAGAAATCGGTGCACAAAAAAATTACACCTTCAGTTTGTTTTGCTTGCTCCCATGCGGCTTGATATGTGCAGCACTTTGACGTCATTTTTAACCCGAAAGCAATGCTCGAATTCAGGCAAATTTAACGATCAATCGTAATAAAAATCGCCAATAAGTTATTCGCGCTGAGCAATTCCACTCCAAATCAGCCGAAAATTGCAAATTTTGACCCCACCCTCTTCGATTTTATTGAAACTTGGTACATATGATGGAAGCTACCGAAAATCACAATTTTCATTATCATATGATAAACTGATATTACGATTGATTTTTCAAAAGGACGAATTGAAGATCATTGATCTTTCATTAAAAGAATCGTAACCCAAAATCCAGATGTCTGATTTGAATATGATGTTAGACAAGAAAAAACGTTGCATTACATCACAATTACAAAAAATACATTTCAAATGCATTTTTAAAAAACCTCCCTCTCATTGGTCAATACCGGAAAATGAAAAAGCGGATTCGCTAGTACGAAATGGGAGCAAAACAGAAGATGAGTTTGCCCATCGGTAGTACTGTATTTTTAGTATATTGGCATTTGTAGTTTATAGTAGTGATGAAACGGATAGTAGTTTTCGGATACCGTATACCGGATATCCGGCAAGCCTCGAGACCGGATAGCCGGATATTCGGCTCTTCATTTGCGAATACGAAACTGGGTGAAACTGAATATGTGCATTAAGCTAAAAATATATCACATTTTAGGGAGTAATAAACACATCTTTACATAAAAATAATGAGCTATGATTAAATTTTCCATAATAATGAATATCCATTGCAGTTTTCTGCAAGGAATATTGAACACATTTTTTTCTTTCAAGGATTTTCTATTACAATGCACAATGGTCCAGGAAATGCATTCAAGTGGAAATTAGCATCTGAGCTCGAAAGTTATTCTCTAGACAAAAACTGTCTGCGACAAAGTTGTCACATATGACAACTTCGTCGTGACAAAGTTGTCACATATGACAACTTCGTCGAAGACAATTTTTGTCCGAAGCATGAAAATCTTCCTAAAGTTGATTTTTGCGCTTTCTGTCTAAGTTGCATTAGGGATATTCTGCTCTAACTTTTATATTTCAACCTCTACATAGAAATTGTCTTGGGACGACTTTTAGAGCTTATCATGACCAACATTTTGCAATGCAGAACTTGTCAATATCTTAATCCTACTCAAAATTATTTGTGGGGTTTCACACAAAAACTTATGATTTCAATTTTAGTTTACTCAAATACAAAAAATAATATAGTTTTGGAAATCCCACATTATGTACAGTGAAGTATGTTCTTTCAAGTGTGGTCAACAAACATTTTTTTATGTTTGCCCCAAAAAGAATGACAAGCGAATGAAGAAAGCGTATTTTTTGGAAAGAAATATCAATAGCTTTGAGTAAAATTGAGACATTGACAAAGTCTGTATCGCAAAATATTTGTCTTAGTAGGCTCTAAAAGTGTTATAAAGACAGTTTGCATTTAAAATTTGAAATATAAAAGTTAGAGCAAAAAACCGTTTTTTTCATGGTGACCCCAACTCAACTTAGAAAAAAGCACTATATCGGTTATTTCAAGAGATAGAAAAAAAACTTTGTTCTAAAAAATTTTCTTAAATAACTGGGGCTGAAACATTGTCGAACTATGTTTACCTCTATCTATAAAGATAAGAAAGTTAGATTTTTTATTTTATCGTAAATTTTTGTCACCATGTTTTTGACCACATCAAAATAAGCGCTCTTTCATAGGCAACAACTTTGCCGAAGACAGTTTTTGTCTAGAGAATAACTTTCAAGCTGTAAATGCTAATTTCCACTTAAATGCACCTCCTGAACCATTGTGCAATTATGAATTTTTTTTGACATTTCAATTCAAGATTGAAAAATTTTGAACTGCCTTCAGGGATGATAATCTGAGAGAGGGTACACCTACTTCGACATGAATCAAAGTAAACGAAGCAAAAGAGACGAAACTAAATTAGACCTGATATGCAAAATTCGCGATACCTTTTGGGTCCGAAATCCAATTGGTAACGAAATCGACAGTTGTGCGAAAACATTTCGAAATTGATTGCAATCACGTTTCTTATGTTTGGTAGTCATTAAACTCTAAGCAATACACCATTAGCAAGGTTTGCTAGAGTTTATCTTTAAGTTCCTTGAAGTAGTGTTTACAATGAAAGACTAAAGCCGGCCTGGTGTCAAATCGTAATCGATCGGTTAAAAAATTACAATAGAAGTAATAATGTTAATGAATAAATGTTATTAGTTAATGTTAATTTAATTTAAAAAAAAAGATTTATCTTGTGTTAATGAGAAATTATTGGTTTTTTATAATATCCGGTATCTGGCCGGATAGGCCGGATACTGAATAGTTACCGGATATCCGTTTCATCTCTAGTTTATAGTACATGCGTCAAATCGAAAAATTCAATTTCAAATTTTCAGCATCAATTACGATTTGGCAGCCATCCAGCTTGCAAACAGCCGTCGGCGGCGGAGGCGAGGGCATCCAAAATGGATTGAGAGTTTAGGTTAAGTTTTCCAAGCTGACCCTATTTAATGATAGAGGTGAATAAACTGCAAAAGATTAATACCTCTATAATTCTATTCTCTCACTCTTTCTCTCTCTACAATTTTAGTTTCACTTTACACAGCGATCAACTAACATCATGTGTTAAAGCTAATTTAGGATAATTTTGGAATTTACTATTGATTGATTTTTATATTTTTTTTTTTGTCAGGATAGAGCTTATTTGAATTGAGCAGTGTTATGGGCTTTTTAATGAATATTTTTTCGCGAACGACCCTTAAATTTTCGTGAATTCAAGCATGGATTCCGAGTTGGAAACGGTATCAAAATAAAGCACATTTTTAGCCGGACGTGAAGAGTGAACAGTGCTGCTGTGAGAGCTGTGTTCTTCGGTGGAAAACTGAAGGTGTAAACTTGTTCCATGTCGGTTGTTGTCGCCGCCGCCACACAACCGATTCGGTTCGAATTTTTTATTGCCGTTCTGTGAAAGGTGCTGTATAGTATAATTCGTAGATTGTTGCTCCGATAATAATGTTTTTGGAAGGGTTGACGATGTGATTTTGGAAAGAAATATTGAAGAGAAATGGATATACAATTGGTTATTTAAATTCACAGCTGTAATAAAAATCGACCGCCTACACTCTTAAACCTGTGTTGCGATTAGAACTCTAATAGAGATATACGACGCATGGAACAGACTAAAACCATAGTTTAATTAATTGTAAACTCATGACAAAGAACATCCCAATTGAAGAGAGAAATACGAAAAGAGCGAATTTTATCTGGACTATGGTTTCAATTTATATCTGTCGGTGCACATGTCATAATTTTTATTCGGTCAAAGATAGAGGGCACTATATGACACTATATGTTTGCCCATTTTATCCAAAAATTACTTCTTTCAAAACATTCATAACTTTTGAACTGCTGTCGGAACCTAATCAGATGACCGACATACTAAATTGAAGCCAATTAACTAGTCTTATTAAAAAAAATTATATTTCCGGAAAAAGTGGATTTTAGACTGGAAACATTTAAAATTTGAAAAATAATAACTCAAATACGGAAGAAAACACTTCTCTGATTTCTGGATATGTTATGTATAGGCTTTAATTTGGTTTGTCAATCATCGGAATCGGTCCAGTAGTTCAAAAGTTATGAGTTTTTGTGGTGTAAAAAGGGGAAAAAATGATTTTTCGAACCATTGATTAACTTTGAAAAATCATTACTCAAAACAGGGACAAAAGTTGATTTTGCGGACCATCCTAAAATGGAAATTTGGCGATAAAGAACAAATCTGCCGCTTTTCACGAAAATCTGAGGTACCATTATATCGGATTGGTATGAAATGGCTGATTATTGTAGTAAAAATATATGGAAATGTCACCAAATTCTTTCAGACCGGTTGTAGGATTAGGATACGAAAACATATTTTAACTTAGAAAAAAAAGTGTATCGTCATGTATTCCATGCAGTTGTACTATTGATTCGGTCCGAAAAAGTAAAAATATTCCAAAGATATAGTTCAATATCGAACAAAAATGAGATAACATTGATCGAAAACTTAGGCACAACAAATATCAGAGATCTATTGCATGCCTCGGAGGGGTGCTTTTCAATGCTACGAACGAGAAGGTCAAGTCTGAAACTCGTTTCAGGAAACGTTATACTTCGCGAAGAAATAATTATAAAACTAATGATGCAGTACGAATTAATCCATGCACCATGACTCGCAAAAATATTGTGAGAGATTATTTGAAATTGTCTCAAGCCAATACGAAGGAGTTGTTTGAGTGGCTTCGAAAAGTGCGCGGAATTGGATTGTTCGAAAAATCGATTAGGAATAGAATAAATAATTTTGGCGAGGGGAAATATTGTAAAGATTTATGTAAAATTTGAAGTCCAGGTAGAGGATTTTGCAGCTTATGTTTGTCGAATCATTTTCACGTCAAAAGGATGGGCAAAAAATAAATGGAAAAGAATATTTTCTTCAGCCAGATCTGAGCACAAACAAATGCAGTTGAACTGCCTGGAATTTTGATGAGAAGTTTCAGCCATGAGAAATCAATTCAGAAAAACTATATTTTATTGGGCATTCAACTTGTGGGTTCCTCATATATAAAATATTATTTTCGCTGTGTTTTCTCGATTTTGGTTTTCTAAGTAATAACAGTAGTGCGGTTATTTAGGCTTCCATCTATTCTTTTGGAAAGAATTTACCGTGTTTAAAATTTTCATGGGAGATATTTGACAATATGAACCATGCTGTGTAACAAAATGGAGGAGCATCAGAAAAAAACACTGACAAATCAAATATCTTGAAAACATCGACAAAATATTTAGAAATTTAAAAAGAAAACGTTAATTATTCATATTCACCCAATCGAATAAAAAGAAGAAGAAATACAATGGCCTTCGGTGGAGAGTGCCAGTTATTCAATACAACACAAATTTTAACATCAGGCGCTCTGTTGCAAAATTTATGCAAATGATGTCTAACCTTTGGAGAAATTCAGTTCATCTGAAGTTACGAAATATTTCAGCGGAGACAAGATTTGAGAAGTCGCTTCATTCGTCATAATTTATACAGCTTTATGGATCACCGTGTGTTAATCGACATTCGAAAATAAGAATGCAAGGAAAAAATTGCAGAATCGATCGTTTTTCAATTGTATCAAGAGATATGAACAAACAAGCCGTGATTTTTTTTTGTGAATTCGTAGTCTACGGATTCCAATAATTTAATAATAAAAAATATTTTGGTATACAGAGTTGTTTGCTTGAAATTTACAGGTGCAATGTGGCAAGTCATAGAAGCTACGCCTCTTTCCTTGTTATTTTTTTGGCGAAAGATAGTTGAATAGAATGACACATATTGGAATTGAAGAAAAATCTAAAATTCGATATACACCTTAACAAAATAGCGAAAATGATTTAAAATTCGGCCAAAGAACTTTCTGAAATGCGATTGAAAATTTATGAACTTTAAAATTACTGACAAAAAATTTGAAATCGAGCTTAAAATTTGTCTTAAATTCAACGAACTTTTTGAATGAAAGTAAAAAAACGAAGTTTTATTGAAGACTGGCTAAATTTTTTTAGTGGATCTCCAACATTTTTTTTAGATAATTTCTGAAAAGCTTACATCAATGACGAAAATTTGACCAACTTGTTTTTTTCTCAAGCCTTTTATCTTTATATATTTTGTTTGTTTTGAATCTGAAATCACTTAAGGTTCCTTAAAATTAAAAGGATTTTTCTACAGATCTGATATCTCAGAATATAATTAATTAAAAGAGATATGAACATTATTTTGTCCTTCTTTATGCAATTGTTATGCAGAGTTTACAGAAATCACAGAAGTGTAATATGATTCATTGTCGTTTTTTCATGTTTCACAAAACTTGCCTCTATTTTATAACATGATAAAACAGAAAACTACGTCGTATTTCAATCCGAGACTGAACTTTCTTTTGTTGAATATAAGTTGGGGAAAATGAATGATCAGAGTTGTGGAAAAATATGTTCTACATATAACGGAAGTAAAATGTACAATTTATTTCTGTTGATCGTGGCCACTTTTACAGAAAATGTTATTCGTGATCACTGTTTCATAAACTTGGTAGCATGTTTCATCTAATGATAGGAATCCTATTAGCATTACTTCCAACATCACTTCCAGAGTTGTTCAATTGATGTTTTTCTGTGGTAAAGTCCATTTCCATGTAGGACTGCTGATTCAACATCTTTTTGAAACAATATGATTTCTGCACAGAAAGTCTGTTTCACTTTTTTCTTCTGTTCATATTCCTATGGAGTCTTTCGGTAATTCACCAAATTGCCACTAAACACTAGATAATTCTCATCAGGATTATTGTTGATTTTCAAAATATTCCAGAAAAAACACATCCATCTAAGGCAATTGACACGTTGTTCTTCTGAATCACCATGCTGCTCCATACTATCTTGCCCAACACTAATTTCCACTTTCGTTTTATATTGTCTCAGTTTAATCGAATTTGTCCAGCGATCGGAAATTGTAAGATTTAATCAAATTCGAAATAAACGAACATATTACTCACTTTGTAAAATTCAGTGACTTCACTTGTTTTTCTTCACATATGGTTCTCACGTATTGATGTTGCAAATGAACATATTCCGCCGAAAAAATGAATAAGTTTGTATGATCCTTTTCTTCAACACCGCACGCAATCTCACTGAATCTCGCTGCGCCTCTTTGTCTCGTAACGAAAACTCGCCGTATTTTTCCAGGACTTCACCGCTGAAACACTTCCGTACCGCCTAGCAGTTGAACTGCTACTGAGGATCAAACTCAGGCCGCTGGACCAATGTAAGGGTTGAAGAAAGACAGCACAGGCAGCATAAGCGACGAACTTTGGCTCCGATTCGGTTCGATTGACTCGTGAGCGGAGTTGCGATCGGTCACTGAAAACTAGCAACAACCAAACCAAAATTTGCTGTTATGCGCTGCCAAATTTTGTTTGACACCACCTTCTTTCGTGGTCTAACCGCAGCCGGTTTCAGTGCAGTGCTCAGGATCGGAAAAGCTACGTTCACCAAATGAACTCGCGGCAGCATTCGACCCGCGGTATTTATAAATACTCTCACTCTCGTCGCGATGGCTGGCTGGCTGGCTTGCTGATTCACAGAGAAGATGCTTCTCCGTCGGCGCGGTCATGAGCAGTGAATGAAACGATGAACCTGCAACCCATCTGGAAGCGTGTGAAAATGAACACGAATAAAGCTTTTCACCGGTGAATGAATCATTAGCGACAGCCGCGCGTGCGGTCGGCTGGTTGCATTTGATCGCATAATTCGTTGTGCGCCACCCGCGGACAATTATGTTTGGCAATGTGCTTCAATTATAATGCACTTTAGTCAGCGGGCTGTGTTCTGCGCTAGCTATTAACGTTCCTTATATTATGAGGGGTTTTTATCTCCTTCCTCTGTGAACTTGACATCGGTCACGGTGGTTTGAGGTTAAATGGTGAAATTGAACCTAATATGCATGCAGAAGTGAAACTTGGAGGTGCACTTGGTTAATCGAAATGTTAGCAAGGAACGTGGCTAGATTTCGGTTTGAGATATGCACCATCAAGTTTTACTTCGTAATTAGTAGGTCTACCGGAAAGTGATATTCGTTTTTAGAATTAAAAAAACCATAACATGAATGAACTTTATTTAAAAATGTAATAATTAGATTTATTGAATAATTTTCATTATAGTGCAGGCCCAACATAGTTGTTATGAAGGAAAGAACAGATTTGCCGGATTCACATATGTTTTTTCTTCTTCCAATGTTGTCTTTGATAATCCATCCCCGTTGTTGATCCAATAGAATATTATTGAATGAAGCTCATTAAAGGTATGAAATATTTAACATTTTCTTTTATTGTGAAAACGTAGACTTGATATCATTATATATTTACAGGTAGGTCTAGATCAGGAGTTCTCAAACTCTTTTGGGCAAGAGACCCTTTCTCCAGAATTAAGTCATACCTCAGACCCCCATAGCCAAGTGAGTGACATATGAAAATATAACATGGTCTTGAAGCTATTGTGATAATTTTGACAAATGCAAAAACTGTGAATATTCTCTTCTGCTTAAATTTCGTTTTGAAAGTTTTTAAAGTTTGTTTTTGGTACAGATTCTACATACATGGTTACAGATTTTTGTCAAAAAGTACAGATTGGTATAGATTTTTCCGCGTGTGAAATTTTTCTCTATTTTTTGTCAGTATTATTACTTGAAACCACTCATTACATTCACCTGAGAATAAATTTCATTACTGCAAAATAAATTCATAAGAAAAATTGCGCCCCGGTGGCGTTAATACGTAAGTATTTGTAGTAGTGTAGACATAAAGTAAGTAAGTAAATATAATATTTTGTAGTAAATAAATGAATATTTTTTCATGGCTCATGATTTTTCCTACAATGAATATTCTCGTTGGTACAGATTTTTTGAAGAAAAAGTACAGATGAGAAGATTTTTTTCCTCTTCTGGTAAAGATAAAAATGTGGCAACACTGTTCATAACATATAGTAAAGACTGATGCTTTCTAGGGCTAGGGATTTTTTGCTACTATATGCTGTCTGTGAATCACACAGTGAATGGCCAGTACTTTAGGCAGTTGTAACTTTGAGTTAGCTGTAAAACCTACATCTACAAACATGGAATGGAATAGTTTTTTTGGTAAAAAAACCGATCGATTCTCCTCTGGTATCAGGCTTCATATATAGGGTTCGGGAAAAAGAAACGTCGTATTTCTGATCGAATTTCGACGCTTTATTTGGCATACTTAAAATTATTCAATTGAAGTCAAATATGCGCCGTTTTGTTCACAAACTTGTTGCAATTTAGAAGGCACTCCTCCCCCTCCTTATTTGCAAAAAAAAAACTCATACGGCCAGTTTTCGCAAGCCACATATTTTCATCTTTAATATATCGAACATACCCTAACAACAGAGCTTCATTGCTGGGGTAGGCTCGTCTAACTGGAGAGAAAATCTGTTGGTCTATAATAAATTGAATAACATTTTTCCCTCTTCGCGACCCATCCAAGTTTCCTGAAATAATTAAAACAAATCATCGTGTGCACGCTCATCGTCTTGTTGAGTTTTTAAAATGAACAGCAATAATATTTTCTACTAAGATATGAGTCATTCTCAGGGTTGCCACATATTCTGTATTTTACGGATTTTTCGCCAAATTTCAGATGCAAAATCTGGGGGTCTCCGTAGCCACATTGGTTGCGCGTTCGCTTAGTAAGCGATCGATCGTGAGTTCAAAAACTCAGGGCCCCCATTGACCATCTTTGTGTTGTTACAGAATAACTACGTCCACGCAACAATCATCAGCGATGGAGATCGATCCACGGTCGAAATGAGATCGATTCATCCATACAACTGCTCTGCTCTGCAAGAAACATCGGGCTGCTGTTCTATAAATAACTCAACAATGGATCAACGACTGTCTCCGCTGTCCAGTCTTAACTGGATAATGGAAGAACAGATAGAAAACTCTTACGCCTAAATGGTTACTGTGTAAATTTGTACCATTTGCAATGGTATAGAAGGGAATACTCTAACGCCGAAAAATGGCAACTGTGTAATGTGCTAATTATAGATATGATAAATATGTGACATGTACACGATTAAAATTCGGCTCTGTTGCAGCTAAAATGCCAATGAGCCTAAAATAAACAAAGATGCAAAATCTGTATATACAGAATTATAGATTTCCTGCAAAGATACATAATTTAAAGATATTTTTTCAAACTCAAATTAAAATGTGAAATTAATTACAGTTCATTTGATCTGTCTACCTTCTGACTAATAAACTTTGTTTTTTTTATCGTTGAGTCATGAAGCTATGTACCTTGATTTATAAAATGCTGAATCATATGAAATGACACCTCACTTCTCCATTCCTGCTGAGGATGTTTTTGGGACACTTTTTGATAATTCCACATTCATCAGCGTGTGTTGAGTGAACATTCTCGCTTCACAATGCCAACGAAACAAAGTTCTGAAATCGATTGGCTTTCACAATGATGGACTCTATTTTGAAAGCAAAGAACTATGCATCGGCTTAAGGAAGAGCGTCAAGGATGAAAATGACAGAAAATTAAAAAAAAAGCAAAGTTCAACAAAACCATGTATAAACATCATACAATTTATTATGAGAAAACTTTTTGACGTAGGACTACGTCTTTCATTTCTATACTGGGGTGTAAAATGGAAGTTTCGAAAACGAAAGCGTTACGCCGGAGACCGAAATTTTGAGTGTTAATAGCTCCTAAACAATTGAACGGAATGGTATGATAAACGAAATTCGAAAGATAAAATGTCTACGAGTTATATACATGTTCCTTTTTGATCCAAAAACTTGTTTCAACAGCCTTAAAATTGCTTTCGAAACAGGCTATTGAAATCATCAATCGGTATATAAGCCAGCGCCACTCGGAAATCCACTCATTTTTTTCGTGGACACCGAGTGGGCAACATCGTTGCTGGACGAGCTGGACGGCGAAGGATCGAGTGATTCATTACCAGACCTGACCTGACCTGAAACGCATTCAATTTATACCACAGATATAACCCACTTCCTGTTTTTTATGATTTATTTTGTTGTATTGATATGACTTAAGCAAACGATAAATTAGAACAATAAATTCAAACTTACTTTCCAAAAAAGAAGTTACCCCATCAATGGACGGTTTATTGTCTTCACGTCGTGAACTCAAACCAACGAACTTAGACATTTATCAAGTATGCTATAAAGGTACTCGCGTTAGGTTTAGTGAATAGCATGCAAAATAGTGCGCACTGCACGCTATTTTATACGTGTGAGTAATTTTCGTGTACTATACAAAAGAATCTAGCTCACCTGTAGTGTATTTCGAACCACGTTGAACTCAAACATCGATGCATGCACACGTACATGGGAGAGAGGGAGAGAGGAACGAATTCGTTTTGGGGGAAGTCACTTCAAAATGAGGGGCTTAGAATAAAAGGGGTGTAAGTGATTTGATCGATTTCTCTACATCAACTTTCTCTTTTGGTCATAACTTAGCTGCAAATACATTCGCAGCTGTATTTGACAATGCGGAAGATAGGTCAGAACCTCATCTATCGGATTCTATAGCAAACTTAAATTGGAACGTTTTTGCAGTTGAGTTATTAACAAAAGAAAAAGTTGATGAAAAGAAATCGATCAAGTCACTTACACCCCTTGCATTCTAAGCCCCTCAAATGCAATGGAACAATTTGACTGGGAACGAATGAAATGATATAGTCGAGTCGGTAGAGGGAGATAGCGACTAAACGCCCGACTGACTGTTTAGTCTTTTTGACGGAGAAACTGCGTGAAGAAGCCAAAAGTCATTACTAACTGAATACGGATATAGTCAGACAGATAGTCAGCTGACTATCCTCAGTTGACTATGACTATGCAGAGCCCTGATGACAAGTATATTATATTGAAAATAAAACCATGATTTTGAATGAAGGTAACCGGTTATTACTTATGGTATTATCTAACAATACAAGTCCCTATGAAAAAATCCATGTTATAGCATCTTTCTTAGTTTTTTATGTTCATTAGTTCGCCATACTACATCTTTCATTTCTGTACAGGGGTGTAATTTTAAAGTCTCCAAAACGGGGTTACGTTCGTAGTACAAAGTTTTGGGCGTTAATATCTCTCTACCGGATGAACGAAGTGGTATGAAAAAAACATTATTCGAGAGATTAAAGATCTACGAGAGATGTTTTTACTAATTGGCTATAAAAACTTGTTCAAATACTTCAAAATGGCTTCGAGAGCAATCTATTTAAATATTTATAAATAGCGATAAGTTCTTGAAATTTAATTTCATTCTCGATTGGTCTGCGGGTGATACATGATGCATGATTCGTCGACTGGCCAGCCTATGTCCGTTTCTCTTTTGCTGTCGTGATAAACGGACATGCAAAATCGTTTGCTTGTGAATGCACCCAAGGGGGAAAATATGATTTCGCACACATTTGGGCAGTTATCTAGGTGTTACCGTGATGATTTTTTATATCACGGAAAATATATTTCTGATGTACGAAGGACTGAATAAGGTTATCTTGATGATTTGAATATTATTTCGTATATATTTGAACAGATCGCATAACAATTCCAAGGGAGAACAAAATATCAATTCATCCATTTATTGAGAATTGATTAATTTGTTTCACTGATGAAAAGAACAGTCTAGTCGAAATAGCCATTAAGAAGGTTTTATTAAAATCCAACGATTAAAAAATTGGTCCTTATAGCAGAATTCCGCATAAGCTGAGCAAACCAGGCGAAAGACCTTCCGCACGAATAATGATTAATACGCTGTTGCCAGCTGGATGTGTAGATGCTGTTTGAAAATCGGTACCCTGCTGGTGGTATCGGTTCTGAAGCAACAGTTCTGAACGAATTCTGATGAATATTTTGAAACTTTAGGACAATACGTTACATTTAGTGTTAGCGTTACATAGGGGTTTTTGAAAATTCGAAAAATTGCCAAAATGGCGGCCATTTTTATTAAAAATGAATTATTTTTAATGAAAAATCGTTGTTTAGAAGGTCATAAAAAATCGAAAAAATGAGAACAGCTATGTAACTAAAGCGATAATTCATTTTCAAAGAAATACGGCCCGATGACTACACCAGACCATAATGCGCACCAAACAGTGACTTTTGGCGGATGCAATGGCCTCTCAACAATCATGTGTGGATTTTCTGAGCTCCATATACGGAAATTTTGGGTGTTCACATAGCCACCGAGCTCGAAATGTGCCTCATCGCTGAAGAAAATTTGATGCGAAAATTCAGCATTTTGCCGCTGTTGTTCATTCACCCAATCGACGTATGCCCGACGCATTCCATGGTCACCACGCTCTAATTTTTGTACCAGTTGGACTTTATATGGAGGTGCAAATCCAAATGCAAAATTCGCCACAATGATGTGTTTGAAAAGCCCAATTGCTGAGCACGCCGTGGAATCGAAACATTCGGGTCATCCTCCACACTGGCAGCAACAGCAGCAATATTTTCGGCCGAACGCACATTACGATGATGCACAGGTTTCACAATATCCGCTACGGATCCAGTTTGTTCGAATTTCGCACTACATTAGCGATTGTGTGCTCTGTAGGCCGTCCATGACGACCAAAATCCGTCCGTAATGCTCGAAAAACATTTGCCGGTTTTTCATCATTTTTATAGTATAACGATATGACGCTTTGGTTGACAGCTATGTCAAACGGTTGTCAGCGCAGGGCTGTATACTTTCGGAAGCCCGAAATGGAAAACCCTGTATTAAAAACGCACAAAAGGCATTACACTCAGAGGCAATCTCCACAAATTGTTCTAGTCGTCATCCTGCAAAACCGATAGCATAACGTCCGATTTCTGAGTTATTTCGTTTCACGTCTAAGTCTAGGAAGATTTAGGGAGTAAAACGAAAATATAGACACTGAACAAGTAGGAAAGAAATTAAAGATTTCGAACCCTCGTAACTCGAGCATTTCTTAATAGATCGCAAAGATGTTTACCTCAATTGGTAGGAAATATTTCTACGCATAACTACGAATAACTTTTTATTTTTCTTGAGATAAACAATTGATTAGTTGTGAAATGTCATGCATTGTTCAAATACCCAAAGTTTCGATTGGTCCAACTTACGCACCTCATAAGGCTCCGATCAAAAGGAGCAACCAGAGTAATAGTGGGATATAATTTGGACACAAGCAAAGAATTATATTGTGCGTCACTCCCCTTGTGAATCTACCGCCAGTCGAATGAAATGTCCCTGCCCTATTACAGGAGGTATGCTGATCAAGAAACCGATCAAACGACGATGAAAAGTCTGCTGTCTGCGGGGACTTCAAACCCACTATTGCACGAATATAATCAGCAACAACAACGAGTTTCGTAGCAATCTCTGTGTTTGTGGCCAAGGTTATCGCGACATCGAGCACGTTGTTTGGTCGTGCGAGGTGTATCTGGTCGCCAGATCGAATTTAGAAAACTCCCTTCGGGCCCGAGGAAGACAGCCCAATGTACCGGTGAGAGATGTGTTGGCTCGGTTAGACCTTGATTACATGTCCCATATATATGTTTTCCTTAAAGCTATCGATCTTCGTGTGTGATTGTCCCTATGTCCTTATACCCTCCTTTCCTTCCTTTGCGGGTAATTCGTCCCCATGCTATAAATAGTAGAATAAGTTGAAATGTAAAAACACTATAGATATACGAACAGATTTAAGAATTGAGTGTTCATCAACATTGTTACAGTTTCCTTATACCCCATCCTTCTCCTAAAAATATGTCACCCTTCTAAACTCGAGTACACCGTGAGTAATCGGTTTTCCACCTTACTAACCATAGATGTAAGAAAATTGTTTATATATATAGTTTTAAAATTATATTTAAGAATTCGGCTCTTTTAAACTTAAGTTACTGAGCCTGCAAAAATAAACGAATTAATAAAAAAAACGAGTTTCGAGTCACCTAATGGACAAACCATCGCTTTCGTATAATCGATCCAGCACATAGTGATGATACTGATGCGAAATGTGAAAAAAAATCTTGTGGATACATTCAGTTTGTCTAGAAACGTGCATTGGCAAAATAAGAACAAAAATTCCGACATCGTGAAAACAAAAATGAATCCATTAGCGCTTTTCAGGGCCACCAATCCTTTCACAAAAAAGTTATCAAAAGTTATTCACAATACGATAAATTCTAAAGTGATATTAGATTAGAATAAAATATATAAAATAATCTTTGTTTGCTTGAGGAGAGCATGTGTTGATTTAGACGTATTTTTGAGCTTATTGATGGTTGGAATCTTTCAGATCGATCATTTAGTTTTCACGAATTCGTGCATGGTTTCCGGATCGAGCCGGATGGAAAGAATAAATTTCCCAAAAGCGAGAGCTGTGTTCATTGCTATAGTTACCACCAACACAATCATTACCCACCCGTCTTTTTTTTCTAAGAGCAATGTTTTAGAGGTTAACAAATTTAATTATTTTTCATTTAAAATCATGACACGTATCAGCTCTGACACATAATTAAGCTGATCTCTCCCACCGATATTTCCATTGCATTGCATATTGCATGCGAATTGTATGTTGTGATTATTTCCTAACTAAAGATAATGACTTTTCGAATTATTCATTCATTATAACTTCCCTTGCGTTGAGGGTGATTGCCCAAACGGATGATACCCTTTCTTCAATTAATTTATTCACACATAATTTTTTGGTTGGTACAGAAATACCTTCAATTCGAATTAATCCATATTGATGACTATTCAAGTTTTGAACTCGATTTTATAAAGATATTTCGATTTTTGCTACAGCAGAAAGGGAAAAGCTAAACACTTTTTTGATAATCGCTTCATGATTGTAGCGTCGTGATAATGGTGTGCTTATTGATATTAATTACGTGAATCCCAATGTAAAAATGTGAGTATTGTTAATAAAGGACTTCTTGGAGAGGACGGAGTGATATAATCAAATCGATAATATAAAAAAGTTAGTAAAATTAATCAAACGAAAACTATATGAGAAACTATAAACAAGTTAATGAACAGTGTTTATAAAATACAGTAAAATGCATAAAATCGTCAAGTAAGTGGTTCAACTTGATGGAAGGTTACAAACACTAGGTAAGAATTGGATTTCGAATTTGAATCTAAATTTGTTCACCACCGTTATTGATAACTTATCGCTGTTTCCATCGATAATGAATAAAAAAAATGTAGTTCACTTCCAACATCGAGAGCTACCTTAATGATATGAGCTGGATATGAGTGAAGAGTGTAACTAATTTCCATAATAATGTATTCTCAGTATTTTCTACAAAAAAGTTTATAATCAATAACTTAAACACTCAAGATGGCAATAAACAGGATTTATTTTCTCAACTTAAAAACAGTTACATATATCTGCATCACCACTAATTATCATTATTCGCTACAAAAAGACATCCGCTGGAAACATAATTCAGTCGCTTCGGAATTCGTGTCATCATTCGTCTATCGTATGCATCTCAGCCACCTTCCAACAAATTAAAAAAAAAGTAATTAAAAGCCGAGGGTTGCGACTTATTTTCCCACAATCGGCCACCACAACCGACACGGCCGTTGGTAAATATTTTTACCAGCCAATTGTAGTTCTTGTTGGGTTGAAGTTTCGTATTGAGTTCTAAATGAAGCGATGATCAATAATTGCTTTCGTTGCAAGTACCATCAATGGGGAAATATGCACTTTTTACGACAGAAACATAAACGACGCAATTCGAGGACGGCCCTGATGTGTGGTGTGAGAAGAAATGTGTCAGATTAAACAACAATAAGTTTCATGATCGGTGTTGAAAAGATGATGAGACAAATAGGATCGAATAAACAGGTGCAGAAATTTAAGCAAGCTAACTACCCATTTAAACCATCATGTGAAAATTGCACCTTTGACTTTGAAAGCCCGTGCTATTGCCATATCATCATTGTTTTATGATGATTTTATGCTTTACGATTTTAATTTATCGTAGATTTAACAGCATCGTCATGGTTATGCTACTCCCGATGGAGGATCTTCATAACCAAATAATTGGGATTGCCTTTGCGAGCCTAGCCGTGTTCATGTTTTCGATTGCTTTCGGAAATTCTATACCATCGAGTGCAAGGTAACATCGCGGGCATTTAATTAGGTATCTATCGTATCTATTTACAGACACACATTTGCGTACGTATCTACATATCTGGAAACATTCTTGATATTACATCATTTATCAGCGAGGAATGTTGGAACCAAGTGTATGGAGTGATATCCTTTTTGTTTTCCGTTTCCGTTTGCGTTGTTGAAACTGAGAGACTGTGGTAGGTCATAGAAATCATTATTAATTGAACACAGTCTTTGCTACATCACGCCGCATAGTTGATTGTTGGAAGCAACTCGTAATAAACGATTCCATTCTAGTTCCTCCAAATACACAGTAGAACCTTGCTGGTCGCTAGTCCTGGTTTGAGCTACTTCACTACGCCACGATCTTTTCGCATTATATTTTCGTTCTCATTCCCAGTCATCATACGTTTAGGAAATGGGTCGATTTCGTTTTGGTTGGACAACGCTTCGCAGATGGAAATAAACTCGATCCATCATGTTTTTTTGGTGTTAATTGGTGCGAAACTCAAACATCTTCATCCTTTTGAATCCAGCTTTGCGCAAATGGATTGATTTATCGTTGATCTTTAGCTCCTGGGTGATGCAACGACTACCAACATGCCGGTCAACTTCGATTATTTCTGTGATTTTATCGACATTTAAAATAATGGATTTCTTTTTCTCCAACCTAATATATAGGGGGTCTTCGTAGCCACTTGGTTACGCGTTCGCTTACTAAGCGATCTATCGTGAGTTCAAACTCAGGGCTCTCAATTGACCATCTTTGTGTTGTTATAGAATAACTACGTCCACGCAACCATCATCAGCGATGGAGATCGATCCACGTTGGAACAAAAATCGATTCATCCATACAACTGCTCTGCTCTGCAAGAAACATCGGGCTGCTGTTCTATAAATAACCCAACAATGACTAATATCAACTGTCACTGCTGTCCGGTCTGCTGAACAATGGAAGAACAGAAAAAATACCCTTACGCCTAAATGGCTACTACAGTGTAATTTACCATAATGTAATGGAACAGAAAAATCTTACGCCTAAATGGCTACTACTACTGTGTAATTTACAATTTATAGAAACATAAACATATGTACTTTAGAGTGGCAATGGATGTATGGGAAAAAAATCATCATCGAATTTCAAAAACCGACCATGTACATTTTGTTTATTGGCCCAAAAAAAATGATCTGTGCAAAGTTTCAGCTCAATCGGACATGATTTAGGGGTGCCCAAAGCGCTCAAAGTTTTGATTTTTCGATCCTCGAAAACCTTCCAAGGGGGGAGTAAAGGAAATTTGGGAAAATCGAAATTTTTTCTCGATGCCAAATGACTTAGAAATGCATGAAACGCCGAGATCTGGTGTCATCCCGAAAAAAAAATTTTGCCCGAAAATCGATCTTTTGGGACTTCGCCTGAGAGGCAATGAAGGTTGTGAAAAATTTTTTTTATCGAATTTAAAGAACCGACCACATACATTTTGTTTATTGGCCCTAAAAAATGACCTGTGCAAAATTTCAGCTCAATCGGACATGATTTAGGGGTGTCTCAAAGCTCTCAAAGTTTTGATTTTTTGGCCACTCAGACTAAGTCCCAAAAATTCGATTCTCGGTCAAAAATTTTTCGGCCAAAAAAAGATTTTCGAGGATAAAAAAAGTTTGAGAGCTTTGAGGCACCCCTAAATCATGTCCGGCTGAGCTAAAATTTTGCACAGGTAATTTTTTTGGACCAATAAACAAAATGTACATGGTCGGTTCTTAAAAATGGATAATTATTTTTTTCCATACCTTCATTGCCTCTCAGGCTAAGTCCCAAAAGATCGGGTTTTGGCCAAAAATTTTTTTTCGAGATGACACCAGATCTCGACGTTGGAAGATTTTCAAGGATCAAAAAATCAAAACTTTGAGCGCTTTGAGGCACCTTCAATTCGAATTAATCCATATTGATGACTATTCAAGTTTTGAACTCGATTTTATAAAGATATTTCGATTTTTGCTACAGCAGAAAGGGAAAAGCTAAACACTTTTTTGATAATCGCTTCATGATTGTAGCGTCGTGATAATGGTGTGCTTATTGATATTAATTACGTGAATCCCAATGTAAAAATGTGAGTATTGTTAATAAAGGACTTCTTGGAGAGGACGGAGTGATATAATCAAATCGATAATATAAAAAAGTTAGTAAAATTAATCAAACGAAAACTATATGAGAAACTATAAACAAGTTAATGAACAGTGTTTATAAAATACAGTAAAATGCATAAAATCGTCAAGTAAGTGGTTCAACTTGATGGAAGGTTACAAACACTAGGTAAGAATTGGATTTCGAATTTGAATCTAAATTTGTTCACCACCGTTATTGATAACTTATCGCTGTTTCCATCGATAATGAATAAAAAAAATGTAGTTCACTTCCAACATCGAGAGCTACCTTAATGATATGAGCTGGATATGAGTGAAGAGTGTAACTAATTTCCATAATAATGTATTCTCAGTATTTTCTACAAAAAAGTTTATAATCAATAACTTAAACACTCAAGATGGCAATAAACAGGATTTATTTTCTCAACTTAAAAACAGTTACATATATCTGCATCACCACTAATTATCATTATTCGCTACAAAAAGACATCCGCTGGAAACATAATTCAGTCGCTTCGGAATTCGTGTCATCATTCGTCTATCGTATGCATCTCAGCCACCTTCCAACAAATTAAAAAAAAAGTAATTAAAAGCCGAGGGTTGCGACTTATTTTCCCACAATCGGCCACCACAACCGACACGGCCGTTGGTAAATATTTTTACCAGCCAATTGTAGTTCTTGTTGGGTTGAAGTTTCGTATTGAGTTCTAAATGAAGCGATGATCAATAATTGCTTTCGTTGCAAGTACCATCAATGGGGAAATATGCACTTTTTACGACAGAAACATAAACGACGCAATTCGAGGACGGCCCTGATGTGTGGTGTGAGAAGAAATGTGTCAGATTAAACAACAATAAGTTTCATGATCGGTGTTGAAAAGATGATGAGACAAATAGGATCGAATAAACAGGTGCAGAAATTTAAGCAAGCTAACTACCCATTTAAACCATCATGTGAAAATTGCACCTTTGACTTTGAAAGCCCGTGCTATTGCCATATCATCATTGTTTTATGATGATTTTATGCTTTACGATTTTAATTTATCGTAGATTTAACAGCATCGTCATGGTTATGCTACTCCCGATGGAGGATCTTCATAACCAAATAATTGGGATTGCCTTTGCGAGCCTAGCCGTGTTCATGTTTTCGATTGCTTTCGGAAATTCTATACCATCGAGTGCAAGGTAACATCGCGGGCATTTAATTAGGTATCTATCGTATCTATTTACAGACACACATTTGCGTACGTATCTACATATCTGGAAACATTCTTGATATTACATCATTTATCAGCGAGGAATGTTGGAACCAAGTGTATGGAGTGATATCCTTTTTGTTTTCCGTTTCCGTTTGCGTTGTTGAAACTGAGAGACTGTGGTAGGTCATAGAAATCATTATTAATTGAACACAGTCTTTGCTACATCACGCCGCATAGTTGATTGTTGGAAGCAACTCGTAATAAACGATTCCATTCTAGTTCCTCCAAATACACAGTAGAACCTTGCTGGTCGCTAGTCCTGGTTTGAGCTACTTCACTCCGCCACGATCTTTTCGCATTATATTTTCGTTCTCATTCCCAGTCATCATACGTTTAGGAAATGGGTCGATTTCGTTTTGGTTGGACAACGCTTCGCAGATGGAAATAAACTCGATCCATCATGTTTTTTTGGTGTTAATTGGTGCGAAACTCAAACATCTTCATCCTTTTGAATCCAGCTTTGCGCAAATGGATTGATTTATCGTTGATCTTTAGCTCCTGGGTGATGCAACGACTACCAACATGCCGGTCAACTTCGATTATTTCTGTGATTTTATCGACATTTAAAATAATGGATTTCTTTTTCTCCAACCTAATATATAGGGGGTCTTCGTAGCCACTTGGTTACGCGTTCGCTTACTAAGCGATCTATCGTGAGTTCAAACTCAGGGCTCTCAATTGACCATCTTTGTGTTGTTATAGAATAACTACGTCCACGCAACCATCATCAGCGATGGAGATCGATCCACGTTGGAACAAAAATCGATTCATCCATACAACTGCTCTGCTCTGCAAGAAACATCGGGCTGCTGTTCTATAAATAACCCAACAATGACTAATATCAACTGTCACTGCTGTCCGGTCTGCTGAACAATGGAAGAACAGAAAAAATACCCTTACGCCTAAATGGCTACTACAGTGTAATTTACCATAATGTAATGGAACAGAAAAATCTTACGCCTAAATGGCTACTACTACTGTGTAATTTACAATTTATAGAAACATAAACATATGTACTTTAGAGTGGCAATGGATGTATGGGAAAAAAATCATCATCGAATTTCAAAAACCGACCATGTACATTTTGTTTATTGGCCCTAAAAAATGACCTGTGCAAAATTTCAGCTCAATCGGACATGATTTAGGGGTGTCTCAAAGCTCTCAAAGTTTTGATTTTTTGGCCACTCAGACTAAGTCCCAAAAATTCGATTCTCGGTCAAAAATTTTTCGGCCAAAAAAAGATTTTCGAGGATAAAAAAAGTTTGAGAGCTTTGAGGCACCCCTAAATCATGTCCGGCTGAGCTAAAATTTTGCACAGGTAATTTTTTTGGACCAATAAACAAAATGTACATGGTCGGTTCTTAAAAATGGATAATTATTTTTTTCCATACCTTCATTGCCTCTCAGGCTAAGTCCCAAAAGATCGGGTTTTGGCCAAAAATTTTTTTTCGAGATGACACCAGATCTCGACGTTGGAAGATTTTCAAGGATCAAAAAATCAAAACTTTGAGCGCTTTGAGGCACCCATAAATCATGTCCGATTGAGCTGAAACTTTGAACAGATCATATTTTGAACCAATAAACAAAATGTACATGTTCGGTTTTCGAAATTTGACATGACCATTTTCGCTGCCACCCTATGTACATATACACGATTAAAACCCGGCTCTGTTACAGCTTAGATGCTAATGAGTCTAATAAATAAATAAACGGGATAAAAAAACCCTAACATATTGTATTATTTATCGCATGTTTTTTTTAACGTAGAACTACGTCTTTCATCAAGGGTGCCAAATCAGTTAACCCTGTACTCACGTGCCAAATCATAACACGTATACTCGAGCACGGAGTCACAGACCGAAAATTGAACTTCTCTGTAATGTTGCCATTGTGTATTTTTCAGGCTTTATAGGCATTTATTTGAAGAAGAGAGTATGATTAAATGAAAAAACTCCAAAAAATATGTTTTCTTCGTCTTTACTATGTTTTAATAGTCATCTAATTCAGCCTCCTCAAAACCGAGTAATTTTTGATACTCCAACACAAATAACGAAATTCGAATTTTTCACTGTTATAAATTAAAAGTAAGCAACTGAATATAATTCAAGGAAGTATAAAGAGCTGTAAAATAACATAGAAACGTATTAATCGATTGTGGTTTCATTGGAGTAAGAATCAGAACATAGCATAACTGCATGCTCGAAACAAACATATTTTTTACATTTCATGCAGTTGTTGCATGTTTTTCGGGTCTTTTATCGAAGAGAAGAATGTATAACGACATTCTAGATAATTACCAGATGATAGAGATTCTGGAATATAAAGTTTGCACATTTGAGATGATTGTGAACGATGTTGTCTTCTTCGAAGTTAAGAGCTATATCTCACCAGTACAACATGGTTTTATGCCAGGACGCTCGGTAAGCACCAATCTTCTCGAGTTCTCATCATTCTGTGTCAACCGCCTAGAAGAACGTGCTCAGGTTGATGCTATTTATACCGACATAAAAGCCGCTTTCGACCGAATTGACCACCGCATCCTGCTGAGAAAGCTATCCCGGCTTGGTGCTTCTGATGGATTCATCAACTGGATGAGGTCATATCTTTCTGGAAGAACGCTCCGTGTTAAGCTCCAATATCACATTTCGTCTCCGTTTGCTGTTTGTTCGGGAGTTCCACAAGGCAGTAATCTAGGGCCACTGCTGTTCGCGATATTCTACAATGATGTGTCCCTTATTTT
This sequence comes from Toxorhynchites rutilus septentrionalis, assembly GCF_029784135.1. NCBI lineage: Eukaryota > Metazoa > Arthropoda > Insecta > Diptera > Culicidae > Toxorhynchites > Toxorhynchites rutilus. The sequence continues at coordinate 76,985,305 of NC_073744.1, read as the reverse complement.
AGCATCCGGCTGTGTGCAGACGACTTGAAGATTTATTTGGCTATCAGAACCCTTGAGGATTGCCGTCGACAGAGCTTGCTTGACCAGTTCGTCAGTTGGTGCCAATTGAATAAACTTACCATAAGCATCGCCAAGTGTGTGATCATGAGCTTTCACCGAAAAAAACAGCCAATTATATTCAACTACACGATCGACGATTTGATTTTAGAGAGAGTCAGTCAGGTTAACGACTTGGGCGTTGTTCTCGATCATAAGCTAACTTTCGACGCACACCGATCTGCATTAATCACTAAGGCTAATCGTCAGCTTGGATTCATATCGAGAATCTCTAGGGACTTCACTGATCCCTATTGCCTAAAATCGCTGTACTGTTCTCTTGTTCGGCCGATTCTCGAGACTGCATCGGTAGTATGGATCCCTTACCAGCATATGTGGAGTATCAGGATTGAGCGGATACAAAAATGTTTTATTCGAAGAGCGCTCAGGCATTTGCCTTGGCGTGATCCCCGGAACCTACCGCCATATGTAGCCAGATGTCGCTTGCTGAATCTGGATGCACTTGAGAGACGAAGGCGTATTCAACAAGCTACTTTCATTGTCATGCTTCTTTGTGGTGAAATTGATGCGCCTCACCTGCTCGAGATGGTAAACTTTCGTGCTCCCAGCAGAATTCTACGATCCTCGTATTTGCTGCAACCGCTTCCACATCGATCATCGTTTGGACAACATGAGCCGATCTCGGGAATGATCCGTACGTTCTCGTCAGTAGAGCAGTTTTTTTGTTTGTCAAGAAATAATCTATTATGAGCTGCTTCGCTATGGCCCAACGCTCAATTCGGACCTGTACTGCCAACAACCGGACCGCTTGAAGGTAGCACTCATGAAAAAGAGGCCATCTTTGATAAACGGAGGCCGCATTGTCTTCCATCAGGACAACGCCAGGCCACACACTTTTTTGGTGACGCGCCAGAAGCTCCGGGAGCTTGGATGGGGGGTTCTTTTGCATCCGCCGTATAGTCCGGACCTTGCACCAAGTGACTACCACCTGTTTTTGTTCATGGCGAACGAGCTAGGTAGTCAGAAGTTAGCCACAAAAGAGGCCTGTGAAAATTGGCTATCCGAGTTTTTTGCCAATAAGGAAGCGAGCTTCTATAACAGGGGTATTATGAAGTTGGCATCTCATTGGGAACAAGTCATCGAACAAAACGGCGCATATTTGACTTAAAACAGATGATTGTAACTAATGAAAATTCAAAAAAAATACCGCAGGACTTTTTTGACAGCCTAATATTTAGCGAATAACTATACGATAGCCAATCATTTATATTTTGCTTTTGAACGTATGAGTCTAACGACGAATAGTTAATATATGGATCCGTTCAATCCAGTTACAATAGGGGCAGAAATCAAATAATAATAGACCGGTAATGATCTTATGCATTATACTCAATAAATATTCCACGTCACTAACATTAATTTATACATTTCATTCAACAATATTCTAGAATATGAAAAAAGGCACTTGTCTAAAAAAGTTACTCCTATTCTTGCGTCGGTGTGTCAGACTGAAAATGTTAAAAAAGTGGCATACGTGCCCTTTGTACCAACACATGCGATACGCTAAACGATGACGAACGACGAATAACGAAGCTAGAGAGAATCGCAAAGTCATAGTGTTGATATTTTCTGAGAAATGAACGAATTATTGATTTCTCGGTCTGACAGACCAATGCGCGAGTATAGGAGTGTTAATAACCATTTTTGCCGCGAACGGATTTTGGCGATTTACATACCAAACAAATCGGAAATTTCCTAAGATTTGTTTGATATGCTATACATTACAATCCTAAAGTCTGTATATGGTTTATATTGATTAAAAATTTGAAGCATTCCCGTTTCCTCATAAGTTTGTTCTGTCCATCGGTGTGCTTTCCCGAACATAGCTGTTAATAACGAGCAACTTATCGATGAGCAACGAAGGGGGAATCGCTAGAGACGAATAAACTGAAAAAGTTTAAACCCTCTTAAAACCTAAAAAAGAAGAAGAAGAAGAAGGGGAAATCGTAAGATGTAAAGTCTCCGTGGACAAAGGAAAAGAAGAAGAACGAAGGGGAATATTTTCCTAGAGTATAAACAGTGGATCTCGTTGAGGCAAACTTTCATTCTTCGTGAGGAAATCGACTGAACAACATCATTGTTGGGCGAGCTGGACGGCGAGGGATCGAATGCCTTTCTCAAGGCAATGGTGGTGAAGGAGTAATATTGTGGATAAAGTAAAGTTTTCCAAGGGCCTTTTTGAAGGTTAGAGACGAATGAACTAAAAAAGTTCAAAGTCTCAAGCAAGGGAGAAAGGCGTTTGCCGTTCAGCAAAGAATATCGCTTGTTCTTCCTTGTTATGCGTCATCACATGTCTTCGTTTCGGATTGAGTACCATATTTAATGGAACAGAAGGACTACTCTTACGCCTAAATATGACTACTAGACAATTTATAGATACGATAAAACATACACACGATTGAAATCCGGTTCTGTCGTAGCTAAAATGTTAATGAGCCTAAATGAATAAACAAATGGGATAAAAAAAACATTCGAAATTGGAAAATTTTCGGGATGCGACCGACTGTCTGCTTTTCAATTTGCACCCCCTTTATATCCCCGGATGACGTAAACTTACGTCGAAAATTGTAGGGGGTTGTGTCTAGGGACACGACCACATTTTTGACATGAGACTAAGACGCGGCGCGAGAAAAGACAAAAACACTTATTGTTATTACTATTTTAGATGGTTTAAAATTTACCTTAATTGTCGACCGGTTTCGGGCCCGAAGCTACCCATCTACGGGATGATGTCCGACTCCTAAATGAAGAATTTCGGGAGTGAGAAATGAACTCGCGACATCTGAACACTGGTGTATAACGACCTTACAGATGGATGGTTTATAGATTTCTGTAATGATAAAACTTAGTTTTTATGCTGAAATATCATTTTTGCGTCATTTAAGCCTTTATTGCGTTATCCGAGATTTTCGTTCTCTGCAGAAATATTGTCACTGAATTTCGCGGATAATAGGGGTTCTTCTGTAGTACGCGTTAACATTATGTCTCGAAAACGTTACCTGTTTTCTGGATTGGCATCCTTTCTGAATGACGTAGTCCTAGAACAAAACTCCATTTGGCAAGCAATATCCACGCCCAAAATTAATTATTAGCACATCCCGATTTATTACATTGAATGAGCCTCAAAATAACAGAACATGTGCTACTCTCAAATAATGGTAAAGCATTTGTATAATATATATGCAATAGCGATATAAGTGCAATATGAGCGAGCGAAACAAGAGACATGCGTGCAAAAAAGCACGCATTAAAGCTTTTCACATACTTTGCCACATACACGGTCCAGACTGAGAAAGATATAGATTCACGTTTATGATCTTCTTTTTACTCTTAGAAAACACTTTCCGACTTCTTTTTATAATGAAGTGTAATATTATCACGTATTTAGTCAGCAGCATCAGTGGCAATGTGAATAGCGTGATCGTGTATATCAGCATTGCATTCCAACCGGTCTTAGTTCGATCCCCGTTAATATTGTTTGGATTTTTTGGGTATAACAGAAGCTGACGTTTAGTCTGAGAGAAAGAGATGTCTGCTCCCATACATACAAACATTTTGAAGCTTTTGAAGCAGATGCTTTTATTTGTTCATTTCATCCTTCAGCACACGAAATAGCAGTTTTTCTGTCGAAGGTGAAATGTTTTCTGCCAACGTTAGTTTGGGTATAGCTGCGTTACTGAAAAGTGATACGTCCGTACCACTTGGAACCATTAATCAGGCAATTTATCGAAAGGAGTGCCAAAATATCATCGAGAAAATGTTGTGCGATGGTGACGGATACTTGGATTGAACATGGACCATAGCTGTTTCAACTAAAGTCCAAAGCATGTTATATAGGGGAAGGGTGGTAAAGACAAACACCTTAAGTAAATTTCAGAGAATTTCATAAAAAAATATATAGCTATCTCACCACAAATTGATAGTCTAGGTCTCTTTTTATGATAAAATAAAATAGTCTTACCCAGTGTTGCCATATTTTAATCTCTACCTGGGGGGCTAAAAATCTTTCTCATCTGCGCTGTACTGTCAAAAAATCTGTACCAAAATCTGTACAATCTAAAATATTCGTTGTAGAAATTTAGCATGAAGAAATACTCATTTATTTACTACATTCACATTTGCAAGTCCTTCGTGTGTGTTTTATAATGCTTATATATAGTTTTTTGAATCTAGATTGCATACTATCATGAATTAAAATTTCAAAAAATGGCCCCAAGTGATAGTGCGGTGTAAAAGTCGTCATGTACCTTAATGTTGCTTTGTTCGAATGAAACAAAATTCACTCGCGAAAAAAAAACTGTAGCAATCTGTACTTTTTGACGAAAATCTGTACTCTATACCGTACAGCATCTGTAACAAAAATAACGAAACAAATTCTGTATCTTTCCAGATAAATCTGTAAGTTTGACAACACTGGTCTTACCCGACTTGATTAGTATTTTTTATTTCATCAATATTTAATTTTCATCAATCATTTAATCTCTTTGAAGGGGGTGTTAAGCAGAAATACTCAGTAGAGTTCACAGGGACTCAACACCTCAGGCACTCAGATGATGTAGTTACGAATATTTCCTCTAATACGCATTCTTCAGTTGATTTTCATTATCATTCATTGTACAAAACAACACGGTATACAGGTGATCAAAATAAAGACAGACCGATAGCACTAGCTGTTTACTGATAACGGCGGTATATATAAATACAGCGACACGACAATAGAAGTTTGTCCACTTGTGTTGGTGGTTCTATTGCTCAATCGACTCCGATTTTATGGCACCCAGCGATGACAAAGGGAAACTTAGTTCGCAACCGCTTAATTTCACCTCTTCCAACTGCTTCTATTAGGCTGTCTCCGGACTTACGAATGATAGAATCCCAGCTTGGTGGCCTGTTTTTTGGATGCCAACGTAATGGATCGCTTTTGGAAACGATTTTCACACAATTATCAGTGTTTTCACAGAACACTTAAAAATGCGTGATGTGTTGAACGCAGTGTTACCAGTGCACAGTATACACAGTAACTGTCGAAGGTATTGATACACTGTATTGCAAGTTTGTGCATCGTAAAAATTTCACATAAAAATGTAATTTATCATTCAGATATAGGTGTCCGTTTTTCACAACATTCCCCTAGAATGACGTTAGAACCATTCATTGTTTTAAGATCCCAACGATACGGAACACCTCGGTTGAAATGGTGTATATGAAGGAAGAAATAGTAACTATCTTCGTCTATAAGATTAGCTTTATAGGGGTGTAATGTGGCTTTGTAGCTTTGTAGGAGTGTAAATGTGGAAACCAGAGTGAAGCTAGGGATAGCTCAACCGGAATACTCGTAAACAACGTAAGAATTATAACGAGATTTTTCTGTGTTGTGGCAGATCTCATTGCAGATCCGGGTTGATATGTTTTTACTCCAGGTTGAATGTAGGGCCTGAAGTATCGGCTTGAATTAGGCTTAGGTTTGCTCAGCTGTCTGGTCTCGAAAATGATCGCATTAGTAGGTCGTTGTCAGGTATCTAGTAAAGCGGGAATTCCTTTGTAAATTCAAGGCTAATACTGACATAGGTGTTGGATTCAATTCCTGATCGGTCAAGGATTTTTTTCTGGTTGGGAACTTTCTTGACATGCCTTGGGATAAGTAATGGGCCTGAAATATTGGCTAGAATTAGGCTTGGGTTTGCTCGGCTGCTAGAACTCGGAAACGATCGCAATTGCAGGTCGTCGTCAGGGATCTGATAAAGCGGGATTTCCCGTGTAAATTCTTGGCTAATACTGATATAGGTATTGGGTTAAATTCCCGATCGGTCTAGGGTCTTCCCGGGTTGGAAATTCTCTCGACATACCATGGAATAAATACGGTCAGATGATGATTTAAATTTTTCTTTCGTTTACGAATCTATGTCTGCTAGATAACCAGTCCGTTTTTTTTAAATTATTCAATATGCTAACTGGTTAAATTGATTTTAAAATAAATTTAGTTGCAACTATAATTATCAACAAAATAACTCGTTCAGTTCAAACTTTTGTAAGGAGACCATCATCATGATTTTATATAACGAGTAAATTATTGTCCTTTGTGTGTGTGTTTTTTTATTTTATTCATTTTATCTTAAGACTATGATGATGATGGTATTGATTGGTTTTCTTTTAAGGGGGTATTCTAGTCTAGAAATCTGAAAAAATCGAATTTTTTTTTTACCATATATCTGTAGTTTAGGCATTCAAGAATATACTCTAGAAAGGACTTATCGAAAATCCTATTATTTACCTAGTTAGAGCCATCTTAGTGATGTGGTATCTAACCTGTTACGGCCATCACAATGAACTTCAAACGCGTTTCTCTCGGAACTAGTTTTTTTCTAACTGGCGTACACGATATCTCAAGTTCTACTGAACCGATTTATGTCAAATTTATATGAAAATAATCTGCATACATCTCTCTATCGCATGAACCAATAAAAAATTATAACTTTTTAATTTTACTATTTTTAAAAAATCGGTAAACGCAAAAAAAAAACGTTTTAAACAGCATTTTTGTTTTCAAACGGCCGCCATTTTGTTAAAACCCATGTTTTTGACTTGTCCGAGGTTCATGCCATAGCGACATCTTTACTGATTCGGAATCTGTTCGATTTTTTTGTTTCAGATAACCAGAAGGACTGGAATCGTGTACGCCATGGCACAACTTTTTTTTGAACACCCTCACTTCACCAGCATGTAACTATTCTAATTATGAATATTTTTTTTCCGTCCTATTTTTGTTTTATTGTTGAAAGATAGATAAACGAATAATGATATAATGGATCGTAAAAATATTCTTTGTTTTATTTTTACGGAGTTCGAAAAAACGTCCGAAATTCGTGTCTCTACACTAGAATACCCCCTTAATTTAATTTTTTTATTCAATTCAATTTAAAAAAAATTGTGAAGTCTGCAATAGTTTGAGCCCGCGCGCGTTTCCATGCATAGAAAGACTTGAGATTGAACATAAGCAAGAGCAGTTCTTCGCGAATGATATAGAAGCATTCCAAGGGGTGTAATGTGGAAACCAGAGTTAAGCAAGGGATAGCTCAACCGGAATACTCGTAAATAACGTAATAATTATAACGATAATTTTCAGTGTTGTGGCAGATCTCATTGCAGATTCAGGTTGATACGTTTTTACTCCAGGTTGAATGTGGGGCCTGAAGTATCGGCTGGAATTAGGCTTAGGTTTGCTCAGCTGTCTGGTCTCGAAAATGATCGCATTAGTAGGTCGTTGTCGGGTATCTAGTAAAGCGGGAATTTCTTTGTAAATTCAAGGCTAATACTGACATAGGTATTGGGTTCAATTCCTAATCGGTCAAGGATTTTTTCGGGTTGGAAACTTTCTCGACATGCTTTGGAAGAAGTAATGGGCCTGAAGTATTGGCTAGAATTAGGCTTGGGTTTGCTCGGCTGCTAGAGCTCGGAAACGATCGCAATTGCAGGTCGTGGCTGGGGATCTGATAAAGCGGGATTTCCCTTGTAAATTCTTGGTTAATACTGAAATAGGTATTGGGTTCAATTCCCGATCGGTCTAGGGTCTTCCCGGGTTGGAAATTCTCTCGACATGCCATGGAATAAATACGTTCGGATAATGGCTTAAATTGTTCTTTCGTTAGTAATCTATTTTTGTGAGATAACCAGTCCGTTTTGTTTTACAATTTAATTTGAATACTGGTTAGTTGATGAAAAATATAAATACCGAAGTATAATTATTATCAATAAAAAAACTCGTCCCGCTCAAACCTTTGCAGGGGAATGAGGTGGGACCATCATGATTATTTAAATGTTTTGGTCAGGCACAAACAAATAAATTCTGTTTTACCTAATCCGGTATTTCCACCGGCATGCTTTCATGACGAATAAATTATTTGAGACTTTAAGGCAGTATTCTAGTCTAGAAATTTGAAGAAAATCTTTTTTTTTTCCTTCATATTTCTGTAGTTTAAGCATTCAACAATATAGGGTAAATGATCTTGGTTTGTCCAATTTGGGGTGTTTTTACGCAACTAGTAAATGCAAATCGATTTTTCTTCATGAAAATCACACATAATCGATACGAGTTTGGGTTTGTTGAAAAGCCCCAAGTCTCTAGTTGCTAATAGTACCATAAGGTGTTGAAATTATTCAAATTTTTATGTCTTTTAACGATTTTCCTTAAAGAAGAATTATGATCATGGTTTGACCACCTCTGATCATGGTTTGCCCAAAAAAATGATCATGGTTTGTCCGGTTTTAGAAATCTCCATTTTTGAATGAAAACATTCGAATTCACAATTAGATGTTGCATTTATCATTGCTTGAGTTTACTGTCATCATATTGATTCATTCATAATTTAGGCTTTCTTCAGAATATTGCCTTTTCTTGGGCATTTTAGAAGTGTTCATCTCAACACAATCAACACAGAAAAACCATACTTCTGCTATGCGCGAAGCACACCATAAACAAACATAAACAAACTGCAGCGCGCCAAGCGGTTGCCATAGAAATCATGTGGACAAAACAACATTATTGAATTGGACAACTCATGATCAGAATTGAGTTCATCAAAATGCGTTAATTTAATGGTTTAGCTATGTAAATCCGATACAAATGGTGAACAAGCATGATGTTTACAATATTTATAAGTGTTGTAATCCAGAAAAGGTCTGAATACGTGCCAAATAATCATCTGGTGATCGATTAAAAGTTAGCTCGAATGAGGGGCGCATTGACACAAATAGAAGGTGTATTTTATAATCCTTTAAAACATTTGATTTCGTAAAAATATACTATCAAACTACTATAAATCATGTAAAAGGCAATTTCATTTATATGTTTCGAAACATTCGAAGGCCTTATTTGACACAGGAGCGCTGAATTAGAGCATTCAAAAAAGTGGGCAAACCATGATCATATTTTCGACTGGACAAACCAAGATCATTTACCCTACCCTTATCGAAAATCCTATTATTTACCGAGTTAGAGCCATTTTAGTGATGCGGTATCTAACCAAGTACGGCCATAGCAATGAACTTCAAACGCGTTTTTCTCTAAACTAGTTTTTTTCAAACTGGCGTACACGATATCTCAAGTTCTACTGATCCGGTTCATGTCGAATTTGTATGGATACGATCTGCAGGTTTCTATCTATCGCATGAACCTGTAATATAAGATATTTTTTAAGTTTTACTATTTCCAAGAAATAGGGAAAATTAAGAAAAAAACTTTTAAACGTTTTAAATTTTGTTTTTCAAACGGCCGCCATTTTGTCAAAAAATATGTTTTTGACTTGTCTGAAGTTCATGCGTTAGCGGCATCTTTACTCATTCAGAATCCGTCCGGTTTTTTTGTTTCAGATAACCAGAAGGGACGGAATCGTTAACGCCATGGCACAACTTTATGTTCAACCCCCTCACTTCATCACCTCTTAACTATTCTATTTATGAACATGAATATTTTTTCTCCGTTCAATTTTTGTTTTATTGTTCAGAGACAAATGAACAAATAATAATATAATGGATAGTAAACATATTCTTAGATGTCTCTACACTAGAATACCCCCTTAAGAAAAAAATTATAGGAGGTTGTGTCCAAGATACGACCGCATTGTTGACGTAGAACTACGCTATTGTTTTATATAAGTCGCTCGTTTATATCTTCGGATATTATTCTATAATGCTGTGAAATTTTAGAAATAACTGCAATAACTGCAAATAACTGAATAATCTCTGAAATCTCTGATATTTCATTGTAGAATCAGTTGACAATAATTGATTGATGATTCATCCTTTCCCGCGCAGAACAATACACTAGCTGATCTTATGATCTTATGCAATTTATTTCATGTCAATGCATTGAAAATTCACCTCGAACGCTATTCCGGTAGCTTTTTTCGCAATTGACATAGACTCGGCTACAGTCGATTATATGCATGTTGCACCAGCATAATTATTCCACATCTCATAACTACATATATATATTTTTGGCACCGCATGGAAAGAACAACAATGACAAAACTTGCAAGTATCAAATATCATGGTACATGTTATTTAGGATTGCCTTAGTGGAATCGCACCTCTAGGCATACATTGGTGGCTTGAAACTACTAGAAATATAAACACTTCTCACCATTTTGCTCTATTCTCAAAAGAAACGCTTCTGTTAATATTACTGGCCTCGAAAAAAAGTTGCATTACTTTCTCATGCTCGAGAGAAGCGCAGCTGTCACCCTAAGTGGAGGAAGTTTTGTTACTGGCAAGCGAAACCTAATCACATACAAAATTTCAGAACGACATTTACTTTCTTGGTGACTAAACAAGCGAAATAAACTTTTTTTGTTAATAACAACCTCGAAAACAGTAGCAATGCTTCATTATTATCAATATTAGCGCAAATGCAAGCCTAGTTAAAGGCAGTTTTGCGACTGGCACGTGAACCCAAATAACTGATAACATTCTAGTAAAATATTCAAGATGCTTGGTATTCCCCATAATTTTTTGGCGCACCAAAGGTACCAACGAATCCCATATGATGACGGAAAACAAACAATGTTAACTGCTTGGAAAAAGACTGAATTATGCCACACAGCTTGTACTCTGCTGTAACACCCATCGATGCGAATTCGCTGATGAGTTTGTCAAGAGAGACCGCCTTCACCATCAGCGGGGGAAGCTTGATTTTGGTTGCTGCCTGGGTAACGGCGTTTATATTTTCGACCGACGCGCCGAAATCGCCTACTTCGATGTTGTTCGATGCGGTGTCACACTCGCGAAGGCTCGGTTTAGTGCGAGCACTTTTCACTGCACCAAAATCGCGTGCATCCTTAGATGACGCTTGCCTCGAAATTTCATTGCCCCTGGCAATGCGTTCGTTTTTTGCAGGGCTCAAGCCTGCCTTCCTCTTCTTCTTGCTCATCGCACACTACGCGAAGCGTCTAATGTATGACACGGAAAGAAAAGCACACAAAAACGAACAGAAAAACCAAACGACGATATCCAAGTTGGATTACCACTGGTGGGGTCCAATCTTAGATCGAAGCGCAGTGAAAGCAAAGTGAACTGGATTGATCAACAGTCCGATGCCAAATGAAAGTTTGCCTCAGCGAGATTCACTGTTTATACTCTAGGCGAGTATTCATCTTCATTCTTCTACTTTTCCTTTGTTCATGGAGACTTTAAATCCTACGATTTCCGTTAGTCGTCGATAAGTTGCTCGTTATTGACAGCTCTGTTCGGGAAAGTACACAAATGGACAGAACAAATGTATGGGAAAATGGAAACGCTAAAGTTTTCATGAATTTTAACCATTTAAAAACCAGGGGATTCTAATGTATAACATATTAAACAAATCTTAGGGAATTTCCGATTCGTTTAGTATGTAAATCGCCAAAATCCGTTCACGGCAAAAATAGTTATTAACGTTAACTTTATTTCATAAAAACATGACCTGTTTTCTGATTTGGCACCCTTAATGAAAGACGTAGGTCTACGTCAAAAAATCTATGCATTGTAAACTCTTTGTAGATCATGTGAAATTGACATTAATTCTGTAAAGTAGTAAAAACGTTCAAGGAGGAGTACCATCTGGTTTTATAGTTATCAAATACCGGTCATTTTGTTTTCAACAAGTCAAACAACAAGATAAGTCAAAATGAAATAAAATTTACCTTAGACTCTAAACAGATTTTTTTGAATGTATCAGACAATGAATATAAATTGATTGACAACACATTTTGGATGGGAGGACGAAATATGAACAAGGATGAACAGGAATTTCACATCGATCTTTGCTTCCGGTAGGACGTTAAAATTGGACAAAGATGGTGCGTACATATAACGGTTGCGTCGATTCCGTTTGAAACAAGAACAAAAAGAGTCTAGCGATTGAGGTAATTGGATTTAACAGAAATTGGATCCTATGCGAACAGCTGTTGAAGAGATTTACTCATGGAAAATAATACCTCCCAACAGGATGTGCCATCGGTATTAATTAATAAATTGATAAACTGATGAATGATGAAGTTATTACTTTCTGTCCGTTCCTCATTCTCAGTTTCAGAACTCTAAGATGGAATATTACCTGGTTGTCAGGGGGTTTGATCACTCTTCGTCAGACAGAAAGACGACCGATCAAAACTCCCCACTTGGTTAATCCCAAAAGGACTTCGCCCAAAAAAAAAAATCATGAACGCAGAAGAGAAGTCAAATATATGTCTCTTTTTGCTCAATTCACCCGCTCAATGATGATATTTCCCTCCAGCCGTCAGGAGATTGGACAATCATAAAAAAAAATCCGCGACATTTGCCTCCATATAGATCACACCTGTTAACTAGTTTAGGTCAGCGTCGTCTTCCTCTGTTTGGATGTTGTCAAATCTCGCTAAAATCGGCCTGTTATTGTTTCGCAACTTTATGCAAATTGCACCATACGCAAATCGTTTTTCATTTTCTCCCAAAGATTTTTGTCTCTTAAGGTGTGAACATGGACTTAGTTACTTCAGCTAGGTTATGGCCATGCGGTTATGGCTTCGTGACGCGTTCGAATTTTTGTATTTTATGGTTTCTCTAATGACAATCGTGTTGGCAAAGCTGGTGAACATCGAGGTGCATTGTTGAGTTGAGATGAATTTGCATACTTCGCGACGCAACCATTCCGTGGAGAAAGGATTGTGTCGAATTGCGTTTAATTAGATGCATGGCGTAGCTGTAAATTGCAGGCCACTCGTGGGTGTACCGGCGAAGGTTACTGATATGATGTGCTACGGAAAAAAATGCAAGATTAACTAATCTATCAACAATGTGCTTTGACAGTGTTGTTAAGCTAAATATCCGAAATGTTACGAGTATCTTTCCTAATCCAAAGATCTCATTCTTTCTGGGCCTAATCATTGTGCTAAAATAATTAAACAAAAGCAAAACATTCATATCTGTTGTGAGATTCATCGTTAAAAAACCATCAAGCATTAATGTAGTTGCATGAAAATTGATTTGCCTTGAACGTTGATTTCCATTCCATTCAGCTACTTTGCGCAGCTGATGATTATAATAGATTTTCTGCCACTGATGGAAGCTGAGAGTTGAAGAACGCAGATTTGGCAGAAACACTGTTGCTGGCGGCACAGAATCAGCATGAATCAGGGAGATGTTGATGATGTACATCATTTCGCCAACGCTGGTTTGCTGGCAAGTGAAGGTCTCCGTGTTCACTATCCGAAGTTGACCCCGACCTAAGTGGGCACATTTGATGGATGCCAATTGGACGAATGGCGTTACAATTATAGCACACGTTGCACAAACAATCACAGCACGGAAAGTACAGCTTGCCGGAGCTGAAATTATCTGCTAAAGAACATCGTGAAAACAAATAGACGTGAAAATCGCCTCAAACAACCACAATTCGCACATGGGATCTACTGGAGAAAAAGCTATCGATACTTCCCAAAAAAATCCAATTATGGTAACCGATCTAAGGATGTGGTAACATAAGTCAGCCGTTCATCACATAATGCTTTCAATCAAGGAGTCAAGGAGTTCATCAAGGAATAATGCTTTCAAAAAAAGATGTCTGTTATTCTTGAGGCCTCGTGAAGGCCCGGCACTGGTTTGGCCAAGTTTGGCAACGAGGGTGTGAGGATCGGGAGCAATGAACGGACGAACGGACATGAGAGAAATTATATTTGGTGTACCCATTTATTTCAAACACGGCTTTTATTTCGCGTAAACAATCAAACCACAAAAAGACTTTTGTTTTTAATAGTTGAAAATGTTCTGGTATACAAAGCTGTTTGCTTGAAACGTATCAAGGAACGCAATAAGGTTTGGCATCGCACGAAGCAAACCATTGAAATTTAACCTCTGATTAAGCACTGTTTCTGACGAAAGTTTAAGGAGTTTAATCAAATTTATCAATTACTAGCTGACCCGGCAAACTTCGTCCCGCCCAAAATTTGTTTTTTGTTATCAATACTTTTAAACATTCATGTTTCCATACTATGAGCAAGTCCATGGGTCCAATCACAGAACTGTTCATTGATTGATCTTCTAATCGACCTCGTTTAATTTTGTATGGCAGCCCCCCTTAGAGAGGTAGGTGGAGTGTCTAACCACCGTAAAAATATTTATTGCACCCTAAAACATCCGCATGCCAAATTTGGTTTCATTTGCTTGATTAATTCTCGAGTTATGCAGAAATTTGCGTTTCATTCGTATGGCAGCTCCCCCTTAGAGAGAGTGGTGGAGTGTCTAACCATCGTAAAAACATTTATTGCACCCTAAAACCTCCACATGCAAAATTTGGTTCCATTTGCTTGATTAATTCTCGAGTTATGCAGAAATTTGTGTTTCATTTATATGGCAGCCCCCTCCTCAGAGAGAGGGGAGGAGTGTCTGTTCACCATGGAAACGTTTCGTGTCACCTAAAACATTCTCATGGCAAATTTGGCTCCATTTGCTTGATTAGTTTTAGAATTATGTAGAAATTTGTTTTTCATTTGTATGGCAGCTCCCCCTTAGAGAGGGAGGTGGAGTGTCCAATCACCATAGAAACATTTATTGCACCCTAAAACCTCCACATGCCAAATTTGGTTCCATTTGCTTGATTAATTCTCGAGTTATGCAGAAATTTGTGTTTCATTTGTAAGGCAGCCCCCCCTAAAAGAGTGGGATGGAGTGTCTAACCACCGTAAAAATATTCATTACACCCTACCAATTTTCATGTTGATCGATTCAGTAGTTTCCGAGTCTATAAGAATCAGACAGACAGACAGAAATCCATTTATTTATATATATATATATATATATATATATATATATATATATATATATATATATATATATATATATATATATATATATATATATATATATATATATATATATATATATATATATATATATATATATATATAAGTTAAACATGGAACCACCCCAGCGACATCAATTATAGACGGAGCCACCCCGATGCCGTCAACCGTTGGCCCCCACGCATCAGCAGAACATCACGATGACACCCAGACAGCCGAGTCAGCAGCACCCAGCCTGGACACTATCTGCAACCACAGGAATGCGGCGGCATCCGATGACAGCACCAGCACGGAGAATGTAATCGGATCATCGCTAGGCGCTAGGTTAGCAGTTTTAGGGAAAAAGGCAGGACAGTTAGGTCTTTAGCTGTAATAATAAAGGCACTCTAGTTCTGATCGTCAAGTAGTGCAGTTGTATTTAAAATTTTTAAAAAGACCTCCTTAGTGTTAACAAATGTAAGTTATATATATATATATATATATATATATATATATATATATATATATATATATATATATATATATATATATATATATATATATATATATATATATATATATATATACCTTGTTGAAAACTGATATTTGGCTTTAATTCTGCTGAAAATTGCCTGAAGACTGAAAAAATTTGCCTGAAGGTTAGCAAAATTATTGAATGAACTTAAGACTCTTGTAACCATCAAACCATTGTGCAAAATTAGACGAAATTAGAAAACTTCAATTGAATTTATTTTCAATGCTCAATGGCAATGCTTGTGGCCAACAATTTCACAAAAAACTTGGAAAATCATAATTTGTATTTCATTCATTTTCAATGTCTTCATGAAATACAATACACAATAAATAGAATATACGTATACGTGAAAAGGATGGTTGATTTTTAACCATTGAATAAAGTGTGAACGAATAACGATTGCAGGAAAGTATACATATTTGTAAAAAAAATGTTTATCGCGGTACATTAATTATTGGAAGAAACAGAACACAGATCACACGAAAAAAATCTTGTTTTGTGTTGGAAGTGGCCGAAATGTATTCATTGTTTCTGAATTTCTGGTGGATTTTGAGGAACTTTATGAAGGCTTATCTCTTGTCCGCCACTGTAGTTACTTTTCCCACAATTAGATGCTAAACACTTAATCTTCTTAAATTGACGCAAAAACAAAACTTTTCGTTTCAATATCAAAACTAAAACATCTGCCAATCAAAACATAAGCACAATTTATAACGTCATGAATTTTGTTTATGTGAAAAATCCTCCGACCTCATATTTTCTATCTCGAATACAGACTACGGGTCTTATTCCCAAATACACTGCACATGAAAGCAAAGTGAATTGAGGTCAATCGGTTCACACTGTAAACATTTGGTAGAATTCATTATGGATACACAGAGTTCATCCATCGGGGTTATTCTGGTTTCCACCCCACTCTCTTGTCAGGGTAAACAGAGCGATTGCTAGCGTATAATTGCGATATTTTTCGAACCGTCTCAACACTGACGGGGTTACAGCTATTTCTTGTAACTATTTTTTGTAATTTTTTGAAATCTGAGTTTCCAACAACGATAAGTTCTCGTCAAATACGGGTTTTGTGCTTACAAATCATTTAGTTTTGAACAAACCAAAACAAACAGTTTACAGCTGAAGTTCTCTTAAAAACGTCATTAGAAATGAACACAGGGTAATTCTGGTTTCCACTCCAATTTTGACTTCAATACACGGAGTTCATTTTTACACTTCACGATTTGTGTAAACGAATGGGTGCAAAAAAGTGAAGTGAGCTGCATTCGTAGTGAAAACGTAAGTATAAGTTGATACGGGAATAAGGCACTACTTCTTAGTGGTTTGTTATCATGTTATTATGGTAATACGTGCCCAGCACGTGATCAGCCGATCAATAAGTATAACTGCACTTATGTGTGCATTTAGATATTTTGAGCTTGATTTGTACAATTCGAAGTTGCTCTCCGTGATTGACCTGAACCAGCGAAATTGCACAAAGAACACACTGAATGACGTTTAGGAGTAGCAAACCATTCTCATTGTGCAAGTTTCGGTGATTCGAACTCTAAATGGTCAAAAACGACGCCAGCCACGTCCTTACAGTCACCAAGGGAAGGGAAGGAATGTTAGTATGATAATCGCCACCCACAGGCCAGAAGGGTCGCCTCTATAGCGTGGTTCCCTAGCGTTTATCAAGGAATGGATAGTTGGAAATCTTATTCTAAAAAATCATAATCTTAAATCTTATGTGTCACGCGGCCGAGAAAAATATTATTGGACTGGCAATATATTGTATTTTTGATTCCGCGCACTCCAGTAGCGATGGGGAGAAGGGGAGTATCGATAGACTCTTCTAAACCGATCAGACCGAATCCAAACTCTGAAACTCAAGAAAAAAATATTAATCCGTAGAGATTGTACAAATTTGATTACGGATTTGCGTTATTGAGAAAATCAAACAAATCATTAACAAGCTTGTTGGTTCAGCATATTTGCTCCCGATCGATCATGAATCTTAACGGGCTTTCCTTAGTTGAAACGGTTAAAAACAGCACATTGCAGCTAATTATTTTGTTTTTACAACTTAATTGATGTACTTAATATGAACACTGTAAACGCTATAATAAACTGCGAAAATTCCCAACTCAATTGACTTTTTGCTATAAAATAATAAAACAAAGGTGATGCACTCACATTATCCACCATTACCCACATGTTTAATTCCAATTCAACGTTATTATTGTCATAAAACAACCAAGCACCAGATTAACTTTCATGTACTCGTCACCTTAGTCTGGTCATCTTTAAACCAGAATTGGGTGTGAAAAAATTTGTTTCTAACTGGGATATTTTATCTCTATAGAATCCCGTGACGTCAGTTGACGATTTTTATGTCATAAAATCGTGCTTTAATTCAAGTGATAAAGACAGAGACAAAATGAATTCCTTATAATGACATATTCGTAGTATTTCTCAAGGGCACTTAAGCGCGAAAGATTGCAAACGATATGTATTTCCATGACAACAATTGATTTTTCTCCAATCTGGTTAATTTACTTTCAACGCAGCCGCCTACCCGCGCAAGTTATTTTTTTTTCTACCCCATTTTTACGTGAACCTGTCCTGCTAGTCTCTTTCGTTTCGGGGTCAGTAGTCCGATACCGAATGGTTAGCCGAAGGCCACGGCTGAGTGAACCACCCCCCGCCCTTATTTTCATCCGGCGGTATTCGTTTTATAATCGCTTTGGTAACCGGTGAGTTAAGTTGCGTGTGGATCCTACAACAGTCGCCGGTGTGGGAATTAGTTTTTTTTATTGTCATTTTACAGTTTTCTCGGCATTCATGGTGTTTTCGGTAATTTTTTTTTTCCTTCTACACGCACCAAACTGATAGAAAATAATGTCCTAATTTGCAAATTTATTGCCATCTCGAAGTGATTCCGTCGAATGGGGGTGAGGAGAATCGCACCTACACCACTTGCGATGTTGTTCCGCAGACGCCTCATCAGAGCGCCATCAGAGATTTTCCAATTTAGCGCCATGGCGCAAAATGTATTACTGTTGGATGCGATGGATGTGACCCAATGTTGTAAGTGGCCTTCCATAATAATTAAAATTTCAGAGCCACGAGTTCGGAACTTGCTATCTGCGGGGAAGATTGAAGGTTTGCCAGAGGTTCATTCATCGTCGAGGTTCGTGCGTCGGTGAGTGTGTTACCTGAGAAGATAATTTCAACAGCGTGTATAAACGATTTTTTCCCCAAAAATGATTTTGTGGAATTTTATTGTCAATTTAAATTACTTTGTCAATATTTATGTTGATTAAATTGACGATCAACTTTTTCAAGTTCTAAAAACTCGATGACGAAAGATCCATACATCATTGATATCAGCTAGGCTTTTCTAAATACAGCTGACGATGAAATCTGATGATTGAGTGGAATGTGAGAGATATTCGACGAATACAGGGGGATTTACAACTCCTAACATAGAGTTTCTCATTTGTTAGCTGGGAGTTATGGGACAAGGAGTGTTCAAAGGTCTACCTTGAAAAATCTTCCGCTTTCAAAAAATTCGGGAAAACTGGATTAGTGGAATGGTTTCGAAAGTACCAAGCTCTAGAAGCCAAACTAAAAGGTTTGATTAAGTAAAAAAACGTGGATATTGGCGGAAATTCGTCAATGGTTCAACAAGGGAGACCGCTATGAGCACTCTTTGGAATACGGCTAGGAGAATGCGTGGTTGGAACTATACAAACGAAAGTTAGGAATACTCCGTTGGATTCTAAAATTTGCAAGGAAGGTTTGCCCCGATTCCGTTCCTGCACAACACATCGTACGCGATATACCGCTTCAAAGCGATTATGAGAATTTTTCGATGGTGGAATTCCTAATTGCACTTCTCTCATGTAACAATTCAGCTCCGGGTCGGACAAGATTAAATTCAACTTGTTGAAGAATCTTCCCGACTTGGCAAAACAGCGTTTGCTGAACTTGTTCAACAAGTTTCTGGAGCTGAATATTGTCCCGCATGACTGGAGACAAGTGAGAGTGATAGCCATACGAAAACCCAACAAGCCGGCTTGCGATCACAACTCGTATAGGCCGATTGCAATGTTATCCTGTATTCGTAAATTGTTAGAGAAAATGATTCTACTTCGTTTGGACAAGTGGGTCGAAACGAACAATTTGCTGTCAGATACGCAGTTTGGCATCCGCCGGGGTAAAGGGACGAATGATTGTCTCGCGTTGCTATTTTCTGAAATTCAAATTGCATTTGCTCGTAAAAAACAAATGGTTTCTCTTTTCCTTGATATCAAAGGGACATTTCATTCAGTTTCCATGGAAATTCTCTCATAGAAGCTTAATAATTGTGGACTTTCACCAATTCATAGTAATTCAATTTACTATCAGAAAAGTACATGATTTTCTCTCATGGCAGCTCGAAATCTTCTCGTTACAGTTTTATGGGCCTACCGCAAGGCTCCTGTCTAAACCCCCTCTTGTACAGTTTTTACGTCAATGATATCGATGATTGTCTAACTAGAGACTGCACTGAGACAACTTGCAGACGATGGAGTTATTTCCATCACGGGTACTAATCTCGTCGTTCTGCAAAAGTCGTTGCAAGATACCCGGAACAGTCTGTTCACGTGGGCCCTCAAGCTGGGTATTGAATTCTATACGGGGAAAACTGAAATGGTCGTTTTTTCTAGGAAGCATGAACCCAATTTTCTCCAAACAATAACCGGTACATGGTGGGGTGCCCATCCGGGAGACCTCATTCAGTTGTACAAACAACGATATTATCAGTGTTAGAATATAACAGTTTTTGCTTCCGATCAGCTGCCAGGATTCATATTCTCAAGCTGGAGAGAATACAATCTCGCTGCTTGCGTATAGTCATGGGGTGTTTGCATTCAACACGTACGATGAGTCTCGAAGTCTTGGCAGGAGTTCCCCGATTTCTCATCCGTTGCAAGATTATGAATCCATTGGTGATTGATAACTTCGAAAATCTATTCCAACTGACTCCTCAGTCAAGTTTTATGTCTTTATACCATGAGTACCTTACCCATGAAGTGCACCCTTCATCGGGCATCTCCAACTAAGTTTGCTTCCCATACTTTTGCAGTTCCTCTGTCATTTTTGATCTGTCCATGCGACAAAACATCCATGGAATCCAAGATCATCTACGATCCAATGTTATTCCGTCGATATTTTCGGAAAAATATGGGAATGTTAGATCTGATAAAATGTTCTTTACTGACGGTTCATTCATAAACGGATCCACCATTATTTTATTTTTTCAGACAGTCTCAGCTTAATAGAGGCAATCCGTTCAATGAAAGTTGATAAACGCTCATCTTATTTCCTAACAAGAATAAGACATCTATTGAGTGTTTTGGTCGAAAAATTATTCAAGATTACATTATCGTGGGTTTCCTCCCATTGCTCGATTCCGGGGAATGCGAAAGCGGACTCGATAGTTGAGGTGGGTGCTTCAGAAGGCACACTTTATGAAATGCAAATTGCTTATAACGATTTTTTTCACATTCCTCATCAGTACACACTCGTAAGTTGGCAGCGTATGTGGAGTGAAGATGAGTTCGGTCGTTGGTTACACACGATTATACCTAAGGTCTCAACGAGTGCATGATTCAAGGGATTGAATGTAGGTCGTGATCTCGGCTTATGTCCAATCAGTACAACCTAAACGCGCATCTCTATCACATTGGGCTCGCAGCAAACAATCTTTGTGATTGTGGCGATGGCTACCACGACATCGAACATATTGTCTGGTCGAGTGTCCGGTTCCATGCTGCTCGCTCTCAGCTCTCTAGAGCACTGAGAGCACAAAGCAGACAATCGGATATCCCCGTCCGGGATATCTTAGGTAGCCGTGATCCTGATCTTCTGCTTCATCTATACCTGTTCCTCAGAAACGCCGATGTTACCGTTTAATGATGTTTCCTTCATTGTGTCCCTTTTTCATATCCCTCCTATCCGATCTATGAACTTTTACTTAGTCGCGACAATACATACACACACTCTTTACAGATACACGGGCCGAAGGATGTGCAGTCCACTGATCATTCAACAAGAGCCAAAGGTTGTACCGCTCATGACAACTCTACACGAGCTGATGATTGCGCCGGCTAGTGACCATTCTATCCTGGATTCCTCGAGTCGAGAAGACGCACCAAGCACCAGATATGGGATACAGACCTGGGGGGCGTTGCTGATTAATGGTCAGCTGCATCCCAATAGGAAGTATTCCGTGTTGGGCACACGTACAGAGCATTGGAGACTGCAACATCCCAATTTTGAGAACGCTTGTAATACTAACCTCGAGCCAACCGCAAGTAATCGGTTACATATTACTAACATAGTTGTAAGGCAAACATTGTCGAAATATTGGACTCCCGGCCCCGTCAGGCTGACGCCATATGAGCTTTAATAAAAATATATATTTTGTACAAAAAAAAAATAGATTTTCTTGCTGGCAATAGCCGAATGCGACGCAGTCGAATAAGAAAGGAAAATTAGGATCAACTAAACTCTGCACAAATGCCCCAAGCAGTAGGTTAGGCATTCATAACTGAATATAACTGAATATCACATAAATATCATCGGATCACAAACTTTGAAGTTCGATTTCTTCAAAAATGAGACAAGGGTGAAACATAGAATTGGCAACGCAGTAGATACAATGAATGTTTTTCTCCAGAAATGGACTAACGTTTCAAGTTCGCCATCAATTGAGCTACGGTAGTCACAAATAAGTGATGCAATTATCTGTGGACAGAACTCGTTCTGTCAAGTAGTACGAATGTGCTCAAACGAGTCGAGAGGATGTTCAAGATGAAGAGCGTCCAGCGCATCAACAATCGTTGATAAAATCCGAATAGTGAAGAGCATAATTATGAACAATCGCCGAATTCGAGCCGTTGCTGATGATGTGGACACATAATTTGACTTGTACTGAGATTGTTTTTCCCCTATTTTTTAGACATGAAATAATTGCCATTGAAGCAATGTGGAATGAAGAAAATTAATACAACAATGATTCGCGGCCGGCCAATCGTTTGAAATCAATAATAGAACATGCTTGAACAGACAGAACATTTGAAATAAGATCCAATCTTCAAGCGAGATCAAGTGTGAAGATTTGAATAATTGTAATGGATGGGTATTCGCGTAGTTCATTCAGAATTATTTTCGCGAAGTCGTAGTGGTTAATAACGAGCGCTTTGGCGTTCTAACAAGAAGCAATCCCTAATAAAAAGCAATAAGATTTAAAATTGAAAAAATTGGCTTAAAATAGTTTGGAATAGCTTTTTTATGGAAAAGTTCATGTCATTTACGATTTGAACAAAATATTATTTGAATGATCAATGTAACTTTTTTGCTTTTGCACACACTCGTGCTTTAGTTTTCGACGATCTCAAGTAAATTCCGAACTAGTATTCCTTCTCTTTTCTTAGTACGTGGTCAGGACAGTTCTCAACTATTGCAGAGAGCATGCCTTTATCAAAGATATATTACTTATCGTCAATTTAGTTTTTGTTCAGTGACGGATGGAGACTACACCAGAAATTAATTTTTAGCACATGGCGGTTGTGTCCTATTCACCCGAAACACGTTTACCCCAAGCACATTTACCCGAATGTTACACATACTCGAATGACATTCACCCAAATGTAACAAATACCCGAATGCAACACATACCCGAATGACATTTACCCGAATGCAACATTTGCCCGGAGGTATCCTTTGCAGACTTCGAGAAAACGTATGTTTCAGATGTATTTAAGAATTTCGAACATCGCTGGGTCAAGTGTGTCGAGGTAAAAGGAGACTATGTTGAGAAATAAATCGTCACTTTTTCAAAAAATTTGTTTTTTTGTAGGCTAAGTACCGTTTTGTCTCATATTCCGAACACTTTTGTCCCAAATTCCGAACAGCAAAAATACATTTTTTTAATCATAACCTTTAAACTACTGGACAGATTCATATGGTCGATATATCAAATTAAAGTCAATTAGCTAGTCTTCTTTGGAAAAATGTAAAGCTTGCAAAAACGGATTTTGCTTTTGTCATTACTGATTGTATTTGTTTTTTATATAGTATACATGGTTTCGGGACCAAGCGCGATATACCGGTATCGATACCTGTAAATTATGTTAAAATGAAGTCTATAACCGAACGAATGTCAGGGTTTTGAATATTAAATTATTTATGACATTAAAGTTCAGTGAATTCTCATTTAAAAATGGAATGTTCGCAATTTGAATCATGCGTAGAAACTTGTTTCATATTCCGAACACTAATTTTAGTGAAGATTTCCGCATAAAATATCATTTTATTTCATCCATTTATTGTAGATTCTTAGCATTGCTAGCACTTAACGTGAAAACAACAAACAAAATATATGAAAAAAAATACAAAAACTGAAAAATTAACAATGTTTTTTTTTGCGAAATTTGCTAACGCAAACATTTTATCATTGGTTTTGACTGACACTTTTTCTGCAAATGCTTAGTATTATAAATTATAGGCTGTATCGATACCTGTAAATGATGTCAAAATGAAACCTATACCTCATAGAATGTCTGTGTTTTCATTATTCAATTGTTTATAACATAAATGATTAGTAAATTTACATTTCAAAATGAAGTGCTCAGAATTTCAGACTGCTCGGAATATGAGACAAAACGGTACTTATCGGACTGCCCTCGTATTATGCTGTTATAGATACAGTCGGGTGAGAGCTGTCAGCAGGAGCAATAGCGCTCCTCTTGTTACTGCGGGGAGCACCTTTTAACACAGGATTTTGTCTTTCGGGAACATATTGGGGGTACAGATTGATAGAGTTTAGATTCTATCGCTTATTCTTCATCCATTTTACGATGGATTAAAAAAAGGCACTTGTGTGCGGTCGCAATGAAAATCTGGATGTCTCGATAAGAAAACATGCCAAAAAGCATGAATTTCTTGCATGGTGCCATAGTGTTTTAAAACCGTTTGGTACTCACTTGACAATAGCTAGGAAGAAGAGAACAAAAACAGATCTGAGGAACCGCCATAAGGATGCGAAGGTAAACCAAATATTACGGAGGAGACCAGATCTTTCTGTACGTATAATTGCACGTAAAATAAAAATGTCGTCAACATTCGTGCACACTTCTAAGCACCCACAAGGCATAAAGCCTTTCAAGCTGAAGAGTGCGCCGAACCATAATGATAAGCAGATGACGGTCAAAACACGCACTCGTAAGCTTTATCGCGAATATTTAACGAAGTTTCAATGCGTTATAATGGACGATGAAAGTGCTCCCGTGGCCGAGTGGCTAGCGTCCCACATTATCATGCCAGGGGTTCGGGTTCGATTCCTGTTCTGGCCGGGGGATTTTTCGTCAAAGAAACTTCTTCCGACTTGCACTGTGATCGCGCGTAGTCTAGAGCTTGCCACTCCAGAATACATTCAAGGCGTGTTTATCCGGCATAGAAATCTCAACTAGGTACTACTAACAAAGATGACGCAAGTTATACCTACATTGAGAAGGCAAAAGTTTCACTGGGAACGTTAGTGCCATCCAAAAAAAATTGACGATGAAATGTATGTCCTAGAAGACTTTCAACAGCCTCATGATATGTCTTTTTACCCTGTCATTAAACGGAATGGCGTTGCAGAGCATTTCAGGACAAAGAAAAAGGCCAAGTTCCTCAAAAAATATTTAGTATGGATATTTAGTTATATTTAGATATTTAGAGTTATGTCCCATCGAGCGGTTTGGGCTCTGGTGAGGAGAGAGCTGTCCCAACAACTATATACAACAAGTAACAACTATATAAAATTTCGAAAATTTTGGACAAACGCAGCTAAATTTGTTGTCAGCAAGTCTGCATTGACCCTCATGGCAGAGATAAACAACCAAGTTCAAAAAAATTTCATGAAGACCATATAAGTAATGCTAATTTGTATGATAATTGATACACACATAAATGAAATAAAATTGTTTTATGGATTAAACATCTATTGAATATGTTTCATTCTAAGATTGAGGTGGGGGGTCTCCGTAGCCACATTGGTTGCGCGTTCGCTTAGTAAGCGATCGATCGTGAGTTCAAAACTTAGGGCCCTCATTGACCATCTTTGTGTTGTTACAGAATAGCTACGTCGACGCAACAATCATCAGCGATGGAGATCGATCCACGGTCGAAATAAGATCGATTCATCCATACAACTGCTCTGCTCTGCCAGATACATCGGGCTACTGTTCTATAAATAACTCAACAATGATCAACCAACTGTCTCCGCTGTCCGGTGGTCCAACAGGATAATGGAAGAACAGAAAGAATACTCTTACGCCTAAATGGCTACTGTGTGAATGTACCATATGTAATGGTATAGAAGGAATACTGGCGAATGGCAACCATGTGACATGTACACGATTAAAATTCGGCTCTATTACAGCTAAAATGCTAATGAGCCTTAAATAAATAAATGGGATAAAAAAAAAGATTGAGGTGTCCTACAAGCGAACAATCCTTACAATAATTTTATCATGACTTTTTGTTGCAGTCAACGTTGGTAGACCGCAGCCTAACATTTGAACAATTAGTCGTCCGTAATGCCCGAAAGTTTGTCCACCACTGATATATATGCTATAGCAGTATGAGCGAGCGAAACCAGAGACACATTGCAAATAAGCACGCATTAAAGCTTTTCGCACACTCTGATACATATACGGCCCAGACCGAAAAAATATAGATTAACGTTCATGCTTTCCTTTTTCCTCTTAGAAAAAAAAACTTTCCAACTTCTTTTTTATAATGAGGTGTATTTTTACATCACACTTACGCAACAGCACCAGTGACTATGTGGGTAGCGTGGTCGTGTAAAACATCCTTCCATTCTAGCCGGCCTTGATTCGATCTTCGTTAACATCGTTTGGCCTTTTTTTTGGGTACAATCCCAAGCTGACGTTCAGTCCTAGAGAAAGAGATGTCTGCTCCCATACATACAAACATTTTCAAGCTTTTGTTCATTTCATTCTCAAAAATAATTGACGGATCACTCGCATTATCGGTGCATTTCATTATGCCTCACACCTCGACAACCGTCGAGCGTGTGAGGCTTTTTATCCTTTTGTCCAAAAACGACTTTAAAAAAATTATAAAAAATCGTGCTCGACTGATTCAGATGATCGTCATATCAAAATGAGCTTGAATTTTCTAAAAAAAAAATAATTTAATCGCGAAAAAATTGGACTTTGTTTTCGTAATTATGGATTTTTTTTTCCTTTATTTACATTTACAAGCAGTACATTTTTAAACTATTTGAATATATTATAACTACATAATCATTAACTTAAGTCTAATTAGCTAAAACTACAGAACAATATAAAAAATATATATAGGGTAAATGATCTTGGTTTGTCCAGTCGAAAATATGATCATGGTTTGCCCACTTTTTTGAATGCTCTAATTCAGCGCTCCTGTGTCAAATAAGGCCTTCGAATGTTTCGAAACATATAAATGAAATTGCCTTTTACATGATTTATAGTAGTTTACGAGAATGTACTGCACGATAAGTAATCCCTCTTTCAATACTGACACCATCGGGCGATGAGCCTAAGTACTTATCGGACCGCCCTCGTATACTGAAAATCATTGATTGTAAATCCTAGATTCTAGGCATATCTTGTATGTTAGTTATGGCCAAAAAAAAAATGTATTGATGGAACAGAATTAATGGTATCACTAAGATGATACTTTTGGGCTCATGATGGATGCTATTTGGTGACACAACTAAAGACGAACATTAATTCAAATGACATCTCATAGGCCTTCGGTTCTGGCAAGTATCACCAATTTCGTTAATGAGCGTGATCCATCATCGTACGTTACACAAACATTTTGGAGGTTTTAGCGCTAGCGACATGCAGTGAACACAATGCCCCGATCTGCAATCTGGGTAACACTAGCCCGTGTATCGAATCAGAGACGCATCTCATTTTAAGCCGAAGGCTTTTAGCAACGCGACCCATTGTCACTGGAGAGTGATTCTTATGTAACGTTTTTATAGCACTAGTAATAGTTATTCAATAAAGTTGGCTAGCCATGGACCCCGTTGGACTGGAATTGTGCGTTTGGCCTTCACTGACTAAGTAGTACAAAACTTACATGGGTGTATATTTAGTTACTAGAGAATTTGGAGCAAGAGAAAAGTAGCAACCAGTTCAAATTTCGGAGGAAAACGGCTACCCGTTGAGTGTGTATTTTCAACTGAGCAACACTAAAACCTGTCCTTCGTGCGAGAAACGAAAATTAAATTGATTTCTAAATTCCGGGACCGACCAAAGTCTGCGGATTTAAAAGTCGTTAGCGATTCGCATATGACATATGTTGGATCGGCAAGCGAGAAACTTTCAAGTTTATAGATGTAGAGCGAAACTGCAAACGATCTGCAGTAATGATGACGAGTGTATCCGAATAACGCATTAGTTTGATCAGGTGTTTCCAAGCAGGGTTACTGATTATTCAATTTTTGACGCTTCATGTTTTGTGTGTGTGAGCTATGTATCGAATCTCTATCAAGATTAAACTTTGCACAGCATGCATATTTGGTGATGTCCACACGGTTCAGTCCATTGCTGCTGGGGTTCTGTCGCGACCTTTCGTGTTACTCAATCATCTGAGAGATCAGACCCCGTCAATAACTAAATGTACGAACACAATTTAAGCGAATCATTTCCTATTTTTTGGCCATTGCCATATCGTTGGAGGTTTTCGTTTTGCGTGAGAGGCAGACAAATTTCCACAGATTAGAGGTTATTGCCGCTGTCTGTCAACTCATTTCCAGACTAAATGTATGTTATTACGTCACCCATCGCTGACTACAAGTTCGATGTTGTTAGGGCCTCAGTGGAACCTATATTTTCGACTAACGTTCGTTTTCAACCTATTTCGGTAGCTGTGGCCCTTGTTATAGTAACAGTGGCCAACATCTAATAAGATCAAAACCTGAAAATATACAATGATTGGGGTTGCATAATTTTTAGGGTCGGTCACTGTATTTTATGATACATTATTTGCAAGTTGTTCGCTAATATCTGCCAGCGATTAAACTGTACTTTCACCCCGGGAGATTGTATGCGAGTTCTTGCAATCGGACTATAATCTATCTTTGCTTTGAAGGTCTTTCGACAGTTCCAATGAATGTCTAATTTTTGGAAAAGTAGAGTGAGAGGAGAAAAACTTTTAAGAAAGAAATATTCGGAGTGCACAGCGGGCAACAACGAAAAAAATAGAGCCGAATGAGGAAGGATAACATTGAAACTACACGTTGACTTATATAGGTCATGCGAGACAAATAGTGATCGGATTGATGGAATGTCATCAAACGATCAATAACATCCAATGCGACTCCCACGACTCGATAGAAATAAAAGCGGTTTCCTTGTAATGCGCTCTTCTCCCAACGCCGCGGCTAATGAAAGCGTTGAAGGTTAACATAACGCGTTGGGTAAATTCAAGTGCAAATTCGACGGTACCGCCCCGACAGGTTTGTGGGTTGTCTACTCTCCATTCCATTTCGCGGGGTTAACAGTGCTTTGTACGCACTTAGCCGTGGGGGTTTTTCTTTTATAGGTACACATTATTTATTTCATTCTACGACTTGTTCGTTGACCGCTGGTAAATAGGATGATGGATTCTGCCAGTAATCGCACTTATGTTGTTGAACTGTTTGCTACAGAGTGGTTTATTTTGATCCATATTTGAACTATTTCCTAAGCAACGCAGCCAATTATCAGATTCAGCAGAAACTCGCTGAGACCATGTGTAGGTTGACACAACAAAGGATTTCACCTTTGAAGAGGTGATTTATGTTTTGGCTTTCCGCTTATTCATTGGCAGATCGGTTTAAATACTAACAAGTGTAAATGGGACAACATATAGTCGTGGTAATCACAAATGTTAATCAACCAAAAGACGAGTGATTTCGCGATATTATTGTAGGGTTTCGAGAGTCAATCAGAATAAAGTAGTTTCAATAGTACTCATCAGAATAAATCAGAATAAAAGTATGGGATATTACAAAATGGTTTACAACTCCACAACTAAGATCGCATGTATTTATGCATCCATGTATTGATACATCCTTTCCTTGTTTGTATCGAACATGCTTTGAACTTAAAGTTCATTCGCCTCTATCGGAACATAGTTCACGAATAATTATGCCGATACGATTGAAGGCTCCGTAAAGCAACGAAAAAGATCGCCTCACTACGTTCAACATATCGAAATTTCAGCTTGAGGTTTTCGCTATTCATGCCTCTAGCTACGAGCACATGAATCATGGAATTCATAAAAGCTCAGCATAAACTTTGGTAGACTTATGGCACAAGGCTGGTAGCTTTTGGCTCAAAGTTTGGTTTTGTGAGATAATCTGCTCTCCAAAAAATACCTAACGCGAAGCGAAGCTTTTTTTCGCCAATAAAATATCTAACTCAATTGTATCATGTTGATGTTGCAACGAATATTGATAATCGAATAATTTATCCTCGTCTCATTAAATATTCACACAATTCATAGGTGATGTATTAAATAATGTACATATACAACCATCAAAGTTTAGATTTGTTCCTTATCTTGACCAAAAAGTTCCCGGAATCACCACTGTGTGGCGCTCTCAGTCAACCGTTTTTATTTTTTTTTGTAGGCTGGCACATTTGTCAGTGATATTCTGTAAAATTTCTAGTATGATAGTTTTACATTTCTAAAAGTCACGCTGTATTGAGTAGATCTGATATTGTGGGTGCCTCGATTTAGTACAATTTGCAAAATTTTCAAAATCAATCGCTATTTGTGAACATTTGGCTAAAAACGAAACGAATACCATTCAGTAACCACCGAATTCACATAATTTGGCTCCCAGTGTCTTTTTCCTATTCAAACGACTCAAGAAACACGTTTCAGCACCAGGATTGCCATAATAAAATCTGTGTTTTTGGTCTCAAAAAATCTTTTTATCTTAGTTTTTACTCAGAAAATCTGTATCGAAATCTGTATTTAATTTATAAGTTCACCTTCAGTTTTAGATTGGCTCAGTTATTATAATGTTAACGATGTTGATGGTATTTACGTAGAAATTCGTATTCACTGTGCTTTAGTGGAAATAAAAAAACCGTGTTGTGTATTTATTGTAAAGCTAGCCGATGATACATATTTTTTCGCATTAGATTGGACATGAGAAAGCAGTACCCCACGTTACATCTTCTTGGATGGCATTAACGTTCCTAGTGGAACTTTTGCTTTCTCAACCCCGGCCAGAACGGGAATCGAACCCGAACCCCCGGCATGATAATGTGGGACGCTAACCACTCGGCCACGGGAGCACATTCCACACTACATATGAATGCCAAAATGACTCTCATTCAGATTGATTCAAATGCTATATGAATAAAATTGATGAGAAGGGAAAACATATTATAATAATAATGAAGGTCCCGCCTCATTCTCCTACATAGGCTTGAGTTGGTCGATTATCTAATTGATAGTTTATTTGAAAACATTACCAAAAAAAACAACTGGTTTAATTTACAGATATGATATCGGACTTTCACTCAGCCTTATATATTCAAAAGTTTCTCTGAAATGCTTCTAAGAAATAAGTGCGATACACATACAACGTCACCGTCACCGTCCCGTCATCCTTTCTATTGGACTTATTTTGCCGATGTCAAAGTTGCCGCTCATTCCACAGTTCAGCTTGAAGCGATCGGACGCTTTGTGCTATTGTGCTCGCGTTTCGGTAACAGCTATTGTTATTGGCTGGTGTTTTTTCCTCAACCAAGTGTGCTTCTTCCATCGCGTGTTAATTGTGGGAACAGTGAAGTGCGCTCAACAATTCCCACCAGCTGGAGTGAATAGCTTCTCACAGCAGATACTGGTGAAGGTCTATAGAGAGACACTTTTGATCGCCGAATCATCGCCATTTCCACCGCCGACGTAGATGCGCTCGCTCACCAATACACCTACAGACAGTAGTGTAACAATAGACGCCAACACGTGATCAACTGGACGGTGCAGAACGGATCGAATATTATCTGCGCGGGGTGCGCATTTAGGTGAATACGCATAAAAATACATTTAGAGAAAATATATATAAATATTATATTTTATTTTATTTTTTTCTTGAAATAGTATAATTTTTTATTTTATTATTGTGAAATATTTAAAAAAAAATAGAATTTAAGTGCCATTTACAATGGCAGAAGGTGGGGGGTCTCCGAATATGGAGATCTCAGACAATGAAACCAATGAATCCCCCCCATCAGGTAAAAAAAGGAAAACACTTAAACGTGTTCCTAAATCGCAAGATGTTTCTTCTGGGGACGAATCAGCTCATGCTAATAAGCCCCCTCATAAAAAAATCGCAAATTTCTCCTCTCCACCTCTTGACGCTCCCACCCTACCTTCGACTTCGGGTTCCCTTTCTGTTATCCCCGCTACCACTCAATCCTTACCTTCGCCTACTCCCCATGTTGTCTCCCTTCCCACTCAATCCTTGTCCTCGTCTTCCCCCTCTGTTACCTCGTCTTCCCCCTCTGTTACGTCCTCCCCCCGTGTCAAGGTCTATCCAGAAGATGCATCTGGAACTGGCCCATGGGTTGTTTTCTTTCGGCCCAAACCAAATGGAAAAGCTTTGAAAGTCATGCAGATCGCGAAAGATCTGGCAAGGTATACCTCCGTGTCGGAAATTTCGAAGGTTAGACCAAACAAATTGCGAGTTGTCGTGACTGATCGAAAGGACGCAAACAAGATTGTTGTCGACCAGCATTTTACAATTGAGTATCGGGTTTACATTCCCTCTCACGTAGTTGAAATTGAGGGTGTGATAACCGAAACGGGTCTGACGTGCGAATACATTACGAGTGAAGGTACTGGCCGTTTTAAGAAACTGCCCTCGATGACTGTTAAGATCTTGGGTTGCCGCCAGCTCGGAACAGTCTCCCATGAAGGGGGTGAAACCAAATTTACGCCGTCCGACTCGTTTCGAGTCACCTTCGCTGGTTCAGCTCTCCCGGACTACGTGATGGTAGAGAAATTGAGGTTAGCCGTGCGACTTTTTATTCCGAAGCCAATGATTTGTCAAAAGTGCAAGTCAGTTGGTCATACGGCTGCTTATTGTGCCAATAAAGAACGCTGTGCCACTTGCGGAGAGCAACATGTGGGCGAAGCCTGCAGTGCGACGGTAAAAAAGTGTCCATATTGCGGGGGAACCACACACGTGCTCTCAGCTTGTGAAGCATACAAGAGTCGCTGGGAGAAACAGAAGCGCTCTTTGAGGGAACGCTCTAAACGCACTTTCGCGGAAATTTTGAAGGGCGCTTCTCCACTGGCTCAACAACAACAACCAATCAACACACATAATGTTTACGCCACGTTGCCAGTTGACGAAATGGAAGCGGATACAGCTAACGGGGGCACGCCACCTATTTCTCAAGGGAATCCCCGGCGCAAAAATGTGACCACTCCCAACGTTCAAGGACTAGTCCCTCCGGTGATACCCCCAGTTAGTTTGCCTAAAAAAACGAGTGCAGCGGACAAGCAAAATCAGGTTCCTCCTGGCTTCCGTGGGAATGGTTCACCTTCGAACGACCCAGCATTCGAGGGAACATCAAAAACCCCAAATGTCCCTGTTTTTCCGCCAAGTTCAACTTCCCAATCGGGATTCATAAAGTTGTCCGACCTTGTGGATCAAATTTTCACGTGTTTTAATGTTTCCGACTCCATCAGAACCATTGTCACCGCAATGCTTCCAGTATTAAAGACAATTTTGCAGCAATTGATGCAAACATGGCCCCTCCTTGCAATGATTATCTCTCTTGATGTCTAATTTAAATAGAGAGGTCGGAGATATCACTGTTTTACAGTGGAATTGTCGTAGTCTTATCCCTAAATTGGATACATTCAAATTTTTAATTCATAAGTTCAATTGTGATGTTTTTGCTCTGTCCGAAACTTGGCTTTCTTCGCAAGATGATCTCTCTTTCCACGATTTTAATATTATATGCTTGGACCGATATGACAGATACGGAGGGGTGCTATTGGGGATCAATAAGTGCCACTCATTTTTTCGAATTGACCTTCCACCTATTGGAGGGATCGAAGCTGTTGCTTGTCATGCAAACATCAGAGGCAAAGACCTCTGTATTGTCAGCTTGTATTGGCCTCCGAGAACTGCGGTTAGCCGCAATCAACTTGTTGACATGTGCTCACTCCTTCCTGAGCCACGATTGATCTTGGGAGACTTCAATTCTCACGGAACCGCCTGGGGGGAACAGTACGATGACAACCGTTCATCGATGATATATGACCTTTGTAACAGCTTCAATATGACCATTTTGAATACTGGGGAAACAACACGTGTACCTAAACCACCTGCTAAGCCAAGTGCTCTTGACCTCTCGCTTTGCTCGAACTCACTATCGTTAGATTGCAAGTGGAATGTAATACAGGATCCCAACGGTAGTGATCACTTGCCAATCAAAATTTCCATCACCACTGGGTCGAATTCTTCTGAATCTATAAATATGGCATATGACCTCACAAGACACATTGACTGGAAAAAATATGCGGACGCGATTGCTCTAGCCATCAATTCCAGAGATGGTTTACCTCCATTGGAGGAGTATAACTTCCTTTCTCGTTTGATCTATGACAGCGCAGTTCGCGCTCAAACGAAACCCATCCCAGGTTCCACCATTTGCCGAAGGCCTCCCAATCTATGGTGGGATAGCCAATGTTCCAAGCTTTATATAGAAAAATCGAATGCATTCAAAGCTTTTCGGAAACGTGGAACTCCTGAAAATTTTCAAACGTATTTAGCCCTTGAGAATCAGTTCAAAAATTTGATCAAAGGGAAAAAACGTGCTTATTGGCGAAATTTCGTGGGAGGTTTGTCACGAGAAACGTCAATGAAAAAATTATGGAAAGTGGCTCGAAACATGAGAAATCGCTCTTCAACGAATGAAAGCGAAGAATATTCACATCGATGGATTTTTAATTTTGCACGGAAGGTTTGTCCCGATTCCGCTCCCGTGCAGAAAATTGTTCGAGATATACCACAAGATAGGTGCGATCTTGATTCCGAGTTTTCGATGGTAGAATTCTCTCTTGCTCTCCTTTCATGTAACAATTCTGCTCCGGGATCGGATTGAATTAAGTTCAACTTGCTGAAAAACCTCCCTGATGTGGCGAAACATCGCTTGTTGAATTTATTCAATCGGTTTCTGGAACATAATATTGTTCCAGATGATTGGAGACAAGTACGAGTTATAGCTATTCAAAAACCCGGAAAACCCGCGTCCGACTTCAATTCGTACCGCCCAATAGCAATGCTGTCTTGTGTACGGAAATTGTTGGAGAAAATGATCTTGTTTCGCCTTGATCGATGGGTTGAAACGAATGGCCTACTCTCAGATACACAATATGGGTTCCGCAGGGGCAAGGGGACGAATGATTGTCTTGCGTTGCTTTCTTCAGAAATTCAAATGGCTTACGCCGAAAAAAAACAAATGGCTTCAGTATTCTTGGACATAAAGGGGGCCTTTGATTCTGTTTCAATAGAGGTTTTGTCAGACAAATTACACTCTCGGGGACTGCCGCCTCTATTGAATAATATGTTATATAACTTGCTTTGTGAGAAACATTTGAACTTTTCTCATGGAGATTCGACAGTAAGCCGGGTTTCCTACATGGGACTCCCCCAGGGCTCATGTTTAAGCCCCCTTTTATACAACTTCTATGTAAGCGACATTGACAATTGTCTTACACAAAATTGCAGCCTAAGACAACTTGCAGATGATGGAGTGGTGTCTGTCGTAGGATCAAACGAATCCGACCTGCAAGAACCCTTACAAGATACTTTGAACAATTTTTCAACCTGGGCCATTGGGCTAGGGATCGAATTCTCCACGGAGAAAACAGAGATGGTGGTTTTTTCTAGGAAGCATAGACCAGCAAAACCAAAGCTTCAACTTTTGGGTAAACCGATCACTCATGCTATGTCATTCAAGTATCTTGGGGTCTGGTTCGACTCCAAATGTACTTGGGGGGCCCATATTAGGTATCTGAGTAAAAAATGCCAACAAAGAATAAACTTTCTCCGTACAATTACCGGCACATGGTGGGGAGCCCACCCCGAAGATCTTATAATGTTGTATCGAACAACTATTCTCTCAGTGATGGAGTATGGCAGTTTCTGTTTTCAATCAGCTGCCAAAACACACCTCATTAAACTCGAGCGAATTCAGTATCTTTGTCTCCGTATTGCGTTGGGATGTATGCCCTCAACGCATACCATGAGTCTCGAGGTTTTGGCAGGCGTACTCCCACTAAAAGATCGCTTCAATTTATTATCTCTTCGGTTCCTCATTCGGTGTAAGGTTATGAACCCATTGGTGATCGGAAATTTTGAGCAACTGATCGAGCTAAATTTTCACTCTGGATTCATGAGTTCATATCATGAATTCATCTCCATGCAGGTTGTTCCTTCTTCGTATATTCCCAACCGTGTTTGTTTTCCTGACTACATCAATTCCTCTGTACATTTTGATCTGTTCATGAAGGAGAAAATCCATGGAATTCCAGATTATCTTCTATCGCGGATCGTTCCTACGATCTTTAATGCAAAGTATGGGCGTATCAATTGCGATAATATGTACTTTACTGATGGGTCCTCTATGAATGAGTCCACAGGATTTGGAGTGTTCAACGTATTTTTTAGCACCTCACACAGTCTTCAGTATCCTTGCTCAGTGTATATTGCTGAATTGGCAGCAATACACTGGGCGCTGGACAGCGTCGCCTCACGACCTGTTGAACACTATTACATTGTAACGGATAGTCTGAGCTCTGTCGAAGCTATCCGTTCAGTGAGGCCGGAAAAGCACTCGCCGTACTTCCTTGAGAGAATACGAGAAATTTTGAGTGCTTTAACCAGACGCTGTTATGTCATTACCTTTGTCTGGGTCCCTTCACATTGCTCAATTCCGGATAATGAGAGGGCTGACTCATTAGCAAAGGTAGGTGCAATTGAAGGCGAAATTTATCAGCGTCAAATCGCCTTCAATGAATTTTATTCTTTAGTCCGCAAAAATACCATCGCTAATTTGCAACGCAAATGGAACGAAGATGAATTGGGCCGGTGGTTCCACTCAATTATCCCTAAGGTTAGCTTCAAACCATGGTTCAAAAGTCTGGACTTGAGTCGAGACTTTATTCGCACCTTCTCCCGACTCATGTCCAACCACTGTTCGTTAGACGCGCTACTCTTTCGTATTAATCTTGCCGACAGCAATCTTTGTATTTGTGGCCACGGTTACCACGACATCGAGCACGTTGTTTGGTCGTGCGAGTTGTATCTTGACGCCAGATCGAATTTAGAAAACTCCCTCAGTGCTAGAGGAAGACAGCCCAATGTGCCGGTGAGAGATGTGTTGGCTCGGTTAGACCTTGATTACATGTCCCAAATCTATATTTTTCTTAAAGCTATCGATGTTCGTGTGTGATTATCCTTATATCCTTATATCCTTTGCGTGCAATTGGTCCCCTTGCTACAAACAGTAGAATAAGTTGAAATGTAAATACACAATAGATATACGAATAGATTTAAGAATTGAGTGTGTGAGATTATCATTATTGTAACAATTTCCTTATATCCCATCCTTTTCCTGAACAAATATGTCACCCTACTAAACTCGAGTAGACCGCGAGTAATCGGTTTTCTACCTTACTTACCTTAGATTTAGAAAATATTTATGTATAATAATAAAAATATAATTAAGAATTCGGCTCCTTTAAACTTATGTAACTGAGCCTGTAAAAATAAACGAATTTAATAAAAAAAAATAAAAAGTTGCCGCTGATGGTGTATGTGAATGCTACCATGAGATGTCCATGGGATATTATTTGACATTTCATTCCTTTATGTTGACTTCGAGGTACACAGTAAATCTTTCAGTTTTATCAAGTCACATAAAGACGCGTTTGCTGTTTCGTTAAGCCATCCAAAAGCATCCTCTTAGTTCTCAAAAACATGGCTGCCAAATTTGTCAGACAAACTGCTCTGATCTCCAGATTAGTCAAACATTCGACCAGTTAGATGAATTTCAGGTCGCAGCCTTTCCGTTAATTTTGTTCATTTCTTTTTGCCATTACTAATATTGGATCGATATTTCGAAAAATCTGTAAATCTGTATAAAAACCAAAAAAAATCTGTAATCTGTAACTACAGATTCTTGGTTTAAGTCTGAAAAATCTGTATAAATACAGATTATTCTGTAGATATGGTAACCTTGTTCAGTACCCGAGATTATAGAATAGAAAAATCGAAGATGGCGCTGATGGCCATACCGCAAATCAAATACAATAAATGTTTCAAGGATTGGATCATGCGCTGGCATAAGTGCGTTGCAGTCGATGGGGTGTACTTTGAAGGGGACAATATCGATATTGATGTAGGGGAAAATTATCAATATAATTGTAATCGTGGGGTAAAACGAACAGTTGCCAGTTAGAGTGAGATGGACTGTGAAAAGTCTGTTTAATCTATTCCTAAGGAATACCCTGCGTCTATAAATGGAAATCAAATTGCCAAATGTGGACTGTTTTCTGAATAATTTCCGGGAACTTTTTGATCAAGGTGATATCAGAACCGTATTTTTATTTATTTTATTATCATGACTATTTATTTTATTTATTTTATGGGTGACTATTTCGGTTTCAGGGGGGGTCCGAAAAATCATTCTTTTCCCATTTAAACAAAAATACTTTCTTAAAATAAGAAGAAAAGAGCTGTATCCTGTATAAAATTTCTCATAATTTAAATGAATTGTTCTACGTTTCGTTATTTTTGAATTAGAGCCAGTTCAAGGCAAACAGAGCCCGAAACACAGGAAAAGTTCATTAACTCTGCCATTGTTGAAATTCGGACATATGCGTAATAGGATTTTTTTCATCAAATATGATCTTCTATCTCCTAAATTTTGTTTGACTCGATTATATACTGAATTCGATTACAGGTCGGACCCGATCATGTATGATTCGATTATATACAATTTTAGACTCGATTATATATATACAGTTTGGAGCAAAAACAATTTTTTGAATTTCAAATATGTCGAATTTAAATAAAAATGTAAACTTTCAACGTTAAGGCAAATTTAAGTGGCTATCATAAGTACAATGGGGTAAAAATCGTGATTTTTGAAGATTTTGGTTGAATTTTCGCCAGGAATTGTTCAAATCGATTTCGCAGCGAAATTAAGAAAGATGTTGAGTGTCAAAGAACAAATTGTAGAGCGGTTAGAGAGCTTTAATTTGATTGATAGAAACAATCATGTTTGATATGAATTTTTGAGATAAAATTAAAAATAACACAATAAAAATTACAAACTTTAATGCTTTTCACTTCTAAAATGTTATTTAATTCCTCTAATTCAGATCTTCTACTACTATATCCTATAATAAATTTTCTCATTTTTCAAACGGAAGCAACATGAACGCCTTACGTAACATGCTTTTTGTTGTAGAGCCAGCTTGAGGCAACAGAGTTCGAAACAAAAAAAAAAAGTTCTGTAATTCTGTCATTGTTGAAATTCGAACATATGCGTAGAAGGTTTTTTCTTCATCAAATATGATTGTCTATCACCTCCTGAGAGATTCTGAATAAATTTATTTATGAGATGAAAGTTAATTTAATTTTTTTAATGTAATTTTTTTATTTGTTTGCTATTTTTTAATGGAAGCTTGAACAATTTCGAAAAAAAATATCTTAAAAACTTTAAGACCTACGACATTTTAGTCAGAGATTGAAATATAGGAAATAATTCAATCTTTCATAAAAAATACAAGAAAAATATAAAAATCACAACGCAAAATATTTTGAAAATTGAAATTCATTTTTCCAATATTTTTTTTTATTCTGAACGAGAATTATATGAATATGACTACGACCATACGACTACCAACAACTCTCTCAACTATCGGAAGAAGAGCAAAGGGTTAAAGTTTTTTCAACAAGCAAGCGGTCATTTTATCTATTCTGCCGTTCTACGCATAGTTGTCCCATGGTACTTTTTGGAAATTTTAACTTTTCTTCATAAAATGATGTGTTTATGCATAATCTTTCGAAAAAACACAAGAAAAAACTTATTGTTTGTTCTCAGTATTTTGAAAAATAAGTTCAATTGTCCCATGTTGATATTCTGCGCATAACTGTCCCACCATAGATTTCAAGCCCGTAATCTAGCTTGATTGATTCAAGTGAGAGGAACTTATCACTTTCATTAGACATCAGTCTGTTGAAAAACCTGGTTCAACCAACTGCAAATGCTGAAAGCTTCTGGTAGACAAAAATGACATAAAACTTTGATTGCGTTTTTCTCAGTTGCTGATTTTGGAACATGGGACAACTTTGCGTAGAACGGCAGTATCTACCCTTAATCAACAGTATGAAGAGAAACATCATTAGAAAGGTTGGCTTCACCTCCTAGTTTCATCGATATTTTATTACTCATTATTTATTAATTCTACCCAAACAGCATCACAAAACAAAGTAATATGAGCTATGTTTCTGAATTCTTTATTATGCTTCGATATAACGTACAATTTTGAAAGTGAATTGAACGATATATAGAAGTTTCCCTGTAAATCTTACCATTCATACTCGTTATCTTGATATCCATCATCACAACGTTAACATCAACAGCGGCGTCGGGTAATTACGTTGCGACAAGCCAGCTTTTTTCTAACACAGCTTTCCTTTCATGGCTTTAAAAAAAATTTAAATTCCGGGATTTCTTTCATTTTTTAATTCACCACGAAGGGAAAATCACAATATTCAAAACACTATTCGTTCGTACATTTGTTGGTTTGAGATAATAATTGCAAGCTTGCACGCCATTGGGAAACTATAGGTAATTGTTAATTTTCCATTTTCCTCTAAAAAGCAAGTGAAGACTTCCGAGAGAAGGCATTTAGTTCATAAGCGTATCGATAGTGGTTAGTCGTGAATCATTAATTATTAGAAAAAATATTAGGTTGGGGAGAAATTAATTCATTATTTTTCCGTGGAATCCAAAACTTTTTTTTGTATGCTTTGGATTATCCGATTTGGGTCAAATAGGCACCGCTTTTGTTGAAAAATTTGTTGCCATTGTAAAAGAAGCTTCATAATGCCTCTCTCATAGGAGTCTTGGTCCTTCCTGACGAAAAACTCTAGCGATAGATTTTTATAATCTCCTCTTGATTCCAATTTCTTATCACTATGAAAATTTTGCAATGCAAAAAAAAGATGGTATTCGCTTGGTGCCAGGTCCGGACTATATTGTGAATACATTAAAACATCCCAATCAAGCTCTCGAAGTTGTGTAGCCTCGCATTGTCCTGATGGAACAGAATACCTCCTCTGTTGGCCAATTCCGGACGTTTCAGGTCAATCGCTAGCTTCAAATGGTCCATTTGTTGACAGAAGAGATCTGAATTTAGTGTATTGCTCTAAATTTTTTTTAAAAAATTAAAGAAATAAATAAATTAAAAAAATC
The DNA here is from genome assembly GCF_029784135.1 of Toxorhynchites rutilus septentrionalis. Taxonomy (NCBI): domain Eukaryota; kingdom Metazoa; phylum Arthropoda; class Insecta; order Diptera; family Culicidae; genus Toxorhynchites; species Toxorhynchites rutilus. The sequence continues at coordinate 76,944,254 of NC_073744.1, read as the reverse complement.
AAATGGCTCTCGAATGAGGATCAACACTAGGGTAGAAGCCTGCCTGTTGATCTCAAATGTTCCCATCTCACGCTTTCACGAAGATCATATGACGACATTTTTAGATCGGACGTGAACTGGAAACACACATCTGGTCTTGGCTCCGAGAAAGGGTGTCGAAAGTGGCTAAGTGAGGGAGTGCAAGCGAGTCAGAGCGCTATATCTTTCTTGGGGAAGGCCTCCCGGGTGACTGTAGGCTTAGGGGTGCGTCTGTTCCCCATGTTAGGGGCGGCGCCCCGAAAACGTTCCTCTGGCAAGGTGGGACTCTAATATACCTTGCCAACCCGCTGTCTCCCGGGCAAACGAGATACACCCAGAAAATGGAGCTACGCACGAGGAGGGTCTCCGAACTGGAGCTGGTCCTGGAACGGGCGTAAGAGCGGGCGGCCAGTACCTGGAGTGCGATGTGCAAGAACGGGCCACCAGCTGGGTTCAACCCGAAGAGCTATCGCCACAAGGAAACAGCAGCCATCAACACCACGGAAGAAACGCTGCGCAAACGAGACATGTTCCGACTGCCAGACGACAGTCGTCCACATTTGTAGGTACCACTAGGCGCCGGATCATGTGGACCCACGATATGAATAGATTCGTGATCCGTACCTTGTACATTTGCACTGCTTTGGAGACTGACATGAGCGGTCGTCCTCGGATACTCACAATGTTCGAGGAAGCGTATCCAGAGTTCATCGGAAGGCTTGATCAGAACGCGATGAACGCGAGGCGTAGAGTGATTATACGCATGCTCTCCCTAACAAAAATCGACGAGATCAAGCAGCAGGCGCAGAGAGAATTAAACTCCAGGAACAACAGAGCAAGCGATGTGTCGAGACGAAGTTCAGTAAGGCTGAGCAATTCATTCGCGTGTGTCACGCGAATCTGTAGCACCAGTGGAGGCCACAGTACAACAACTCCTTGAGCCGGAAGACCCACAGCCAGAACAACAGCTACTACGCGATCTGGTTTTCCACTACGACGAGGCGATCTCACAGTTCCTTGACACAGACCCTTTGTTTTTTGGTGTTTGGGAGACCCCAGTACAACATCGCGACGGACAAATGTGGTTAAGACGGGAGGAGGAGAGTTGTGGTGAAATTAGAGAGATGCCAGCTATCATCGTCGAAGAGAATGATGTCCGCGAAGCCTCGCGGTACCTAAGGAACTGGGCAGCAACGGGCCCGATGGTGTTCAGATCTTCTGGCACAAGAAGCTGACCGTTGCACATTCAAAGATTCAAAGAAATCCCCACCCGTGGCGTCACCTTCCTTTCTTTCTTTCTTTGTTTTTAAGAGGCTTTAAACTTGGAAGTTCATTCGCCTCTAAGGACCTTCCTTCTCCCGAAAGACAGCAACACATTGAACCCATCAAAGTACAGACCGATAACGTGCCTATCGAATCCGTACAAAATACTGAGCAGCATCATTACCGCTAAAGTTTCTGCCCACTGCGAACAATATCACATGATCGCAGAAGAGCAGAAAGGATGCAAGAAGAATACGCATGACTGCAGAGACCAGTCATAGTCGGCCATGCGGTATATAACCAGCGGAACCAAAGTATGGTATATAGACTATAGGAAGGCTTATGACTCCATAGCTCACTCATTTCTCGTTCGGGTATTGGAGATCTATAAAATTGATCCCACCGTCGTTAGTTTCCTGCAGCATGCGATGAGGCAGTGAAGTACGTCTTTGCACCTCAGTGATGGGGAAAATGTGTTGCAGTCTAGAACGTTGCATATGAAGGGGGGGGGGGGTTTATATTCCAAGGCGACTCTTTCAGCCCGCTTTGGTTTTGTCTGGCACTGAACCCCCTCAGTATGACGTTCAATAGAAACGGTCATGGCTATAAAATAAGGTATGGCGATGGCGCCCACGAAGAAGTGACCCATACCTTTTACATGGACGATCTCAAGGTCTACGCTGATTCACGTCAGCGTCTAGCTGTAGCTATCCGGGTTGTCGAAGATATAAGCAGGGACATCTGCATGGAGTTCGGCCTCAACAAGTGCCGCTGTGTCCATCTGCTGAAAGGGCAGCTTACCGAGGTACGCGCGATCAACACATTCGCGGTTTCCCTGCTGACCTTCAGTTTTGGTGTAGTCAAATGGAGCAAAACTGACCTAGAAGACTGCTGGAAATTGCCAACAGACCACCGGACGGGATGTTTTCCAAAATAATAAAAAATAATATTTGTGAAACGATTTATTATTATTTTCCTGTAATTATCAATTAGATAATTTACATATTATATTAAAATCTAGATTACTTATTAGCTAACGAACTAACACACGTTCAGTCCCTTATATTGAACGATCTGCGATTAGATTTGCAATCTGCGGTAGTTCGAAACAATTATTTCGATGAAATTTCCTTTATAAAAGGGGTTTAATACAATCCTTTCTTTGTAAATTCTATTGTACCGTAATTTTTCTTTTGTCATGTTCCTTCCTGTCTCTTTTATTTATCTGTCAGTGTTATCACGGACTCTCAAATCAGGTGCGAAACAGTGGTTGCGATGGTGTTATGGATGGTGTTATGGTTAAGTTATGGACGAGACTGCTTACAGTAGTGGCGCGCTGGCGCTAACGCCAACACTCCTCCCAGGTACGTCGACCACCCGGTCTACTTACCCTTCTCCGCGCCACACGTCTAGCTAGGTTAACTTGGCCACCCGGCGCTCATATGATCCAGTCAATGTTGTCATAATGGGTTGACATCCTCTGCCAGGTTGGATGTTACCTGTTGAGTATAACAACCGTTTCCGGACGTACTCGGTCTTGGATGAGTAGATTCATCGTATTGATTTTTCGTGCGTTCGTTCTCGAAGTTGGATGATATGCTCGTAGTCGATGACGATCCGTTCCTCTGCTCATTGTGTAACAGCTAATGCCGGCGTAGACATATCCGACAAAGACAGAGGTTTCGGACTATAGCCCAGCGGGAATCACGGGAGAACTCTATAAAACTTTTACATTTGACAACCGATTTGCAGGTTCCCTTACATACCGGGCAGCTATCGTGATTTGCATTTGGTTTATAGGATGTAGTGTAACGATAATTTGATACAGATTGTTTAGAGTGTGCGTTGACGAAAGAATTCACTTTTTTTATTTCCCTCAGTCTCGTTCCGAACAGGTATTGGATCGGAAGTGACGTTGGGGCTTCGGCTTCCGCTTCCGCTAGCGCATACAGCCAGCTGCTAAACGATGGTAAGTCATGGGAAGTGTTTGTCTATGCTGTGCCCAGTTTAACTTAATAGCAGGTGGCAGTTTACTGACGAGATGATGGAGAAAAGTCACATTATTGAAATATCCCTCCAGTACACACGCGTCAACTGTCGCATAAAAATTTTCTACGTGAACAGCAAAGTCCACGAGCGTTTCTAATTTATCCTCCTTCAATAGTGGAAGGGAGTTGATCTTTCAAATCAGCGAACCTCAGGTTGTCCAAACAACATCTTGAGCGACGATATTACTCCGGTCACAATGGAGTGATGCATTACTCGGCATTTTACCGCTTCGTATGCTCGAGCTTTCAAGCTCCGCTGCAAACGACCTATATTCTCCTCCTCGGAAAACCCACACATCATCGTCATACTGTTGAAGGTGGAGAGGAAAAGAGGCCATTCCTCAGGATTCCCAGAGAACATCGGTAAGTCTCTCAAAATTACTTGACGAGCGGCCAATTGTTTGCGGGTAAGCGGACATGGATCACAGTGTTCTTCGTCTCGATCGTTTCGGTTGGATCCCTCAGAACCTTGATGATTCGACTGTGTACACTGTGGTTGGCTTGGTGCACGAAGATCCGAATTAGGATGACAGGTAGGATGCAAAGGATCCAACTTTGGCCCTAGGAGCAAAAAATTGAATCTGGTCTGTCGAGGTGCAGAAAATTGATCTGGATGTATCATTATATTTCTGAATCATATTTCGGACAACATCATATTTCGGACAATTTGTTCTAATATGTTGAAATGCTTGATGCACTGATGATATAACTATCAAATTAATATCACAATTGCTTCTTTAGAGTAATCCCTTGGTTTCACTATTATTTCACATGAGAACTACATTTAAATTATAACATAATCGGCAGAAATCATACGACACTACTCATTATCGTTTGTGTTTGACGTTTCCTTAGCGTGAGCACGTAGAATTTACCCGTTCATAAATATTTAAATTTCTCCCGTGTTTCATCAGTTCTCATCATCGTTAACAGTTTACTGTGATTGCTTAGTAAGTGTTTCGCAGTTGACTATAACATATAATCAAGGGTAATGTAATTTCCGTTCAAAAAATTACAAAATAAAATGTCCGAAATTTGATTTAGTGTCCGAAGTTTGATTTGTATTCGCTTAATTTGAAAAGCATTTTATTCGATTATTTTTTATGTGTTCAATCAAATAGGTACCAAATTAGAAAGCTTAAAAGCATATTGAACTAATTTATTAAAAATATCAACCAAATAATACCTGTGCATAAAGTTTAGATCTGTTTTCTGCATCATATGCCTTAAGCGTCCGAAATATGATTCAGAACGGTAGTTGATGCGGGATCGGGTTCGTTACTAGAGATCTTCGTTCAGAGACTGCAATTGGAGCATGGAGGGGTTGCGAAATTAACCTCGTGTTTTCTGGGCTCCGGAGCAGCTCGGGATAATTCTGAATGATCATAGGCCGCGGCGGCTCTGTTTGAGGGGCCGGATGAAGTACACTAGCATTTATAACTGAGGGGCTTAGAATGAAAGGGGTGTAAGTGATTTGACCGATTTCTCTACATCGACTCTCTCTTTTGGTCATAACTTAGCTGCAAATCCATTCCCAGCTGTATTTGACAATGTGGAAGATAGATCAGAACCTCAACCATCGGATTACATAGCAAACTGAAATTGGAACGTTTTTGCAGTTGAGTTTTGACCTAAAGAAAAAGTTGATGAAGAGAAATCGATCAAGTGACTTACACCCCTTGCATTCTAAGCCCCTCAACTGGTCTTGGTGGATCGAATATCGGCATCAGATTCAAAACTCCGTTACATGAAGCGTTTGGGGAAGGCCTATGCCGGGAAGGTTTATGTCCGGCTTCGGATCTTCCATGGTTGTTGAGTACCCTTGTTTGGATTATTGATTGACCGGATCAATCTGGCTTTCTTCCGCGGGATTCGGTTCGTGCACTTTATGTTGATTGCTGCTAGCTACAACCCATTCTTTCACTCGTGTTGCAGATACGCCGCTAACTGAGTTATTCTCGCCTCCTCCAGCAGCTGATATTTCTGTTCCAGATCGGCCCTTTCCTTCCTAACCGATTCTGCTGCAATTGTACGCTGAAGCTCCGCTTCACGCAGCTCAATAATTCTCAAGTCTTCCAGCTTCTGAAGCTTCAGTTCCACGACAGCGTGTGCGGAGCGACTCGATCCGGATGAGGTTGCTCTCGGTGCGTTTTTCTTTTCGCGTTATTCTTCCCGCTGGGCAGTTGGAACGTATGGTACATCCAGGACAACGTTTGCATGACTAGTGCCGAATATGCTAGGGAGGCATATTGGTGCATGCACTTGCATGAATTTGGTGTTGTTGGCTTGGTGACGATTTTGCTTTTGCTCTTGCAGTGGTCGTTCTCCAACTTCTGGCTTCGACGACTGTTGCTTCTGACTATTTACCACCTAACTGATCGGCTGTCTCAGAGGTTGAAATCATAGTCTGGACACCGGTTGCGGTTCCGCATTTGGTACAGCTCCAGGAATGATTCTCAACCTCCTGCGTGACGCCGACACATTGGAAGTGATGCCATTACAAGTACCCAGGTACGACAACTGCGCGAGTGCTTCGCAGAACTCGCCAACCGAAACGCACTATACCGGGCTGTCTGCGCCGCTGACAAAGAATACAGCGCTCTGCACTTGGTGCAAGCCGGGTATCAACTCAGCTGCAATCTGCAGACAGAATAAATTGCAGGTATTTTACTGTTTCAGTATCGGTACCATAAATTCCATTCACAATTTCAGCGGTCTGGCTTGCATTTTCGCCTTTTTAAAGGAAAATGTGTAAAATTTACCGAATTTTCTCATAAACAATGTGATAATTGGGTAATTTGACATCAGTTCATAAAATCCTGAAGGTCATGATATGGTTTAATAAATAGGGACTTCAGATTCTGGACTAGTCAGCTTGTTTACCAAATCAGACCCTGTCAAGAACTGAGTGATTTGAAGAGCCTAAGCGAGCAGTATCTTCTGCGTAGAGTAAGATACACAACACAACATGGCGCAGCTTGGTCGAACCATCTCAAATGAGTTATTTGAACTGTTCAAGAACTAAATATGGCCTACGAATTAGAAACTTATTGTTATTCATGTGAAATTGACATTAATTTTGTAAAGGAGTGTGGGTTTTTCCATCTGGTTCTACAATTATGAAACACTGGAATTTTAATTTTTCGACTGTTTTACGCCTGAACACAACAATAGAGTGCAAATAGCCAGTCTTGTACATGAATATAGGTATTGTATTCTACACTGTATACTTCAATTCAATCGACTTCTTACATATCTCTGAAAGGTCAGAAAAGTTAGGTGGCTCTATAGTTATGAAACGCAGTGTATTATTAACACCCCTTAATTCACAACTGAACGGAACAAACAAAAAACAGCAAAAGATTTTTTTAGTGTTTGTTTTTTTTTTTTTTTTGTATGATCGATATTCCGCGATGTTTAGTGACCAAAAATTCAGCTACCGAGAAAATAACTTAATATTTCCCCAACCCCAACCTAATATAATAAGACAAGACTTCGACAGAACTGTACACTAACGGTAGATGAGTTCCAGCGGAATGAAAAAGTAATAATCGCAATTAACAAAATTCATTCGTATGTCCATCTCTTATTACTATGGATAATTTACGATTTCTCTTGTCGTGATGGGTGGCATTCCTACCCATTGCCAACAAATGATGAGGAACCAGATACAGCATCTCCTTTTTTTGCATTCGGTCCAACCGGTGGTCATACATTCGCACCATAAACGAGCAACAGTCGTAATCATCGCAGCTAATATGAATGCAGAATCTGTGGATTTCATTATGCTCCAAACTCAGCAAACATGATGGATGAGGTAATGAAAACAGGTTGTTTTTAAACAGGAGAGAAGAAAATTAGAACTGGTGTCGCTTGAAGGCCAATGGCATCCATAAAGCGTCCGTCAGAGTCTATTGGCTCGGACATCACTGGCAGAATAAATTAACTTGTGCCGAGGGGAAATACAGTCAAAACAGTGTTCTGTCTTTTCCATTTGATGGATAACGGCAGTATAAAGGAAGTAGCAGCCCTTTGTGAATTTTTAGCGCTACAACAGAACATAATCGATTCCGGGTCATCTCTGATTTGCGAATTCTTCAACACCCCGCTATTTCGGGGTAATGAACTGCTTGTCACGATTTCAAGCCCAACAAAACGTGAACACAAACTTGATCTCTGTGAGAAACTGTTGTCAATTGGATTCTATTTTTTCACCCAAAAAAGCGGAGAGATGAAAAAGAAAATATTCAAATTACACCCGGCAACCAAACCGTATATTATCTCATGATTAAGTGTGAGCAATGAGCTTCTTCTCCTGTTCTCACTATGGGTGGTAATTTTTATGCGCCATTTCTCACATTCCGTGACCCTGAGGTTAGGTGTAGGTGCAAAACATAGCATCACTTGAAACACCGAGAAAAACAAATTTTCCATCCCGACAATGATTTGTGTCTCAGTACGTGTTAAATTTTCAATACCTCAATTCTCTCAGTGTACGTGACACACTCCATGCTTCGAGGGCTGGTAAACTTTATTACTTCCAGTGCCATACATCACTTCCAAGCACGAGAGGAGCCACATAAACACCGTGTCGGGCAATTAAAAAAAGATGAGTAGCTTCTCCCAGGTTATGAGGGCAACACAAACTCTTTTTCCGGGCTTTTTCATTCCCAGTGCCCAGATTATGCTCCGTTGATGGGGGATAAAGATGAACCCGTTCGTAAATTAGCACTAAACTCCCTCGCTAATGCTTTCCACAGCCGTTCGTCGTCGGCTTTGGCTTGTCTCGCTTTTCCCGTAACTGTCGGTACATTGGCCCACTAAGACCACCCCACGGGTTTGCAGAGATTCCATTTGAGCGGAAAATGATTAATAACTAGTAATTGAACACTCGGTTTCCCTAGGAAAGCATTGCCTCGCGGAATGGCTTTGAAATGTTTGTGTTTTTTTTGGCGCAGGCAAACAATGAAACATTCTTGCTACACATCCAACAGATTTACAGGTGGAATAAGCCGCCTATCAAGTGGTGGGAAAGGGAACGGAAAAATGTAAAATATTTTTTCCGAACAACAATACAATGTTCAATAAAAATAAATGAATTGAACTGGTTCTCTCGTCGGATCTGCTGTGAAAGTGTCACTGTTACATGATTTGTAATGGTAATTTGCAATCTGGAATATCATTTGCTGTCATGTTTCTAGGTACCAAATGTATTGAAACTCTTATGGGGATAATGGCTTGTTTTCACCTATTATACAGCAGCAACGGGAGGAACGTTCAAAATCGGACGAAGGAGTTTGGAATATTGAAATCTTACCGACTCTCAGTTTTTTCTGCCTTCCACAATGCTGACCTGAAGCAGAGGTGGCTCCATTGATTCTGCTAGCGTACTGATGGATGGGATTTTTACACGGATTTCGAATAAAAGCGCTTTAAGAGCGTAACACTTCTAAGTGTTTAACTCTCCTGTACTTGCGCTAATATTACAGGGAAGTTGAACTTCCCTGTAATATTTTTATTGTGTACTTTTAAGGTACCTTATTGGTATTCATTTGAAGAAAAAGGATATAATTGAATTGAATATGTTTTCTTCTATTTAATATGTTTTCTTCTACTTAATTCAGTCGTCTAATTCAGCCTGGTCAAAACAGAGTATTTTTTGGTACTCCCACGCAAATAACGAAATTTGACTTTTTTCCTGTTATTAACAAAAAGTAAGCAAATATGAAGCATGAACGTATACAGAGCTATGAAATGACATTAAATCGTATTAAACGATTGGGGTTACATTGGTGTATCAATCAGAACATAAAATAACTGCATGCTTGAGACAAACATAATTTTCACATTTCATGAAGTTGTGACGTGTTTTTCGGATCTTTTCCATAGAGAATAATGTATAACAAACTTCTAGATTACTAGATTACTTCTAGTTACCAGGTGATAATGGAATATATATGCATATTCCTTATATTCTTTGTCTCTCTGTTCTTGGTAATCTTAGAATTAATGCCTGTTTTTTGATGGGATATAATGAGATTATATGGAAGGATTTCTAGAAACTTCCTGCGAATTGTTTTCTTGTCGATTTAGTTTAGCCCATATCTATATATTAGGCTGTCAAAAAAGTCCTGCGGTATTTTTTTTGAATTTTCATTTGTTCATAAAATTAGTTACAATCATCTGTTTTAGGTCAAATATGCGCCGTTTTGTTCGATGACTTGTTCCCAACGAGATGCCAACTTCATAATACCCCTGTTATAGAAGCTCGCTTTCTTATTGGCAAAAAACTCGGATAGCCAATTTTCACAGGCCTCTTTTGTGGCTAACTTCTGACTACCTAGCTCGTTCGCCATGGACAAAAACAGGTGGTAGTCACTTGGTGCAAGGTCCGGACTATACGGCGGATGCAAAAGAACCTCCCATCCGAGCTCCCGGAGCTTCTGGCGCGTCACCAAAGAAGTGTGTGGCCTGGCGTTGTCCTGATGGGAGACAATGCGGCCTCTGTTTATCAAAGATGGCCTCTTCTTCATGAGTGCTACCTTCAAGCGGTCCAGTTGTTGGCAGTACAGGTCCGAATTGAGCGTTTGGCCATAGGGAAGCAGCTCATAATAGATTATTCCTTGACAATCCCACCAAACACACAGCAGAACCTTCCTGACCGTTAATAAGGGCTTGGCCACCGTCTGAGCCGCTTCAGCGGGCTTCGACCACGACCGTTTGCGCTTCACGTTGTCGTAAGTGACCCACTTTTCATCGCCAGTCACCATCCGATTCAGAAACGGGTCGATTTTGTTGCGATTCAGCAGCGATTTACATGCGTCGATACGGTCAAAGATGTTTTTTGCGTCAACGTGTGTGGCACCCATACATCGAGCTTCTTTGTGAATCCAAGCTTCTTCAAATGGTTAATAACGGTTTGATGACTTATCCCCAGCTCTTGGCCGATGCTACGGCTGCTACTATGCCGGTCTTTCTCGGCTAATTCAGCGATTTTGTCGCAATTTTCGACGACAGGCCTTCTGGAGCGTGGCGCATCTTCGACGACCTCTACACCAGAACGAAAACGCTGAAACCATCGTTGTGCGTGGAAATGGAAACTGTATCGGGTCCATAAACTGCACAAATTTTATTGGCAGCTTGAGATGCATTTTTGCCTTTGTCATATTAATACTGTAAAATATGTCGAATTTTCTCTTTATTTTGCTCCATATTTGCGACACTATAACTCACGAACGACTTAACCAAACAAAACACTGTCAAGAACTATACCTTTCCAACAAGCTATAGTATTACTCGATACAATGAATACAATTAGAACTACGCGCTTACAACGACACCTCGCGGAAATACCGCAGGACTTTTTGACAGCCTAATATATAAAAATCTCGTGTTACGATGTTCGTGGTCGAATTCCTCCGAAACGGGCCGACGGATTCTTATGAAATTATACACAAAAAAACTTGCTAAGCATGATGATAGGTCTTAAACTGTCTTAAACTATATATGATACCGCTCGGATATCGAATACCGTGCATTTGATACCGATTAGGGTGGCCCTAAGCAGGAAATAAATATGTTTTCTGGATTTCTTTTTGTATATCTATATTGGGGTGGCAACGAAAATGGTCATATCAAATTTAAAAACCGACCATATACATTTTGTTTATTGGCCCAAAAAATTAACTATGCGAAATTTAAGCACAATCACACATTATTGAGGGGCGCCTCAAAACGCTCAAAGTTTTGATTTTTTGACTCTCGAAAATCTCCCAAGTAGGGAGTACATAAAATTAGGAAAATCGAAAAAATGTTTTCGATGCCAAGTGACTTCAAAATGCATAAAATTTCGCGATCTGGTGTTATATCGAAAAAAAATTTGGCCGAAAATCGATCTTTTGGGGCTTAGTCTGAGTGGCCAAAAAGTCTAAATTTTGAGTACTTTGAGGCACTCCTAAATCATGTCCGATTGACCTGAAATTTGGCACAGATTATTTTTTTGGAACCAATAAACAAAATGTACATGGTCGGTTCTTTAAATTCGATGGTTATTTTCATCCATACCTTCATTGACACACAAAATTGTCGATTTGCACTGCTTTTTCAACCTACCCGAGGGTTGAAAAAAAAACATAGTGTCAGTTGAAATGCTCAGAGCTATACGGGAAAAGATTTTTCAGCTTATTTTTCAAAACCATGGAATCACAAGTTTCTGCATAACCCGAGAACTAATCAAGCAAATGGTACAAAATTTGACAAGTGGAAGTTTCAGGGAGAAAGAAATGTTTCTATGGTGGTTCGACATTCCTCCCCATCTCTAAGAAGGGGCTGCCATACAAATGAAGTACGAATTTCTCCATAACTCGAGATCTAATCAAGCAAATAGAGCCAAATTTGGCAAGTGAAGGTTTTAAGGGGCAAGAAATAATTTTATGGTGGTTCGACACTTCTCTCTTCTCTCTTATGGGGGGAGGGACCTGCATAACTCGAGAAATAATCAAGCAAATGAAACGAAGTTTGGCATGAGGAGGTTTTATGGGACAATAAATGATTCTATGACGGTTCGACACTCCTCAACCCTTTTCTAAGGGAGTGGTTCCCATGCAAACAAAACACAAATTTCAACTCTACTCAAAGTTATTGATATTTCTCTTCTTTCTTGATTGATACTCTTCTTTCGCTTGTCATCGTCACCGGGAATAAGTGACAGTCGCTAGAGGCGAGTGGAGGGGATGCTCGAACACAGTCCATTTGATTTTTTTCAATTGCTCTTGAGTTACGCGAGCAGAATGGGGCCGCGCATTATCGTGGATGAGTAACACTCCTTTCGTCAATAAACCTGGCCTTTTGTTCTTAGTCCCGGTTCTTAATCGGTCCAAAACTTCATAATAGTACGGTGATAAAACAAACGTTCGGCGGTCAACGATTCGAAACCACTGAAGAAATTCGTGACCCGGTTACATTGTATTTCAAAAAGTTGAACGTTACGCACTTCGCGCTCGGAATAGAAAAACTCGTGCCACGTTATGAAAAATGCCTCGAACGTTACGGCGATTATGTAGAAAAATAGAAAATAAAACGTAGATTACGAAAATCATCTTGTTTTTTGTCCTAACTTTATTTTTCCGCGATTTTTGAGTCACTGAAACTTATTTATTGAACGACCCTCGTAGTAACTTCCTCTGTTTCTGACCAATTTTTACCCCCATCGACGGTAGGGGAAGTGGGGGCATAGTGGTCACCCTAAGGAATATGCCCATTTATATCGCTCACATACCGATTTAATACCCGTTTCTCGAAGAATATTATAGGTCAACTCATTGTTATTCAAGATATCAAACGGCTTTTACTATAAAAGTGCAAAATAGTACACTTTTCATCATTAGGAAAAAAGATGAAAAATCGAACTTTGTTTTTGCTTGGAGGTAAAGTGGTCACCTAGTGGGGGCAAAGTGGTCACCCGCACATATCAAGCTAAATGGGATAGATTTATGCGTTTTTTTCGTCCAAATTTGTTCAAATCATATTTGAGATAGAAGGTACATGTATGAAATAAGCTTCACCTATTCACCTAGAGTCCCAATTTAATTTTTCTCTTGCATACAAAAACGTAGTAAGAAACACAGAACGTTCCGCAAAATGAAGCTTGGTTTAGTTGGGGTGGCATATTTTTCCAGGGTCAAAGCCACAAAAGGAACCTCTTTAAGAGCAGAATGTGATGAGGTATATTAGCTTTAGTAAACAGAACATTGTTAGTCGTTAGGCACATATTACCACTTTGCCCCCAAACATCAAACTAATTTCTATGCTAATTAATCGCTAAGATTGACCAAAATATATGTTCACCTCTCCTAGAATATGTGAACAGTCGTCCAAACTGATGATTTGTCCAACATATCAGATTGAATAAATTAAATTTCACGAGAAATTCCTTAGATACCATGCGCACAGAACTACGGCCGAATAGCTATCGAGAGAGTAATTTCTGTTTTTATTTGTATTTTGACATGCGACAGCTCTACTGAATGACAGGGTGACTCAAAAGTCACTAAATTCTTCAAACATAAGGTGACTATCAATACGGCATCTATAGTCAATAGTTATACTACCAAACAAGCAGTTGACAACTCTGCCCCCCATGACCAATTTGCCCCCACTACCCCTACTTCTGTTTTTGCATCAAAAACAATGTGATAATTGGGTAATTTGGCATCAATTTATGAAATCTGGAAGATCATGGCATGGTTTAATGAATATGGGGCTTCAGATTCTGGACTGGTCAGCTTGTTTACCAAATTAAAAACCTGTCACAAACTTATGAGGAGTGATCGTACGAATAGTAGATGGAGCTTACAAGCAGTATAAGTGATTTGAAGAGCTTAAACGAGACAACATGGCGCAGCTTGGTCGAAACCAGCCCGAATGGATTATTTGAACTGATTGAGAACTAAAGATGTACTACGAATTAGAAACTTATTGTAATTCATGTGAAATTGACGTTAATTTTGTAAAGGACTGAATGTTTTTCCATCTGGTTCTATAGTTATTAAACACTGGAATTTTAGGTTTTTGAATGTTCCGCGCCTGAACACAACAATAAAGTTCAAATGGTCAATCTTATAAATGAAAATAGTTATTGTATTCTACACTATATACTTCAATTCAACAATTCTTACATATCCCTGGAAACTCAGAAAAATGGAGTGGCTCTATAGTCATGAAACGCAGGGAATGACAGTAGCCATTACCTAAAAGGATTCGAAATCGAGTACGATGAGTCTGAGCAGCAACCTAAAGTTATTACATATATGTTTACCTAATTCTCCATCTGAAAACCGTTTCTCCACCTTATTGACATAATTTTGAATCGATGAGCTGTGAATAAAAGTCATACATTGCCTCATTGCTCGTTTGTTTTGTTTACTCCTTTGCAGCTTCTACCATCAAACAGCGTGAAATTACGGTTGAATGGTTTCTGTACCGTATCGCGTCGAGCAACGTTCATCTTCATGCTTTCCTATTCACATCTAACCGACACTATTTGACGCTTCGACATGACTGTTTAATGGTCGCATTGGGAGTGCTTCTAGTGCCCGTTGAACCAATGAGTCGCGAGGAAGAGTACCATGATCCTCACACACTCGAATCAGTTTTACAATTGAAGAAAATACGCCGGTTATGGAGCTGAGGCATGAATGTCTTTCGACCTACACTCTAGTATTGAACAGCGATTCCATTCGAATTGAATTGGAAATCTCATCTCTACACCAAAGTCTAACGCCACGCATTTGTGACTCACTAACCGTGTGACCCAGAAAATCTACGTTATCTCATCGAATATATGCACGGAACATAGAAACGGTACATCTAGTTGCTTCGTTCGGAAGAAGTTGTTTTGTCTTCTAATATGTCCCCCGCAGCAAAAGTGTAAACCGTTTAATAGGACTGGTTTCCACTTCAATGCATACAACGGCTCTGAAACGCCATCACCCCCAGCACCCAGCTGTTGGATGTTGAAGCCCGTGATTCTCACGCAATGCACGGCTCGCTTCATGGGCCATAGCGATGGTCCATTTTTGCACAGCATCACGTTTCAGCCTCCCCTGGTGGTGTTGGTGCTAAAAGTCATCATAGTTGAAGATTATGTTTTCCTTCGTTTTCTACACAAAGTGTTCCCATGGGGTGGCCCAGATTTGAAACTGCCAGATGATCAAACAGTGCACTGTTTGATGCCGCATGGAAAGGCCAGAGGGAAAAGCGAATGGCAGATCCCAAAAACAATTGCACAATCGCTCGCGAAAGCCAACGTGAAACTCACAACGGAACGGGTGTGCTCCTTTCCTGCTTTCTACTACCAATGGCATCTTGGAGATCAACGGTAAAATATTTGCAAATATTTATTGCCAGGTAGCCGAGCTGCCCAGAAAGATGTTGTCTTACCAAAAGAGGAAAAAAAAAACTAAAATGATGACTGTTTGCATTAATAAATTAGTTCGAGGAATGCTCTTTTTTTTGTTTCGTATTTGATGGATGATGTCGCGACGTCTGCCGATTGTGTGAGATGAAATCCGGTTCAAAACAGCAGGTGATTTGATGCCCAACAGTGAAATTAGGTGAAATTTCGACAGGATTAGATAAGATGAGGCACAAGCGAGGTTTTATATAATTAATTTTTCTAACAAACCCTACTTTGTTTGCCTCGCATTTTGTTAAAGGCAGTATTCTAGTCTGGAAATTAAAAAAAAAACTGATTCCGATTTTTCGTTGGTAATGTTTTTTTTTTAAATTTCATCAACATAAGAAATTAAACTTATGTCTTGAAGTCATATTTGTAATTAAATTTTTTGAATATTTTAAATATTTTCAGAAGTATTTTCTATGTTTTTTGACGTTTCCAGTTAAAAATCTTCCCACACTTTTGAAATTACAATCTCCGGCTCATCAATACGTTTATATTGCTTCATGTTGGCATATATCCGTCACACAGCGATTTTCCCCTATTCTCCACTGGATTTATATCCAAACTGCGAACTGACCATCAGGGTTGTCAGAATAAACTCGGTGTTTTGGGTCTGAAAAAAAAATCATCTAATTTTTTTCTAAGAAAATATGCATTGATATCTGTATTGAATTTAAAAGTCCAATATTAAAGCATAATCTTGGCTTCAGTTTCATACGAGGTGTGTTCAAAAAGTATCGCGAATTTTGTGTTCTTAAAAAAACTAGTGGGTTATATCTTTCATATAACCGCAAGGTGGACATAGGACTAACGTTGACTTAGCAATCAATAAGTTGAAATCTTAGACGTTTCATCTTTCGAATAAAGTGATTATCATACCACCTCGTTTAGCCGGAAAAGAATTATTAACGGTCAAAGGGGGAATCGATTTCTCCTCGGAAATACCCAGCATAAATAGTTCCACTCCCCAAGCCCCGATGATTGGAATCATCTTTGATCCGAAGCAGGATTATTAACGCTTGTGAAGGAATGGATTCCTCCTCGAAATTACACAGCGAAAATAAGACCCCCTTCCCAACAATTCCAACATCCCAATAACGACGATCGATTGCAGCATTCATAAATAATAAAAGACGGGTGGGTAATGTCGGGGACATAACCGGAGTGACGTAGGACTATACAAAGGGGACAGCTTTTGTTAAATATATATTTTAAATATATTGCTTGTTCGGTTAAACCTTCCTGTTTAGCTATTGCGTTTGCCACTCGCCACAGCTTTCACAGTTGGAAAATTTCTTCCCATCCAGCTTGTGACATGTTGTTCATAAAATTACATTTAATGCGACGTGCCGGAGAAACACTTTGCCACTCACTGAAACTAATTGTTGCCTTGATGAGCGCCGAACCGAACCTGCTCTGTTCTTGATGCGGGTTTTCTAATTGTCGTGAGCAGCTTTGCAAGCCAACTCGAGCACTCCGACGGCCGAAACTCTATAATCGCTGTTAGGTATACTGGTGCTCCGGCACCAATCCGTTCGGCCTAGTTACCCTTGCGGAGCAATCAGTGAATGCGATCAACAGGGAACTGGAGACCTGCACGGTTCGAGTGAGACTTTGCCTTTCCCTTAACTTGTCCTCCTTTGTTACGTCCACGATGCCGATGCCGTACAACCACACGGGTTTAGGGTTTGAAAGAAAATAAGATATTTTTTTGGGGTCCGCGTGTTTTATACTCTAGCGGTACACACTCACAGCATAGAGACAAATCGGCAGACTCAGCCAGAGGGGCGAGTCCAACGAGACGAACGAATGAGCGTTAAAAGGGAGCGATGGCAAAAAAATACATTCATTACGATTTGTTCGGTCGTTGGATTCACATGCAGGCTAAAAAGGGTCCTTTTCAGAATCACAAAATTATCTTCAATCTCAAGAGTTTATTGTTTTGTTATCACTCGATATACCCATCTTGTTCGGCTAAACCTTCCTGTTTAGCGATTTGTTGCCACTCGCCACAGCTTTCACAGTTGGAAAATTTCTTCCCATCCAGCTTTGTGACATGTTGTACTATAAATTACATTCAATGCGACGTGCCGACGCGCCACTCAGTGTCGCATTGGAGGCGATTTTAACCTGTAATTGAACATTTGCGATGACAGTGGTACAGTGTCGACTTTCAATGTGGGGTCATAATTTGGATCTCTATGTTTACAAAAATGTCCAACTAAATAAGTCGCATTACATGTCCGTCCAATTAGCTAAATGTCGAACTAATTGTAAATTACTGTACTTTCAATCTGGAAACAATTTAAGAATGGGTGAAAATTGAATAATCAGGAAAGTCCCCAACTACCAATAAGCTCAGAACAACTGCCAAATTCACATACTCATCAGATCCTGGCAAACAAATGATGAAAAAATCAATTTGTGTTTTATTATTATTTTGCATAATGTTTTAGGAAGCATTGAACTGTATTTCCTAAACTCTTTTTTGGAAGGTTTAATGGCCCTGAAAAGCGCCTTGTTTTATGGAATGGTTCCAATTTAGAAAACTTAGTACTCGTGGTTTTGAAAAAAAACCATTTCGAACGCCCTTGATGCCGTTTTGTTCTGGATTTGCCACCAAAGCAGATTGTATAAAGAACAAACTTTTTTCTTCTGCTACCAGCTGCCGTTTTGCGATTGCGTTTGGCACACGCTACTCGCTGCAACTGCCTGTTGTCTTGATGTCCACCGAACCGAATGTGTTCTGTTCCGAATGCGGGTTTTCTTATCGTCGCGAGCAGCTTTGCCAGCTAACTCGATCACTTCGGCGGCCGAAACTATATAACGCCGGCTAGGTGGACTGGTGCACTGGTACTAACGCGCTCGGCCTAGCTACCCTTGCGGGGAACTCCAGATCAACACGGTTCGAGCGAGATTTTGCCTTTCCCTTCACTTTTCCTCCTTTACCATGTCCAGACATGGCTGCTTGGGTTGGTTTGTTGATGTGTTGTGATGAGAACCGATGTGGTGTACGGTTTGAATGAGAATGATCGTTACGGCAGCGGAGCGGGGATTTTTAAGCTGACTGGCTGGCTCGAGAATTACGCATGTGTGAGACTGCGACCAATGTTTCGTTCATTTTTTTCTTTTTCCTTTCCAATCGTGCTTCATTATATTTCGCTGCTGCTCTGGTTGCCCGTTTTGGTCGGTACGATTTGAGGAGCACAAAATGGACCAATCAAAAATGGGCACATAGTGCATTTTGACAATGATTGATATTTCACAATTATTCAATTATTTATCTCAAGAAAAATGAAATGTTATTCGTTATGATAGATGCGTAGATATATTTCCTATCAATTGATGCAAAAACCTTTGCGATCTATTGAGAAATGCTCGAGTTATAAGCGTTCCAAATCTTGCATTTTTTCCTACTTGTTCAGTGCCTAGATTTCCATTTCACCCCCTATATCTTCCGGTTAGACGTAGTCCTACGTCAACAAAATAACGCTGCTTTTATAAATGTGATTTTTTCGGTATGTAATATAATATCCACTTCGATCATATCCACTACACCGTATCATACCATATCGAATCCATAGTCAATCCGAGTACAATAGTACCCGCTGCTTGTATCTAATTTGCAATGCAAATTTCCCCTGGCTCCATGGTTTTGAAATCTGTGTTAGGGAAACATTCCAGTTTGCAGAAACGCAAACGAGTACAAAAGTACCCGCTGTTTGCATCTAATTTACTATGCTAATTTCCCCTGGCTCCATGGTTTTGAAGTCTGTGTTAGGGAAACATCCATCCGTTTCAGCGATCGTACCTCAATCGTTGCGCAATTATAACTGAGTGGATTTCCGAGCGGCACTCGCTTATAAACCGATTGGTGTGATTTCAATAGCCTGTTTCGAAAGCAATTTTAGGGCTATTTAAACAAATTTTTGGAGCAAAAAGTAACAAGCATATAACGCGTAGACATTTTATCTTTCGAATGAAGTGTTTATCATACTATTTCGTTCAGTTGTTTAGGAGCTATTAACGCTCAAAATCTCGTTCTCCGGCGTAACGCTTTCGTTTTCGTAAGTTTGAACTTACACCCCAGTATAGAGATGAAAGACGTAGTCCTACGTCAAAAAATATATTTATTCATGAATATCTGTTTTGCCCACTTCAAAGTAATCCCCACTTGTGGCAACGTTTTTGCCAATCTTCGATACACTTCAAAAAATCATTTTTTTCACTTCGATGAGGCACAGATCTGGGGATTACGGTGGCTGCGAAATCATTAGTGTGTTGTTTTTAGCCAAAAAGTCGCATAAAGCAACGATGTATGAGCAGGGGCATTATCGTGGTATAAAAGCCAATTTTTGTATTTCCAGAAATCCGGGCGTTTCTGGGGGATTACTTCTCGCAAATTGCGCATAATTTGCAGGTAATATTCCTTATTGACCGTTCTACCCTGTGGCAAGAACTCATTATACACCACGCCCCTGCAATCCAAGAAAACTCTAAGCAAAACTTTCACATTCGACCGAACTTGGCGCGCTTTTTTCGGTCTTGGTTCGTGCGGCAGATTCCATTGAGATAATTGAGCTTTGTTTTCTACGTCATAACCATAAACTAGAGATGAAACGGATATCCGGTAACTATCTGGTATACGGCCTATCCGGCCGGATACCGGATGTTAAGAAAAATCAATATTTTTTCATTTACGGCCCAGCCGGAAAGCATTAGAAAAACAAACAAAACACTTTTATTTTTACGTAAAACTTCATTTATTACACAAAAAACTACACTACACTAAAAACACATAAATCGGCAATCCAGGACCTAGATCCGCACCTGAAAACAAAGGAAAGTTAATGTTTTATATGTAACTAGCAATGATTACTTCCCTCTTGATTACTGAAAGTTTGCAAAGATTATTATTGTATCACACATAATACATACCACAGCACAAAACAACAATCACAACACCTAAATAATAACAAGAGAATTGACAACGACAGGAACGGATGGAAACGGATTCGCTATACAATGCGGAATTGTTTATGACGAATATTCTAGACGCAACCCATACAACAATTGAGATATTCTAATGACTATGGGATCAATCATATAAATAGGGCACGAAATGTTCAGAACAGTGTCAGTTGCAAATAAACCACCGATCAGTATAGATCAAGCGTCTTGACTATATTCGATCTTATCTCATCTTAATAATCGGGTAGCCAGTCTATCCACATCTCTACTAGTCTGGAACTCTACTCAGAGACTATCTGGGCGGAGACAGATGTTCTTTGCTTATTCAAATTCGTAGTATTCACTCTTAAATACTCGACCGGTGTTAAAATTATTTCAATATATTCACAAGAATTTCATCATTGTGATAGAACATCCTTATCAGAAAAAAATCTGCTCAAGATTCCTTGCACAAAACTTGATACCCAATCAAAGGATATTCATTCTAAACGGAAAATTGATTCATCGTTCATTACGATAAACGTTGCTTCGGTCCAAGGTAGCTTCTCCGTATGTTCTCCGTAAATTTGATACAGGTTCTTTGATCCATTTTTTTGAATAGGTAAAAATCGAAGACGAGCCAAAACACGTGCAAGCAAAGCGACTGTCAATAATTAACTGAACATTCAAAATGGCCGAACTTGTCGGCATAAGTGAGAGACATAAGCACCAAAATAACGCCTCTAAATAATCGAAATTAGAATATACGTAACCCGCGAAAATTAAAAAATCCGCGATATTTTTTGAACATACCTCGTATACAGTTAAGTGAAAATTCAATGCATTATTAGGGTGAAATGTAATTTTAATTAATTACTAAGGCATACTGGTTTACATTACGCTACGTAAATATAAAAAAAAGTTAAATATACAAAAATGTAATGGTTATAATCAGAGATCGAAATGCTCGCCGATTTGAGAGAAAAAACTTCCGTTCTCACCCACAGGGAGACATAGTTGAGATTATGAGAGGCGAGAGAATGTTATACGCTCACTTTGATTCTCGCGAGAAAAGTAACGCCGATTTTTATTTTTCGGTGAGTTATGATTAGCCCAAAAATGGTTTCGTTTTCAGTGACTTCTTTAATGCTGATAATGGTTTTTCAATTTTTGAGACAACTGAAAATATACGGTAAAATAAGGTTTCATCGTGAAGTGAACATGAGATGGGTAATATTTGTACAGTTCAAAAGCGAAAGAGAAAGAGAGTTTTTCTCACATCTCTTTCTCTCTGAAAAAGAATTTTCGGTAATAGGTAGAGACGAAAATTTCAACATTGCTCATCGAAAACTAGATTGATTGACTGAATACTTATCTCGTAGATGAGCGAGAATTTCGATCTCTGGTTATAATGAATTAAAAGGTAACAGTTCAGGAACTAAAGAACTGTCCACGCTTGGAAAACAAACATGAAGCTGCTATGCTTCATCAGATGCTGTTTGGAATCTGCAAAGTCTGATTTTGCTATCTTAGACTTAATGTATTCATCTGGGCATATTTGCTAAAGAGAGTAAGATAAAGTGTTTTGGTTTCCAAATTATGCTGAATGAATTGGGATGTTTTATTATGCTTGTTTCAACCCAAAATAGAAAATTCGTTCCACTGTTTGGTTTTGATCGTCGTTGAACCATTCTAGGTTACTTTTAACGACGGATTTCAGTGAGAGCTAAAATGTCGCGGGCGGATTCAGTATTTTCAATGGATTGAGGGATTCGCCATTTCCTGAATCAAGTTAATTTTATTTATTCAATTTAAGCTGTGCGAAAAGTATCTATAAATATGTAGACCAAACGTCTTGCGTTATAAACAAATATATGGAAAATTAGAAGATCTATTTCCAACGATATTTTAACGTAAAATTATCACAAATCCATCATGAAATGCCAGAGCATAAAGCGTTTAAAATTGGATCAAATTTGTGATGCGACCGATATCTATTTTTATTTTTAAATTTGTATTCTCCATTTCATAATCTCGAAAATCTAATTCTACTTCAAAACATATCCATGATTCTTTATATCATTTATTATTATTATTATTATTTTTAATATTACTTATTCATTCTCATAGCGTAAGACTGCAGTATTTTTAGTGCCATGAAGCTGTAAAGTATGGTATGAAGTGCGCTGATAATTTGTAAAATAATAACAATTATTCTAGGACTACAAACTAACACGAATATCGACTATTGAATTTGAAGATTCAGCGAAATGAACTCCATAAAACAAAACCTCTCACAAAGAACGTTGTGCCGTAGAAGGTTGGAGCACAAATCGCCGAATTCTTGTACTACGAAAGGGCTTCAATTTTTCATATTGGTATGTGAGAGTTATACAAGATCTAACTTCGATGAAATTTCAGAATGAATATCCTAAGAATAAGTGTTGTAAACGCGAGACAGAATCCATTCGACAGTATGGACTTATCCCAATTAAAATCCCTTTGTGTGATAAAACCTAAACTTTACGCGGAATCTACAAAGCTGATCACTTCGTTGTCAATATTTATATTCGGAAATTCTTCATTCATATTACTTCGAATAAACGAAGCTTGAGTTTTTATAGCATTGAGCTTCAACAAATTTTGAAATGACCACATTATTCTTGCTTCAAGGTCTTCAGAAATTATTCCATTAGTTTCATTTATATTTCAAATGTTTTAAAATTGCATTAATCGTCGAGATTTACAGTTATCTCGTTTTTTTTTATCAAAAAAATTTTTTTTGGCGCTATTTTGCGCCTAAAAAATGGATTTATTGAGATAACTGTAAATCTCGATGTGTCAAAAAACTCAAACTTTGACCGCTTTGCACCACTCTCCCTTAATTCCGATTGAGCTGAAATTCGGCATAGGGTATTTTTTCGAGGTGGTGAACATTTTGTATAGGGTACCTTTTCGAAATTTCAGGTTTCGATTTTTTCCCATACATTCATTGGCACCCTAGTGTATATCTCTTTGTATAATATACTAGCTGACCCGGCAAACTTCGTCCCGTCAACATCCACGTTTTCTTATTATGAGCAAGTTCATGGGTCCGATCGCAGAACTGTTCATTGATTGATCTTCTAATCGACCCATTGAATTTACCTTTTTATTATAAAATTCCAAGACTTTCTAACAAAACTCATCATTATAATATCAGATTATTTTCAGACACAATTCTCATTCAAGATATTTCAGCCATTTGCAAATAACATGTTTCTCCGTAACCATATTCTTATCAATCTATTCTCGTCAACACATCCGGCGAAATATGCGTAATATTTTTATGGGACCCCCTCTCCAATCCAGAGGAGGAAGGGGTGTCATACCATTATAGAAACATTTATTGCATCCTAAAACCTCCACATGCCAAATTTGGTTTCATTTGCTTCATTAATTCTCGAGTAATGCAGAAATTTGTGTTTCATTTCTATGGCAGCTCCCCCCCTTAAAGAGAGGGGTGGATGGTCTAACCATCATAGAAACATTTATTGCACCCTAAAACCTCCACATGCCAAATTTGGTTCCATTTGCTTGAATAATTCTCGAGTAATGCAGAAATTTGTGTTCATTTGTATGCAGCCTCCTCTTAGAGAGGGGGTGGAGAGTCTAACCGTCATAGAAACATTTAGTGCATCCTAAAACCTCCATATACCAAATTTCGTTTCATTTGCTTGATTAATTCCCGAGTAATGTAGAAATTTGTGTTTAATTTGTATGGCACCCACCCTTAGAGAGGGGGGAGGGGTCTCGAACTATCACGAAAACCTTCCCCGGCCCTAAAAACCCCTACATACCAATTTTCATGTTGATCGTTTCCGTAGTTTCCGAGTCCATAAGAATCAGACAGACAGACAGGTTCGATCCCCGTTGACATCGTTTGAACTTTTTTTTTGGGTGCCATTCCAAAAGCGATGGAGAAAGAAAAAAGAAAGAGATATCTCCCATCCCATACATACACACATTTCAAAGCTTTTTTTTTTATCCCATTTATTTATTTGAGCCTCATTAGCATTTTAGCTGTAACAGAGCCGAATTTTAATCGTGTACATGTCACATGATTATCATATCTATAATTAGCACATTACACACAGTTGCCATTCGCCAGTATTCCTTCTATACCATTACATATGGTACATTCACACAATAGCCATTTAGGCGTAAGAGTTTTCTATCTGTTCTTCCATTTTCCAGTTAGACCGGACAGCGGAGACAGTTGATTGATCATTGTTGAGTTATTTATAGAATAGCAGCCCGATGTGTCTTGCAGAGCAGAGCAGTTGTAATCGATCTTATTTCGACCGTGGATCGATCTCCATCGCTGATGATTGTTGCGTGGACGTAGCTATTCTGTAACAACACAAAGATGGTCAATGAAGGCCCTGAGTTTTGAACTCACGATCGATCGCTTACTAAGCGAACGCGCAACCATTGTGGCTACGGAGACCCCCATTTCAAAGCTTTTGAGACATATGATTTTATTTGCGTATTTGACGCTTCAAGACATGAAAAGGCATCTTTTCTGTTGATTATGAAATGCTTTCTGACAACGCTAGTTCAAGTGTAGGAGCGCGTGAATTTATTTAGGAATAAAAAAGGAATTATGTTACGTAACGATCACCATTCGTTGTGTTTCCGTTCAATTATGCGCACGACCCATTTTCCGTTGACTGCAACTAGAATTCGCACACTTTTGCAAAGGTTATGGTTATATTAGATTTTCAATGATTTTCCTGTTTTGACTTTGATTGTTTTTCACATGGTGTTGTGTTTGTTGATATGCCCAATTACAGGTCATAATCGCCTCTAATGCGACACTGAGTGGTGCCTCGGTATGTCCAATCAGTGGCAATCACTGTACTTTGTTCGAAAATATTGCTCATCTTACCAACACTTCTATAGCTCTTCAATGAAGTTAATAGTGTGATTTGTCAAGGGTGTTAAATTTATCTGTATACCATGCTTTAACATAGTCACAGTTTTCAACGCCAGAAAAGTCCTAAAATTCTGAATGGGAAAAAATCTGAAGCAAAGATACAAATTAAAACTAAAATAATAAATATATGAGATTGAGGCATTGAAGTATTCATAGAATATATCACTAATGAATTTTTTTACGATTACACGCTCTCCAATCTGATTCACCGCGGGATAAATAACAAAGATTTGAATCTCACAGTCTCATTTCGCTGGAATCGCCGCTGTCACCAATCAGCCACCCATACACATGCTTTCCCCGCAATGGTTATTTTCACCAGAGATATGTAAATATTGCTACTTAACCTCACCGTTCGTTGACTCAACCAGACGGGAACGCTTTGTTTTTGCTTCCTTTTCCTTCCCATTATTTTGTTTTCGCCGAAGTCCAATTCTGGCGCAACAATGGAGGCGAAGTGGTGATCATTATCGGAAGGTCATAGTCATCGTAACTTCTTCGCTACGTTTGCCGTTTGCGAATGCTCGGCACTTTGGTACGCTTCGTGGGAAAGCATATGTTAGACCACCCTCACACACGAACACGGGCGCCTTCATCTCGTGGGTGAATGTGGGAAGCTGCATTTTCCGAGCGAACGCTAATAGGAACAGGCAAATCACGATAAGAAATTGATGTTATTACTCTTTGTGTGTGTTTCTGGCTACCTTATTCGGTGCTTGGAACTTTTGGTCTGAAGAAAAGTCATACGCTCTGTATTCGTTTCAAGTTTATATTTTATTCACATACATTGTTTCTATAAATTAGTATCGTTACTTATACCTTATGTCTATCGCAGCATTTTTTTTTCTGTTTTCTACAAGTCTTATCGTGTTTCGAGTTACGTTTCTATTTACGTTTTCATTAAGCTCGTATCTCTAAGACATGAAAGTTACTTCGCACGTATTTTTTCAACCGAGTAAAAGGAAATAACCCCTGAAACACTGTTCGTTTTGTTCGAGACTAGGTCCATGTAATCCTACAAGATCGACAGATATAACTACTTCAGTGGAATACTGCTATTTATATTATCATACGAACACCACTTCTTTGCCATTCGATCTAACGGTTCCCTTTATTCACTACAGAAACAGCCATCCTTCGAGTTTTCTTTGATCCAGTCCAAATACTGCGTCACCCGGGTGTAAACGCCCGGATAGTAAGGTCGTGCACAGCCATTGCCCCACGATACCACCCCGATCAGCTCGTAGCGCTTGTCCGGTCGTACAGCGACCATTGGACCCCCGGAGTCGCCCTGGCAGGAGTCACGTTGACCGACGCCCAGATACCCGGCGCACATCATGTTATCGGTGATCATCGACGAGGTGTAGTTCGTCTCGCTGCTGCACACGTCGTTGGAAATGACGGGAACTTCGACCTCCATCAACGTGCAGGACGGTTTGCCATCCTCCTTGAGCGTGCCCCAGCCCGTCACGGTTCCGTTTGTACCGACGTATGTTTTCGCTGAAAATAATTTGATGAGAGTGAGAGAATGAAACGCAAACGTCATTATATCGTTCATGGGCTTGGTGGAAAGTGCTGTCGATTGAAGTGGGAGCGAAAGATTGATGCGTCACTGGGTACTATTCGAAATCGTGCTTGGAATATGGAAATAAATTTATACCGGAGGATGTGCCATTTGTGGGGCGTGAAATGAAACGAAATGTGCCAGAGCAGAATGTGGCAGTTTTACGTATTGTAATTTATGAAATCGTCACAAGCGTCACGAATGAATTGCACGAGAAGGAATTCGATGCTCAATTCGAGAGGATGAACTACACACGGTAATGATCCTAGTGTGTATATTGTCAATTTATGGGAATTTATCGCAAATGCAAGTCCAAAAACGCTTTGGGAATTTAAGCAACTGTGCCCGTGTCAAGTTTCTATAAGACCAGTTACGTTTTCCGTTTTTTTACTTAGTTTCATTAATAAATCTAGAAAATGCCGAAAGGAAAAATGCTCACGGAGAGAAAAAATGAACAAACCGTTGCATTTAACCAAGGAAATGTTGGAATTAGAGAAATTGTTCGTCGGATTGGACGATCCCATCAAGTAGATCTCAATCATTTGACGCATCCTCAAGGATACGGTAAAAAGAAGAGAGCTCCACGTAAATCGAAGCTCTCTGACCGGGATAAGCGGGAAATAATTAAAACAGCTTCGAATACTTCAAAATCGCTTATGAGGACAATTCGTCAAATTTTGGGAGAAAGTCCTTACATAAAGAGGGCTGAAATAGTTAAAGCTCCAAATCTTACAGCATCTCACATCGAAACGAAACCATAACGAAAAGTTCTTCAATTATTTTTTTACTTTTACCTTTCTAGGTTACCTTCAGTGACGAAAAAAAAGTTCAATTTGAATGGTCCTAATAGTTTCAACAAGTACTGGCGTAATTTACGGAAAAAAGAACATAATTTTCCAACCAGGAATTTTGGTGGAGGCTCGTGCATGGTTTGGGTGGGATTCTGTGCCACTGGAAAGCTCAAGACAGCTTTCACACCATTCAAGGATCACATACATGTTCTGAAATCGTGACTCATACCGTTTTTGCGTGGATATCGTCACAAAAAAATGACATTCCAGCAAAAAAAATGCTGCTATTCATACCAACTAGGAAACTAAGCAATGGATTAGGAACCAAAAACTTATTTTTTTGGACTGACTGGCTCGCTCTCCGGACTTGAATCCTGTTGAAATTCTTAGGAGGATCCTTGTTCGCAGAATCTACACTGAAGGATAGCGGTACACCACGATTGAAGAGCTCAAGGTCGCTATTTCGGAAAAATGGAAAAGTATCGAGAAATCCGTTCAGCATAATTTGGTAAATAGTTTGCCAACACGAATTTTTCAGTTTATTAGCCGAAATGGTAAGGTTGTCAATGTAATATGTAATATGTAAATCAGACAATATTTTTGAATTTTTCATTGACAAATAATAAATAAACAAACAACTCTTTTGAACGTAATTGACATAAGATATACTTGATTCTAAGCATTCAACAATGTTTGAATGTAACTTGTAGAAATTCTAACTGTTTGTGTTGCAACGAAACATAATCAGGGTGGTCTTATAGAAGTTGGACAGAGTGTACATATTGGCATATCGTTACTGAAAATTCACAAATATTTTTAGTTAAAGCTGTACATCAGTTGTTTTTCACTGTAATCAATTTGCATAAAAGTAGTTACCTCATCAATGGACGGTTTTTTTTCTACCCATCGTGAACTCAAACCAACGAACTTAGACATTTATCAAGTATGGTAAAAGGTCCTCGCAAAGGTCCTCGCTATTTTATACGAGTGAGTACTTTTCGCTATTTTATACGAGTACTGCACGCTATTTTATACGAGTGAGTACTTTTCGTGTACGCTACAAAAAAAACCAAGCTCACCTGTAGCGTTTGTCAAACCACGGTGAACTCAAATATCGATGCATGCAAACGTGCATGTGAGAGAGAGAGGAACGAATTCGTTTTGGGGGAAGTCACTTCAAAATGCAATGAGGACAATTTGAATGGGAAGAATGATATAGTCGAGTCGGTAGAGTGAGATAGCGACTAAACGCCCGACTGACTGTTCAGTCGTTTTGGCGGAGAAACTGCGTGAAGAGTCAAAAGTCATTTACCGACTGACTATGGATATAGTCAGTCGGTTAGTCAGCCGACTATCCTCAGTTGACTATGACTATGCTGAGCCCTGCTTGCCATCAATGACTCGTAACAGTCTGGCTCATCGAGCGGCGCTCACGACCGGGGAACGCATTTGATTTTGCTATCAGAAATTTTTGATTAACTCTATGAATGCATTTGTGTGTGCATGTGCGCGTACCTGTGCAAGGGCGTTTACGTTGACATTGACTTTGACCGTTGACCGTTGACGTTTGCCGACAAGGTCAGGTGAGGTTACGTCACAAAAGTATGACAACAGACTGACAACAAGCCAATCTAACTATCAAATATTTTTCAACTGATTATGCTTATAGAAAATTTTCTCAATTTCACTATAACATCGTTTAATTTCGTGTGATTGATACATAAAAACGCAAAAAAAAAGTGTTTGCAGTGAGTCGAAATGTTGTCACGTCACGCTGGAATACTTTTCGTGATGCGACAACAACTTCTTGAGACAGATGATACTCCTCTATTTGTGGACCGATCTTAACCAAATTTTGTGGGCTGTTGATCCTCGTTGTTTGCTCAGAGAAACCCAAGTATTAAAATGTTTGAACTTAGGTTGATTTTATAAACTAAAAGAATGCTCTATTTTTGTGTCGTGACAACGCTTCAAAATACCTGTTTTTCAAATCCTTACTTCTCATAAATTACAAAATCAAACCTAGGTCTACACACGGCTCTTCAAACAAGTATTGAATTATCCATTCAATGGTATATAGACATTGAAGTTTGGTTAAGCAAGTGCAGAGATATCTCAAGAAACATAAAAATAGTGAAAACTTGAAATATTTTTAATATTTATCTAGTTTTATAAACTCGTCTCTCTCGAAGGTTGGTGCATAAAAATCAAATTCGTTTCAAGGAATTTATGTTAGAACTAGTGCTTACTCAGATAACGTTTTCAATTTTCTCCTAAATCTTGATTTGAAATTCGGTTCTTCGGTTCAGAACCTCATGGAATGGGTCAGTAGCTTAAAAAAGCCTTGAAAACAAACGATTGAAATCACACCAATCTGTATATAAGCTGGCGTCCGCTCGACAATCCTTTTAGTTGTGATTGGAAAGTGACAGCAAGATGGTCTCGCTCGCTAGTTTCAACACTATGTTCTTTTCTCCCAATACCATTTTTTCCTGTAGTCGGGTCGAACGGAGCCTTTAGCGAAGAACGAAGTGTGGATGACAATTCGATACAGATTGTTCACAAACGGAGCCATTGACTATGGATTTGATAGCGAAGAATACGGAATGTTTGATACGGTGTAGTGCATATTTCACCATATCAAAGAAATCACTTTGATGAAAACAGCGTTGTAAAATGATTTATATACGAATGCCGTAATCGATTGTCGTTTCCAATTGTTGGGAAGGGGTGTATTATTTTTCCTGAGTAATTCCAAGGAGGCATCAATTACTTACATAGTTCATAAAAAAGATAAAATTTCCAAGAGGTATATGATTGCTACTTATCGATTCGAAAATTTGTTTCAATAGCTTAAAAATTGTTGTGAAAACTGGCTATTGAAATCACACAAATCTGTATATAAGCTGGTGCCTGCTCGTAAATAAATCTCAACAGATCTTCGTTTTTATGGTGCTGAAAGCGGACACGGTTTGCTGAGGACGACAATGAAGTGTCTTTTTCAAGGCAAGGGTCACGAAGGAGTTTGAAGTATAGTTTTCTTTTCTTCACAAGAGCCCTTCTCAGGGCTACAGAAGAATGAACTTTAAAGTTTATAGTCTCTACAATCCCAGAAGAAGGATGAAATCCATTTAGTTCTTATTGCGATGTGGATAAAATATGATCACGCTCACACGCCTATGCATTATGCCCTTCTCTCCCAATTCCATTACTTTTCTGCAACCAGGACTGAACGGACCCGCATTGTTTGGTGAAAGCAGAAGTTCTATTATAGAATGCTCACGAATGCCGCTATTGACCGATGAATCCAATTGTCGGGGCTTAAGGAGGGGGTATTATCTGCGCTAGATATTTCCGAGGAGGAATCGATTCCTCCTTTGAGCATAAATAAATCTTTTCTGGCTAAACGAAGTGGTATGATAATCACATTATTCGAAAGATGAAATGTCTACGAGTTATATTACTTTTGATTGCTAAGCCAATGTTAGGCCTACGTCCACCTTGTGGTTATATAACAGATATAACCCATTTATAGTCTGTTTCACTATTATTTTCGGTTCATATGCAAAATTGATCGTTGGTAAACATTCAGGGTTTCCTTTCATTTAAGACCAATACAACAGGAGCTAAAAGCCACGTAATCAACAACTTTCGCTGAGATATCTTTCTATATTTTTTTTTTTGTTTTGAAGAATTTGATGCATAAATTAAAAATAATCGGAACAAACAAAACTGAAAAATTTAATTAAAAGATTTCAACCAATTTTTCCATTAATGTTTGGTTCATCAACAGAATATAACATTGATAAACATTCAGAACTTCTTTTTTTTATTTCAGACCAATACAACAGGAGCTACAAGTCACGCAATTATCAACTTTCGATGCGAATTTCCCGGAAGACTTAACTACAAATCGATCAATTTGAAACTAAAGCAAATTTATTTTGTTATAGATAAAAATACAAATATGCCAAATTTCCAAGATTTTAATTTATTTTTTTTAATTAAATTTTATTTAACTAAAAAAACATTGAAATTGAAAAACAAGCAAAGTTCACGCTTCCCGTTGTGTCTTGTCCTTAAATTCGAGTTTGCATTAACTTTATTGATAATAAATGTTAACCCCTTGAACGGAAATGACGTTTCCAACTCGTCATCAATTTTTTTGAACAAACTGACGTAATGACGTTAAATGACAGATATGACTAAAATAATGGGGGATATTTTATATGAAACTGATAATGACAGGGTTGAATAGAGTGAATATGAACCGTAAGTTTCTGTATCAACCCCTTCTCCTAAAACTAAGAAAATTAAATCGTGCTGACTGTAAATAAATTGGATGATGCTTGCAAACTGTAACAAAATAGGATAACTATGTATTGCTAAAACGTTACACCGAAAGGAACAGCGCAGGCTCCGATAATTTCAAAGAGTAGATTACGAATACAAAAAAAAACAACAATTTCTCCTCGTGTTCGACATCCTATTGTGCGCATTTAAATCAATTACATTGCCTTTTCGAGACAATTTACGATTTCGAGTCTAAAACTCATACCTCAGACGTCTCTACGCGACTATTGTTCTTCGCCGAGCGACGTGAGTTTATTAAAAATTCAAACTCCGGACACCGGTCATGAATAATTTATCGAAACTCGAAACCCAATTTCACCGATCAGAGTGTAGAGTGTTTGGTGAAACGTGTCTTCTCGGTTGACCACTGGGGGAAATTCAATCCGAGACAAAGAAACTTCCAAAAAAAATCTACACTCTCGAAGCATCGAATACAGTAAGTGATAGGTACCACACTTTCAAATTGTTTGATCCGCGCCTTTTTTGTTATGTTTACCTTTGCGGAACCTGAGAGCTCGCACCAAGTCACCGCTGCAGTAATTAAGAAAAGAAATTGTTGCTGGGTGAAATTTGACGCGCCGCCTCGCGCAAACTTACATGGATCCGTTGGCAGACAGATTGGCCGGATGAAGTCCGTGATGGGAACGCGATCGTTCAGTCGCAGCAGCGCAATGTCGTTGTCAAAATTGAGGAAGCTGAACTTTTGAGCGATGGCACGCAGCACGAATCGGGTTTCCGGCCGGACCGAGTCATCGCAACGGTTGTGCTCACCGAATGTGACCTTGATCATGAACCACATGAAGCTAACGGTTGGGGAAGAGAAGATGGAAATATGGGTTTATCAGTGGACTTGAATTGCTGGAGTACTTAGTCTGAATTTGTAGTGTTTCCAGTTTGTAAAGAATGATAATACGGCGAATGCAATTACGGTTTGTTGGCAGAAAATAGCTTACCCTTTAACACAGTGCGCTGCCGTCAGCACGTAGCGATCGTTAATCAGCATCCCGCCGCAGTAGAACCGATTGAAGTAGCTCAACCGTGCCATCCAGGGAAACTCGTTGATCCCTGTGGGTGCTCCACCGACGATTCGCGAAGCATCGTTACGCTCTCCACAGCCTGCAAGCAGAGATAATAAAGCAACATAAAATATACATAAATTCCAACAGACGCCGACATTATGTGCAGTATATATTAATTACCCAACAGAACTAATCAAACATGTTATACATCATACAGGTGGCTCGAGGAAAATGCTCATAAATGGATTGAAGTCCGCTGCGTTATGCCGTGAGAATGGAAACACTATGATTAGTGCGATGCGGATCGCTTGTAGGAAGGCAGTATGTACAAACAATCATTTACTCCGATTGTAGCCTCCGGCTAGCCAATCTTCCATCACGCTGAACGTCTCCGCATTGAGGGGTATCCATTTATCAGTTTGTATTGACGCGCCACCAAGAAGGGGTCATATATCTTCGATTACACCGTGAGGAAAATGACTCCGGGATAGTAATAAATCCCGATGTAACACTGTAATCAAACAATGAAATAAACGTTGGAGGAAAGTGGAGGAGATTGCATCCAATTTGGGAACGTTTGTCCCCAATGGATATACGTAGCAACGTACGAACGAACTGAATCATTCACAAATTGTTCGGAATAGGTTCACAATCTGTTCATGGGATTGCCATCAGGCTGGCTGATTCAATCAATCGACTTTATCATCGTTCGACGTGGAATATTATCATAAAAAAATCATTAAAGCAAAAGCTCACACCATCAAAAATGAATCGTCATTAATTTCCAGCTTTCCAGCTCAAATGTAAAAGCTATCGACATAATAGCCCCTCGTGAGCGAGTCTGGGGCAATTTATAGCCATACAAAACAGAATTCACAGAGCTTTTTTTTGCCTAACTCTCGAGAGATAGGTACAAAAAAACTGAAAATTATATGGATATAGCAATTAAGTCGTACGAAAGCTGTGAAAGTGAACAAAACATGATTCATCCATGAGCTGCTTTGGTAGAAAGAAGTCATGCTCGTCGTCATGATTGAAAATATCTGAGTATTGAATAGTGAAAAAAATGTTATGATGGATATATATTCGTTTTTTTTTTAGCAAAGTAGTTCGACTAATGGATAAGAAAGATCTTTTCAATACTATATGTGTATTCGAAAAAGAAATATTGTGAAACGACAACATGAGAAACTAGAATCTACTACATGGGCTGAAAAGTCTCGGGATTGTTAATGGAAACAATCGTTTTTCGGGCAAAGCTGTATTCCTCAACATTGTTTTCTTCGAAGGCAATATACCAACATTTCGATTCCCTTTCTGTAGAACGAAACGTCTATGTTTTCGAAATATGCCTTATTGCCACTCTGCAGACTGCCTATTGGACTCAGGAGTATGGTAATGGACCCACGTTTCATCCATCCATTCACAAAACGTCGAAAGAAGTCCACTCGATTACGCTTCAACAACGCGAAACTGGCTGTTGATTCATCATCGCGTCGCTGTTTTTGGTCGACGGTCAGCAAACGCGGAACCCTTCGCGCGGATAACGTTTTCATGTCCAAAATGTCGTGCAAAATGTATCTCACTCGTTCTTTTGAAATGCCCACGGCCTCAGCTAGCTCGCGAGTCGATGCGCTTGTTTTACGATTTCTGGATTCGTAGCCTCTTTAGGCCTTCCAGAATACGATATTCCTCTTTTTCCATTTTCTATATGAATGCTAAGGTAGTGTACTTAAACAACTGTGAACAAATAAACGAAATGTCTTGAAACTTCACACATAAGCTAGTGACAGATGAACCTCTCGAAATGAATCTTGTTCATTTTTATTTGCGCCATCTGATTATTCTTTAAGTAGTCTAAGTAGTCTTGGAGATCAGGTGCCAATGACGAATCAAGTTATCCCAATCATTCACATTTGATCCTTAGAATTTTCCAGTGACACTTTTGACTACGAAGATGTCTCTGATTGAATGAAAAAATCCTATTTCGACTTTGATGATCAATATTACACAGATCTTCTGGCAGCTATAAAAATTGATTTAAAAATTAAAAAAAAAATTACTTTAACAAAAAAAATAGTGAGGGGTTGTGTCTAGGACTCGACCGCATACTCGACATAGTACTACGAAATGCTATTATTCAGTCTGCGTGTTTGTCCCTTTGGATATTATTATAGAATAGATCGAAATTTTTCGTATAAACTTTTCAGTTTAGATCTGCCATCGAATTATTCCACTTTTCTAATAAATAAAGCATTAAATCCAAGAACACAAAAACGTTTACCAACATGCAGTCTATGGCTCTATGGTTAATAGATGCTGTAAATTCTGCTTTTACACTCTCCCCATCGGTACAAGTTTTCATCAGGCGGAGCATAAATTGAAATAATTCCTCTCTCCGCAGTGTCCGCCAACCCTTGTTCTGTTCAACAACTATCGACTATTGCACAGAATGTATGCACTGAGCTGCGAGAGTAAAATTATTTTCTGTCGATTGATGCAAATGTCTCTGCGCACTATCGAGAAATGGTAGAGCTTGAATCGCAGTATATGCTCTCTCCACTCTCATTGCCCGTACAACGAACGCTGCATTTCATTCGTGTATCACGTATATGTCAACGTCTTTCCGATCTGCTACAACAAATTATTGAAGATGAGCGCTTTTCATTTATTTGGTTCCGTCCTCACTATGATTCGAAAGCATACTTCAATGACTTCATACTTGTACCTAAATAAATGCAGTGTATGTCCATATTTCTAAATTATGAATACTCTTCCATATTCACACATGCATGTCCTCTTCGAGACTGTTGAAGTGAATGCAAACGAAATTGCACTGCAGTGTGTAATCTTTTCCATTCTTGTATCGAGCTGTGTGTGTGCGTGATATAAGCATTGGGAATAAATGATGTCCACTAGATGGGCTGTGCTTACTAGCTCCCTTGCGACTGTGATTTGAAATCGCAAATGGTTTATTTATACCGAATAAGCTGAGAAGGGCAGAAGCGAATGTATTAGTTTCTCGTTATTGACGGTGCGGGTAAGTGTATTGCTTAAACTTCTGCACAATTTTATCCTGACACGTTCAGCTGTTGCAAAAAAAAATTACAAATTTCACTGGAATAAATGATTTGTGCCTTCCATTTTCATAGTCTGTATGTAAGAAGTTTGTGTGTGTATGAATATTTGTGAGTGCCTTCATTACTTACAACCCACATACCCACAAACGTTCATTCAGGTACAATTCGGGATGAAGTTCTCCTCTAATTTTCTCAAAAAATTTATCAATCGGAAAAACAACAAAACAATAACAAGGAAATATCATAAAAACCTTTAGGACCAGCTGCATGAAACAAAATGTGACAAAAATTTGCTTTGTACAATAAAAAAAGCTCAATCATTACAACGCATCGTTCATAACAACAATTTTGTATAGGCAAAACTGGGGTATTGAAGCCTGAACGATACCCTATTAACCTGATTTGACTCCCCTTATGTTCCTAAAACTCGAAAAACATCATCTTGGCAAGCGTATTTCATCAACTTAAAAAGTTATTCTGAGGGTAATCCAGAAAATCATTTAAGGGATTAGATACATAAAATAGGGATTGGAATAGAAAAATAGAAAATGTATTTTTGCCTGAGAGAGAATATACTGAACTATGGTTTCTATTTTTCGGTCCGCGAACTTTTCAAGCAGCCTTGTTGTCAGTGGCTCCCATGGCAAAGTGGCTGGCGTCACAAATGATAGCTTCGAGTTCGATTCCCGTTCAGATCGAAGTTTTTTCCCCGAAGAAATTTCTTCCGATTTGCGCTGGTCCGCACGCACTGCCAGAATGTTCATGGCATAATTCTTTTTCGGAGTTCTCAACCAAGAAGCGATAAAATTGGTGCAAGTAAAATACTGTCAAAATAATGTCCTTCCTAAAGGTTTCATCTGATGCAAAGTTGGAGAACATTATCAAATCATGCACCACGTTGGTTTCCATCTTGTGGAGAATTTCCTTGTTATTGTTTTGTTGTTTTCCGATTGATAAATGTTTTGAGAAAATTAGAGGAGAACTTCATCCAGAATTGTACCTGAATGAACGTTTGTGGGTATGTGGGTTGTAAGTAATGAAGGCACTCACAAATATTCATACACACACAAACTCCTTACATACAGACTATGAAAATGGAAGGCACAAATCATTTATTCCAGTGAAATTTGTAATTTTTTTTGCAACAGCTGAACGTGTCAGGATAAAACATATTTTATATTCATTTTATTAGCAGACCTGGCGAATTTTATCACTTTCTTGAACTATTGTTGAAGCATCAAATGACTTCATTTTAAAGCAACTATTGATCATTCGTCAAGAAATGTATTTATTCTGACAAGTGACAGTAAAACAAAGAGCGAAAAGATTCTGGTTGTTGGGTCAATGGTAATTTGACTCCACATCTGCACAAAACAGTCCAGGTAGCCAAACTGCCAATGTTCCAGTTTAAACTTTTTTAAACCAGTTTTTTCCTCGATCCAGTCAAACAAGTAAACCCTCAAATCTTCCAGTTTTTAAAACTATTATAAAGTTTTATCCAGTTTTTATATATATATATATATATATATATATATATATATATATATATATATATATATCCTTCTACTCATCTTATGTAAAATAAATTCACAATGTATAAATATGTTGTGTTGTTTTGGTATTGAATGTACTTTTTTTAATAATGGAATAATATTGTGGGAAGGTATTTACGGTATTCTATTATAGTATTTTACCTCGTATCTAATGCTAATTCATACTTATTTGAGGTCGAATTATCGAATTATTCGACCCGGATCGGATTGCCTAAACGTTGTATTTATTTTCAGATATTACGATACACTTGGGTAAAACTTTTTTTTATTAGAACGCTCAATTCAGAAATATTTGTTATCTGCTATTATGTATGTTATCAGGTACAACCTAACCTGAAATTATTCCAGAACTCTAATGAATAGACCACTGCATAAATCAGAGCACGGAGACGTCAGCCCCTATTCAAATGTTAGCGAATGGTAGCTGAAACTAACCAAGCAGAAACGTCTAACAGGAGGAAAGATAATACACCGTGTATTGATTTATTGTCTTCTTCTATTCTACATTCTTCGTGAGTGTGGAAAAGATAGCAACGAAAATAGTCAAAACAAACACTATTGAAATGTAAAAATTCGCGTTCAAACAAGAAGAGCAGAAGATCGAGGTTTGGTTCGATGCTGTGATCTATAACTAGAAATCATGTCCCTATGTCCCTCAATTAATCACATTATCGAGTAGTTTTGCGACGATCTTCTATCAACGATTTTTGAGCATGAAGCAATAAATACGAGATTTTTCGAGTTTTACCCAAACAAAATCATATTTTTAGAGGTTCTAGAAGAAAAGATCCTCAAATATTGTTTCACAGTAAAGTTCGAGCGTTTGGAAATGCTATTTTGATCTGTTCGTATGATATGATTATTCAAAAGTAGATTTAGCCGTTTTATGAACTACATATAAATTCTACAGGAAGCTTCAAAGGAAATTCTTTTTCTAAAGCTTTGGAATAGGTAAAAAAAATTATATAAAACAAAGCGAATCTTATTAAAATAAGGCAATTTTACAGGATTCAGTTTTCTTCCAGTTTTTTAAGGTCAATCTTCCAATTTTTTGAAAAAAAATATTGGCAACCCTGCTGATAGCTAATGAAACTTAAGGCCCCTGATACTTAGAATCCCTTTTCGAAAAATGGAAGATTGGAACATAAATAATTCTTGAACATTGAAGTTTCTTTAACGTCAATAATGAAATTGCACCAATGGTTTTCATTAAAAAAAATTCACAGCTTGGCCGCTAATGGGTTCTTAAAAACCCAATCATCTCGTCGAGTGAAACCGCCTATCTCCAATCGTTCCGAATTTCTCATCATTAGATTAATAACTCCAAATATAAGAGTGAAAAATTAGAGACATCCTAGCTAGTCGTGACCTCAACCTAATGCAATTTCTCAAAAGAAGTTATTACTGAATTGTTAGTCTTAATTATATGGAAATAAAGTTGTATTTTAAGGTGAAATTTGACTCTGTAAGTATAACTGATTAATAAACGTTTTTGGAAAAAAATGTATGGGGAAATGGGAATGCTTCCAATTTTCATCAATTTAAACCATATACAGACTATGGGATTATAGTGTATAGCATATCAAACGAATCTTAGAAAATTTCCGATTTGATTGGTATGCAAATCGTTGAAATCCGTTCGCAGCAAAAATAG
The DNA here is from genome assembly GCF_029784135.1 of Toxorhynchites rutilus septentrionalis. Lineage (NCBI taxonomy): Eukaryota > Metazoa > Arthropoda > Insecta > Diptera > Culicidae > Toxorhynchites > Toxorhynchites rutilus. Next base: position 76,905,024 of record NC_073744.1, on the reverse strand, counting down.
TTATTAACGTTAACTTTATTTCATAAAAACGTGACCTGTTTTCTGATTTGGCACCCTTAATGTAAGACGTAGTCCTACGTCAAAATATAAGAGTGAAAATGTATATAAAAGTAAATACACAAGTTACCTCAAGCAAAACAAAAAACCGATCCAGCGCAGCATTCTTCCCCGCCATTGCGCATCGCCGCTGGTGTTCCCTTAATTGGCGGATTGCAGCCTGTCCAACGACAATGTCAACAACTTTGTCGAAATGCGAAATAAAAGAAAAATGCGTCGTTGTAAACAGACGCCAACGTGAGAACAGGTTCAATTCCCGGTTGAAAACGCAAACCCGAAAACAGTAAAATGTCAACGAACCAGCCGGCTGCTATAAGGCTGTGTTATTTTTAGTTATTTGTAAATATCATACTTGGAGGAGGATGTGGGGAGTAAATTGATGTCCTTGAACTGCTGTTCGTTGTTCGTTTCTCTTCCTCCCATCGGGAAACAAAATTGAGCAAACTTCCAACGAGACGACACATTCTGGAACGACAAATTATGGTTTCATTTTCATATCTGGTTTGAGTTTTGAACAGGTTCGAACAAAATGTTCGGCGTATGTTTCCGAAGCAGAAGTGGAGATAGTTTAGCATTTTGAGAAGTTATACTCCTAGAATTTGATATTGATGCTATTTTCAAGCACAAGCCTAAACATCAAAAGGTTGCCTCCAAAAGATTGCGCTGTGATATCGTATGACCAATAAAACAACATTGGAGGCTCGCAGTTTTTCTGGTGTTTGTTTGATGATGGTCTCAATAATTCACACAAGGTGGCCAGATCAATCGGTCTCATTCAACTGGGTGTTCCAAAATGATCCTTCCTGTCCCAGATTATTGTGAAGTTATAGAATTTTATTTGTTTTTGTTTTTGAAACAAAATATGCTTCTGAAAAATGGATTGCATTTTGGTTCTACGTGTGAGAACAATGAAATTTCTTTGAATTTATGATTACTACTTATTTCTTGTTTTATTTATTGACATCTCGAATGAAAATTAATATTTTGTTGAATGAAACACAGAAAAAATAGTCACTATTCAAATTTATTGTATTGACTTTAACGATAAGCTCTTCCGAACTAATATGCCAACAAATAATCGAATCATCAAAAAATGGTTCAAATGTATTTTCGAAATCGACTCCAATTGTCGACACACATTTTCTTTTATGACTCGAGTCCGAAATATACATAAAAGTTTTGGAAACATGAAACATTCAACACATGCACATGATATTAATTCAGTTTTCGTCTTTAGAATTATTTTTCTCTCAAACACGAGTAGATAATAAAATTCATTATTTGATGTCTGGTTTTCTGGCAATGAAATGCACAACACAGAGAACATTTTAGGCGCAATTGTGAGGCTTGTTGACTGGTTCGCATATCAAACTCGTAAAACCATGTCTAATCATCAGCTCATAAATAAAAACGTATGCTAATACTTGCCACTCAGCATACAGTCAAGGCGTGTTATTTGGAATAGAAATCCAACCAAGTACTTTGAAAAATGACGCAATCTATTGAATTGAGACGGGAATTAGTGAATGTGAAAGTAAAATAATTATTTCTAACAAAAATCAAATATTTCAACAGTTTCAAAATCAGTTGATCGGCTAGCTATTATATTTCGCTGATGATTATATTAACCATCCATATAATCTTGTCAAATGTTTCCCACATCAACCTGGATGGAGTCTGCATAACTCGAGAGCCAATCGAGCAAATGGAGTTAAATTTGCAAGGTTTTAGGGGAGCAAGAAATGTTTCTATGGTGATTCGACACTCCTCCCCCTATCTAAAGAAGGGAGGGGCCATCTGCCATACAAATGAAATCTTGTAACTAATCGATCTTTAATAAATGCCAATTATACTGTTACTTACAGTAGAATCCTTTCATCATGACTCCGCTTATAATGATCTACCGCCTATTATTACGTAATAACACAACGAAGTTTGGTTTAATATATTTTTTTTTGTAAAAAAGTCGGATATAATGACTTCGTTACATCCATAAGAACAAATTTACATAAAAAAACCGTTCGCAAAACGCTTTGCATGACGTCAACTTATTATGAACTACCTTCGATGTCCTTATAAACGGATTCCACTGTATTTCTAATTTCTCAAAATTGTGGAATTGGCGACACAATTGAGGAGTCAAAAGGTCCAGAGAACAGTCGTATTCTTAGTCCTCGGGAACAGCAGAATTTTCAATGAAATGTTGCTTAATTGTAAACTATTCCCTCAAATCACATACACCGACACCCTGAGCCTTGAAAATATCATCGTGTGATAAAGGTGGCCGTACACTGTTTGCCCGGAGGTCAAATATTTGTTATTTTTTGACAGATAAGGTTTGATTTGATATTTGTACAAACACTATTTTGTTTGCCACTATTCAATTTTCAACAGTAGTAAACAATATAAAACACCGAACATGGAAAAAATCAACTGAAATATTCAAGGTAACCTAACCATGTTGTGCACCCGTGGCCGAGTGGTTAGCGTCTCACATTATCATGCCGGGTGTTCGGGTTCGATTCCCGTTCTGGCCGGAGGATTTTTCGTCAAAGAAATTTCCTCCGACTTGCACTGTGGTCACGCGTATTCTAGAGCTTTTTTTTATTTTTTTTTATTAATTCGTTTATTTTTACAGGCTCAGTTACTTAAGTTTAAAGGAGCCGAATTCTTAAATATATTTTTAAAACTATATATATATATATATAGTTTTTATATATATAAACAATTTTCTTACATCTATGGTTAGTAAGGTGGAAAACCGATTACTCGCGGTGTACTCGAGTTTAGAAGGGTGACATATTTTTAGGAGAAGGATGGGATATAAGGAAATAGTAACAATGTTGATGAACACTTAATTCTTAAATCTATTCGTATATCTATAGTTTATTTACATTTCAACTTATTCTACTATTTATAGCAAAGGGACGAATTACCCGCAAAGGAAGGAAAGGAGGGTATAAGGATGTAGGGACAATCACACACGAAGATCTATAGCTTTAAGGAAAACATATATATGGGACATGTAATCAAGGTCTAACCGAGCCAACACATCTCTCACCGGCACATTGGGCTGTCTTCCTCGGGCCCGAAGGGAGTTTTCTAAATTCGATCTGGCGACCAGATACACCTCGCACGACCAAACAACGTGCTCGATGTCGTGATAACCTTGGCCACAAACGCAGAGATTGCTGCTGGCAAGATTGAAACGGAAGAGTAGTGCATCTAACGAACAGTGATTGGACATGAGTCGGGAGAAGGTGCGAATAAAGTCCCGACTCAAATCCAGACTTTTGAACCACGGTTTGAGGCTAACCTTTGGGATAATCGAGTGATACCACCGGCCCAATTCATCTTCATTCCACTTGCGTTGCCAGTTAGCGATGGTATTTTTGCGAACTAAAGAATAAAATTCATTGAAGGCGATTTGACGCTGATATATATCGCCTTCAATTGCACCTACCTTTGCCAATGAGTCAGCCCTCTCATTACCCGGAATTGAGCAATGTGAAGGGACCCAGACAAAGGTAATGACATAACAGCGTCTGGGTAAAGCACTCAAAATTTCTCGTATTCTCTCAAGGAAGTACGGCGAGTGCTTTTCCGGCCTCACTGAACGGATAGCTTCGACAGAGCTAAGACTATCCGTTACAATGTAATAGTGTTCAACAGGTCGTGAGGCGACGCTGTCCAGCGCCCAGTATATCGCTGCCAATTCAGCAATATATACCGAGCAAGGATTCTGAAGACTGTGTGAGGTGCTAAAAAATACGTTGAACACTCCAAATCCTGTGGACTCATTCATAGAGGACCCATCAGTAAAGTATATATTATCACAATTGATACGCCCATACTTTGCATTGAAGATTGTAGGAACAAACCCCAATCTAAGATAATCTGGATTTTCATGGATTTTCTCCTTCATGAACAGATCGAAATGTACAGAGGAATTGATGTAGTCAGGAAAACAAACACGGTTGGGAATATACGAAGAAGGAACAACCTGCATAGAGGTGAATTCATGATATGAACTCATGAATCTAGAATGAAAATTTAGCTCGATCAATTGCTCAAAATTTCCGATCACCAATGGATTCATAACCTTACACCGGATGAGGAACCGAAGAGATAATAAATTGAAGCGATCTTTTAGTGGGAGTACGCCTGCCAAAACCTCGAGACTCATGGTATGTGTTGAGGGCATACATCCCAACGCAATACGGAGACAAAGATACTGAATTCGCTCGAGTTTAATGAGGTGTGTTTTGGCAGCTGATTGAAAACAGAAACTGCCATACTCCATCACTGAGAGAATAGTTGTTCGATACAACATAATAAGATCTTCGGGATGGGCTCCCCACCAGGTGCCGGTAATTGTACGGAGAAAGTTTATTCTTTGTTGACATTTTTTACTCAGATACCTAATATGGGCCCCCCAAGTACATTTGGAGTCGAACCAGACCCCAAGATACTTGAATGACATAGCATGAGTGATCGGTTTACCCAAAAGTTGAAGCTTTGGTTTTGCTGGTCTATGCTTCCTAGAAAAAACCACCATCTCTGTTTTCTCCGTGGAGAATTCGATCCCTAGACCAATGGCCCAGGTTGAAAAATTGTTCAAAGTATCTTGTAAGGGTCCTTGCAGGTCGGATTCGTTTGATCCTACGACAGACACCACTCCATCATCTGCAAGTTGTCTTAGGCTGCAATTTTGTGTAAGGCAATTGTCGGTGTCGCTTACATAAAAGTTGTACAAAAGGGGGCTTAAACATGAGTCCTGGGGGAGGCCCATGTAAGAGACCCGACTTACTGCCGAATCTCCGTGAGAAAAGTTCAAATGTTTCTCACAAAGCAAGTTATATAACATATTATTCAATAGAGGCGGCAGACCCCGAGAGTGTAATTTGTCTGACAAAACCTCTATTGAAACAGAATCAAAGGCCCCCTTTATGTCCAAGAATACTGAAGCCATTTGTTTTTTTTCGGCGTAAGCCATTTGAATTTCTGAAGAAAGCAACGCAAGACAATCATTCGTCCCCTTGCCCCTGCGGAACCCATATTGTGTATCTGAGAGTAGGCCATTCGTTTCAACCCAACGATCAAGGCGAAACAAGATCATTTTCTCCAACAATTTCCGTATACAAGACAGCATTGCTATTGGGCGGTACGAATTGAAGTCGGACGCGGGTTTTCCGGGTTTTTTAATAGCTATAACTCGTACTTGTCTCCAATCATCTGGAACAATATTATGCTCCAGAAACCGATTGAATAAGTTCAACAAGCGATGTTTCGCCACATCAGGGAGATTTTTCAGCAAGTTGAACTTAATTCTATCCGATCCCGGAGCAGAATTGTTACATGAAAGGAGAGCAAAAGAGAATTCTACCATCGAAAACTCGGAATCAAGATCGCACCTATCTTGTGGTATATCTCGAACAATTTTTTGCACAGGAGCGGAATCAGGACAAACCTTCCGTGCAAAATTCAAAATCCATCGATGTGAATATACTTCGCTTTCATTCGTTGAAGAGCGATTTCTCATGTTTCGAGCCACTTTCCATAATTTTTTCATTGACGTTTCTCGTGACAAACCTCCCACGAAATTTCGCCAATAAGCACGTTTTTTCCCTTTGATCATATTTTTAAATTGATTTTCAAGGTCCAAATACGTCTGAAAATTTTCAGGGGTTCCACGTTTCCGAAAAGCTTTAAATGCATTCGATTTTTCTATATAAAGCTTGGAACATATGCTATCCCACCATGGATTGGGAGGCCTTCGACGAATAGTGGAACCTGGGATGGGTTTCGTTTGAGCGCGAACCGCGCTGTCATAGATCAAACGAGAAAGGAAGTTATACTCCTCCAATGGAGGTAAACCATCTTTGGAATTGATGGCTAGAGCAATCGCGTCCGAATATTTTTTCCAGTCAATGTGTCTTGTGAGGTCATATGCCATGTTTATAGATTCAGAAGAATTCGACCCAATGGTGATGGAAATTTTGATTGGCAAGTGATCACTACCGTTGGGGTCCTGGATTACATTCCACTTGCAATCTAACGATAGTGAATTCGAGCAAAGCGAGAGGTCACGAGCACTTGGGATAGCAGGAGGTTTAGGCACACGTGTTGTTTCCCCAGTGTTCAAAACGGTCATATTGAAGTTGTTACAAAGGTCATATATCAACAATGAACGATTGTCGTCGTACTGTTCCCCCCAGGCAGTTCCGTGAGAGTTGAAGTCTCCCAAGATCAATCGTGGCTCAGGAAGGAGTGAGCACATGTCATCAAGTTGTTTGCGGCTAACCGCAGCTCTCGGAGGCCAATACAAGCTGACAATACAGAGGTCTTTGCCTCTGATGTTTGCATGACAAGCAACAGCTTCGATCCCTCCAATAGGTGGAAGGTCAATTCGAAAAAATGAGTGGCACTTATTGATCCCCAATAGTACCCCTCCGTATCTGTCATCGCGGTCCAAGCGTATAATATTAAAATCGTGGAAAGAGATATCATCTCGCGAAGAAAGCCAAGTTTCGGACAGAGCAAAAACATCACAATTGAAGTTATGAATTAAAAATTTGAATGTATCCAATTTAGGGATAAGACTACGACAATTCCACTGAAAAACAGTGATATCTCCGACCTCTCTATCTAAATTAGACATCAAGAGAGATAATCATTGCAAGGAGGGGCCATGTTTGCATCAATTGCTGTAAAATTGTCTTTTATACTGGAAGCATTGAGATGACAAGGGTTCTGATGGAGTCGGAAACATTAAAACACTTGAAGATTTGATCCAAAAGGTCAGACAACTTTATAAATCCCGATTGGGAAGTTGAGCTGGACGGAAAAACAGGGACAGTTGGGGTTTTTGATGTCCCCTCGAGTGCTGGGTCGTTCGAAGGTGAACTATTCCCACGGAAGCCAGGAGGAACCTGATTTTGCTTGTCCGCTGCACTCGATTTTTTAGGCATGCTAACAGGGGGTATCACCGGAGGGGCTTGTCCTTGAACTTTGGGAGTGGTCACATTTTTGCGCCGGGGATTCCCTTTGAAAATAAACGGTGTGCCCCCGCTAGCTGTGTCCGCTTCCATTTCATCAACTGGCAACGTGGAAAAGCTATTGTGTGTTGAGATTGGTTGTTGTTGTTGTTGGGCCAGTGGAGAAGCGAATTTCCGCAAAAGTGCGCTTCGAGCGTTCCTTTAAAGAGCGCTTCTGTTTCTCCCAGCGACTCTTGTAAGTTTCACAAGCTGAGAGCGTGTGTGGGGATCCTCCGCAATATGGATACTTATGCTCAGTCGCACTGCAGGATTTCCCCTCATGTTGCTCTCCGCAAGTGGCACAGCGCTCCTTGTTGGCACAATAATCTGAAGTGTGACCAACTGACTTGCATTTGTTGCAAGTCATGGGCTTTGGCACGAAGAGTCGCACAGGTAGTCTCAATTTGTCCACCATAACGTAGTCAGGGAGGGCGGCACCAGCAAAGGTGACTCGAAACGAGTCTGACGGCGTAAATTTAGTTTGATCCCCATCATGGGAGAGTTTCCCGAGTTGGCGACAGTCCAAGATCTTTACTTCCATTGAGGGAAGCTTCTTGAACTTGCCTTTTCCTTCTTTTTTTATTTGTTCGCTCGTCAGACCCGTTTCAGTTATCACCCCCTCAATTTCTACGTTATGGGAGGGTATAAATGTTCTATATTCGAGAGCGAAGTGTTGGTCAGCAACAATCTCGTTTGCGTGTTTCCGTTCATTCACGACAACCCGCAATTTGTTCGGTCTAACCCTGCGAATTTCAGATACAGAAGTGTATCTGGCCAGATCTTTCATTATCTGAATCACGTTAAGGCTTTTTCCTTTTGGTTTTGGCCGGAGGAAAACAACCCACGGGCCAGTTCCAGGTGCATCTTCTGGATAAACTCTGACACGTGGAGCGGAAACAACAGTGGGAGAAGACGAGGACGAGGACGAGGACGAGGATTGGGTTGGATCGGAAACATCAGAAGGGGGAAGCGAAATCGATGATGGGAGAGGGGGAGTGGAAGTAACAGTCGGTTCAGAAGGGAGGCTTGCTATTTTCTTAGAGGGGGGCTTGGAAGGATGAGAAGATTCGTCCCCAGAAGAATTATCTTCTTTTTGAGGGACTCGTTTATGTTTTTTCCAAGATCTTAAATGGGATTCATTATCGGAGATCTCCATCTCTGGAGATCCTCCACTATCCTCCATTTTACCAAAATTTCTGTCTTATTTCTAATATATTATTGATTTTAACAATAATCTCGAAAAAAAAATAACAAAACAAAAATAAATTATGATAATAATATTAAACAATGAACAAATGAGTTGAATAATAATATTAATATTAAATATTTGTACCTTAAAATAAAAGTTGTTCCGATACTGCGCTCTACTGCCCTAACCAGGGAGAGACAGAGGCTACGCGCTATGGATCAACACAATAGCGCAAGAATAGCTCACACGGTCACGTGATGATAATTCCCGTTAACGACAGCCACACGATGGCGATCCCGTTATGCCGATGTTCAACAGCCGCCAAGGGCTGCAAGCTGCAAGAGCGCTGCTTCCTTTGTTCCACTTCACAAAAGGTCAATTCGAAAGCGGACAGCAATGACCTTCACTCGTACACTATACCAATCGCACAATAGTAAAAGTGGCAACGTACAATAACGACACTGAACTTTACTCGTCAAGAGTTGGATAGCGAATGAATGTATTCTAGAGCTTGCCCCTCGGAATACATTCAAGGCGTGTTATTTGGCTTAAGAAATCTCAACTATGTATTAATGAATGACGCTAGTTAATGCATATGTTGAGACGGCAAAAGTTCCACAGGGAACGTTAACGCCATTCAAGAAGAAGAACCTAACCATGTACCGACAGGTTCGAAGAACAGACTGAAAAAATATTTTAGGCATCCAATAATTGAATATTTGCTTGTCGGGTGTTGTGTAGAATATATTTGATCAGTACACGTTGACCAAATTTTATCTGTCAAAAAGAGTCAAATATTTGGCTTCGGTCAAACAGTGTATGAGCACCCTAAGTAAAAAAATGAAAATTTGTTTGCTTCTGACACTATTCCACAAATATCCATTGCACACTGCCACATTATACTCATATAAGCAGAGCAATTCCAAATTAAATCGACAAATGACAAAACATGAGTAGTTTTGATTCGAATGAAAGTTTGTATTCCGTTTGGGTTGGAGGAAATATGAGTTTTCCAGCATTTGGGAATTTTTTGACTCATGTGTAACTTTTGAAAACAACGTATCGATTTTAGTAAGAAAAATCTTTGAAAATGTATATCTCAGAAACTATGAGTCCTACTATGAGATAGTGTCTGAGAAAGAGTTGTAAAGTATTGATGTCCAAAGGTGACAAAACATACACTGAGAAAAAAATTGGTACTTTTTTTATTTACAAAAAAACCTTTAATTTGCAATATCTAAAATACACATTTTTTTATGTTTTTTAATTTTTTTTCATATAAAATAGAAGTCATGTATAAAATTTAAAAAATGGGTACAATATGGAAAAACTATTGTTGACAAGCTTTGTGGAACATCGATTTTTCAAGAATTTTCGAAACTTGGAAGTTATGTATGTTAATAATCATTTTTAGCAACAAATTATGAATCCTGATGTGATTTAAAATAAAAAAGCTCTTAGTCAATCTCCTTCTCAATGCAGCCATTCTCGAGATAATTCAAAAAACATTTCTAATTGATTGTCTTTTTCATTTACATTTTTTTTTTCAAACTTATATATGTATTTTTTTTAATTTTTTTTATTTTTACATATAAAATAGAAGTCATGTACAAAACTTAAAAAAATGAGTCCAAGATGGTAAATCTATTTTTGAAAAACTTTGTGGAACATCGAATTTTTATGAGTTTTCGAATCTTTGTATATTAATTATCATTTTTAGGCAAAATTTTGAATTCTGATGGGATTTAAAATAAAAAAGCTCTTCATTAATCTCCTTCTAAACGCAGCCATTCTCGAGATATTCGAAAAAAATTCTAATTTATTATATTTTTTATAGTAAATAGACTCTTTTAATATGTTTGTCGTTTTATACCGCCACGTTGATATTTTATGAATTCGCTCAAAATTTTCAACATCCTTAAGGTTAAAATATATAGGAGTTACGTTGACAAAACATTTGAAGACATGTGGATTAATACAAAACGTAGCGGTGTTTTTCAACGTAACTCCTAAACATATCGTTTTACCATTATGATATATTTGAAAAAGTTGTTGAAAATTGTAAGCAAATTCATAAAATTTCATGAACATGGCGGTATTACACGACAAACATATTAAAAGAGCCTATTTACTACAAGAAAGACAATAAATTAGAAATATCTTTTTGAATATCTCGAGAATGGCTGCATTTAGAAGGAGATTGATAATGAGCTTTTTTGTTTTCAATCACATCAGAACTCATAATTTGTGGCTAAAATTATCGTCAACTTACAAAAATTCGAAGTGTCGAAAATTCATAAAAATTCGATGATCCACAAAGTTTGTCAAAACTTATTTTACCATCTTGGACTCATTTTTTAAATCTTCTACATGACGTCTTTTTCATATCAAAAAAATAAAAAATACATATATAAATTTGAAAAAATTGAAATTGAAAAAGACAATAAATTAGAAATGTTTTTTTCAAATATCTCGAGAATGGCTGCATTTAGAAGGAGATTGATAAAGAACTTTTTTCATTTTAAATCACATCAGGATTCATAATTTCTGGCTAAAAATAATTGTTAACATACAAAAAATCGAAGTTTCGAAAATTTATAAAAAATCGATGTTTCACAAAGTTCGTCAACAACAGTTTTACTATCTTGTACCCATGTTTAAAATTGTCTACATGACTTCTATTTTATATTTTAGATATTGCAAATTAATTTTTTTGTAAATAAAAAAGTACCATTTTATTTACAGTGTATGTTTTTTTTTACGTTTGGACATCACTACTGTATAAGTCTTTCTAAAACACTATTCAGTAGGACTTATAGTTTTTGAGATATAAATTATCAAAGATTTCTCTTACTAAAATCGGAACGCCCTTTTCAAAAGTTACACTTGAGTCAAAAAACTCCCAAATGCTGTGGAAAACTCATATTTCCTCCAACCCAAACGGAATACAAACTTTCGTTCGAATCAAAAATACTAATTTTTAAAATTTGCATTTTTAGCTCGATTTCATTTGGGATTGCACAGCAGGAACACTAAAAAATATTTAATTTCAATAGATAAAAAACTTACTGCAAGTAGCGTTTTAATATGGATTTGGAAGGCAATGAATATAAACACAAATATAGACATCGCGATGTGAAAAATAGCTATGGAAGCGCATGCTATCATGCTCACAAGCTATAAAATCTGAATCTCCTCTAATTCATACACCTAAACAAGCGTTGGCAGAAAACATGTCATCTTTGGCAGAAATGATGCCATTTAGTGTGCTGAAGAGCCAAATGCGCAAATAATGAGCTGTTTTAAAAGCTTAAAAATGGTTTTTATGTATGCGTGCAGACATCTTTTTCTGTTTTCTTTTCTCACTTCATTTGGGATTGTGCCAAAAAAAAGTCCATACGACGTCAATTGGGTTCGAACCAAGGCCTCTGAAATCTTCACATGCCAAATTTGGCTCCATTTGCTTGATTAGTTTTCGAGTTATGCAGATATTTGTTTTTTCATTCGTATGACAGCCCACCCTAAGAGAGAGGGAGGAGTGTCTAACCAGCGTGAAAACATTTATTGCGCCCTAAAACCTCCATATATCTAATTTGGTTTCATTGCTTGATTATTTCTCGAGTAATGCAGAAATTTATATTTCATTTATAAGGCGGAACCACAACCACCTGGAACTGGTACAAATTCGATACCCCATTTTGTTTTTTGGACTTAGCTCTTGGCCAATGCTTGGAATTTATTCATCTTACGTCAGCTTATGAATGGATCTATTGAGGACATTTCCCCGCAAACCGATTTCAAAAATCTTGGTTTGGCTCGGAGCTTTGAGCATAGAAGTGAAACAAGTCAAATTCGAGGACCCGGGATACCTGGGTATAAATTTGGCACTCCATTTTTTTATTTTTACAAGTTAAAAGAATCGTCCTGAAATCACTGAAAATGTATTTTTTTACTTTTTCATACAAAATAGAAGTGAAGTACACTATCTTACGTAAATTAATTCAACTTTGACGAAAAAGCATGCAATTTTACAAAACAAAGAGGAACAAAAAAACGATTTTTTCAAGAAAAAGTGAACAAATTTCATTTCGATTAATTTCTAACTAAAAAGTAAAACGAATCAAAAGCCTTTACAAAAGTCGCAAGCGTAGTAATCAGTCTCGCAATCGGTGCAGGCGGAATGAGCCCACGAAACCATCAACACTATGTTTACATTGGGGTGCCAAATAACCTGCATACCGAATTTTCATTTTGGAATGAAATCTATGAAATTTGTGATTAAAATCCCGATACACTTACTCGAATTCGTTGAAGAACATTGGCGTCTCGTGGATTCGATCAACGATAACACCGTCATGTGAAATACACCAAAAATTAATGATGACAATTTTTATTATGGATACCGATAGACTTCAAACTTTCTAGGCCTTGTAATTTAATTTTAATTGTGATAAATTCATCGCCCAAAGTTTAACATTAGTTGAATTACATTTATCTGTATAATCCTTTGCTCGCATGATGCTATGGATTTTTCTACAACATAAACAAAAAAGCGATGAAGAATACTTAAGGACACCACAAAAAAAAACAAAGAATTTATACCCCCAAGAACGATGGCTCTTTGGGGGACTGTTTTATCCGGTCCGTTCATGCTGGAGATTTGCTGAGTTTATATTCTCAAAAAGTTTCGCAAACAAAAAATTTAAATGTGAACAGGTGACCTTTTCGGTGTGAGTATACACCAATGTTGGCTCCGTTGCGCTCAATGGCACTCAATGCGCTGTCTAAAACCGCGAGTAGATCAAATATTACTGTGGAGACAGGTTTTTCAACGATTGGTTGACGAAACGGAGCTTTGAAATTCGCTAGAATATCTTTAAAACTATGAGATGAGAACAGTATGAATTTTGAAAATGTATTCATTTTTTCATTATTTTATAAAGATAATTGGGCGTTTGATAGAGATACTGATGAACGTTTAACAAAATTATTATATAATGAATATATATATATATATATATATATATATATATATATATATATATATATATATATATATATATATATATATATATATATATATATTCATATATTCATTCTGATTGCAACTGTCGCATCATAAGCCTGATTTGGAAAGATACATCTATCACTAACTTGTTATCAATCAATGGTCAAATCAGGTTTTTATCCCCATACGATCAATTTCAACAAAATAACAGCCTTTCTTTCTAAAGTCACAGAAACTCTAATTCTTTTGTTCCAAGTTGTAAATTGTATCATTCTTCTATTTGTTTATGCAATTTTTTGATCAAATTACATTGAGTCTAAGAGAAACAACCCAAATTGATTTTTTATCACTGGAAAATTTTGTACCAGAAAAATGCTACTCGGGGGAAGTTTTACTGCCTTATTTCTCTAAAGAAAAGTGCAGCGGATGACAGTCTTTATTTGCTTTATAGAAGCTTACAAAGAATACGGACTATCAGTAATCATTCGGTTTAAACGATTCAGAAGCAACGATTTTGATTTGATGATAAAGAACACGGAAAGCTCCTCCAATTTTTTGTTAAGTGTATGAAATCATCATAAGAAAAATTGAATAATGCTTGGTATTAAAATTGTTGTTTGAGCATTCATTTTCATTAACTTTTGGAGTAAGCGAACTTTACAAGGAATGCTAATCACCACGACCCGACTTGACAGACTGCTAGTGTTGTTGTGAATAGCTATGTTTACGTGAAAAAACTGCTTTGAAAAACTTGCCAGGCCTGATTCTTCCCATTTTAGTACACGAAATTTGAAAATCAGGTTCGTCACTTGTATCATTGACGCCACCTTCATCGTTTTACTTCAAATGCACCGATTATACCATGGACTACATACTATAAACTTATGCCAAACAATCAAGACAGCGGTAGTTAGGAACGGAGCATATAATATAATGTGGTTTAAAATGCACTGATTGTGCTGACAAAAAATAAGCAATCACCCGGAAAGCAATAGACCTAGCGATATAAAACTCAACTTATTGAAGAAGTGATTCGAAGCACCAAGTTGAAACGAAAACTCTTCCGAATAACATTAGGCAATATTCTGAAATAATCGGCCGATATAGAAATGATGACTCAGTAGAACGGAATTGATTGCAGAATCATTCGAGCCGTGATGTTTAATACTTACGGCAGCTGCATGCACTCGATGGCGTATCGTGAGCCGGTGCTTTATTGGAGCCTGCGCCGAACATCAGCTTTGCGTTATCCACGATACTCCTCTCGTCGGTATTTTTATTCGGAGTTGCCTTCATCTCGTACTTGCCTCGAGCGGCCAATTTGCTATCCACGGCGGACACCAAAAGAACCGACAGAAGCATACCAACGTACACTATCTGGGACCATCTAGCTGTGATGGAACACTTCATTTTGAGTTGAGTTTCCACTTGATGCGAAATTAGAACTTATTTTTGTTGCTGTTGTTGTTGGTATCCACTCGAAACACAGACACAGCAGTTATTCTTTCCAAACAATCGTTTGAACTAGACCGATCAATCGGTTCATGAAAACATCTAACTGCTCATTTTCTTCGCACTTTCTGTAATTTTACTATCAACAACTTCACCAGAGTAGAATCAAGCGACAATGATGACTTTTTTCCAAGATCTGAGGCTCTAGCAATTATATCACATCGATCGCCACATCATATCTATCACATCCTAGATTTATCACAGTTATGTACACCAAGGTATTCCACCAATTCACCCACTAGGTACGCCCAGCACAACACGTCTGCACGGCTCAACCATCAACACTCAAACTGCTCAATGCCACAGAACTCCCGATCGATGAAGGTTACCCATGCCAACATCCCACAGATCCGCTCTCCCAGATTCTCTTCATTCTCCCGTAGCTTGTTCAGTTTAACTTTCTTTACTGTCACTTTGGCTCTCTCTCTCACTTATTGTTGGAATTGGAGTTTCCCTGACCATCACTGTCATCATCATCATTACGATCACCACTGCCCACCATCATTTCTCGCAGAGGATTGAATTGTAAACAAAGATCCGCCAGTCATTCGATGACTTGGCCGGAAAGTATCTCCGTCTGTTGTTTTGCTACTCTTTATTATTATTTTCTGTTTTGTTAGTTCATTCACTTGTTCTCGAGTCCCATTTCTATAAGCTTTCCATTCCACGAGTCCATGAACTTGGATCCGCATGATCGTGGTGCATGTGATTTGTAAGAGAATCCATTCTCATTACTGTTGATATTACAGATTTGTTGAATGTCTAATTATCTGCGAGAGCGATTTCCCATTCGAGGCGGTTTTGTACATGAAAAGTAGCACTAATAAATGGACCAATCAAGTTTATTTATCGCTCTTTCACATTATCCCTATTGAATGGCTGGAGAAATCGGGAACTTGTTAAATCAATTATCGTTGCCGTTCATTCCACGAATTGACTAATGATTCAGTGATAATTTTGAAATATTGATGCTTTCCACAGTTTTTTTTGCCAATGATCGTCCCGAAATTGATGAACTTAAATCAATCTGGAATCAATTAGTGGTGCTATTCTGTTTTGCTACGATCGGACTAATGGTTCCGTGCCAATTTTGAGCTAGCATTTGAGCATTTTTTTGTCGATAGCGAGACATGATCACACTCTGACGTATACTGATGGGGATTTTCGTTCCTTCGTATAATGGAGACGACCATCATTGATATGCTAAACCATGGGAAGGACTGGGAAGGCTTTTGTGATTGTTATAGGTAGGTACAGGGATGTCAGATGTGGAGAGAAATCTTCATTTTGAAAAAAAAACAAGCAAGCAAACATAGGTAAAAAGTCTCTAAAATAAATCAATTGAGACATGCCAAAATCTAAGAAAAAGGTACGAGTTTAATACACTCGACAAAATAAAAAATCACAGGAGGGTTGCGTCCGAGACACGACCGCATAGTTGACGTAGGATTCCGTTAGGCTATCTGTTGATTTTGGATATGTTTGAAGAATTACATCGTTAAACTCTTTGATAATGGTTTGGTGGCCCTGAAAAGGGCCGTTTTGTTTGGTTGTTGGGTATTGTTTGTTCGCTCCGTCAGTGTTTACCGAGTGATGATGACAGAAGGATGGTAAACAGTCCGTGGATGGTGCATATCAGATAAAAGATACCGGAGTGGAACGAGATATGATGAAAACCGCCCTCTGTGATCCTAGACGAGATGCCTCCTGTGATATTTATGGATGAAATGAATAAAAAGACTCACCAATGTAATATGAGGGGCTTAGAATGCAAGGGGTGTAAGGGACTTGATCGATTTCTCTTCATCGGCTTTCTCTTTTGATCATTACTTAACTGCAAACACATTCCTAGCTTATTTGACAATGTGGACGATAATGTCAGAACCTCAATTATCGGTTTCTATAGCAAAATCTAATTGGAAAGTTTTTTTGTGCCGATTTATTCGCGAAAGAAAAAGTTGATGAAGAGAAATCGATCAAGTCACTTACAACCCTTTCCTTCTGAGCCCCTCATACAAGATAATTACCAATACTGAGCAAAATTATTATTTTTTCTCATCAGTAAAAACATGTAACTTTAATATAGAGAAAATATATTTGAAATGGAAAAATTAATTTTATTTTATAATTTTTATTTACTGAATGTTTATTCAACCCAATGCGAATTTTAATTGGACTAACAATATCTAATACTATATGAAGATCATATGAGAAATATTTTTTTCTAATATTTCTTCGCTTTTCGAATTTTTTTCGCCGTATAATTTTTCCTTGGGTGAAATGAACACAACAAAACAGACAGCTCAAACCAAATGACCCATTCTCGAGCGGGAACAGACCATGGTTTTTATTTATGAAAATTGAAATAAATCGTTTCATATATCAAGTCATCTTTAACACAACTGCTACCACACACAATTTTACACTTACACTTGGGCTAAATTTTTCACAATACACGATCGGTCATTGATATGAAATTCACGAAGCAACCAACATTAAACTTCCAAATTTAAAATTTATTTGCTAGAATTTATCGTATCACTCACCTTACTTGCAATACAAAAATGCCCCGACTTGCGTATATTTGCAATGCCGATTCCCCCCAGGCAGCTTGGATTTGATGTCTCTGTCGTCAATTTTGACAGCATGTGTCGTCAATTTCGACCAATCAGAAGTGGGTATTTCCGTTGCGATAGGGATTGAGATTTCTTAATTGTTCGATAGTTCTGTTCTTCTATATAAAAAATTGTTATGGAGTGCCAAAATCGATTGACGCAAAAATTTCATCAATCCATCATGAAATGACTGTGCAATAAGCGTTTGAAATTGGACAATTTTCACGATGGATTCGATTTTCGTTTTCCAATCTGTACCCCAAAATGTTCCCGAAAGACGCAATCCTACGTCAAAATAAGAGGAACAAAGTGCGCTGTCGAAATTCTTAGCTGATTTTTGAAATGCTGTAACTTCGTAGAAAAGCAACGCATGAAGATAGGATGTTCATCACTTTGAAGCTTCAACTTTCAAGTTTCAGAATATTTTACGAACGAACATTTTTATTTGGTACCTTGTAAAAACATAACTCGAAAACAAAAGAAAACACCTCTCTGATTACTGGATATGTTAAAAAAAATCAACTACAAAAAAACCTTTCACCATGTAAACTATAAAAAGCAAATACAATCAATACAATTAATCAATAACGAAAATGAAGTCCATTTTTTCGCAAGTGTGATATTTCTCAAAGAAGACGAAAGATGATTGGCCTCAACTTCAACAGTTCAGTAGTATGAATTAAAAAAAGTCAGTTTAGGAAAAAACCATAAAAAGTTTATTTTTTGAACAACCCTATATTGAAAATGGGCATCCTACTGAAAAAAAACGGATCTAATATGTTGGGGTACGGACCACTTTTCACATAAATCTGAGAACCACGATATCGGTTTGGCATGGAATGGCTAAATAGATAAATGTTTGTGTCCCGAAACATAATTGACACAATATGTATGTTTAAATTGTTTGAGAAATGAACAAAAAAAACTCAGTTTTTCAATTGATTAGATGCTGGGAACACATAAATTAATAATTTCATCTTTTACTATAGCGAGCAGATAGAGTGTAATGGAGTTCTATAAATAGCGTTTAAACGGTTTGAAGAATAATAAATTGGATAAAACTGCATAAATCCTTATTCAATTAATTCCATCCTCGTGCACGTTTTTTTAAAACAGAGTATAGTTTCTGGGAATTACGAATAATATAGCTTGAACAGATGACCCAATCCAAAAGATTATGGACCAAAGATCCAAATTTCAAATCTAGTTTTGGGAGAAAATTGAAAACGTCATTTGAATAAGCACTAGTTATATCATACATTCTTTGAAACGAGTTTGATTTTAATGCACCAACATTTGGAAGGGCGAGATTCAAAAACTATATAATTATTGTTCGATGCCCGGAGAAGATACCTGCAACATCTGTACGTTAGCTTTCCTCGCACATCGAATACAATCCCTTGTTCATCGAAGTGATGAACATGTGAAATGACAAGTCTGACGGAGGCCATACTAAACGTCATGGAGACCATAACGCTTCCGTTGAACTCAATATATAAAGGCTTTCGAGACGACTCATCCTCCTCCTTTACCTCTCTGACGGCTGAAGACGTCAGCCTTTGAATTATTTTGATGATTTTTAATAAAGTGAATTAGAAAGTAATAAAGTAAAAGTACTTACCGGATAGTTTTCGCGTAGTGCCAATATCTCCAACAATTGCCGACTTGGTGTCCGCCGAAAGCTGAAAAAAGGGTTACTTACCTGATGACCGCTCCGCTGCTCCCGCTTCGTTGTGCCCGCTCCGCTGCTCGCGCTCTGCTATCGCTAATTATATTTAGAACATTCCAAGTTTTCACTATTTTCAAGTTTCTTGAGATATCTCTGCATTTGCTTAACTAACATTCAATGACTGTATGGATAATTACATACTTGTTTGAAGTGCCGTGGATAGACCTAGGTTTCATTTTGTAATTCAAGAGAAACAAGCATTTGAGGAACAGGTATGAAGATGCGTTGTAACGTCACAAAATAGGTTTTTTTTTTAGTTTATCAGATGAACCTAAGTTGAAACATTTTTATACTTGGGTTTCTCTTACCCAACAATTAGGGTCAATAGGCCACAAAAATTTAGTTAAGATTGGTCCACAAACAGATGAGTATCACCTGTCTTAAGAAGTTGATGTCACGTCCAAAAAGTAAACGTTCCATTCCAGCGTGACGTGAGAACATTTTGACTAACTACAAACACTTATTTTACATTTTTAAATATAAATCACACAAAATTAAAAGTCTCCAACCGATGTTTATTGTAGGACATTTTCACAATTTTACTATAATCATTGTGAAAATTTCCTACAATAAGCATCGGCTTCAGACTATTTTATAGTTCTATTGGTTTGTTTTCAGTCAAATACTTTTGTGAAAAGATTATACCTGACTTTTCGCTGTTTCGGACTGTTGGACATTAATGATTAGTTTAATTAAATTCAGTTCCGTTTCAAAACATACAAGAGTGATATGTGTTACTTATTGACATGGTTTTTTTTTCATCATGGTTCAAAAACTGCATTGAAAGCAAACTACAGGGTCTTTCATATTAAACGCTCACCAAAAAAAAGTCGAATAGCTCCTTATAACTTTTTTTCGCTCCGTCGATGGTAACACTGCATTTCCCACTTCGAAACGATAATATTTGGCTACTCGTGCAGTCTGATCGGATAGTTTTTAGTGTCAAGATGTACAATTTACAAGAACGTGTATTTTTAGTGAAATCGTATTACTCGAGCAAGCGAAGCCTTAATGAAACTTTGTTCTCATATGGTAAGAATTTCATCATTTCTCGTCGTAAATGGCCAAAAAAAAAGTGTGAAAAGTGTGTATGATGAAGTTCGAGGAAATCGGTAGGGTTCTCAATAACAAGGCTGACAAATGTGGCGCCAAACGAACCGCGCGCACGCCGCAGAAAATCGAGCAGTTGCAGCAAAGCGTCCGCGCCAATCCCCGCACCAGTCTCACTCGTTTAGCTCAGGAGATCGGGGTGTCCTCTTCCCTGTCATGATGGTCATTCTCAATTTCAAACGTTTCATCTTCCAACAGGATGGAGCGAAGCCTCATACCGGTGATGAAACGTTGTTGTCTCTGCGTAGAGTTTTCCAATCGCTTCCCTGCTCTGTTTAACTGTGAATGGAATTGACCGCCATATAGTCCGGATTTAAGTCCACTCGTTTACTTCCTCTGGGGGTACGTAAAGGACCGTTGCCAATAAGCCACAAAATTTGGAGGAACATAAAGAAGAAATAACTCGGATTTTCAACTGCATCGAAGTCATAATATTAGAGTTGTGCATGAAGAATTTAGTTCACCGTTTAAAACGCGTCATCGAAAAAAGGGGTTGTCACATCAAAAATGTCCTAAAATAAGCTTTATTTTCGTTTTTTGAAAATAAAAATCGGTTCAGTTTTGTAGAAGTTATTATAATTTGTTGCGTGAGCGTTTAATCTAAAAGACTCTGTATTAAAATCACAAAAATCTTAGATATGCTTGAAAGTCCATCAAAGTCAAGATTGATCAGCGGTTGATGCATGCTCGCCCTGGCCAACCTCAGTTTCTATTTTGCTACCGTGTTGAACGGACGTGCAAAATTTCTCGTCTTATAATGCATTCTCATATATTATAGCGCGAAAAAACCAGAAGCAAAACAAAAGAGAAATATTTAATAGGGCCTACCGCGTCGGTTTTCATACCGTTATGTGACAATTAGTTGTGTATGACTGAATCACACTTACTTACACATTGTATGCGCCATTAAATAGATAACGGTGGTGGGGGAACAAATATGTAATAGCCTTGGGCCGCATTACGAGAAGAATTTTCACGATGTATACTGAGTGCGCTATGTGCATTGGTAATAAGGCCACAAATGTTCTGTAATGTTCTAGCGAGAACGAGAATGAATCATGAATCACCCATCTTCATCTGCTTCTACAAAACCACACAAACACGTCTTTTTCAAGGCCACCAAAACTATCATACAAAACATTCTAAAATCATATCCGAAGTAATCAACTGCGAATTGGTTTCTAAGATTGTTTGATGGAAGAGAGCTTCTGTGAATTGAGGAGCGTGTTCGGATTAATTGGTATTATGGTGATGATCAATTATAAAATTTCTCAGCCTCCCAGATTTTCCTAGTTCATTCGCTTCTAGTTTAAAAAAAAAAGGCTAATTTATAAAACATGATAAATCAAGAATTACTAATTGCTTATTTTTTTCCGATTGATCAATTTATTTTCGTGAATTGTTTCCGGGTGAAAATTACGTCAGAGGGCAGCGTATTTCGAGCCTGATATGAATAAAAAAAAATTCAGCGATGAGAGTATTCATTTCCCTTGTCAGTGCTAACAAAAGTTTGTATAAAGAGTTTCAATCTTGTGAATGTTTGTTTCTCATCAGTTATAATTTCGTCGTCCTAAGTTAACAATGCGGTCCTATCTTTGACGCCACCCTTCTTTCTTTATCTTTTTGTTTTGCGACCCGCGACACTATAACTAACCCAAGTTTGTGGCACCTCTGATAAAAAGTTTAAGTACCGCTGCCTTAGAGGGACCCATTGTGGAGTTGTACAAAGAACGTGCACATATAAATGCACACGCAAACGTCAACGGTCAACGGTCAACGGTGAAAATCAACGTCAACGTGAAAGTCATCTTCAACACGCAAAAATGAACGACTTTGCACAGGTTCGCGCACATGCACACACAGATGAATACATAGAGTTAATCAAAAGTTTCTGATAGCAAAATCAAATGCGTTCCTCCGGTAGTGAGCACCGCTCGATGGGCCAGGCTTGTGCAAGCCATTGTTGGCAAGCGCCAGAGTGAACTTGTTAAATAATCACGATGTAAAAATTTGGGGTCGGTTTAGGACCATCCCGACTTTTTCCAAACAACGGCATGCCGTGTACTACAGGTAACAGGTAGATTTCATTTATATAGGTTATTTGAATTAACAAACCACAAGCAATTAAAATTGTTTTGTTTTGTAATTTTTCGCAATCTAAAAGAACATTGAACTCATTTTCCATACAGATCGAAAATATTTCTTCTATATTTTTAAAGCAATGAAAATGCAAAAAGTCAGAAAAAAGTCACCATATTATCAAATTGTTAGCGTTTGACACTACTGAAAATTCGGTAGGAAACACTGTTCCTGAAATACAAAGGGGGGTTGATTCAGGACCACCGTTCGCGATAGGATCACTTTCCCCTATAGAATGGACTTTTGGAAAGGGACAGGAGGTCTCAGAGGAAACTGAGAAGTATTTAAAGTAATAAAAAACATAAAATCTAGTATATAGATTGCTACAATACGGAAAAATTCTTATTTAATACATCTTACTGATTGTGTGACGTGGCAACACTTTGTGGGGACTGTTTTTCCGCACAGAGCGCGTGGTCACATCATAAATTACATGTCGATTTTTGCAAAGTTCTTGCGAGTATTTTTGAAAAAACTAAAAAAATCATAGCACAAAGTTTATTTATATGTTTTGAAATGGAACTGAAAAAACAACATTAATTTTCAAAGGTGGTTCAAAAGTTACATCACAAAAGTATTGTGCTGGCAACAAGCGAATTCAACTGTAAAATATTCTCCAACTGAAGATTCTTGAAGGAGATTTTCTCAATTTTACTTTGACAACGTGTAATATATAGAAATCGTGTGAAACGAGACAAAAAAACTGTATTTTGTGACTCAAAACGTTGTTGGATGGGTCATGTTTTTGCTACCATCCAAATTTGTAGTTGTCAAAATAACAAAGGTCACCTGTTGCTGGTTGAATGATGGCGTCAAATGCAAAATATTTTCAATTTTTGCAGTGTCATCAGTACTTGATGCTCTCGCGTTCCCGTTGAGACCCAACCGTGATCGGTTTATTTTCGAGTCTGGCGTTCATATCCATCAAGAGTTTTGGAAGATAAATGATTTCAGCGGTAGAAAATATACCCTCCTAACTCGTATGTAGACGAATGGAAGAACTGAGAATAGCGCAAACGAAAACCCAGAGCCCCCAATGGGGCAGATCCCGTTAAGTCAGGAAACCGTAGCACGTCAAGCTGACAATGCGCGATTGAATTAATGCACTTTGCTGCGCTGCTCCATATGTGCATCTCTTCAAAGATAAGAATCCGCCAGCGGTGTAACGGATTCTAGACGATCTGATCCGATGGTGTGACGATGTAACAAAAACTCTTCCTCAGTCGAACTGAAGTGCGCAGCAACCACAAAAAGTGCAAAACGTGAAGGAAATGTCTCATTTAATCGGTGCAACTGGTGTAACATCATGTTCGTGCTTATGTTTAATCACATCGAATTGAATAACCGCGCATTGCCAGTATTAACGCCGAAGAAGAGAGAAGAATGATAACACCAGGTGTAACGGACATCGCTCGAAGGAGTTTTCAAGATAGCACGCGTTGCGGGGGGCTGATCCATTTCAAGTGCTGAAGTGCCGCTGTTGGAGCAGTAGAAGGGAAATATATCGGAGGGCGCTCCGTTTGAAGTCAGCGCAATTAAGACATTTGAAAGAGCACAGCGAAGTATAAATCTTTTTCTCGATCTTCCAACATTTACTGATTGAACCACGAGCGTGTAGGTCGGGAAAACGTTACCAAATAATAATCATATGTGGAGCGCATCGAAAAACTGGGAGAAGCGAAACGAGAATATAATTGTATCTTAGGTACCGATTTCCACAACTAAAGGGATGGTAATGATCGAAAAATGAGATTATTAGACAGGGTAATAGATCCCCTATGCGGATAAGTGGTTTTAATAGGACGAGTTACTTACAACAAATTAAAATTGATCCGTGATAGCATTTTCTAGAATATACTTTTTTTTAAATGTACGAATTTAGTTTTTGGCGATACCCGTCATTCAAGAATCATATTTCGCGAAAATGATCAAATCGACCTGTTTTAGAATCGGAAATTGAATTTAGGAATCCAAAATGCTCTGGCATACAGGATTTTTTGCTTGAATGTTTTTTTAAATATTTGTTGGTGAATGACAGCTTAAAATAATTAATCTTTGTTTGAATATCGTACGTATGATATTGCTTTCACCGTAGAAACACAAACGTTTTCGTAATACCCAACAGGTTTTTATAATACAGTGGACGGCACAAAGGGATGTCGAGTACCAATATATATCAATATTCGAACAAAACTATTTTTGATTTCAAATAATGGTATGCAAACATGAAACTCCAAAGCTCATTTTGTCATAAACACATCGACTTATATAAACATAAACACATCGATCCTTAGTCTACGTGACATGGAAAGGAATCATCAAGAATATTTTGTTGTGTATTTTACATTGGTACGCCCTTTGTTTCTGTCACTTCATTGTTTACCTCTAGCACAAGCATCAATTATGGAGTTCGAATGCCAACCTCTGGTAACTAAGTGAATATTTTTTGAAGTCGTGGATGCCGTAGCTAAATGGGTGGACACAATATTTCAATGCAGCTCCGAAATTTCATTGTGCGTGTGTTCAAACGTTATGAATCTGAACGGAAAATAGCTGAGAAGTATAGAGTACGTCGTGGAGCAGTTCAGAATATTGTTCTGAAGCATTCTGAAAATCAAATAATGAAATTTTCCAAACGATTATAATTCGATCATTTCTACGCATTTCTATGCATTCAAACAAACTTATGAATAATTGCAAAATTTCGAACATTATCCAAACGTCCTATGTTTTGATTGGTCCAATAGACGCTCCTCCAGTTTTGTCGTCCATATTAAGCAAGTAACATAGCGGCGAGCACAATTATACGTGCAGCAAGTATAAAAACCGTTTTCCGCTACATGATTTCAGTGTTTTACCATCGTCGTCGACGGCGGCGATGGCGTTCGACTGGTCTTTCTCATGACCGGGTGCATGCTTATGTTGGGAAATAATTTTACAGATTGGCTTTTTATCGCTCTAATGTTTTGACAAACGTCGCGCCTCTCGGCATTGAACTGTCTGTCCTTGTCAAGGCTACCAAATATTTGTTCATTTCTCGATATCGCGCTAGAGAATATCGCAACAGTTATTTCGTTGTCAAATAAAACAACAAAGAATACGATAATCGATAACAGCGCGTTGTTAAATTCGCGTTTACATAGCGCTAGAAATTAGTATTTTTATTTTTAGGTAGTATTTACCAAAAAATTCGTCACAAATGCCATTTTTTCCTAAGAGTGTAGCAAGTCCTACATGATAATTGGTCATTGGACGCATAACGATTGCACTTCAAACTGGACATCATTTGAATAAAATTTCTAATAATGGTAACACTTTAAACCAGGCTCACTTCGAAACTATGGGAATAATATGTTATAACCATCATTTAGAATCATTTTCGTTCCATTCATTCTGCCATCTGCCGCTTTGTTACAGAAAACTTGGCAGACAGAAGAAAATATCTTGCACTTGAACGCCTGAATTGTGCTGCTGATGACAAAACTGCAATATTATTTGTATTTAATTGAAATGTATTAAATTTTCGTGAGACACCATTGACAGTTACGCTGTTCTCATTTTAATCTGCAAAGAAGTCGGACCAATGATTTCTCCGGACCATAAACTGCACCAAATAGTACAATTTTCGAAATGCATCGGCAGCTCTTGTGTTGCTTGTGGCTGCTCGTCGCAGTAAATACACATACATACAGTAAATACAAATTTTCCTTATCTACATATCTATTTAACCAAAAATGTACTTCATCGCCAAACATAATTTTTCGATACAACAAAAATAAACAAAAAAAAATCGATGGTTTGTATCCGAGACATGACCGCTTGGGACGTAGAACTACGCAATCTTTCTTTCTTGAAATTTTTTGGTATATCATTTCGGATATTATTTGCGAATAAGTCGAAATTTCACAATTAATTCTTTAGTAAAAAGTTCCGGGACCCTGAAAAGGTTTAATGGCTTGCGTGGTTTTGTAGAATCATTTCGAAAAGCAACGATTCTTTCTTCCCATTGCGAAAGCAATACACTAATTAGTCATATGTCGCAATTTGTTCCTTTATATCAATGCACGCGTTGCACTGAATAGTTAACATCTTCCGTACATCGCCATTCAACAAGCATCAAACACGCGTCTAACGGATGCACCCAGTTGCAGTGATAAAAATGAAACATCGCGAGAATGACCTTTTATGAAAAATCGTTTCTCGACTCTTGGTCAAAACCATCAACAAAGCTAGGAGCTTGTTGCATCAGAACAGAGCCGATGCGCACGAGAGCAAATACGAATGAAAACTAAAAGTAACGAAGGTGTGCTATTCATATGTACAGGAAATGAACAAGTTCTGAGTTTCGCGCAACGAAAACAAGCAACACACATAAGGCCAAACAACGACGGCTAGAAGCGACTTATAATCATTTGCACTCTTCTCTGTTTTCGCCTGCTTTGCCATGGCTCGGATGGTTGTATTAGTTGCAATGCCAGATGAACTTCAAGTGAAATATTCGCTAGCGTCCTCAGCTCCAAGGGAAACATAAAACACATTTGTTGTTTCGGACACATTTGTTGTTTCGGACATAGAAAGATTCTGAGAATTTCTCTCAGAGGAGATGCAATACTTATACGCTAGCGACAGCTTACTTACTTTGCAAGGGTGGAGTTTACTTCGCAAATATTCTCTTTTCGCTATCCCCCTTCGTGGTTTCTATTCCAGCGGCTATATAAGTTGCCCGTTATTGATAGTTCTGTTCGGGAAAGCACACAAATGAACAGAACAAATATATGGAGAAATGAGAATGCTTCCAATTTTCATCAATTTGAACCATATAAAGACTATAGGATTGTAATGTATAGCATATCAAGCAAATCTTAGAAAATTTCCAATTTGATTAGTATGTAAGTCGTTAAAATCCATTCGCAGAAAAAAATAGTATTGACGTAACTTTATTTCAAGTAACATGTTTTTTGATTTGGCACCCTTAATGTAAGACATAGCCTAAGTCAAAAAAATTAAAGAGCATTGATAATATACATAATATTCAATTATTGGACATACACAGGAAACAAATATTCATAGAAGATCATAGAAGTTGCTCTAAATCACGTCGAAAATGTCCACGGAGCCTCTGACATCTCTGTTGACAAGTGATATAAATCAATCAATCGATTATACTTCCATCCATGTACGGTAGAGTGCCAATGAATGTATGGGAAAAAATCGACCCTAAAATTTCAAAAAGTTACCCTATACAAAATGATCACCACCTCGAAAAAGCACCCTATGCAAAATTTCAGCTCAATCGGACTTAAGGGAGAGTGTTTGAGTTTTTTGAAAATCGAAAAATCATCAAGGGGGAAGTAGAAGAAATCGGGGTTTAAAAAAAAATGATGCCAAATGTCTTAACATGGCATAAAACGTCATGATCTAGTATCATCTCGAAAAAAAATAGTTTGTCAAAAATCGGCACTCTGGGACTCTGGGACTGTAAATCTCGACAAGTAATGCAATTTCAAAACATTTGGCATCAAATTATTTTTGTGAAAACCTCGATTTTCGGCGATTTTTCGTTTTTCAAAAAAACTAAAATTTTAATGTTTGTGACACCAGTTATTTCCGAATTAGCTAATATTTTGCATAGGGTATATTATCGTGCAAATCAACATTTCGTAGCAAGTTCCGAATGAAAAATTGAGATAATTATTGGCACCCAAAACCATACGTTTCGTTTCGTATTCCGAAAAAAAGTCCCAGAGTGCCGATTTTTGACAAAAATGACAGATGACACTAGATCTCGACGTTTCATGCAATTTTAAGACATTTGGCATCAAAAAATGTTTTCGAAAACCCCGATTTCCATTTTTTGATTTCTCGATTTTCAAAAACTCAAACTTTGACCGCTTTGCGCCACCTTCCCTTAAGTCCGATTGAGCAAATATCAGCTCATAGTGTTTTGTTTTCGACGCGGTGAACATTTTTTATGGGTAACTTTTTGAAATTCGAGATGACCATTTTCATTGGCACCCTAATGTACAGTGACTGACTTTTGAAAGTAGAAAGCAAGCGTTCGAAATATTCTATTCAGATGATGATGTATACATCATTTTAAAGCTTAAACATTCATCTTTTGGAATATTTTACGAACATGTCGTTTTCTTGGTGTGTGTGGATGTAGTGGACCAAAATATCGAGATGAAATAAAAAATCGACTTCTTTCTGTTTTTCAAAAATTTTGTAAAGCTTTAAAATGATGTATATACCATTATCCAAAATAAAATGCTTCGAAACCTTGTTTCGGATTTCAAAAGAAGTTATATCTGTATGGTGGCGTACGAATTCTAGTTTGAGTCACTGTATCTGTTCCCACAAGTCGCATTTCTTTCAATTTATTCGATGCACTCTCACAGTTCCATTTATTTACAACGTCGAATCATTTAATTATCCTAGTACTCGCTAACAGTCGCCTGTAGTTTTTGAACGTCAGATCTCCTACTTATTACACAAACATGTGTCGTCCATATTCGCTCGTAT
This sequence comes from Toxorhynchites rutilus septentrionalis, assembly GCF_029784135.1. Classification (NCBI taxonomy): domain Eukaryota; kingdom Metazoa; phylum Arthropoda; class Insecta; order Diptera; family Culicidae; genus Toxorhynchites; species Toxorhynchites rutilus. The sequence continues at coordinate 76,876,106 of NC_073744.1, read as the reverse complement.
CCATGGCAGATAGCGGGCGACTCGCGTGTAAACTCCCGGATAGCCGGCTCGACCGCAACCAACGCCCCAGGAAACGATGCCCACGATTTCATGTTTGTCACCATGCCGCACCAGCAGTGGTCCCCCGGAATCACCCTGGCAAGAGTCCTGCTTTCCTTTGCCCGCACACAGCTAAAACGAATTGGGATATTCTTGTCAAAATTTCAAACGCGTTAAAAACACGTGTTCTTACCATGTTCGAAGTTATCCGTGATGCTCGGTATTTCATACTCCTACACTGGTCCAGCGTTAGAATGGGTACGTCCACATGCTGTACGATTCCTGGCAGGGTTCCGCCCTCGGCTGTCCGTCCCCAGCCAACCACAGTGCCAGTTTGACCCGCCGGTTCGCTACGTTCCTTAGGCAGACAAACCGGTTTGATAGTTTTCGTGAAATCCACCGGCTTTCTCAGCTTCAGCAGCGCTATATCGTGATTGTATGAATTCTGATCGAAGCTCCTGTGCCTTATGATGGCCGTAACTGCACGCTGGATCGCCTGAGTTTCCGTGGTGAGGAATTGATCGTGGTCCCCGAGAATCACTCGGATTTTGTTCCGCTTCAACCTGTTCGAATGGTAGATGCTTTAGTACTTAACTTTGGGTGAAAATGATTAGCCTTACCTCCGCACACAGTGAGCCGCTGTAAGTACGTAATCCTGAGTTAGCAGGGAAGCCCCACAGTGGAACTGGCCATCGTATACCAGTCGAGCAAGCCAAGGGTACTGGTTTACCCCTGTTGGTCTTCCACCAACGATACGCGTCTCTTGGTTCGCTGTGCCACATTCTGTTCGAAAAGATGAGAAATTGTTGGTGAAATATAAATATAACGCTCGATAGATATGCAATTGATGCGTTCATAGCTGATGTTTTCGCTACCTTTCGAACAGTGTGTTCATAATTTCCTTTAACACGGAAAAATATTGAAAAATTATGACTTCTGGTTTAGCAAAAAAAAAAAAATGGCGGAAAAAAATGTGGTATAGTATGCGATCCTACATGGAAAATTACATTTAATATCCCACCCGAGGACTAACAGTTCTCGAGATATAACCAATTCTATATGATGAAAGTAATTTTTTCGAAATCTCTATACGTGGTCAAAACCTCAGTTGTAGTGTCTAGCAGCAGTAGGTATGTATTTTGTATTATTTCACGAACATGATTTTCATTAAAAAAAACTTGTTATATCTTGGTAACGGTTACTCCTAGGATAAACGTTATATTTGGTTGGGGAAAAAGAAATCTACTATTTTTATGTGAAACTCAAAACTTAATTTAAGAGTTTCGGAATGTCCGATTTGGGTCATATATATGACTGGAGATGAGAAATAGGCCACACACGATAATATTGTGCGAAAACGATCGTGTTCAAAGCGTAGTGAAGCATTTCAAACGCATATAGCATAGGGTTTATAGTTTTTGATGTGGAATTACAAGCGAATTCAATTTTTATATTACTTTTTCTCAAATGATTACGGTTTCGTAAAGATATAAAAGATCCGTAAAGATTCGTTTTGCGAAATAAATCGGCCATTACACGATCAGTAACATTGACATTATCAGTAATGACAATACTAGCAAGAATCACTCCATCCCGCATTATTATTATTTTTCAACCCTGACATGATCATTTTTATCACTTGGAGGAATGCAGTAATTCTAGCCTTCAGTGTCGTAGGAGAAATCAACACATTTTTGAAATGAAAATTATCAATTAAAATAAAATTTATTGTATCAAATAGACATCTCCGTCGATAATTTGAAAGGTTTTCTGCAAACAATGAAAAAATCTTGAACGAAACTTGTTTCTAATAATGATTTCTAATTATAATTTCAACAATTTGATCTGTTCTTATAATATCTTTCAATAATGGATGAAGAAGGTTCAAAATAATATGTTATGAACAATTAACACTTTCGACGCCCGTCACCCAGATATGGGTGACACTTTCCTCGCTCGAATTGAGTAGGATTTTTAGAAAGTATTTGATAGAATAGGCACCTAAATGTTACTATAGGATTTGAAGAAAAATAATAAAATCATAACCATAATATAATACTGTTTATACTATACTTTTTATTAATTTATAGTACGGATGGTTTGTACTGCAGTTTTTTTGCATAACCCCTATAATATGATTTGGCATGTGTTATTGTCATCAATTCGTCTTCAATTGAAAACAAACATTGCTAGATCATATAAAAGTTATCTATAAACTAAGTTTGATCTTCATTTAATAATTAATTAAATAAAGTTGGGCTCTGCAAGAAACTCAAAAACGTCGCGTTGGGCGTCGAACGTGTTAATAAAACATTTTGAAATTTTTTATTGATCTATCAACAATTTAAAGCTGTATTTTGTCATAGTATTCTTAAAAGCGTATGCCATTTTTTTACCATTTCAATACCATTTAATACCTTCGTAGATGTCAACACCGTATCTTAACCGAATGCTTCACTCCCGTAATTGGGCAATAGATGTCGACACTGTATTTTCGCCATCGCGAATTAACATTTTGAGCTTCGTGCACCATCGTTGTGAAGCGAAAATGATAGCGGATTTTCAGGTGGAATGGACAAACCTTGTAAATCAAAAAATATAAATGAAAATCATTTTTTTCGCACCAAATATGTTGCTCCATGTAGTAGAGCAACAGGTTTCTCCGCAAATGGTGAAAATACCTTGAACTAAAATAATATCTGGGTATAATTTTATTTTATAACTAGCAGACCCGGCAAACTTCGTCCCGCCCAAAAATTATTTTTCGTTATCACATCCACGTTTTCTTACTAAGCGCTGTTCATGGGTCCAATCGCAGAATTATTCATTGATTGATCTTCTAATCTACCCTTTAAAATTACCTTTCACTATAAAATTCTAAGTACTTCTACCAAAACTCGACATTATAATATCAGATTATTTTCAGACACAATTCTCGTCCAAGATTTTTCAACTACTTGTAAATAACATGTTCCTCCGTTACGTTACATGCCAAATTTGGTTTTATTTGCTTGATTAATACTCGAGTAATGCAGAAATTTGTGTTTCATTTGTGTGGCAGAACCAGCCCCCCCTTCTTCTTATGAGAAGGCCCTAAAACACCCTAAAACATCCACATGCCAAATTTCATTTCATTTGTTCGATTAATTCTCGAGTAATGCAGAAATTTGTGTTTCATTTGTATGGCAGCCCCCTCTTAGAGAGTGGGGAGGAGTGTCTCAATACAGTAAAACATTTATTGCACCTAAAAACCTCCACATGCCAAATTTGATTTTATTTGCTTGATTAATTCTCGAGTTATGCAGAAATTTGTGTTTCATTTGTATGGCAGCCCCCTCTTAGAAGAGGGGGGGGGGGGGTCTTTGAAGTATCTGACCATCATAGAATCATTTACTGCACCCTTAAACCTTCATATGCTTAATAGGGTTTCATATGCTTGATTAATTCGCGAGTAATGCAGAAGTTTGTGTTTCATTTGTATGACAGCCCACCCTACGAAAGGGGGAGGAGTGTCAAACCACCATAGAAACAAGTTAGGTGTGACGCTAACCACTTGGCCACGGGAGCACTTCAGTTTCACCCATTTTATATAAAATAAATTCACAATGAATAAATATTACCCATCCCTCACCCTTCCTATTGGTGCTCATAGAGTGGTGCAGGGCAAAAGTGTACATTGGCCTTTTTGAAACAAACGAGCATAAAAATTCGGCAACAGTGTATTCGTTTGACACATTATTACATCAGCAGCTCACACATATAAACAAGATACATTTCATGAAAGTGGCAAAAAGTTATGAGGTAAGAAGAGTTTTGCGTTGTTTGATCTAACTTTTTCAATTTTGATGGATTTAGTTATCTAAAATAACTGGGAACTTCGAAACTACATTGTCAAGGAAACTTTCATTCTATAGCAGATAATAGTGCGTATTCGTTCATGTGAAAAAGTTCAAGGATTTTTTTGGAATTTTGTTTTATTGAAAATTGCTTGTTGGTCAAAAGTGCGCAGTGGCTGTGGGGTAATAGCTTGCACCAGCGTTTTGCTCTCAAAAATTATAAAATGTTTTCAACCTTTTTTTCACGGGACTCACAATAAGAAAACTAATTTGAAGGAATGCACGAAATGGACCGACAGAGGCTATCGGATTGTGGCAGACGTCGGTATTTCTGAATCAGCTCTGAGGAGTCTCATATCAATAAGTGATTTATGATTTGAATCTTTTTTTATTGACATTTCTACTCCTGCTGGGATGTGTCAGCGAGCACCTAGGGCGGTTCAGACCAGTATTTACGAGTGAGCAGTCTGAGGATGTGGCGAACCATAGCAGAGCACTAGACAGAGCTTTCTATGATATGACTCTCAAAGCATTACGGCACCTGGCGTTTGATTTTGCGGAAGCCACCAACCTCCAGCACGAATTTAATTAAGTTGCAAGTTGGGCTTCTAGCTTCATGAGGAAACATGGTCTGTCTCTCCGAACCCCACAACAACGCAACGAAGCAACAGCGCAATACGTCGGAATCCTCAGAACGGAAATCCAAGATGAAGCAGAGAAAATAAACAATTGCTTAAAAATAATTCAAAATGAATTTCAAATAAAAAATGTTTTTATTTTCACCACGCATTCAATTGAGTATCGGTTATATTTCGTTCATGTTTATGTTTTCACAATAAACTTCAAATAAAAAAAAGACAGGTGGGAAATGTCGGGGACATAACCAGAGAGACGTAGGACTAAACCAAGACGATTTTATATTGATGGTCAAATTGGATTTTTCAAGATAATGGATCTACTGGCCAAGGCCTTTCATTTGATATCAATATTGATGAGGGGTTCGGAAAAAAAATATATATCGCCATTTTGTTGTGGTGGTCATTTTGGATTTGCATTCCTCATGAAACTGTTTTCTATTAGTCATATCCTTTATTTGTTACCCATATTGGTGCAGTTGTGAGAAAATATGTAATCCGTCATTTTGTGCTGGCGGCCATTTTGAATTTATATTCTTCATCAATACCTGTATTCTACTAGTCAACCCCTTCATTTGATACCCATATTGATCGAGTTTTGAGAAAATCTGTAATCCGCCATTTCGTAGCGGCCGCCATCTTGGATGTTTAAGATAATGAGATACGCAGTTTTATAATGACTACACAGAAAAAGGTGTTTTCCAAATTTCAGATCAATCGGTTAACAGTAAGGGGGTCAAATTTTTATTAATGTGGTACATCGCTATAGACAAACAGGTTACATACTGCACATCCCATAGAAACTCTTGTCTCTTCCTCTTGCGGTATCGCACCGCATACATCGCCTGCAAATGCATCGATAAGAGTTGAGATGAGGAACACTCCTTTCGTCAATAAACCTGGGGTGACATTGCGCATTTCAGACGAGTGATTTTTGTTCGTTTCGACCATTTTGACATGCCTTTGACCAGCTTTGTTCACGAACCCAAAAATTTTAAAATTCTCTACGAGACAAATTTTGCTCTGAATCTAGTACATCAAAAATATGAACTTGAAAAAGATGCATAATACCAAAATCAATTCGAATTGAGTTCGAATTTTCTCGAAACGAGTTACTCGTTTCGAAATGCGCAATGCCACCCCTGGTCTTTTGTTCTTAATCGCGGTTCATAATCTGTTCAAAACTTCACAACAGTACGGTGATGAAACAGGCGTTCGGCGGTCAATGATTCGATAACACTGAAGAAATTCGTGACGCAATTACATCGTACTTCAAAAAGTTGGACGTTCCGCACTTCGCGCTCGGAATAGAAAAATTCGTGCCACGCTATGAAAAATGCCTCGAACGTTACGGCGATTATATGTATATAAAAATAGAAAATAAAACGTAGATTACGAAAATCACCTTGTTTTTTGTCCAAACTTTATTCGCGCGATTTCTGAGGCGCTGAAACATATTTTTTTGAACGACCCTCGTACATTAAATTTCCAGACAACGTGTTGTTTCTTGACAAAATAGAGACAAACAGAGTCAGAAACTCTTACATCTATTTTTGCAACCTGTTGTATTCTTGAAGTGTCAGAACCAGTATTCGTCGATTATTTCGAGCAAAGTACGGTTGCTGTGAATTCCAACAAGGATTATGCGAGCTTCTGCTCGAAATCTTTCTTTAACATGTTCGTCGCCCACTCAGATATGGATGACACTTTTCTCGTTCGAATTGAACAGGATTTCAAAAGAAATTTGATGGAATGGTCACTGTTTATGTTTAAATATAAAACATTAAAAAAATCATCATCATAAAAATATAATGTTTATACTATACTTGTGATACATACATTGTCCTCCTGGTTCTTATGAAACTCATGTGTTTTTGATGCCAATGACGTTAACCTCCATTTTTTTTTTAAATATTGATAAACCATGTAAAACTTGTCTACAAACAGAGTTAGACTGTCATTTAAATTATTGTTGACTAGATTTAACTAGATTTAAGAAACCAACTAATGAATGAGCACATGCGTTACAATTTTTAAGTGATCGACTATACAAAACATTCCACTGAACTTAATAATTGAAATTAAAATTTTCAGATACAAATATTATCGAACACATTCAATACGTTATGAAATGAAAATATTTACTTCAGCGATCAACCTATTTTCAACATCTTCATTTGTAATTCAAACCCAAAGTTGGATATGATTCCACACAGACGGGCAGAATCCCATTTTCGCTTAGGTGGGTTAATATTGAAATCATGTCATTGATTTGCCTGAATCCCGTTAAGTGGTATACTGTTTTTTTCAAGACCTCAAAAAAACAGTTCTTCATCTTGATTGGCAAAAAGTGGTCATAATTATCATTAATAGAAACTTTAAAAAATCATAATATTTTCCATAGTCACAGTTTCAACTTGTTCGCAGTTAGCATATTTTGTCTCCTAACACGTTACTTAACACTAAACATATCACGAGGGGTCAAATGACCCATTTTAAACACTTTGTCAGAATTTTCTTGCAAAGTACATTGTCATTTGCCTACACTACTTTTCTCAAAACATGCATCGAATGTATTTTACAGTGTTTACTTCTCTCTTGTTATTTTTTTCTTTTACTGAGAATAATATGTAATCTACTCTAACATTCGTTCGTGCAAACATTCATATGATATCAAAAAGATTTGTGTATGTGGTTGTAATACAAAACCATTGCATTACACATTTTTGCTATTACTTTATATATGTTGTTGTATTTGTTAACGAATATTGAATGATTAGAATAAATTGTATTGCTGATTATTCAACCGGTAATCATTCCAAGCTACAGTGCTATTTTGACGTAGGACTACGTCTTTCATTTCTATACCGGGGTGTAAAATCAAAGTTTCGAAAACGAAAGCGTTACGCCGGAGACCGAGATTTTGAGCGTCAATAGCTCTTAAACAACTGACCAAAATGGTATGATAAACACTTCATTCGAAAGATAAAATGTCTACGCGTTCTATACTTGTTACTTTTTGATCCAAAAACTTGTTTCAATAGTCTTAAAATTGCTTTCAAAACAGGCTATTGAAATCACCAATCGGTATATAAGCGAGCGCCGCTCGGAAATCCACTCAGTTCTAATTGAACAGCGATTGGAGCATGTTGTCGCTGTTGTGGTGAAGCTCTTCGTTTATCATGAAAGCGCGGATGAACGGTGTCACCAAGAGCCTGTTTGTGCACCTTAGGCCAGACATGAATCCATCAAGAGGAGAGTGATGCCACAAACGGTTCCCCGGGAAGATCTCGAAGCAGCCGCTACACACACACACACATATACGCGCGGAATTCTTTCCGTTTGGATGCCATTCAGCATCGAGAAAGATCCGGAAAATAATCTACCAGTTCCTCTGGGAATTTGAAAATACATTCATGTGAAAGAGTTTATTTGAATGTTTTCTATCCATGTAACACTGTGACCAAATATGTTTCAATCAAGTGGGCTTCCAGTATCGAGGAAAATGTGGAAATATCTAATCGTTACTGAAAATAATCTGCCAGTTCCTCTGGGAATTTAAAAATACATTCATGTGAAAGAGTTTATTTTAATGTTTTCTATCCATGTAACACTGTGATCAAATACATTTGGTTTTGTGATTTTTCAATCAATCGCAATTAACAGGATAGCTTCTGAAGATTATTCTTCCCCATCAGTAGGATATTTCCGTATCCAATATTGTATGCGCCCGCAATCGATTATTGCTCAGTCGCCGAAAGTTCCGAGCTCAGAGAGTTCATTCCCCTCTAGTTTGCCTTCCAAATTGCCATCGTAAACCACGCCTTCTCTCGATTCAATCACGCACAAAAATCATACTTAAGCGATATTCTGGTGGTGAGACGCATTCATTTCTTTGTGTGGACACCGACTGGACAACATCGTTGCTGGACGAGCTGGATGGCGAGGGATCGAGTGCCTTTCTCAAGGCAAGAGGGTGAAGGTGGTAGCGCTGGAGTAGATTAGAGTTTTCAAAGGGCCTTTCTCAAGGCTAGAGACGAATGAACTGCAAAAGTTTAAAGTCTCTATTATTTAGGCGAACCAGCCCAGGAGGCTGAAAGCCTCTCAAAAAAAGAATAAAAAAAAAAGTCTCTATTATACAATACCTTACCTTACCTGAGACGCATTCATTTTTCGTGAGGACATCGACAAGACAACATCGTTGCTGAGGATGCTGGACGGCGAAGGATCGAGATCTGCCCTGAAACGCAAGCAGTTTGTTTGAAACTGTGAGGGAGCACAGAGAAGCCGATCCTTCAGGAGAAGAGAAGGTGACCATCGAAGCAGCCGCTACACACACACATACACGCACGGAATTCTTTCCGTTTGGATGCCATTCAGCATCGAGAAAGATCCGGAAAATAATCTGCCAGTTCCTCTGGGAATTTAAAATTACATTCATGTGAAAGAGTTTATTTTGATGTTTTCTATCCATGTAACACTGTGACCAAATATGTTTCAATCAAGTGCTATTAACAGATGTTTATCGAGTTAGCATTAACCACTGGTGGGCTTCCAGTATCGAGGAAAATGTGCAAATATCTAATCGTTACTGAAAATAATCTGCCAGTTCCTCTGGGAATTTAAAATTACATTCATGTGAAAGAGTTTATTTCAATGTTTTCTATCCATGTAACACTGTGACCAAATACATTTGGTTTTGTGATTTTTCAATCAATCGCAATTAACAGGATAGCGTCTGAAGATTATTCTTCCCCATCAGTAGGATATTTTCGTATCCAATATTGGATGCATAAAACCTTGTACCTCCAACGTAACGCTCTCGTTTTCGAAGTCCCCCAAATATTCATTTATTCATTCATTCAGAATGGATTCAGATTCAACTTCAAACAAAGGATCACTGAATCAACGATAGTCCTACGTCACCATTGCGGTTATACCATAGATATAACCCACTTTCTGTTTTTTGTGTCAAAAATAGTAATTTCATTATTTTGCTAATAATTGTTACCCCAAAATGTAGAAATACAAAGGAGAAAAATGGTATGCCACGTTTCTCAACAAAACTATAAAAATCGAGTCATTGTTCACTAACTATTTATAAAGGGTCACTTGACCCGCTGTTGTAGGAATAGGTATACATAAAACTCGGTATGTTTAGTGTTAATATTAACTTGATTAGCTATCATCTCCTGGTACTCACCACAGTCACAGCTTTTCACGTGATTAGAAACGTCCGGTACATCTTCATCCAGGGAGAATGCCGCTGATTCAATGCCAAATATTGCATCAAACAGAAATCGGCCTCCTCGGTAATCCAGGTCACTCTGGTTATTCCACGCTGCCGCTGCATTGCACTTCCTAACTACCACCAAAAGCAGCGCAACGAGCGTAGTTACTATCACAGACAAATTGCACTTCATTCTCTCAGCGTTTTTGCGCTTTTTCTAGGGTTCCTAATTAACTTATCCACTTTTTACCTAACTATACTAGTCTTGAACTTCGCTGCACTCGAACTTCCGATTTATGGAAACACGATCACGTTGCGATGTTTGTTTTGTGTTTGCGTTTCTCCACTTATTAATTCCAATGTTTTTCTGGTCTTGTGCGTTCAAGCTTCGGTATTCTTTCTGCTTCACTTTCTTCTCATCCGCCGGCCTTCGAAGAGCCCCGCAACATTATCCAACATTAATCGTTCGGTTCGAGTTTTATGCGCACCATCTGGTTTCGATTTAAGCTTGATTACGTTTTGTTTACTTGTTCGGAAACTCTTTCACTTTCGTTGTCGGTGGCATCCGTCGTCGCGAATGCTACCGACGAAGGTCTTGTGAGGTGAAATGGTTGGAATGAGCAACACGGATTGAGGAACTTGTTTGTTTCACGATATGCCTCAGCGGTCTGCAAAGCACTGGACATGACTCGCAGCGACAGCAGCCGCATCAGCGTTAAGCGTGTCGACTGCCGGCGGATGGTTTGGTGGGAGATGGAAACACAACACCCCCACCGTAGACCATGCTACGATGGCACGCTTCAGACCAGCTGTTGGGTGATATAATTGAAGAACTTGGACTTTGAAAATAGCAAATTGAATGCGGTAATTTCCTAACCATCCACGCCGCTTTCCGGTATACACGCCAAGGAAAGCTGAGGGGAAGTGGGTAATCTGCTTGTGTGGTTTGTCCGTGGGTCAGGTTATACCTGTTTTTGCTTTCTTTTACGGCAGCTCAAGATAGGCTGGCAGATGACATTATCATATCGCTTTTTTACAATGTATTGTAGATGTGTATGCAGCACTGGTCTGAATCCATAAATATGCAACATCATTTTTTAGACCAACTCAGACTACACGCCAAAATTTACTACTCGAAAGCAACCAACCTTCACTGTAGCGTGGCGGAGAATTACGAGTAATAAAGTATCATTTCTTATGACTCCGCTTACAGTTTATGGCAAATAAAGAGCGAAGTGCGTATACGAAGATTGCAGGAAATGTGAGCTATGTGTTGGAATTATGTGTTTTAATCAAAATAAATTTGTGCACTGTACTTCAAGATTGTTCTATTTCAAATTCTAATTCTAATTCAAAGTAGATTTCCCACTAGAGACATAAAATGAATTTGAGCGGGAAACCTAATTCGTCTGTATTCGATGAACTTGATATTGTTTCGACGGAACCGTTTACATTATATTTTTCATAAAAATATGTAAGCAGTATTTTTAAAAAGCATTTTTGAATATTTTTTTTTAAAAAACTACCGTTCACGGACAATATGAAAAAAGTGTTAACAAAACAACAAAAAAATCGCTTATATCAACGACATAATACAATTAATACTTAACCCTTAGCGAACGAAGGCCGCCATACTCGCGACATTGCAAATATTCTTGAAAAATCGAAGGCAGCCATACATGCGGCATTCCGTTATATTTCAGGAATTCTATCAGGTTATGCCTTTTTATGCATGCAACGTTATCTGGAGCAAATAAATACATTACATACACACACCTATTCCTTTATTTCAACTGTGTCATTAAAAATATTCGTTATAGAGAAAAAAATAATGTATTAGAATGAAAAAAAAAACATTTATATTTGCAAGTCATTCGTGTGTTTGATGATGCTTATACATAGTTTTTTTCTGAATCTAGATTACATACCATCATTTATTAAAATTTTCGAGCTGTCGCCACGATGTTTGACCAAATCTTTTGATCTCAAAATAGCGTTCATCGTATCGTTGCTGAGCCGATTTCGTAACTTGTTTTGGTTCTGATTATATTCAGAAAAAAACGCTCGACAGTTGCCGAGGAGTGAGGCATAGTGAGAGCGTTACAAACAAGGCATCGAAGCACCGAAACAGCGAGCGAACCGTTAATTCTTTTCAGGCATCGAATTTTTGTCCACCAACTCTGCAGATGCTCGTTTTCAAAAGCTGTGATTTCCTTACGGAGTAATTTTATCTTTAGGATACGGAATTAATTCTCCACATCTTGTACATTCCCATTGTAGAATCCTGGAAACGTTAGAAAACACCAAGTTAGCACCAAGCGATACAGCGGCGCAAAAGTCTTCATGTACCTCAATGTTGCTTTGTTCAAATGTAAGAAATTTCATGCGTGGAAAAAAATCTGTGCCAATCTGTACTTTTTGACGGAAATCTGTACTCTGTACCGTACATAATCTGTACCAAAAATAACGGAAAAATATGTATCATTCCAGATAAATCTGTACGTGTAGCAACATTGATTGTAGCCGAATGGTGCGCCAAGAATTGTATGGTTATCAATAAACTAAAATACTCCACGATAACCTTCTCTAGGAAAAAGAACCGATAACGTTCGAATATGTTCTCTCTGGTGTCCCCATTCCACGAGTTATGGAGGTCAAAGATCTTGGAGTTATACTGGATTCGAGACTATTGTACAGAGAACATGCATCGTGTGTTGTAGATTAAGCATCTAGAAACTTGGGATTTATTATGCGTGTTTCAAAAACCTTCACGGACGTGTATTGTCTCAAGTCTCTGAATTGCGCTCTAGTTCGGCCCATTCTGGAATACTGCAGTATCGTTTGGAATCCGCACTATCAAACTGGCATCACGAGAATCGAGTCCGTTCAGAAAAGAAAATTCTGTACGCACTTCGCCTTCTTCCGTGGCGCAATCCTCATCAGCTTCCTAGGTACGAAAACCGATGCTTGTTGATCCATCTGGATTCACTGCACTGCAGAAGAACGCTAGCTAAGTCATTGTTTGTAGCGGATACACTTAGGGTAACACGGGGTGATTTGGTCATATGGGGTGTGTAGCATTAGTAGTCACCCTGTTGCAGCGCTTAACGCTGACAACCACACATATTCCAAGACGCAACACAACAAGCGCTCTCTCATGCAACATCCTCACCGTGGTAGCGCGAGCACAACGACATGTTTACATGAAAGTGTTGGTATGAGACGGCTAGGCCAAAACCAATACAACAACACAATCGGAAATTTTCCATGCATGCTTCGAGTTATAAGGAGCAATATGATTAGTTGAAGTACCGCCAGAAAGACAAGACGTCTTTTATTTTGCTGCTGTTTTGAGAACAAAAGGAGAACCGTCATTGAATCGGTTTTGGATTGCTGCTGTTGAAGGATTAATTGCTGCTGCTGTTGGTGCATTTGGTGGTTTTGCGGATAACGGATTTGGAGATTGCGACTGTTGGATTGGCTGCTGCTGCGGTTCGCGAAATTAGCCGTGCGTTGAAGTGTTCGACGGCCATTAGTTCGCGGTCTGGAAGCACAGGTTGGTAGGGGCAATTTACCGCCATAGCATGGCGGAAGTGGTTGAAAAAAAAAGAAATCAAAAGCATTGTTCAGTGTGATGGTTGAGAGAAGAGAAGAAGTATAGCAAACGTGTGTTTCGGAATCAATTGGTTGCTAGTGCGGTTGCGGTGGTTGCACACGAGGCCGAGAAGAGCAAAAAGCCCAGAATACGGCAAAGTGGTGCGGTTCATAAAACGTGGTATTGTAAACCAAAGGGGTGCGGTTCACAAAAACGTGGTGGTGTAGACCAAAGTGGGGTGATCGAGAGCAGCCTACGCATTGCGGTTGCAGTTCTCGGCACAGCCGAGGAAGCCAGCAGAAAACCGCGCAGGGTTCCGCAAATAACCCCGCGGTGTTGCACGAGGCCAGAGGAATAGAACGAGTAAAGAAAAGGTTTCCGGTTACCGGATGGAAACGTAACAAAGTAACAAAGGACGCCGCCACAACCAATCAGGAAGCTCCAGCATGAACAAAAGGTGAGTGCATGTAGAAGGGTGTGTATACGTATTGGTGCCGGAGTATGTGTGCATCCATATTGGTGTGGGAACGATTTTAGCATGATGGCGATTTGATATACAGCTCCGAGTGTAGAAAACGCAACGGAAACGGTAGAAGAGAAACAAGTTCCCGTTACAGGTGATTTGGACCATCCCTTTATCTCAAAAATTGCGGCTCAACTTAGATTTTTTATAATGTCATTTTCTTCTATTGTTGAACCGTATGTACCTAAAGTGAAAAAAAACTTTGGTAAAACTTCACAAGTAGAGGGAAACGGTAGCATAAACACAGCAAGCACTTTGATCGTCAAAAAGACGGGTGGGTAATGTCGGGGACATAACCGGAGTGACGTAGGACTATACAAAGGGGACAGCTTTTGTTAAATATATATTTTAAATATATTGTTTTACTTTGAATTCGTGAATACCTACCTGTCTACCTGAAAAATGGATTAGTTTACTGTTTACTCTTTATGAATATGTTGATGGTTCTGAAAAGAACCTTTGGTGTTGTGTTTTTGTTATCACTCGATATTCCCATCTTGTTCGGTTAAACCTTCCTGTTTAGCTATTGCGTTTGCCACTCGCCACAGCTTTCACAGTTGGAAAATTTCTTCCCATCCAGCTTGTGACATGTTGTTCAGTAAATTACATTTAATGCGACGTGCCGGAGAAACACTTTGCCACTCACTGAAACTAATTGTTGCCTTGATGAGCGCCGAACCGCTCTGCTCTGTTCTTGATGCGGGTTTTCTGATTGTCGTGAGCAGCTTTGCAAGCCAACTCGAGCACTCCGACGGCCGAAACTCTATAATCGCTGTTAGGTATACTGGTGCTCCGGCACCAATCCGTTCGGCCTAGTTACCCTTGCGGAGCAATCAGTGAATGTGACCAACAGGGAACTGGAGACCTGCACGGTTCGAGTGAGACTTTGCCTTTCCCTTAACTTGTCCTCCTTTGTTACGTCCACGATGCCGATGCCGTACAACCACACGGGTTTACGGTTTGAAAGAAAATAAGATATTTTTTTGGGGTCCGCGTGTTTTATACTCTAGCGGTACACACTCACAGGATAGAGACAAATCGGCAGACTCAGCCAAAGGGGCGAGTCCAACGAGACGAACGAATGAGCGTTAAAAGGGAGCGATGGCAAAAAAATACAATAGAGGCGAATGAACTGCAAAGTTTAAAGCCTCTTAAAAACAAAGAAAGAAGAAGAAAAATACAATCATTACGATTTGTTCGCTCGTTGGATTCACATGCAGGCTAAAAAGGGTCCTTTTCAGGATCACAAAATTATCTTCAATCTAAAGAGTTTATTGTTTTGTTATCACTCGATATCCCCATCTTGTTCGGCTAAACCTTTCTGTTTAGCGATTGCATTTGCCACTCGCCACAGCTTTCACAGTTGGAAAATTTCTTCCCATCCAGCTTGTGACATATTTTACAGTAAATTACATTCAATGGCACGTCGCATTACCACCACTCAGTATCGGATTGGAGGTAATTTTAACCTGTAATTGAACATTTGCGATGACAGTGGTACAGTGTCGACTTTCAATGTGGGGTCATAATTTGGATCTCTATGTTTACAAAAATGTCCAACTAAATAAGTCCGTCCAATTAGCTAAATGTCGAACTAATTGTAAATTACTGTACTTTCAATCTGGAAACAATTTAAGAATTGGTGAAAATTGAATAATCAGGAAAGTCCCCAACTATCAATAAGCTCAGAACAACTGCCAAATTCACATACTCATCAGATCCTGGGAAACAAATTATGAAAAAATCAATTTGTGTTTTATTATTATTTTGGATAATGTTTTAGAAAGCATTGAACTGTATCTCCTAAACTCTTTTTTGGAAGGTTTAATGGCCCTGAAAAGCGCCTTGTTTTATGGAATGGCTCCAATTTAGAAAACTTAGTACTCGTGGTTTTGAAAAAAAACCATTTCGAACGCCCTCGATGCCGCCTTGTTCTGGATTTGCCACCAAAGCAGTTTGTATAAAGAACAAACTTTTTTCTTCTGCTACCTGATGCCGTTTTGCGATTGCGTTTGCCACTCGCCACTCGCTGCAACTGCCTGTTGTTGTCTTGATGTGTTCTGTTCTGAATGCGGTTTTTCTTATCGTCGCGAGCAGCTCTACCAGCCAACTCGATCACTTCGGCGGCCGAAACTATATAACGCCGGCTAGGTGGACTGGTGCACTGGTACTAACGCACTCGGCCTAGCTACCCTTGCGAGGAACTCCAGATCAACACGGTTCGAGCGGGATTTTGCCTTTCCCTTCACTTTTCTGCTTGGGTTGGTTTGTTGATGTGTTGTGATGCGAACCGATGTGGTGTACGGTTTGAATGAGAATGATCGTTACGGCAGCGGAGCGGGGATTTTTAAGCTGACTGGCTGGCTCGAGAATTACGCATGTGTGAGACTGCGACCAATGTTTCGTTCATTTTTTTCTTTTTCCTTTCCAATCGTGCTTCATTCTATTTCGCTGCTGCTCTGGTTGCCCGTTTTGGTCGGTACGATTTGAGGAGCACAAAATGGACCAATCAAAAATGGGCACATAGTGCATTTTGACAAGGCTTGATATTTCACAATTATTTAATTATTTATCTCAAGAAAAATGAAATGTTATTCGTTATGATAGATGCGTAGATATATTTCCTATCAATTGATGCAAAAACCTTTGCGATCTATTGAGAAATGCTCTAGTTATAAGCGTTCCAAATCTTGCATTTTTTCCTACTTGTTCAGTGCCTGGATTTCCATTTCACACCCCTATATCTTCCGGTTAGACGTAGTCCTACGTCAAAAATGTGAGTTTTCCGATAGTGGTTTTAAGATTTTTCCTGCTAATTAAACAAACGTTTCGTGTATTGTGCAGTAAAGTTCTGTTCGCCTACAGAAGAGGAACAATTTGATGTAGCGAAACTGTAAGTTTGATAACAATAAATGAAATTAATTGCATTTAAATTTTTGCGTGTTGTGTGGGGTGACATGGACATGTTTCTGTGGGGTGAATTGGTCCTACAGGTTTGAGACTTTTCTTTGGTCTAATTGATTCCAGATGCCGCTGAATTACAAAAAGAGGATGGACAGACAACGTTGGAAGAAGGAGGAGCTTGAAAGAGCAACTCATGCCATCGAGAACGGATTTTCTTTGACCAAGCATCTAAAGTGTTTGAAAATGCTCGACCAACAGTGAAAAGATTCATGCAGAATTCGAGATGGTGTCAATCCAACTTTTCTGGTCTGGAATCTGGCCAAGACACCTGGTATCGATCCCAAAACATTGTTTCTGATTGTAACATTATCCCAAAATACTTTACATAAACATAAGTATGTTTTTTTCGATGAAACACACACTGGACCAAATCACCCCGCATCAAATTTTAGTGTCCAAAAATCATCTCTTTTATTTTATGATATATTTGGTAGATTGAAGCTTCATATAATGATTAAACATTATTTATTGAGAGAAAACGAGTGTAGCTCAGTATACAATGTGACAATTTTTATTTAGACCGTATAGGTTTGGAAATATTAGGCGATTTGCTTAGGTGGTCCAAATTCCCCCCCCCCCCCCCTTTATCCTACTGCTTGCGTCGATTCTCTAGAAATTTTAAGCCACCTGAATCTAAACGTACCACCTCGACGGTTGCGGAGAGTTCATTTTCTGAGGACCGTCAAACGGGTTGTAACGAACAAAAAATAAAATTAGTTCTCCTATCATAAGCTCAACTGTTCAACTGTCTGGCTGAAAATTAATAATGAATATATGAAACATAATAGGGTGGAATGGAAGCCGAAGTTTATGTGGATCGGTAAACAAAAAAACCGTCATTGATTACATTGGATAAGAAGAATAAACAAGAAATGTTGAAAAGACTAACGATTTCTTGGTATTTTGAGGCTTAAGTTAGTTTAAGTAGTAATGTCATTGAGATGGAGATCATCTGTTGGCAAATACAAAGAAATAAATAAATACAATGAAATCATAAATCTGCTTCATTTTTATTGGATAACTATGGTATTGTAAGTCATCAAGAGTGGTAGTTTTTTGTTAGTGAAATAATGTTCGTTTGCAGACTATATTTCACGTCACACACACTGACGCTGTGACAATACCTTGGTATAGCTGGTATAGCTGAAATAATGATTTTGCTATTGCAGCTATCACACTAACCTACTCCACCATCTACATCACCCTTATTCCTACAAATAGACTGGATGTCCAATTTGTTTGATAGAACGAATTATTGCACACAATCTTGTTTTACATAGGGGAACTGTGGGGAATATGGTCACGTGGGATAAAGTGGTCACCTGTTTGTTTGGTAGTATAACTATTGACTATTGACACCGTATTGATAGTCATCTTATGTTTGAAGAATTTCATGACTTTTGAGTCACCCTGTACTACAGTGGAGCTGTTGCATGTCAAAATATAAATAAAAACAATAAACGCTCTCTCGGTAGCCATTCGGCCGTAGTTTTGTGCGTTTTGATCTTAAGGAATTTCTAGTGAAATTTAATTTATTTGACCTGATATATTGGACAAATCAACAGTTTGGACGACTGTTCACATATTCTTTATTTTATTTTATTTTATTTTACAAACATCAACAGGCTTATCATGTTTGCCCTAATGACCGAGAATTAATGATTAAATAATAAAACTATAGAACTAAATATTAAACCTAAAACAATTATAACTACTTAAGAATAGCAGAATAGAGCGCTTTGAGGGACGAACGGGAAAGGTGATAATCAAAAGACGAACTACAAAGATTGAACACACGACACATACTGGTTACGGGTTCATTGTAGCCGTAATTTGTTCGAGATGGTGGAAGGTACAAGTAGTTACGGGTACGCAAATTGCGACGACTAATGTTAAAATTAATTAAGTATAGCAATTCGGGGCAATCGATATTTGATAAAATAATATCAGATACAAAAAGCGCTTTGGTAACATTCCTTCAAGAGCCCAATGAATCCAATCCTATGAGACTACAGCGATCCTCGTAGCTGGGCAGATTAAATGGGTCATTCCATGGCAGATTACGCAAGGAAAATCGAACAAATTTTCGCTGAATCGACTCAATACGTTGTACACTATTTTGGTAATATGGTGACCATACAACGCAAGCATATTCTAGAACGGATCGAACCAATGCACAATATAGGGCCTTGATGCAATGTACATCTGTGAATTGCTTCGTGACACGGAAAATAAAGCCGAGGACTTTGGATGCTTTAGAAGTAATGTAAGCTATATGATCACAAAAGGTTAGTTTAGAGTCTAACATAACTCCAAGGTCTTTAATAATGTCCACACGGTTCAAAATTTCACCGTGCAGTCTATATTCAAAGCAAATCAATGTGCGCCTGCTACCACTTTACGACGTCGTCCTCCATCACTTTGGTGGGACAAGGAGTGTTCAAAGGTCTACCTTGAAAAATCATCCGCTTTCAAAAAATTCCGGAAAACTGGACTAGTGGAATGGTTTCGAAAGCACCAAGCTCTAGAAGCCAAACTAAAAGGTCTGATTAAAGCAAAAAAGCGTGGATATTGGCGAAAGTTCGTCAATGGTTTGTCAAGGGAGACCGCTATGAGCACTCTTTGGAATACGGCTAGGAGAATGCGTGGCTGGAACCATACAAATGAAAGTGAGGAATACTCTGACCGTTGGATTTTCAAATTTGCAAGAAAGGTTTGTCCCGATTCCGTTCCTGCACAAAGCGTCGTACGCGACATTCCGCTCCAATGCGGCTATGAGAATTTTTCGATGGTGGAATTCTCAATTACCCTCCTCTCATGTAACAATTCAGCTCCGGGGTCGGACAAGATTAAATTCAACTTGTTGAAGAATCTTCCCGACTTGGCAAAACAGCGTTTGCTGAACTTGTTCAACAAGTTTCTGGAGCTGAATATTGTCCCGCATGACTGGAGACAAGTGAGAGTGATAGCCATACGGAAACCCAACAAGCCGGCTTGCGATCACAACTCGTATAGGCCGATTGCAATGTTATCCTGTATTCGTAAATTGTTAGAGAAAATGATTCTACTTCGTTTGGACAAGTGGGTTGAAGCAAACAATTTGCTGTCAAATACGCAGTTTGGCTTCCGCCGAGGTAAAGGGACAAATGATTGTCTCGCGTTGCTATCTTCTGAAATCCAAATCGCATTTGCTCGCAAAGAACAAATGGCTTCCGTTTTTCTCGATATCAAAGGGGTATTTGATTCAGTTTCCATGGAAATTCTCTCAGAGAAACTTCATAATCGTGGACTTTCACCAATTCTGAATAATTTCCTGTACAATTTACTGTCAGAAAAGCACATGTTTTTCAATAATGGCAGCTTGAAATCTTCTCGATACAGTTTTATGGGCCTACCACAAGGCTCCTGCCTAAGCCCCCTCTTGTACAGTTTTTACGTCAATGATAATGATGATTGTCTAACTAGAGACTGCACGCTGAGACAACTTGCAGACGATAGAGTTATTTCCATCACGGGTACTAATCCCGCCGTTCTGCAAAAATCCTTGCAAGATACCCTGAACAATCTGTTCACGTGGGCGCTCAAGCTCAAGCTCTACGGAGAAAACCGAAATGGTCGTTTGTTCTAGGAAGCACGAACCCGCCCAATTCCAGCTTTACCTATCCTGCAAAACGATCAAGCACTCGATGTTTTTCAAATACCTTGGAGTATATTTTGACTCTAAATGTACCTGGGGAATACACATTGCGTATTTGAAACAGAAATGCCAGCAAAGAATCAATTTTCTTCAAACAATAACCGGAACATGGTGGGGAGCCCATCCAGGAGACCTCATTCAGTTATAAAAAACAACGATATTATCAGTGTTAGAATATGGCAGTTTTTGCTTCCGATCAGCTGCCAGGATATTCTCAAGCTGGAGAGAATACAATATCGTTGCTTGCGTATAGCAATGGGGTGTTTGCATTCGACACATACGATGAGTCTCGAAGTTTTGGCAGGAGTACCCCCGCTTACTCTTCGGTTCACAGAATTATCCTACAGATTTCTCATCCGTTGCAAGATCATGAATCCATTGGTGATTGATAACTTCGAAAATCTACTCCAACTGATTCCTCAGTCAAATTTTATGTCTTTATACCATGAGTACCTTACCCACGACGTGCACCCTTCACCAGGCATCTCCAACCAAGTTTGCTTCCCATACTTTTGCAATTCCTCTGTCATTTTTGATCTGTCCATGCGACAAAAAATCCATGGAATCCCAGATCATCTACGCTCAGATTCTATTCCGCCGATATTTTCGGCAGAATATGGGGGCATAGTTAGATCTGATAAAATGTTCTTTACTGACGGTTCATTCATAAACGGGTCCACTGGCTTTGGCATCTTCAATGAAAATTCCAGTGCCTCTTTCAAACTCAAAGATCCTTGTTCCGTGTATGTCGCTGAACTGGGTGCGATATACTACGCACTGTGGATCATTGAAACGTTGCCCATCGACCACTATTTTATTTTTTCAGACAGTCTCAGCTCATTAGAGGCAATCCGCTCAATGAAGGTTGATAAACGCTCATCTTATTTCCTAACAAGAATAAGACAACTATTGAGTGTTTTGGTCGAAAAATTATTCACGATTACCTTAGCATGGGTTCCCTCTCATTGCTCGATTCCGGGGAATGAGAAAGCGGACTCGCTAGCTAAGGTGGGCGCTTTAGAAGGCACTCTTTTTGAAAGGCAAATTGCTTATAATGAATTTTTCCACATTCCTCGTCAGTATACGCTCGTAAGTTGGCAGCGCATGTGGAGTGGAGATGAGTTCGGTCGTTGGTTACACACGATTATCCCTAAGGTCTCGACGAGGGCATGGTTCAAGGGATTGAATGTAGGTCGTGATTTCATTCGCGTGATATCTCGGCTTATGTCCAATCACTACAACCTAAACGCGCATCTCTATCGCATTGGGCTCACAGCAAACAATCTTTGTGATTGTGGCGATGGCTACCACGACATCGAGCATGTTGTCTGGTCGTGTATCCAGTTCCATGCTGCTCGCTCTCAGCTCTCTAGAGCACTAAGAGCACAAGGCAGACAATCGGATATCCCCGTCCAGGATATCTTAGATAGCCGTGATCCTGATCTTCTGCTTCATCTATACCTGTTCCTCAGAAACGCCGATGTCAACGTTTAATGATGTTTCCTTCGTTGTTTCCCCGTTTCATATCCCTCCTATCCGATCGATAAACTTTTACTTAGTCGCGGCAATACATACACACACTCTTTACAGATACACGGGCCAAAGGTTGTGCAGTCCACTGATCATTCAACAAGAGCCAAAGGTTGTACCGCTCATGACAACTCTACACGAACTGATGATTGCGCCGGCTAGTGACCATTCTATCCTGGATTCCTCGAGTCGAGAAAGACGCACCACGCTAGATATGAGGTACAGACTAGGGGGGCGTTGCTGATTAATGGTCAGCTGCATCCCAATAGGAAGTATCCCGTGTCGGGCACACGTACAGAGCATTGGAGACAGCAACATCCCAATTACGAAAACACTTGTAATACTAACCTCGAGCCAACCGCGAGTAATCGGTTACATATTACTAACATAGATAATAAGAAAAATTGTATTGAACTCCCGGTCCCATGAGGCTAACGCCATATGAGCCTTTATAAAAATATATATTTTGGAAAAAAAAATGTGCGCTTTCGAGAAAACGAAATAACCGAACATTTGGATGGATTTAAAATCATTCTATTCGTTGCGCACCATTCAGCAAAAATATTCAGCTGCTCTTGCAGAAACTCCGCATCTCCAGTGGAATTCACACGGAAAAACAACTTGAAGTCATCGGCGTAGGAGAGCTTCAGGCACTTCAGACGAAAATTAATGTCATTAAGGTATAGCAGAAAAATATATGGGCCGAGGTAGCTCCCTTGCGGAACACCAGACGTTACACGAAAAGGAAAAGATATAGTGTCTCCAATTTTCACCGACATAATACGATCAGTGAGATAAGACCGTAGCCAGAACAAGAAGGGACCTTTGAAACCAAGACGTTGAAGCTTAGCTACAGCGATGTTGTGGTTGATTTTGTCGAATGCTGCGGAGAAATCGGTATATACCGCATCGATTTGCTGTCGCAGTTCAAGTGAACGAGCGATGTATGATGTGTACAGAAGAAGATTCGTGGAAGTCGACCGTTTAGACACGAAACCATGTTGTTCCTCGACGATGTAATTGTTGCAAGCATGGGTGATAAAATCCAATACGATGATTTCGAATAGCTTGGTGATGGCACAAAGGCACGCGATTCCTCTATAATTAGTTACATCCTTCCTAGAGCCTTTTTTGAAGACAGGGAAAACAAAAGAATTTTTCCAAGCAGTCGGGAAAGTCCCACTCAGGATGGAGCGGTGGAACAAAATACTCAACGGTAGCGAGAGGCTACTGGAACACATCTTCAGTACGATAGATGGAATGCTGTCGGGTCCAACATTCGTAGATTTCTTCAATCTAGAGCAGGCATCTTGTACAACATTACGATTAATCCTAGGGCAGGCTCCGACCGATGACAGGCTGGGTACATTTTTAACGGTTGCAGAGACTTGATCACTATCAAGACTTTCACTGACAAAAACACCACTGAACCCACTTGGGTGAGCACGCAGATTCGTTTGAATGCCATTTAAATAGTCGGCGTGTGAAACTTTGTTCAGGCGTTTGTAGGTTCTGTTCACAAAAGAATACTGACTTCTCCAAAAATCATTGCGACACTTAGCAAATTTTCGAAGGTATGATCTTTTCTGTGACTTCAAGCGTTTGAGATTAGCATTTGTCCACGGAGTGTTGAGCGACTTCTTAGCCTTCTTCTTGGGAACAAACTGTTCAATCGCGTAAAGTAAAACATTGGACATTGATAACGTGGCGTTGTCTATATCCTGGTTCTCCAAAATATCATTCCAGTTGATACCAAGAAAAAAACGGTTCATTGACGAGTAATCAGCTTTTCGATAATTGTAATAAGTTGATTCAGCAGTGTTGGCGAAGACGAGCGGTGGCGAAATAGATATAGATATCAGAAGTGGGGGATGATGTCGACATAATTTCACCAGAGGAGCGGGTGCTTCAATGACTACCGTGTTGTGAGCGAGTTCTGAACTGATGAAACACAAATCAAGAATGTGGTTGTTGTTATTGAAGATATGATTCTTCTGACATAAACCGGCCGTGCTGACACTATCAAGAAGCCGTTCCGACAAACGATTCAGAGTAGAATGTGAATGAACTGGATACAAGTAATCCGAGGCGCTCTGTGTCCAATCGATACCGGGTAAATTAATTTCTAGGCTAATTCTAGGGGAGGTAAACAGATATTTTGTTCAATGTCTGTGATTATTTCGCATTTCGTTGTATGGGGGGCAAAGTGGTCAGTGGAATATTACTACTGACAATGTTCTGTTTTCAAAAACTGATATACCTGATATGATATCACCTTCTGCTCCCTCCCTTTTGTGATTTTGACCCAGAAAAAAATGCCACCCCAACCTAAACCAAGCCTCATTTTTAAAAACGTTATGTGTTTCCTACTACGTTTTTGTATGTATGAGAACATTTCATTTACGACTCTAGGTGAATAGGCCTATCTCATTTCATACATGTACTTACTATTTCAATAATGATTTAAACAAATTTAAACAAGAAAACACGCATAAATCTGTATCCTCTTGCGTGATATGTGCGAGTGACCACTTTGCCCCCCACAGGTGACCACTTTACCTCCTCACTAAAAAAATGTTCGATTTTTAAACCTTTTTTATAATAATGAAAAATGTACTATTTTTAATTTGTATAATAAAAACCCGGTTACTACCTTGAACTACAACAAGTTGAGTTGTTCGAAGAACGGGAATTTTAGTGGTATTTGGGCACAGGGAATGGGCATGTTCCTTAGGGTGACCACATTCCCCCCAGTTCCCCTACAACATTCACGGGAGTCAATTTGAAAGAAAGAATACATAATACATGATTTGCCTTTGCATTCGCTCGCAAAAATACATCTTTTATTCGTTAATTTGTTCACTTGCTTAACTATTCCCAATGTTGATATTTCAGGTGAAAAAAATTGCTGGCTAAATTTGCCGTCTAATGGTATATATCATAACATATATCGTAAGAACGATTCTGCGTAATATGCATTTGAAATATCTTAATTTTTCGTTACAGTTTTCGTA
Source organism: Toxorhynchites rutilus septentrionalis (assembly GCF_029784135.1). Taxonomy (NCBI): domain Eukaryota; kingdom Metazoa; phylum Arthropoda; class Insecta; order Diptera; family Culicidae; genus Toxorhynchites; species Toxorhynchites rutilus. The sequence goes on along the minus strand of NC_073744.1, from coordinate 76,851,043 downwards.
TAGTGACCCCCCTATATGAAGATCAAAGACGTAGTCCTACGTCAAAATGGCTTCGTTCTAAGTGAACTTCACTTATAGCGAAGAAATATAAAAATAGTGAGTCTTCAATCAAAATTATCAAAAATTCATGATTTTTATTTCATTGTATGGGAGGGTGGGTCTAGTTGGTCATAGGGTAAGTTGTTCAGCGACGATATCTTGCAACCTGAGCATCCAAAAATTAGCGATCTATGGTTGAAAAAAAAGCGAATTACTCATGCAATAAAATAAGCAAATTGCAAAAACTTCTTATTAATTAGGTTGAAAAATACGAACATGGTGCCGATTTTTCCAAAAATCATTCACTGTTGGCGCATTATAAAATTTGTTCTGAAAATGGTTAATAATCATGAAAAAAATCGGTTATAACGTAGAACAAAGGTTTATTGTATGTATTAGTTTTAAATGCTAAGGGAAATCGCTTTTAAAATTAATTTTATTGAATGTTCATGAATATTCTTTTCCATATATAGAGGGGCTAGTTGGTCACACAACAGTAGGGCTAGTTGGGCATACGAATAGCACTATTGTAGAAATTGCTTGTTTGAAAGCAACGCATATAAAATTTTCAGGTATACCGCGTTTCATTACGCAAGCTATAAACCAATATGGAAAGCATTTGTTTTAATGCACAAAGCCCTTGTCATGTTGTCATACTTGTCATATTTGAATTGTTTTTCTGTAAAATTTTCATTAAATATAATATACGCTAACATTGAAAATCAGAACTCATAACAATGCATTAATTGGTTTTTTTTTAATTGAGAGTAATGTAGCATACCTGGAGGTTATTTCAACATACTTTGGGGTGAACGATACAAATGACAAAACAAATGCCAGCAATAAACCGCAGCAAATTCCGAAGTCTGATGACGCCTCACAGAAGCGAGACGAAATGGCTGGAAAAGATTGCCTGACTAATTTCCAACAACGGCTATCGATTAAAAATCCGGAAGCTACCATTCTAAGCCGAGCAAGCTTTTGAAGACTTATGTAGTTTTCAGATAGAAAAAGATGAGAATTTGAAATTTTCATGAATTGTTTTTTTTTTAATTGACAACATGATCTTTGTTAATTATTTTTGTTTTGATTTAATTAATTAATTAATAATGAAGGAAACCTCTAATGAAAAAGTGCTTATTATTTGATCAAAAAGAAAATGCCTATTATATAATAGACGTGCCCTATATATTGACCAACTTACACCGTGTGTGGGGTTAGTTAGTCAATTTAGTGAGAAATATGAAGACGTTAAATAGAAGAGAAATGTCAAATAAATGATTCTCTGGTTATTTTTCATTGAAAGGGTAAAAGGTAAGCTTCATTGTTGTACACACCATTCTAACGCAAAAATTCGTACTACAACGTTATAACCAAATTTATTCAAAAATGACCAACTAGTCCCGCCCTACCCTACTTATAATATCTAATTTATTTTCACCTTAAATTTGAAATAGTATATTTTTTTCGAAATAAGCTATGTTCGGAAATCCGAACTGTAAATAATCGAGTCAGTACATAATTGAGCTTTTATATAATAGGGTCCGACCTGTGCATAGTTACTCGTTTCATCAATTAAAACAAATCTCCTCCGCCTTTGTTTGCACATTAAATTTTGCAAAACATAAATAAACGTTTACAGAAATGATTTGATATGCAAGGGATAAGGCGCAAGATTTCATGCATAGAGAAAAAATTCAACGTTTCAATTTGAAAACTTTTAAGTATTTTGGGTGCAAATAATTGCTCTCGTGCCTGTCCAGTTTTCACGAGCAATTAGCAAATAGACAGTAATCTAGGCTACTCGTATGATTTTGGTGTCCGAAATCGTCGCTTCCCAGGGCCGTAATCCGCATCGCACGCGAGCGTCAGCTGCAGATGACCTCTATCGAAATACTTGATCCACTTTCAAAACCAGCCCGAGAAGATGCGTTCATGAAAATGAGATGAAAGGTCTATTTTTTTGCCGCCGTTTGTCTGTCTGTCCTTGCAGAAATAAGAACGTGCTTTTTGGCACATTCAAGAAATCAATTCAACTTCACGGTTGAACAGTGGTATGTATGTATTCCGCATCCTGCATGTGGGATGCATAGCTACGTATGACCCAAATTATACTCTGGACAACTTTTACCTTTCGGGGGTTCCGTTCGGTCGCATTTTTCAATCGCTATGACACAACAACGCAGCGGTTGCCATCTCACTCAAGGTGGAAACATGGGACCGGCCCGTTTATTGTACAATAAATTAGAGGGAAAAGCGTCCATCTAGCGGGCACAAAGTTGTGAGGTTATGCGTTAAACATTTGGCACGTGGACATAAACGAGATGGGATTACGGAAGCGCGTACGCATCGTTCGGTGCAACAAGGAGGTTGTGTCAAGAAATGATTGACATTGAATAGTGTCCGCTGGCTACTAGAAAGTCTGTTTCATAACATTTGAATGCGGGTTTGATTGTAGCACAAATTGTTCACATTAAGATGGCATCAGTTAGTTTTGGACATCGGGGATGCTGGCTTTGTATGCCATTTTTGCCACCGAGACGCGTGGCTGGAACCGTAGCAGGAGGATTCAGCGACGAGATATAAAATATTGATAAATCACAACAGACGGCAAACTTCTTTCGTTTGACCATTTCGCTTTTTGAGCGAAGGGGTAGTCATGTGATTGCGGTTGTGTCATAACGTGCTGCATGCTGTCGATGACCAAAACACAAAACGACTGTGGGAGCGGACGGTTTTGAGCATCTCCGATTCAACGAATAGTTAAGAGACGTTTTGCTTGAATTCCCAAGGCGTTCCACTATCATTGTTAGATTATTATTCAAATAGTCGCCAGCCATGATTAGACATATTTCTATACTTTTTTTTTAAATTAGGAATTATCAGGATCTTTTCAAATTCTTTGTTGTGTCATGTTTTTTCCCTTGTTGGGAGTGAAGCACTGTGTCCATTATTTTGAACTATTGTAGTATGCCCCATTTTTTCTACTACGCATCAAGCTTATCTACTGCTTATTGATGAAGAAGTAGACTGAAAGTTATAGCGAGATAGGTGCAAATCAGGAATAATCTGTTTGGTGAAATTTATAGTCCTGATCGGCGACACATACCAAACTTCCTTGGGCTCCAAAATAGAGTGGCTTTAACAAGGCGTCTTGTTAGAGCTCCGCAATTGCAGGGCAAATGTTCTGAGGTTACGCTTTCGGCAAAGCAAATATCATTTTGCACTAAACCCATGTTTTAGAGATGGTGTTTACTCGGACAGTGTCCTGTTATAAGACCAGTGAATGTGCTGAAGTCTTTCTTATTAAGACTCAGCAATTGTTGAGTAGTTTTAATACTCGGCGTGATATTTATTTTTGACGTAGGACTACGTCTTTCATTGCTATACCGGGGGGTAAAATCAAAGTTTCGAAAACGAAAGCGTTACGCCGGAGACCGAGATTTTGAGCGTTAATAGCTCCTAAACAACTGAACGAAATGGTATGATAAACACTTCATTCGAAAGATAAAATGTCTACGCGTTATATACCTGTTACTTATTCATCCAAAAACTTGTTTCAATAGCCTTGAAATTGCTTTCAAAACAGGTTATTGAAATCACCAATCGGTATATAAGCAAGCGCCGCTCGGAAACCCACTCAGTTATAATTGAACAGCGATTGGAGCATGTTGTTGCTGTTGTGATGAAGCTAACTTCGTTTATCATGAAAGCGCTGATGAACGGTGTCACCAAGAGCCTGTTTGTGCACCTTGGGCCAGAAGGGAATCCATCAGGAGGAGAGTGATGCCACGGTTCGGCTTGAAACATCGGAGCAGCCGCCAAACACACATACACGCGCGGAACCCTTGTTGCTATCATCGTTGCTGAAAAATAATCTACCAGTTCCCCTGGGAATTGAAAAATACATTCATGCGAAAGAGTTTATTTTAATGTTTTCCATCCATACAACACTGCAACCATATACATTTGGTTTTGTGATTTTTCAATCAATCGCAATTAACAGGAAAGCTTCTGAGTATTATTTTTCCCCATCAGTAGAAAATTTTCGTATCCAATATTGGATGCATAACATGAAAAACGGAAAATGTTTCACATCGCGAAAATCATGTAATTTTCGAGCGATTATTTGCTTTCTACTCATATAATGCTGCGACCAAATACATTTCATTTTTTTGGTCGCAGCTTGGTTGGTTGGTTGGCAGGTTGGTTTTGGATTTTTCAATCAAGTGCGATCAAAGTAAGACCACGTCTTTCGGCAGTTTATTAGAGGGGCAATGAATCTTTAGGAATTCCCGCTCTATGCGCACTGGCAAACGATGTTTACTCAACAATTTCTCAAACGAGAAATGGGTGTTGTGAGAAAGGATTAGTGAACGCAATAACGACAAACGGGAGAAAGAGATGTTTGGAGGTTGAAGGAAATTGGCAGAAAACATCTTCATTTTATCTTTCGAATAATGTGATTCATACCACTTCGGTTTGCCTGAAAGAGATTCTTAATACTCAAAGGAGGAATCGAGTCCTCCGAGGAAATTACCCAGCGCAAATTAGAGTCGACTATCGATTGCGGCATTCGTACACAAATAATTTTATAATGTAGTTTCATCAAAGTGATTTCTTCGATATGGGGAAATATTCACTACATCATGTCATGTATTTCATATTCTTCACTATCAAACGCATATCCATGGCACCTATCGGTATCGAATTATCATCGACACCACGATTTTCGCCTACAAACAACGTTTCTGAACTCTAATCCATCAAATTTGGAGCCCTGAAAAGGGCCGTTGATTATATGCTAAGCTAATATAGCACGCTCTCCTCGGATACGATGGGCCAGCTGGATGTCCTTGGGCATGATGTGACGCGTTTTGCATGAATAGCACACAAATTGGTATCTTCGAATAGGCCTCCTGCAGCGTCATAACCGCGGAACTTTGGAGGCGCAAGTCGGTTTTGAAGTCCTGAGCAATTCCACGAATCAAATGCTGCAAAGGTAGCTTGTAGATCAGCAATTCGGTCGACTTCTGATAGCGACGAATTTCACGCAAAGTTCCCGGTCGATAGCGATGTGGCTTCTTCACACTTCCTGCGGCTGGTGCGCTTATCCGAGCTGCTTTCGTGGTGCCTTACCACCGAAAGACGAACGAGCTGTCTGCTTGGTACCAAACAAACGAGTCCTCACGGTGCGAGAGTAGAGTAAGAAATGCACGAAAGCAAAGGAAGCGTCATTTTATAAACCATAAAAGTATAGAATGTAGTGTTTTTTTCTTCAGGCATTAAGGGACAAAGCTTCTTGACGATGTTTACTTTCCTCACCTGTTCAATTTCTCTTTCGGATGAATTGAAGCTGAGTGTTGATTGAAAGGTAAATGTCGGATTTAGTGAACAGTTGCACTCTTCTAAACGCTCCAAACGAAGCGAAACGCATCTTGTAACAAAACTCAAAACGTCCTCGCGTAAACTGTATCTGTTTTGCCTCGGATGCTTTCGGACGACATTATTTAACACGAATGGTTTCAATTGCATTTTGAATTCAAAAAAAGTCACAGAAGGGTTGTGTCCGAGACACGACCGCATAGTTGACGTAGAATTCCGTTAGGCTATCTGTTGATTTCGGATATCTTTTAAGAATTATATCGTTAAAGTCTTTGATAATGATTTGGTTTTAATGTCTCTGTTAGAGAACACATTTCGGTAGGAACAAAAGTTCCCCCCTACTTTCATGTATTTGCAATACCGATTTCCTCAGGCAGTTTGGTTTTGATGTCTCTGTTAGGGAACAGATTTCGGTGGGAACAAAAGCTCCCCCTACTTTCATGAATTTTCAATGTCGATTTCCCCCAAGTAGCCTGGTTTTAATGTCTCTGTTAGGGAATACCTTTCGGTAGGAACAAAAGCTCCCTCTACTTTCATGTATTTGCAATGTCTATTACCCCCGGCAGCTTAGTTTTGATGTCTCTGTTAGAGAACAGATTTCGGTGGGAAAAAAGCTCCCCCTACTTTCATGTATTTGCAATGCCGATTTCCCCCAGACAGCTTGGTTTTTGAAATCTCTGTTAGGGACTCGCCGCATGTGTCGTCAATTTCGACCAATCAGAAGTGGGTATTCCCGTTAGGATAGGGATTAAGTTTTTTCAATTGTTCGATAGTTAGTTTCATGACATATATTATTTTCCTTAATATAAGAAATCTTATGGAGTGCCGAAATCGATTGACGCAAAAATTTCATCAATCCATCATGAAATGATGATTGAGCAATAAGCGTTTGAAATTGGACAATTTTCACGATGTGTTCGATTTTCGATTTTCAATTTGTACCCCAATATGTTCCCGAAAGACGTTACCATACGTCAAAATCGGTGCTGTCCATAATTATTACAATCGGGTTCTCAACTACGTTAATCTGCTCGACGCATGCTACAACGTTGGGAAAGTGTGTGAATTCTTCTCCCTGATGCTTCCTGATGCTTCGCTCAATGGCATCATGTTGGAGAAAATAATTGGAAACAGATTCCCGCATACTTTGATGGATTAACGCCAATCGGTTGTGGAAACAGCGATTTAAATTTGCTGTTTCCACAACAAACTGGCGTTGGTGGCATAGCTTGAATAAAACTGCTTTTTTTAAAAAATCAAGCCGATGGCAATGTTTTTCCATCAACAATACACATTTTGTACAGATCTGATTTTCGTAATGTACGCGTATGCTGATTTTACATGCAATTTTAAAAAAAGTCTCGTACTGAAAATTCTCACCTCTGGCGCTTGCGTCACTTTGCGAGATCACGGAGCACTGCTCTGGTTCTCAATAATTTCAGGTTCTTATTTGGACATGCTATTATTGAGATCCGTCATTCGCAGGTGGAGTTCACATGTCATGTTAGCATGAGGGACATTAATGCATCAAATGCGCATAAGAATCTTTTATTAATTCAGTTGTAGCAATGCTCGTAATTTTCATAAATGCAAATTTCCATTAATGTATCTAATATGTATCTGTAATTTTTCCTCATTTTTCGGGCATTAATTCCATTCATGTAGAACTTCTTACTCTTGAATCCTATGTTCACTTCCAGCAGCCATGACGTAAAATTCACATTTTTGACGTAAGACTACGTAGTATGAACATATAATAAATAATGAAGATTGCACGCATTCGCAAAGATTTTCGTTTAGATTGGAAATATTTCTGATAGTATCGTAACTAATTTTCATATTGTTGCACGGATACTGTGGCGCAAAGTAACATGTGCGTGATCGAACCACAAATGTCTGAACAAGGCGTTACTTAATGTGACATAGGGGGAGGGGATAGCCGTAATCGTTACGTAACAAACTTCTATTTTTATTACCAATACAGTCTTGAATAACCGAGCCAAAGCGTTGAGTTTATACCGCTTTTGAAGTCCGCACAAACGGAGTGAACCAGATCTATTGAACTGAGTGCCTCTAGTTGACCCCATGCCACTATTCCAAAACCGTGCAAGTGTGGTATACGGCTAATTCTGTAAATTTTATACCGAAGGACATGAACCCGTCGAACTGTCCTGATAGGCTCTGATGGTCAAGCATTTTACACAAACCCATCCAATTTTAAACGACCTATTTGAGCTGAAATAAATAGATATACTGAACTACTGTAAAAAATTGGTTTTATTTCGATAACTAAAGATTGTGCTTGAAAAAATGCAACACTTTCTCTTGTGTATAACTTTTAATTGCATGGGAAAATGTTTTTCAAAATCTTGGGTAAAACTAGCTGTATGGGGACTGGTTCTCGGGGATCTGTACTTTAGCCTATCGGTTTATCTTCGTAGCCAAGGATTCCAGTGTTTCAATTGAAAGCACTGGATATTTAAAAACAACACTACACTAATCACAATATTTATTACACAATTACAATACAATTTATTGGACTGATACTACATATATATATATATATATATATATATATATATATATATATATATATATATATATATATATATATATATATAATCATGGCAATATCAAATTATTTTGAGACCCAATTCTCGTTCAAGATTTTTCAATCACTTGCAAAAAACGTGTTTCTCCCTTACATGGAATATCTGTTTGATCATAGCAAAATGAAGAAATCTGAAATCGGACGATTCTTTCCTCGAGTTTTACCCCTTTGCTTGATTAGTTCTCGAGTTATGCACTTTCGTTTCATTTGTTTGGCAGCCCCCTTTGAGAGGGGGGAGGAGTGTTGTACCACAACAAAAACATTTCTTCTTTAGTTCTCGAGTTATGCAGAAATTTGTGGTTTCATTTGTATGGCATACAACCCCCCCCCCCCCCCCCCTTTGCCGTTAGTGCATCAATTGAGGAATACCCAAATCAGTCTCTCACGCTTCGTTCTCAAGCGTTGTGCATCTCTGTGACATCGTTGTGAGCTTGAGCTTGGGTAGACTGTACAATTTGTAGTTGCTCTCCGTGATTGACCTGAACCAACCAAATTGCACAAAGAACACACACAATGACGCTTGGAACTAGCAAATCATTCTGGTTGAACAATAACCACTCACTGAAGCCGCTTGACCACCAGAAGCGTCGTATTGTCGTGACTAGGGATTGTTAACCGGTTTTATCGTTACCGGTTTTACCGGTAATACTGGGTCATTTTTCATTACCGAATTATCGGTAAATTTACAATCAATAACCGGTAATCTCGGTAATTCAATTTTTACAATAATATTTGCCTTTATCCCGCTTCGAAATATTACTCGAGAATCAAAATAAGATCGTGTTGGGTGGTAGTGAAATGATCGCTGGTTCTGTCAAATCTTGTTGGGTTCAAATAGATTAATTTGAAGGCTAATTCATGTCGTATGTGAGCTTACTTCAGTGATCACTACCACTCAACTGTTGTTTCTAAATGTTTGTCGTAATCGTGCTCTGTACGTTCAATATTTTTCTACTAAGGTTAGATATGATAGGGTATAATTAATAAATACTTAATCTCCTAACCTTGGACTTAAAATCTCTACAGATTGGGAACAGATCCTTTAATTTTTTGTGTATTAGGTATGAAGTCCAAGGTTCTGATTTGCTTTATTGTTCACGTACTAGTTAAGTAATTAATTCAAATTTTGTTGGCTAAGTTTTAACTTCTGGTAGTTTGTAGCTAACTTTAAGGCACAAACAATCGCAAAATAATATCCGAAAGCATTGAATTATTGATAATTTGCACGCACTTAGAAGGTTAATCATATGGAAACACAGATCCTTTTTTTCTAAACAATGTCAATTCATTCCAACCAAGATAGATAGCAAACAATAGATGTTGTTTATCTATCTAACCTTCTCCGATCTGCAAACAATCCTCCGTGTGTGCGATGGGTCTGAGTGGGTTCAGTCGACCACATCGAAGTCATGGAGCACGTGGGGCAGAACGGGCTCGTAAAGAAGCGCAACCAACAGATCGAAAAAAAACACAACTGGTAGTGCTGCGCCGATTCTATAACCTCCGAGATTCAGCTTCAGAGCTGCTCGATCTGAAGACGAGACACAGGATAAGCTTCAGCGATGAAAAACAGACAGCGATAAAGGAATTGATTGGTGCCCTCCAACCAGTTCTCATCGCTGTTTAACTGTTATGGCGGAAGAACTGTACCCTTTATAAACCTGACGTCGGATTGCAATTTATGTTAGAACAGCTATCGGAGCAACCATCAGAAATTTCGAAGCAGCTGCATGGAGCCCTGAAGGAAAGGATAAACATTTTGTATAGGCAGATTTGTTCGCGTATATGAACAATCATTTTGCTGGTGGTCGTGACTAGGATTGGGCGATCTTGGATCGATTTATAGAAGATTTTTCTTTCCCATTTCGATTTTTTGGATCGATTCTTTGTACTCGAAAAAATCGCAAAAATCGATCTTTTTCTTTCGATTTTCTCGATCTCAGAAAAACTTTTTTTAGATTTGTTTTTCAGTGTAGTACGGACGGAATTCATGGGATGTTTGCTAGCTGAGTTCTGAACAAATACCAGTTGTTGAATTTCTAGTGATAATTTTCAATAAACTTATTTGATTAATTCCATGACGTCTCAAGATGAATGCCCTGGAAAATGCAATTTTTCTGAACATTAAATTTTCTTGTGGCCTTCATAATAAGTAACAAAATTAAATGTCTTTGGTGTTTAAATAGAAATATAAAATCTGTATTTCCTGTTTAAAGAAAAGACGGCTCTCATATACAATAAATAAAGGAATTGTAAAAAATACGTTTGGCTTTTCAAAGATCAATTCTTTGGTACCGATTTAATCAGTGGATCGAAAATCGTCGTTTAGAAAATCGTTTCGTCAAGATCGATGTTTTTCTAAAGAGCGCCCATTCCTAGTCGTGACATAATTAATGATGACTTAGGCGCCTCCTATCAAAAGTCACGAAATGCATTGATCAAGCAGGCATTTGAAATCGTTCGTGACTTCAGACTTCAGTAGCTGGACAACAAGAGGGAAAAAATCCATTGAACGATGCAGAACCTGCAGAATAGATGAGCATCAAGAGAAAACTTGAACGATAATGGCAGCAATCAAAGGTATTAACAGAGGGCATCGGAGGCAAATACATGACAATGGTATTCGATGCTTTTCGTATTGTACGCCCAACATCATTGAACTATGAAAATGCGTTTTTCTCTCCTGGAAATTTCGTTCATGAGATCCGGTTAAGATCAGAAAACGATAACATTAACATTATTTGTGTCCCTGAGTAGTAGCAAAATAGTAGCTACTAAGTAGCAAAAACTTGAAAAATGTTTTTTTGTAAACTAATTATTATCAATAAAAGTCGTTTCTTCAAGAAAATGGTTTATTTCAAAGTATTTTTTCGCCACTAATTTACCGGTTTTACCGGTAAAGAAATTTTCATTACCGAATAACCGGTTATTGAAATTTTGGCACGGTAATGCAATCCCTATCCGTGACCATACAAATGAAACACGAATTTCTGGATTACTCAAGCAAACGAAACCAAATTTGGCATGTGAAGGTTTCAGGGTGCAATAAATGTTTTTACGTAGGTTAGACACTCCTCCCCCCTCTCTTAGAGAGGGGGGGGGAGCTGCCATGCAAATGGAACATAAATATTTGTATTACTCGAGAACTAATCAAGTAAATGAAACGAAATTTGCCATGTGGAGGTTTTAGGGTGCAATTAATGATTCTATGATGGTTAGGTACTCCTCCCCTTCTCTTATGGGGCCTGCCATATAAATGAAACACAAATTTCTGCATTACTCGAGAATCAATCAAGCAAACGAAACCAAATTAGGTATATGGAGGTTTTATGGCGCAATAAATGTTTTCACGGTGGTTAGACACTCCACCCTCTCTCTAAGGGAAAGCTACCATACAAATGAAAGACAAATTTCTGCATAACTCGAAAACTAATCAAGAAAATGCCAAATTTGGCATGCGAAGGTTTTAGGAGACACAAAACGTTTTTATGGTGAATAGACACACCTCCCGTTTCTCTGAGGGGGGAGGGGGCTGCCATTCAAATGAAGCATACATTTCCGCCTAATTCAAGAACCAATCAAGCAAACGGAACTAAATTTGGTATGTGGAGGTTTTATGGAGAAGAAACATTTCTAAGGCGGTTCGACACTCCTCTCTAAGGGGGGGCTCCCATACAAATGAAACACAAACTTCTGCATAACACGAGAACTAATCAAGCAAATGGAACTAAATTTGACATATGGAAACTTTCGGAAAAATCTGAAGTAAAAATTCGCATATGTTTTACAATTACATAGTGACAAACGTTGTTAGTCCATTTGATGTTTGCGCTAACGAAATCGATTTTTGTTCGAAAGTGGAAATGGATTTTAATGTGATAAAACGCACTCCTATATCGTCTTCTATCTATATAAATAAAAATGGATCGCCGAATGTGTTGATGAGAGCAAAACTCGAGGAATTGTCCGATTTAGGGCTATCTATATTCTATCATATTTTCTGTACCAAACATTTATTCCATGTAACGGAGAAACATGTTATTTGCAAGTAGTTGAAAAAAATGAAATCTTGAACGAGAATTGTGTCTGAAAATATTCTGATATTATAATGATGAGTTTTGGTAGAAGTACTAGGAATTTTATAGTAAAAGGTAAATTCAACGGGCTCGACTAGAAGATCAATCAATGAACAGTTCTGCGATTGGACCCAAATAACTTGCGCTTAGTGAGAAAAAGTGAAAGTTTGAAGGTGTTGATAACAAAAAACAAATTTTGGGCGGGACGAAGTTTGCCGGGTCAGCTAGTCAGTTATAAAACAAAAAGGAAACAAGACAAATTATGTATTGGAAGGTGATAAAAGAGACAGTATTATAACAGCGAGATTCTAGAACATTTACGAGATTCAAGGTCACTCGAATTTATCTGGGTAGAACGTTCACCCGAATGGCAAATAATCCAGAATTCCCGTCGACGCGCCGTCGGAAGCTGCGGCCTCTCGCACCAGTGTTTTACCGATTGCCCGGTTTGTTTAAAACATAGGAGACGAGCCTCTAGCCTTCAAGGTAATTTATTGCCTAATAATCATCGGCGCACGGCACTTGGATAAATAGATTCACTACAGATATCCGGATTGGGCTTTAGCATCAGCTAAAATATTGTCACACGCTTTCATTCGATGTCTCAAAGTGTTCTTTCTGTACATAACACAAAATTGGTTTAACAACAACGGTACGATATTTTTGATATTATATGAAACGCAAAAACGCTGAGCTAGCTTATGGCTTCCATTAAGTATGGAATCAAAATAAACCAAATCTTCACCGTTCCATCAACCGGTTATGATATTAATGCTTTAACGTTGGCTCTACTGCAACCTTTCTACGATATAAACAACCATTATCGTTTGTGTTGATGGTGTTTTCTCCTTTTCCTGGAACGCCCCCGGATGCTATGCGCCGCAATCCTGTTTTGATCCAGTTCCAAAACATTACCACCGTGAATCCATCCCATTTCACCTCACCACCTGATTTTCAATACAATTCTCACTCACACGGAACAGATCTAAATATTAGCTATTCAAAGCAACATCCTCGTCCTCACCAATAATTTCTATCACTGTGCGACCATCACCGACGCCGTCGTTCGCCTATTTCCAAATCTTATTTTCCCATGCGCGACACGTTTGTCACAAATCCATTTTTCGTCTGCAGCTTCCGTCACAACACACGGCACAACTTTGACTGAGAGGTTTTGGCCCCAAACGCGATCGACGTTCCCTCGTCGCAAGCGGGTGGGAGTCTTTACGAAAAACCACAACAAGCCATTGCACCCTACGACAACGAACTGCTGCTCGTTTGTAACTCGACGACACAAAGATTCATTAGTGGGTGACACTTTATGGGGCAAGTAATCTCACAACAATCCTCTGAACACGATAAAGTGTGTTCCCTTTTATTTTACTACCAATACGAAACACACGAGGGTTGTTTTTCTTCAACTCCGATAAGTACCACTCAACAGTTACACGATGGAAGCGTTTCGTAGTTTCCTCGCTTCACTAGTCTGCTGATCGAAGGGTGAAATTTAACTCGTTTACACCTTCCATCGATTCGACGCCAACAATAAAGTCCACCGCCACAAGTGGTTATGTAAAACGGTCAGGTACGATTTTTTTCGCAACGTAAAACCTCAGCGCCACACAGTAGCACCAATTCGATGCACGATTGACACACACTTCCAACTCCAGTCACCTGTGAACCAACTTCGTTATGATAGCATAGCTAATCCGTTTAATGCTCCTAATTTCACGTACAATTCCAAATCACTCTCCAACCCCAATCCGAACTTCTTTCTGGGGATTACCGAAATCGAGCGCAAGGTCTTGCTGTGGCGAGACTTTCCTCTTTTCACACGCAAACGTGTACTATTCGACACGGGGTGCAACACTCTGTACACAACACACTTCGAAAGGTGCCACCTAGCGACCTCTTTGCTTGCTCAGGGACCCCCTTCGGGAGAAGACCTTGACAATGTGACTAGTTCGATCGCACTGATCGTAGCTGCCGTAGGGCTCACCGAATGTCGCGGTACCGCGTTCGAGGAGGCTATCTGGCTATCTGCTATCCTGCGGCCGCTGGTCGTCGATCCATCGACGTACATCGGCGGCACACGATCACGGTCACTCACCGGATTCATCCGTTAGCTTGCCAACCCCCATCGAAGAAACACTTTCGTTTTGTACCTGCCGGACACCAACACGCAAATGAGAGAAGCAGGGCAACGTTGAGCGCGTTTTGACGCAACCGCGTGAAGATCTATACTTTCATTTTCATTTAGCGAACCACGCGTGCACACAGCCCATATCGACCATATGAAGATGAGCCCAACCGACGACATGGGTGGGGTGGGTATAGGGGGAAGGAATATAACAGGGTACAACCGAACATTGGCCACCTCTCACTTTCTACCATCGAGTACGGAGCCGAGTGAACCTGGCGAGAGTGGCTCGTTACGCGTGGTGGGACAGTGGGAAATTTGATGAATTTCTCGGGAGAAATTAACACTGACGTTACGTTAATAATAATACGTTAATTACAGTTTATGACCAAACAATTACAAAAATCGAACCAATGTTTTCACAAAAAATATATATATTCAACTGTAAGAATATTTTTATTTGCATTGTAAAAAAAAATAACAAAAAACTGACAGCTGGCCTAAACTCAATTTCATAACTTTACAAGACCACTATGGGCTTCTAAAGGGTGTGTCACATCAATTTGCATCACGGAAAAAACGCTGTAGAAATTTAATTTTTAGGAATTATATCTTCAGCTTTCGCTTATAATCAGATAAGAGTGTATAGATCACGTTGGCCATGCTTCACTGTCAATTTTTCGTAAATTTGGAAAAATGTCATCGAACGAAAAAGAGCGTCGTGAATTAATCCTGTGCACTTATTTCGAGAATCCGGAGTTGTCACATCGGGACATCGGTAAGATGCTGGGAATCGTCCAATCCACGGTCAGCAGAGTACTAAAACGATACTTCGAGAACCTAACCATCGACCGGAAGGTGAAGAACGGCAAAAATGGATGCTCCGTCAGTGAAAAAGATCACAAGCGCGTAGTTAAGTAGTTTAGACGTGATCCGAGAAGTTCGGTCCGGGATGTCGCCAATAAGCTGAATTTGTCAAGTTCATTCGTCCAGCGGACCAAGCAGCGGGAGGGCCTGCGTACATACAAGGTTCAGAAGGCTCCTAACCGCGACGAAAGGCAAAACATGGTGGGGAAGACGCGAGCCCGGAAGCTGTACACCGAAATGCTGACGAAGCAGCATTGCTTGGTAATGGACGACGAAACCTACGTCATAGCGGACTTTCGTCAGCTGCCGGGCCTGTTGTTCTTCTCCGAAGAGGACAAATTCAGCGTTCCGGAGGAGATTCGCAAGCAGAAACTATCCAAGTTTGCCAAAAAGTATATGGTGTGGCAAGCGATCTGCTCTTGCGGAAAGCGGAGCGCCCCCTTCGTGATGACCGGCATGGTAAACGGGCAGGTTTACCTTAAGGAGTGCCTACAGAAGCGCTTACTACCACTATTGAAGTAGCACGAGGGCCCGACCATCTTCTGGCCGGATCTCGCTTCGTGCCACTATTCAAAGGTCGTGTTGGAGTGGTACGAAGCCAACGGGGTCACCTTCGTGCCAAAGGAAATGAACCCTCCCAAAGCGCCGGAGCTTCGCTCAATAGGGCGATTATGAAGCAGGCCCTCCGGAAGAACCCAAAAGTTGTCAAATCGGAGGCGGACTTCAAGAGAAAATGGATTTCTGTTAAAAAAAAAACTACAACCTGACGTTGTACAGAACCTTATGGACGGGGTAAAGAGGAAGGTGCGAGCATACGGGCTTGGGCTCGAAGTATGAATAAAAAGAAAATGCCAAAAGTTGTTTAATAGTTTTTATTTTACTGTCTAAAATTTTCAAAAGGAATGGACTGGGCGAATTTCTACAGCGTTTTTTTCCGTGATGCAATTTGATGTGACACACCCTTTATGTATGGTGAAGCTTAGGTCATCTAGAAATGGGACACCTCATTTTGGCATTTTGTTGTTTGCCACCAGTTCCGCTCAGTCTATTTTGTCGCAGTTTAAAACTTACGTGGTCCTGAGATATTCATCTTGCAGGAGTAGACAAACAAAATGTGCAGTCATCTCCAAAATCCATCTACGTCAACTCGGGAACTGGTAGAAATGCTGGATTGTCTTAAATCTACTGTGGCGCCAATGATAAAAAAAAGTATAAGAAACTCTTTCGACTGCCCTCAACGCGTAAATCAAACGTCGGAAGCCCTTATGGTCAACTGCGGTTGAAGGACATTCGGTAAATTAAGGCTGATTCCAAAGATGCCAACCTTCCTGATTTTTCAGGATTTCCCAGACTTTTTGGCACGTTCCCTGATATTCTGACAAACACTCAATTTTGCCTGATTTTTGTAAAATGATCCTGATTTTTCCTGATTTTTGTACTTTTTGCTTTATCTGAATGAAAATTATCCATAATAAATACACAAAGCATTACTGGTTCGAAACGACAACTGTCATAATAACCTTTATGAAAAAACTCTCCGGTCCGCACTTGAATAATGTTTAATTCTTTCGTTTATTATCTATCTGTTCCGAAGGGAAAGGCGTTTTATTAATGCATTTAATTTATGTTGACATTGACATTAAAGCTTGAATTTGGCATGAAAGAAAGATACTCTATCAGATCTGCATAGTTTCAAATCGTTATATTATGAATTAAAATAATTACTTGGTGTTTTTGAATGCTTCAAACACGTAGTCCTAACTCTTACTTAACCATTTGTTTTTTTGGTTTCCCGATTTCACAAAAACTCAACATTTTGGAGTTCTGGCTGGGAACTTGGACTCTACGGACAGCACAAAAAATTTCTTACAAAGCCGAAAAAGCAAACATATTTTGGGAGGACTCAACTTCTGAGCTGCGTTAAAGAAAGCGAAAGATTGTGAAACAAAACTGTGCAAATAAAATTGAATAAATATATGTCTATAAAAATGATGCTTTTTGCGTTTTGCTTGATGCGTATTTCCAAAAATCGATATGAACTTGCAGGGCAACCCAATTTGAGCTATCCTGATTTTTCCAGATTTTTATATTCATTCCTCCTGATTTTTAAAAAAATATAGTTGGCAACCCTGGCTGATACCAACATTTGGGCTTATGTTTTGACGATAACATTGAACCCCATGAGTCTAATTCTTCAAGGCACCAGCTCGCAAAAAGATTTAAGTTTGCTTTTGTGAAAAAAAATAGATGGGTTTGGGTCTAGTGGCACGGACGGGATATTGACATAGGACTGTGATTGTTTAAAGTAATTGCATTTAATTTGAGATTTTTCATTGTTCCGAAATCTGTAATGTTTACTCTTCTACTACTTCGGAGGTCCTGGGAAAACAGTTTCTTATATTTAATTTATATCCTTTAAAAGTGTAGGATGATGTAGAATACGGAACCACATTCTAGCATAAACACGAGAAATTCGAAACTTTTTTGATTTTTTGTATATCGATGTTCAAAAATGTGCATAAAATATCATTAAAGCCATTCTTTAGCCAGCTCTTTATTTTATTTATTTGATTATGCAGAAGAGGACAAGGAGCCATCATTTAGCAGTCTAAATGTCTAAATAGGTTAGATCTACATAGATAGAAACTTAAGTCAAATAAATCTATAACTACAGAAATATATTATGGATAAAAATAACATTTTCTCCTACGTTACCACGTTGTCCGGAACATTGTTTGGATAGGGTTATAATAACTTTATATCCAGGTGATGTATATTAAGTATCCAATAGCCATGAGTGCCCTCTTGGGAAGTTCGTGTTGCTGCTGTAGTCTATTGATATCATCGGGTGTTCAGTTCTGCTTATTTATAGGGAAAGGAATGAAAAACGGTCAAGTGAATTCAGGGAAGCGAAGCGGGCTAATTAATAACATAATTACTTCTAAGAAAGACATATATTGGTAACATAATATCAAGATCGCGAGTACCATGTGCTAAGTATACCATTTCGAACCTCAAAATCAGCAACCAGCTAAATTGTTTAATTGCATTTTTTGCATTACCAAACGAAATGCTCGATCCCTAACCACAATTCCCTACATTGTTAACAGCAAGACCTACACGTTAAAACCGTGAATTGACCCCGAATTTAATTGACAACATAAATACAACACTTCTTATTTTACAAAGTTTCACGTATAGTAGTGCCGTGTCGTACTCACCAAAATGGAGAGTATTTAAAATGTTATTTTTACTAAATAGTCAATTGATTTTCCAACAACTCTCTCAAACATTATATTTTAATCAAACATCTAGATTTTTTGAAACAAAGATAAATGATTTTGAATACGCCCTTTTCGAAAATCAGTTGTACTTTAAATTGGTCATATGACAATCAAAATTGTGATTTGAGGTAGTTCCCAAGGTGGTTACCAAGTTTCAAAAAAATTGGAGAGGGTCGGGAATTACGCATAAACAAGACAGTGCCATTTGTGTGATTCTCCAACTCACAAACTCGCTAGCAATTCTTGATCGCGATACTGACTGTGTCAACAAAAAATCACCAAAGCAATAATTTTACACTGTATAGAATTTATTCAAGTTTTCAAAACTACACATCGATTTGCTGTGCTATTTTTATTTCATGGAATATTATTAATCAAAGACGCAACGGTAAATTTTTAATTCAATAAAAAATTTATCTGTAATTAAAGGTTCTACTGGAACGTTCTAGCTGAACGAACGAACGTTCAGATGGAAGCTAATC
The DNA here is from genome assembly GCF_029784135.1 of Toxorhynchites rutilus septentrionalis. Classification (NCBI taxonomy): domain Eukaryota; kingdom Metazoa; phylum Arthropoda; class Insecta; order Diptera; family Culicidae; genus Toxorhynchites; species Toxorhynchites rutilus. Next base: position 76,832,159 of record NC_073744.1, on the reverse strand, counting down.
AACTATGTCAATATGATATATTGACTACGATACTACAGATCGCACCTTTTTCTATGTTGGGAAGTCTTCGAGTAGACCCCAGCCGGCGACGATTCTGAGCGAACCGGCGAAATCCCGTACACCTGCAGATAGCGTTTTAAAAGTACAACTATTACGAGGGTCGTTTAAAGAGTTCGTGCAAAAATGAAAACAAAAATGAGGGAGCCAAGTCTGGAGAATAAGGGGGATGTGAAACTAGTTGGCAAGCAAATCGGTTGAATCATTGGTCCGTAGCGCAATGGTTTGTCTACATCTAGTGATAATGGGTAAGAAAAAAAAAGTTTGAGTCTTTGAGAACCTTGAAACAGGATTATATTTATTTCTTCCCCGATATTTTTGTTGACACACATATCAAGTTAAAAACATTTACGTACAATATTTCAAATCTAAACACTTGTAGTGTCAATGAGGTATGTCTAACCCTAATGCAAACTTTTATCACGAAGTTATTTCAAAAATTACTTTGAAATATTGTTGTAGCATTCAGCACCTCTAACTTTTGTTGAGTATGTTTTAGGATGAAATTATTTGCAAACTATAACACTTGTTGTGCATGATGGGTGTCAGAAGCGTATGAATATCAAACAGGCTGACCACTAGGAATAATTACGAATTGGTGCTCTTCAACATACAGGCGAAAATGGCTTGAACCTGCTAGTGACCAGTTAATGTTGTATTGTGTGAAATGTACTGCAAAAAACGCACAAGGATTTAACCAAATCAACAGCCGTCATTGTGATCGGAGTTCAAAAGCAACGACATCGATGTTAACAACATTCGCAGCAGCAATTAATTCGACCAGAGATCACGTGGCACAACACACATAGCTATTGTAATAGTTATGACTTGAAACTCGTTTTATCAAATAGTACAAAATATGAGACACGCTAGATTCTACGAAAGAAGTCAGCTGGCCATAAGAGCACACTGACTGGAAGTCGAACTAAGCAAAAACCAGACTTGAACCAGCGACGAATCGGTCCATCGGAACACCAGACAGTTTAACGAGCCAAAGCAACATTATAACGAACTATTTTCTATGTAACGTTCGTAAGTCATTGTCACAAGTCATAACCATCGATGATTAACCTGAAATGGGTTCTAATTTATACAATTTGGTACCCACCAAAATTGTTTTAATTTGAATAAAAAATATAGTTTCTGGGCTTTGGGTTTAGCAAGATTCATGTTTAAGTACAAAAGATCCACATTAACTATATCCGCTTGGATCTTTATTCAGCACATTCTTACATAATCAAACATATTTGGTAACAAAACTAGCTCAAAGTTGATATATTGATACTTCGTCTGTTGACTAGAATAAATAATAACGATACACCTACGGCAGACAATTCTCTCATACTGAACAGATCTGGCCGGCGTCTGTTCAACGCACTTCACTCTGGCTGAGATCAGGCGACTCACGCGAAACTTCTCGCGGCAACATTTTTCGGTACACACATACATTCCCCGCTCAGCTTTTCGTGGATCCATGGCAAGTAGTTAACAATCCGAGTGTAGATGCCGGGCAGGTTCGGCCTAGCGCAGCCTCGTCCCCAGGAGACCACTCCGATGACCTCCATACTGCCGGAGTTCCCCATTTTGTGCATTGGACCACCGCTGTCTCCCTGTGGATTGGTATCTTCTTGTCATAAGTGACAATTCTCTGATAAACGAATACTTACCTGGCAAGCATCTTTTTTACCGTCATGGAAACCAGCGCACATCATATTCTCGGAGATCTTTTTGCTACTATAACCGGCATCCAAACACTGCTGCTGGGACCAGATGGGAACCACTACGGATCGCAGAGTTTTGGATGGTGGAAGCTTCTCTTCGATACGACCCCAGCCAGCGACGATTCCAAGCGATCCGGTGAAATCCCTTACACCTGTAGATAGCATGTTAAAAGTACAAAATCTGTCAACAGATTATGGTTCTTGACTATTACTTCCATCCGGCAAGCAAATCGGCTGAATCGTTGGTCCGTAGCGCAATGGTTTGTCTAGTTCAAGCAGAGCCACATCATTGTTGAAGGTGAAAATATCGAAACTCTCATGATCGATGATTCGCTTGACCCGTCGGAGTTCCGTGTAGTCCTTCGAAATGTTGTGTCCACCAAGGTAGACCTATGGTGAGAGATGAGGTTCAGCTTAAATTAATGGCTGAAGTCGCCAGACGTATTTACCCTTATTTCGTTCGGTTCGAACGAGTTAACGCAATGGGCCGCGGTTATCACGTAGTTTTTGGTCAACACCGATGCCCCGCAGTACAGCTTCCCCTGGCGAAATAGTCCCGCCAGCCAAGGATACTCGTGGGCTGGTGCTTCTGCGCCACCAACAATTCGGTTTGAGCGACCGTTGACGCCACATACTGAAATGAATTCGAAGCGCATTATGGCGGTTGTTATTAATGAAGAAAAAAAAAATATTCGGAGATAATAACAAAAAGAGCAGACATTATGAGAAGATTAATCGATTCACGATAAGATACTTGTGGTACTCCTTGCTCTTAGGTCCAATATACATAATCTGGAAATATCACCGGCGCAAACGGAAAACAAATTGAAGTCTAGTGTTGCTAGGATTCCTGGGTGACAAATCGGTGTTCCCTGAACGGGGTGTGTCAAATGCTACATAATTAAAAAGATAGCTTTAGAATTGTAAGGTAAATGATTTTGTTTTGTCCAGTCGAAAATATGATCATGGTTTGTCCTCGTTTTTGAAAGCTCTAATTCAGCACACCTCTGTTAAATCAGGTATTCGAATGTTTCAAAACATATAAATAATATTTTTTTTCATAATTTAAAGTAGTTTTATAGTATATTTTCACGGAATCACATGTTTTAAAGGATTATAAAATACACCATCTATTGATGTCAATGCGACCCTCACTCGAGCTAACTTTCATTCGATCACCATTATTTACCATTATGATTATTTTCGCTTTTCTGGATTATAACACATATAAATATTGTAAACATCATGCTTGCACACCATTTGTATCAGATTTACAAAGCTAAACCATTAAATTAACGCATTTTGATTAACTCAATTCTGATCATGAGTTGCCCTATTCAATAATGTTATTTTGTCCACATGATTTCTTGGCTTGGCGCGCTGCAGTTTGTTTATTGTGTCCTTCGCGCATGACAGAAATAAAGTTTCTTTATGTTGAGTGTGTTGAGGTGAACATTTTTAAAATGCCCAAGAAAAGGCAATATTCTGAAGAAAGCATAAATTATGAATGGATCAATATGATGACAGTAAACTCAAGTAATGATAAATGCAACATCTACTTGAGAATTCGAATGTTTTCATTCAAAAATGGTGATTTATATAGCCGGACAAACCATGATCATTTTTTGGACAAACCATGATCAGAGGTGGTCAAACCATGATCATAATTCCTCTTTGACGAAAATCGTTTCAAAAACATAAAATTTGAATAATTTCAACGCCTTATGATAGTATTAGCAACTAAAAACCCAAACTCGTATCGATTATATGTGATTTTCATGAATAAAAATCGATTTGCATTAACTAGTTGCGTAAAAATACCCCAAATCGGACAAACCAAAATCATTTACCCTACATCAGAATGTATCATTATAGCTCAAATATGCCCTTTTTATATTTATAAATTAAATAATAAAAATAGCACATGAGACCAAGTTCGTTTTAAATGTTTTGTCTGCACATAGTTTAGGGACTTCAATAAATAAAATAGGATAAACACATAAATTCGTTGAAATACTCAAATGGGATAACTTTTTAGTAAATATCATCGTTATTTCAGATACAGAACATATTTTAAAAATCAAATTTCCTTCGGTTCTATTCATATTGTCCAGAATTTAGTCTCATTCTTTGATTACAAATATATTAGTGATATAGATTACAAATATGTTTCGTAAAAACCTCTAAGTCTTCACTTCAATTCACTTCATCTGTAGAAATATGTATTACTACAAAATGATACTTATACTGTGACTGATACTGCCCTAGGTCGAATGAAAAGTTTTTTTTTCTTTATATTTAAAAACCAAAAACTCCAGTGTTTCACAACTATAGAACCAGATGAAAAAACTCTCAATCCTTTGCAAAATTAACGTCAATTTCACATGAATTACAACAAGTTTCTAATTCGTAGGTCATCTTTAGTTCTCGATCAGTTCAATTAACCCATTTGGGGTGGTTTTGACTAAGCTGCACCATGTTGTAGTGTGTATCTCGTTCTACGCAGAGAATACTGTTCATTTCAGCTCTTCAAATCACTTATACTGCTTGTAAGCTGCTTCTACTATTCGTACGATCATTCCTCATAAGTTCTTGATAGGGTGCTTGACATGACAATTTAAAGCCCTTATTCCTCAAACCATGCTATGACTTTCCGGATTTTATGAATTGATGCCAAGTTTCTCAATTATCACATTGTTTCTATGTAAAAACAGAAGTAAATGATTCTGAAGTACTTCGTTGCACTTCTGACTGTTTATTCGTGTTGATGGTAAGCTACCTAAACCAGGCCTTTTTGAGAAAATTCTCCCCAAACCATAAAAATCCAATCTCCAGAGCTGCTGGTCCAAAAATTAATGTGGAAGCTAATACCTTGGGTTTTACTATTTCAGGAGAACTTCTCTAATAAAAAAAACAACTTGAATAGAATTTCTTCATACTGGAAGGACTTACGGAACGTTCAACTCGTAACTTTGCAGGTGGTAGTTTGATGGATTGAGGAAAATATTTTCAAAACGGCCTGGTTCAGATAGCTTATCATCAACACCAATGTACAGTCAGAAGTGCAATGGAGTACATTAGAATTATTTACTTCTGTTTTTGCATCAAAACACCGTGATAATTGGGTAATTTGACATCAATTCATAACATCCGGAAAGTCAAGGCATGGCTTATTGAATAAGGGCTTGAGATTCTGGATCAGTCAGCTTGTTTAACAGATCAAAACCTTATCAAGAACTTATGAGGAGTGATCGTACAAATAGTAGATACAGCTTACAAGCAGTATGAGCGATTTGAAGAGCTTAAACGAGCAGTATCCTCTGCATAGAACGAGATACACACTATAACATGGCGCAACTTAGTCAAAACATCCCCGAATGGGTTTTTTTATCTGATTGAGAACTAAAGATGACCTACGAATTAGAAACTTATTGTAATTCATGTGAAATTGACGTTAATTTTGTATAGAAGTGAGAGTTTTTTCCATCTGGTTCTATAGTTATGAAACACTGGCATTTCAGTTTATTTTAGTGTTTCGCGCCTGAACACAACAATAAAGTTCAAATGGCCAGTCTTTCCAATGAAGATAGTTATTATATCCTACACTATATACTTCAATTCAATCGACTTCTCTTATATCGCTTTAAACTCAAAAAAAAAATGAACGGTTCCATAGTTGTGAAACGCAGTGTATATGACCGTTGACCGTGTTGGACCGTTGACAGCTGTCGTTTGATTTAACGGAAACCATGGTTCAGCTCGAAGTGCGCTCTATGGGATGGTGAAAGCATTGGTCCGTTTTTCTTCTCCAATGATACCGGCCATAACGTAACAATTAATGGTGACCGCTCTAGAGCCGGCTACGATCAGTGACTTTCTTGTACAACAATTGAATGGCCTCAAACCCGAGGAGTTATGGTTCCCACAAGACCGGACCGAACGGACTTCCTCTGAGCCATATTCCGGAATCATATTGAATCCAAATTCATGGCAATCGATACCCTTTGAGGGTCTTAGAATGAAAGGGGTGTAAGTGGTTTGATCGATTTCTCTACATCCAGTCTCTCTTTTGGTCATAACTTAGCTGCAAATTCATTCCCAGTTGTGTTTGACAATGACGAAGGTAGGTCAGAACCTTATCTATCGGATTCTATACCAAACTCAAATTGGAATGTTTTTGCATTTGAGTTATTAATCAAAGAAAATGTTGACGAAGAGAAATCGATCAAGTCATTTACACCCCTTGCATTCTAAGCACCTCATTTATCTGTGTTTAATTTCAATTCAAACTTTTATGCCTCCCGTTCTGTCAACCTGTAATTATAACATGCAAAATCAGATTCACAAAAACAGCAAGCATTGAATGAAGCGTGTCTAAGAAATCACAAAATTCAATTATCTTAACTTTTCTATTTGTTTGTTTTTTTGAGCAATTTTTTATTGAAATTTACGGAAAACATGAATTATTATAAGATCATGTAAAATAATAGTTTTGATTTAATTTAAATATATCAAACTATTCCTAAACAAATTCATGTTTAGATTTCTCCTAAGAGAACCAAGCACAAAACTTTGGTTAAAATTGGGCCACAAACAGAAATTGCAGAATTTCATCGTAAAAATGGTACACAGTTTTGAGTGCCCTGATGTCAATTCTGCCCTATTCCGTCAATCTGTTGTATTTGCGATACTTGCTTATAATGGGTGAATTTTTTGTTGTTTTTTTTTTGCGGTTCTTGACAGATCACGCGTGATTCTTGTCATTTATCAAAATTAAAGTTATGTATTTTCCATCACCATTTCATTGTGGATAGACTAGCAACCTGTAGGACTGGTACTTACGTACTAGCGCCACCGGAGCGTGATTTTCATTATCATTTTATTTTTTGCTATGAAATTTATACTGATGCCAATGCACGATGGTTCAGTAGATGTATTTAGGTGGAAATTAGCATTTAGAGCTCTCCAGACAAAAACTATCTTCGACAAAGTTGTTACATATGATAGAGCGCTCATTTTTATGTTATCAGAAATAGAATGACCAAAATTGTCGATGAAATAAAAAATATAACTTTCTTAACTTTATAGATAGAGGTAATATAGTTCGACAATGTTGTAGCACCAGTTATTTAAAACATCTTTGCAGAGCAAAGTTTGTTTATCTCTTGAAATAACCTTTATATCTTTTTTTGGGTTTTTTTTGCTCTGGCTTTTATATTTCAAATTCTACGTGCAAACTGTCTGCAAAAGACTATCAGAACTTACTAAATCAAACATTTTGCGATGCAGAACTTGTCAATATCTCAACTCCACTCAAAATTATTTTATTTCTTCCCAAAAAATACGCTCTGTTCATTTTTTTTTTCGGCGGCAAAGATAAACAAAGTTTATTGGCGACATTCGAAAGAGCATGTTTCACTCTACATAATTTGTGATTTTCAAAACTATGTTATTTTTTGTGTTTGAGTAAATTTAAATTGAAATCATGAGTTTTTCGGTGAAAAACCATCAATAACTTTGAGTAGGATTATGATATTGACAAGTTCTGCATCGTAAAATGTTGGTTCTGATAAGCGCGCGAAGACAGTTTTGATGTAGAATCTATATATATATATATATATATATATATATATATATATATATATATATATATATATATATATATATATATATATATATATATATATATATATATATATATATATATATATATATATATATATATATATATATATATATATATATATATATATATATATATAAATGGATTTTTGTCTGTCCGTCTGTCTGTCTGATTCTTATGGTATGTAGGGGTTTTTGGGGCCGGGGAAGGTTTTCGTGATAGTTTGAGATCCCTCCCCCTCTCTAAGGAGGACTCCCATACAAATTAAACACAAATTTCTACATTACTCGGTAATTAATCAAGCAAATGAAACAAAATTTGACATTTGGAGGTTTTAGGATGCAGTCAATGTCCTGGAAAAAAGGTAATGAAGATGGTTGAGTTTTGAGCGACATAGCATGCGCTGCCAAAACTATTTCGCAAATAGTGACGTCAGTCGTTGTGTTTATTTTTGATTGCCCACCGCATCCATGTAAAAATGCTATTTGCAGGAAGTAATTTATCAGTTAAAAACGTACATTTTTGGAGAGTTCCCGCAGAATATGAGGCTAATGTGATAGCGTGGAGTGAATATTTGTGAAATCTCTCAGGCTCTCAGTGTCGGTGTGTATGTTGTGAGATAATAATCGCCAATTAATCAAAATTTCACCGAAAATGTTACTGCTATCGAGAACTAAGCATACGACTGCTTACCACATGAATAACACGATATAATTGTCATCTGTTAAAAAATAACCAGTTGAATGATTTCAGGAGAATTTTGACTCAAATTATCATGCAACCGTGAGTACATTCAACATTGTTTTGTTTCTTCCATATACATTCCATATTGAATGCTAATAATTACGACACGATATTTTGCTTTCCAATACAGATACACTTCGCCTACTGTTCCACCTCTATATGTACCTCATTGGGATACAATAAATGATTCTATGGTGGCTAGACTCTCCACCCCCTCTCTAAGGGGGGCTGCCATACAAATGAAACACAAATTTCTACATTACTCGAGAATTATTCAACCAATGAAACCAAATTCAGCATGTGTAGATATTAGAGTGCAATAAATGTGTTTACGGTGATTAGGTACTCCTCCCCTCTCTCCTAGGGGGGCGGGGTATGCCGTACAAATGAAACACAAATTTTTGCATTACTCGAGAATTAATCAAGCAAATGAAACCAAATTAGGCATATGGTGGTTTGAGGGTGCAATAAATGTTTCTATGGTGGATAGACATTTCACCCCCCTCTCTAAGGGGGGCTGCCATACAAATGAAAACAAATTTCTACATTACTCGAGAATTAATCAAGCGAATGCAACCAAATTTAGGCATATGGAGGTTTTAGGGTGCAAAAAATGTCTCTATGGTGGTTAGACACTCCACACCCCTCTCTAAGGGGGAGGGGGGGACTGCCATACAAATGAAAAACAAATTTCTACATTACTCGAGGATTAATGAAACAAATGAAACCAAAATAGGCATATAGAGGTTTTACGGTGCAATAAATGTTTCTACGGTGGTTAGATACTCCTCACTTATCTCTTATGGGGGGGGGGGCTGCCATACAAATGAAAAACAAATTTCTGCATAACTCGAAAACTAATCAAACAAATGGAGCCAAATTTTGCATGTAAAGATTTTAGGGGACACGAAACGTTTCTATGGTGAATGGACACGCCTCCCCCCTCTCTGAGGGGTGATGAGGGGAGGGATCTGTTTTTATTCTATCATATTTTCTGTATCAAACATTTATTCAATGTAATGGAGAAACATGTTATTTGCAAGTGGTTGAAAAATCTTGAACGAGAATTGTGTCTGAAAAAAATCTGATATTATAATGGTGAATTTTGATAGAAGTACTAGGTATTTTTGAGTAAAAGGTAAATTCAACGGGGTCGATTAGAAGATCAATCAATGAACAGTTAAGCGATTGGACTCATGAACTTGCGTTTAGTAAGAAAACGTGAATGTTTGAAGGTATTGATAACGAGAAATAAATTTTGGGCGAGACGAAGTTTGTTGGGTCAGCTAGTAATTACATTAAAAAGACTAAAATTCTAGTGTTATATAACTATAGAACTAGATGGACAAATTCTCACTTCTCTACAAAATTAACGTCAATTTCACATGAATTACAATAACTTTCAAATTCGTGTTTAGTTCTCAATCAGTTCAAATAACTCATTCGGGGTGGTTTTGACCAAGCAAGCTGCGTTGTGGTTCGCACAAAATACTCCTCGTTTAAACTCTTTAAACCACTCATACTGCTTGCTAGCTACATCCACTATTCGTACAATCACTCCACATAAGTTTTTGATAGGATCTTGATCTGGTAAACAAGCTGACCAGTCTAGAATCCCGAGCCCCTATTGATCACACCATGCCCTGACCTCCCGGATTTTATGAATTGATGCCAAATTACCCAATAAAGACTTTTTTCCATGCAAAAACAGAAGTAAATTATTCTGAAGTTTTTCGTTGCACTTCTTACTGTTCATTTGTGTTAATGGTAAGCAATCTAAACCAGGCATTTATTAGAAAATTCTCCCCAAACCATAAAAATCTCATCTCCAAAGCTGTGGGTCCAAAAACTGATGTGGAAGCCAATCCCAAGGGTTTCACTATTTCAGGAGAACTTCTCTGATAGAATAAATTTAACTTGAATAGAATTTCTTCATATTGGAAGGACTTACGGAACGTGTCATGTAATTTTTCAACTCGTAACTTTGCAGGCGGCAATTTGATGGTTTGATGACAATATTTTTAAGCAGGCCTGGTTCAGATAGTTTTTTCTCAACACGAATGTATAGTCAGAAGTGCAATGAAGTACTTCAGAATCATTTACTTCTGTTTTTGCATCAAAAAACACCGTAATAATTGGGTAATTTTGCATCGATTCATAAAATCCAAAAGGTTATGGCATGGTTTAATGAATAGGGGCTCCAGATTCTAGACTGGTCAGCTTATTTACCAGATCAAAATCCTATCAATTTTTCCATCTGGTTCTATAGTTATAAAACACTAGAATTTTAGTTTTTTTTGTTTCGCGCCTGGACACAACAATAAAGTTCAAATGGCCTTATAAATGAGGATAGTTATTATATCCTACACTATACACTTTAATTCAACCGACTTCTTACATTTCTCTGGAAACTCAGAAAAATGGAGTGGTCCTATAGTTATGAAACGCAGTGTATGTCACTTTTTCATTATATTCAATATCAAACCAAAAACATTACATCTTTTGCATGTTGAATTAATGTGACTGATAGATGACATTGTATCAACTAAGTGTAGTGTCGAGCAAAGTATCTAACTGTTGACAACAAATTGTGAAAATTTTAAACAAACATTTGTGTTTCACAAACCCATGTCCGGAATACAAATACATTCAGAAAATGATTTTGAATCCGGACGAATCAAAAGTTATCGAAGAAATTTCTTATTGAAGGAGTTTTATAAGAGTATGTTACAAATCCTAAAAGTATGAAGCGAAGAGTTTCGATCCAGAAAACCACAAAACTCATCGGTATACTAAACGGTAAACTGGCAAATCGGATTAAGGAGCTACACATTCACAAAAAAGGATGCAGTAGCATTAAATTATCGTTGAGTGGAAAAGTTAGCAAAATTCGTTGAAAATCTCAGAAAGTTGGATTTTTTTTTCATGATGATGGTCCCGCCTCCTTCCCCTACAGAGGTTTGAGCAAGACGAGTTATCTTAAAGATAATTTATCTATTTTTTTCAACATTGAAATCAGTTTAGCAAACATGAAAAACGAACTGATTTTATTTACAGATATAAGTTCAAAAAATTGCAATGTCCAAAAAAGCCAATACTCAGTCATGTCCGCCACAGAGCCGATACGGTCCCGACGAGGCCCTTGCAGCCAAGTGGTCCACCAGAGCACAAGTCCAACCGCCAGCCTTGTTTTAGATTGACTGTGAATACCCTCATTCAGAGAAATCGAGAAAATTTCCTTTACGAAAAATTCCTAGACCGGCACTTAAAAAAAACTTTCAATTTAATATCCTTTATATCTGTGTCTCGCGCGCGACGCTCAAACTTTTGTAGACTACTTTTATTTTTTTTAAACTAATACAACTATAAGAACGACAAAATAAAAATAAAAATAGTCCATCATTACCAAGATCATGACAGACATAATAGAGATCAATACAAATTAAAAAAAAAAATAATTTAAAAAAAAAATTAAATAATCTACATAATATAATCCGTTCAAAAAAAAACGTCAGATTAATTGAAAATATTGAAAACAAACTGCAAAAAAATTGTCCACATTAAATTATCCGTTCGTATAAAACATCGTCAGTAAAGATCTTCGTCATAAAAATAAACAAAAACTCGTTCAGCTGTTAAGAGAACACAGCTTCTAAATGTGAAGTCTAAATGTACAGTGCCTCTTAAATTCTGTAAGTGTTGTTGCGCATTTAATATGTCTTGGCATCGAGTTGAACACATTTATTCCTTTGAAGTACAACGAATTTTGTGAAGCACATGACAAGAAATTAGGTGTTCTTATTTCATTCGCGTTTCTAGTGTTATAACTATGAAAGTCACTTCCTCTTTCAACTCGATCACAAAAATATCGAGGCAGTAAACCGTTAATTACTTTAAAAATGAACACCATAGTTAAATAAACAATTCTTTGCTTCACGGATAACCATTGCAGAGCGTCCAACATTAAAGATGAGGAAGTGAATCTGTTACATTTTAGAATCAACCGCATTATTTTGTTTTGCAAGCGCTGTAATCTCGATATTTGTGTGTCATTGGCTAAAAATAAAATGGAAGAGCAAAAGTCTAAATAAGGAGAGATGATTGATTTGTATAGCTGTATTTTGCTGCAAATAGTTAAATCGTTTTTCAATCGACATAAGATTCCATACTTCTTGGCTATTTTCTTGATGACATTGTCAATGTGAGTGTTGAACTTGAGTTTGTCATCAATAATCACGCCAAGATATTTAATGTCCCGAACTCGATCAATAGTCTCATTATCAATATTGATATATTTAGTTTTACTTATGTTCAATTTCAATTGCTTATACTTCAACCATCTACTTAAAGAATGTAAATTTCCATTCAAATGTAAAACGACCTTATCTAAATCATTAGCTGCAATGAATAACACAGTATCATCTGCAAAAAGATTGATATCACAAAATCGTAAAACTCTTCGCATGTCATTGATATACATAATAAATAAAAGGGGCCCTAATACACTTCCCTGAGGTACTTCAAGATTATTCCCTAGGGGATTCGAAATTGTATCATTAAAAATAGTCCGTTGAGTTCTGTCATTTAAATAGCTTTCGAACCATTTATATGCAGTACTCGTAAATCCAAAGCGCTTAATCGTGTTCAACAACAAGGGCCTAGAAATTGTTTCGAAAGCGCGTTTTAGATCCAAAAAAACTGGAATGAATCTCTTTGCACTCTAGTTTCTCTTTCCATTTTGCTAATACCAAGTTCAATGCGGGGTCACAGGAATGACCTTCCCGATATCCCGATTGTTCTGGTATTAGCAAAGCATTGCAGTTAAAATATTCCAGCAGCTGGCCTTAACGACTACTTCTAATATTTTCTCTAGCGTGTGCAACATATTGATGGGACGAAACTCTTCGGCTTTAATCGTTCCAGCAACCTTTTGAATTGGAACTATTAAAGAATCCTTCCACACCTGAGGCACATGCCCAGTTAATAAAGACTTATTAATAAGGTCCAGCAAAATGTGATCAATGACATGAAAGCAATCTTGAATAACTCTAGCATTGACATTATCCACTCCAGCCGTTTTTCCTAAAGAAAAGCAAATAGTTCTAAGTTCATTTAATGTAATTGGGTGAAAACTTTCAAATCTACAACTACTGTTAACCGGCTGTTTTATTTCATCAGGTTCATCAACCAATTCAATGGACTGATTGATCAATGAAACACAATTGACAAAATAATCGTTAAACTTAGATGCTATAGCCTGTTCAGACTGTTCAAGTGTACCATTAAAAGTTATGGACCGCGGTTTGCTATTACTAGGTTTTAATAAAGATTTCAAAATTTTCTTGCTGTTGCTTTGATGCAGATCAATCTTCCTCTGAATATATTCACAACGAGTTTTCTTAATCGATTATGAATATATATTGCGCGCGTTTGTGTACATATTCCAATGATTTCCATCATTTGTTCTACAAAATTTCTTGTACCATCAGTCTCTCTCACGTTTAAGGCGTAAAAGATCCAAATTGTACCAGCTGTTCGAGTTTTTCATAGGAACAAATTTTTGGATACCCTGAAAACCCATCATCGTAGCAGAATGGATCAATAACTTTATGAAAAGACACCTGGATCTTGCCAAGAGCGTTGCTAATAATAAACTTGGTCAAACGGCTAGTTGTGTACGAAGGCAATAGCCGCACATGATTATTGTCGACTAAAAAAAATCATAAAATTAATTTCATTTCTTATGTTCATAATTGATGTTTCGTTTAAGAATATAAGAGAAAAACAATCAAATAATAAGCTCTACAAAAATCAATAACTAATTTGTTTCAAAGAAATGCCGCTGACAAAATGCGTCAGGAATTTAAAGCAAAAGAGTCCGAAATTCATATCATGATTAAATAATGTTCGGATTTAAAATCACGACACGATGAAGAAATTTAAAAAAATTGAACAAATATAACATGATTTTTTGGGGGTCTTCTTAGCCACTTGGTTACGCGTTCGCTTACTAAGCGATCGATCGTGAGTTCAAACTCAGGGCCCTCAATTGACCATCATTGTGTTGTTATAGAATAACTACGTCCACGCAACCATCATCAGCTATGGAGATCGATCCACGGTGGAACAAAGATCGATTCATCCATACAACTGCTCTGCTCTGCAAGAAACATCGGGCTGCTGTTCTATAAATAACCCAACAATGATCAATACCAACTGTCTCCGCTGTCCGGTCTGCTGAACAATGGAAGAACAGATAGAATACCCTTACGCCTAAATGGCTACTACAGTGTAATTTACCATAATGTAATGGAACAGAAAACCTAACGCTTAAATGGCTACTACTTCTACTGTGTAATTTACAATTTATAGAAACATAAACATATGTACATGTACACGATAAAAACCCGGCTCAGTTACAGATAAAATGCTAATGAGCCTAATAAATAAATAAATTGGATAAAAAAAACATGATTTTGTGGAATTCTGTGATTCATAAATTGGCTTCTAATTCTATAGGAACGGTAACGGTGAAGATGGTAAGCGCTTAAGTGTTCGGATTTCGATGCATTACGATACTTGGCCAACATGAAGTTTATCTTTTGACTAGTCTGTCACTGGTCACTTGATTTTAGATCATTACAGATTTGATTAACAAAACGAAACTGTTTCTCATCATCCACCTGTAAGGATCATATAACGACAGCGACAAAAATATTTAACTCGCAATAAAAGGACTGCACTAAAAAAAGTTCTCGGACTGATAATTCTTGTAAAAAATGTTGTCTATTTTTTTTTTGGATAGATTTTTTTTCCGAAATTGTTTTTTCAACACTGCTTTTCTTGTGAAAAAAAAATCGTTGCAGCTACGTCGGTGATATTTCTAAACACTCACATCCTACATGTCACTAAGCAACGTCAGAGACATTCCAGTTTATCATCCATCCATGAATCCTTCAAAGAGATTAGCGTCGGGTAGTACATTGACAACACATTTACCTCGCTCCAACTCCTTATAGCTGCGTCGATATTTTCATCGAAATTAAGTCCATCTTTGGTGCAACAATAGCTGAGAAAGTTTCGATTTTCAGCACTTTAAACAGTCCCCAACTATCGACCTACGTCATTGATTTTGCACCACTACAGCTGGCTTTCGCGGTGTATCGAGCACAGTTGTTGGTATACACGCAATCCTTCCCCGGATCAATATTAATACGAGGCAAACAACAATGCCACTACTCGTCATGATGCATCGCGCGCACAGCTTACCATTGAATATTAATTTCACCACCATTTATTTATGTGGATACTTGGCGGTGGCAATGGTTGAGGCTAGACCGAAACTCATTAAGGATAGATTCCTCGCCGACTGCCAACCGCTTTGTTTTGATCGGTAAGTCACCCCATTCGCTGAACAGCACGTGCTCGATGGCCACGATCTGTGAGTCTCCGGCGTGTTTGGGCCCACCAGCTTGGGGTCGAACTTGGCCACCAACACTACATACACAGAAAGTGAACCACCACTGGCACGGTTCCACTCCGATACTCCGCTGCGTACGCCCATTGCATAATTGGCACAACAGCATCATCGCATCGCCATCATTTTTTCTCTTCACCGCCATCGGAGCCTTCGTTGTTTACATTGTTAACCTTTCACTTTTTGCAACGGCAGCTACGCTGAATGCGCGTTTTGCATACCACATCGAATTGTTTGTTATGTATCTCTTTTTCCTGGGTGGAACCACCCTCCGAAGGTTCCTCGGGATGCTACAGGTCACGTAGACTATCCGCACCATCCCGTTTTGCGTTCAAAGATTCGATATTGCGTCGAAGTTGATCATCTTTCCATCTTTGCGAACAAATGATAATCAAGACACCTCACGCAACACTTCACTGTCAGATTGTACACTTCATCAACGTTCACTATCACTTTCTCTGAGAACTTCTCATCCGTAGAATAAAACCTACCACAATTGCAGGAACCATCGCCGCCAGCCGGAAGTGCCATCACCACTAGCCGCACCCAGCAGATCAATCCAATCGCCAACCGAACTTGCATGATGATTTGGAACTATTAATGGGAAACCGAATTAGAATAACGAACGTTCTAAATCTGCAAAATCCGCGTTCGAGCAGGGTTTCCAAATCGAAAGCTGCGATCGCACGACGACTTGTCACAGAAGCAGCCAGCAGTCGATCGCGAAATATGTAAAATATGCACAAAAATTATATACTCGCCAGTTTCGGGCGAGACAGGAGTGTATCAGTATTGTTCTGTGACTGGGGATGTTAACTCGATCGTCTTTTATACATATGGTTAAGTTCAATTGTGTCATATGCGCGTGAGTACGACGAGTTCGCGCGCGCTCTTGGGTTCGGTACCTTCGAGGACGTGCCCGCGGGCGGCTTGCACCCTTCTGCCCCCTTCCCTTCCCGCGATCCACCCGCACCCGTATCGTCCTGCAGTGACAACAGGCGGCGAACCCTCAGTGCGAGCCGTAATTTTCAACGTGCGCCCCATACAGTACCCACCCCATGCGAACGAGAGTTCAACACGACCCGGACCGGGGGGCGGAAGTTGGATGAGCCGAAGCGCAAAGGTCGCACGGCAGATTCCGAGCACAAAATCAACACCGGCCCGAGGAAATCATCACTCTCACTCTCGATTACCTGTGCGTGCATTATGCGAGGGAGGATCGGAGAGCTTGCGAGAGTCGTGGAGAACCCAAAACCCCAAAACATATGTCCCGACTGAGCGGGAGAGAGCACTTATGTCAATGACTGCACAAGTGTTGTTTGGTCGCGTCTGTAGCGACGGCGGCGACGAGGTATGGGTGTTGTCCTTGGCTCTGCTAACACACATCTCAGCTATGTAACCATCAACAAACTATTGGGTGGATATGCAGCGGCAGAAGCACTCTCGCTCTGCAACCGTATGATGTTTAACCTGGGAAGAGAGAGACGCGGCGTGTGGGACTTGCAGCAGCTATAGCGTCGACAGTGTGTGACTCACGGATGCATCTGCCGAGAGTGGAGGGTGGAGGATGCATTGGGGTTTTGTTTATTCTCAATCATTTGTCGTGTCGCGGTAGACCGGATTAAGCTAGCTCTACTTGTTGTCGTTTTTATGTTTCTTTTTTCTTGTTTTCTTTTTTTTTTTTGAAATTCGGAAACAGCATTGCTAATTAGTATGCCAGTAGGCGTGCATACGCGCATTATAGGGCATGCAACAGTGCCCTTTTGTAGGTCTTGGGCGTTGCAAAATGTGCCGCTGTGCATCGAGAAAATTGTTATAGATTATAAATGGTTCCAATGACACGTCAAATCGATGAAGTATGGCAATTTGAGACGGCAGGTTTTTTAGCAATTATTTTTCGTTTCAAGGTCAGTCATCATTAATTGTCACCATATTCGCCCTTTCTTGTTTTTTTTTCTTTTTTGTTTTGTCTGAGTCAATACGGTACTGACAGAAAACGGGCTAAGTATTGATTTTTCTCCCAAAAAATGTTATACTTATTCTGAATCTCCAATCTCCATTTTTTTAACTTTATACACTCTGTCAAACTTCTATAAGACCAGGTAATCTTGCTGCTTTGTGTCATTGTAAGGTGAGGTAAGGTAAGGTATTGTATTATAGAGAGTTTAAACTTTTTCAGTTCATTCGTCTCTAGCCTTGAGAAAGGCCCTTTGAAAACTTTACTCTACTCCAGCACTACCCCTCCACCCTCTTGCCTTGAGAAAGGCACTCGATCCCTCGCCGTCCAGCTCGTCCAGCAACGATGTTGTCCAGTCGGTGTCCACACAAAGAATGATAATTTTAAGGAAGGAAGGAAGGTATTGAATTAGAGAGACTTTAAACTCTGAGAGTTCATTCGTCTCTGATCATTTTAAACAAACAATGCTTCAATTTATAGTCTAGTGTGTAGGTATTGGCGACTACCATACACTGCATGATTTTCATATGTGTGTGTGCAAGCGCTGAGCGTAAACGAATGTTTTCGTATTTTCAACTGTCAAGTTTCTATAAGGCCAGTTACATTTTCCGTTATTTTAGTTGGTTTGATCAATTAAATCTGAAAAAAGCCGAAGGGAAAAGTCCTCACGTAGGGAGAAGAAAGACAAATCGATGCATTTCACCAAGAAAATGTTGGTATCAAAGAAATTTCTCGTCGGATTGGACGATCCCATCAAGTAGAGCTCAATTATTTGGCGAATCCTCAAGGATACGGTAAGACGGAGAGAGCTCCACGTAAATCGAAGCTCTCTGACCGGGATAAGCGGGAACAAGCTAAAACAGGCTAAAATACATCAAAATCGCATGTGCAAATGAAGCAATATTTCAACTACACCCAGGTTTTTTTTACACGGGGATACGTACCTCGTAGAAAAAACCGCGCTAATTTAAAAATCCGCGTAAAAAACCGCGTTAATTCGAAAATCCACGTAAAAAAACCTCGTTAATTGGAAAATCCGCGTAAAAAACAACCAAGTCACCTAATGATAGATATCAAATGGGACTATCCTTATGTATAACGGAAGTAAAAAGTTAAGTGTTGCTCGCTTCCGAAAACCCGTAGTTTTTTACTGCAATTCCGTTGTTTACTGGTAGCTATAGTTCGGTTTTCTTCATGAATGAGTTCATCTGCTGTTGCTAGAAGATTCCCTATTAATTTGTACACTCTTCACCCGATGCACGTGCAGTTTGAACGAAATTGACGTTAAATATACTTTATTCTAAGTATTCAACAATGTATGAATGTATCTTGCTGAAATTCTAACTGTTTGTGTTGCAACGAAATAAAATCAGGGTGGTCTTCTAGTCAAATCAGGTAGTGGAGCTGAGGGTAAGCCCGTCACTGGTGGTAAGACCGGCACCCCTTGAGTTTTACTAAAAAACATGTTAGCATTCATTATTTTAATCGTTTTAAATCAAATGCAACCCACCGTGATTCGTCAAATGTTAAAATAATAATCAACACAAACGCGAGTGCCGATGAAGTTCAACCGGATGTAATTTTTCGGTATTGGAATTTAACCTTTTGTTCTTGAACGAGGTTTCAAATCCTTTTTCGTTGTTCTACATTTTGTTGGAGTGTTATATATCACTGGGATTTGAGTTGAGTTAAGTAAATGCAATAAATTAATAGAAATAGTCTCTTTAAAAAATGTATGCTGTTAGGGTAAGATCGTCACCCTTTGAGTGGAGTAAGCCCGGCGTGATTTCCAGTTAGTTGAAAGTTATTGGAACATATTTTCCATCTATTTCAGATGCTTCGCAGCTCCCAAGGAAATCGAGTTGTGAGAGTGGATCCCAGGAGAACCTCGCCCTTGCAAAAGAGGCTATCGTTGATGGAATTTCTGTCAAACGTGCTTCCAAGACTTTGGAATTCCCAGGTCTACATTACAGGATCACGTTTTGTGAAAGGTGGTAAGCTCGAAACTAGGACCTAGATTCCATCAAACTAGTAATTGAATTGTGATGTGGTTTGAGGTGTCGCATGATAGATTTACCTAATATCAAATTCCTTTCTTTTCCATATACTATGTTCACCGGAGCATGTTTCAACCATATCAACGGAATCAGTTGAGTGATTCGAATCATATTCGATAGCGAATTCTAGAATAAGAATACCTCCCATTTAGCGGTTGCCAAATTCAAACTAGTTCAGCTGGTGTATATTTATTGACAAATTGAGGGTGCCGGTGTTACCCCCATGGGGTGGCGGTTTCACCCGCACTGGCTGGTGAACTCTTTTTTTTATGTCAGCTTTGAAAATTAACTATTACTTGCAAAATTGCCGTTTAAAAGCACTGATATTTCTTATATCTCATATCTCATGGAAAATACTCTAGACAATGATTTTGTAACATAAAAACATGTGCCCTCAGATCTCACAAAACAATACATTTCACATCTTCCTTTTAAAGTGGTCAAAAAAAACAACTTTTCCCATTTTTTTCCACAACTGACTTTTTTCAAAAAATTTTATCTTTTGAACTACTGAACCGATTTAGATGATCGACATAACAAATTAAAGCCTCGGGACCAAGAGCGCTATATTCTTCTATATTTTTTCTAGAAAGCTGAGGATGTTTTACATAATATATCTGAAAATCAGAGGTATGTTCTTTTTCTTATTTTAAAAGTTAGGATTTTTAAAGTTAACTGTTGGTCTAAAAAATATTTTTTCCAAAAATGACGTTTTTCAAAAAATCATCACTTTTCATCTACTGAACCGATTCAGATGATCGACTAAACTCAAGTGAGCGAGCTAGTCTTCATTAAAAAAAAACAATACACTTGCAAAAAAATTGAGTTGTATCCGTATATTTTTTTTCCAAAATATATATTTTTATCAAGGTTCATATGGCGTTAGCCTGACGGGGCCGAAGTTCAATATTTTGACAGTTTTTCTTATTATCTATGTTAGTAATATGTAACCGATTACTCGCGGTCGGCTCGAGGTTAGTATAACAAGTGTTCTCGTAATTGGGATGTTGCTGTCTCCAATGCTCTGTACGTGTGCCCAACACGGGATGCTTCCTATTGGGATGCAGCTGACCATTGATCAGCAACGCCCCCCTAGTATGTACCCCATATCTAGCGTGGTGCGTCTTCTCGACTCGAGGAATCCAGGATAGAATGGTCACTAGCCGGCGCAATCATCAGCTCGTGTAGAGTTGTCATGAGCGGTACAACCTTTGGCTCTTGTTGAATCATCAGTGGACTGCACAACGTTTGGCCCGTGTATCTGTAAAGAGTGTGTGTATGTATTGCCGCGACTAAGTAAAAGTTTATAGATCGGATAGGAGGGATATGAAACAGGGACACAACGAAGGAAACATCATTAAACGTTGACATCGGCGTTTCTGAGGAACAGGTATAGATGAAGCAGAAGATCAGGATCACGGCTACCTAAGATATCCCGGACGGGGATATCGATTGTCTGCCTTGTGCTCTCAGTGCTCTAGAGAGCTGAGAGCGAGCAGCATGGAACCGGATACACGACCAGACAACATGCTCGATGTCGTGGTAGCCATCGCCACAATCACAAAGATTGTTTGCTGCGAGCCCAATGCGATAGAGATGCGCGTTTAGGTTGTAGTGATTGGACATGAGCCGAGATATCACGCGAATGAAATCACGACCTACATTCAATCCCTTAAACCAAGCACTCGTCGAAACCTTAGGGATAATCGTGTGTAACCAACGACCGAACTCATCTTCACTCCACATGCGCTGCCAACTAACGAGTGTGTCCTGACGAGGAATGTGAAAAAATTCATTATAGGCAATTTGCCTTTCAAAAAGTGTGCCTTCTGAAGCGCCCACCTTAGCTAGCGAGTCCGCTTTCTCATTCCCCGGAATCGAGCAATGAGAGGGAACCCATGCTAAGGTAATCTTGAATAATTTTTCGACCAAAACACTCAATAGATGTCTTATTCTTGTTAGGAAATAAGATGAGCGTTTATCAACTTTCATTGAGCGGATTGCCTCTATTGAGCTGAGACTGTCTGAAAAAATAAAATAATGGTCGATGGGCAGTGTTTCAATGATCCCTAGAGCATAGTATATCGCACCCATTTCTGCGACATACACGGAACAAGGATCTTTGAGTTTGAAAGAGGCACTGGAATTTTCATTGAAGATGCCGAAGCCAGTGGACCCGTTTATGCATGAACCGTCAGTAAAGAACATTTTATCAGATCCAACTTTCCCATATTTTTCCGAAAATATCGACGGAATAACATTGGAGCGTAGGTGATCTGGTATTCCATGAATTTTTTGTCGCATGGACAGATCAAAAATGACAGAGGAATTGCAAAAGTATGGGAAGCAAACTTGGTTGGAGATGCCTGGTGAAGGGTGCACGTCGTGGGTAAGGTACTCATGGTATAAAGACATAAAACTTGACTGAGGAGTCAGTTGTAGTAGATTTTCGAAGTTATCAATCACCAATGGATTCATGATCTTGCAACGGATGAGAAATCTGTAGGATAATTATGTGAACCGAAGAGTAAGCGGGGGTACTCCTGCCAAAACTTCGAGACTCATCGTATGTGTCGAATGCAAACACCCCATGGCTATACGCAAGCAACGATATTGTATCCTCTCCAGCTTGAGAATATGAATCCTGGCAGCTGATCGGAAGCAAAAACTGCCATATTCTAACACTGACAATATCGTTGTTTTGTACAACTGAATGAGGTCTCCTGGATGGGCACCCCACCATGTTCCGGTTATTGTTTGGAGAAAATTGATTCTTTGCTGGCATTTCTGTTTCAAATACGCAATGTGTCTCCCCCAGGTACATTTAGAATCATAATATACACCCAGGTATTTGAAAAACATAGAGTGTTGGATCGTTTTGCCGGATAGGTAAAGCTGTAATTGGGCGGGTTCGTGCTTCCTAGAAAAAACGACCATTTCAGTTTTCTCCGTAGATAATTCGATACCCAGCTTGAGGGCCCACGTGAACAGATTGTTCATGGTATCTTGCAACGACTTTTTCAGAGCGACGGGATTAGTACCCGTGATGGAAATAACTCCATCGTCTGCAAGTTGTCTCAGCGTGCAGTCTCTAGTTAGACAATCATCCATATCATTGACGTTAAAAACTGTACAAGAGGGGGCTTAGGCAGGAGCCTTGCGGTAGGCCCATAAAACTGTAACGAGAAGATTTTGAGTTGCCATGAGAGAAATTCTTGTGCTTTTCTGACAGTAAATTGTACAGGAAATTATTCAGAATTGGTGAAAGTCCACGATTATGAAGCTTCTCTGAGAGAATCCGTATAGATGTAGTCTAGTAGCATAGGAATATCGAACGAAAACTAAAAACATGTTCATTTTGAAACATCATAACTCAAAAACGAAAAAGAACACATCTCTGATATGTAAAAAAACCTCAGCTTCAAGAAAAATATTAAAACATATAGCGCCTCTGATAAATCCCGAAACCATGTAAACTATAAAAAACAGATACAATAAATGATCACGAAAACAAAATCCAAAATTTTTGCAAGTATGGTATTTTTTCAAAAAAGGCTAGCTGATTGACTTCAATTTGATATATCGATATCTGAATCGGTCTGAATGGTTCAAAAGCTATGAATTTTCGTAAAACGTCATTTTTGAAAAAAATGCGAAAGAAAGACCACCCTAAAATCGAAACGGTTACCCTAACGAAAAAATAAAAATATGTGTCCAATATTCTGCGTTGAGTAACAAAACTACCAATTTTGATGAAAATCTGGGAACCACTATATCGATTTGGCATAGAATGGCTGTTATAACACTTACGAATATTGTAGACATCAAGCTTGCACACAATTTGTATCAGATTTATATATCTAAATCATGTAATTAATGCATCTCGATGACTTCAATTCTGACTTCAATACTGATCAAAAATATGTCTTTCTTGCATATAATACTCGATGAAAACCATCTATATAGACTCCTAGAACTCCCGCTTGCTGTCGTCGGATTTTCACATCGATTTTCCCCTGGAACCTATTTAGGATAACTTTGCACAATACTTTGAGAACAATAAATAACAACATTGTGCCTGCAGGTGTGGTCGATCTGGTTCGTTGTGTACCCGTCGCAAGAGTCCCTGGTCGTTGGGGAAAGAGTGTCCCTCAATTTCCATGTCGTTGTTGCCACAAAATTCTACAAGTTGATCGCCGTTTTCGCTCAACTCTTCTAGGCCATGGCAGCTCATGACACGCTCATAGTCCGAATGGTCAAAGTCAATCTTCGCATTGAAGTTACCAATGTAGATCTTAATATAACCTTTGGGGACATTATCTACGATAGCATTCAGCTGGCTGTAGTAGTTCTCCTTTTCCTGGAGCTCGGTAGCGCTAGTCGGTCAAAGCAAAATGAGTTCTTCTATCATACTCTCTAACAAAACATCATTAGGCATGTGAGGAATGGGTAGAGTATGTTGAGAAAAGCGAAATACTCTCTCGAAAAATGCGCAGTAGAACTGCATTTAACATGCGCTGTCTTATCGTTCGCATTGGAATAAATCGTTCTCATGTCAACATATGTATTTTACGATTTGTTTACACACCCTACTAGACCCTGAATGATCATATTACGCAGTAGCGAAAGCCAGAGACAAATATTCTGCGGGCATGCAGCTGTTCACAGGAAAAATGGAGCAAGCTACAATATTTTTTTTGCTTCTTAACGTTTTCCAAGATTGCAATAGCAAATTAATTTTCTTATGCAATTTTTTTTATTAAATCTACCATCCCCTTTTTCTCTACAATGTTACCCAATTATTTCCGTGAACAGCTTCAAGAGTACAATATAAACTACACCTTGCTGTGTATATCTGTTTTGGAATATGTTTATGTCGGTATCCGCATGTTCGCAACAACCTTTTCGTCATAGATAATAAGTACATTTGTTTACATCGTTGTCTTCATTTTTTTCACATTAGCATTAGCACATTAGCAAGTGAAAACAACTGATTTCCCATTTCGGGTAGATGAGTGAACCGCCCCTGGTACTGATCAACTGAATGAATATAAATTCTTCCGATTAAATGATACATATGCTGCGGGGAAAACCATATGCACCAGTAAGCTGAAACACCTCCTCCTCCACATCTCCGCACAATTCACGCATTCAGTTTAGGAAATGCAGATGTTGGCTGTACTTGAAACCGTGTCATTCATCTCTCAAGTTGAATAAATTTGGAATCTAACCTTGCGGCAGAACTTTGTCGTTTGTGTTTACTCACACGGGTTTTTTTTCCGTAAACACAAACGCGATACTATCGCTTCGCGGAAAGTGTAGTTTCATAGGCTAAGTTCATGGTGGCGAAGGTGTGTGAATCGTCGTCTTCCTGTGATGAGTGCAGCCGGTTCGGAGTAGAGCATCGTTCGACCTTACCTTGAAATGATGAGGAGGTTTTGAAGAGCGTCGCCGTATCGGTTCTTCGCAAGAACTTGAACTTAATCGACTAATGATTGATGTGAGACTGCAGAATCGCTCAATCGATCGAGAACAGAGAAACTAGAACGAAGCCAGTTGACCGTGAGTATTTGTGCAAATAGTAATTAGCTGAAGGGTGCAGAAAAATTAGATGAGATCCTTCGAATTTCGCTATGCAATTAAATAGTAATCAATCATTTTATTGTCAAGGAAAAAGTGTAAGGTAGCTGATTGAGAATCTCTTAGCGAGCAGTGGAGGATCATTTATGATGGAAAACAATCATCCTATGCATATGATTCAATCTCAAATATTGAATGACTATGACACAGGAGGGATGTGTCCACGAACGCATAGTTGATGTAGGATTCCGTTAGACTATCTGTTACATGCTGATTTTGGATATGTTTGAAGAATTACATCGTTAAACTCTTTGATAATGATTTGGCACATGTTGCGTATTGGGTAAAACACTTTACTATAGAGAAAAAAATATTTTAAATGGAAAAAGCAATTTTCTTTTATAATTTTAGAAAGTAAAAATTATGTTTTATTCAACACGATGGAACACGATGCTCTATGCCTCAATGTACGTTTCAATTGGACTAACAGCACCTAATACGATATGTAGAGCATATGGGAAATCACATTTTCGAATATTCCTTCACTTTTTCAATTTTTCTCGCCGTATGAACGTTCCTTGAGTATAGATGAACACAACAAAACAGACAGCATAAACTGGACGATCCGTTCTCGAGCGGGGACACACATTGGTTTTTATTTATGAATATTGAAACAAATCGTTATTTGAAATCTTTTCAACACAGCCGCTACCATATACAATTTTACACTTACACTTGTGCTAAATGTTTCACAATGTATGATCGTTCATTGATATGAAATTTCACGATGAAGTCAACATTTTAGTTCCATTTTGAAATTTTATTTGTGAGAATTAATCGTATCACTCACCTTACTGGTAATATAAAAATTCCCCCAATTTGCATATATTTGAAATGCCGATTTCCCTAGGCTCCTAGGTTTACAAATCTTTGTTAGGGAACACATTTTGATGGGAACAAAAGCTCACTCTACTTCCATGTATTTTTCAATGCCGATTTCTCTAGGCGCCTTGTGGTTTTGAAGTCTAAAGTCTCATAAAATATATAATTTATTCATTTTCACTGTTATGAATTATTATGGAGTGCCCAAAATTATTGATACAAACTCTCGTAAATCTATCAGAAAATGACTGAGCAATAATTTTGAGTACAATTCATTATTTCAATTTAAAAAAATGGTATGGAGTGCCGAAATCGATTGACGCAAAAATCCCATCAATCCATCATGAAATGATTGAGTGATAAGCGTTTTAAATTAGATATATTTCACTATGCGATCAATTTTCGTTTTTCAGTTTGTACCCCCAATATGTTTTCGAAAGACGTAATCCTATGTCAAAAATATCATCTAAGCAGTGCCCCAACATTGTACAGCTCTAAACATGATTAACATACCTGAAATAAATGTACAAATATGTGTTTTTGAGAGATTTTCAAATAAAAAATATTTTCTTAAACAACTTTAAGATTCGACTTAAACTCTTTCACTTTCATTCAAACACATCATATCGTATATTCAATTATGAACGTGGAGTAGAATTTGTAGTTTTTGAAGAGTGGTAATATACTTTATTATAAAAATCAGTAAAAATCAAAATGGTATCAACTTAAATTTCACATATTTTTAGTAATATGTCAGCCATTCCATGCCAAACCGATATAGTGGTTCTCAAATTTTCGTGAAAATATTAGTTTTGTTTCTCTCTCGCAATATATTAGACCTTTTTTTTATTTTATTTATTGGGGTGCCCATTTCTATTTTATGGTTGTTCGAAAAATTATTTTCCCCCTTTTTCCCATGAATTACATTTTCCAACTTTTTACATGGTCTCGGGACCAAAGGTGCTTTTTTTATATTTTTTCTCGAAAGCAGTGGTTGTTTTACATAACACATCCAAAAATCTGACAACAGATATTTCTTGTTCTTGAGTTATGATTTTTCAAAATTAATTGATGTTTCGAAAAATCCATTTTCCCCCTCTTTTCCACCAAAATTTCATTCATAGCCTTTGATCAAATTAGAGTCAATAAGCTAATATTTTTTGGAAAAATATTAAATTTGCGAAAAAAAACGGATTTTGTTTTCGTAATTTTTCATTGTATTAGTTTTTCAATATAGGGCGCTATTTTTTTATATTTGTTCTTGAAAGCTGAGTTGTTTTCACATAACATATTCAAATATCAGAGAGGTGTTTTTTTTGCGTTTTTGAGTTATGATTTTTGAAAGTTAGCATGTTTTTAGTTTTCGTTCAATATTCCTATGCGTCTAGACTAGATATATCCAATTAGAATCCTATTTGTACGCAAGTATGGTAATTTTTCAACGAAGACCAACTAATTGACTTTAATTTTATATGTCGATCATCTGAATTGGACCAGCAGTTCAAAAGTAATGAATTTGTGAAAAAAGACGTTTTTATAAAAAAAAGAAGAAATGATTTTTTGGACAATCGTTTAACTTCGAAAAATCATAACTCAAGAACACAAAATGAGGCCTCTCTAATTTTTCGATATGTTATGTAAAAAAACTCTGCTTTTGAGAAAAAATATAAATAGTGCCCTTGCTACATGTTAACTATGAAAAACAAATACATTCGTTAGCTATGGAAACAAAGTCCATTTTTTCGCAAATATAATATTTTCTTCAAAAAGTACTAGCTCATTGACTTGAATTTGATATGACGATCAGCTTAATCGGTCCAGTAGTTCAATGTTATGAATTTTTGAAAAAATCATTTTTGGAAAAAAGGGGAAATAGTTGATTTGAAAATATAAATTAAAAAGATAAAATTGAAATGGGCACCCTAATGAAAAAATTTAAAAAAATGGGTCTACTATTTTGCGATAAGAAACAAAACTACCACTTCTAATGGAAATCTGAAAATCACTATATCAGCTATATCAGCATGGATTGATATCGCGAATTGCTCACTGCTCACTTGTTTTACTATTTCCACTGTCGTGGAAAAATTGCTGGATAAATAGTATAACATATATCGTAAGAATAATTCTGCGTAATACCCATTTGAAAACTCTCAATTTTTCGTTACATTTTTCGTAGAGTAGACCACCTTATATATAAATCAAAGACGTAGTCCTACGTCAATAAATAAATAATAACTGTTGTAGTGCATATCTTCTATTCAACTCAGAGGTTATTGCTCGTCTAACCCTTCTGTAATCGCGTACAAAATCATAACTCGTAAACTTGCGAATGGTGTCACACACCGAAAATTAAACTACTTTGAAATATAACTATTGTGTAATTTTTAGGCTATATTGGTATTTATTTGAAGAAGAGAATAGAATTGAATGAAAGAACTTCAGAAAATACGTTTTCTTCAACTTCAAAACAAAGTCATTTTTGATACTTCAACACAAGTGAGGAAATTCGACTTTGATCCTGTTATTAACTAATAGTAAGCAGCTGAATGGAATTCATGACAGTATAAAAGACTATGAAATAGCATAAGAACGTGTAAATCGATGTTTAAGTATGCATTGTAAGATGATGGTTTCGTTGATGTATCAATCAGATTTATTTGCCTATTGTGCTCAAATTACTATCATGAACTTAAATGTGACAAATTAAAAGCAAACATTGAATTCAAGGCTGAACTGACACACAAAATGACCACTCTGTACAAATTGTTATGCAAATAACACAGATAAGGTACATTCATAATATACTTAAAAATTATAGCAATAGACATCGAACACGAACGAAACTCAATATACCATTGAAAAGGAGATAGATTTGCTATACTGATCAGTATCCGACCGATTGCATAAGAACCCACGAACCTGAATCCCCCAACAAGAACATAACATAACTGCATGCGCGATACATACTTTTTATATTTCATGCAGTTGAAACGTGTTTTTCGAGTCTTTTTTCGAGGAGAAGAATGCATAACGACTTTCTAGATGTTTACCAGATGATAATGGTTCTGGAATATCGAGTTTGCATATTTTGAATATTCGTTGTTCAAAATGTTCAGTTTTTATCGTGTTTAGTATCAAAATATATGTTTTCGGATACGCAGAGTTCATTTTTCAACTCGGTTTAACAAAAAAAACTAAAATAAGAGGTGATACGAAGGGGAAAAACGTCGCGAATAATAAGTATTCGGCAGTTTTTCTTTGTTTAGTACGATCTTTACTATCTTCGTAATCTTTTTCAGGCCTCCCTCCTAGAGATGAACCATCTTCAATACTCGGTGCCGCAGTCATTAAATAACATAGAAATATTGTGACCTATAAAATGTTTTTAAAGCACCATTTATAATAAGAAAACACTACAATTACCAGTTTCTGAAGCAATTACAAATTACGACTTCAGCCATGCATCTTCTTTATTTGAAAATCGGTCCACCATATTGTTTGCAGAGCCCCATTTCCCTACTAATTTACTAACAATTTGCTTTCGTAGAAAAGCTTGCAAGGTTGACGAAATGTTGGTTAAATTTGTTTTTCCTATAACGAAGTCGTATGATTAATTACTCACGGGAGTTAAAGCAGTTATATTCTGCCCAGTTATTCTTAAATGATCGAACAAATTCTCATTACATAACTGGGAGGTCATATTTACGAAAAATTATTCACATCTATATAAATAAAAATGTAAGGCAAAATCTGTTGGTAAGCAGAAAACCCGAAGAAGGGATGGTCCGATTTTAGCTTTCTTTATTTGGTTGTATTCGTCTCTTCTCGTAGATCAATATAGTGGAGAGAAAAACAGGAAAATTTTCGGAAAACTCTGAAGGAAAGTCGGAAAATTCGGAAAATTTAATTACCACATGTTCGAAAATTACATCATAATAAGCGTTGTTAGTCCATTCGATGTTTGCGCTATCGAAATTGATCTTTGTTCGTAAGTGGAAATGGATTTTCAGGCGAAATAACGCATTTCCATATCTTATATCTATCTATATGAATAAAAATGTAAGGCAAAATATCTTGGTAAGCGGAAAACCCGAAGAAGGGATAGTCCGATTTTAGCATCCTATATTTTGTTGTTTTCGTCTCTTCTCGTAGATCAATATAGTGGAGAGAAAAATTGGAAAATTTTCGGAAAATCCTGAAGGAAGGTCGGAAAATTCTGAAAATTTAATTCCCACATGTTCGAAAATTACATCATAATAAGCGTTGTTAGTCCATTCAATATTTGCGCTATCGAAATTGATCTTTGTTCGTAAGTGGAAATGGATTTTCAGGCGAAATAACGCATTTCCATATCTTATATCTATACAAACGAAAATGGAAGACCAAATGTATTGGTGTGCCCTAAACCCGAGGAAGGAATGGTCCGATTTGAGCTGTCTTTATTTTATAATATTCTCTGTATCAAACATGTATTCCATGCAACGGGGAAACATGTTATTTCCAAATGCTTGAAAAATCTTGAACGAGAATTGTGTCCAAAAATAATTTTACATTATAATGACGAATTTTTGTAGAAGTACTAGATAGTTTATAGTAAAAGGAAATCGTAAAGGTTCAAAGGGTAATCAATCAATGAAGAGTTCAGTGAGTTAGTAAGAAAACGTGGATGTTTGAAAGTATTCAAATAAAAAAATCTATTTTGGGCGGGACGAAGTTCGTCGGGTCAGCTAGTTATAAATAAGAAGGCACAACTTCAAATAAAAATTATTTCTAACTAACATTTCGGGTTAATATTGAGAAAAAAATCCAACAGGGGGGATTCGGGTGGAAAATTCAAGTGCTGAGTGATAAAAGAAACTTTGAGGAACACTTTCGTTAAGAAAGTTTTGCGGGGAAATGCGGGGCAATTTTTATAAGTCTATTCGAAGCAAAATTGAACATCCAAAAAAGTACTTACTTCGTGTGGAGTTAGCACATACTACAACCAACCGAATTTTGAAACTGACAACAAATGCAAATTCTCCGTTAAAAATGCTTCAAGAAACATAATGGTCCCAAAAAATCGTTCAAAAAGTTGATGGGTCTGGGCCTAGAGGCACGGACGCTATCTTGACATAGGACTGTGATTGTGTGTAGTAATTGAGTTTGAATTGAGTTTCTTCATTGTTCAAAATCTGTATTTTTGTTTTTTGACACATCAAATGGAAGTCATGAACATATGCGTGAATATACCTTTTCGAACTTCTTAATCAGCAGCCGGTTAAATTCATTAATTGCATTTTTTACATAACCAAAAAACATGCTCGATATATTGACATCCTGGACCACAATTCCATAAATTGTTAGTAGCAAGACCTACACGTGGACAACAACCTGAACTTCAATCTAATAAAATTTATATCGACGTTTGGCCTTTTAAGCCAGGCTCTCGTCAAATCTTTGGGGAGTATAGAGTGAAATCTCCATTGATTGTGACAACTGAAAAATGCCCATATCGGCAAATCGAGAATAATTCAGAATACGCATCTAATCACATTATGAGCTAACGCCTAATTGTAGGCAAAAAGATTGCTCGTTGTGCTGTGGGGGAAAACGAGGCTAGTAAAATCGAAACAAACATACCCATTTAAATTGTCAAATTGGTAACTTTTTTACTACATTCACTGTTTATGTCTTGAGCCAAGAAAAATCTGGATAAATTTCCTGTCCAATGGTTTATAACATAATATATGTCGCGATAACGATTTTGAGTAACATGCGTTTGAAAACTCTTAATGAATCGTTCAATTTTTCGTAGAGTTACCCCCCTATATAGAAATCGAAGACATAGTCCTATGTCAAAACATCACCAAACACATGTTAGAAAAACACACGCGAAATAGTGGCACCGGCGAGCATGCGAAACTGGTATCTTATCGTGTTGCCAGGGCAATAGTGAGCGCGCGGAATGGAGTGAAACATGTGATCCTAGATGCCTTGAACATCCTAGAATAAGGGACCAAAGAATGTTTTGTTTTTCATGCAACTTCAATTTTTGGGATTTGACCGCCTAAATATTCTCAGGGACCACTGTGGGCCGCCGCCATTTGAGAAGTACAAATTGGACAAATCAAAACGTGAGATTTAGCGCGTTTACATATATTTTTTGATATTTTACGAGTATTCAATTGTTTGTTTGAAAAATATGTTCATTCTGATAGACGCGTAAAAATATTGCCAATCAATGGATGGAATCATCTTTGTGATCTATCGAGAAATGATGAACTTGACGCGCTAAAATCCTTTCATTATTTCATACATATACAGTTTTTAGCTTTCCATTTTTAACTCCATGCCTTCCTGTTGCATGTAATTCATTTCTACATATTTAATGTAATGTTATGTTCAAATATATATAATATAAATTTGAAATTTTAGTAATTGTTTTAATAGTTTAACTATTCTTTCTATTTTTTCGTTATTTGGATCAGATGAATGTCGTGGAGTAGAGAGAATAAACCAAGTTGGAAAACTACCTCTTCAGTGTGAAGTTTTAGTTGTACATCCGCAGATACTCATCAAAGTAAAACGGCCTGAACTGATGATTAAGTTTAGCAAGATTACCAAGATTACCAATTATTCCGGGCGATGTTGTCAGATCTTTCTTGAGAGCGATTTACGTTACGAAAGTATTTGAGACGAAAAAAATTAAATCAGTCTTGATAATTGAATTATCTTAAAAGAGCAAGACTTTTTCAAGCAAGGAATCCGTAAATTGCTTGAAATATTAGCGAAAGTTGTACCCAGAGTCGCCAGAGCTTGAGAATTTTGGTGTTTATGCTTCGAACCCGAACCATCTTCATTCCTATGTCAGAATGCCGATTGGAGAAATCAATGTAATTAGACGATTATAAACATAATCATTGAGAAACTCTATTGTCGATCGCAAGCCCGGATAAATGTGCAGCTTTAGAGATAATTTGCCCGAATTTCTGTAAAATTACAAAGGTAGCCTTTATCGCAAT
The DNA here is from genome assembly GCF_029784135.1 of Toxorhynchites rutilus septentrionalis. Taxonomy (NCBI): domain Eukaryota; kingdom Metazoa; phylum Arthropoda; class Insecta; order Diptera; family Culicidae; genus Toxorhynchites; species Toxorhynchites rutilus. Next base: position 76,799,054 of record NC_073744.1, on the reverse strand, counting down.
CACTATCTACGATCAGAACGTGGGATTTTCGTTCACATTTTCCTATTCGTATATCCTTTGAAGAAACCTATTGAACGTTTCTTTATTGTAATAGGTGTGTAGAAATATTTCCAATCAAGTATTTGAGTATAACTTGAGAATTATGTACCATGATAACGCACCGTCACCCAATGTCATCAATATTCGCCATTATTAACATTTTTGACAAGGTTTATTTTTTCACAAAAGGATCTCTGAGTTTTCAGGAGCCGCTGAAATTTCAATGATCAATAGGATCAATAGGATCATTAGAACATATTTTAATGACTAACTGGCCGAAAGTATTACTGCATAAACCTGGATTACATGAGGTCGGGAGCACAATGGATTCCTCAACTATGAAGTAATCGAATTGCAGCGAACTCGCAAGGCCTTATCGAACTATCACACATGGTATGTGTCGCATCATCATTTCAACTTTTTCATATTATCTCATAGATCTTCCTCCCCTTAAATCATCATATTACTAATAGAATAGTTTTAATAGACTGCTAGCGATTAGTTCAATCAGCAACCAGTTATGGTTTCGCGAAACATATCTTCGTATCTTTTTGTTTCAATCTTCTGTACTTGAGAATTTGAGATTCAGACTGAATACAGACTCTACGTATTTACACATCTCGATACACATCTCATCAGGGAAATAGCAGCCTTCGGTTCAACATTATTACACACTTCCAGGAAAAAACACCAATATGTGTTTAAACAATTTGTTGGTTGCTGTAGAATACTATCATGTTCCAAACCAGCAATGCTGGTCTGCGAATAACTTTGAACTCCATTCCAACTGTATCAAAATTTGTCTGTTAATGTTACACAACAAGAAATGCAAATTACTACACCCGCTTTCAGGAAGTAAGTGTAACTCAGACAATATGTAATGATGAGCAAACATCATATTGCTTTTGATATTTATTTAAGCTCATTTCGATTCACTGTGGATTAAATTATATAGCCAAATGATTTCGAGCACACACCGACCGCCACCATCTATACCTTATCACGACAGCAACAAACTTGAACTCTAACTAGACATCGAGCAGTATATGTCTCTCCCACGAGCTGACATTAACCTTGATGGGGAACTTGCACCTCACCGCGAGGAAAGCAATACAATTTAATTTGAATGAGAAAACAGCAAAGTGATTCATATCCTCCGAAAAATCCCTCACGTATGCCCAGCATTGAACTTGGACGAAACCGTCTCGAAGCGAGCGTTGACACGATTGTCAGCAGTCGCTATTAGATACTGGGACTGCGAAAAGTTCATAGCAAAGTTAAAGGCCTCACGCTCTGGCAGGTTTGTCATTCAATCTGACGTACATTTCTCCGTTCTTTGTTTATTTATTTAAATTTCAATCAGTCGCTCATTCAAATAGTACACATCGCGTATTGTTATCAACTGCACGAGCAAGCATCCCGCGTGTTGAAGTTGATCCACGAGAGGAATCTGTTCACCCGGGCGTAGATCCCCGGGTATTTCGGTTGCGCACAGCCAAACCCGTAGGATACGACCCCGGCGATGACGTATTTCTCGCTTTCCGGATCGATTATGTGCAGAGGACCTCCGCTGTCCCCTTGGCAGGAGTCCTTACCACCCTCGGCGTAACCAGCGCACAGCATGCGGTCGTTGATTTGGAACCCAAAATAACTGCTCTGCTTCGAGCACTCCTCATATGACATTATCGGTACGGTGACTTCCTGCAATGTTCGGGGGAACGTTCGGTTTCCCAATTTACCCCAGCCGGTGACGATCCCCTAGAAATATGAATTATCCATTAATTTCAGACTTTGTAGGAAATGATCATTCTGCAATACTTACATCATATCCGGCGTACGCTTCACCCTCCGGCGGCAAACACACCGGATACACGTGATCTCCGAGCGGGACGGTTTCGTTCAGTTTTAGCAGCGCCAAATCGTTCGTGATGAACACCAGCGTGTTGACGAACCAGTTCGTCATAATGTACGACACACGCCGCTCGAAGGATTCATGCGCTGGGTTAGCGCGGTCGTGCAGCAGAAACTTCACCGAGAACAAGTTCCGATCGGTATTGAAGACGCAGTGGGCCGCCGTTAGCACGTACCGATCGTTGATTAGCGATCCGCCGCAGATGAACTTATTGTCGTAGTACAGAGCGACCATCCAGGGGTACTTTTCCTCCGCGGATTCCCTTCCACCGACGATGCGAGATGTGTTGGTGTTAATGCCGCAAGCTGGGAAATATTTGATAATTTTGAAAACGGTTTATCCGTGTCCAATGCAAACATAATATGTAATGTATGATTCCATATACGTTAATTTTATCTGAGAAGTTGTTGACATTGGCAAGTTGACATTCCGACGTTGCCACGTTTTAGGAATTATAAGAGCACTTCACATTTAAGAGGCTCAGGAAAAAGGGATGTAAGTAACTTGATCGATTTTCTCTTCATCAACTATTTCTTTCGTAACATTCATAGCTTTCGAACTACTGGACCGAATCGGACAATCAACAACACATCAAGTTGAAGCCATTGTCTATTAGACTAGACATTATCAGAAAAAGGGGAAAAATTGATTTTTTGGACCACCCTAAAATGGAATAGGGCACCCTAATGAAAAAAATTAAAAATACGGGTCTAATAATTTGTGACAAACTCTCGCTTTTCGCGGATATCTGAGAACCACTATATCGGTTTGGCATGGAATGGATGTGTTCATCTATTAGTACCTTGATGGTCAATACATGAGAAGGAAAAGATTTGTTTTTGCAACAAAAACTGTGGACAAGATCGTGAAAATAAAAAGAACCTTAGTTAAAATTATAAGTGGTTCAGTGGTTCAGCATAAGAAAAAGTAGAAAGGTCTGTGCCTAGGGGTACGGACGGAAGTTTGAAGTAGGACTATGATTGTTCAGAACAGTTGAGTTCTAAGCTAAGTCCTAAGCTTCTGAAATGATAAATGAATAGCAGTGTGACACATAACAGGGTGGAATGGTAGATGAAGTATATGTGGATCGGTAAACAAAAAAAAAATGTTGTCATTGATTACATTTAATATGAAGTGTATGGGGAGAAAACAAAAATCAAGTTGAAAGTACTTACGATTTCGTGATATTTTGAGGTAAAATACACATGAAATCATGAAGATGCTTTTAATTGTTGTTTTCAATGAATAGCTATGGTATTGTGATTTCTTTCCATTGCACAATGGTCCAGGAGATGCTTTTAAGTGGAAATTAGCATTTAGAGCTCGACAGTTATTCTCTAGATAAAAAGTGCCTTAGACTAAGTTGTTACATATGATTGAGCGCTTGTTTTTATTTTATAAAAAATAGGGTGATCAAAATTGTCGATGGAATAAAAAATATAAGTTTCTTATCTTTATAGATAGAGGTAAACATAGTTCAACAATGTTGTAGTCCCAGTTATTGATAAACAAATTAAAAGAGCGTGTTTTTTGGGAAGAAGTATCAATAACTTTGAGTAAAGTTGAGATATTGACAATTTCTGCATTGCAAAATGTTTGCATTAGTATGTTTTAAAAGTCTTTAGAAGAAGGTTTGTATGTAGAATTTGAAATATAAAAGTAAGAGCAAAAAAACTGTTTTTTTCATGGTGACCCTAACGTAACTTAGAAAAAAGACGCTATGTCGGTTATTTCAAGAGATATAAAAAACCTTCGTTCTACAAAGATGTCTCAAATAACTGGGACTACAACATTGTTGAACTATGTTTACCTCTATCTATAAAAATAAGGAAGTAATATTTTTTATTTCATCGACCATTTAGGTCACCCTATTGTTGATAACATCAAAATAAGCACTCTATCATATGTAACAACTTTGTCTAAGGCATTTTTTGTCTAGAGAATAATTGTCGAGTTCTAAATGCTAATTTCCACTCAAATGCATCTCCTGGACCATTGTGCATTGTCTTATCCTTAACATTAGTCTTACTCTAAGGCATCGGGAGCAGTAACTTTTTCGGTGAAATAATGTTCGTTTGCAGACTATCACAATCAAGTCGTATTGGTTCTACTGCTCAATCTATTATAGTAGGAATTGAGTCATTGATAATCACTGCCATCCTCCTATTATCATCTGCAAAGCAGTTATGTATCAATAATAGATGTCATCTTCAATTTGATGTATTGCTTTTGCTGTTTTACAGTCAAGTTATCGAGGAAAATTCGATTATTGTATTGATTTTCCGGCCCAATTAACGAACGATCCCTGTATGGGTAACACTTTTCTTGTTGCTTCGTAAAAATTTTGCATCTGATTGCTTAAACATATTTACATTCGAAAGTGGTCTAGCTAATTTGTTTGATAAAACGAATTATTGCACTCAGTTTTGTGTTGCATAGAGCATTCATGGGAACTAAGGTGAAATAAAGAATGCTTAAAAAATGTGCGGGTCATATATATGATATAACCGCACGGTTGACGTGGGACTACCGTTGGCATAGTAATCATTTGTTTGTATTGATTAAATTATTGATTGTATAAAACAATTTTCGAATTCAACTGGATTCAATACATTTGCTATATAAGTAAAAAATTTGATCAAATACCATGTAATGTAACGCACCTTGGTTTAGATGGCTTTGTTAGGGAACACATTTCAGTGGGATCAAAAGGTCCACCTACTTGCATGTGCAAAGCGGATCCCCCCAGGCACATTGATTTAGATGGCTGTGTTGGGGAAACCGTAAATCGGATCAATCAAAACGTGGCAGTTAGGGCGATTAGATAACGCTTAACATTTCACAGTTGTTCAATTGTTTATTTCATGAAAAATAACATTTTATTCATTGTGATAGATGCGTAGAAATATTTCCTATCAATTGATGCAAACATCCTCCCGATCTATTGAAAAATGTCCGAGTTATAAGCATTCCTAATCTTTCATCTTTTTCCTTCATGTTCTGCGTTTAGGGTTTCATTTTACCCCCCATATATTCCGGTTAGACGTAGTCCCACGTCAATACATGATTTTCGTGCATCCGCTCGCGAAACATACCTCTTTTATTTGATAAATTGCTCATTTCATTAATTAGTTCCACTGTTGATGTTTCAGGCGAAAAAAATGCTGGATAAATTTGCGTAATATGCATCTGAAAACTCTTAATAAATGTCATATGTTTCGCAGAGTGACCTGAAAATCAAAAACAATCGCAAGAATGCTCAACAGAAGCCGAGCGAGTGTACAGTCAATTATGAAACGCTTTGGTGAATGCGGCAAAATTGAAAATAAACCGAGAACTTCTCCGATGTAAATGCTCAAAGAAGCTGAATATAAATTATTCGCAATGGTGAACAAAATACCCAAAATTGAGTGCATCAAATCTTCCTGAAATGGTTCAATGGTAATCAATGGTTTTGAATACGTTACTTCGGCTTTTGTACAACACATGACACACTACCGAAATGAACATTTGCTGCAAACGTTTTAAAGCGCCTGTAAATTATATTTTTAATTTGGCAAAACGAAATTTATGCAGTCATAAAAAGATCATATTCTTTGATAGCGGAATCTAAGAGCTTAACAAATCGATATATGGTCGAATAAACGGTTTCACCCCACCATGAAATTGGATAAACGTTTTCTATGTGACTTCAAACTTCAATTAACGAACAATATTGGCTATAGCTGAATAATTTCTCCTAATTTGCTTGAACAAGGTTTAAATAGAGATTTTGATCATATATATCATTAATTATGCTGAACAAAAGCATCGTAAAAACGCCACACTGAAGGTGAATTGTTAGTTGGGTCTCGACTTCAATACATACATAACCCAGTTCCTGTGTTTTCGGATCATACCCAAAGCTCGGAAGCAATACGAAATGGATTGTTGAATCACGTGTAATGGTTCTGCTAAGTCTGACACGTGAGTCATCTGACTTGACTACCTGTTAAAAGTAGCTCCTATTCGGCATCTTCAAATGTTTTCACCATTCCGGAGTGTTACTTGTCTTCGATACTACAATCATTGGCCATTCGTCCCTGAGGAACATCTGCTGCTGTAAAATCACAGCTAATATGAGTTAGGGTATTAGATTCAATTCTCGTGAGTCTTAATAGATTAAACTTGAACTAGCAACATTTTTCCAATGTTTAAGCGGTCATAACTCTTTGAAAAATGTACTGATTGTATTTTACGCGGAATGTGGCATTTTATCTAGTTTCATTAGACTGTTCCTTATTTCCTGGATTGACCTGCAGACGCCAATGATGTTCTAGAAGTATGTAAAAAACTGAATTTTCCATTGCTTGTATTATTCCTAATATTCGATTTAACTTTTATACTAATTATAAACTCATATTAATTCCGATTTTAATACTACCCAAGGAGACAAGATGCGTTGCGACACAACCGAGATATAACTATTCACATATAATAAGTTTCCAAAATGTTAAAATACTTTTTATCCAATAACAACGGCAATATGGGTTTGAGAACCATTCCCATCTTATTTATTTTATCACGATTTCGATACTGGCCGGAGAATGGAGATCTTTATATAACAGAGATATAAGAATGTCGATAAAGTTCAAGAGTTCAAGAAATGTTGCCCACTATTTATCCACAGCATCGTTTCAATATTTTAAATCCTTGCCCTCGTCCATGCCCAATCGACCGGGTCAGAATGTATTCTGAAATAACATTGTCCACTGAATATTGCATTTGAGAAAACTCATCCGAATTCTATTAGAGGAACTGGTACAAATTCGATACCCCGTGGGTAATTTGGTACCCACCCGGATCTCCGGCGGTAATAAGCGCACTCTGGTGGTGAATAGAAAAAAGTGTTCTAGTAATGTAGTAACAAACGTCAGATGCCAAAAACCCAAAATATCTGTAAATATCGAGTAAGTGTATCGAGATTTTAATCACAAATTTCATAGATTTCATTCCAAAGTGAAAATTCGGTATGCGGGTAATTTGGCACCTCAATGTAAACATAGTGTTGATGATTCCATGGGCCCATTCCGGCTGTGCCGATTGCGAGACTGATTACTACGCTTGCGACTTTGGTAAAGGCTTTTGATTCGTTTTACTTTTTTAGTTAGAAATAAATCGAGATGAAATTTGTTCACTTTTTCTTGGAAAAATCATTTTTTTGTTCCTCTTTGTTTCGTAGAATTGCATGCTTTTTCGTCAAAGTTGAGTTCAATTCTATTTTGTATGAAAATGTCAAAAAATACATTTTTCAGTGATTTCAGCACGATTCTTTTAATTTGAAAAAATAAAAAATGGAGTGTCAAATTTATACCCAGGCATCTCGAGTACTCGAATTTGAGTTGTTTCACTTCTATGCTCAAAGCTCCGAGCCAAATCAAGATTTTTGAAATCGGTTTGCGGGGAAATGTCCGCAATGGATCCCTTCATAAGCTGACGTAATATGAAAAAATTACAAGCATGGGCCAAGAGCTAAGTCCAAAAAAACAAAATGGGGTACCGAATTTGTACCGGTTCCTCTATTCAATGGAGTCGCACGTATCACTTTTCCATACCTTCTGGAAGAGTTTGTGTTTAAATTTGAATTTCCTCTGGTAAAGAACCTTCAATCAACAATACAGTTATAACTTAATAACCACATTTCAAAAGAATGTTTTGCGTTTTCGATACGCTGTTGAAATTTACGATTAGCTCTGGTGAAAGTCTACCGGTACCCGTGTAGCGAAAGTTATTCGAATCTAAAAACCTTTGGGTAGCTAACATGCGCATATTAGTATCGAGATTTTAATTGAGACAGGTTTTCTTCTCATTATGATGAACCATAAATCAATTCCCACTACACCAACAACAAGCAATACTTACAGCATGGTGCACAGTTTTGGGCTTCGACGCGATATGCAAAAACACTGGCAAGTGGTAATCCGAAAATGGATGTTACCCATGTCCAAACTCCGCGATTCTTTGACGGTGCCTTCGAATACATCTGTTCAATTCCAGTACCATTTCCGTGATCCGCAGCATTACCATCGAAATTCTTAAATGATGGAATGATTTGTAGAAGAAATTAATTTCACAAATTATTCCAAACCTACGCATCGCACAACTGAAGTCAAATATTTACATTTTCGCCTTTCGTCAATCGAAAAACGCTCCAGATGCTTCCACGACCTCCTGATTGGTTCGGGGTTCCTGCAACTGCAAAGGCCAGCAGCCAAATCAGCACCATAAGCTTTCTAACCGACGACATTCGTGACACGAAATAAGCTACACGCAGCTATTGAACTTGAACTGAACGGAGTGATCAATCTAGCGCCACAACAACCCGCACTTCAGCGGACCAAACTAATCTGCATCCTGTTGGCTGCTTCGCTTCATCTCGCTCTTGCATCCGATTGGTGTCGTTGTCTGACCGAACCAACCGTGGGCGATTTCCCTAAAAAAATACACACAGAGCGGCGGCGCGCCCGTTTCACGCTGCATGCGTGATGAAGCGTTTCGAAAGTGGCGATTGCGATGCAGACGAGAGGCGAAAAAAGCATTCCCCAGTAGTGGAGCTTTCGGGTCTTTCACTTCACTTGGCACTGTGAGAAAAAATCGAGCGAATTTTCTTGTTTCAGATTTCAAACTTTCTGGCGAAATTTTAGGTAAATTCGCAAAATTCAAGCATCCATATGTAAACGTAATATTTAAAGAGAAAACATGCTAATGTGTTGATGGAAATATAATTTATGAACACCCTATTGACAATCAATGATAATGTACTGTAATAGTGGATTTTATGACTAGAACAACGACTCTTTTTGTATGAAATCGATTAAACTGTTCGAAATCTGTTGCTCACTGTATATCTATTATTTATTGTACTAACTAACATTTATTAATTTTATTAACTGCATACATTTTATTCTATTGTCTGTTACATACAGTGTAACACTGCGTTCAATAAGATGTCTTATTGTTTATCGAGTATTCGATTTTTGTCTCTAATTAAAAGTCACATTGTAATTACACAGATTAACATATTACAATTTGAGAAAAGTTTGAAATCATAAAGGAATACTATGAGAACGACCTCGTTAACTGGTTCATTTTACAATATATCTTAAATGTTTGACGTAGGACTACGTCTTTGTTTTACATATAGGGGAGTAACTCTACGAAAAATGTAACGCAATGTTAAGGGATTTCAAAGGCATATTACTCAAAATCGTTAGTGCGATATACGTATATTATATACCATTACATAGAAAATTTTATTCTGCAATTTTTGGATTATAACCAAACAGTGAAAATAGTAAAACAAGTGAAGGATATAGCGAATCAAGAAGGTATGTTTTTTAAGTTTTTGCTCGCTGCTTACGTTGCAGAAGAAGAGTAACAAACAACATGTTTACATACAATTCGGGCGTTGGCCTCCATAGTAGAAACAGGCAATCCGTTCCCGAACGATGCGAAAGAACTAACCCGCCAAAAAGATTAAACGAACGGACATTATTTTAAAAAACCCAGATCTGGGTGACGGGTGTATTTCCTAGGAGGCCGTGTCACCCAGATGTGGGTGACACTTTTCAATTTGAATAAGTTTTTAAAACGGAATTTGATAGAATAGACACTTAAATGTAAATATGGGTTATGTAGGATAAAAATCAAAAACATAAAAATATCGTTTTTATAATATAATTTCAAACGGTTTTATTTAGCATTACCTACTGTAAATATGTTTGTATGTTTATCTGCAGGGTTGTCCCACATCAATATAAATTTAACCTCCTTCCTGTTGACTGATTGATCTGAAATTTGAAGCACACCATTATCTCTGCTGTCGTTATAAAATTGCGTATTCTATGATATTGAAAATACAAGTTGGCGGCCGCTACAAAATGGCGGACTACATATTATATCAAAAATGAATCAAATGAAAGGGCTTGATTAGTAGTTATTTATAGTTATTTATGAAAAATGTAAATCCAAAATGACCGCCATCACAAAATGGGACATTTTTTTTAATTCATCAATATGGGTATCAAACGAAATGGCTTGACTAGTAGAACATACTTATTTGTGAAAATTCACGTTTTAAATGTACTGTTGAAAAATCAATATCTTTATGTCGTCTATAGTAAGTACTTCTAACATATCGTCCAGGTCTTCACTTGCGTATAGTTCCTCAATATCCTAATCGGAACTCGATGAGATGATACTCCAAACTTTTCTTCTAACGCTTCGCACTATTTCGTCGTTACTTTTTCCTCGCTTTCATATTTACTATTACGCCGTCTGGTGAACATTTTAAGGATGAAAAAAACACATGTGTGTCTAAAAAAACACATAATAAACATTTTGTTTTTTGGAATAAACAGGGCTTCTCCACGTTGCGCATTTATTTTTCTCAATCTCAGAAAAAAACTTGCTTCTTCTTTTAGCTTTTTAACTAAGATGAAAACGAATTACGTGAAAAATTTGAGCTGCCAAATGTGATATAGTTTATGACGATTATTTCCCCACAAATATGACATATGTTTTCAGTATGATACAATCACAGAATCTTCGCAATCGGTTGAACAGCCTTTGTGTCACCGGAGCCGAAATATTACAATTACAATTACTTAACCGGGCAAACGTATGCCATCCGACGCTCGGTCGGACCTAACTAAAGGATCGTCTCCTATGTTTCAAACTAACCGGGCAATCGATGGGACACAGGTTTGTTTGCGAAAAGCCGCCGCTACCAACGGCGGGTCGGCCGACTCGGAATGCGTCACCTCGGCAGCTTAGGGCCGCCTTTGTTACTTATCCTCGATTGATGGGGAATACGAAAGTACCGAATATTCCATATCTATATATATAAAAATGGATTTCTGTCTGTCTGTCTGTCTGTCTGATTCGTATGGACTCGGAAGCTACTGAACCGATCAACATGAAAATTGGTATGTAGGGGTTTTTGGGGCCGACGAAGGTTTTCGTGATAGTTTGAGACCCCTCCCCCCTCTCTAAGTGGGCGCTACCATACAAATGAAACACAAATTTCTGCATTACTCGAGAATTAATCATGCAAATGAAACCAAATTGGGCATATTGAGGCTTTAGGGTGCAATAAATGTTTCTATGGTGGTTAGACTGTCCACCCCCCTCTCTAAGGGAGGGTTGCCATACAAATGAAACACAAATTTCTGAATTAGTCTAGAATTAATCAATCAAATGAAACCAAATTTGGCGTGTGAAGGTTTTAGGATGCAATAAATATTTCTATGGTGGTTAGACAATCCTTCCGCTCTCTAAGGGTGGGCTGTCATACAAATGCATAACTGGAGAACTAATCAAGCACAATTTGGGATGTGAGGGTTTTTGGGTATGAAAAATGTTTCTATAATGGTATGACACCCCTCCCCCCTCTGGAATGAAAGGGGGTTCCATAAAAATATTACACATATATCAACCAAAAATATTCCAACCAAACATGACAATTTTCGGAAAACTCTGAAGGGAAAAGGGAAAATTCGGAAAATAAATTCCCATATGTTCTACAATTACATAGTGACAAGTGCTGTTAGTCCATTTGATGTTTGCGCTAGCGAAATTGATCTATGTTCGAAACTGGAAATGGATTTTAATGTGATGAAACGCACTCCTATATCTTCTTCTATCTATACCAAAAAAAGGATTGCCAGATGTGTTGATAAAAGCAGAACTCGAAGCAGGAATTGTCCGATTTAGGTCTGTCTTTATTCTATCATATTTTCTGTATAAAACATTTATTCCATGTAACGGAGAAATATCTTGAACTAGAATTGTGTCTGCAAATAATCTGATATTATAATGATGAGTTGTTAGAAATACTGGGAATTTTATAGTAAAAGGTAAAATCAACGGGGTCGAAAGGAAGATCAATCAATGAACAGTTCAGCGATTGGACCCATGTACTTGCTCATAGTAAGAAAACGTGAATGTTTGAAGGTATTGATAACAAAAAAACAAATTTTGGCGGGACGAAGTTTGCCGGGTCAGCTAGTTCTCCAATAAAAATGTAGTTATTCATTGCCATCAAATATAGTGTATAAAGCAAGTACGTTCGGTAGAATTTCATTTTTTTATTATCATTTCCAACACTGTATAATTGACTGAAAACTTATTTTTATAAGTTTTCTAATCAGCAGTCGGTTGATTTTATTCGGATTCAACAGAAAAGTAGTTGCCCGCTTATTTCTCTAGCGCACCGACAGTTGAATTTGAGCCCCGCAAGAAACTCGATCAAATCGCTCTGGGCGACGAAGATGTTAAGAATACACTGCAAGAGAATGACTTCTTTTCGTATTCAGCTAAATTAGATAACCTAATGAAAGAAGGCGAGCGAACGATTAATAACGGTATTCAATAAAAAAATGAGAATGATTTCAATACCTTTCTATAAAAAAAGTAAAGAGCGTAAATTTTTTTCTCACCGAGAGGATTGCTCTCTGGGCAACCCGTTTCTAGGGAGCCTGTAAACTCCCCGCAACCCGTTTCTTGGGAGCCAAGAGGGCAATTCTCTCAGTGAGAAAAAAATTTACGCTCTTTACTTTTTCTTTAGAAAGGTATTGAAATCATTCTCATTTTTTGTTGAACACCCGTCATTAATAGTTTGGTCGCCTTTTTTCTTTAGTTTATCGTTTCTTTTCGCTCGGGTGCTGTCAGTTCGATCGAAGATGGCGTCGAAACAACAAGCACCCCGCAAACGCGTTATACGGTTCTTAGAAACGCGTGAAAGTCAAGGAAAAAAGTTTACAGTAGACCTCTTTCGGGACGAAAATATGTCGGTGAGCACTGTTTACCGGATCCTGGCATTCCGGAATGTCGAGTGGTAGACCGGTAGACGTCGGCCGAAAATGTTGCTGCTCCCATTCCTGCATCCAGAGAACCCTCAAGAAGGAGGGCACCGTCTGTCGGAAGAAGACTAGGTGCCCAGATTCAACGGACGAGCAGATACGAACGTGAAATCTCAGTACCGGTGGATGAAGAAGAATTATCGCGGGACGTCGTTCGTGCTGGACGACGAGAGTTATTGTTCCACATTCTCGTCAATGACCGGTATTATACCAGCAACAAGGCGTCCACATCTCCGGGGTGAAGTACAAATACAAGTATAAGTTTGAGAAGAAAGTTATGCTGTATATTACACTCTCCGACAAAGGGATTTCAAACCCCTGGTTTAACAAGCCGAGCGGACTCGCCATCAACCAGAAGGTGTACCAGGAGGAGTGCCTGGAGAAAATTGTGGTTCCGTAGTTAGAGGACCATCATTCTGATGGGAAGTACGTCTTCTGGCCGGATAAGACGTTTTCCCATTACATCACGAAGACGTTGGCGTACCTCGAGGAAAAACAGATACCGTACGTATCAGAGGAAAGGAACCAGACCAGCTTGACCCAGTGCCGTCCGATTGAGGATTTTCTCGGATCCCTCAGTGTCTTGGTGTATAAAAATAATTGGTGGGCCACGGGGCCACATCCGAAAGATGGATGTCAGTGCCGTCCAGCGCTCTTGGAAGAGCATCTCCACCAAGTTGCGCCATACAGCTGAGCACGGCCCCTTTGCCAATATTTACTGACTTATTTTGACGTAGGACTACGTCTAACCGGAAGATATAGGGAGTGAAATGAAAGTCTAGGCACTGAGCAAGTAGGAAAAAATGCAAGATTTGGAACGCTTATAACTCGGGCATTTCTCAATAGATCGCAAAGGTGTTTGCATCAATTGATAGGAAATATATCTACGCATCTATCATAACGAATAACATTTCATTTTTCTTGAGATAAACAATTGAATAATTGTGAAATATCAAGCATTGTCCAAATACACTATGTGCCCATTTTTGATTGGTCCATTTTGTTCTCCTCAAATCGTACCGACCAAGACGGGTAACCAGAGCAGCAGCGAAATACAATGAAGCACAATTGGAGAGGAAAAAGAAAAAAAATGAACGGAACATTGGTCGCAGTCTCACACATGCGTAATTCTCGAGTCAGCCAGTCAGCTTAAAAATCCCCGCTCCGCTGCCGTAACGATCATTCTTTGTGTGGACAGCGACTTGACAACATCGTCAATGATCGCGACGATAAGAAAACCTGCATTCAGAACAGACCACAATCGGTTCCGTGGACACCAAGACAACAACAGGCTGTTGCAGCGAGTGGCAAACGCAATCGCAAAACGGCAGCAGGTAGCAGAAGAAAAAAGTTTGTTCTTTATACAAACTGCTTTGGTGGCAAATCCAGAACAAGGCGGCATCGAGGGCGTTCGAAATGGTTTTTTTTACCAAAACCACGAGTACTAAGTTTTCTAAATTGGAACCATTCCATAAAACACGGCGCTTATCAGAGTTTACGAAATACAGTTGTATAACATGCATTCTAAAATAATATCCAAAATAATAATAAAACACAAATTGATTTTTTCATAATTTGTTTGCCAGGATATGATGAGTATGTGAATTTGTCAGTTGTTCTGAGCTTATTGATGGTTGTGGACTTTCGCAATTATTCAATTTTCACCAATTCTTAAATTGCCTCCAGATTGAAAGTACAGTAATTTACATTTATTTCGACATTTAGCTAATTGAACGGACATGTAATGCAACATATTTAGTTGGACATTTTTAGAAATCGGGGTCCAAATTATGACCCCACATTGAAAGTCGACACTGTACCACTGTCATCGCAGATGTTCAATTACAGGTTAAAATCGCCTCCAATGCGACACTGAGTGGTGCTTCGGTACGTCGCATTAAGTGTAATTTACTGTAAAACATGTCACAATCTGGATGGGAAGAAATTTTCTAACTGTGAAAGCTGTGGCGAGTGGCAAACGTAATCGCTAAACAGGAAGGTTTAGCCGAACAAGATGGGTATATCGAGTGATTTTTTTTCCCCTGTTGGATGTGAACCACTGCGTCCATCATTCTGAACTATTGTGGTATATCCCATTTTTTTGTACTCCGCTTCAAGCTTACCTACTGCTTATTGATGAAGAAGTAGACTGAAAGCTATAGCGAGATAGGTGCCAATCAGGAATACTCTGTTTGATAAATTTTATAATCCTGATCGGCGACGCAGACCGAATTTCCTTGGGCTCCAGAATAGCCTTATCAAGGTATTGAAGTCTGCGTCTAGTTAGAGCTCCACAATTACATAGCAAATGTTCCGAGGTTTCGCTTTCGGTATTACAAAAACGACAAATATCATCTTGCACTAAATCTATGTTTTTGAGATGGTATTTGCTCGGACAGTGTCCTATATCGAGTGATAACAAAACAATAAACTCAATAAACAAAACAATAAACTCTTTAGATTAAAGATGATTTTGTGGTCCTGAAAAGGACCCTTTTTAGGGTTTGCTTCCGGATCAGCAGTCGGAAAACGCTCTTTACTTGGAGCAGATATACTTCGTCACCGCTTTGGTACCTTCGGAAACCGCATGCAAGTTCACCGGGCAGCAACAGACTGATTGCGATCTGAATTTCCCACGCCGTAATGGTTGACTGCTTATTGTAGTGGATCAGACGCGGAGCTTCCGCTACGATACGCTCAAAGATGCATTGACGCTCATCGCCTTTGATGAGAAACCGGTGTCGGAATGATCCTGATTCCACTTCCATGGCTTTCCACTATTCCACTAGTCTTCGGTGCCTTCGTGTTTGTTAGAAACAACTGCATGTGATCCAACGAGCGAACAAATCGTAATGAATATTTTTTTTGTTTGTTTGTTTCTTTGTTTTTAAGAGGCTTTAAACTTTGCAGTTCATTCGCCTCTATACATATTTTTTTTTGCCATCGCTGCCTTTTAACGCTCATTCGTTCGCCTCGTTGGACTCGCCCCTTTGGCTGAGTCTGCCGATTTGTCTCTATCCTGTGAGTGTGTACCGCTAGGGTAGAAAACGCGCGGAGCCCAAAAAAAATATCTCATTTTTTTTCAAGCCGTAAACCAGTGTGGTTGTATGGCATCGTTTAACATCGCATCGCATCACATCATAAAAACAAAACACAACACCAAAGGTTTTTTTCAGGACCACCAACCTGTTCATAAAGAGTAAACAGTAAACTAATTCATTTTTCAGGTAGATAGGTAGGTATTCACGTAGGAGAAGAAAATAAAACAATATATTTAAAATATATATTTAACAAAAGCTGTCCCCTTTGTATAGTCCTACGTCACTCCGGTTATGTCCCCGACATTACCCACCCGTCTTTTTTTAAGAACATCTGTTATGCTTTTATTGAAAAATACTGAATTGCTTGAAATATTTTTTTTTTACTATATCGTTGAAGAAATTCTCATTTTCTATTGAACACCCGTTATTTCTGTACGGACGGTTCTATTATTAATTTGTTTATTTTTACAGGCTCAGTTACAAATGTTTTAATGAGCCAAACTATTCACTCTATTGTAAAAAAAAAGGCTAATAATTGAAAACAATGATACTTAATTATATGGTGAATAGGATACGAAACCGATTACTCACGGTCGACTCGACTTTAGTAGAGTAAAATATTTTCAACACACAATCACAATCACTCACGAAGATCGATAACTTTAAGAAAAGCATAGATTTTGGGACATGTAATCAAGGTCTTACCGAGCCAACATATCTCTCACCGGCACATTGGGCTGTTGTGGCTGCAACTCAGAGGTTGAGCGCGAGGAATAGTTCCTTGACCTTGACCACAAACGCAGAGTTTGTCGAACGAACGAACAGTGATTGGACATGAGTCGGAAGAAGGTGCGAATAAAGTCAATAAAGGGACAATCGAGTAAGCCACCGGCCAAATAAATCTTCGTTCCATTTGCGTTGCCAGCTAGCGGAGGTTTTTTTTTTTCTTTTTCTTTATTATAGTGACTTTCAACACATTTCGGCTGGTTCGTCACTTTTACTTCCATTTTTGGAAGAATGTCGGGAGTGAGAATTGAACTCGTGATCTCTGCGTGAGAGGTATGGATGTTACCACTACGCCAGATCGCCTCCCATCTAGCGGAGGTATTCTTATAAACTGAAGAATAAAATTCTTTGAATGCGATTCAACGCTGATAGATATCGCCTTTAAACGCATCTTTGCTGATGAGTCAGCCCTCTCATTACTCGAAATTGAGCTATGTGAAGAGACCCAGACAAAAATGATAACGTAACATCTGGATAGAGAACTCCACATTCCTCGTATCTTCTCGCCATACTAGTGCTCTTCCGACTTCACTGAACGGATAGCTCCGACAAAGCTAAGGATATCCGTTACAATGTACCTAATAGTGTTCAAAAGGTCGTGAGACGACGCTCTCCAACGCCCATTGAATCACTGCCAATTCAGCTATACATACTGAGCAAAGAAACTGAAGACTGTGGAAGGTGCTGAAAATTTTGTTGAACACTCCAAATCCTGTGGACTCGTTCATAAAGGATCCATCAGTAAAATAGACATTGTCGCAGTTGATACGCCCATATTTTGCATCGAAGTTCGTTGGAACGATTTCCGATCGATGATAATCTGGAATTCCATTGATATCCCGCTTCATGGACAGATCGAAATGCACAGAGGAATTGATGTAGTCATTGATGTACACAAACACGGTTGGGATTATACGAAGAAGGAACAACCTGCATGGAGATGATTTCATGGTATGAGTTTAATGAGGTATGTTTTGGCAGCTGATTGAAAACAGAAAATGCCATACTCCATCACTGGGATAATAGTTGTTCGATACAACTTTATAAGATCTTCTGGATCGGCTCCCCAGGTGTTGGTAATTATACAGAGAAAGTTTATTCTTTTTGGCATTCAGAAAAATTTCCATTGGTGATAGAAATTTTGATTGGCAAGTGATCACTACCGTTGGGGTCCTGGATTACATTCCATTTGCAATTTAACGATAGTAAATTAGAGTGAAGCGAGAAGTCAAGGGCACACAAGGGCAGGTTTAGGTACACGTGTTATTTCCCCCGTATTCAAAACCGTCATATTGAAGCTGTTACAAAGATCATATATCAACAATGAACGGTTGTCGTCGTACTGTTTCCCCCCAGGCGGTTCCGTGAGATTTGAAGTCTCTCGAGATCAATCGTGGCTCAGGAAGGAGTGAGCACGTGTGAGCAAGCTGCCTCCGGCTAACTGTAACTTTTGGAAGCCAATATAAGCTGACAGAGTTCTTTGCCTCTGATGTAAAGGGTGTGTCACATCAAATTGCATCACGGAAAAAACGCTGTAGAAATTCGCCCAGTAGACCGATCCTTTTGAAAATTTTAGACAGTAAAATAAAAACTATTAAACAACTTTTGTCATTTTCCATTTTTCATACTTCGAGCCCAAGCCCTTATGCTAGTACTTTCCTCTTTACCCCGTCCATAAGGTTCTGTACAACGTCAGGTTGTAGTTTTTTTTTTGAACAGAAATTCATTTTCTCTTGAAGTCCGCCTTCGATTTGACAACTTTTGGGTTCTTCCGGAGGGCCTGCTTCATAATCGCCCAATATTTCTCTATTGGGCGAAGCTCCGGCGCGTTGGGCGGGTTCATTTCCTTTGGCACGAAGGTGACCCCGTTGGCTTCGTACCACTCCAACACGTCCTTCGAATAGTGGCAGGAGCGAGATCCGGCCAGAAGATGGTCGGGCCCTCGTGCTGCTTCAATAGTGGTAGTAAACGCTACTGTAGGCACTCCTTAAGGTAAACCTGCCCGTTTACCGTGCCGGTCGTCACGAAGGGGGCGCTCCGCTTTCCGCAAGAGCAGATCGCTTGCCACACCATGTACTTCTTCTTCTTTCTTTGTTTTTAAGAGGCTTTAAACTTTGCAGTTCATTCGCCTCTACCATGTACTTTTTGGCAAACTTGGATAGTTTCTGCTTGCGAATCTCCTCCGGAACGCTGAGTTTGTCCTCTGCGGAGAAGAACAACAGGCCCGGCAGCTGACGAAAGTCCGCTTTGACGTAGGTTTCGTCGTCCATTACCAGGCAATGCGGTTTCGTCAGCATTTCGGTGTTCAGCTTCCGGACTCGCGTCTTCCCCACCATGTTTTGCCTTTCGTCGCGGTTAGGAGCCTTCTGAACCTTGTATGTACGCAGGCCCTCCCGCTGCTTGATCCGCTGGACGAATGAACTTGACAAATTCAGCTTATTGGCGACATCCCGGACCGAACTTCTCGGATCACGTCTAAACTGCTTAACTACGCGCTTGTGATCTTTTTCACTGACGGAGCATCCATTTTTGCTGTTCTTCACCTTCCGGTCGATGGTTAGGTTCTCGAAGTATCGTTTTAGTACTCTGCTGACCGTGGATTGGACGATTCCCAGCATCTTACCGATGTCCCGATGTGACAACTCCGGATTCTCGAAATGAGTGTACAGGATTAATTCACGACGCTCTTTTTCGTTCGACGACATTTTTCCAAATTTACGAAAAATTGACAGTGAAGCATGGCCAACGTGATCTATACACTCTTATCTGATTATAAGCGAAAGCTGAAGATATAATTCCTGAAAATTAAATCTCTACAGCGTTTTTTCCGTGATGCAATTTGATGTGACACACCCTTTATTTGCATCAATTGATAGGAAATATTTGTACGCATCTATCAAAATGGAAGCATTATATTTCCCTTGGGATAAACAATTGAAAAATTTAGAAATGTGCACAAATGCACTATGTGCCACGTTTTTATTAGTTCAATTTGTGCTCCTCAAATGGTTCCGACCAAACAGAACAACCAGAGTAACAGCGGAATACAATATGAATACAAGTAAAGAATTGTATTGTGAGCCACTCCCCTTTTGATTCTACCACCAGTCGAATCAAACAAATTTGATTATTGCTTTCCGAAAGCATCATTCATTTTCTAACGGCGAAGCAGGACTGATATGCTAAGACCATCGTTCTAACATGTAGCGGTAGCAGCAGCAAAAGCGGCTAAAACAACAAAAGTAGCAAAAGAGGCAGAAGCGGCAGAAGCGGAAGAAGCGGCAGAAGCGGAAGAAGCGGCAGAAGCGGAAGAAGCGGCAGAAGCGGAAGAAGCGGCAGAAGCGGAAGAAGCGGCAGAAGCGGAAGAAGCGGCAGAAGCGGAAGAAGCGGCAGAAGCGGAAGAAGCGGCAAGCGAAGGCGGACAACGAGTTTTAATTTCGTTGCGCTCAAACACAAAGAGTCTCCGAAGACTGCAGACATCCTTCGAACAATAGTTTTGTATGGTTTGCGTTAGTGCTAACACCAACCCAACTGAATCATTGCATTGTGCGCGTATGCATACTTTGTACTGATCAAAAAGCCGATCAAACTGTTGGACGATTAGGCCACTGTTCCTCGAATATCACCAGTAACAATCAGCAGACAATCGTAACCCATTGCATTCGTGTTATCGATATTGATGCGAAAATGCAGGTGGCTGCATTCAGTTTGTCTAGAGAAGCGCATTGGCAAAATGAGGACACAAATTTCGACATTGTTTAAACAAGAATAAATCAATTGACGCTTTTCAGGGCCACCGAACCTTTCACAAAAAAGTTTTTTCCTAATAATTTATTTGTAAGAGGCTCAATCTTCGCGGAGCCGCTAATTCAGTTTTGTTTACATTATTTAATCCTAAATCTATGGTTAGAAGGATTCGTCCGATTACTCGCGGTTTACTCGCAACAATTTTGTGGGACTGGTCAGGTTTGGGATATGGAAATTGGGCAACGTTGTGCATTATAACCAGGGATGGCATCTGGTGTTCGACTGACTATCGAAGGTGGGCGACGGTGAGATAAGGGGACAAGACAAACTGCGTGATCGATATCATCGTACCCTTTTCCACACCGACAGACATTGTTTGGACACGATTTATTCTGTGGAGATGCAAATCTAGTGAGTATTGGTTGGACATAAGTCTACTCATTACGCGAGTGAAGTTACGTCCTACATCCAAACCTTTGACCCACGCTCTCGAAGAAACATTTGGTATAATTGAATGTAACCACCGCCCAAGACTTCCAGTGTTCCAATCGGTTTGCCAACTAAAGAGGGAACTCAGACGCAATAATTGGAAAAAAACATCGTACGAAATCAAAAAATTCGCCTTCGTGAGCTCCCACCTTTGCGAGAGTGTCCACCTTCTCATTGCCATGAATTGAGCAATGAGAGGGGACCCATACAAAGGTCTTAAAAGATCTTTCGATCAGTGCACTCATCTGTCGCCTCAGAGATCATACTCAATGCGATCCCTAAATTACTTGCCCAAGAAGACAAGTTATCTAGGGAATTTTACAATGGTCTTTGCAAGTTATCGGCATGTGGACCTTTGACGGAAACCACATCGTCATCTACAAGCTGTCTTAGCGTGCATTATTCCGCCAAACAACTGTCAATATCTTTCACATAAAAGTTATAAAAAAGGGGGCTTAGACATGAGCCTTGGGGCAGACCCAAATAACTATTTCTGGAAGTTATCAGTTACCCGAGGGTGAAGTTCATTTTCTGACAACAAATTGTACAAGAAGCTATTTAAAATTCCAGGAAGTTCACATCTGCGCAGATTGTCTGAGAGAATTTGTATGGAAACCGAATCAAAAGCTCCCTTAATATCCAGGAATACTTTGAAGGATCATTTTTTTCCAACAATGTTCTAACGCACGAGAGCATAGCAATCGGATGGTATGAGTTATGGTCAGACGCTGGTTTGCCAGGCTTTTGAATTGCTATTACTTTGACCGGTCTCCATTTGGGTGGAACAATTTTGTTTTCTACACCCATAATTGATTTTTAGCTGAAGGTGGATGGAAGTCATTGTAGTAGTATATGTAAAACCACGGGTAAAAATGGGGTAATAGTGTTTGTGAGAGAAGAGCAATTTGTTTCGTTTGTTTCGATTCTTGTACGTAAATAGATCCATTCACTTGTCAGTCTGTGTGGCGCTTCACTGACACGAGTCTTAGAATTTGAAAAAAAAACAATACAATACTAAAGTAAAATATATGAACGATGTGTTCCGATGAATAATATTGCATATGAAATAAAATTCTGATTGTACGCGAGCGTAACATGAGCAAATTTATAACACATGCGAATTGGGGCTCTTTTGGTATTAACAAGTTCTTCCGCACAGTAAAGGGTGTGTCACATCAAATTGCATCACGGAAAAAACGCTGTAGAAATTTAATTTTTAGGAATTATATCTTCAGCTTTCGCTTATAATCAGATAAGAGTGTATAGATCACGTTGGCCATGCTTCACTGTAAATTTTTCGTAAATTTGGAAAAATGTCGTCGAACGAAAAAGAGCGTCGTGAATTAATCCTATATAACCCATTATAATCATCTTTTTTTGTTCGCATCTTCGCATCAAAAATTGAATCTACAATCTGCATGATGAATGCGAAGGTAACGAAAACATTTTTTTACTCTAATTCAAATTCGAATTTCCTGTCCAATACGCAGTATTTTAACAGAGCGAGAATTCAAAGGATCAATAATTTTCAAATACCATCATCGTATTCTCTATCCAAAAGTGTACACTGTGTCATCAGCCGACGGTGAATCAACTTGGGCTGATGATGAAATGATGAAAGATGATGAAATTTGTTTATCACCGTAATTAGCGTTTGATCGCGAGTTGTGGCTAATAAATAAAACTCGATTATAATCGTGGAGTACGGAAGCTGCGGAGGGCGCGAGCAGCAGTCTCAACAGCAGCGTCATTCCATGTAGTAAAAAAAATGCGCGCGCGCCACTGTTTGCCGAAGGAAAGTTTGGAGAATCGAAAAGCTACCACTTTTGCATTTATCTATGAGGAGTTATACAGAAATTCCTATAATTAGACGGATGGTTTCAAAGGTCCAATACTCGGGGGAAACGGGGATGATTTCAATGAAGAAACATAGCTCGGCTTGTTTCTAGATTCGGACAAAAATGAATAATAGAAGAACCTGTCGCCATATCATTAACGAAAAAATATGAACACAAACGAGCTTCTGTTGTGCATGTAGGTCATACTTTGTTAGCACGCACCAACGGAATTCCGTATGGGTGAAATTTATCGAAATGTATGTTAGACAAATAATCATATGGCTAGGCTTTTTCATTTTTATTTAACACATTTATTCATTTTTACGTGCAGTATGGATGGAATGGAATGTAATAGGGCCAAACAATTATCATCTGTATTTCAGAGGCATACAAACTCTACAAATGACCTTGGACGGCACGGGCTACCACATATCACGGGCCGAGTCATAAAATCATTCCATAACAAATTTATTAGCCTTCCGCTGTACTATTTTGCATTCATTTCGCTAGAATTTCCCTCAAACAATTACGCTATGGCAATAACAACAGATAAAAACAGATAACAACAATGTGTACTCCGGTAGAATTGTCGTAATCACAGCGGTCGATCACAAAAACAGCCATCTTTTGCATTACTTTTTATCCACGGCAAATATTGGTTCACCCGGGTGTAGACTCCCGGATAGTTTGGCCTGGCGCATCCCTCTCCCCATGACACGATTCCGACGATTTCACGTAAGGTTTCGTCGCCGATCTGCAATGGTCCACCACTGTCTCCCTATGAATAAACAAATGAAAACAACAATTTTTGCTATCTGCGCGCATATGGTTCCCGACGCTCACCTGGCATGCATCTCGACCGCCCTCCTTAAACCCAGCGCATAACATATTGTCCGTTATTCTCGTCGCTCGATAGGCGCTCCGTTTGCATTCCGCATTCGTCATGATAGGCACCTGGACTTTCTGCAATGTATGCGACAAGCTCCCGTTGGACAGTTTGCCCCAGCCTGTTACAACACCCTCCATACTGGCGAATGTTTTCCCGGGCGACGGTAAACACAGCGTCACGAAGTTATCCTTCACGTCAACCGCGTGCTGAAGTTTTACCAGTGCAATATCATTGTTGAATGTGTCCAAACTGAACCTTTTGTTCCCGTACAGCTTTTCCACCGCTTTTGGGACCATTGTGGCAAGTTGCGCATCGTACAACTTGACGACGATTTGGCTCGGTTTGAAATTCTGGACACAGTGGGCAGCAGTCAGAACGTACCGGTCGGTTATCAGCGATCCTCCACAGTAGAAAGTACCTCGGTACAGAAGCATGGCCATCCAGGGGAACTCGTTGATGTCCGCCTTCAGGCCACCCACAATGCGAGAGGTGATCAGCGAAGCACCGCATGCTGTAAAAGAATGTGTTGATAAAGAATCAGAAATGAACTCGAATACAGTGATAAACATTCGTTTAGCCGCACTTGAAAAAGAAACTTGAAACACTTACAAAACAACTAGGAATGTTCTTTTTATCGGGATACTTATTTGCTGTAGTGATAGTATATTTAAGTCACTTTTATTGAAAGGACGTACGTCACAATCACACACACACAAGGCGGCATCGGTGGATATGCACATTCAAACGTTGTTTTTTCCCGAGACATACGTTTAGCCGCAGGGCATAAAAATCGAGTTTTCGCATAATAACCAAGCCTTTATCTGTGTTTTTTGAAAAAATACTTGGGAATGTTCAATTTACAAAATAAATATTAGATGTGCAACGTAAGAAGTTGGTCAGATTAGTGATTTACGTAGAATTTAAAGGAATGGCGAAAGGTATTCTATTGACGGAAGAGGGGCGAAAAATAATAAAGATATTCAATGAACAAAAGTTTTCTAATAGCTCGATCGTAACAAAAATTGGTCTATCTGAGAAAGTGGTACGGAATTTCTTTAAATAGTGCCAGAAATATGGGATATGACGACCAACAAATGGTAACACCAAAGTTACTTTGCGTCTTAAAGGTCGAATAAGATACGAAGCAACCAGGAAACGATGTCCTGTTCATACATTAAGGCAGAATTGATTGTTCCAGTAACAAAGAGGCATATTGTGCGCATCTTGAATGAGTCACCAAACATCATGTGGAAGAAACTTCAAGGGAAGCCGAAACTGACCGCCACCCATAAGCAGAACCATCTCATTTTCGCCCGGCAATACATGGAATGGAACCTAGAATGGAGAAATGTTGTATTTTCCGGCGAAAAAAGTGGATGGTGGTGGTGGATGGTCCGGACTGTTACAGTTGCTATTGGTACAATTTAAGTCAACGGCATGCCGTGAGATCGAAGCGAAACTTTGGGGGCGGAAGTTTGACAGAGTGGGGAGCCGTTTCACAGCATCACATCACATCACATTCAGTGTATCAAAAATTATTATGAAACTAACATGCCATCACAGCAGACGTTGGAAAAAGTATAAAAGTATATTAAGTATAAAATTCAATCGAAAAGAAATTAATTTAAAAAAAGATATATCGTCAGAAGCTAGATTGAAATACTAACAATGTTCAACGTCTATACCAACACAGACAATGTTCGAGAAATTCATAGACTTTTTATTTTTCATGTGATTCAGATTATGGCATAATTAGTCGTAATTACCACCTATATATTTTTCTATTCTGTTTATTCTTGCTTTTGGATGATGGTGTTACCTATTTCATGGCTTGAAAACATTGAGCCTGATTCTCGAATACACTTCATGGTGGAAACGAAATGAAACGTATTCGGATGACAACGGTACGGTATCGACATCTGTATACGAAATAAGTTTCCGACTAAAACTTATCATTATAATACCAAATTATCTTCAGATTAAATTTTTGTATGAGATCATTATACCACATGAAGAAAACAAAGTTTTCCATTCACATTGAACACCAGTTTAATACGAAGAAGTTAATTTTCATTAATGATTTTTTCTTGAAAAGTACTCATTCTGCCTGCAAACGCATTATTACCTTCGACACTTCACTAACTCGTAAAACGTAGTTCAATTATCTGTTCGTCCGCTGATTACCTACGAAGCAGCTGTTACTATGCAGTAATTCCATGTGAAACCGATATAGTGGTTCTCAGATTTTCGTCAAATGTGGTAATTTTGTTCTTTATCTTAAAACATTAGACCCGTATTTTTTTATTTTTTTATAAGGGTGTCCATTTCCATTTTAGGGTGGTCTGAAAATTTTTTCCACTTTTTCCAAAAAATGACTTTTTTAAAAATAAATAACTTTTGAACTACTGACCGATTCATATGATCGACATATCAAATTGAAGCTTATGATTTATACATAACTGAGGATTTATACATAACATATCTCGATGTCAGAGATGCTATTTTTTTCGTGTTTGTGTTATAATTTTGCAAATTCAACATGTTTTAAGTCTTCGTTCAATATTCTTATGTGACTAGACTATACCTATGCGACTAGAATCCAATCTTAAATCGGTTCAGTAGTTCAAATGCTATGATTTTTTGCAAAAAGTCATTTTTGGATAAAGGGGGAAAAATTATTTTTCGTATTTGGAAAATCATATCTCATAAAGGAAAAAATAGCTTCTCTGATATCAGGATATGTTATGTAAAAATCCTCAGCTTTGAAGAAAAAGTATAAAAAATATATAGCGCCCTCTAGTTGTTCTTTATCGCAACACATTAGACCCGTTTTTTTATTTTTTCAGTAGGGTGCGCATTTCCATTTTAGGGTTTTCCGAAAAATCAACTTTTTCCTCTTTTTTTTTAGAAAAAAGGCTTTTTCCACAAATTCATTACTTTTGGACTACTGAAGTGATTCTGATGACCGACACATCAAATTAAAGCCAATCTCCTAGTCTTTTTTGAAAAAATACTACACCTGCAGAAAATCCGAATTCTGTTCTCGTTATTATTGATTGTATTGGTTTTTTATTGTTTTCATAGTCTCGGGACCAAAGGCGCTGTATTTTCTTATTTTTTTTCAGAAAATCTGAGGATTTTTCACATAATATATGTCGAAACCAAAGAGGTGTTTTTTCCGTTCCTGAGATATGATTTTTCAAAGTTAACCGATGGTCCAAAAAATAATTTTTCACTATCTTTCCAAAAATGATTTTTCTCAAAAATTTATTACTTTCATTTGAAAGATGAAAAAAATTTATGCAGGATATAGTAGTGAAACATCTAAATTAGTGGATTTTTATAACATTTTGGAAGTGAAAAACTTAAAAATTAATAATTGTAATGTGTTATTATCAATTTCATCCTGAAAATTTATATTAAACTAGATTGTTTCTTTAAAATAAATTAAAGCTCTCAAATCGCTCTACACTTTGTTCTCTGACATCCAACTTCTATCTTTCTTAATTTAGCTGCAATATCGATATAAACAAATACTGGTGAAAATTCAAGCAAAATCTTCAAAAATCACGATGCTTACCCCACTGTACACGTAATAGCCACTTACATTACACCTCGACGTTGAAAGGTTACATATCTTATTGAAATAAGTCATATTTGAAATATAAAAAAAATCCAAACTGTATATAATCAAGTCCAAAATTGTATACAATCGAATCACATATAATCGAGTCTGTATATAATCGAGTCCGACCTGTATAGAATTTTTTTCGAAAAGGAGCAGGTGATTGGTTTAATTTGATATGTCGATCATCTGAATCGGTCTAGTAGTTCAAAAGTAATGAATTTTAAAAAAATCATTTTTGGAAAAAAAGAGGAAAAAGTAGATTTTTCGGACAACCCAAAAATGGAAATGGTCACCCTAATGAATGATCTCTGATTTTAAGATATTCTTTGTAAAAAAAACCTCAGCTATACTAAAAAGTATAGCACCCTTGGTCCATGAATACCACGAAAAAAACAAATACAATCAATAATAACGGAAACAAAATTCAACTTTTCTGCAATTGAAGTATTTTTCATAGAAATACAAAGTGATTGGCTTCAATTTGATATATCGATCATTAGAATCGGTTTAGTAGTTCAAAACTTATGTGTTTTTCAAAAATGTCATTTTAGGAAAAAAGTGAAAAAAAGTGTTTTTTTCGGACCACCCTAAAATGGAAGAACAAATCTATCACTTTTCTCGAAAATCTGAGAACCACTATATCGGTCGGCATATATATATATATTTCGATATAACGTACATTTCACTTTCAAAATTGTACGTTGTATCGAATTGTACGTTATATCGAAGCATAATAAAGTACTCACAAACGTAGTCTATAATACATTATTGTGTTGCTGTTTTAGTCAAGTTAATGAATAACTTCAATCCGAAGACGAAGCCAGCCTTTCTCATGATGTTTCCCTTCGTACTGTTGATTAAAGCTTAATTCATTTAGAATCTGGAATCACAAAACCAGCTGTATTTCGAGATTGATTGAAGGTAAAAAACTTGTTTTAGCATCACAATACAGATAATTCATTGTTTTATCAGAAAAAAAATATTGAAAAAAATTTTCCTTTACACTCTGAAAAGGTGTACGTTATATCGAGGTAAAATGTACGTTATATCGAAGTTTCCCTGTATATATATTATAGTTTTAGCATCCTACAATTTTAACCATTCCCCTTAAGGAGCCATCGAAGGATTGCACTGAAACTGCCTGAATAAAAACTAAGAAATAATTTGATATATATTAAAAAACCACATTTTTTGAGAAAATGTTTTTCGAAGTTATTTTCGAAATAAAATAAAAATAAAACTTTTTTTTATCAATGCATATTTTCTCCATATAGCCTATGGTGGCAGCGAACATGGTCATGTAAAATTTCAAAAACTGACCATGTACATTTTGTTTATTGGGCCAAAAAAATGACCTGTGCAAAATTTCAGCTCAATCGGACATGATTTAGGGGTGCCTCAAAGCACACAAAATTTTGATTTTTTTATCCTCGAAAATCTTTCAAGGGGGAAAACAAAATTTCGATTTTCCAAATTTCCTTTACTCCCCCCTTGGAAGATTTTCGCGGATCAAAAAATCAATACTTTGAGCGCTTTGAGGCACCCCTGAAACATGTCCGATTGAGCTGAAATTTTGCACAGGTCATTTTTTGGCCCAATAAACAAAATGTACATGGTCGGTTTTTGAAATTTTACATGAACATGTTCGCTGCCACCCTAGGCTATATGGAGAAAATATGCATTGATAAAAAAATGTTTTATTTTTATTTTATTTCGAAAATAACTTCGAAAAACATTTTCTCAAAAAATGTGTTTTTTTAATATATATCAAATATTGCGGACCACTAGTGAAGTTTATTGAACAGTGCGCCTAAATGGAGAAATAATGGACAAATAAGATACATTTTTTTAATGTAGGATAAAAAATATATCTACTAACATAGAGCAATTCCACCCCAAATCATCCGAAAAACAGCTAATTTTGACGTGATATAATGTATATAAACGAGTGAAAAAATATGTTTTTATTTGTTCTTCATACAAATATTTTTCGTTTTTGAATATAAAGGAAGAATTAATTTTTGATTAATCCCCTTAAACTCATAAAATACCTTTCTCATATAAAAAACTCAAATTATATCAGGAGGTGATAGAGAATTGTATTTAATGATAAAAATCTTTTAACACATATGATCGGATTCCATCAAAAACAAAGTTATTGAACTATTTCTGTGTTTCCATCATTTGCCTTAAACTGGCTCTAATTCAAAAATTACGCTACGTGGGACAACACTGTTGCTTTCATTTGAAAGATAAAAAAATTTATTCAGGATACAGTTGGGAAGCTTCCTAATTAGTGGGTTTAAGTAACATTGTAGAAGTGAAAATACTTCAAAGTTTATGGTTTTTAAGGTGTTACTCTTAATTGTATTCAAAAAATACACAATAAATTTGAATGCTTCTATCAACCAAATTGTAGCTCTCTAATCACTCTACAATTTGTTCTTGAACACTAAACTTCCGAACCTGTACATATTGAATTTTCACAGAAGATGATCTTTTGATGTTTGAATTGTTTTGGATGTTCCAGCTCATAACC
Organism: Toxorhynchites rutilus septentrionalis; assembly: GCF_029784135.1. Classification (NCBI taxonomy): domain Eukaryota; kingdom Metazoa; phylum Arthropoda; class Insecta; order Diptera; family Culicidae; genus Toxorhynchites; species Toxorhynchites rutilus. The sequence goes on along the minus strand of NC_073744.1, from coordinate 76,769,245 downwards.
AGAAGTTCCAGAAGTTGTAGAAAATCACTTTGAATCATAAAATCAACAAATATTAAAATAACTTTTTTAAAAGATCATTCTCACTGCGAGTCCCAACACAATGAAAATTGTTGCTATACGAAATAATTTGAATCCACTACCATAACTAACACGAACCTAATTTAACAAGCCATGAGATGCAAAATAATAACTAGTACAATCTCCAGTGTTGTTCCAAAACAAAATACGGATTTGTAAGTATAATTTTTATAATCGATATCCAAAGGCATAAGACGAACTATTATTGGATGTCAAAATTTTTCATAATGCATTATTTCGTAACATAATGGCTTGCTCATTTCATATACCGAATTCGGTATTTCAAACAAAACTATCAGAAACTTGTTTACCAACAATAATATTATTACTAAATCAAAAACCACTTGAATCCCATAATATTCGCATATTTACTGCACTTTGGACAATTGGACGCCCCGACGATCGTTTCCGGCGGCTCCGTCTGCCCTCCGCCAAACGTCAGCACATTGGCCAACCAGGACAGCAGTGGGTTTCTGGAGCGCAGCTTCGCGTACTGTGACATCACCGGTGTTACATAAACTTCGTAGTTGATTCCATTCATGGTATCCACTTCCCGCTGCGAGCTGCGCGTATCATTCAGCGTTTCCACCTTGGCATCGGCCCCCCGATGAAGGAATCCACCGTCACCACTTGACACTCCACGGTATGTAAGAACTACTAGGTGACACAAAACCGCAATGAATATCCTCATTCTACACCGAACCATCCACATCAGTACACAACGGAACAGACGCGCCCAGCAGAACTAGATTCCACCACCGCGAACGGCACTGTAACTGTGCGCGATCTTGGCACTCTCGGAAACCCAAACCTCGACTTCCTCGTGTTGACTTCCTCGCACTCACTGTGCTACCTCATATTGCGTCCACTTGCGCGAACCCACTTCGGGACATTTTTTCTCTTTATGTTTTTGTGTAACAGCGTCAACAAATGAAAAAGATAATTGGAGAAAAAGTGAACTGATTCACGGCAGCCGCCGCTGATGCCCATAGCCTTACCCCGCCCTCCGTACCCGCCACTTCCGTTTGTTGACAACGGCGGGGTGATGTGGTAGTAACGAACCTCCCACACTAGCACTCGCTCTGGTAATGCTATGTAAAATGCATACTCAGAGCTACTGATTATGTCCGCCACGGGGGGCGCACCAATCCATCAAAACGAGCGCGAGAAACCCTGCCGCTACTACTGTTATTCAAATAGCTCGGAACAGACCACGCGGCCAGAAGCAATCCCCAACCCTAGTTGCAAGACGAGACAATTCGATCAACTTTTAGTTTCGATCTTCCACTGCACCAGAAGTTCAGGTTTGATGTAAGATGACGGGATTCTCTTCTTCCATCACTTCTTCGGCATGCTGTACATATGTAGTGGACATACTTAGAGTGTGTATTCAAATTCCATTAAACATTCCATGACCCAATAATGCAAATAAATGCACTTGGTCTAGATGGAAAAGCGATGCAGATTTACTCAAATACACGTTCAACCTATTTACTCTGGGATCAGCGACTGATCCATGAATAATTCATTAAGTGAATTATTATGTTCGACTTATGCAATATAAACTCAGCAGACGCATCGTGAATGAATCGTGAAACACATTTCGAGTGTCGATCACCACAATGTATGATAATTTCTTTTTTTGTATCGAAACGACTGTCCCTTTGTTGTGATCGGAGCGAGATGAACACGGTAAAAATGTAACTTGCTATTTTTCAAATGATTTTTGACGTAGGACGTCTTTCGGGAACATATTAGGAGTACAAATTGAAAAACGAAAACCGATCGCATTGTGAAAAATATCCCATTGCAAATGCTTATTGCTCAGTTATTTTCTGATAGATTCACGAGATTTTTGCATCAATCAATCTGAGTAATCCATAACAATTCATAACAATGGATAAGATAATATATTATATGAAACTAACTATAACTATATAAACTATATAAAATCTCCAAACAGAAATACCTCGTTCTGATTGGTTGAAAATTGAGGCTACAATCTTCTTCTTGTTCTCACAATTGTTGCTCAGTCATTTTCTGATAGATTTACGAGAGTTTTGCATCAATCATTTTGAACACTCCATAACAATTCATTACAGTGAAAATGAATGAAATTATATATAGGGTTGGGGAAAAAGTAATGTCGTATTTCTGATCGAAATTTGACGCTTTATTTAACATACTTAAAATTATCCAATTTAAATCAAATATGCGCCGTTGTTGTTCGCAAACTTGTTGCTATTTAGAAGGCAATTTCATATAAAACCTCCTCTACTTATTTGCAAAAAAACTCAGACAGCCAATTTTCGCAAGCTTCTTTTGAGGCCAACTTAGTATCACCAAGAGCGTTTTGCATGGACCGGAAGAGATGATAATCACTTGGAGCCAAGTCCGGACTATACGGTGGGTGCAATAGGACATCCCATTCGAGCTCCCGTAGCTTCTGTCGGGTCATCAAAGATGTGTGAGGCCGAGCGTTGTCCTGGTAGAAAACAACAACTTTCCTATTGATCATTTCTGGGCGCTTCTGGTCAATCGCCTGCTTCAAACGGTCAAGCTGCTCACAGTAGAGAACCGAGTTGAGGGTCTGGCCATAGTTGAGCAGCTCATAGTGGATGATTCCCTTCCAACCCCGGCTCACCGCGCTTCGACCACGACTTTTTTTCGCTTTAGGTTGTCGTACGTGATCCACTTTTCATCACCAGTCACCATTTTCTCCAAAAATGGGTCGAGTTCGTTGCGTTTCAGCAGTGCATCGCAGGCGTTGATTCGGTCTAAAAGATTTTTTTTGCGTCAACTCGTGTGGCACTGTGTTTTTCTGCTTTTTTTGGAATCCAATCTTCTGCAAATGGTTCCAAACGGTTTTATGGTCTATACCCAGTTCCTGACCAATCGAGCGAGTGCTCACATGCCGGTCTACTTGGATGATTTCAACGATTTTATCGGTTTCCACGACGATTGGCCTACCAGTACGGGGTGTATCTTCGACAGTCACTACACCAGAATGAAATCGATCAAAGCAACGCTGTGCCATCGCGTGATATCTCGGCTTATGTCCAATCACTACAACCTAAACGCGCATCTCTATCGCATTGGGCTCGCAGCAAACAATCTTTGTGATTGTGGCGATGGCTACCACGACATCGAGCATATTGTCTGGTCGTGTATCCGGTTCCATGCTGCTCGGTCTCAGCTTTCTAGAGCACTGAGAGCAAAAGGCAGACAATCGGATATCCCCGTTCGGGATATCTTAGGTGGCCGGGATCCTGATCTTCTGCTTCATCTATACCTGTTCCTTAGAAACGCCGATGTCAACGTTTAATGATGTTTCCTTCGTTGTGTCCCTGTTTCGTATCCCTCCTATCCGATCTATAAACTTTTACTTAGTCGCGGCAATACATACACACACTCTTTACAGATACACGGGCCAAAGGTTGTGCAGTCCACTGATGATTCAACAAGAGCCAAAGGTTGTACCGCTCATGACAACTCTACACGAGCTGATGATTGCGCCGGCTAGTGACCATTCTATCCTGGATTCCTCGAGAAGACGCACCACGCTAGATATGGGGTACAGACTAGGGGGGCGTTGCTGATTAATGGTCAGCTGCATCCCAATAGGAAGTATCCCGTGTCGGGCACAGGTACAGATCATTGAAGACAGCAACATCACAATTACGAAAACACTTGTAATACTAACCTCGAGCCAACCGCGAGTAATCGGTTACATATTACTAACGTAGTTATAAGGCAAACATTGTCGAAATATTGAACTCCCGGCCCCGTCAGGTTGACGCCATATGAGCCTTAATAAAAATATATATTTTGGATAAAAAAAAAAGCAACGCTGTGCTGTGCGAACCGTTACAGTATCGGTTCCATAAACTACACGAATTTTTTCGGCCGCCTTCGTTGCAGTTTTACCTCGCAGGTAGTAAAAACGTAAAATATGGCGAATTTCTTGCTTGGTGGACTCCATCTTTGACGCGCTATAACTCGAGACTGAAAAGGACAATCACAACACTGTCAAAACGCCACTTGTATAGTATGACCTGATGCGATCAGTACAACACAAGATATGTTTAAGTGTTGCCATATATTGACAATATACGACAGTTCTTTTTCCCCAACCCAATATTTTATGAAACTACAGAATTTAAAACTAAGGAGCCTGAAAAATCGGGATTGCAAATACATGAAAGTAGAGGCAGCATTTTGTTTTTGTCCCTTTTTATTTATTTTAGGCTCATTGGCATTTTAGCTGTAACAGAGCCGAATTTTAATCGTGTACATGTCACATATTTATCATATCTATAATTAGCACATTACACAGTTGCCATTTTTCGGCGTTAGAGTATTCCCTTCTATACCATTTCATATAGTACACATTTACACAGTAGCAGCCATTTAGGCGTAAGAGTTTTCTATCTGTTCTTCCATTATCCAGTTAGACCGGACAGCGGAGACAGTTGATTGATCATTGTTGAGTTATTTATAGAACAGCAGCCCGATGTGTCTTGCAGAGCAGAGCAGTTGTATGGATGAATCGATCATATTTCGACCGTGGATCGATCTCCATCGCTGATGATTGTTGCGTGGACGTAGTTATTCTGTAACAACACAAAGATGGTCAATGAGGGCCCTGAGTTTCGAACTCACGATCGATCGCTTACTAAGCGAACGCGCAACCAATGTGGCTACGGAGGCCCCCAGAGGCAGCATTTGTTCCCACCGAAATATGTTCCCTAACATAGATTTCAAAATCATGGAAATCGCCATTACAAATATAGGACGGACTCGATTATATACAGATTCGATTATATACAATTTTGGACTCGATTATATACAGCTGAAAAATAAATATTTTTTTATAGTTCAAATATGACTTATTTCGAGAAAAAATGTAATTTCAACGTTAAGGTGAAATTTAAGTGGCTATTATAAGTACAGTGGGAAATCGCGATTTTTGAAGGTTTTGCTTGAATTTTCACCAGGAATTGTTTATATTGATTTTGCAGCGAAATTAAGAAAGATAGAAGTTGGGTGTCAGAGAACAAAGTTTAGAGCGGTTTGAGAGCTTTAATTTAATTGAAAGAAACAATCTAGTTTAATATAAATTTTTTAGATAAAATTAATAATTACATATTTAGAATTATTGACTTTTAGATTTTTCTCTTCCAAAATGTTATTTAAATATACTAATTTAGATGTTTCACTACTATATTCTGTACTAAATTTTCTCATCTCTCAAATGAATGCAACAGAATTGGCTTACTTAGAGTACTTTTTAGTGTAGAGCCAGTTTGAGACAACAGAGTTCGACACAAAAAAAGTTCTCTGTCGTTGTTGAAATTCGAACATATGCATAGCAGGATTTTTTCTATCAAATATGATCATCTATTGCCTCCTGTGAGATTCTGGAAACAAATATTCTTTCATGTGAGAAAGGAGTTTTTTCTGACCTTAACCCTTTCGTTACGAGCGTCGTCTTTAGACGACATGAAATTCAAACTGCTCTTCGATCACACCAGCGCGATGTGCATACTCTTCGGCGCAGTGCTCCGTACAGGGGTGGCACTTCGGCGGAGCACGCTGCCGTAATGAAAGGGTTAAGGAGATGAATCAAAAATTAAACTCTTCTTTTATTTTCAATAAACGAAAAATATGTGCATGAAAAACGAATAAGAATTTTTTTTTAACTCGATTATACAGGATTCGATTATATACAGTTAAATGAAATTGGAGACTGCATATAATTGAGTCCGCGCTGTATATGCAAGTCGAGGGCATTTTTATTAAACGGTTTTATTTAGCTTGCCCTGTAATGTGTTTATATGTTTGTATGTTTGTATGTTTGTATGTTTGTATGTTTGTATGTTTGTATGTTTGTATGTTTGTATGTTTGTATGTTTGTATGTTTGTATGTTTGTATGTTTGTATGTTTGTATGTTTGTATGTTTGTATGTTTGTATGTTTGTATGTTTGTATGTTTGTATGTTTGTATGTTTGTATGTTTGTATGTTTGTATGTTTGTATGTTTGTATGTTTGTATGTTTGTATGTTTGTATGTTTGTATGTTTGTATGTTTGTATGTTTGTATGTTTGTATGTTTGTATGTTTGTATGTTTGTATGTTTGTATGTTTGTATGTTTGTATGTTTGTATGTTTGTATGTTTGTATGTTTGTATGTTTGTATGTTTGTATGTTTGTATGTTTGTATGTTTGTATGTTTGTATGTTTGTATGTTTGTATGTTTGTATGTTTGTATGTTTGTATGTTTGTATGTTTGTATGTTTGTATGTTTGTATGTTTGTATGTTTGTATGTTTGTATGTTTGTATGTTTGTATGTTTGTATGTTTGTATGTTTGTATGCTTGTATGTTTGTATGTTTGTATGTTTGTATGTTTGTATGTTTGTATGTTTGTATGTTTGTTTGTTTTTTGGCAGACTTATCTCATTTCTTAACTAGGCGAGCCTAGCCAGAATTTTCACCTGCCCCCGGGCTTCTGAATGCCAAAGGGGGACTAGGCTCTGCGGAATGCACGTATCTGCATGCTCGTGCTGTTTTAGTCCTGACCGAGGAATTGTCGGACAATCGCGCAGGTGCTAAGGATGACCGACTTTTGGATGCCGGTAATTTCTTCTCCATATTCAACACCTTCAGCGCTTCCAGAAGTGTCTTCGGGACAATTCCAGTTCCAGAGAGAACGACTGGAACAATTCTTGGGACCTCCCTTAGCCCCCACAGTTCCTTGAGCTCCACGGCCAATGGTCGGTACTTGCAGATTTTGCGACCGTGGGTCTCCTCCAGATCCTGGTTCAGTGGAATAGCGACATCGATGATAGTGACTTTGCGGTCGCTCTTGTCGTAAACCATTATATCTGAGCGGTTGTGGTGGATCGAGAGGTCGGTCAGAACAGTGCGATCCCAGTACAGCTTGAAACGGTCATTTTCCAGGACGGATGCAGGCAAGTACCGGTAGTTGTCTTCCAATAGAGCACAATAGAGCAGTTGTCGATGAACAATACGGGCCACTTTGTTGTGGCGCTCGGTGTAGGCTGCGTTGGCCAAAACGGGACAGCCTCCCATAATGTGCTCTATGTTTTCACCTGGTTGATGGCACATCCGGCAAATGTCATCAACGTCTTGATGTCAGACGTACCGCCTGCAGTTTCTCGTCGGCATTATCCTGTCCTGGATGGCTATCATGTCGGCTTCTACTACTGAAGAGAGTTCACCACGCGTTAGCCACAGATTAGATGCGGCCTTGTCGACGTGTGGCCGGTCCAGTTGATGGGGGTGGGCACCATGCACTGCCTTCTGCTTCCAAGCTGCAATCTTCTCCTCCACTGTCTGCAGATTGCAGTTGAGTTGGTACTCCGCTTGCGCCAAGTGCAGAGCGCTGTATCCTCTGTCGGCGGCGCAGACAGCCCGGTATAGCGCGTTTTGGTTGGCGCGATCTACGAAGTACTCACGCAGTTGTCGTACCTGGGCAACACATTGTGCAGATATGTCAACTATTCCAAGTCCCCCTTCTTTGCGTGGTAGTGAAACTATCTCCAGTGCCGATTGAGGATGGTGCATTCCGTCCTCTTTGAATGCTTGCCTCATCCTCCTCTCAAGGTCCTCTAGGTCAGTTTTGCTCCATTTGACTACACCAAAACTGAAGGTCAGCCTCCTCGTAGGTCAGCGTAACCTCGTAGCCTCCAGATTCGGTGAGTTGTCCTTTCATCAGATGAACACAGCGGTACTTGTCGAGGCCGAACTCCATGCAGATGTCCCTGCTTATTTCTTCGACAACCCGGATAGCTACACCTAGACGCTGACGTGAATCAGCGTAGACCTTGAGATCGTCCATGTAAAAGGTATGGGTCACTTCTTCGTGGGCGCCGTCGCCATACCTTATTTTATAGCCATGACCGTTTCTATTGAGCGTCCTACTGAGGGGGTTCAGTGCCAGACAAAACCAAAGCGGACTGAAAGAGTCGCCTTGGAATATCCCCCTCTTTATCTGCAGCGTTCTAGACTGCAACACATTTTCCCCATCACTAAGGTGCAGAGACGTACTCCACTGCCTCATCGCATGCTGCAGGAACCTAACGACGGCGGGGTCAATTTTGTAGAGCTCCAATACCCGGACGAGAAACGAGTGAGGTATGGAGTCATATGCCTTCCTATAGTCTATATAGGCCATACTTAGGTTCCGCTGGTTATATACCGCCTGGCCGACTATGGCTACGTCGATGATGGCCTGGTCTTTGCAATCATGCGTATTTTTCCTGCATCCTTTCTGTTCTTCTGCGATGATGTGATGCTGTTCGCAGTGAGCAGAAACTTTGGCGGTAATTATGCTGCTCAGTGTTTTGTACAGACTCGATAGGCACGTTATCGGTCTGTACTTTGATAGGTTCAATGTGTTGCTGTCTTTCGGGAGGAGGAAGGTGACGCCACGGGTGGCGAATTCAGGAAGGTTGTGTGGGTCACGTAGCACCTTGTTGAAGCACTCAGCTATCTTTGGATGTGCGACGGTCAGCTTCTTGTGCCAGAAGTTCTGAACACCATCGGGGCCCGGTGCTGCCCAGTTTCTCAGGTACCTCGAGGCTTCGCGGACATCGTTCTCTCCGACGATGATAGCTGGCATCTCTCCAATTTCACCACAACTCCTCTCCTCTCGTCTTAACCACATTTGCCCGTCGCGATGTTCTACTGGGGTCTCCCAAATACCAGCCCAGAAGTTCGTCACATCGCTAATATCTGGCAAACCTTCGCGGTAGTCGGGCTTCTCGTCGCTAATGTGGTCGTAGAACGCTTTCTCGTTATCATCCGATTTTGTTCCTGGCGCTTTGCAGAGTCAGAGTAACGTTTCAGCCGTTTTGTAAGGATGCTCAATTGCTGTACTAGTGTGTCGAGTTTTTCCGTCAGCTAGTGAGCTCCCAGCTGGCGAAGTTCTGTAGGCCGCACGATCACAGCAACTTGGCGACATAATTTCGCAGATCTGCTGCCTCTTTTGTACGCCATCAGTCTTTCAATTGCGGCGCGCTTGTTTAGGATCCGTTGATCCAATCTCCTTCGCCATGGAGGCTCACGCCTTTCACGGAGATGTTGGAGCAGTCCGCCTCTTGGCCTAATACGGTATCCTAAACTTTTGGCGGTCGCCACAGCAGCACAGTAAACCTTCAGTTGCAGCTCCTCCATGTTCTCAGCATCAACCAAGTGCAGCGGAAGAACGTGCTCGTTCATGAGCTTTACTGCACTTGTCAGCCTGCAGGAATTCTGCAACTTCGGAATCCTGGGGCGCGACAAAGGATCTGTGTCGCAGAACTGTGAGATCGCCTCGTCGTAGTGGAAGACCAGATCGCGTAGTAGTTGTTGATCTGGCTGTGGGTCTTCCGGCTCAGGGGGTTGTTGTGCTGCGGCCTCCACTGGTGCTGATTCGCGTGCCCCACTCGCGAATGAATTGCTCAGCCGTACTGAACTTCGTCTCGACACATCGCTTGCTCTGTTCGTTCTGGAGCTTAGTTCTCTCTGCACCTGCTGCTTGATCTCGTCGATTTGCGTTTGGGAGAGCATAGGGTTTTTTTTTTGGCAAGGAGCTGGAGATCTTCATAGACTCCCCGTCGCCATGTTGACTGGGTAGTGTGAGATTTTTATTCACTAAAACCACCTCCTTGTACTTCATGCCTGGCCCCCCCGGGACCACCATTTGTTATTATTTCGGGAGGGGGCTGTGCTCATGCACTCATCTCTCTAGATTTGCTATGCTGAATCTTTACTCGTCCCTCCATCTTCGTTGGAGCGTCGTCAACATTTTTGTTAATGCACGATTCACTGCATTCCACGTACTTTCACTTTCGCACATCTTTTGGACGATGTTCTGAGCATTTAGGACTGATCTGCTAGTGAGGAACATTTCTTCCCTTTCAATAGAAAAACGGGGGCAGTCGAAAACCACGTGTTCTGCTGTCTTCTTTATTGTGTTACACTCTGGGCAAAGCGGTGAACTTGCATGGCCGAATCTGTGCAAGTACCGTCTGACCGGATAGGAATTGCGTCAGGTGGAAGCTCACTTCTCCGTGTTTTCTTTCTACCCAAGTAGTGATGCTTGGGATCAAGCTGTGGGTCCATCTACCGTTAGGCGTGTTGTTCCACTCCTGCTGCCACTTTCTCATGGAGCCAGCCCTTGCTCTTACCCGCACTTCTCTGTTACTCTGCACGCTTTCTGTTCTCTGTTTGTAACACATGTCGTCTTCGGCCAGAGTGATATTGATCGGGATCATTCCGGCTATGACACAAACCGCATCCGCAGATATAGTTCTATAAGCGCTCGCTACTCTCATCGCCATTATTCGGTATGTTCTAGTCAGCAGCTTGCGATTTTGTTGGCATTCAAGCGCTGCTGCCCAAACTGGACCGCCATATCGGAGTATTGATGTTGCTACACTGGCCAGGAGGCGTCTCTTACAACTGCTAGGCCCCGCGTTATTCGGCATAATTCTAGTTAGCGCCGCGATGACTTTGGCCGCTTTCGTGCATGCGTATTTAACATGGCTCTAGAAATTTAGTCGGTCGTCGATAATCACACCAAGGTATTTCAGCTCACGTTTGGAGACGATAGTATGCGCCCCAACATTGATCTTCGCTTGCTTTACAACTCTGTGATTGCTGACCAACACTATTTCGGTTTTGTGATGTGCTATCTGCAACTTAGCCTCTTTCATCCAATTTTCCACTATCTTTATCGCCTCTGTAGCCAGCATCTCGATTTCCTCTCGAGTCTCGCCTGTCACCGTCAGGGAAATATCATCGGCGCACACCATCGTACATCCCGTTCCACAGCGTTGAACCCAAGAAGGAGCCCTGAGGGACACCCGCTGTTATATTCAATGACTTCTGTCCCTTCTCTGTGTCGTTAGCCAGAACCCTGTTTTGAAAGTAGCTTTTGAGGATCTGGCACACATAATTCGGTAGCTTCATTCGGTGCAGTGCTTCGGCAATAGCTTCCCAACTGGCGCAACTAACAGGTTGGCATCCACCGTGGATTTATATTTCCGGAACCCGAACTGCGTCTTCGAGAGTCCGTTGTCACTTTCTGTGCACTTCGTCAACCTGTTTTGACGTAGAACTACGTCTTTCATTAAGGGTATCAAATCAGAAAACAGGTCACGTTTTTATGAAATAAAGTTAACGTTAATAACTATTTTTGCCGCGAACGGATTTTAGTGATTTACATACTAAACGAATCGGAAATTCCGTAAGATTTGTTTAATATGCTATACATTAGAATCCCCTGGTTTGTAAATGGTTAAAATTCATAAAAACTTGAGGCGTTTCCATTTTCCCATACATTTGTTCTGTCCATTTGTGTGCTTTCCCGAACAGACCTGCCAATAACGAGCAACTTATCGACGACCAACGGAGAGGAAATCGTAGGATTCAAAGTCCGCATGAACAAAGGAAAAGTAGAAGAATGAAGGGGAATACTTGCCTAGAGTATAAACAGTGGATCTCGCTGAGGCAAACTTTCATTCGGCATCGGACTGTTGAGCAATCCAGTTCACTTTGCTTTCGCTGCGCTTCGATCTAAGATTGGACCCCACCAGTGGTAATCCAACTTGGATATCGTCGTGTGGTTTTTCCAGTTCGTTTTTCGCGTTATTCGTATTGTGTGTTTTTCTTTCCGCGTCATAAATTGGATGTTTCGCATAGTGTGTGATAAGCAAGAAGAAGAGGAAGGCTGGCTCGAGCCCTGCAAAAAACGAACGCATTGCCAGGGGCAATAATATTTCGAGGCAAGCGTCATCTAATGATGCACGAGATGTTGGTGCAGTGAAAAGCGCTCGCACTGAACCGAGCCTTCGCGAGTGTGACACCGCATCGCACAACAGCGAAGTAGGCGATTTCGGCGCGTCGGTCGAAAATGTAAACGCCCAGACAGCAACCAAAATCAAGCTCCCCCCGCTGGTGGTGAAGGCGGTCGCTCTTGGCAAACTCATCAGCGAATTCGCATCGATGGGTGTTACAGCAGAGTACAAGCTGTGTGGCATAATTCAGTCTTTTTCAAAGCAGTTAATATTGTTTATTTTCCGTCTTCATAAGGGCTTCGTTGGTGCCTTTGAGAATGCATCAATGCATTAAACTGACGTTATGGCGAAGCAGACGTTAAGGTTAGCACCAAAAAATTATTTGGGAGTACCAAGCATCTTGAATGTCTTACTGGAATGTTATAAGTTATTTGGGTTCGCGTGCCAGTTGCAAAACTGCCTTCAACTAGGATTGCATTTGCGCTAATATTGATCATAATGAAGCATTGCTACTGTTTTCGAGGTTGTTATTAACAAAAAGAGTTTATTTCTTATGTTTAGTCATCAAGAAAGTAAATGTTCTGGAATTTTGTATGTGATTAGGTTTTGCTTGCCAGTAGCATAACTTCCTCCACTAAGGGTGACAGCTGCGCTTCTCTCGAGCATGAGAAAGTAATGCAACTCTTTTCGAGGCCAATAATATTAACAGAAGCGTTTCTTTTGAGAATAGCGCAAAATGATGAGAAATGTTTATATTGCTAGTAGTTTCAAGCCACCAATGTATGGCTCTGTATGCATGCTATGGTGAACGCTTGTTTGGCGCTTGGTTTACGCTTAGTTTGTACGAACGATATCTAGAGGTGCGATTCCTTTGAGGCAATACTAAATAACATGTAGCATGATATTTAATACTTGCAAGTGTTGTCATTGTTGTTGTTTACATGCGGTGCCAAAGATATATTGATGTAGTTTTGAGATATGGAATAATGATGCTTGTGCAACATGTATAAATTTAATAAATTTAAATTTATAATTTCCTGTATAATGATGTATAACACAACATATGTCGCAATAACCATTTTGTGTAATATGCGTTTGAAAACTCCTAATGAATCGTTACATTTTGCTTAGAGTGACTCCCTATATAGAAATCAAACACAGAGTCCTATGTCAAAATTATTATCATGATTGATTCTTTAGAGTAACCCTCAAGGAATCATCAAGGAATTAAGCATTTCAAGTAATTTATAAGGAGTGTCCGAAATATGATTCAGAACCGTATCTAAAATACGGAACGTTTGCGGATGACACAGGGTTAACTAATCTATGTACTGACGTAGTTGTAACCTTAATTGTTAAGAGATCGGTCAAGATGAATCCATTCTCGCTTAGGGAGTGCGTATCACGCACTTCTCCTATACAAACTACCTAAAATCACAATTTTCATGATAATATGACCAATTTTAATTATGACTGATTTTTTAAAAGTGCGTATTCCAAATGATTGATCTTTCTTTCTAGGAAAAAGAAACGGAAACGGAAACGGTCAACGGTCAACGGTCAACGGCCAACGCTCAACGATCGACGATCAAACGACTAAACGCTAACATTCAACGATTAACGATCAACGGCCAACACGCAATCAAAAACGAGCATATGTACAAACATAAATATTTCTTCCGAATACACCAAAAATTATAGGAGGTTGTGTCTAAGATACGACCGCATTGTTGACGTTGAAATACGCTGTTATTCTATATAAGTCGCTTATTTATACCTTCGGATATTATTCTATAATGCTGTGAAATTTTAGAAACAACTGCTTAGTAGAATAATCTCTGAAATGGTTTTTTCATTGTAGAATTTGTTGACGATAATTGATTGATGATTCATTCTTGCCCTCGCAAAACAATACACTAGCTGATCGTAAGTCGCAATTTATTTCATGTCAATGCAATGTAAATTTACCTCGAACGCTTTTCTTTTTTTTTTGCCTTTTTCGCAATTGACATAGACTCGGCTAGAGTCGATTATATACATGTTGCACCATCACCATTATTCCACATCTCATTACTACATCAATATAACCTTGGCACCGCATGGAAACAACAACAATGACAACACTTGCAAGTATCAAATATCATGCTACATGTTGTTTAGTATTTCCTTAAAGGGATCGCACCTCTAGGCATCGTTCGTACAACGTAAACCAAGCACCAAACAAGCGTTCGCCATAGCATGCATACAGAGCCATACATTGGTGGCTTGAAACTACTAGGAATATAAAACACTTTTCATCATTTTGCGCTATTCTCAAAAGAAACGCTTCTGTTAATATTACTGGCCTCGAAAAAAGTTGTATTTCTTTCTCATGCTCGAGAGAAGCGCAGCTATCACTCTTAGTGGAGGAAGTTTTGCTACTGGCAAGCGAAACCACATACAAAATTCCAGAACGACATTTACTTTCTCGGTGACTAAACAAGCGAAGTAAACTCTTTCTGTTAAAAACAACCTCGAAAACAGTAGCAATGCTTCATAGCGCTAATGCAATCCTAGCTGAAGGCAGTTTTGCAACTGGCACGCGAACCCAAATAACTTATAACATTCCAGTAAGACATTCAAGATGCTTGGTATTCCCCAAATATTTTTTTTGACGCACCACCTTAACGCCTGCTTCGCCATAACGTCAGTTTAATGCATTGATGCATTCTCAAAGGCACCAACGAAGCCCTTATGATGACGGAAAACAAACAATGTTAACTGCTTGGAAAAAGACTGAATTATGCCACACAGCTTGTACTCTGCTGTAACACCCATCGATGCGAATTCGCTGATGAGTTTGTCAAGAGCGACCGCCTTCACCACCAGCGGGGGGAGCTTGTTTTTGGTTGCTGCCTGGGTAACGGCGTTTACATTTTCGACCGACGCGCCGAAATCGCCTACTTCGCTGTTGTGCGATGCGGTGTCACACTCGCGAAGGCTCGGTTCAGTGCGAGCGCTTTTCACTGCACCAACATCGCGTGCATCATTAGATGACGCTTGCCTCGAAATATTATTGCCCCTGGCAATGCGTTCGTTTTTTTGCAGGGCTCGAGCCAGCCTTCCTCTTCTTCTTGCTTATCACACACTATGCGAAACATCCAATTTATGACGCGGAAAGAAAAACACACAATACGAATAACGCGAAAAACGAACTGGAAAAACCACACGACGATATCCAAGTTGGATTACCACTGGTGGGGTCCAATCTTAGATCGAAGCGCAGCGAAAGCAAAGTGAACTGGATTGCTCAACAGTCCGATGCCGAATGAAAGTTTGCCTCAGCGAGATCCACTGTTTATACTCTAGGCAAGTATTCCCCTTCATTCTTCTACTTTTCCTTTGTTCATGCGGACTTTGAATCCTACGATTTCCTCTCCGTTGGTCGTCGATAAGTTGCTCGTTATTGGCAGGTCTGTTCGGGAAAGCAGACAAATGGACAGAACAAATGTATGGGAAAATGGAAACGCCTCAAGTTTTTATGAATTTTAACCATTTACAAACCAGGGGATTCTAATGTATAGCATATTGAACAAATCTTACGGAATTTCCGATTCGTTTAGTATGTGAATCGCCAAAATCCGTTCGCGGCAAAAATAGTTATTAACGTTAACTTTATTTCATAAAAACGTGACCTGTTTTCTGATTTGACACCCTTAATGAAAGACGTAGTTCTACGTCAAAAACTCGTAGATAAGGCTAAAGGCAGCTAAAATAGTTGCAAATAACAAAGGATACAATACTAATGATGGAATAAGAAAATTGGCCAACGCCTTCGAAATCGAGTAAAGATTTCAACCAGCGTACGAATATGAGTTTGAGTCAATTTTCTTACATTAGTACATACATTCGCCACTTTTAGAGAAATAAAAACCATTATTCTGAAAACAGATATCAAACCTTTTAACTCTCATATGACACTATGATTTTATCTAAATAGAATGTTCCGAAAGCTTGTTTTCGACTTTCAAAAGAAGGGAAAAGAGATCTGCATGGTAGAGTACGATTACGGATTTGAGTCACTGTATATTAAATTACACAAAATTTCACAATAATGTTATGTAATACCTAATATACTTGCGCTCTTCTCGAATACGCTACGAGCCTGCAGTCTAGGTAGATTATTCGTCCAACCCAGCAACGTAAGGAGCAACAAAACAAAACAAAAAAATGTTACCTGATCTAGTGTATCCATTTGAATGATTACAATATACCGCAAACTCCGAATAATCTACCCGAGCATGGGTAGTAATTTGGGATATTAATCGATATAAAAGCTTGTACTCTGGCTAGATCTATCAGACAACAGAACGTTGTGAAAAAGAACCAAAAAAATCAATCGAAAATGGTTGGCTCACGAGTATACGTTGGTGGTTTACCCCGTTATACACGGGATCGTGATTTAGAACGGTTCTTCAAAGGCTACGGAAGGATATGTGACATCATGATTAAAAACGGCTATGCTTTCGTGGAATTCGAGGACCACCAAGATGCGGACGATGCCGTCTATGAATTGGACGGCCAAGATATATTGGGCGAAAGGGTGTCCGTTGAGCAAACTAGAGGGAAACCCCGTGGAGGTGATGTACGACGGGGTGGACGCTCTGAAAAGGCCCGGGGTGGATCTCGGTACGGGCCTCCGAGAAGGTCCAAGTATCGTGTGATTGTGAAGAATGTCTCATCAAGTGTAAGCTGGCAGGATTTAAAAGACTACCTTCGTCAAGCCGGGGAAGTCATCTATGCCGATACCCATCGGCCAAGGAAGAATGAAGGAATAGTCGAGTTTGAAACGAGGAGAGATATGGAGAAGGCGATCGATAAAATGGATGACACCGAATTAAATGGCCGTCGTATTCGATTGATAGAGGACGATGGAGGTCGCAACAAGCGTGGACGATCTCATTCATTGGACAGTCGCTCCCGATCACGATCGCGTTGTCGTTCTCGATCACGATCTGACAGTTCTTATCGCACTCGCTCAGAATCAAGGAGCAGATCAGTGTCGCCGAAAAAACCACGCTACGAACGACAGAAACGTTATCGTGACGAGTCTCGTTCACGCTCCCGATCGCTCAATGGCGATGCGAAGAAATATTGTTCTCGATCTCGTTCAAAGTCAGAACGTCGGTTTCGCTCGCGATCCAACTCAAAGGATAACAAATCACGCTCTCGTTCGCGCTCGTCTGTGCATCTTAGGGAATCCAAGAATGAAACACTACGCCATCGTTCACGATCACGCTCGAGTAATCCTGATATAAAACGTGATCAAAAACAAAGCATGGATACGGCCCGCTCTCGTTCTCGTTCCAAATCGGAGCGTCGTTCAACCAGTCGATCAAAATCAAAAGACAACAAAGGTCGTTCTCGTTCAAAGTCTTACTCACGCTCCCGCTCGCGATCCTCTTCACGTTCCCACTCTGGCTCTAAAACTCGATGAAGAATCTGTCCCGTTCACAGGGTAAATACAACGTTTAGAGGAGAGGAGATTACATAGCAATAGAACTGCTGATAGAAATGAAGAAAGTTGTATATGTTTTTTAGTTACTTAATTACTTTAATAATGGCAAATAAAAATTAAACAAAAGAAAAATGAAAAAAACTGCGTTTAGTCATTCCTTCTCACTTTTTTTTCTAGAAATGAAACATTGCTATTTGTTTCAAATCTGATTATATGATGTTTGTGGTTCCCGTTGCCAAGTGGTTAGCCTCACGCATATCATGCCGGGAGCTTCGGGTTCCATTCCTTTGTTAGCTGAGGGATTTTCGTCATAGAAAATTCTTCAGACATGCACTAGACACGTGTAGACCTCATTAGATTCTTAGCAAACCAAGGATCTAACTTTCAAGTGTAGAAAACGCGGGTTATTTCGTAATCCATCCGTAACAGACGGAACACGAAACACTAGAAATCTCGTGAGCGTTCCTCAATGTGTTAAAAAGCTGCTCTCCGGTGATGAGCATACCTAACTCAGCTGTATCAAGGATAATGTCGCCAAATTCAGGAAGTTCGGGAACGAGAGTACTGTCCATCAGAAAAGGTGGACTAAATCTGCTTCTTTCAATACAAAAGTGCAGAACTCTGCTTTGAGCAGGTATTATGGAGATTTGGATAGCACTCGTTTCGCTAAGTCCTTCATTTCATCAAGTTATCAACATGGGATGTTGCGGATAAAAATGTATCAGCAGTTCGCCATGTTAAATTTACTCTCGTGAACACCTGGACCTAGAACACAGAGTTCTGTTTATGCTTAAATATGACGTAGCTTAGAAGTTGAAAACGATGATCCTCCACTACCAATGGAAGCTTGATCGCTATATGTAAGTTTCATTCAGAATACATATTTCAGTGAAGAAGTTCGATGATATGGAAAAATATTCGACATGACCATTCTATGGATAAATATGGAGAACTCAAAATGGGCGGAAAGTTTCAACACTCTTGAAAATGCAGAACAGATTTTATTTATTTTTGAAAACAAATCTGAATGTACTTTTAAAAAATATTTGTTTAACGCGTCCACGTGGACATTATCTGTACCCCCACCCCCCTCACCGTGGACAAGCGTGGACGTTTTCGTATCCCCTACCCCCCCTAAAGTTGTCCACGTGGTATGTGGACAGCCCCCAAGCAGTTCTTATGCAAACATTCACATACACCGGCAACGGTAACTTCGACTTGCCGCTGCTGGTGTATGTGAATGCCTCAATATGAATGGCATGGGAGAATAATTCACGCAACGTGAACGTGACGTGGATGTTGTATGTGAATCGCACTTAACCCGTACGGAAAAATAGTACATGTTCACTACGCTGAGATTTTATTTGTATCCATTTGTATCTACTTCCGTATGCATTGACCCTGCCGCGATGCAACAATCGTCTAATTTGTTTTATGCTACGATGGGCAATTGTTTGGTGGTGCAAATTATGCAGCCATGATGATGAATATAAACAAGGAGGGTCTCCCCGGGATGGAAATATTTGCGCTAGGGTATTAGTAATGAATCCCTGCTGAGGCAAGTATCTTTCTCATTACTCCAAACAGTTAACATCGCTTGTTTTCCGTAGTTATGCCTTTGACATTGCATCAATGCATTGAACTGGCACTATGGTGAAGCAAGCAACTACGATTGAATTTGGGATCATAATAGAGTAATGCTACCCTTTTCGAGTTTATTGAGATTAACAGAAAGTGTTTATTTCGTTTATTTAGTCACCAAGAAAGTAATGTCGTTCTGGAATTTTGTATGTGATTTAGTTTCGCTTGCCAGTAGCAAAACTTTCTCCATTAAGGATGCCAGCTTTGTTTTACCCGCGCATGAGAAAGTAATCCCGTTTTTTTCGTGGTCAGTAATATTAACAAAAGCGTTTCTTTTGAGAATAGCGCAAAATGATGAGCTTGTTTGATGCTGGTTGGTTCACGTTGTACGAACGATGTCTAGAGGTTATGAGATGTGGAATAATGGTGCTGGTGCAACGAGTATATAATCGACTGTAGCCGAGTGTATGTCAAGTGCGAAAAAAGGCCACTGCAATAACGTTCAAGGTAAATTTTGCAATGCATTGACATGAAACAAATTGCAACATGCGATCAGCTAGTTTATCGTTCTGCGAGGACAAGAATGAATCATCAATCAATTATCGTCAACGGATTCTAAAATGAAAAAGTATTTCAGAGCGACCAAACCATTCTACTAAACAGTTATTTCTAAAATTTCGTAGCATTATAAAATAATATCCGAAGTCAAAACAAGCTACTTGAATTTAATTACAGCGTAGTTCTACGTCAACAATGTGGTCGTGTTTTGGACACAACCTCCTATAATTTATTTGAATTTTTTTTTTCTCAAAAGCGTGTGTTTTTTTCATTTTGATGAAAATGATATAAATAGCCCGTACAATTTCCAACAAGTGACCTATATATCGGAAGATGGGCACTTTTACAGGGAAAAAGTTTTTCTGAAAACAACTTTTTTCTTGTTTTCTTCGAAAAATTACTATTAATGGTTAACTCGTAACATTTGTATGTATAAATTATCGCGATTTCTATTTAGAAACATGTCAAGAATATGTCCAACACGAGAAGAAAATGTTACGGGTAAAACATATTTTTTCAGGAGTCAGGAGACTTCTTACAAAAATACCTTAAATTCCAGAAACTATAAAAGATAGAAAGTTGTCGTCTTCGACGAAAGTTCGTATCTTAATAAGATATAAAACTTCGTCAAATGCACTATATCGCTATCTTGACTTTTAACAAAATTGGAATTAATTGTATTTTTTCAGAAAAAAAACGTGAAAAAGTTGTTTTTAGAAAAACTTTTTTCCTGTAAAAGTGCCCATCCTCCGATGTATGGACGACTTGTTGATAATGGTATGGGCTATTCACTCATTTTTTTTAGAATTTAAAAAAATACATTTTTAAGAAAATTGAATTTTAATTTTTGAAAAAAAAATTAGTGTAAATCATAAAAAAAATATTTTTTAAATATTTTTTATGAAAATTCAAACAATTTCCTACATTTATTTTTAGTCTTATATTTTGTAAGTCTTATAGTTTTTACGATAGAAATATTTGAAAAAAAATGTTTGGCCCTTTTCAAAAAGTAGCCTCACTGTTTTGGAATATTTCAACTTAAATGACCAATATCTTCACACGGTTGACCACAATCTGAAAGTACTGCCAGTTCCTAAGACGAATTGGCGTGAAATTTGTTTTTATTGCACAGCGTTTCGGAATATACCGAAAAGATATTTATCCCAAAATAGGCAGACTGTTTCTGTCAAGTTAGTTATGGTTCACAGCTGAAAAAATGTAGAATTAAATAATGTTTCACATGTGGGAGAGTGTGAGGAATTTGAAATACAACGCTACAAGAGCTAAAAACGGAAAATTTAAAAAATAATTAGGAATAAATATTGAATTTAATTTCAGAGAACATAATCCTCACATAAGGAAAAACACATATTTACCTTTGACAAAAAATTAACTATTGAAACAGTTGAAAAAAAAATTGGTGGCAGTATAGTTGCCACTGCTCGTTAACCCCAAAAAACTGTTTGTGGCTGCCTTGTAGTGAAGCTAGTTTTATTGCACCTTCGGTTTCCTCCGCCTTCGGCAAAAATCAAAAAAATATTTCTAGTGCAGCGAGAAAAAATGTTTTTTTTATATAGGCTTACAAAGAAGACATTAAAAATTTGAATTTTTCATCAAATACACCATTTATTTTATTGAAAAAACTGCGAGATCTTACACAGTAGATCCCAAATAGAATATTTCCAGTGAAAACTTATCAAGTTGTTGTATTTTCAACGAATTAAAACAGAATTTAATTTCAATTTCGTCAAAGAAAATTCTTCCGACTTGCACTGTAGTTACGCGTATTCTAGAGCTTGCCACTCCAGAGTACATTCAAGGCATGTTATTCAGCATAGAAATCTCAACCAGGTACTACTAATAAAAATGACGCTAGTAATGCTACGCTGAGAAGGCAAAAGTGCCGTCCAAGAAGAAGATCCGTTAAATCATATAAAAGAATGAATAAAAAAAGAAAATGAAGAGGATGAGAAATAATCAGTAGATGGTACAAAGAGAACAGATGGAAAGGGGTAATCAAGAATATAACAACGGAAGAATACATGTGATGATGATAATGAAAAAAAGAAGATATAGGAAATAGTGAAAGATAGAGCTAAATGAGAACAACTTTATAAGACTTTACGTTATTGTCAAGTTGCAATAAACCATCCGATATGGGAAAAAATTGCTAAAAGAGGAACAAAATTCCTTTATTTACACTTTATATAATTGTCAACTTCAATATAGCCATTCAAAATAGCTTGAAAGCCGTCGCTTAAATAAATTTCAAGCTAGGGTGTGAAATGAGATGTACCGTTCAATTCAAGCAAAAATAGTTAAGGGCAAACAGGGCCCAAAAGAAGCATAACTTAATAACTATGCCATAGTTGAGACTCGACCATACGCGTAAAAGAGTTTTTTTTCATCGAAAATGATTCTCTATCTCTTCCTAAAAGATTCCGATTCATAGCTAAACCACGAACTGATATCGATCAAAAAACTAAACCCGACAACTAACTTTCAAAGAGTATTTTTTACGGTGCTACTCGCAACGACCGGTTTCATCCGTGTCGCCCATCGTCCGCGTTGCGAAAGATGTGTACTTTCCAAAAGAGGGGAAAACGGATTGAACCAAATGAACCCTGAAGCATCAGCCCTCTCTTATCGTGTTGTGTACTGAGGTTCACCTACACATACAGGCAGTTGACTGGTAAAGCTTCCAGCAGCCACATGTTTGCCGCTGTCTACGAGCTACCGGTTCAAGGAGAAAAAATAAAAGCAATCCACGATACAAAAGATTGCGCCCATCGGAATGCCACTTTGACTTTGAACAGTATTCGAATTGCTGACTTTCCCAGAAGCAATCGGACGTAGAAAGAAAGTACACCGCGACTGAACATTCTGTCATGAGGAGATTAGTTGGTGTTGTGAAACTTGAGCCGGTACTCCCAAACCAGCTGATGTAACAGCCCGATTTAGTATTCAGTGTAAGGTCAGTTTCCAACCCATGTCCGGTGCCTGGCGTGGTCGATTCCAATTTTAGCCGCTCTTACACATTGGTTTTTAATTCGTTATGTGATTGGAGGCTAATGCGGCAATCTGAGCACATTGTCATTTCCGTCTGTACTTGCGTGCGCCTAGGAAAGTTCCCCTAACTTCGTGACCGGAATGATTTGCGGCGGGAATGCTACCAGATCTCATCGGGGCGTGATGCATGCGGCGGTGGTTGCACCAATTGATGTGATTATCGTTCAAATGAGACGATCGCCATTCAAATCGTTTGCGTTCGTTCGTACCTGTCTTTTGAACGATGTTAAAGTCTGCTTATGACTGCCAATAGTGATGGTAATGATGATGACGATGATGATGATGATGGTGATGACGAACCAAGCTTCACAAATTTACAAACAAATCACTTCGTTCTCTTAGCGGTACAAGCCACCTACTGAAGCGCACCAAAATATCCAGTTTTGCTGTCAGTTCGGACCAATTGGGATCTGGGGAAAAAAACAAGAGCTGAAAGAAGCGAAACAAGTTCAGGATTATTTGCATCATTTGCGGAGGGTTTGCTGCTTTCTGCTTTCTCGACGAGCACGCGGATAATATTGACTGTTCAATATCGGGAGCATTACTTCGGTCGATCTGTATTGAACTGTTAACGGCTGACTGATTAACTGACTGACCGAGACAGAGACCGTTGGCGACAGTTGTTGTTAAGCATAGGAAAATATGAACAATATAAATAAAAATAATTGAAATATACTTCATGCAATGAAATGTTCCAGCCCTTTGAAACCATTTTCATCGATCATTTTTTTGAGTACCCGGCATATAATTTTTGAGGTCCTGGATTTATGCTCGAGTCGATAACAGAAGTGGACTCGGCGTTGAATGTCATATTATTACATCTATAGTCACACAATTCGCCCTCTGGAATATTGTGATATATATATATATATATATATATATATATATATATATATATATATATATATATATATATATATATATATATATATATATATATATATATATATATATATATATATATATATATATATATATATATATGTATATAGGGTAAATGAATTTGTTTTGTCCGATTTGGGGTGTTGCTACGTAACTAGTAAAAACGAGTTTGAGTTTGTTGGAAAGCCCCAAGTCTCTAGTTTCTAATACTACCATAAGGCGATTTTCCTCAAAGAGAAATTATGATCATAGTTTGAGCACCTTCGAGTGCTCAAAGGTTGGTCTGCCACATAAATGAAAGACAATTTTTTTTCGGATTAGACTTTTTTTCATTAATTTTCGAAATGATAAAAAAAACTTTTACAGATCCCATTCGATTTTCGTAACACGCCGAATATTTTGTGTTGCGAAAACCGAACCGTGCCAAAAATTTAAAAGTTCTGTAAGGGCCGGTCTACAAAAAAAATTTCGATTTCTCTGGATGGGGATATTCAAGTCAATCCAAAACAAAGCTGGCGGTTGAACTTGTGTCTTGGTGGACCATTTGGCTGCAAGGGCCGTGTCGAGCCGTATCGGCTCTGTGACTGAGTATTGGCTTGTCTTTTGACATTGCAATTTTTTGAACTTATATATGTAAATATAAATATATTTTTTTTTTGCTAAACTGATTTCAATGTTGAGAAAAAAAAATATCTTTTAGATAACTCGTATTGCTCAAATCTCTGTAAGGGAAGGAGGCGGGACCATCATCATCATCTAAAAAAAACGAACGGTTCTCTTTCATACTTTTTTTTAAAACTTTTTGGTGATTAAAAATATTTAGGGACCAATAAAAAATTACATTACGCGAATATTTTAGTTTTGCTCTCCTCGGGTACACTATGGTATACACTAAAAAGTCTACTGCTCCGGGGCTAAAGATGGCAAAATATAGAATAGCCTTTATGCAATGCGCAAATGCTACGGGTACTCACAAATTGCCGATGTTTATAATTGGAAAAACTAACAGCCCATATCCCATTGACTGGGAATCGAACCAAATGCCGTTCTCCTTCTTGACAATTGTACGGCCCATCATTTCCAACATGAGCTGATTTCGGATGACGGTTTGATAGAGATAAAGTTTCTACCGCCAAACGTGACCTCTTTACTACAGCCCATGAACCAACAGGTCATTTAAATTACCAATACAAATATTTTGTTCAATTCCCAGATGGACATCGACACAGTTGAAATAACGGAATACCCCGAGGAAGAATTTTGCGTAGATGAATACTCAGACGCGAAAATTATCGCTCTGGTACTGAATAAGGATAACAAAGGCTGCGACGGCATAGAGGAAGAAGATGACGATCATTTCTTGGATAAACAATGCAGATGAGGCCAGAAATTTCGTATGCACCTGGTATGTTCACCAATTGACTACTTTTCGGATTCCAAGTTGTTAGAGGTTCAATAATAGAACAGGAACAGGAACAGGCCCGCATTTGGCCTATGACGGCCTAGACACTAGATATGAGCACCACTGAGCTAGTTTTTAAATCCCGAGTAGTTAAAAGTGTCACATGATGGGCATAGTACGGTTCTAAGTACTACTTTGATCATGCCCATTATATTACCGAAACATGATCCGGCCATATTGAGGAACCAGTTGACCGATTCCAGCCATTTATATGAGCAACATAATGAATCATAGTATCTTTCTTTTGTTGAGCTTAAATTGATTGAATGAAGGACGAGAAAACTAAAAAACGGGATTTAAGAAAAACCGTTCGTTTTTGGCACATGTGCAAAAATTTAACCGTGGCAAAAACGAAATGTGCCAAAATCAAACGGGTTCTGTATTTTGCTGGCGGGATAAGAAGGACCAACCGCGGAGTAAGTTGAGACGATCTGGCGTAGTGGTAACATCCATCACGCAGAGATCACGAGTTCAATTCTCACTCCCGACATTCTTCCAAAAATTGAAGTAATATCGACGAACCAGCCAAAATGTGTTGAAAGTCACTATAATAGAGAAAAAAAACGAGCTGTAAAGCGGATCAATACAATTTTCAAACAGTTTAGTCTAGTGAAAATAACAGTGTTGTCTAGGCTACAACATGTTTTAGGGTTCAAAAAACAACACTCAAAATATGTTCTCACGTGAAGTCTGAATGACCGGGAAGTAGGTATTTCTAGTTCCGATCCGTTTAGAAACTAAAAGACCTTATGATAGTATTTCACTCAGTTTAGTTTTATTACTCTTTGTGATATATAGAGTTTTGTGTTACACAATATATACCTTGATATATATATATATATATATATATATATATATATATATATATATATATATATATATATATATATATATATATATATATATATGTATATATATATATATATATATATATATATATATATATATATATATATATATATATATATATATATATATATATTATATTTCCTATCAATTGATGCAAAAACCTCTGTGATCTATTGAGAAATGCTCGAGTTATAAGCGTTCCAAATCTTGCATTTTTTCCTACTTGTTCATTGCCTAGATTTTCATTTCACCCCCCCCGGTTAGATCTAGGATTTTCATTTCACCCCGGATTTCACTTCCGGTTAGACGTAGTCCTACGTCAAAATAAATACAATCAATAATTACGTAGTAGAGTAGAAATACGTCTTTCAGGAGGGGAGTCTCCGTCGGGCAGTCATCGAGTGCGGACGCGTTTTCTCTCGCTCCGCGCATATTTTCGTGTAAGGAAATGGAATCAGATAGTGAAAACAGAGAATGGGAAGTTGCGTGCGTCTACTTTCGGTGAATTTTTCATTTGCATACCGGTGTTTTCATATGAGGAAAGTGAATAATATCAGCTTGGTGTTACGTTATGAAAAGTGAGACCCAAAAATTCGTTATTATTCAATTATTCAATTTTATTTCGCAAACAATAAAAAAAAAGCAATTCGCGTCCGCCATTCGTCAGTATTTTTGTATTTTAACCACTCTCTTTCTGTTGTGTACTGCACCGCGCGAGTGTGTTTTATTGTGCTCTCCGAAGCGAGCTAAACACGTTATATGTATCGGAAGTGGTACTATCACCAATAAAGGCAACTCAGTGATCAAATTTATTGGAATCATGCCACAAAACAGCAAAGTTCTCAATTATTACATTCATTTATCAAATATATATTGTTTTTATGAGGATCTTTTCGAGTCGGTGCATCCTCTAACACAAACTATGCGTGTATGTCGGTTGGTGAAACGCAACGAGAGAGATTCAATTCTATGAGATTCGCTTACAGTGTTTGCAGGAATTAAATATAAATGGTGCTGTTTCATGAGCGCGGGGAATTGTAGTGAGAGTGTCACAGAGAACACGGAGGGCCTGATTCTCGAATACACTTCACGGTGGAAACGAGATAAACGGCACGCCATTGAACTACGTTTTACGAGTTAGTGAAGTGTCGAAGATAATGATGAGTTTTCAGGCAGAATGAGCACTTTTCAAATAAGAAATCATTAATGAAAATTAACTTATTCGTATCAAACTGGTATTCAATGTGAGTGGAAAACATTGTTTTCTTCATTTGGTATAATAATCTCATACAAAAAATTCATCTGAAGATAATTTGATATTATAATGATAAGTTTAGTGGGAAACTAATCTCGTATCCAGATGTCGACACCGTACCGTTGTCATCGCGCTGCATCGCTGTTTTGTAGGTTAAATCGTGAGTTGGGGGGTTGAGTATAGAACATAGAAGCTTTGTCTTGTTTTTATCTAGTGTAACAGTTCGGAGTTTTTTTTTGTATTTATGTTATGTATTTCAATATGTTGTTTGTTCTTGGCTGTTGGCGTTGTGTTGGCGTTGCTTTTCTGTCGAAAACGAAGTGCTTTCTGAGCGCTGGTTTGGGTGTATGCTCGCATTTGTTAATCTGATAGAGATAAAGGGTGACTGTCTCTTTGTGACCTTTGTTATCGCGAATAATTATTTCGCGTTGCGCCTATTAGTGGAAACATTTTTATATATTCTTGCGATAGTGGATATAAAAAAAGTTTATCTAGGTAGTTTTATCTAAAACCGTCGTTTCGGGCTATATATGAATTTGAGGTAAACCAAACATCTCGAATATTCATATTTTTAAACGGTTTATTTTTCCGTTGTTTAAATTTAGCATTTTCTAAGTTGGATTTCAGCATTCAGTATTCGTTGTATATTATACTAGCAAACGTTGTTCTGCCATAAAAAAATATATATTAGGAGAGTTTGTATGCTGTCGTTCAGGTCTGTAAAAAATCCATCATGTCGTCAAAATTAATTCCAATTGAATAAATTACCTCTAATTGGACAAACTTAGAAAAAATGCACAATCATTTTTGTCTATCCCACTTTTCAATGTAGTACAAATGTGTAACCCATTTTTCCTTTTTATCTTGAATTTCCTCCAAAGTATTCTGTCATTCTAATTTGAGTTGTATGAGCTGAACGACTCTAAGCCGCTCTCTAATGTGAACGTACTTTGGTTGTCGCTTGTTGACGTCGACGACGTCATCAAGGTTACTGTTCTTTTTGGGGTAAATGAAGAGGCTTGTGGATGTCAGGTTTATGGTGAAACCTGAAATGATTAAGTTTCCCATGAGGTGTGCACGAGGATGAGTAGAGCTCTTGAAGTGCTTACTTTTTATCTGTCTGTGGTTGGTGTTTGTGTGCTCTTGTGTACTTTTGGGGTTGTGTCTGTGGTGTGTACTGTAGGTGGAGTATGTTTGTGTATTTTTGCATCACCCGTAAGTAGTGATGTTGTTTTAGGCGTTGCCAAGCGTAGATTAGATTGGTTACTGTAGAGTTGTGTTTTGTGTAAAATGTTGTTGAGGGTGATGGGACAAGCGCATAATCGCAGTGGAATTACAGCAAATCGCATTATTATACAACAAATATATATCGTTTCGAATAAAAACAGAGTAGGTCCGTTTTATTTTAGAAATTTTTCGCGGTTATGTTTCTCATGAATATCGACTCACGTCGGGTGTCAAAATATTCCGTAAGTTAACATGTATGCGATGCGATTGGTCACGAAGTGCAATGCAGGCAATGTAGGTCGAATGCTGAAATATTCCAAGAGTTCAGTAAGTCGGGTGTTAGAATATTCCAAAAGCTACAAAGCATGCGATGTGATAGTCCACGAAATATATTACAGATTCGTTTTATCGTAGGTAGATTTTCAAGTGTCCTTCTTAGGTTTCTCAAGCATAACCTCCGTCGTTGGATGTGAAAATATGTGGAAAATAGAAAGTTCTCGAACCAATAAGGCACGATATGTATTGTAGATCCTTCTTATTGTAGAGGAGTTTCTTGGTGACCTTCTCAGGTTTCTCAAAGATAATCTCCGTTGTCGGGTGTCGAAATCATATATAATCATATATAATCGTATCATATTTTTTGTTATAATATTCTAGCGATTAGAAAGTATAGAATCGTACATCCGGCAGTGTATTACCTTAAATACCTTCGATTTTTTAGATCTAGTTTCGTCGAGCAGTTTAGAGTTAGCGTTCACAGAATCACATCACTTACCGCAGTGAATCCTGATTTTAAACCTATCCCACTAACAAATATCCCTTCCATGGTAAACGCTAGGGAACCACGCTATAGAGGCGACCCTTCTGGCCTTCGGGCGGCGAATATCATACTAACATTCCTTCCCTTCCCCTGGTGACTGTAAGGACGTGGCCGGCGTCGTTATTGACAATTTAAAGCTCGAATCACCGAGAATTGCACAACGAGAATGATTTGCTAGTCCCAAGCGTCATTCTGTGTGTTCTTTGTGCAATTTGGTTGGTTCAGGTCAATCACGGAGAGCAACTACGAATTGTACAGTCTACCCAAGCTCAAGCTCAAGCTCAAGAAATACGTCTTTCAGGAGGGTGCCAAATCAGAAAACAGGGGTGGCATTGCGCATTTCGAAACGAGTAGCTCGTTTCGAGATAACTCAAATCGAAATGGTTTTAGTATTATGTATATTTTTCAAGTTCATATTTTCGGTGTACTAGATTTAGAGCAAAATTTGTCTCGTAGAGAAATTTAAAATTTTTGGGTTCGTAAACAAAGCTAGTCAAAGGCATGTCAAAATGGTCGAAACGAACAAAAATCACTCGTTTCGAATTGCGCAATGTCACCCCAGGTCACGTTTTTATGAAATAAAGTTAACGTTAATAACTAGTTTCACTACGAGCGAACTCTGATGATTTGCATACCAATCGAATCGGAAATTCTCTTTGATTTGTTCGATCTGCTATCCACTACAATTTACTATTCCCAAAACGGTGTAAATCAATGAATACTGGAAGCAATCCAATTTTCCTATACATTTGTTCTACTGATTTATGTACTTTCCTACCCGTATCATCAAGTAAGAATATGACAACGAAAAGAAATCGCAATACCATAGCTAACCATTAAAAATAAAGTCGTGTTGGTTCTACTGCCCAATCTATCATAGAAGTAATTGAGTCATTGAGAATTATGAATATGAATCATGAAGATTATTAATAATTCATTTCGTTTCATTTTTGTGATGCGATGTAATGCCGATCTCAATAAGTCCTCGCATGATAATCGCTGCCATCATCCTAGTACAGGTCGGACTCGATTATCCGGAGACTCGATTATCCGGGATTCGATTATCCGGAGTATTTTATTTTTGATTTGAATACTTTGTATAATAATTCTATATTGAATAGCTAATATGTGTATCAAAAGAAATGGCTTGATTAGTAAAATGCAGTTACTAATGAAAAATGCGAATCCAAGATGGCGGCCACTACAAAATGGCGGATTACATATTTTCTCAGAACTCCATCAATATGGGTATCAAACGAAAGGGCTTGACTAGTAGAACACAGTTATTTATGAAAAATGCAAATCCAAGATGGCGGCCACTACAAAATGGCGGATTGCATGTTTTCTCAGAACTCCATCAATATGGGTATCAAATGAAAGGGCTTGACTAGTAGAATACAGTTATTTATGAAAACTTTAAATCCAAAATAGCCACCGCCACAAAATGGCGCCATATATATTTTCTCAGAACCCCATCAATATGGGTAACAACTGGAGAGGCTTGACTAGTAGAACACAGTTATTTATGAAAAATGCTCAAAAATGTATCAAAAGAAAGTTCTCGACTAGTAGAACCTAGCAGATAATGAAAAATCCAATGTCAAGATGGCCGCAGTCCCCAAACGACTAATTACTTTTTGATTGGTTTCATTCAGCTTGACCTGTTTCCATGTATGTTTGAATGTTTGTTGGGCTGTCCCACATCAATAGAAAATTGACCCCGTTCCTGTTGAATGATTGATCTGAAATTTGGAACATACATTTAATTCTACTGTCATTATAAAACTGCGTATTCCATGATCCTGAAAAATTCAATTTGGTCGCCGCAAAAAAATTACTGAATGGAGTGTTTTGGAGAATACACTACACTACGAACAGCATAAATTCGAAAAGGTCGCCGCCACAAAATGTTCGACTATGTATCTTTTGCAATCCCCTCAATATTGGTATCAAATGAAATGATTAGACTAATTTATTTATTTATTTTGGCTTTTAACGTCTTTACAACATGGCCTGATTCACAATTTTCATTGTGTATCGTTCGTTGCTTGGTGTTTTAGTGGTGCGGCTTGCAAGGCCTGCGACCAACCCCACTATCTCGCAGGAGGACCATCGTGATACTGCTGCTTTACGTCCCGAGTACCACCAGGACTGGGCGAAGACGCTTATAGCGGCGTCCATTCACTTAGAGGAGCTGTTTCCGGGTTTTTGTGGCTTTTCTTGGGGACTGGCAATGCCCAATATGCTCATCCCACCACGCCCTAGACAGTTCTCCTTTACCAGTGCAAGCCAGAAAAACGATCTATGACGATAGAATTTCTGACCCGAACGGGAATGCCCCCATCTTGGCAAGCGCAATGCTTACCACTAGGCCATGGGGACCACACGATTAGACTAATAAAATACAGTACAGGTCGGACTCGATTATATGTGATTCGATTATATACAATTTTGGACTCGATTATATTCAGTTTGGAAAAAAATATTTTTTTATATTTCAAATTTGACTTATTGCATGAAAAAATGTAACCTTTCAACGTTAAGGTGAAGTTTAAGTGGCTATTACATGTACAGTAGGGTAATCATCGTGATTTTTGAAGATTTTGCTTGAATTTTCACCAGGAATTGTTTATATCGATATTGCAGCCAAATTAAGAAAGATAAAAGTTGTGCGTCAAAGAACAAATTGTGGAGCGGTTGAAGAACTAAATTTTAATTGATAGAAACAATCTAGTTTAATATAATTTTTTAGGATAAAATTAATAATAACACCTTCAAAATTATTACCTTTCAAGTGTTTCACTTCCAAAATGTTATTAAAATTCACTAATTTAGTTGTTTCACTACTATATCCTGTACTAAATTTTCTCATCTTTCAAATGAAAGCTTCAGAATCGTCTTCCGTAGCGTACTTTTTAATGTAGAGCCAGTATGAAGCAACAGAGTCCGAAACAAAAAAAAAGTTCTGTAACTCTGTCATTGTTGATATTCGAACATATGCGTAGGAGGATTTTTTTCATCAAATATGATCGTCTATCACTTCCTGAGAGAATCTGGATAAATTATTCTTTTTCATGTGGAAAAGGTGTTTTCTGACTTTAAGGGGATGAATCAAAAATCAAATTCCTTTTTTATTTTCAAAAAACGAAAAATACATGCAAAAAAACAAATAAAGAAAAAAAATAGTTTTGACTCGATTATCCGGTGGATTCGGTTATCCGGAGTAAAAAAAATCAATAGTCCGGATAATCGAGTCCGACCTGTATTGATATCATTTCTCGCTGTACAATTGCCCGTGTTGTCGCAGCCCGGAAGACACTCGCTTAAGGTGTTCGTTACCCCGTCATATACAGAAGTCATTCGCTAACTAACTCGAGCATTTCTCAATAGATCGCAATGGTTTTGGCATCAATTGATAGGAAATATATCTACGCATCTATCATAATGAATAACATTTCATTTTTCTTGAGATAAATAATTGAATAATTGTGAAATATCAAGCATTGTCCAAATGCACTATGTGCCCATTTTTGATTGGTCCATTTTGTGCTCCTCAAATCGTACCGACCAAAACGGGCAACCAGAGCAGCAGCGAAATAGAATGAAGCACCATTGGAAAGGAAAAAGAAAAAAATGAACGAAACATTGGTCGCTGTCTCACACATGCGTAATTCTCGAGCCAGCCAGTCAGCTTAAAAATCCCCGCTCCGCTGCCGTAACGATCATTCTCATTCAAACCGTACACCACATCGGTTCGTATCAAAACACTTCAACAAACCAACCCAAGCAGCCATGTCTGGACATGGCAAAGGAGGAAAAGTGAAGGGAAAGGCAAAATCCCGCCCGAACCGTGTTGATCTGGAGTTCCCCGCAAGGGTAGCTAGACCGAGCGCGTTAGAACCAGTGCACCAGTC
This sequence comes from Toxorhynchites rutilus septentrionalis, assembly GCF_029784135.1. Taxonomy (NCBI): domain Eukaryota; kingdom Metazoa; phylum Arthropoda; class Insecta; order Diptera; family Culicidae; genus Toxorhynchites; species Toxorhynchites rutilus. Next base: position 76,736,247 of record NC_073744.1, on the reverse strand, counting down.
CACCTAGCCGGCGTTATATAGTTTCGGCCGTCGAAGTGATCGAGTTGGCTGGTAAAGCTGCTCGCGACGATAAGAAAACCCGCATTCAGAACAGAACACATTCGGTTCGGTGGACATCAAGACAACAACAGGCAGTTGCAGCGAGTGGCAAACGCAATCGCAAAACGGCAGCTGGTAGCAGAAGAAAAAAGTTTGTTCTTTGGTGGCAAATCCAGAATAAGGCGGCATCGAGGGCGTTCGAAATGTTTTTTTTTTCAAAACCACGAGTACTAAGTTTTCTAAAATTCCATAAAACACGGCGCTTATCAGGGCCATTAAACCTTTCAAAAAAGAGTTTACGAAATACAGTTCAATGCTTTCTAAAATAATATCCAAAATAATAATAAAACACAAATTGATTTTTTCATAATTTGTTTGCCAGTATATGATGAGTATGTGAATTTGGCAGTTGTTCTGAGTTTATTTATGGTTGGGGACTTTCCCGATTATTCAATATTCATTAATTTTTAAATTGCTTCTAGATTGAAAGTACAGTAATTTACATTTAGCTCGATATTCAGCTAATTGGACGGACCTGTAATGCGACATATTTAGTTGGACATTTTTGTAAACATAAAGTTCGAGGTCCAAATTATGACCCCACATTGAAAGTCGACACTGTACCACTGTCATCGCAAATGTTCAATTGCAGGTTAAAATCGCCTCCATTGCGACACTGAGTGGTGTTTCGGCACGTCGCATTAAATATAATTTACTGTACAACATGTCACAAGCTGGATGGGAAGAAATTTTCCAACTGTGAAAGCTGTGGCGAGTGGCAAACGCAATCGTTAAACAGGAAGGTTTAGCCGAACAAGATGGGGATATCGAGTGATAGCAAAACAATAAACTCTTTAGATTAAAAATAATTTTGTGATCCTGAAAAGGACCCTTTTTAGCCTGCATGTGAATCCAACGAGTGAACAAATCGTAATGAATGTATTTTTTTGCCATCGCTGCCTTTTCTTCTTCTTCTTTTTTGGCTTTAAGAGGGTTTAAACTTTTCAGTTCATTCGTCTCTATCGCTGCCTTTCAACGCTCTTTCGTTCGTCTCGTTGGACTCGCCCCTTTGGCTTAGTCTGCTGATTTGTCTCTATCCTGTGAGTGTGTACCGCTAGAGTACAAAAGGCGCGGATCCGCTGAAAAATATATCATTCTCTTTCAAACCGTAAATCAGTGTGGTTGTGTGGCATCGTTTCACATCACATCGCATCAACGGATTGGTGCCGGAGCACCAGTATACCTAATAGCGGTTATAGAATTTCGGCCGCCGGAGTGCTCGAGTTGGCTTGCAAAGCTGCTCACAACAATAAAAAAAACCCGCAAAACCGAACAGAACAGAGCACATTCGGTTCGGTGGCAACAACTAGTTTCAGCGAGTGGCAAACGCAATTGCAAAACGGAAGCAGGTAGAAGAAGGAAAAAGTTTGTTTATACAGACTGCTTTGGTGGCAAAACCAGCCACCGTAAAACACGGCGCTTTTCAGGGCCATTAAACCTTTCAAAGAAGAGTTATTGAAAGTTTTTCACAATACCAATGCATTTTAAAGAGACATAATATGACATATAATATAAACTGATTTATTTTGTTTATCTTGTTCTTGAACTTATTGGTGGTTGGGGTCTTTTAAATTGATCATTCAGTTTTCACAAACCCATGCATGGTTTCCGAATTAAAAATGGCTTCAAATTACAACACATTGTATGCAGGATGGCATTAACTAATTTTCTCGGTAGCAAGAACTGCTTTCTTTGGTTGATAACTGATGTTGAAAAATGAATGACGTTACATCTGCATTGTATAGAAAAATAACTAAGGAGCAACATGATGAGCTATGTATTTCCTTATTCTTCTTTCTTTGTTTTTAAGAGGCTTTGAACTTTGCAGTTCATTCGCCTCTATGTATTTCCTGCTGCTCTGTTCTTATTTTAAAGGGCTTTAATCCGAAGGTCATTCGTCCATGTATTTACTGTTGGTTTTTCAGAACGCTTATAGCTCGTTTATTTCTCGACAGATCGTAGAGTTCGTCTCCAAAACCTCAGTTCTTTTTCATTTTTATTTACTTTGTTTGCGGAAACTACAAATCTTACAATTCATTCGTCTCCGAAACACGGAAACAGTTTAAGGTACGGTAATGTGCTCAATAGTGAAATATATGATAGTGAATGAGCTGATGACCACCTATGCATCCCCTATCACAGCCATCATTTTGATTGTACGATATGTGCATACGTCGAAAGATGCCCGGCGTTGAACATTTAATAAGTACAAAGCCTTCGGAAAAAAAATCAAGAATTAACTATAAGACAGCGAGAAAAAATTGAGAAAGTTTGTAAAAAAAAACGCAAGAACACAACACCAAAGGTTCTTTTCAGAACCCCCAACATGTTCATGAAGAGTAAACAGTAAACTAATCCATTTTTCAGGTAGATAGGTAGGTTCACGTAGCAGAAGAAAATAAAACAATATATTTAAAATATATATTTAGCAAAAGCTGTCCCCTTTGTATAGTCCTACGTCACTCCGGTTATGTCCCCGACATTACCCACCTGTCTTTTATTGAGTGGGGAAAAAGAGCAGCAACATACTGAATCAGCGTGAATAAGGCGCAACTTGAAATGCAGTAAGTTTGTTATTGAGTGACGGTTTGTCAATCAGCGTGAGTTTGTAAAGCTTTCATCATTAAGTTGTAGAGTGACGCTTACTCTGCAAATGCAAATCGATTTTTTTTCTAATTACGAGAGAGTTGAAACAGAACCACGCTCACCATAGATCTTTATCAGAGCCTCCAAAAATTTCCGAAAATGAGTCAAAATTTCTGTTCACGACCACCCTTTTAGAATTCGTAACTGTCTGACATCAACAGTCCGTATCGGAAGCTAATTCAATCGTAAATTATGCTCCGAACACAGTTTCCCTTTTCCTCGCCTAATGTGTCTTCAATTATTACCTATCATTAGCCTGGATAAGATTGCGATGACTATGTCCCGGTTGTCCACATTAACGAATAGAGAACGATGCTTTGGCGCTTGGGTGGCAGTGAAGCTGTTTGGTTTCGCCTTCCCATCAGAGGAACACCGTGGTGGGCGGAGCGGAGGAAGATGAGCCCACTTTCTTTCTGCGCGCTCGCTGGGTACGACATTGGAACGAACAAGCGGCACACGGTTCAATGCGTTCAGAATCAGCCGTGGGGGCTTAGTAGTAGCTAACCTTGCGTCGAGATTAGACCGGGCTTTCGGTAGGAGCGCTCCTTTGGTATACCCGTCTACCCGGAGAATTTTACTTGCGGGGCCCTTTCGTGGCGAAATCGTGACAGTTGTTTTGTTTCCGTGCGCACCGTCCGTTAAAAAAGCGAATGAAAACGATTCAGTATTCTGGTCAGGTGTTATCGAAACGGCCACCGTTTTCGGCTCAAACGTCCCAAGTGTCTCAAGTGTCCCAAAGTGTCAAGTAAGCTTCGTTGAAGGAACAGCTCATTCATTAATACGTGTGACACTAGAAAATCAACGACATAAGATGAAATTTCCGCTGCGAGATTTGCCAACCATTGTAACCTGTCTGGTGGTGATCTGTACTGCTTTTGGAACCATAAGTGCCAATGTAAGTAGATTGGGATCTTAACAAAACGGCGAAACGATTCTAACAAGATAAAGTTCAACAAACCAACAAACCAGTTCACTTTTCTGGGAATGGTTGTCATTCGTTCGACGATCCGCACGCATTATCCTCTTTCTTCTTTCTTCGCGAGATGTTGTGCTTTCTGGAAAGAACTGGTTTGAAGGACGGAACCCGTCATGGCACTGGATTGCCCTTCATTGCTAGACTTTTCGCTTTTATGTCAATATCGACAAAACTATTATTCATTCCATACAATTTTCATGTATTATAAGGGTATTCCAAAGATTTCCTTTTCTAAATAATTCCAATGATGGAACCAACTTAAATTTAAAACAAGGCAAGAAATCAACGACAAGACTCAGTAAATGGCGGGTGAAAGTCAAAACAGCAAAATCTAGATGCATAACGCGGAACAGAAACAGTTTATTCGTTACGAAGCCGAGCTGCCTTGATACATTATAATCAATTAACATATTTTTGGCATTAGTAGAATATCCCGTTACAACAGAAATTCACAACTAGTTCATCTGTATCGGTTGGATGAAACAGAAAATGTATGAATATTTATCGTGAGTATTGGAAATTTATCCTGATGTACGAATAACATGCTAAATGACTCAGAGTAAAAGACCGTAATTTGGATGAAGATAGGCACAGACTAGAATCGAAGGTATTTATATTAGTTTATTTAAGATGGTTATTCATGAACACAACAACGTTTACGAATCGCACTGAATTCATTTCGAAAAAAACAATACGATCACCTTTGAAAATCCGGATCATTTTCAAGTTGTTGTTTAGCCCAATTCACGAACATACCACGGTCAAGCGGATCAGTTCTTGCGTCAATTTGATCTTGTAAGGATGTAGACCAATATAATTTCGCAAAATTCTCCGCAACGTCACAGAGATGCCCAACGCTTGAGAACGACGTGTGATAGACTGATTTGGATCTTCTTCAATTGATGCGCCAGCGGCAGCAAGCGCTCTTAAAGTTGAGGCAATTGACTCCGAATTTCGGTGGTAAATTTGAATAATCTCGACTTGTTGTTGGATCGTATATCATTCCATTATTAAATGGCAAACCTTACTGAAGAGAAATTTCAAGAAAGAGGAAAAAAATATGGCGTCATTTGCAAAATTCCACAGAATTCCTTGCGTAAGGCCGCCGCTTCCGACATTTTCATTTACATTTTGTATGTTAAAATAATCTGCCTAATTTTCGGAATATTCCATAACCCATGCTCATTTATGAATGATCTCTTCGCCTTAAAGAGGAATACGGAAAGGAAAGAAGACGGAATGTCAATTGTGCCTACACTAATTTCTAAAAATGACACAGCGATGTCTTCAATATATTTTTCGGATTTACTCATTACAATTTCTTATTTTACTTCGTATTTTTGCTGCTTTTTCATGTTGTTTTGATTTAATCTTATTTGTCAACAGGAGATTCGACAAAATTCATAATCTGATTTGTCGGAATTTTTCCGTCTTCATTCGGGTAAACATTTCATTCGTGTAAATGTTGCATTCGGATAAATGTCGCATTCGGGTATTTGTTACATTCGGGTAAGTACATATTCGGGTATTCGTTGTATTCGGGTATATATTCGGGTATTTGTTGCATTCGGGTATATGTTGCATTCGGGTATTTGTTACATTCGGGTGAATGTCATTCGGGTATATGTTACATGTTTCGGGTGGTCCCATTCACAACCATCTGGAGTGAATAATCAATGAGAATTCACGCTTCCTGAAGTTCACACTGTCATCGGCATCAATAATTGTCATTTGGGACATACAATCAACAGCCGAAAGGGTAGCACAAATGAACCTGTTACAAATGAAAACACGACTTGGGTGATACATCTACGGTCCATGTGCAATCGGCTGACCACCTAAAGCCCATTATACAACATACCACGGAGTTCAAGTATGTGAGTGCACCAGAGAAACAGATGAAAACATAGTTGAAGAACCAAAAATGTATTTTTCTATTGATACTATCGAGATTTCCAAATGCAACTGTCCGATTCTATCAAAAGACAATGAACGAGCTCTAGAACTACTCTCATCTCGAACACAGTGAAAGGACTATCGTTACGAGACTGGTCTTCTGTGGCGATATAACGGTGCAAAACTACCAACTAACAAAGCAATGGCGTTGAAGAGACTGAATTGCCTGGAAGAACAATGAAACGTGAACAAAAGTATGAGAATGAACAAAAGGGTTGCATTCGTAAACTAGGTCCGCATGAAATTAGAATAAATCATCCGCGAATCTGGCATTTGCCGATTTTCCCCGTGGTGAACCCGAACAAGCCGGGAAAAATACTGTTTGGGATGCTGCACCATCTCATAGAGGAGTTTCGCTCAACTCATTACTATTAACCGGTCCGGATCATCTTAACTCACTGCTGTCAGTACTGTATAAATTTAGAGAGTTTCGTATCGCCCTAATAGGCGACATTCGAGAAATGTTTCACCAGGTTCTCACCAATTAAACTCGCAATCCAAATGAATACGTCATGAGAATAATGACTTTTGGAGCGACGTGCTCGTCTAGCTCCACGCAATTTATAAAAAAATATTAATTCTTAGAAGGTCCAACTCCGATATCCGAATGCATCATAAAAGAACATTATGTTGATTACCTTTCTACCTGTGTACGCTTTATACACTCTCAAGCTGGCTTTAAGAAACGAAATTGGCTATCTAATTGGCTACTCAAATATGATATTGATGTAATGATAATTAATCAAATTCACAATTCCAACATCCAGATCCATGTTTTCGTAGATGCAAGCGAGAATGATATATCAGCAGTGGCGTACTCTAGATTTAAACAAAATTATATTGTAGAGTGCGCGCTAGTAGGATCCAAGACTCATTTAACACCTCTCAAATACTTGTGCATCCCACGTCTGGAATTACAGGCAGCAGTAGTTGGAACACGACTTTCGAATAGCACAATCGAATCACATAAAATAAAAATCTCAGAGCTATATTTTTGGACTGATTCGCGAGACGTTATATGTTGCCTTAGATCTGACCAGGATAAGCGAGTAACTTGAGTACACTTCGATTAATAATTGGAGATTGATCTCAACAAAATTGAATATGGCTGATAAAGGTACGAAATGGCAAAAACTTCCGGAATTTTCTCCATCTAGTCGATGATTCCATGGTTCAAAATTTCTGTGACTACACGAAAACGAATGGTCAAAAGAGAAAAAAGACAATGAAACGACGACAGAAGAGCTACGTTCGAATGTTTTGCATCATCAATTCACACGACTTTTACAACTTGGTACGTCACACAAGCAGAAGCAGAACATTTCTGACAGCTTCAGCAACAAACACATCCAGAAGAAGTAAAGATGCTACGACCTTTCAGACAGGGGTCCCCCCTTAATTCAGATTGAGATTGAAAATGCTTTTGACCGAACAATGCTTGTACATGGTCAAAAGGTAGATATCAGTTTGAGATTTCAGAGTTTGTTAAATAGCTCACGGAGCACATAGAATGATATCGTTGCTTCTTCAACACAATGTCAACTTCAATTTTTTATCGACAATTATTAACTATTTACCTCCTATTTTTTAGGCGGAAATAAGTATCTGTTCTTCTGTTTCAAGAAAGAACCGATACAAATTACTACGGAGCTGATGATAAATCCATAAATGTTGTATTTTAATTACATATTATATCAGATATGATCTGCGTGGTCTGTATACCTCACAAAATTATAAATAATAACGCCCAGTAGTAGTATATTAGTAGAACATTGTCCACCAGTGATCACAGAAGTGAATATAATATTGCCATGTCTGGGAAGCATCTAATTATTTGTAAATTTGTGTAGGGTTTCATTTCAGTACCGGGTCAAATCGAAAAAAAATGCTATTAGTAATATCTAGACAAGTATTGCAAATATTTTTGAAAGCTGTTAATCGCTTAGTAGGAGACATATTTTCACTACTTCCAGTGCATAATACTTCACTGTAGTACAAATAGTTATTGTTTAATAATTTATCAAAGTTTTATGTATTTGCACATGTATTTTCACATAAAACTTTTGAATGGGTCTCATTCCCATCGACGGTACTTTAGCGAACTAATCTAATCCGGCGAACGAAATAGTAGAAAATTAGTAACCTCGATTTTCAACTTTTGTTTCATTGATTTAACGCTATATAATACCTGCAGCAAATATTCAGAACCCGTGTGACCTACCGTCAGAACTTTTTATTTTTGTAAGTTAATGAATTAAAGTTTCACATACTATAGTGGAATCAATGTGATAGAAGACACGAAAAGTCACCAAATAAAACTTAATCATTGTATACTGATCAGTGTCAAATTCACGCCCATATCTTTCAGGGTTGGGACACCATTTTTGACACCATCGGTCACATATTCGCACTCGACGGGTTCGCCAACGCCAATAGCCCCATCATCCTTGCGCATCACCTGGTGGAACCAATCGGTCAGTTCCGACAACTCGTACCGGCGTACCAACAGCCTGATAGGTTTGGTCCGGTTGTCCGGGCAACAGTATTGCTGTTTGTCGATGCGCTCACACTTGAACCACAATGGCATGTCGTGGAGCGATCTTCCTAGCAGTACATGCCTAATGGGCGGAATATGACCTCCTCGGGGAACTCACAAACCGCATGTTCGCGTATTTACTCTTCTGAGTACCTCCGAAGTCGAAGGAGGACATTTTTGTCGATTAGAATTGTGACATAAGTTGAATTTTGTCACTGTTCACTTTGATCGATTTACGTATTGGCTACTCATGCATTTGCTGATATTCAGCTGATTTTCTTCATTGACATGCAACACAAAGCAAGCTGTTCACTGCTCTTTCATTTCGTGTGTTAACAAACATGCTCTCTGTTTATTTACACCGTGCTTTTGGACACGAATTTTTTAAGCGCTTTTATTTATAGTGAGACAAAAGCATGAATTGATTGTTCCTTTTTATATAAAGTCGTCTTCAAGACTTAAAATCCTTTCAGTTGCACATCAAAGTGATCAGAAGAAAGTTGAGGTTTTATTAAATGAAACTCTACAGTCAGGTTTTTTGATTTACACCCAGTTTTTTTCTACGCGGTTTTTTACGGGTTTTTTACGCGGATTTTCCAGTTAACGTGGGTTTTTTTCACGTGGATTTTCTAATTAACGTGTTTTTTTACGCGGATTTCGAATTAATCGAATTAACGCGGTTTCACGATCTTATTACACTAAAAGAAGAAAAAATCATTTTTGTTAAAGTAATCCGTTTAATTACATTTGTATTAATTTTCATGGATGTTCCGGAATATATTTTTTTTTCTTTTTGACCAGCTTCAAGTGTTTCTCAGGGGGTCTCCGTAGCCACATTGGTTGCGCGTTCGCTTAGTAAGCGATCGATCGTGAGTTCAAAGCTCAGGGCCCTCATTGACCATCTTTGTGTTGTTACAGAATAGCTACGTCCACGCAACAATCATCAGCGATGGAGATCGATCCACGGTCGAAATAAGATCGATTCACCCATACAACTGCTCTGCTCTGCCAGACACATCGGGCTACTGTTCTATAAATAACTCAACAATGATCAATCAACTGTCTCCGCTGTCCGGTGGTCCAACTGGATAACGGAATAACAGAAAGAAAATACTCTTACGCCTAAATGGCTACTGTGTGAATGTACCATATGTAATGGTATAGAAGGAATACTGGCGAATGGCAACTGTGTAATGTGCTAATTATATATATGATAACCATGTGACATGTACACGATTAAAATTCAGCTCTGTTACAGCTAAAATGCTAATGAGCCTTAAATAAATAAATGGAATAAAAAAAAAGTGTTTCTTAACCCTGTCTATGGCCGTCGATGTCCCAATTCAAGTCCACCTCACTCATATACGTCGCATCATGAGCATTTCACCTCCGTATTTTCAATAAACTAATCAACCTCAACAAGTTTCTCAGCTTGGTTTCGGTTGGAAACCTCAACAATATATTTTTGATATCTGCCATAGACTCTTAAACCAGGTATATAACATAAATCGTGTAATCGTCAATCAATCTTGTTTTACTGACATTTCTCAATTAACCATTGTAAACCTATTAGGTATAATTGAAGATTTTACACTCCTTGAACTTAAAATCGCTTCCAGGTCGTCCACGACACACCACTCCAAAACTCGTCGAAACAGCAGCCCAACGACCGCAATCCTTTTCTCCAATGGCTGGCAGCGTTGATCGGTAGCACCACGACCACCCAAGCCCCAATGTTAGTTCCACCGGCGAACTGTACCGAGTGTAGTAAGTATTTGTTGTTACAATCAGCCGTCACAGAGCCTCTACCATGGCAGCATCCCCTTTGTAGAGTGCGGCAGAATCAATCAGGCTACCCGTATCGTGGGAGGAACGGAAACCCGTGTCAATCAGTACCCATGGATGGTAATGATGCAGTATGGGGGTACATTTTACTGCGGAGCAACGCTGATTACCGATCGACACGCCCTAACCGCAGCACACTGTGTGCACGGGTTCAATCCGGCCAAGATAAGCGTGGTACTTTTGGCCCACGATCGTTCAGACCTTCGTTCGATCGAGACTAAAACGATCACTGCCAAGGTTGAGCGTGTCATCAAACACAGTGGCTACAATTCGAACAACTACAACAGCGATATAGCCATTTTAAAACTGGACATGGTGGTTGAATTTAACGAAAAGCTGCGGCCAGTTTGCTTACCCAGCAGCAATAAATCCTTCACCGGTTATGATGTACGTTGGGTCGATTCCAAGTAAGATTCGAGAATCAAGTTAGCTCATATCATTGCAGGGAATTGTGACCGGTTGGGGCGCCACGAAGGAAAACGGTGAAATCTCTCTAAACCTCCAGGAAGTCACGGTACCAATCAAATCGAATGCGGAATGTAAGAAATCTGGTTACGGTGAGAAACGGATCACCGACAATATGCTTTGTGCCGGATATGACAAAGGAATGAAAGACTCCTGCCAAGGTGACAGCGGAGGACCACTGCATGTGATAAAGAAGGAGCGTGAATCGGAGAATATTCACCAGATTGCCGGAGTCGTATCCTGGGGCGAGGGCTGTGCCAAGCCGAATTACCCTGGGGTCTACACGAGGGTTAATCGATATCGAACTTGGATCAAGACTAACACCGCGGATGCTTGTTATTGTTCAGAGGACTGAAAATAAACGTTGCTTGATAACTAATTGACAGTGTTGTTTTTCGTTTATTACAAGAACAAAATTAAAACTCTTAATAGTGGAAATTGGCTTAACGGCTTGGTGGCTTCGCAACATTCATACCACATTATAATCATTGTATATGTATTGAACCATTTTTCATTACTCTTTTTCGCATCATCATTGCTTCCTTTCGCTTAGCTTTTGCACACTTTCTTTCCTTATTTTCCAGGTAACCCCAGAACCGACAGCAGAAGGTGTCGTGAAAAAAGACAACCCTTTTCTGGAGTGGTTTGAGTTACTTACCGGAATTCAACGACCATCACCGCCTCTCATGCCAGCGGAAAACTGTACCGAGTGTAGTATGCGATAATCATTCCTCGTTTAAGCTAAGTTATACTCATTAACATTCATATTTCGGCAGAATGTGGTCGGACGAATCAGGTAAATCGAATCGTCGGCGGAATGGAGACTAGTGTGGTTCAATACCCTTGGATGACAGCTCTCAAGTACGGTAGATCGTTCTATTGCGGTGGAACATTGATAACGGACCGGCATGTGCTGACCGCCGCCCATTGTGTGCACGGCTTCAACAAAGCAAGAATCAGTGCCATCTTTCTGGATCACGACCGGTCCACCGAGGATGAATCAGAAACGATAACGGCGAAGGTGGAAAGGATTATCAAAAACAGCGCGTATAGCCAAATCAATTATGACAACGACATCGCCATCTTACGATTGGACAAGCCGTTGGAGATGAACGACAAATTGCGACCCGTTTGTCAGCCAAGTCCCGAAGAAACCTACGCCGGTTACGACGGTATCGTAACCGGCTGGGGCACTACCTCGGAGGGTGGTCAGGTATCGTCCACGCTTCAGGAAGTCGTGGTGCCAATCATGTCGAACGAGCAGTGTAGAAAATCGGCGTACGGAGAGAGACGAATTACCGATAATATGATGTGTGCCGGATATGAAGAGGGAAAGAAAGATTCCTGCCAGGGTGACAGCGGTGGTCCTCTGCATGTGATCGACAAGGAAATGGAGTCGGAAAATATTCACCGAATCGCGGGTGTAGTTTCTTGGGGTGAAGGATGTGCCAAGCCGAACCATCCGGGGGTGTACAGTCGAGTCAATCGATACGAAGAGTGGATTCGGAGCAACACAATCGACGGATGTTCTTGCACACCATAGTCTTCTTCAAATGCCAACGCGGTTTTACATGTAGATGTTTGTAAAAACTCATATTTATTTTACTGCTATCGAAATTAGGGAATGTCAAAGAGTTTCTATAACGAACTTCATCGATGTCAAATCATTGGAAATTTGAACAAAAACGTGTATTTATTATTATTTATAATATACAAAAAATACAATAAAAATAAAAATGAAACGAAATATATATTCTACCAGCTGACCCGGCAAACCCCGTCCCGCCAAAATTTATTTTTCGTTATCACATCCACGTTTTCTTACTAAGCTCACGTTCATGGGTCCAATCGCAGAACCGTTCATTGATTAATCTTCTAATCAACACATTCGGCGATGCATTTTTATTTATATAGATGGCAGACGATATAGGAGTGCGTTTTATCATATTAAACTCCATTTCCTCTTTCGAACAAAGATCAATTTCGCTACTGCAAACATCAAATGGACTAACAACGCTTGTCAATATGTAATTATAGAACACATGCGCATTGCACAGTTGATTAGTTCTCGAGTTATGCAGAAATTTGTCTTTCATTTGTATGGCAGCTCTTCCTTAGAGAGGGGGTGGAGTGTCTAACCACCGTAAAAACATTTATTGCACCCTAAAACCTCCATATGCCTAATTTGATTTCATTTCCTTGATTAATTCTCGAGTAATGTAGAAATTTGTGTTTCATTTGTATGGCAGCCCCCCATTAGAGAGGAGGGAGGGGTCTCGAACTATCATAAGAACCTCCCCCGACCCCAAAAACTCATACATACCAATTTCCATGTTGATCGGTTCAGTAGTTTCCGAGTCGATAAGAAACAGACAGAGAGACAGACAGAAATCCATTGTTATATATATAAATATAATATATAGCAATCAATATGAACCAACGATTATTTTTAAAACTGAATAAATTGGAAGAGTGTTCAATAACATCATCACATTCGCTCTTTTCACTTTTTATAGAATCCACAATACTTCTTCTTCTTCTTCAATGGCACTAACGTTCCTAGAGGAACTTCGCCGTCTCAACGTAGTATTACTTGCGTCATTTTTATTAGTACTTAGTTGAGATTTCTATGCCAAATAACACAACACGCCTTGAATGCATTCTGAGTGGCAAGCTCTAGAATACGCGTGATCACAGTGCAAGTCGGAGGAAATTTCTTTGACGAAAAATTCCCCCGACCAGAACGGGAATCGAACCCGAACACCCGGCATGTTAGTTATGACGCTAACCACTCGGCCAAGGGAGCACAATCCACAATACTACAGTATGTATTTTACCGTAAATGCAGTAACGTTTGTTTCTCATGTTCGCTCCGATTTATTTCTATGTTGATTGTTGATACATTCTGTCGGCAAAATTTCAGGAATTGGTTAGTGTTATTGTATCTTCTATCATGTAGTCAACGAATTATCCATAAAAAATTTCAAACCCATTATCCGATATTTCTTTTATGCTTAATGTATTTAGTTTAAGATAATTCTGGCACTTACGTTAAGCCTTTTGGCGTGTTGTGAATAAATAAATAAATAAATAAATAAATAAATAAATAAATAAATAAATGAATAGATAAATGTTGGCTGGAGTTTACAGTAATTTCGCAGTGGTAATTTGAGCTTCAAAAAAACAGCCAAGCTGAACCACATAGGGTAGAAATGGTGGTTCTTCGTCAATTTTTGGTAAATGCATGGTGCAAAATCCATGAGTTTCAGTTCAACAAATTTAGCCTTTTCCGACGAATTAGTTTTCCCAAACATCACAAGACTCAATGTTATCTATTTACCGCCTGAGCGTTAAAGAAAACTATTAAAGCTATTGTTGCTGGGATCACTTTTCGGACCATTGGATTCAGTGCCTTTGATTTGAAGATTGAAACTATACAACTTTCTTGTCCGTCGAGTATTCGGCGTGATGAATATTGCTTGACGTCTCGATAGATACTAGTATTTCCTAACCCAAACTAGCGTTGGCAGAAAACATTTCGTCTTGGGCGGAAAAAATGCTGTTTCGTGTGCTGAAGGGTGTCAGAATAAAGTCCAAAAGATATCAGCGGGGATCGAACCAAGTCCGACTAGAATGCACGCAATCCACAAGAAAAAAAATATAAAAAATATAGCGCTCTCTAGTCCAATACCACGAAAACAATAAAAAAATAATAATATAAATAAGAAAAAATAAGAAATATAAGCAATAAGAAAAAAAATATGAAAAAATATAGCGCCCTCTAGTTCAAAGCCATGAAAACAATAAAAAAAACTACAACTAATAATTACTATTTAAAATAAAATTCATTCATTTTCGCAAGTTCGATATTTTTTAATAAACTAGCTCATTGGATTTAAATCGATATGCCGATCATCTAAATCGGTTAAGTGGTTAATCTAAATCGGTTAATTACCACTTTTGGCGAAAATCTGAGAACCACTAGATCGGTTTCGCATGGAATGGCTGTTTTATATAAATCATGTAGAAGATGCATCTCGATGGCCTCAATTCTGATCATGGTTTGTCCGATACACTGATGTTGGTTTTTCCACATGACTACTATGGCAGTCGCTTGGCGCGCTACAATTTATTTATGTTGTCCTTCGCGTGTAGCAGAAATGAGTTTCTCTGTGTTGAGTGCTGTTCACCTTTGAAATGCCCAAGAAAACGCAATATTCTGAAGGAAGCCTGAGTTATGAACGGATCAATATGATGACAGTAAACTCAAGCAATGATAAATGCAACATCTTTTTGAAAATTCGGATTCCTTCATTCAAAAATGATGATTTCTAAAACCGAACAAATCATGATCAGAGATGGACAAACCATGATCATAATTTCTCTTCGATGAAAATCGCTAGGAAAAACATAGAAAATTGAGCAATTTAAATGCCTTATGGTATTATTAGCAACTAGTGATTTGAGGCTTTTCAACAAATCCAAACTTGATTATATGCCATTTTCATAAACAAAAATAGATTTGCATGAAAACATCCTAATTCGGACAAACCATCATCAATTATCCTACATGTCTATGGTATGTTTACTAGTGGATATGTGCTGTGCTCAGTACCCTCACAGTTTGCTTACATCATCAGTTACGATCTCATTAGGCTGCTGAATTTTGCAGTCCCTGCTAGCAAAACACGTTGCAGTCTGAACAAATGCATGCGGATACGAAAGCTCCCGTAGCATGCTTCTATCAGCAGTTACTTGCGTTACCTGAAGAAGTTGAAGAAACTTTAAATTTGAAAATTTGTTTGCCTCGAGTCTTGAAAAAGGCCATTCTAGAAAATCAGATGATTGATTTTTTTTTCGATTACAAAGAGTTTAAACTACAAAGTTCATTCGCCTCTAACCTCGAAAATGGCTATGGAGGATCCTGGGATTAAACCCTCGGTATAAGTGGACGCACGACCTTAAAAGCTACGGAGACACTATTTTCATTAGATACGGTTTCGCTCTTTGTCTGATTTTTTAGTCCGAAATAAGGATATGCCTTGCCATTTGCACAAATGTATGAAAGTAGCTATCATTTCAACGCAATTTAGACAAATTAACTGGACGTGGTCGTTCAAGTCTGGAGATCGATATACGTGAAGTCATCCGAAAAGTTTATCAGCATCAGAAATTGTAGAAATCGAACAATAGAGTACTTTTTGAGATGCAAATATAGAACAATAAACTCAAATATCTGTAGTAATTTAATGGATTCAAATATGCAAAATAAAATAAAAAGACCTTATTTACCGGAGTAGAAAATATCGCACTCTCTCGAAAAAAAACATCAGGAAAACCAGCGCAATATAGTCACTCTGTTTGCCAGATTTAGCTCTCTTCTGACTATTTTCACATATGAATAAATTGCATGCTTGAGAAACATTCATTGAATAACAGCCGTAGAAGCGTATTTCGACGTGAGTTCGCATGCTCACTTCAGAAACGGAATCCGTGAATTATAACATCTATGGAACAAAGTGTAGTGAAGTTCAGGGAGATCATATCGAACAATAAAATTTATTTCGAACGATAAAAGTATGTTCTTTTAAACATTTTGTACAACCCACTTTTGCTAAATGCAAGCAAGCAATAATTATTTACATTTGGCAGCTCTGACATAAACGAAGTTTTGCTCAAGTTGCACTAGGATAACGAATTGTTGAGGTTACTACCGTAGAATTCTGGAAATTTTAAAAACGATAAAGCTTTTTTCTCATCTAAAACGAGTTTATTTAGGTATCACCTTCTTCCCGAAGCAATTTGACCGTTTGGCATAACGCTTAAAATGCGAAAGATCGAGCAAATAATTAAAGAAAAAATCAATAAAATAAGTTTACACAATTCCGTTGTCCATTGTCCTTAGTTTCATTATCATCAAATTTCTGGTGTAAACCGGTATTCAATGTAATTAGTTAGCTCATTCGGCACTTCTCAGAATCCTCTGGAAGCCCCAACTTAATTTTGCCTTACCAAATCAGCAAAAAAGAAACAAACCCACGCAATGCATTCTCCCCATCATCGTCCCAGGGCATCAGTCACAGCCACATGTGAATGCCCTCCAACCGAAATTCAAAAACGACAGCGTCCCGTAGCGTCACAACATCAATTTACGTGTCCTGCTGCTGGTCCATCGCTTGCAACAACCTTTGTGTTGCAAAACACTACGGACCGTTAGACATGTCAGGAAGCCACAGGGAAGCTGCAATCGGTGGGATAAAAACCGGAATCGTTTATTTTTGGCACAAACTGGTACTGAAGTAAAATTTTCGGGTATGCATTGCAAATGAAGAACTTTCGAACCTTCGTTCTTCCTTTCTGGCTGCAACGAGATGGCCTTTTTTGCTGCGTGGATGCATTTTTGAAGTGAATGGTGAAAAGAAGAAGATTAGTTCAGAACTTTTCTTTTCTGCTATTAGCCAAAGTGTAAGATCATTTGCGAAGTGTCTGTTGCGTTGTTCGGAAGTGTTTTTTCGCGACTTCAACAAAATGTGGTTCAAAGAGAACTTTATATTAGTGAAGGTGATTTTGATGTGTGTACTTGTTGATGACTGTTATAGCAGTGCAATTGGTGCCTTCGTAAGTATCGATAAGTGCAGTTGATCAACCGTTCGTGATATGAGCATTACCTTCACAGAACCGAATCGAACGTTTCAATTTGCCGCTGAAACCTGCAAACTTTAGATATCATAGAGTAAAAACTATAGCAAAAACACCGCCATTGGGGTTGCAAAGTTTGAACGACGTTCATAACAATGGAGTAGTTGGAAATGCGCCAACACAATCCCCATTCAGTCAGGTTTCCCCGAGTGCTAACAAACCAATTATAGAACAAATTATATCCATTGCATCAAGTCTGCAAGGCATGGATAAAAATAATGCAACGGTTCCAGAAACGCAAACATCTACATCTGAGTCAACTTCAGACACGAGTGTGGAAACCAAGCCAACAACTGAAGATAATTCATCGGACTGTTCAAGATGTTCGACGTGGTCGGAGACAGCAACTGAAACTGCAACTAGCGAATCAACGCCAGCAACGGATGAATCGACAGCTTCTCCAACAGCCGACTTATCTTCAACAACAACTGAAGAATCACCTAAAACAACTGATGCAGCTTCAAGTACACTAGAAGATATCACATCTACGACGGCAGGAAACCCGACTGCAATAGAGACAACTAGTTCTGTCACAAGTGACGCTACTTCAACGACAGACGAATTGCCAACTGAGTCAACATCAACAACAGTTGTAGCAACAACAGAACCAAAAACAACCGAATCAACTGATAAATCTCCTAAACCAACCGATACAGCTTCGAATACATCAGAAGATACCTCATCTACGACGGAAGTGAACACGATTACAATAGAAACATCTAGTTCTACTACAAGTAACGCTACTCCATCAACAGATGAACCGGCAACTGAGTCAACATCAAGTACAGAACCAAAAACAACCGACTCAACTCCGACATCTACTGATGAATCTCCAAAACCGACAGATGCAATCTCAAGTACGGATACCACCATCACCACAGAAGATGTTTCAGCTACGACAGAAGGATCTTCGACTACAATAGATACACATAGCTCGGATGCTCCTCCATCGACTGATGAATCTACCACTGCGGCAACCACAGCTTCAGAACAGATCGTTAACGACTCAACTCCGACATCCACCACTGCCACTTCAGAAGATACTTCATCTACGACGGAGGGATCGACGACAATAACCGAGACAGATAGTGCTGTAACAAGTGACTTCACTCCAGTGACAGACAAAGCAACATCCAACGCTACTTCGATTTCAACTGAAGGACCACCTGCAACGAGTGATGCATCATCTAGTGTAGACTCTAACATCACCATCAGTACAGAGGACCCTTCGGCTTCGACTGAAGGAACATCTAGCTTAGCCTCGAGTAACTCTATTCCTCCATCGACGGATGAATCTACCAATGTCATAACAACAACCACCGAACAGATCGTTACCGACTCCACTACGACATCAACCGTTGCCACTTCAGAAGATACATCATCTACGACGAAGAAATCGACGACGATGACCGAGACAGATGATGCTGTAACAAGTGATTTGACTCCAGTGACAGACGAACCAACCACCGACGCCACATCGATATCAATTGGAGGTTCACCAGCAACGAGTAATGCATCTTCTAGTGTAGACACTAACAACACCATCAATACAGAGGACATTTCGGCTTCGACTGAAGAAACATCTAGCTCAGCCGCGAGTGACTCTACCCCATCTGTAGACGAATCCACGTCATCAACTACAGTACAGATAATAACTGAGCCATCTCAGGCATCTTCCACTTCCAATTCAGATGATATCTCACCTAGCGCGGTAACAAGTGACTTAGCACCAGCAACAGATGAACCAGCGACCGAAGCAACATCAACAGAGGAGACTACACCCGATTCAACTTCGTCTCCATCTGGAGGCTGGGCACCAGAAGCAACAGAACCAAATGCCTTTCTTATTGTCAATAGACCAACGGCTAGTCAGCAGAATGCATTCGATCTTCTCTCCAACTTACACACTGAGAAACCCGGAGGAAGCAATGGACCAGCTCCTCCAAATTTCATCGGTAGTCTTGGATCTACCTTGTTGTCCAGTGTGGCCAGTGATGTTCCTGTTGATACCAATACAAGCCAAACGCAGGGCAGCAGCGTCACATTCGGTCTACCTGGTGGTATCGCAGCTCAACTCAACAACTCGCTACTAAATCTGCCAGCACAAGGATCTCAGCCTGTTCACCATGACAATCCTTTCCTAACGGGATGGAATCAAGTCCAAAACATTAGTAATCAAATTGCCACTAGCAACCCACTCAATCCAATCATCGACAACACTGTTGTTCAGAATCTACCGAACATTTCCTCCATCTCCCAGTCCATCACGTCCCAAATCAACAATGTATCTTCCACGATAGGTGTTCCGAATCCCCTGCAAGATCAGCAATCGGAAGGTCATCCTCCAACGGGTGTTTCACAAGACACCCCTTTTCTGGGAACGTTCCAAGAGCTGGGAACTCAGATCACCAATCCCTTTGTCAACAGCTCTGGAGCATCCGCCCTAGGGGGCGTAGTTTCGCAGTTTGGAAACGTTGGATCACAGATATCGGAAGGGACCACCAATGTAACCAGCGCTCTGGTGGGAGCTGGTACCGACAGCAGTACGGCTTTAGGTGGCATTCCAAATCAACTGCAGCAAATTATAAACAACAATCCTTTGACTGTATTCCAGGATCAACAGTCTGACGAAGTGCCAATTAACGTAGCATCCCTTGCGACTATACCCCAAACAAATATCAGCGATCCAAAGCCTCCAGCTGGAGTTTCCCAGGACACGAGCTTCATCGGTACTCTACAAGAAATTAGTACCCAAATTACAAACCCATTCGGAAGCAGCAATATTGGGTCCCAGATTGCGGGAGGAATATCCAACGTGATAAATGTCATTGCCGGTTCCGGTAATAGTTCAACCACAAATGAGACCACTACTGAAGCTCCATCGGGAAATAATACGAACAGCAGTGACACCGGTGCCTTACAAGACACGAGTTTTTTCGGATCATTGCAAGAGATCGGAACACAGATAACACAACTTGGGGGCTCGAGTTCCAATAATAGCTCGGGTAGCCCAACAATGAGTGGTATAGCTTCTCAGTTTCCAAATGTTGGATCTCAAATCGCAGCAGTAATCGCCAATGCAACCAGCGCGATCAACGAAGTTCAAATACAGCCGCTAAATCTAACCAGTCCATGGGGTAACATAACGACTGGTAACACAAGGATCAACAAATCAGCAGTTATGGATGTGCTCGATCAACTGAATACGGTTTCACAAGCAGTAACACAAAACCCCAATACTAACCAATTGGAAGGAATCATAACACAACTACAATCAGACCAGCTTTCTCCTTCGCATGACGTGGGATTAAGTAGTCTTCCTGGGCAACTTCAGGTTATTGGCTCCAACATCTTGAACGGCGCGCTCGATTGGAACACGGTGAACCAAGTTCCCGTTATTGGCAACTGGATTGGATCAAACAGCAATATGAACCCAAAAGAAGTAACCGCCCGCCCAACGCTCAGCTGCCCAAGTTGCCATCAGATTTGTGGCACAGTGAACTCAGCTCCAGCGAAAAGATTGCGTGTAATAGGCGGAAATGTTTTGGAATCCGCGAATAAATACTCGTGGATGACTCGGTTCATTTATTTCAACTCCGATGCTGGGCAAGGATCGCTTATAAATGATCGGGCAATAATCACGACAGCGACAATTGTCAACAACATGCCCCTATACTCCCAAGGAGCCGTATTGTTCAACGTCTACGATCGGATGTCCACCACCGAGAATCGACTGATCAAGAAAATTGCGAAAGTGATTCCCCATCCTCAGTACGATCAGAGCAATATATTTGAAAACAATATTGGAATAGTGATTACCGATAGTCCTGTCCCGCTGTCCAAAACTCTTGTTCCAATATGTCTCCCAACATATTTCGAATCCTACGGTGGTACCGAAGCTACCCTAGCCGGCTGGGGTTCAGATATGGCCGAGGGGCTCCAGTCACCGATCCCACTGGAAGTAACGATCCCTCTCTACACGGATGGAGAATGCAGAATGACTAGTCCTAACATTACCGGTAACAATCTGTGCGGTGGTATCATAAAGCCGGCTCCTACCGATTCCTTGAAGTCAACATGCGAGGTGAGTCACTCGCACTATGAAGAGATTTATAAATCTTCTGATTTTTCATTTTCATTGAACAGGGTGATGCAGGTGCTGGACTTATGACGCCTTCAAGAATTAACGCTACCCAGTTGACACTCATTGGTGTTGCCATCGACATCCCCGACGGAGGCTGCGGAGGAACCAACCAGCCGGCGGTATTCACCAACGTACAGAACTATATTGACTTTATTATTTATCACGGAATAGGTTGTGGGTGCTAAGGAAATTTAGAATTCTTTCTCAATAAAAACACATATACGATGATCTGTCCACAGTAACTATAAATATGTATTGTATTAGTTGTTATAGAGTGCGCATATTTTGTGAGTTATTTAATTGAACCTTGAAAAAGTAATTGCAGATGTGAAGGCACATGTAAAGCTGTCTTGAGTGGTCAAGTGGACCCGAAGGTTTATTTTATCGCCGCTTTCTTGCTAGTTAAATCGCTAGGACCAGAATCTAACCAAAAGGTCTCCATTTCTCCTTTTCCCTGCGGAAAAAAATCAATACAATCGCGAATGAAGTCGACCCAATGTTATCCGGATTACCTTTACTGCAACCTTCCCACGGAATGTCAGCTTAAAGCCGTATTTCCTCAGCTTACTGGCAGTATGCCCCGAGCACTGGATTCTATCAGTGTCGCTACTACTGCACATCCTCGAAGCGGTATTGACCGTGTCCCCGAACAAGCAGTACCGTGGCACCTTCAGTCCTACGATACCCGCAACGATTGGTCCGGTATGGAATCCGATTTTCACTCCAACTCCCGGCAGTTTGAGGTTATGAATGCTTTGCAGCATTTGCAACGCCAGATCGGCTGTGTGCTGTACGTGGCAAGGATTAACGTCTGGCGCGCCGCTCACCGCCATGTAGACCTTGCCAACCGTCTCCACCTTGTACGCCATTGGCGACTGGATTAACTCATCGAATGCGGAAAACGCCGCGTTCAGTGTGTTCACAGTCGTCATCGCGTACTTGATGGAGTCATCGGACATAAGCGATTCCTGAATATCTGCAAACAGAACTGTCACTTCCTCGAAGCTTTGGCAAGTTTCCAAAGGATTCTGGCCCTCTCGCAGCCGTTCAGCTATCGACCTAGGGATCATCGAGTACAGAAGCTCGTCACCCTGCCGCTTCCACGAATCGGCCAAGGCTAGTGACGTTTCCAGCTCTTCAGCTCGCTTTTCCTCACGCTCACACATCAGATCTAACCGGGAATTGTGTGAAAATCCGGAGAACACCATCTCTCGGCTGAGTCCATGGGTGTTGAGATCGTTCAGGTACAATCCCACTTCCCGCAGCTCTTCTAGGTTGTTTATTCTGAAACATCAGGTGAATGAGAGAACGTCACTGATTATTTTGTCGCCCATACAAAGGACTACAGAGAAAAACAAGGGAATTGATGTCCTTGATGTAGCGCATTTCGCCCTTCAGCAGAATACTCCTTAACCCTTGCGATCCTCGGCGGGCGATATTCATCATCTTTGTCGGATCTTCCGGTTCTGGTTCTACAACTGTTTCATCAATTCCATTACACGAGCTTTTTAACAATTGAATCTCAAAGTTGACCTTCTGCAGACGCTTCATCTGAAAAAAAGAAGTAGAGAAAACATATCTCGATAAAAAAATCTATCAATCCACTCACATTCTCCCAGGTAAAAGTTATCCCCGTTGGGCGTCGTAGTTTAAAATGATCCGTCACTTTAGATCCCATAATCTCCGTCGGTGAACGGTTAACATTATTCAACATCCACGATTCAATGAGTTTCTCGCCAGCGGCCGTTATTCGCATCTGCTCGTTCAGAATGATGGCGAACGGAAACAGTTCCAGCAGAAGGGTACTGTCCACATCGGGTAGCTGAAGTTGCGATGGATGGGCCTCCAGGTGAACGCGTTTTCGCATCTGAAACAAAATCGTCATTCTACGCCGTTCGGCATTCTGAGAGAGTGTCAGATACCCCCTGCAAGATACTCACATACTCCCGATTGTCAAAATCCAGCCGATACTTAACAATAACCGTTTTCAGCCCGCCCTGGATCGAAATCGGTCCCGCTGTCCCGCCAGGAACGTCGTTTTGGCTCTCCAGCACCTTGATGGTGAGATCCATATTGTACAGCTGCTTAGCTATCTCCATCAGCTGTCCCCGGAGGTACTTGGAAAATCCGGACCGTGTGCTCCTGTAGACCAGCACCGCTCCGTTCTCATCCATCTCGATCAGCTGCATCGAGGGACTTTTCATCTTCCGGTAGGTATATCGCATCTGCAGGTGTATGTTGTCCACCGAGTGCAAGAAATCACAAAAGTATCTCCCGGTGGCCTTGATTAGCTCGTCGTACCCAAAATTGCTGAAGAACCGCACGAAGCATCTTCCAAAGAACACCATAAACTCGTCGATGCTTCTTCCGGTGATCGCCGACAGAGCGGCGGCCAGATCCGGAATAAGACTATCCGGGTATAGCTTGAAATTGAAGGCGAGATAAAAGTGTGATTAGCAATAACGAACGATGAAGTTTCCGTCCGCCTAATGTGTATGCAAACGAGTCGACGCGGCTAATGCTGAATAAGCTCCATCTCTCTCACCTGGTACGTGTTGAAAACGGTGAACTTGCAACCGGTCGTTTGTAGCGCTTGCTTCCACACATGCTCGCCATATTCGAGCTGTCCCCACAGGCCGGATATTGAATATGGAAAAGGAATGTAACAAAAAAAAACAATTTCAGATCAATACAATTTACTGCGGGGAAACATTTCGTATGAAAGCCAACACAGGTTATGTTCATTTTAACAATCATGCAACCTACATAATATTTTCGGCAGATTTCGCGAATTTTCGTCTCCACCCAAAGGCATCTTCATCCACCGGCCAGGGTCAGATTAAAACGAGCGGATCGACGTTTTGTTACGGCTTGGCCGTAAAAGAGCATGGAGCGGCTACATTTTCTGATTGCGAGGAACGGGTCAAAGGACAATTCATATGCATGATAAAGCAAACATATTTCCTCTGAAGGGTAAATTCTAGAGGGGAAACACGAAGAACGTTTATGTTAAGATGTGTATCTTTCATTACACTTCGAAGATGATTTGTTTGGTTTACTGTCGAATGGAAAAATGGACGCACAAATTCGTCGAGCACAATTTTCTGACATTGCACGGGTGCTGCCACCGATTCTGTTCAACGCTTGAAATGAAAAAGGGGAGGAATGGTGGGGACGGAAAAGATTTAGGGAAGATAGCATTTACATAGAAAAAGCAGCATTTCCGATTCTTGAGAAAAAAATAGGATTAAAGGTTAGATTTTGCTATGAAAATTATACAACGAGTACCTTTTAACCTCTTGCACAAAAAATACTAATATGAAAAGATCGGTTTGAAGAGTTAGTAGAGTGTATCCTGTGTCGCAAATGAAATTTTTTTTTCCAAAATATATATTTTTATCAAGGCTCATATGGCGTTAGCCTCACGGGGCCGGGAGTTCAATACTTTGACAATTTTTCTTATTATCTGTGTTAGTAATATGTAACCGGGCAGCCAAAATGATTGTACGTTCAAAACTCAGGTATATGACAGGTATAAATCGTTTAATGCCAAATTTGCAATGGGTCAAGAAGATCTGGTAGCTCAGTACCTGAAAATTTTCTTTCAACAAAACATGGGTTGGGTTCGAAGAAAACATTTCTTTTTTTTTAATTTTTTAATTGCCAATTTTGGATACGTAGTTCTATTACTGATATTCTGTTCAATTTTAATGAAGAAATGATATGAAGTCTAGTTGGATTCTATTTTAAGTTCTACTTTCCCTGTAATATCTTGAAACGTTGGAGATGATATGAATCGTTTCGTGCTAGAGGAATCGGGAAGCCAGATCGGCACCCATTGAGTTTTACTAGAAACATCTTATTAACTAACTTTTTGAATACTACACATTCTTCTTCTTCTTCAATGGCACTAACGTTCCTAGAGGAACTTCGCCGTCTCAACGTAGTATTACTTGCGTCATTTTTATTAGTACTTAGTTGAGATTTCTATGCCAAATAACACGCCTTGAATGCATTCTGAGTGGCAAGCTCTAGAATACGCGTGATCACAGTGCAAGTCGGAGGAAATTTCTTTGACGAAAAAAATACTACAAGAATACTACACATATAGTATTTATTATTTTAGACGTTCTAAATCACGTCGAAACCACCGTGATCCGTCAAATGTAAAAATATTAATCAAAACAAACGCGAGTGCTGATGATGTGCCACCGGATGAAATTTTTCTGTAGTGCTAAGGAAATTGTTAGTGCTAAGAGCTTTCATTCTTGAACCAGGTTTCAAACCCTTTTTCATAGCTCTACAGTTTGTCCCCTGGATTGTTATCCACTATCAGGACTCGAGTTGAGGTAAGTTAAAGCAATGAATTGATAGAAATAGCCTTCTTTAAAAATTTGGGCTTTTGGGGTAAGATCGTCACTTTTTGAGTAGGGTAAGCCCGGCATGGTTTGCGGTTAGTTGAAGGTTATTGAGACATATTTTTCATCTATATCAGATGCCTCGCAACTACCAAAGGAAATCTAATCGTGGGAATTGGTTCCAGGAAAACCTCACCCTTGCAAAAGAGGCTATCGCTGGTGGAGTTTCTGTCAAGCATGCTTCTCGTCCCAAACAAATGAACACAACGGGTACGTCTGGTGCTGCTGATGACTCAAAGGATGATAGTGAAGCAACTGAGTAAGCATCGCGAACGTTCTTCAAACCTTAATGTTAACCGCGTCTAGCCTCAAAAAATGTCAATTAGAATAGCAGAGCCAACAAGCTAACGCAGCGGTCTTATCCGCAGCTGATACATGTCGGCCACAAACAATTATATAGTTGTGACATCACCTTCATCATTCCACATCTCTAATTAAAAAAACACATCACTATGGTACCAAAATAAATCTTTGGCAACGCATAAGAAAGCAATATCAATGTGTGCGTGTGACGCAGAAATGTACAAGCACTTTTCACCAGAAGGTATGAAAAGCATACTCACTGGATGCTATATTTCTCCTGACCAGCATGGGTTCATGCCAGGTCGTTCGGTTACAACTAATTTGCTGGATTTCTCGTTTACTTGTTTTGTACCACTGGAAGCTAGAGCTCAAGTAGACGTAGTGTATACCGATCTCAAAGCTGCGTTCGATAAAATTGACCACCGAATATTACTGCGCAAACTAAGCCAGTTTGGTGTCTCCAATAGACTAGTTGAATGCCTCAGCTCGTAACTGCGTGGTAGAGTTCTTCGTGTCAAATTAGGGACATGTACTTCAGATCCGTTCGTAAACTTGAGTGGAGTACCTCAAGGTAGCAACTTGGGATCTCTGATGATCTGAAATTGTACTGTGCGATAAAGAGCATCGAAGACTGTCATCGTCTACAACATTTGCTGTCAGTATTACATCTAATAACCCGTAGTGCCCGTAGTTTTCGACTACCATATTGGAGATGTGCTCAATAGAGTTAAACAAATAAGCGATTTAGGCGTCTTATTAGATAAAAAGTTTCATTCGCTAATCATCGAAATGCCATTATTGATAAAGCCAACCGACAATTAGGTTTTATAACCAAAATAGCGAAATATTTGAAAGAAACCTTATTGCCTAAAATCGCTGCTCTGTTCATTGATCCACCCTATCCCAGAGAATGCATCTCTAATTTGGGTCCCGCACCAACTGAACTGGCGCTTGAGAATCGAGAGGCGCCTTGGCGAGACCCTGCAAACTTAGCGCCATATCGTGACCGTTGCAATGTCATAAACCTTGACACCCTGGGCAGACGTAGGAAGATTCAGCAGGTAACATTCATGACGAAGCTGCTTTACAATGAAGTCGACTTTACAATGAAGTCGACTGCCCCGACTGCTGTCGCTACTGTCTCGAGTTCTACGAAACTCCGCTCTGCTCCAACCAAGATTTCATCGCACAGTTTTTGGATATAATGAGCCCATATCATCGATGATTCGCTCTTTTACTCATGTTGAGGATTTATTCGCGTTTGACGAGCGTTCCAACTGTTTTTTTCGAGAAGTGTGGCTAGATCTGAATACTTCCATGATGTACTGTGATATTATTCATTAAGACAACCCAGTTAGATGAATATAGCAATAATAAATAAATAAATAAATAAATAAATAACTTTAAAAGACCCGACGCGGTGAATCAGCTGAAGACGAATGAATTGAAAAATCCAGGCTCTGTTCTCACTGCACCGTGGCGTCAGAGCAGCGTGCTTCACGCGTTGATTGTGTAAACAATTGATTGTGTAAACACGATGTTTTGACAATGCATCGACGTGACGTATGCGAGGTTCTGGCGTTTTTTTCCCCATTGTTTGGAGAACTGTTTATATCCAGGAGCACAAGAGATATAGCATAATCGCAGGAAAAAGATGAAGTAAAGTTAAGTCGCAAGCACTCAGCAATGTGGATGTCACCCAGCTGCGCCACGTTGCGGTGAAAACATAGTCTCCAGCTCGGATTTAAGATTGCGAACAAAGCTCGAACTCAGATATAATGTTGAATGTTGACTGCTTGCTAGCTGGAGCGATTAGCGATGCAATAGAATTACTTAGAGTTACAGGAGTTACTTCATGTATGCACCCATAAACAGCAAACAGTCAAAGCTTAAATTGCAACATTTCCACTCTCCTCAGAGTCTATAGAACGAACACTACACTTGCATTTCGAACGAGTAATTTACGCATGCAAACCGCTGTGTGTAATATATACATTAACCCTTTCACCTGCAACAACGAGTCTCGCTCGATGTGAAATGACAGTGCCAGAAAATACAACCTCGATTCTCACTCGTGGTTCACTTTCATATCAGAGGACGCTTAGCAGAGTAGTGAAATAATTTGATGTGACACCCATCGAAGCGTTTGCATTTGATTTGCTCTTTTGGAAATTAAATCATAGGCTAAGCGGTTATAACAAAAACGGTTGAGTCAACAGTCTTGACTGGGGGTCTTCGAAGCCTAATTGGTTCCGTGTCCGCTACTGAGCGAACGATCATGAGCTCATAACTCAGAACCCTCAATTGACCATCTTTGTGTGTTATTCTAGCTACTACGTACACGCAACAATCATCATGTGACGGTAATCCCAGTCCCTTACCGCTCACATTACGGTCCGCTGCATCGTTAATTGGTGCTATTTACAACACAACAGTGAAAGTCTCATCAACAGTCCCGCTGTGAACAGTCCAACTGTAAACATTCGAACAATAGGAATATTCTTACGCCGAAAAAGGCGACATGTATATCGATAGAATAGGAATTCTCTTACGCCTAAATGGCTACTGTGTAATAGATAAAAATGCGTATCGATAAGATAGGAATACTCTTGCGGCTAAAATGGATACTCTGTGTTATATGAAACAAAAATTCTCGTCAGATAAAAATGTACACGAATAAATTCAGCTCTGTTACAGCTTAATTGCTAAATGAGCTTAATAAAATGAAAAGATGGGATAAAAAAGCTGGCTAGAGCGATAATGTGTAATAGAATGATGATGATGATGATGTGTTGAACTATGGAGGCTTTAAACTCGGAGCATTCATTCATCTCTGCGTGCGATTGAAATCGAGACTGCCTTCTATTATATACAATAAGTTCAAAACGGGCGGAACTTAAGATGCAATATTTCCTCTTCTTTTGATGAGAAACCATTGATCAATATACAGCAATTCCATGAAAAAGGGCTGAATCAGCATTTATTTCATTGGAAAAGCAAGCTTCATCAGACTGTAGTCCGTGGTCCGTGGATTGATGCTAAGCGATCGTCTGTCACAGCAAATTCGTCTAAACGTAGAGATGAGGATAGTAGTAGCCTTGGCACTACTCTATCGAAGCCAACGAGGGTTTGTGGAACTAGACCTATGAATAAACAGCTCAAATTCGTACAACTGAACGACAATTGGGCCTGGATCTACCTCTCTGCTTTTAACGCCCAAACCACCGATAGTGAAGTCCCAGTACTGGTACGTGAATGCCTAGAGCCAGAGGCGAAAGTCGTCACACTGGTCCCGAAAGGTGCAGAGACAGACAACATGAATTTCATCTCCTTGAAAGGTACCATTCATGTTCACCCAAAAAACTCTTTCCCACGAATCATGGCCATAAAATGTAACTTTTTTGATGACCGCCCGAAAAACCAGGACAAAATTGTGGTGAAACCAGGAGACAAGTGAAAAAAATCAACCCCCTCCAGATCCCAAACGCACTGTCTGTAACAATATGGAAATCCTAAATCCCCTCGACACTCGCATTTATTACAGCCTGCGCAGTTTGCATTTTGTGATCGCTTCGTTCGTTTTTCCAGCCAGTTTAATTCTACATGGACCGATCAGGTTGATGGATTCAGTCTGCTACAACTGTCAATCGCTTGTCTTCGTCGTCCTAATTCTGTGGTCAAGAATGGATGAGGGGTCTTCCAAACATCCTTCTCAAGCAATTACATTCCGTCACTCCCTGATGTACGCCATGAGTTCGCCGATGCATCTGATATCATCAAGATACACACCGAACCGGAATATACACACCTAACGAAAGATGATCTTCGACCACTGAGACCCACGAATAACAACATCATGGAAGCCCATAACCTGTCCCCAACCACCCTCGCTGTGACCGTAGCCAACAGATCCAAGTCTAGATTATGGAGGAGTCCTCATCGCAGTAGCTAGTCGCTTCATTGCTGTTGCGGGACCTCATGACGATTCAGTTGATGACCTAGATCCCTCATTGATCTTTTACCTTTGAGTGGATGGAGTCACCCTTTTTTGGGCATTGGATTCTCAAATAGTTATGGTAACTATCTCATAATCCGTCTCGCCACTGCTAACGGTGAATCTGCATCTTCCCCCGTTAGTACTGTCATTATTAGCTACTGGTGGAGCAGTACCGATTACTGAGGATACCAGCGAAGATGATCAACAGATACCGCTGAATTATATTGAAATTGATTTCCAATGAGTTTCTGAGTAGCGAAAATTGGAAAGCGCTTGTTCAGGACTTAATGACATGACGACCCTTTCGTTGTTACTCCACAACATGATTAAGAAGTGCGTAAAAACTTTAAAACATTCAACAGTTCCTGGCCCAGATGGCGTTTCAGCAATAGTTTTTGCAACTGTGCTACGACTTTGGTTTTACAACTCCGCCTGTAAATGACAGGGTTCTATAGCAGTATGTCCGAAAAAGAACCCGAAACTATTGAGAGCCCCTAAGGAGGTTGTAATAGCTGTTATCCATGGTTATTATGCAAAGAAAAAAAAGGATAAACCCCTTATCACATTGTGAGGTGCGTGAAAGACACAACGTCCTATCCCTCGCAGTTGACAGTATAACAGTGAGGTTGATATTATATACTGGCAACACTAGTTAGCCACACATTGGGCATCATTTCCTCTCACAACAGACAACTGTCGAACCGGTAAGTCATACTCAATATTTATTCTCTGTGTCGGGTGATTTCACTGTAGGTTTATACCGACTACATTGAGGAACCTGTACAGTAAATATATGAATGCTTCACACACATCACTCACTACAGTGAATCTTGATTCTTACCTTCCCTCACAAATAACTGCCCCTTCTTGAATCACGCTATAGAGGCGACCCTACCGGCCTTCGGGCGGCGAATATCATACTAACATTTTTTCCCTTCCCTTGGTGACTGTAAGAGCGTGGCTGGCGTCGTTATTGCCTATTTAAAGCTTGATTCACCGAAACTTGCACGATTAGAATGATTGCTAGTCTCAAGCGTCATTCGGTTTGTTCTTTGTGCAATTTCGCTGGTTCAGGTCAATCACGGAGAGCAACTACGAATTGTACAGTCTACCCACGCAATTGGTGCAACGACTTTGGTTGTACCATTCTCCCGTGTCAACACAGTTTCGCTGGATCAAGTATTCTTTCCTGACATGTGGAAGCACTTATCTATGTTTACCGTCTTCAAGAAAGGAGACAAGCTCAACGCGACTAACTATTACCGCAATTAACTGAAAAAACTATCCCGTCATAAAATGGCTGTAGCACACCTTTCTGGATGAACGCTCTTTACCAAGCTTCTCACACTTCATCACTTCCGTTTGAAGTTTCTTCGGAAGCTCTGCAAGGCAGCAAACTAGAAGTGTTCTACAAAAATGCTTCGATGCCCTTATCAGTTGATTTTCAGCAGCCATGGCACCGTGAGGCACTTCGTGTCTGCCGAAAATATCGCCGACCCAGCATTTACACCCTGCTCCTTCTAGAGAGAGGCGAGAGTGTCGAATGGAAACCAGGTTCCCGACGGTGCTGCGCAACGGCTAAGTTCAGCAGAAGCTGAAGATGAAGACCGAGAGTAAGGTGCCCTCAACGTTCCTTCCCTTGGGCCGGGAGGCCGAGAAAAACGACAAACGAAGTACCCAGAAGATCGTGTTTGAGCAGCAGGAGTAACACAGAAGGAACGGCTTAAGATGCTGGTGAAAAACATCTTTCCGGCGTAGCGCGCCATATTAGTCATAATGGATGACGAGACCTACTTGACGCTGGACGGCAACGACTGGCAGGGGCAAGAGGTAAGTGATGACGTCAAATATATCTCCCACACCATGTTCACGAAGAAAGTACTTCTGTAGCTGACGATCACAGAGAAGGGAATATCTAAGTCGCTGGTCTTTCCTTTTTCATTCATCTATAAGTATCACGCGAAGGACGATGTGGTCTTTTGGTCGGACATGGTTTCGGCCCGATGTGTCAAGAGATCACTGGAGGACATGGACCGGCTGAAGATAAACGTGGTTTTGAAGATCGTCAACCCTCCCAACGTACCCCAGCTGCAATCGATAAAAAAAATGTTAGGTGAACCTCAAACAGAGGATCTACTCTGAAAAAGTTTAAGCCAAAATGGAGAAGCATCCATCTTTTCATCGACCATGGCGAAGGGTCCGGCCAACTGCGGTAAGACCGACCAGCAGGACGTCGAAGCATTTTATAAGATCCTCGTATTTAGGTCTGTTGTTCGATTTTGAAGTTTTGTGTTTTGTGAGCTACTCCAAATGTATCTGCAAGTTCTTGTTGTGTTTATAACGGATCTTGATCGTGTAAAACCTCCAACTCTTCATCTTCAAACTTTTTTGACGGTCCGAAACGTTCTTCGTTTTCCAAGTCAAAATTACTATTTTTAATCCGCGCAAACCACGTCTGACACGTTCACTCGGTTGGAGCATGATCACCATAAACTTCCATCAAAATACGATGACTTTCCGCAGCTTTTTTCTTGATACTGAAGTAATGAAGTAACACTCCTCGCAAAAACCATCTGGTTGGTACGAAATTCGACATATTCGAAGTGGCAAAAAACTATGTTGTTTACGCTTCAGCTTTTTGACAAATACTGAAAGAGACGCGCAATGACAGTAGCTTTCCAATGAATGTCTGGAAATTTAATTCACTGGAATAATAATAAAGTTACGTCATCTGTTGTAAAACTGAAGAAACTTACCGGTACACCGGTAATTGCCGTTGTGTGGCCGTAAATTTTGATGATTGTATTAGAATTCCTCAACATAAAAAAGAAGAAGTATTTTTAAACTAGTGAGTTTCGAAGTATATTTAAAAATATAGAGTATTCAAGGAAAGACCGCGTTGTTGACACAGGACTACAGAATTATTTTATTCAATTCACTTGTTTACCACACCGGTGCCATACCGCCTTGAGAGTCTCTTTTCTATCACTATAATAGTTTGGTCGGATGAACACCAGGACGCCGTTTATCCGCCTTCATGAAAACAATAAATTATTGCGAAACAATGTGGCTCCAGACGGCGCCAGTGGTTGTATGGTTAGCGTAACAGCCTCACAATCCGATCGGCCTGGGTTCAATCCCAGCTGGCGTCGTTGGGATTTTCTGAGGCGAAAAATCTCTGGTTACGTCTTCCTTCGGAGCGGAAGTAAAAGAAGTTGGCCCGGCTCATGAGTTGTTGAGTCTGATAGGTAGGAACAGGTGGAGTCGCCTCCCTGATGTCGGTGATTGGCACTAAAAGTGGCGGAAATAGGCCGACGAAAAAAAAGGGAAGATAAAAAAAAAAAATGTGGCTCCAATCGCCATTGTAACATTCCCCGCTCCAAACCGGTTCCCGATTCTTAAAGTAATTCGAAAGGTTTAAACTATGTGCCACTATTCACTCACGAGACGCGACACGGAACTAGGACACAACACTTATAATCCTTACAAACATTAAATTACCTTTTTCGTCGATCGGTTTCGGGCTCGAAACCCCTTTTGATGTTTGTAAGGATTATAAGTGTTGTGTCCTAGTTCCGTGTCGCGTCTCGTGAGTGAATAGTGATAAATGTCCTTACGTTAGCACAACCAAAATAAGTTAAACTATGTGATTGTTACAGGAAGCACAGTTTTGATGACACAAATGAAAGGCATAGAAGAACACCTGAAAATGTAGAACGAGTAAGAGTCTCAATTGAGCAGTCATTGGTCTGTGCGCAAATATGTTGTGACTACGCTTTGAGTTCCACCTCTACAAAATCTTACTACGTAAGAATTGAATGGACGTGATCATGCCAGTCGCTTTGAGAAGAAATGTTACAGGATCACTTCCACTTGAGGAGAGATTACAAACAAGCAGAGTTTTCTATATTGGGTCCAAGGGAACCCAATGTACCATATCTACACTCTCCAAAGGTTACAGTATACAGATTATGAACCGTTGAAGCATTTGAGAGCGATTCAGCGTGTGGAAGGATTTCGCTTTTGAAGTTTGTGTCGACAACCATTGTATGTGACATCAGCATTAGAAGAGACATCTGACTGCTCGCTAGT
Source organism: Toxorhynchites rutilus septentrionalis (assembly GCF_029784135.1). Classification (NCBI taxonomy): domain Eukaryota; kingdom Metazoa; phylum Arthropoda; class Insecta; order Diptera; family Culicidae; genus Toxorhynchites; species Toxorhynchites rutilus. The sequence goes on along the minus strand of NC_073744.1, from coordinate 76,702,071 downwards.
TGGAGCGAGACTGAGTATTATGAATAGCGAATAATTTATTTATACCCTATAAGCTATAACCGGACGGGGTTAATTTAAAATATCTCCTCTCTCTCCACGGTGTCCGTACGAACGAACGCGGTATTTACATTCCTAGCGAACGATTCGCAATGGTATATCAAAATTATGCCTCACGGTTACATTCATTCCTCGAAAGTACGGTTAGATAAGGACAGAAATAAACAGAACACATTTATGGTAAAATTAGTGTGCTTTCAATTCTTGTTAATTTAAACGGTTTACGGATTAAGGAATCGCAATGTATAACATATGAAACAATTCCTAGAGAATTTCCAATTCTATCGGTTTGCAACAAACATAGTTGTTAACTATAAAACAATTTTATAAAAACGTGACATGTTTTCTGATTTGATACCCTTACTGAAAAAAGCGATCCTGCATCAAAACTATTTGATTTAGGTTGAATACTGTAAATTTTTGTTAAAAAAATGACCTTTTTATTATTTGTTTGCTTACGTGTCCCGTTTTTATTCCTGAACCGTTCGGTCAGTCTGGACTTTACATATTACAGTAAATTAAGTAGCATGCATCTCTTTGTGATTAAAAAAAACTTGTTCAAGGTTCACTTGGCATTTTTTATTCGAACTCTCTTCTATACAAACAAAAAAGAGAGATGAAATTTGCCGATATCAACCCTTTCACGCTCAGGGGAAATATTTTTCCCTTCTACAAAAATTGTTATCGATTGCTCAATTATTATTGAATCGATATTTTTTCTACAGAATGTCAAAATAAAATATATGTCCAAGGCAGCAAATGTGTTTTTGAACGAATAAAAAAAAGAACTCTCAAACATGGTCTGACTTAACAAAGACCACATAATAAATGTGTCATGTACAATGTCCACTTGTGTTTCACATATAAACGAAATTGTTTCATAGAATACCATAGCTAACTATTTATTTTACTTTACTGATAATTTTTTACTATGTTTTTTGTATTACAAACCCATCAATAAAATACCGATATAATAAACCTAACTCTTCCTTTACTTACTTTTATGATCCATAGGGAAGAATATTTCCCATGGAATTATAGAAAACCTATACACCCTGCTCTGTTTTTCTGGTGATGTTCTCTTACTTTACACCCACAATAGCTAAAATATTGTGTTGTATTAGCATATTTAGTCTTCAACATTTTATGGTCCTCAAAGGGTTAAAACGGCTGTGTGGAATCCGTTTTGCTGAACCCTCAATTGTAAGGGACATAGAATTCCTAAAATATTGTTTCTTTGACGATTTGAACATATGGTTGTTCTTAGTTTCCACTCATAAGACTCAAATACAGAACTCGTCAGCCACTTATAACTCCATCAAGTTTATGTCCATTCAGCTCGCGCAGTCCGAAGACATCGGTCGCAAATTTGTTCGCGTCTATCATATAGTGGAGATTATACCGTTATCAGTTCGTGGCTGGTGAAGTTATTTCGCCCTAACGGGGTTCTCTTTATTGCGCGAGTGAGAAGAGCAATCACAACCAGCGTGAGGAAGAAGTCCTCCACAGCGAGCGCAGTGCGTGTGCCGTATCATCGCTGTGTGTGCTTTATCATCGTCATCGATTCCATCATCGTGTCGTGGTGCGATTTACCGTTGCAGCTGTACGATTGCCACGCGGTTCGATTGGGACACCGTTTCATTTCCTTCGCATTGGTGTGCGATTTAGGTATAATATATATATATATATATATTAGGTTTAGGAAGATAGAAGAATTCAAAATTGTATTATTTTATATCTGCCGTAATGGCAGAAGGTCATGTTGAAATGGAGATTGAAACTACTGTTTCCTCCTCACTAGCTACAACGGGGGCTGGGAAGTCGCTCAAACGCGTTCCCCCCTCAGAAGATGTTTCTTCAGAGAAAGAGTTGATTAACCTCAACAAGCCCCCCTCAAGAAAATTAGCAAACTTTTCCTCTTCGCCCCCTCAATCTCCCGCTCCCGCTTCCGCTCAACTCCCGAACTTGCCTCCCAGTCCTACTGATCCCGCTCCCGCTCAACAATCGACCTCGTCCTCCCCCTCAGTTCTTTCCTCTCCTCGTGTCAAGGTCTATCCAGACGGCGCATCTGGAGCTGGTCCATGGGTTGTTTTTTTCCGGCCCAAACCAAAAGGAAAGTCTTTTAATGTCATTCAGGTTTCGAAAGATCTGGCAAGATATTATTCCTCCGTGGTCGAAATCTCTAAGGTTAGGCCGAACAAACTGCGTGTTGTCGTGAGTGATCGGAAACACGCAAATGCAATTGTGATCGACGAGAGGTTCACCCTAGAGTATTGTGTCTACGTGCCCTCCCATGACGTAGAAATCTCAGGGGTGGTAACTGAAACGGGTCTGACGTGCCAATTGATAAAAGAAGGAGTTGGTAAATTCAAAAGACTCCCTTTGGTGGGCGTTAAAATTTTGGACAGTCGCCAACTAGGTAAAGTATCCCAAGAAGAGGGAAAAACGAAATTCACGCCGTCAGACTCGTTTCGTGTAACTTTTGCTGGTTCGGCCCTCCCTGACTACGTCATGGTGGACAAATTGAGACTGCCTGTGCGACTCTTCGTGCCAAAGCCCATGACTTGCAACAAATGCAAGTCAGTTGGTCACACTTCAGATTATTGTGCCAACAAGGAGCGCTGTGCAACTTGCGGAGAGCAACATGTGGGGGAATCCTGTAGTGCGACTGAGCATAAGTGTCCATACTGCGGGGGATCCCCACACGTGCTCTCAGCTTGTGAAACTTACAAGAGTCGCTGGGAGAAACAGAAGCGCTCTTTGAAGGAACGCTCAAAACGCACTTTTGCGGATATTTTAAAGGGCGCTTCTCCACTGGCCCAACAACAATCAATCAACACTCAAAATGTCTTCGCCACGTTGCCCGTTGACGAAATGGAAGCGGACACAGCTAACGGGGGCACACCGTTCATTTTCCAAGGGAATCCCCGGCGCAAAAATGTGACCACTCCCAAAGTTCAAGGACAAGCCCCTCCGGTGATACCCCCTGTTAGCATGCCTAAAAAATCGAGTGCAGCGGACAAGCAAAATCAGGTTCCTCCTGGATTCCGTGGGAATAGTTCACCTTTGAACGGCCCAGCACTCGAGGGGACATCAAAAACCCCAACTGTCCCTGTTTTTCCGTCAAGTTCAACTTCCCAATCGGGATTTATAAAGTTGTCTGACCTTGTGGATCAAATCTTCACGTGTTTTAATGTTTCCGACTCCATCAGAACCATTGTCACCGCAATGCTTCCAGTACTAAAGACAATTTTGCAGCAATTGATGCAAACATGGCCCCTCCTTGCAATGATTATCTCTCTTGATGTCTAATTTAAATAGAGAGGTCGGAGATATCACTGTTTTACAGTGGAATTGTCGTAGTCTTATCCCTAAATTGGATACTTTCAAATTTCTAATTCATAAATTCAATTGTGATGTTTTTGCTCTGTCCGAAACCTGGCTCTCTTCTCAAAATGATCTCTCTTTCCACGATTTTAATATAATACGCTTGGACCGCGATGACAGATACGGAGGGGTACTATTGGGGATTAATAAGTGCCACCCATTTTTTAGAATTGAACTTCCACCTATTGGAGGGATCGAAGCTGTTGCTTGTCATGCAACCATCAGAGGCAAAGACCTCTGTATTGTCAGCTTGTATTGGCCTCCGAGAGCTGCGGTTAGCCGCAAACAACTTGTTGACATGTGCTCACTCCTTCCTGAGCCACGATTGATCTTGGGAGACTTCAACTCTCACGGAACTGCCTGGGGGGAACAGTACGACGACAATCGTTCATCGTTGATATATGACCTTTGTAACAGCTTCAATATGACCGTTTTGAATACTGGGGAAACAACACGTGTACCTAAACCTCCTGCTAACCCAAGTGCTCTTGACCTCTCGCTTTGCTCGAATTCACTATCGTTAGATTGCAAGTGGAATGTAATCCAGGACCCCAACGGTAGTGATCACTTGCCAATCAAAATTTCCATCACCATTGGGTCGAATTCTTCTGAATCTATAAACATGGCATATGACCTCACAAGACACATAGACTGGAAAAAATATGCGGACGCGATTGCTCTAGCCATCAATTCCAGAGATGGTTTGCCTTCATTGGAGGAGTATAACTTCCTTTCTCGTTTGATCTATGACAGCGCGGTTCGCGCTCAAACGAAACCCATCCCAGGTTCCACTATTCGTCGAAGGCCTCCCAATCTGTGGTGGGATAGCCAATGTTCCAAGCTTTATCAGGATAAATCGAACGCATTTAAAGCTTTTCGAAAACGTGGAACCATTGAGAATTTTCAAACGTATTTGGACCTTGAAAATCAATTTAAAAACTTGATCAAAGGGAAAAAACGTGCTTATTGGCGAAATTTCGTGGGAGGTTTGTCACGAGAAACGTCAATGAAAAAATTATGGAAAGTGGCTCGAAACATGAGAAATCGCTCTTCATCGAATGAAAGCGAAGAATATTCACATCGATGGATTTTTAATTTTGCACGGAAGATTTGTCCCGATTCCGTTCCTGTGCAAAAAATTGTTCGAGATATACCACAAGATAGGTGCGATCTTGATTCCGAGTTTTCGATGGTAGAATTCTCTCTTGCTCTTCTTTCTTGTAACAATTCGGCTCCAGGAACGGATAGAATTAAGTTCAACTTGTTGAAACACCTCCCTGATGTGGCGAAACATCGCTTGTTGAATTTATTCAATCGGTTTCTGGAGCATAATATTGTTCCAGATGATTGGAGACAAGTGAGAATTATAGCTATTCAAAAACCCGGAAAACCCGCGTCCGACTTCAATTCGTACCGCCCAATAGCAATGCTGTCTTGTATACGGAAATTGTTGGAGAAAATGATCTTGTTTCGCCTTGATCGATGGGTTGAAACGAATGGCCTACTCTCAGATACACAATATGGGTTCCGCAGGGGCAAGGGGACGAATGATTGTCTTGCGTTGCTTTCTTCAGAAATTCAAATGGCTTACGCCGAAAAAAAACAAATGGCTTCAGTATTCTTGGACATAAAGGGGGCCTTTGATTCTGTTTCAATAGAGGTTTTGTCAGACAAATTACACTCTCGGGGTCTACCGCCTCTATTGAATAATATGTTATATAACTTGCTTTGTGAGAAACATTTGAATTTTTCTCACGGAGATTCGGCAGTGAGTCGGGTCTCTTATATGGGCCTCCCTCAGGGCTCTTGTTTAAGCCCCCTTTTGTACAACTTCTATGTAAGCGACATTGACAATTGCCTTACACAAAATTGCAGCTTAAGACAACTTGCAGATGATGGAGTAGTGTCTGTCGTAGGATCAAACGAATCCGACCTGCAAGAACCCTTACAAGATACTTTGAACAATTTTTCAACCTGGGCCATTGGGCTAGGGATCGAATTCTCCACGGAGAAAACAGAGATGGTGGTTTTTTCTAGGAAGCATAGACCAGCAAAACCAAAGCTTCAACTTTTGGGTAAACCGATCACTCATGCTATGTCATTCAAGTATCTTGGGGTATGGTTCGACTCCAAATGTACTTGGGGGGCCCATATTAGGTATCCGAGTAAAAAATGCCAACAAAGAATAAACTTTCTCCGTACAATTACCGGCACCTGGTGGGGAGCCCATCCCGAAGATCTTATAATGTTGTATCGAACAACTATTCTCTCAGTGATGGAGTATGGCAGTTTCTGTTTTCAATCAGCTGCCAAAACACATCTCATTAAACTCGAGCGAATTCAGTATCTTTGTCTCCGTATTGCGTTGGGATGTATGCCCTCAACGCATACCATGAGTCTCGAGATTTTGGCAGGCGTACTCCCACTAAAAGATCGCTTCAATTTATTATCTCTTCGGTTCTTCATTCGGTGTAAGGTTATGAACCCATTGGTGATCGGAAATTTTGAGCAGCTGATCGGGCTAAATTTTCATTCTGGATTCATGAGCTCATATCATGAATTCATCTCCATGCAGGTTGATCCTTCTTCGTATATTCCCAACCGTGTTTGTTTTCCTGACTACATCAATTCCTCTGTACATTTTGATCTGTTCATGAAGGAGAAAATCCATGGAATTCCAGATTATCATCGATCGGGGATCGTTCCTACGATCTTCAATGCAAAGTATGGGCGTATCAATTGTGATAATATGTACTTTACTGATGGGTCCTCTATGAATGAGTCCACAGGATTTGGAGTGTTCAACGAATTTTTTAGCACCTCCCACAGTCTTCAGAATCCTTGCTCAGTGTATATTGCTGAATTGGTAGCAATACACTGGGCGCTGGACAGCGTCGCCTCACGACCTGTTGAACACTATTACATTGTAACGGATAGTCTTAGCTCTGTCGAAGCTATCCGTTCAGTGAGGCCGGAAAAGCACTCGCCGTACTTCCTTGAGAGAATACGTGAAATTTTGAGTGCTTTAACCAGACGCTGTTATGTCATTACCTTTGTCTGGGTCCCTTCACATTGCTCAATTCCGGGTAATGATAGGGCTGACTCATTGGCAAAGGTAGGTGCAATTGAAGGCGATATTTATCAGCGTCAAATCGCCTTCAATGAATTTTATTCTTTAGTCCGTAAAAATACCATCGCTAACTGGCAACGTAAGTGGAACGAAAATGAATTGGGTCGGTGGCTTCACTCGATTATCCCTAAGGTTAGCCTCAAACCATGGTTCAAAAGTCTGGACTTGAGTCGGGACTTTATTCGCACCTTCTCTCGACTCATGTCCAATCACTGTTCGTTAGACGCGTTACTCTTTCGTTTTAATCTTGCCGATGGCAATATCTGTGCTTGTGGCCAAGGTTACCACGACATCGAACACGTTGTTTGGTCGTGCGAGGTGTATCTTGTTGCCAGATCGAATTTAGAAAACTCTCTTCGGGCCAGAGGAAGACAGCCCAATGTGAGAGATGTGTTGGCTCGGTTAGACCTTGATTACATGTCCCAAATATATGTCTTCCTAAAAGTTATCGATCTTCGTGTGTGATTGTCCTTATATCCTTATATTCTCCTTTTCCTTTTCCTTCGCGAGAAAGCAAATCCCTTCTTACTAACAATAGAATAAGGTGAAATGTAAATACGTATTAGATATAAGATAGGCTTAAGAATTGAGTATGATGAATGTGAGTGCGAATGTGAGTGTGAACATTGTCAACATATCCTTATATCCCTTCCTTTTCCTGAAAAAAATGTCACCCTTCTAAACTCGAGCAAACCGCGAGTAATCGGTTCTCTATTCATTAACACTAGAATTAATGAAAAATGTTTATATATACTTGTAACAATACAGATAGGAGTTTGGCTCCTTTAAACTTATGTAACTGAGCCTGTAAAAATAAACGATTTAATAAAAAAAAAAAAAAAAAGTTTATGTTTCCAAAGTATTTCGTAAAAATATGTTCGATTTTTTTAACATCAATTCTCTTTTCAAGATATCATTTTGTCTCCCGTCTGGATATTGAATTAGTTTAATGAAATTTCATACACAGATTAGCTGTTTCATAAATGTTCAATGCACTCCTTACCTAAGCACGACAATTGAAAGTGGTATGTCAATATAGGATTGAGTGCTTTATTATTTAATTATTTATTATTTATTATTTAATTTTTATGATTATTCATGATAGCATATCTAATCAACATCTCATTGCCACTCATAAATTTTCTCATTAACATCTATCACGAATGGTTTCAATAAACACGCTCACTTTCGAAGGTATGCTTCGAAAGGGAAACATTGCTATTAATTGTCGCCGAATTGTGTCCTTTTGATGATAATTTCCAATATAGATATCTTATCAATATACTAATCGGCCAAGTAGTACCATTAAGCTATCCATTTTCGTTTGATCACGAACATGCGAGACCATCTGGCACCATAATTGGTCGAAGATAAATGAAAAAAAAACCTTTTAACTTCCCTTACTGAGACCATCATTTGGTACTTGAACTTGCATGCTTACACTTTCATGATGATATTTCGTGAAGTGTTATTACTGCTCGAATACGACAGGAATTCTCTATTCTATTTAAAATTAGTTCTCGTGATTGTCGTATTTGATTATAGTCATGGGCCGATTTTCCCCGAGGTATCGAAGAATACATTATTCGAAGGGTTAGTTGTAGCTCGAGAGTTCATTCGCGTTAGCATTTTTTTTTATCACGAACCATGAATAAATTCCCAGTCAAAAGCTCTCATAATTTTATTAGCTTCAATTATAGTTATTTGGATTCCATTGGAAGTGGTATTTGTTACTAGAACAGGCATGAACTGCTGTTAGTCCGCAGACGTTAACCCATTAACGACCAAGCTGTAAAAAATATTTTTCTAACAATAGCCATTGGTGTTATGTTGATTATTGGCGTTTCAGAAACCCCAATCTTCAAGAATTATTTTTTTCCGTTATTCCGTATTCCGGAAAATGACAAAAAATCAAAAAGGCGCCAAACAAAAACATTGGCCGGAATCAACATATTTGTTCCTGTAGGAGGTTCAATCCAATGGTTTTCTTCCTACATCACAATGTGTGATTTTATATCAAAGTAATATTGTAGAAAAGTTTACACATTTTTAAATTTTGTAAGGTTTTGTTTTTTGTTAGGTTATGTGAGGTTATGTACTTTTTGCACATAGTTGCTTTAGACCAATTTTTATGCTCAATAAAGTAATACAAATTTGAATGAAATTGATAGTAGGTGGTAACTAATAGACTAAGCTATATTTTGATGCTAAAACCTTACCATATGGTTGCTTTCCAAAGCCATGAAAAATTATCGAAGTTGCTGTTCGATTTTTCGAACGCTTGGCATAAAACGGGTTAAGTAACAGAGGAACCTTTTCATTGTACTGACTTTTAATTTATATCATCTCATTCTCGTTATACAAGACAAACAACAAGAAATAATGAATTTCTGTTAGGCCTTTCTGAATACCATCTCACTTAAGGCCCCCCAAAAGTTGTGTGTTAGACTTTCAAACTTCCATTCAAGCTATCATTACATTAGCTCTAGTACACCCCCAATTGATAGCTAATCAAACGTCAATCAACAAAAAATGCTCGCAGTGACATCCGTTATCGACAGATTGGCACGAAATCCCCTCCCTCAATCGGGACACCACCACCAGGAGACCATTTATTTCATTCGGAATCATTTTTTTCTTCTGTTCAATTGCTGGCTTACCATTTGCGGATATCGTTATTCGTTTGACCACACATATGGGGTAACTCCTAAACGCTTTATTATTGTCCAAACGATCCATCGGGCGATATATGGGCGCACAAATTGGACCAAATGCTCCTCCGCAAATAACGTACACGAAATGAAGACATATAAGCACTTGTTTAGTGGGTTACCGTCTGTCAACTGGCGAAGGAAACTATATCTAAGCAACAAGCTTTCGTGGAGTGCAAAACAATCGAATATTGAGTGGAATTGTAGATATAACCAGTTCGTTCAGTACGAAACTTTTGAAATAGGTCGGATACTATGCAATCAAATGCAAATGGCTATATGTTGCTTAACAACAGCACATATTTTTAGTCCATGAAAAAAACTGCTCTCCGTTGGTAACTAATATGTTGCGCCTCCATTTTCACACAGCTTCATTCTATCTGCCGACCCTTTTCGTAAGGAAACTGCTAAGCCTGAGTTTCATCTTCCTCCCGGAGGAATGTTGTTAGTGCGAAGATGCCATAGTTCCAAATTACGTTCATGCTGCCCACCAGCAGGAGAAACGACTAAATTTCATTACCTTCGTGAGGGATCCTTTAGTGGCTGACAACCACAAGCTGTTTGGCAGCAGGCAAAACAAAGGGATTTTAATAATGGACTGTTCAAACCACAAGCAACTTGCGTGTGTTCAACTCCCAACGGATGCTGTCGTTCGAGTCAAGATGTTAGCACTGATTGTCAACAGGAGCTCTCGATCATTTAGCTTTGTTTGTTAGTGGCTTCACAGCATCTCCGTCTCCCTTATGTACATATATTTAATCGATACTGGAAGCTTAGGGTGGCAATGGATGTATGGAAAAAAAATCATCGTCGAATTTCAAAAACCGACCATGTACAATTTGTTTTTGGCCCAAAAAAATGACCTGTGCAAAATTTCAGCTCAATCGGACATGATTTAGGGGTGTCTCAAAGATCTGAAAGTTTTGATTTTTTGATCCTCGAAAATCTTCCAAAGGGGGACTGAAAGAAATTTGAAAAATCCAATTTTTTTTGTCGAATCCAAATGTTGCATGAAACGTCGAGATCTGGTGTAATCCTGAAAATAAAATTTTTGGCAGAAAATCGACAAATATACAAATATACGAGGGTCGTTCAAAAAATAAGTTTCAGTGCCTCAGAAATCGCGGAAAAATAAAGTTGGGACAAAAAACAAGAATTTTTCTACATAATCGCCATAACGTTCGAGACATTTTTCATAGCGTGGCACGAGTTTTTCTATTCCGAGCGCGAAGTGCGTAGCGTCCAACTTTTTGAAGTACAATGTAACTGCGTCACGAATTTCTTCAGTGTTATCGAATCGTTGACCGCCGAACGCCTGTTTCATCACCGTACTATTGTGAAGTTTTGGACCGATTAAGAACAAAAGGCCAGGTTTATTGACGAAAGGAGTGTTCCTCATCCACGATAAGGCGCGACCCCATTCTGCTCGCGTAACTCAAGAGCAAATGAAAAAATTCAAATGGACTGTGTTCGAGCATCCTCCTTACTCCCCAGACCTCGCCCCTAGCGACTATCACTTATTCCCGGTGATGAAACAGGCGTTCGGCGGTCAACGATTCGATAACACTGAAGAAATTCGTGACGCAGTTTTTTTCCCCCCCTGTTGGGTGTGAACCACTGCGTCCATTATTTTGAACTATTGTGGTATACCCCTTTTTTATACTTCACTTCAAGCTTATCTACTACTTATTGATGAAAGAGTAGACTGAAAGCTATAGCGTGATAGGTGCCAATCAGGAATAATCTGTTTGATAAAATTTATAATCCTGATCGGCGACGCAAACCAAATTTCCTTGGACTCCAGAATAGCCTTATCAAGGTGTTGAAGTCTGCGTCTAGTTAGAGCTCCGCATTTACAGAGCAAATGTTCCGAGGTTTCGCTTTCGGCATTACAAAAGCGACATATATCATCTTGTGTAAAACCTATGTTCTTAATATGGTATTTACTCGGGCAGTGTCCTGTTACAAGACCAGTGAATGTGCTGAAGTCTATCTTACTAAGGCTTAGCAGCTGTTGAGTAATTTTAATACTCGGCGTAATGAATTTTTTCGCCTGTTTAAGTTTTGCAGCCATCCAATTGGCTGTCACTTCCCGGTCTTCCCATTTTTCCAGCTCACTTTTCAACACAAAGTCGGAGAGTCCACAGAATGGTTCTGGACCAGTGAATGGTGAGTTTGAGCCGTTCCTGGCAAGTTCATCTGCTCACTCGTTGCCCTCTATACCGCAATGGCCAGGAATGCAGTACAATCGTACCGAACTTATCTGACTTTATTGCCGTAAAAGGGAAATGCATTTTTGAAGAGCACTTGAAGGCATTTAGAGCTTTAAGTGCCGCTTGACTGTCAGAGAATATGCAGATGTTAGCATGTCTATATTTTCTTTTGAGGCAGACATTTAGACGTTCTATTATTGCAGCTATTCTTTCCTGAAAAACTGTTGGCCAGTTTCCCATAGCCACAGAGATTTTTGTTCTGGGACCATATACTCCAGCACCTGTTCTGATACCCATTTTCGACCCATCAGTGTAGAACATGATTGAACCATTACGAACGTTGGGGCCACCTTCATCCCATACTGAGCGAGAATGTTCGATCCCTCTGTATGGAATAACGTAATTTGTCCTAGGCTCCATCCAATCATTCTTCATCTCTGAGGCTGGTCCAATGGGTAAAAGATTCAAGATGCTCAAGTGACCAGGTTTGTCCCCGTCTAGTATTTTTTTTCCATATTTTATGCTTTAGATAGCTTTTTTAGCCTCTAGCTGAACATATTGGTTCAAAGGTACCAGATGAAGGATAGCCTCCAATACCTTTGAGGGTGTACTTCGCATTGCTCCAGTAAAAGTAACGCATGCTAGTCGTTAGAGTTTGTTTAGCTTTTTTGTAGCTACAGTCTCCTTAGTCTTTGGCCACCATACAAGTGAGATTCAATAATCAGCAAGGGCAACTCAGCTCTATGGGCATGCTCTAAAATGATAGGAAGAACATGGGGCCTTAAACCAAAATGGTTATGTGGGTTTACACTACTTCAACAAGTCTCCATATCGAAGGAATGTGCTCTAGTATCAGGCAGAGATGCCTTAAAAATCTCGATTAGAGGTGGAATTAGTTTTGATTCTCCATTTTGAATCAGGACTGGAAAAATTCCATCTGCACCTGGAGATGTGTAAGGTAGAAAGGATCTCACCGCATTAACTACTCTGGCTCTCGTGGCGACTAACCTATGTGACTATGTGAGCGACATCCTTTGCACTTTCATTTATTGTGGGGTGCAAGTTACATCGTACTTCAAAAAGTTGGACGCTACGCACTTCGCGCTCAGAATAGGAAAACTCGTGCCATGCTATGAAAAATGCCTCGAACGTTACGGCGATTATGTAGAAGAAAATAAAATAAAACGTAGATTACGAAAATCACCTTGTTTTTTGTCCTAACTTTTTTTTCCGAAATTTCTGAGGCACTGAAATTTATTTTTTGAACGACCCTTGTACAAATATACAATACAAAAATAAACAAAATGTACATGGTCGGTTTTTGAAATTTGACATGACCATGTTCGCTGCCACCCTATGGAAGCTATTAGCCCACGCTTAGACCTTTTAAGCCTATAAAATCCGCACCGAACGGAAGAATTTGTTCGGTGCGGAATATATAGCCTTTGCTAAATAGAGCGTACAGACATTAGCAGCAGGCATTCCAGGGTTGTTATTGCAAATTACAATAATTTCCATTCATAGTATAGGAAAACAATCTCGGTATCCTCGAAGACGATTCTGTCTCAGGAATAACCCTCCTGTCGACGGCAACAGCTTGTTTCGTGGCACAGCAAAACAAACAAAAACACACACGCTGTGATGGAACCCTTCCAAATGGAGTGATAAAAACAAACAAACACGTGCATGTGATAAACTTCAGATCATTCTCTTCAATGTGAATAGTGACAATTTATTTCGAAACACTTTCCAAACGAAACACACTTTGGCAGATGCCAACGGATGGCACAAAAAACACCATTACACACGCACACTCTCGCTGAGCCTTTACTTACCAGGACAGCTTGTTTTACACCTTGCAGGATAAGGCCATACATTCTGTTAACTATCGCTTGTATTCTTTTTGGTTTCGTGTTGCTGGTTGAAGGCAATTAGAATAAAGGCCGCATAAATTCCAATTATTAGCAAAAGCTATTTCAAATTTGCACTAGCTATTTGAGCACGTTTGAACGCTAGTCCATGTATAGGTTCCTGGATGTCACAGCTGTTCTTGCAGCGTTGAGCTTATTTCGGTTTCGGGCTCTGCAAAACAATCCAGTGATAAACAGTGTATCAGTTGAGACAGAAAGGCTTCGGAAAGCTAAGAATGTATAGCGTGTGGAAAAATATCTAATTAGCCGAAAGAAAAAACCGTCCCATGATGTGTCCTTATTGACATGTACAATTCCAAGAATGCAGAACGAAATATGGTGAACTGAAACATAACAGAGAATAGCATCCTTTCATAGCAGAGATTGATTCGGTTTCGTTTGGGAACATAATGTACTCCCTACACAAGTAGGAGTGCTGCATGCGAACATTTTAACACTTATTACAACTGATCCTATCGATATCCGATATCCTCGGGTATCGTACGAGATCTGTTCAAAAAGTATCGCGACTTTCGAATTTACGCGGGCTACGTATATTCGATTCTATTTTTTTTGTGGCATTATGTTGGTACTCATGTCTCTCACTTATGCTGACAAATACGGCTATTTTGAATGTTCAGTTAATTTTTGACAACTGCTTTTCTTACACGTGGTTCATCTACGATTTTCGCGTATTGCCTATCTCTAGAAAAATCCCTTCGTAGCGCTGAAGCAAATTCGGCTATGGCTATGGAAATGCTCAATGGAATAGGATAGAGTGGTCCACAAATAATATTTCTTGAAAAACAAATATTAATCCAAATTATTAGCAGTAGTAGTTGTTTTCAATTTCTTGATTTTTACACTAACATTTCCCGAGAAGTTACCGGTAAGTTTCTTCGTTTTTTCACAAAAATTAATGGTTTGTTCTGCAAAAACGGTTGCAAATTTATTATTCAAAGTATTGCCCATCGCCAGTCACAACTTTTTCCCATCTTTCTGGCAATTCACGGATCCCTTTGTGGAAATAATCGACCAGTTTGTCGACTAACCACGAATCGATTCAATTTTTGATCATCAACATTGGAGAAGTGCTGGTCAACCAGGGCATGTTTCATCGATCGAAAAAGGTAGCAATCGGACGAGGCAATGTCTGGAGAATACGGCGGGTGGGATAGGACCTCCCATTTCAGCGTTTCCAAGTATGTTTTGACCGGATTCGCAACATGCGGCCGAGCATTGTCGTGCTGCAAAATAACTTTATCGTGTCTTTGCTCGTATTGTAATCCGGTATCATCAGATGAATATTTTTGATGCGCTTTATTCCGTAAAGTAGAGAATTGTTGAGTTTAATTCCAAATATAAAACGAGGAAAGTTAACGTTTGTTGGTTCGATCATGCCATAGGAGTTTTCTCTCAGTTGTAATGCGAAATATGTAATTTAATCCTGGATTCAAAACCCTCAATAATTGTATCAACAGTACGACTTGTCAAAACTCCGCCTGCGAATGGCGGATCTCTATAGTAGCATGTCCGAAAAAGAACCTGAAACTATTGAGAACCAGAGCAGTGGGTCCAAAGCCCCAAAAAAGGAGGATGGTTGTAATAGCTGTTATCCATGGTTATTATAGAAAGAAAGTAATGGATAAACCCCTAAGCCAAGGTGTTACGCGACCCGTGCCGAGGGTTGAATGGTATGGAGGGTTTCATCAAATACCTTGCCTATAACGGAGCCTGTGGAGCACCGGGGCGCCCTTCACAGTATTTTCCTCCCTTACTGAATTAAGCGGGTTACTGATGTAGCTGACCTTCTTTACCGCGCAACTCGTGGGACTCACATGAACAATCCTAACAAGCTTTTCGGGTTCCGGCAGCCTCTCCCTGAATAATGGAGACGAACAAAATGCTGGACAGAATAAAGTTTATTCAGGTGAACCTTCATCACGCCAAGGGAGCAAGCAGCGTCCTATGCAGAAGGTTCATTCACGAAACTTTGGATGTGGCTCTTATTCAAGAGCCTTGGTTCTATTATTCTAGGATTCGAGGAATCTCTACACAAAAATGTAAGCTTCTCTATGACAGCACACAAACTGCATCAAGAGCAGCAATTCTTATACGGGATAACATTAGGTATGTACCGATCACAGAATTTATCAACCGTGACATCGTGACAATTCAATTGGAGGTCCCAACGACCCGAGGAAAAACTGTTATCATCGTCGCTTCGGCTTATTTCCCAGGAGACAACGTCCTCCATTTGAAATTGGTATGCTGATACAACATTGTAAATTAAATAACAAACAATTCATCATAGGATGTGACGCCAATGCCCACCATACGGTCTGGGGCAGTAGCGACATCAATGTTAGAGGTGAATGTTTGCTCGAATATTTAATGTCAAATTATATTAACATTTGTAACCAAGGAAACGACCCAACATTTGTTAACTCTATTAGACAAAAAGTTCTTGATCTAACACTCTGCAGTTCTAAACTATCAGATAAGATAAAAATTGGCATGTGTCAAATGAAGAATCTCTATCTGATCATAAACATATAATGTTTAATTATAATTCTGGTGATCGTTTGATCGAACAATTCAGAGATCCAAGAAAAACAAAATGGGATAGTTATCATTCCAAACTTCAGGAGAAAATTTTGATATCAGTGGAAAGTATTACTTCCACTGAACAGCTTGAAATAGTTTCATCAGAATTTGAAACCAATATTAAATCCACCTTCGAAGAAAACTGTCCACTGAAGCAAAAAACTTCAAGTAAGGATGCATCTTGGTGGAACAAAAAACTTGAAAGGCTTAGAAAATTGTCTAGAAATCTTTTCAACGGAGCAAAAATTACCTCTGATTGGACAGATTACAAAAACTGTCTAACAGAATATAACAAAGAAATCCGTAAATCTAAGAGAAGGGATTGTAAGTTCACATGTGAACAGGTAGAAAGTTTACCTGTTGTAGCAAGACTTCATAAAGCCCTTTCTAAGGATCATACCAACGGACTTGGTAGTCTGAAAAAAGGAAATGGTCAATATACAACCGATTCCCAGGAAACACTTAGTATCATGATGGAAACACACTTCCCAGGCTCAATCCAATTGATTTCCGGACACGCACAGGTCTTCAGCACAGCTCAATCTTGTCTAATCAGAGACGAGAATAGAGCTAATGAATTGGCTAGGGCGGTCTTCACGAAGTCAAGGGTTGAATGGGCAGTGGATTCCTTGAAGCTCTTTAAATCTCCAGGACCAGACGAGATTCATCCGGTGCTGTTACAAAAAAGCAAGGATATCACTGTCCCTCTTCTAACGGAGATGTTTAGAGCTAGTATGGTACTAAGCTTCATTCCTAGTAAATGGCGAGAAGTCCGGGTTATATATATTCCCAAGGCTGGCAAACGTGACAGGACGACTTCCAAAGCGTATAGTATAGACCAATTAGTCTAACATCTGTAATCTTAAAAATGATGGAAAAGGTCATTGATCCCCATATCAAATCATCATATTTGAACAGGAGACCATTGAACAAATTTCAATTTGCCTACCAAGCATATAAATCAACTGAAACAGCGCTTCACACGTTAATTTCAAAAATAGAGAAGTCTTTTGATGCTAAAGAAATCTCACTTACAGTTTTTCTTGATATTGAGGGAGCATTTGACAATGCATCCTACAACTCTATAAATAAAGCTATGAAAAAATGTAGTTTTGACATGTGCATCTCCAACTGGATACATGCCATGCTAACCAACCGACTAATAACAGCTAAATTAGGAGGATCTACTCTAACAACGAAACCAACTAGAGGTTGACCTCAAGGAGGAGTTCTGTCTCCTCTGTTGTGGTCCCTAGTTGTCGACGATCTTCTTAATAACCTAGCTAATTTAGGATACGAAGTCATTGGTTTTGCTGATGACATAATCATCTTAGTGAGGGGTAAATGTGAGTATACTATTCCTGGCTAGGTTCCTGGATGTCACAGCTGTTCTTGCAGCGTTGAGCTTATTTCGGTTTCGGGCTCTGCAAAACAATCCAGTGATAAACAGTGTATCAGTTGAGACAGAAAGGCTTCGGAAAGCTAAGAATGTATAGCGTGTGGAAAAATATCTAATTAGCCGAAAGAAAAAACCGTCCCATGATGTGTCCTTATTGACATGTACAATTCCAAGAATGCAGAACGAAATATGGTGAACTGAAACATAACAGAGAATAGCATCCTTTCATAGCAGAGATTGATTCGGTTTCGTTTGGGAACATAATGTACTCCCTACACAAGTAGGAGTGCTGCATGCGAACATTTTAACACTTATTACAACTGATCCTATCGATATCCGATATCCTCGGGTATCGTACGAGATCTGTTCAAAAAGTATCGCGACTTTCGAATTTACGCGGGCTACGTATATTCGATTCTATTTTTTTTGTGGCATTATGTTGGTACTCATGTCTCTCACTTATGCTGACAAATACGGCTATTTTGAATGTTCAGATAATTTTTGACAACTGCTTTTCTTACACGTGGTTCATCTACGATTTTCGCGTATTGCCTATCTCTAGAAAAATCCCTTCGTAGCGCTGAAGCAAATTCGGCTATGGCTATGGAAATGCTCAATGGAATAGGATAGAGTGGTCCACAAATAATATTTCTTGAAAAACAAATATTAATCCAAATTATTAGCAGTAGTAGTTGTTTTCAATTTCTTGATTTTTACACTAACATTTCCCGAGAAGTTACCGGTAAGTTTCTTCGTTTTTTCACAAAAATTAATGGTTTGTTCTGCAAAAACGGTTGCAAATTTATTATTCAAAGTATTGCCCATCGCCAGTCACAACTTTTTCCCATCTTTCTGGCAATTCACGGATCCCTTTGTGGAAATAATCGACCAGTTTGTCGACTAACCACGAATCGATTCAATTTTTGATCATCAACATTGGAGAAGTGCTGGTCAACCAGGGCATGTTTCATCGATCGAAAAAGGTAGCAATCGGACGAGGCAATGTCTGGAGAATACGGCGGGTGGGATAGGACCTCCCATTTCAGCGTTTCCAAGTATGTTTTGACCGGATTCGCAACATGCGGCCGAGCATTGTCGTGCTGCAAAATAACTTTATCGTGTCTTTGCTCGTATTGTAATCCGGTATCATCAGATGAATATTTTTGATGCGCTTTATTCCGTAAAGTAGAGAATTGTTGAGTTTAATTCCAAATATAAAACGAGGAAAGTTAACGTTTGTTGGTTCGATCATGCCATAGGAGTTTTCTCTCAGTTGTAATGCGAAATATGTAATTTAATCCTGGATTCAAAACCCTCAATAATTGTATCAACAGTACGACTTGTCAAAACTCCGCCTGTGAATGGCGGATCTCTATAGTAGCATGTCCGAAAAAGAACCTGAAACTATTGAGAACCAGAGCAGTGGGTCCAAAGCCCCAAAAAAGGAGGATGGTTGTAATAGCTGTTATCCATGGTTATTATAGAAAGAAAGTAATGGATAAACCCCTAAGCCAAGGTGTTACGCGACCCGTGCCGAGGGTTGAATGGTATGGAGGGTTTCATCAAATACCTTGCCTATAACGGAGCCTGTGGAGCACCGGGGCGCCCTTCACAGTATTTTCCTCCCTTACTGAATTAAGCGGGTTACTGATGTAGCTGACCTTCTTTACCGCGCAACTCGTGGGACTCACATGAACAATCCTAACAAGCTTTTCGGGTTCCGGCAGCCTCTCCCTGAATAATGGAGACGAACAAAATGCTGGACAGAATAAAGTTTATTCAGGTGAACCTTCATCACGCCAAGGGAGCAAGCAGCGTCCTATGCAGAAGGTTCATTCACGAAACTTTGGATGTGGCTCTTATTCAAGAGCCTTGGTTCTATTATTCTAGGATTCGAGGAATCTCTACACAAAAATGTAAGCTTCTCTATGACAGCACACAAACTGCATCAAGAGCAGCAATTCTTATACGGGATAACATTAGGTATGTACCGATCACAGAATTTATCAACCGTGACATCGTGACAATTCAATTGGAGGTCCCAACGACCCGAGGAAAAACTGTTATCATCGTCGCTTCGGCTTATTTCCCAGGAGACAACGTCCTCCATTTGAAATTGGTATGCTGATACAACATTGTAAATTAAATAACAAACAATTCATCATAGGATGTGACGCCAATGCCCACCATACGGTCTGGGGCAGTAGCGACATCAATGTTAGAGGTGAATGTTTGCTCGAATATTTAATGTCAAATTATATTAACATTTGTAACCAAGGAAACGACCCAACATTTGTTAACTCTATTAGACAAAAAGTTCTTGATCTAACACTCTGCAGTTCTAAACTATCAGATAAGATAAAAATTGGCATGTGTCAAATGAAGAATCTCTATCTGATCATAAACATATAATGTTTAATTATAATTCTGGTGATCGTTTGATCGAACAATTCAGAGATCCAAGAAAAACAAAATGGGATAGTTATCATTCCAAACTTCAGGAGAAAATTTTGATATCAGTGGAAAGTATTACTTCCACTGAACAGCTTGAAATAGTTTCATCAGAATTTGAAACCAATATTAAATCCACCTTCGAAGAAAACTGTCCACTGAAGCAAAAAACTTCAAGTAAGGATGCATCTTGGTGGAACAAAAAACTTGAAAGGCTTAGAAAATTGTCTAGAAATCTTTTCAACGGAGCAAAAATTACCTCTGATTGGACAGATTACAAAAACTGTCTAACAGAATATAACAAAGAAATCCGTAAATCTAAGAGAAGGGATTGTAAGTTCACATGTGAACAGGTAGAAAGTTTACCTGTTGTAGCAAGACTTCATAAAGCCCTTTCTAAGGATCATACCAACGGACTTGGTAGTCTGAAAAAAGGAAATGGTCAATATACAACCGATTCCCAGGAAACACTTAGTATCATGATGGAAACACACTTCCCAGGCTCAATCCAATTGATTTCCGGACACGCACAGGTCTTCAGCACAGCTCAATCTTGTCTAATCAGAGACGAGAATAGAGCTAATGAATTGGCTAGGGCGGTCTTCACGAAGTCAAGGGTTGAATGGGCAGTGGATTCCTTGAAGCTCTTTAAATCTCCAGGACCAGACGAGATTCATCCGGTGCTGTTACAAAAAAGCAAGGATATCACTGTCCCTCTTCTAACGGAGATGTTTAGAGCTAGTATGGTACTAAGCTTCATTCCTAGTAAATGGCGAGAAGTCCGGGTTATATATATTCCCAAGGCTGGCAAACGTGACAGGACGACTTCCAAAGCGTATAGTATAGACCAATTAGTCTAACATCTGTAATCTTAAAAATGATGGAAAAGGTCATTGATCCCCATATCAAATCATCATATTTGAACAGGAGACCATTGAACAAATTTCAATTTGCCTACCAAGCATATAAATCAACTGAAACAGCGCTTCACACGTTAATTTCAAAAATAGAGAAGTCTTTTGATGCTAAAGAAATCTCACTTACAGTTTTTCTTGATATTGAGGGAGCATTTGACAATGCATCCTACAACTCTATAAATAAAGCTATGAAAAAATGTAGTTTTGACATGTGCATCTCCAACTGGATACATGCCATGCTAACCAACCGACTAATAACAGCTAAATTAGGAGGATCTACTCTAACAACGAAACCAACTAGAGGTTGACCTCAAGGAGGAGTTCTGTCTCCTCTGTTGTGGTCCCTAGTTGTCGACGATCTTCTTAATAACCTAGCTAATTTAGGATACGAAGTCATTGGTTTTGCTGATGACATAATCATCTTAGTGAGGGGTAAATGTGAGTATACTATTTCCAATAGAATGCAAACAGCCCTTAACTACACACTCAAATGGTGCAACTTGGAAGGACTGAGTATTAATCCTTCAAAAACAGTCATAATTCCATTTACCAGAAAAAAAAGTATAAGATTCCACCTCTTAGATTGGGAGGTGTACAATTGGAGCTTTCAAAACGAACCAAATATTTAGGTGTCATACTCGACCAAAACCTAAATTGGAACGACCAACTGGAGTATGCAATATCTAAAGCCCAGACTGCTCTCTGGAGTTGTAGTAGTATATTCGGGAAAAAGTGGGGACTAAAACCGAGAATGATTCACTGGATTTACTCGGCAATTGTGAGACCCAGACTAACATATGCTTCGCTAGTGTGGTGGCCTAAAACTACACAAATATCAGCTCAGAAAAAGTTCGATAAACTACAACGTCTGGCATGCCTATCAATAACTGGAGCAATGCCTAGCGCACCTTCCAAAGCCCTAGATGCTCTTTTATACCTTCTACCCTTGCACCAATATGTGCAACTTGAAGCGGAAAAAGGTGCTCTTAGGCTGAAACGTATAAAACATTTTCTAGAAGGAGATCTCACAGGGCATTCACAAATCCTGAAAGATTTTCAACTGAACACTATAGTAAGCATGAATGAAGACTAGATGGAAACAAAGACTAACTTCAGTGTTCCCTCCAAAGTGATTGAATTCAATCGCAACGAATGGGAAGAAGGTGGCCTCAAAACTCGTCCAGGATCACTCGTGTTTTATACCGATGGATCTAAAATCGGTAAATCTACGGGAGCTGGTTTTACTGGACCAGGAATCGATATGTCAATTCCAATGGGGCAGTGGCCTACAGTTTTTCAAGCAGAAATACAAGCTATTCTAACATGTACAAATATTTGGTTCCTTCCCTGATCTCTTCGGAGAAGGACGTGTTTTTCTTTCGCTGCAAAGTGGAAATGAAGTATCAAGTTTTTTTTTTCTATAACTCTTTTGCTACCTGTTTAAAAAAAAGTGTTTTTACAGGCATACATACTCGCCAGCACCTAGGATCTAAACCGTGCACCCATTGACTACCTGGACTAACTTCGTCACCGGCTAGCAGTCAGCTACCCAGCTTGTTGGAGTTACTCTTCGAAAACAGGTAGGCTAAGTTCTGCTATTTGCTTTTCCTTCCTGTTGTTATCGTCCTCATTAACAAGAAATTAATATCTTGCTTTCACAATGGAAGTGGATGTTACTAAACACCACAGTCCCCCCGCCCCTCCTATTCCTAATAATGAATCAACTACCCCGGAGCCGGGGAACCACGATCCACCATCAAAAACAGCTCCTCGGATTAATCCTATCCTGAAGATTCCGATGGACCTTACCATGTTTATTTTCGCCTCCGCCAGAAAGCTCTGCGAATTTTGACAATAGCCAGAGAACTCAAAAAGAATTTCAGCACGGTCGATTCGATAAAACTTATTAGACAGAACAAGCTTCGCGTGGTTGTCAAAGACCGCAAGCAAGCCACTGAGATTACGCAATGCAAACTTTTTACGGAGGAATATTTTGTTTATATTCCTTCAAAAGACGTTGAAATTGATGGTGTCATCACCGACCCTAGTCTAACGTGTGATGAAATATTACACGAAAGAAAAGGTCGATTCAAGAATGCCAGTATTGATCATCTGAAGATACTTGCTTGCAAGAAATTGCATTCGGTATCTCATTCCGAAAAAGGGAAAGAGTACTTCGAATCAGATTCGTTTCGAGTAACCTTTCCCGGAAAAGCTCTTCCACAATTTGTGGAAATTGAAAAGGTTTTGCTTCCGGTGCGCCTTTACGTACCCAAAGTGATGAGCTGTATAAAATGCAAGCAATTGGGGCATACAGACTCCCACTGCAGAAACAAGATACGTTGTGCAAAATGTGGGGGGATGCATGAGGATAAATCATGCTCTGAAGATGTCGATAACTGCATTTTCTGCAAAGGAGAAGTTCACGATCTTTCTGCGTGTCCAGCGTTTAAATCGCGGGAAGCAAAAGTTAAGAACTCTCTCAAACAACGATCCAAGTCGACCTAAACGATGATGATGCTGAAATGCTCAAAAGGGCTGTTGCAAAAGAGACCCCTAATTCTGGAGCACAAGAGAACCCTTATGCAATTCTGCCAACCAATGATTGTGAAAATTTTGCTTCCATTGAAGAAGCATTCATGTCAATACCGGGAGGCTCAACGAAAAGAAAAAATTCTGCTCCTCTTACTCCTCCGACTCCTCGTAAGAAGCAAGAAAACGTTAAACCAATTGAGAAATCCTCTGGAAGTGATAAAACTCCAAAACGTCTACTTTATCGTTAGATTGTATGTGGGAAGTAATCCAAGATCCTCATGGTAGCGATCACTTACCAATCCTTGTTTCTATTGCCAATGAGATGTGTCCACAGAAATTGGTCGAAGTTGTATACGATCTTACCCATAATATTGACTGGGAGAAATTTGCTAGTATTATATCAGAGAGCATCAATTCGACTCCTGAACTTCCACCTCTAGAAGAATATGATTTCATTGCTAGTTTGATTTACCACACTGCCATTCAAGCTCAAACGAAACGTTTCCCTGGTGCAAAACTTCGCCGACGCCCTGGTGCTCCTTGGTGGGACAAAGAGTGCTCGGATGCTTATTTCAATAAATCCTCTGCTTTCAAAATTTTTCGTAAAAATGGCTCAATGGAAAATTTTGATAAGTATGAACTTTTGGAGACCAAATTCGAAAATCTTATTGGAGCGAAGAAACGCAGTTATTGGCGACGATATGTCAATGGTTTGTCAAGGGAAACATCTATGAGTACCCTGTGGAACACAGCCAGGTGTTTGCGAAACAAAAACCATACAAACGAAAACAAAGAGTATTCAGACCGATGGATTCTTGATTTTGCCAAAAAAGTATGTCCAGATTTTGTTCCTGCAGAAGACATATCTCGTAATACATCGTCTTCCAATAGTAATAACGAGACATTGTTTTCTATGACTGAATTCTCACTTGCACTTTTTTCGTGCAATAATTCAGCTCCTGGTTCCGATGGAATCAAATTTAATCTTTTGAAGAACCTTCCAAACGTCGCTAAGAAACGTTTATTAAGGTTATTTAATAAGTTTATTGAGCAAAATATTGTCCCTATCGAGTGGAAACAAGTGAGAGTAATAGCCATTCAAAAACCGAATAAGCCAGCTTCCCACCATAACTCATACAGACCAATTGCCATGCTATCTTGCATCCGTAAGTTATTGGAAAAAATGATACTCCGACGTTTAGACGAATGGGTTGAAGAGAATAACTTTTTATCAGATACGCAGTTCGGTTTCCGCAAGGGCAAAGGGACAAATGAATGTCTTGCGTTACTTGCTTCGGAAATTCAGACGACCTTTGGTAATAAAAAACTGATGGCTTAGACATTAAAGGGGCGTTTGACTCAGTATCAATAAGAATTTTATCCGATAAACTTCACAACCATGGATTTTCACCAATTTTAAACACCTTTTTGTTTAATCTGTTATCCGTAAAGCACATGCACTTTTCTCATGGAAATTGTGCCGTTTCTAGGACTAGCTACATAGGTCTCCCTCAAGGTTCTTGCTTAAGTCCTCTTCTGTATAATTTCTATATTAATGATATAGATGATCATCTTGCAGATGGATGTTCTTTGAGGCAACTGGCAGATGTTAGTGTTGTATCCATATCAGGTACTAGAACTATTGATTTGCAAAGACCGCTGCAAATTTCCTTAAATAATTTATCTACATGGGCTGTGAATCTAGGTATTGAATTCTCAACTGAGAAAACAGAAATGGTTGTATTTTCTAGGAAGCACCAACCTCCCGAACTTCTGCTTCAATTGTTCAACAAAACCATCGTTCAATCCACAAGCTTCAAATATCTTCGAGTTTGGTTTGATGCTAAATGTACATGGGGAAAACATATTGCGTATCTGAATAAAAAATGTCAACAGAGAACAAATTTTCTCCGGACAGTTATTAGAACATGGTGGGGTGCTCATCCAGAAGACCTAATACGGCTGTACAAAACTACAATTCTGTCAGTCATGGAATATGGTTCGTTTTGTTTCCGTTCGGCTGCTAAAACCCACATCATTAAACTGGGGAGGATACAGTATCGTTGCTTGCGTTTAGCCTTAGGGTGCATGCAATCAACACACAACATGAGCCTTGAAGTCTTGGCAGGTGTTTTACCATTGCAGGTTCGGTTTTGGGAACTGTCCTATCGCTTCTTAATCCGAAGCGAAATCATGAACCCATTAGTAATTGAGAATTGTAAGAAGCTTCTCGAGTTGAACCAACGGTCGAGATCCATGGATCTGTACTCTCATTACATTTCTCAAGAAATAAAACCTTCAGCAGTCAATAATGTAAGCTTTCCGAACTTTTGCAGATCTTCCGTTGATTTCGATCTTTCTATGAAGGACGAAACTCGAGACATTTCAGATCATCTTCGATCATCATTAATCCCTAATATTTTCGCTTCAAAATATAACCATATCAATTCTTCAAGAATGTTTTTCACTGATGGTTCAAGAATCAACGGATCCACTGGTTTTGGTATCTTTAATGAACATTACACTAGCTTTCATAAACTTGAAGACCCTTGTTCAGTGTATGTTGCCGAACTGGCTGCAATATATCATGCAATTAAGACCATTGAGTCCTTACCACCTGATCACTATTTTATTTTCTCGGATAGTCTTAGCAGTATACAAGCCATTCAATCCTTTAAACAACAGACGAAAGCATCATATTTTCTTATCGAAATTAGGAATGTATTGAACTCTCTTGTTGATAAAAGTATTCGAATCACTTTCATTTGGATTCCTTCCCATTGCTCTATTCCTGGTAATGAGAAAGCGAATACACTCGCAAAGATGGGTAGTATGCAGGGCACAGTTTTTGAAAGACAAATAGCGTATCAGGAATTATTCTCCATTTCCCGACAGCAGTCACTCACCAGTTGGCAAAACCAATGGAACAGAGATGACCTTGGGAGATGGCTATACTCTATTATCCCCAAAGTTTCAACGAAGGCCTGGTTTAAAGGGTTAGATCTTGACAGAAATTTTATTAGAAATATGTCCAGATTGATGTCCAATCATTCCGCGCTAAATGCGCATCTCATCCGCATAGGTCTTGCTACTAACAATTTATGCAATTGTGGTCAAGGATATCATGACATCGAGCACGTTGTTTGGTCATGTAATGAATTTTGCAATGAAAGAATTAAACTGGTTGCCGATTTAGAGGCTCAAGGAGTACACTCACGCCTAACAGTTCGCAATATCATAGCTACTCGCGACCCTAATTTTATGTTCCCCATATATGTCTTCCTAAGAAGCGCTAATGTTATTATTTAGGTCACATCTCCTGTCCATTCTCCCTTCCTTTCCTATTACACAAGCAGAACTTAGTACCCGTTGAGATAAGATCATTACAGGAGCTATTAACATAACAAGGAGGCACTCACTACCAAAGGATACCGTTGCTACATCAACTGGCGATGTAGTTGTTACGACCCACCACAGGCACTGTTCAAGACAAGGATAATACCGACGAGGCAACGAAGGAATAATTTTTTTTTATATATTGCACTGTAGTTTTAGCTAATTAGACTTAAGTTAATAATTATGTAGTTATAATATATTCAAATAGTTTTAAAATGTATTGCTTGATGGTGGCTCTTTATCCACTTGAGCCTAATTAAATCAATAAAGGAAAAAAAAATAAGAGAAGAAATGGATGAAGTACATAAATGGATTGATGCAATCTGGAATAACGTTTGGGCGTTTGGGCGTTTGGGATGAGAAGGAAAATAAAATAAACAAAAGTTATTGGAAGCGATAATTGATCTATTATAATTAATTGTAAGGCAAATTTATGGCCTGAATTATATGTCCCATTCCTATGTCGTTATGTTGTAGTTATTTGATTTCTTAATAATTTTAGTAATAATGTATCCAAACATTGAATGTTCCAAATCAACTCTAGTCCTCTAACCGAACACTAACAGTTACTTATTTTTCCGGCACTTTTCAAATGCACTAATAATAATATCGTGTGATATTTTTATACCATTATGTGTCAGCACAGATGAGCCAATTACACGACCCTAATGATGTCTGATTAAGCCAATCAATTTAATAAAAAAACCGCCTCAATACACAGAACAACACAAAGAACACTGTCTAGCTACCGAAGGTTAGAAATCTCACCTGTACAAAGTGTTGGACACTCTCCAGCAGCATACCGTACATCTTGCCAATATTTCTTATCGATGCGGCCCCAGCTTGGGTCGATCTTCCTCAGTGTATAGGCGACAATATGATTTTTTTTGCCTACTGCTCTCGATTGTATTTCACACAACATTCACATTTCACTAGCCTTAGACTGTGTCATCACTCCGTACACTCTTCCCGGGCTTAGGCCCCACGGCTGGCTTTCTCACGAGATGTCCGTCTGTCCGAATAGAATTTATTTTTAGCAACGCGTCGTCGCCACTCTTTTCTTCTCGAATTGATACTCCATACGCGGCAGTCTATCAGATTTGGTACCCCACATCTGTCCCTTCACATCCGAGCATCTGTGACATTCTAATTAGCATTATTTTGACCTCTCTCGCGGTCACCGTGTGTTTGTTTTTTTTTTTTTTTCTCTAGAGAATATCACTTTTACGTTTTACTATGCTTTGCTGGTCGTTTGCGTAGAATGTAGAATGATAAAAAACCCATCACTCTAATTGCGAAAGATGAGTATTGTCGGAAAACAGGATGGAAATTTTGTAAAACTTAAACATAAATTTTGGAAGTAATAAAAAGAAAGTATATTCAAATTACTCAGAAAATTATTGAAATTTGAATATCAAATGGAAAATTTTGATTTTCCTGCTTTAGTATTTGAATAAGAATATATGTAATTCAGCTCGATGGTAAAACCAGGTTTCCCATTCTGTAAACATTGACGATAGTTTCTTCCTAAGATAAAGTCTTTAAAAAATGCTAAATTGTTTCTAAGCATCGAATATAATAAGCATATGACAAACCATTCATGAAAATGTTCTAGTGTTTTCATGAGACTTGTTTTCCTAAACTTGTTCTCAATATTTTCAGTAGATAGTGGAATATAATATTATATAAATTATGAACGAAACAAGTTCCGTTATATCAGATTTTTTATAACCACCTAGAGAAAAAAAACTGACTAAACAAGTCATAAAAACTTACAGTTTGTTCTCTATTTTATATTTTCCGGATGATCTTACTTACACTTCCTGTCTGTGTATTCTCTAGACTCACATTACACTCAGAAGGAGGATGTCATTGAATTTGTCGCCCCACAGTATGAATCCAAAATATCCACCCAACCGTTTGGGGTGCAAACTTCTATTTACATTGTTGGCCGCTTGCTGACCCAGTCAGCTTTAATCTTCGAATTTCTCGAAACGTGAGACAGTTTGAACCAGAGTTGAACTCTACCTGTTTTGATAAAGAACAGCTATTGGGGGGGGAGGGGGGGGTGGAGGGGGTGATTTTGGGGTTTCACAATACCATTGTATTTCATCCATCTTGTGTGTATCCCTTGACGATAATCAATTATCGCAGGTTATTGCCTATCATTCCATTTGCTGTTTGTTGCCACCCACGAGTGGTTTAGAGTCAAGCAAAAAATAATTACTCCACGTATCAAGGTAGAAGAAAAGTAGAAGTAAGCATGGGCAACAGTAGATGGATTTTACTCAGCTATTCATCATCCACCGACTGAATGAGAATGATTAGCATTGAGTAAGATCCTTCATCCCTCCCCCAACAATTGTGCCGTCTTTGTATGCCTCAGGATACGATTGGGAAATACAGTATCGCTGAAGAAAGAGATTAAATTTCGCTGAAGCGAGTTTTGTTGACTTCAGGATGAGGATTGCTAAACGTTGAAACCAATCGTAACCGAATCCATCAATGTTCATGAAATCAAGCTAAATGTGAAGTTCTCAGAAATGTCAATCGGAGAAATATTGCAAATTCGGTGAGCGAAATAAACATTTAGTAGGAACAACATATTTTCCACCAGTAAAATCCCATATTTGCAGTATAAACAGTAAAACTCGTTTACATGAGATGTTGAGAAAATATTTATACATCTTCAATGAGGGCGGCGAGTGAGCTTCTAAAACATAACATTCCTGTTCAGAAGCAGTTCTCATTTTCGAAACCGAGGAATAAATCCCCCTACTCACAGTCAAGACGCTCGCAGGGCTGCCTGAATTTACCACCCCTTTGGGAGCATCCCCACTTGAAGTGCGAAGCGGATATAAACATTCCAGACTTTATTCGAGCGGAAAACCATGTAGAGAGGTGTATCGGCGGTGCTTCAAGTTTGCGCACAAATAAAACCGACAAACGTAGGTTTAGAATGGTATCTTTCTTCCTTTCTTTGTTTTTAAGAGGCTTTAAACTTTGCAGTTCATTCGCCTCTATAAGAATGGTATCTGCAGATGTTGAATAACGTTGTTTGTTATTGTTCTGTGCATTGAAACTCTGTTGTAGCATTCCTTTTGACGTAGGACTACGTCTAACCGGAAGATATAGGGGGTGAAATGGAAATCCAGGCACTGAACAAGTAGGAAAAAATGCAAGATTTGGAACGCTTATAACTAGAGCATTTCTCAATAGATCGCAAAGGTTTTTGCATCAATTGATAGGAAATATATCTACGCATCTATCATAACGAATAACATTTCATTTTTCTTGAGATAAATAATTAAATAATTGTGAAATATCAAGCCTTGTCAAAATGCACTATGTGCCCATTTTTGATTGGTCCATTTTGTGCTCCTCAAATCGTACCGACCAAAACGGGCAACCAGAGCAGCAGCGAAATAGAATGAAGCACGATTGGAAAGGAAAAAGAAAAAAATGAACGAAACATTGGTCGCAGTCTCACACATGCGTAATTCTCGAGCCAGCCAGTCAGCTTAAAAATCCCCTCTCCGCTGCCGTAACGATCATTCTCATCCGAACCGTACACCACATCGTTTCGCATCACCTCACATCAACAAACCAACACAAGCAGCCATGGTTGGATATGGCAAAGGAGGAAAAGTGAAGGGAAAGGCAAAATCCCGCTCGAACCGTGTTGATCTGGAGTTCCTCGCAAGGGTAGCTAGGCCGAGTGCGTTAGTACCAGTGCACCAGTCCACCTAGCCGGCGTTATATAGTTTCGGCCGCCGAAGTGATCGAGTTGGCTGGTAGAGCTGCTCGCGACGATAAGAAAAACCGCATTCAGAACAGAACACATCAAGACAACAACAGGCAGTTGCAGCGAGTGGCGAGTGGCAAACGCAATCGCAAAACGGCATCAGGTAGCAGAAGAAAAAAGTTTGTTCTTTATACAAACTGCTTTGGTGGCAAATCCAGAACAAGGCGGCATCGAGGGCGTTCGAAATGGTTTTTTTTCAAAACCACGAGTACTAAGTTTTCTAAATTGGAGCCATTCCATAAAACAAGGCGCTTTTCAGGGCCATTAAACCTTCCAAAAAAGAGTTTAGGAGATACAGTTCAATGCTTTCTAAAACATTATCCAAAATAATAATAAAACACAAATTGATTTTTTCATAATTTGTTTCCCAGGATCTGATGAGTATGTGAATTAGGCAGTTGTTCTGAGCTTATTGATAGTTGGGGACTTTCCTGATTATTCAATTTTCACCAATTCTTAAATTGTTTCCAGATTGAAAGTACAGTAATTTACAATTAGTTCGACATTTAGCTAATTGGACGGACTTATTTAGTTGGACATTTTTGTAAACATAGAGATCCAAATTATGACCCCACATTGAAAGTCGACACTGTACCACTGTCATCGTAAATGTTCAATTACAGGTTGAAATCGCCTCCAATGCGACACTGAGTGGCGCTTCGGCACGTCGCATTGAATGTAATTTACTGTAAAATATGTCACAAGCTGGATGGGAAGAAATTTTCCAACTGTGAAAGCTGTGGCGAGTGGCAAATGCAATCGCTAAACAGAAAGGTTTAGCCGAACAATATGGGGATATCGAGTGATAACAAAACAATAAACTCTTTAGATTGAAGATAATTTTGTGATCCTGAAAAGGACCCTTTTTAGCCTGCATGTGAATCCAACGAGCGAACAAATCGTAATGATTGTATTTTTCTTCTTCTTTCTTTGTTTTTAAGAGGCTTTAAACTTTGCAGTTCATTCGCCTCTATTGTATTTTTTTGCCATCGCTCCCTTTTAACGCTCATTCGTTCGTCTCGTTGGACTCGCCCCTTTGGCTGAGTCTGCCGATTTGTCTCTATCCTGTGAGTGTGTACCGCTAGAGTATAAAACACGCGGACCCCAAAAAAATATCTTATTTTCTTTCAAACCGTAAACCCGTGTGGTTGTACGGCATCGGCATCGTGGACGTAACAAAGGAGGACAAGTTAAGGGAAAGGCAAAGTCTCACTCGAACCGTGCAGGTCTCCAGTTCCCTGTTGGTCACATTCACTGATTGCTCCGCAAGGGTAACTAGGCCGAACGGATTGGTGCCGGAGCACCAGTATACCTAACAGCGATTATAGAGTTTCGGCCGTCGGAGTGCTCGAGTTGGCTTGCAAAGCTGCTCACGACAATCAGAAAACCCGCATCAAGAACAGAGCAGAGCGGTTCGGCGCTCATCAAGGCAACAATTAGTTTCAGTGAGTGGCAAAGTGTTTCTCCGGCACGTCGCATTAAATGTAATTTACTGAACAACATGTCACAAGCTGGATGGGAAGAAATTTTCCAACTGTGAAAGCTGTGGCGAGTGGCAAACGCAATAGCTAAACAGGAAGGTTTAACCGAACAAGATGGGAATATCGAGTGATAACAAAAACACAACACCAAAGGTTCTTTTCAGAACCATCAACATATTCATAAAGAGTAAACAGTAAACTAATCCATTTTTCAGGTAGACAGGTAGGTATTCACGAATTCAAAATAAAACAATATATTTAAAATATATATTTAACAAAAGCTGTCCCCTTTGTATAGTCCTACGTCACTCCGGTTATGTCCCCGACATTACCCACCCGTCTTTTTTCCTCCCACACCCATGCTTGTTTGAGTTGTTCTTTTTCGAGAACAAGCTT
Source organism: Toxorhynchites rutilus septentrionalis (assembly GCF_029784135.1). Lineage (NCBI taxonomy): Eukaryota > Metazoa > Arthropoda > Insecta > Diptera > Culicidae > Toxorhynchites > Toxorhynchites rutilus. The sequence continues at coordinate 76,669,676 of NC_073744.1, read as the reverse complement.
CGCGAAATCCTGTTGAACTCCTTGGAATTTACTACATGATAAAATTGTGCATGTCATCATTAAGAACCACCCTTTAGAGGTTGCGTTTTAAATTTCATAGCATCTCAGTCGTTTATATTAGAATGACAGAGGGTTGTGGCACACGAACGTTGATGTTTTGTCAGGATTTTTTGAAGATGGGAAAAAATAGCCCAGAAGCCGATTTTTCCTAATGAAAAACGATCTATTTTTCAAAACATATTTTCCTAACTAAATAAAAAAATTAATTTTGGAAAAAAAGATAGAAGCTGACTTGGTTAATGAGCGGCTGGCAATGTGCAAACTAGCGGCTAGCTAGTTTGCATTTTTAATATTGCTTCCAACGATTGAACGGATATTTTAGAACCATACCGTGGTTTGATTTGATTTCATATTCCTCCTGGGTATAGCGTGAGTCTAGGGAATACACAAGCAGGAAGTGTAAATAAGAGCATCCGGATAATAAAGTACAATGAACAAATTTCAAATATTTATGACATGTTTAATAAGTGTTCTTCTAGGTGGTGGTGATAAAGAATCTAACAAAACGAAACTTTTTCATTGATATTTTCTATTATACTCTACGTCCTAAATATTCGTGAACGAAGTTCAAGAGCAGATCTGATCTAGCACCATGGAGTTGAACGTTATCATGATAGAATATTACGACCTCGCATCCAGTCACATATTCGTATACGTTTATCGAAAGAATCATTTATTGTTTTTGAAAATCCCCATTGATATTACGACCCAGGATCCGCAGTTCATACTGCATGACATTCATTCGATTCCACAAAATACAGAGCACTGGTGCTAGTGATATCCATGCAAAACATCGACCGCGTTGACATAGCCAATAATCATTTCGAAGACTGGATTCGAACCAAAATTCAGAATTTTTTTTTTTTTTTTAAACATGATGGTTGGGGAGATGATTGGTGATTGAATTATCTGTGAATCTTGTGACATATCCTTGCAGAGCCTGTACAGCAAAATCCATCCATCTCCTCCTTCATTTTACGAGGGCTGTCCCTCGCTTTAGGCTTCCTTTCTATCTTTGAATTAGAAATATGCAAAACGATTCAATCTCCTGAGCAGCCATGTATTCGATAAAACGAATCAGTTCATTTGAACGGCTCAATGGAAGATATATAAGAAATAAAGTTCAAAACTGTTAATAGTAATATTTCATGCAATTACCCTGCCACCTGAGGCCTATTGCATAGTCGGAATTTCATTAATAAGATAAGTCTTGTAACTTGTAGATTCTTCTTTAATATGTTTAATACAGGTATATAAAATATAATAGCCAGTCAAATCTTATTGGAATATGATTAGCTAAATATATGTAATGGAATTACAAGTTTTTGCATTTCAAATGTATTTTCATTATAATTCATTATTCATGTCCAAACATTAAATATCATCATTCGTTTCTCCGTCATTTACGCCAATCTTTGGCATAAAGATCTTTGAAGGTCGTGCTAGAGCTCAATCATAAATTTTTAGGATTGTTAGACGACGTAGAACTGAAGGTAGAAGTATGTTTTGCAATTGAATTTTCCTGATATAAAAAATTATTGCAAAAACAATGAATGCTTTTTCTGCCGCTTGGATGAGCTACAATTGATTTTGCATATCCACCTGTGCTCGACCACGCCTTGTTACGTACCTTTTTTGTTTGTGTAGCGAAAAAAATGCCCAAACAATATGCCTTTTTGTTCGCAAATGCTATCGAGGACGCAGAGCTTCAATTTTCTTTGATCTTCGCGTTTTGTTACTTTCTTCGTTGACATTTTCAGTAAATAATAAAAAAAAACTCATTCAAAACAATGACACGATTTGTTGCTTTGGCTCCGTTATTCAACATGCATTGAAATTGCGTTATATCCCTTCATATCGTCAGCTCACTGAACTTCTACGCATACCGTTTGATGATTAGCTTTATTAGATTTGTGTGCTAACCCTACCCGTATTTCGAATGCTTATAACTCGAACATTTCTTAACAGATCGGAAAGATGCGTGCATCAATTGATAGGAAATATTTCTACGCGTCTATCACAATAAAATATAATTTTTCATTAGATGAACAATTGAATAACTGTAAAATGTCAAGCATTATCTAAAAGCCCCAACTGCCAAGTGTTGATTGGGCCGATTTACGGTTTCTCCAAAATCGATGTACCTGTGGAAATCCGCTTTGCAAATGTACATGCAAGTCGGGGGTATTTTTGTTCCCACCAAGCTGTGTTTCCCTAACACGGACTTCAAAATCAATGTGCCTGGGGAATCCGCTTTGTCAAAATACCGACATATTATTTTTGTTGTTTCATAGGGCTATCGTTTGTTTCCATTCGTTAATTTGAGCACTATTTACCTTGCAGCACCATTCATCTATCACTCGTTCGTTTTCTTTCCTCTTATACACCGCTTACCGTACACAGTTCGTTCTGAACTGTATACACAGTTCAGCCAGCGGTCAGTTCGTTCTGAACTGTATTATCAGTTCATCGTTCACCGTACATAGTTCGTTCTGAACTGGGTATACAGTTCATATGAACTGTTGCCCAGCAAAAAAGAACGGCAGTTCGTTCACTCTTTTTGGGGAACTAGTTCTTTTGATCACTTCATGAACGGTTTGCCCATCTCTACTTAAAACGTACTTTTAAACTGAGAAGCCTAGAAAAATCTTCATTTCAGATACTAGGGGTGAATGAACTTTCGCTGTTCGAGAACTACGTAAAATAATAATAATTTCAGTGGGAAATGTAAAATACATTTTTTTTGTTAAAATTTTTTTTTCGTGCCCGCAATATTTTTAGTCTTGTGCGTTATCACCACGGGATGACTTTCGCACTCGATTCCGCGGATAATAGAGACTTGGTATGGTATTCTGATTAAAAAAAACTTTTAAGTTAAACGGTTTAATTGTGATTAAACATAATAATGTACTAAAAGCTCGAAAATAATTAGGCAAGTAGCAGTTAGCAGTTATCACACCTCTCCTTCATTAGTCTAGGGCATTGATAAGACTAAAATAAAATCGTGGGGCATATGATGAAGTCGCCAATTGTGGATAATGGAAATCCAACGTGCCCCACGATTTTATTTTAGTCTTATCAATGCCCTAGACTAATAAAGGAGAGGTGTGATAACTGCTACTCATATTAATCGGGTTTTGAGAAAATATGCAGCCCGCTATTTGATAGTGACAGCCATCATAGATTTGCATTTCTTTGTGAGAGATCGGATCCCTTCTTAAAAATAAGATGAAATGTAAATACATATTAGATATAAGATAGGTTTAAGAATTGAGTGTGATGAGTGTGATTGAGAGTGTGAGTGTGATCATTGTCAACATATCCTCATATCCCCTCCTTTTCCTGAAGAAAATATGTCACCCTTCTAAACTCGAGTTGACCGCGAGTAATCGGTTTCCTATATTATTAACATTAGAATTAAGGAAAAATGTTTATATACTAGTAACAATACAGTAAGGAGTTCGGCTCCTTTAAACCTATGTAACTGAGCCTGTAAAAATAAACGATTTAAATAAAAAAAAAAAAATAGATTTGCATTTTTCATAAATAACGGTGTTCTACTAGTCAAGCCATTTCATTTGATACCCATATTAATGGGGTTTTGACACAATATGTAGTCCGCCATTTGGTAGTATTTTGATGGATTTACATTTTTCATAAATAACCGCGTTCTACTAGTCAATCCCTTTCATTTGATACCCATATTGATGGGGTTTTGGAAAACCCATATTGATGAGGTTTAAGAAAATATATAGACCGCCATTTTGTAGTGGCAGCCATCTTGGATTTGCATTTTTCATAAATAACTGTGTTCTACTAGTGAAGCCGTTTCATTTGACACCCATATTGATGGGGTTTTGGAAACCCCATATCGATGAAGTTTTGAGAAAATATGTTATCCGCCATTTTATACCGGCCGCCATCTTGGATTTTCAAGTTCATGAAATACGCAGTTTTCTAATGACTACAAAGATAAAGGTGTGTTCCAGATTTCAGATCAATCGGTCAACAGGAAGAGGGTCAAATTTCTATTAATGTGGGTCAGCGCTACAGACAAACATGTTACAAACATACAAACATACAAACATACAAACATACAAACATACAAACATACAAACATACAAACATACAAACATACAAACATACAAACATACAAACATACAAACATACAAACATACAAACATACAAACATACAAACATACAAACATACAAACATACAAACATACAAACATACAAACATACAAACATACAAACATACAAACATACAAACATACAAACATACAAACATACAAACATACAAACATACAAACATACAAACATACAAACATACAAACATACAAACATACAAACATACAAACATACAAACATACAAACATACAAACATACAAACATTGCCGTGGAGCTGCCGGCCTAGAATAGCGTTCCGGGTTTTTGGTCCCTGTCCCTGTCGTAAGAGGCGACTAATCGGGTGACAACGCGAGTAAGGGCGCGGTAAAGCCCTAGGGAGCTAGCGCGGGGGAAATACCGCGACACACAGTGAAGGAAGGAATGCCAACGGGCATATTAGGATCGACGCCAGTGAGATTCTAATTACGGCATACTGGTAATAACGACGCATGACTGATTTGGAATGATTTGGAAGAGACGCTATAGGGCTGACAGCCGCGCTATTCCGTTACTTTAGTAGAGCAGGGTGACACCTTCTTGAAACGGCTAGCGGGTTAATGGCGTGACTGCCTCCGTCCCGTTAAAAACCTGGCAGGCCTTCAGGTACGTTCAAAACTCGTTGATCGTGTGGGCTCAGATGTTGCATTCCTGTCTTGCGCTGATCCGGCTCTGAGCACGGTACCCCATGAAGGATCGTGCCAACCCTTTGCATGGCCTCCCTGCTTGCATAGACAACCATGGGATCACTTAAGCGACTGCACATTCCGAGTGGAGATAGCGGCCTGAAGGTGGGACCCACTTACATATGGAGTACACACAAAATACAATCGAAATCGAGAGCGAACAAGAAGACGTAAACATCTTCGCAAGAAGGGGACAGGTGATGAGATCACCGATTTTGAACCAATATCAGGTACCAAAATCCAACAACAGCAAAACCGCGGACGAGCAGCCAAGCCTGCATGTGAGAACTAAGCTGAGCGAAGCCATGAAGGCAAGTGAAGAACTCTACGAATACATCAAACCTCGTAGTAATGTTCATGCGGTGATAAGAACTCTTACCGTAAAAATAAGATCCGCGCTTGCGATAGCTGAACGTGAACAGCAGACCTGGCGGGCAAGAGCAGAAAAAGCGGAGAATGCTCTGAAAGAAGCTGTGCAGAGTAAGGCAAAGGAAGTGATCTTGACACCGACGGTAGACTCTACCCCACTAACCGCAAAGAGGAGAAGACAAACTCCAGAAGAAAAGAAGGAGACGAAAAAACACAAAGATGGCAGTGAAGGTGCTAGGGGTGAAAATAAGAGGCAGAAACCAGAAGCTCTTATTGTGAGCGCAGCGGGGGTTGCGACCTATGCCGAGATCCTGCGGAAGGTGAAAGAAGATCCCTCCTTACAGAATCTTGGGGAAAACGTGGCCAGGATAAGACGAACACAGAATGGAGAAATGTTGTTTGAATTGAAGAAGAACCCAACGATTAAAAGTTCGACATATAGAGAGCTAGTCGAAAAATCTCTGGGAGAAACGGCGAAAGTTAGGGCTCTTTCCCAAGAGATAGCGATCGAATGTAGAAATCTGGATGAGATCACAACAGACGACGAGCTGAGAGAAGCCCTGAACGAACAGTTCGAACTTAGCGATGTCTCCTTAACAATTCGACTGAGGAAAGCATTTGGAGGTACACAAACAGCAGTGATAAAACTGCCAAGAATCGCAGCAAGAAAACTGCTAGAGACTGGCAAGATAAAAGTTGGATGGACGGTGTGCCCTCTAAGGGCTATTCAGCAAATGATGAGATGCTTTAAATGCATGGACTTTGGCCACCAATCTAGAAACTGCAATGGACCTGATAGATCGGACTCTTGCTTAAGATGCGGTAATAAGGGGCACTTAGCGAAAATGTGTACTAAGCCTCCAAGATGCATGCTCTGTACGACGGAGGTAGATAACGATCACGTCACCGGAGGCTCGAGATGCCCATTCTTTAAAAGAGCGCTGGCAGCAACAAGTAAATGGAGGTAACACAAATAAATCTCAACCACTGCGACACGGCACAACAATTGCTATGGCAAGCCGCATATGAAATCAAATGCGATGTGGCGATCATAGCAGAGCCGTATCAGGTACCCCCAGACAACGGAAATTGGGTAACCGATAAAGCTAAAATAGCCGCAATTACGACGTTGGGAAAATACCCCTTCCAGGAAGTTGTATCCAGTGAATATGAAGGGTTCGTGATAGTCAAAATTAACGACATCTTTGTATGCAGCTGCTATGCACCCCCGAGATGGACGATTGAGCAGTTCGACCAGATGCTCCACAATATAACGGAAGAGCTCATCGGACGGCATCCCATAGTCATCGGCGGGGACTTCAACGCCTGGGCAGTAGAGTGGGGGAGCAGATTTACCAATGCGAGGGGGTTTAGTCGCTCGAAGGACTGTCAAAGCTGAATATAAGACTAGTTAATGAGGGCTCTACTAGCACTTTTCGCAGGGATGGGAGAGAGTCAATTATTGATGTAACCTTCTGCAGCCCGTCGTTAGCATCGAACATAAACTGGAGAGTGTGCGAGGATTATACCAACAGTGATCACCAAGCGATTCGCTACACCGTCAGTACTCAGTCGCCATTAACAAGGAGATGGACGAGAACAAAGTGTAAGAAGTGGAAGCTGAAGGAGTTTGACAAGAACCTCTTCATCGAAGCACTCCAGGTGGATCGAACAACTTCTACTTTAAATGCAGTCGAACTGACAGAGGTTGTAACGAGAGCATGTGACGTCACCATGATGCGGAAATCAACGCCAAAAAACGATCGCCGTCCAGTATATTGGTGGAACGAGACAATTAACACACTGCGGATAAGCTGTCTCCGAGCCAGACGGAGAATGCAAAGGGCTAGGATTGACACCGAAAGAACAGAGTGCAGGGAAGTGTTTAGAGCGGCGAGAGCCGCGCTCAAGAGCGAAATAAGAATCAGCAGAAAGAACTGCTTCAAAGAACTGTGCCGCGACGTTGATGCGAATCCTTGGGGCAATGCCTATAGAGTGGTGATGTCAAAACTTAAAGGTCCCTCGACGCCCCAAGAGACCTGCCCGGACAAGCTGAACAGTATTATTGAAGGGCTTTTCCCGCAGCATGATCCTATGAGCTGGCCACCTACACCATACGACCATAACGAAGATTCTGTCGAGAGAGTTACTACAGAGGAGCTGATAGCGGCAGTTAAAAAATTAAAAATTAAAAAAGCGCCAGGCCCAGACGGAATCCCCAACGTGGCTGTCAAAGCTGCGGTTCAAGCGTACCCGGATATATTTAGGGCAACGCTGCAGAAATGCCTCGATGATGGATACTTTCCGGATACCTGGAAAAGACAAAGACTGGTACTGCTACCAAAACCAGGGAAACCTCCAGGGGATCCATCGTCGTACCGTCCCATCTGCCTTCTGGACACACTCGGGAAGCTGTTGGAAAAGATCATTCTCAACAGATTGATGAAGTGCACAGAACGTGAAGGTGAATACGGACTCTCTAAAATGCAGTTTGGGTTCCGGAAAAAAAGATCGACAATGGATGCTATCATGTCAGTAACCGAGACAGCCGGCAAAGCATTGAAGCAAAAAAGACGCGGAAATCGTTATTGTGCCGTAATCACGATCGATGTGAAAAACGCATTCAACAGTGCCAGTTGGGAAGCTATCGCGATAGCGCTACATAGGTTACTAGTCCCGGACTACGTATGTAAAATTCTGAAAAGCTACTTCCAGAACCGAGTCTTAGTTTATGATACAGTGACAGGGCAGAAATCGTATAAAATTACAGCGGGGGTTCCACAAGGCTCCATTCTGGGCCCAACACTGTGGAACGCGATGTACGATGGTGTGTTGTTGTTGAAGCTTCCCAGGGGCGTACAAATCACTGGTTTTGCTGATGATGCTTTATTGACGGTTATCGGAGAATCCCGAGAAGAAGTCGAAATGTTGGGTACAGAGGCAATCAAAACCGTTGAAGAATGGATGAACGACTCTAAATTGCAGATAGCACACCAGAAAACCGAGATGGTGTTGGTCAGCAACTGCAAAGTTGTGGAGCAAGCGAAAATCACCGTTGGGGAACACAGTATCTGTTCCAAACGGGAACTGAAGTACCTGGGTGTTATCCTTGACGATCGACTCAATTTCAAGAGCCACGTGAGATATGCATGTGAGAAAGCAGCAAAGGTCGCAACAGGGATGGCTAGAATTATGCCGAACAACGCAGGGTCATGTAGTAGCAAGAGGCGCCTTCTGGCCAGCGTATCCACATCGATACTCCGTTACGGTGGTCCGGTCTGGGTGGCAGCGCTCGAAGTAAGACAAAATCGGACGCTGCTAAACAGAACGCTCAGAGTAATGGCGATGAGAGTATCGAGTGCATATCGAACGATATCTGCAGAAGCGGTATGCGTGATAGCGGGAATGATTCCCATCGACATTATCCTGGTTGAAGACAGCGTACGCTACGAGGAAAAAACAACGGACGTGCAAAATAACAGAGAACTGCGAAAAAGATCACGACTAGAGTCAATACGGAAGTGGCAACAGGTGTGGAACAACACACCTAACGGTCGATGGACCCACCGACTAATTCCGAATATCACGAAGTGGATTGGGCGCAAGCATGGAGAAGTAAATTTCCACTTGACCCAATTTCTGTCTGGTCATGGATGTTTTAGGCGGTACTTGAACAGGTTCGGACACGCGAACTCACCATCCTGTCCTGAGTGTGGTCAAGTAGAAGAAACAGCGGAACACGTGGTCTTCGAATGTCCTCGATTTGTCCAGCAGAGAAGAGAGTTGATCGCTGCATGCGGACTCAATTTGAATGCCGATAACATCGTACACGAAATGTGTAAAAGCGAGAACTCGTGGAACGCAGTGAATTGTGTCATAGTCACAATAATGACGGAACTCCAACGAAAATGGAGAGCAGACCAAAGAATGAGCGTAGGAAACACAGAGCAATGAGTGCATAAGCACAGCCTCCTCCCGAAGTAATACCAAACGGTGGTTCCGGGAGAGAAACGGCATGAAGAAGGAGGTGGTTTTTGGTGAGTAGGAATCTCACACTATCCGGGAGAGAAACTGCAGGCGGTACGTCTGGCATCAAGACGTTGATGACATTTGCCGGATGTGCCATCAACCAGGTGAAAACATAGAGCACATTATGGGAGGCTGTCCCGTTTTGGCCAACGCAGCCTACACCGAGCGCCACAACAACGTGGCCCGTATTGTTCATCGACAACTGGCGCTCCAATGTACTCTACTGGAAGACAACGTACCAAACTACCGGTACCTGCCTGCACCTGTCCTGGAAAATGACCGTTTCAAGCTGTACTGGGATCGCACTGTTCTGACCGACCTCTCGATCCACCACAACCGCCCAGATATAATGGTTTACGACAAGAGCGACCGCAAAGTCACCATCATCGATGTCGCTATTCCACTGAACCAGAATCTGGAGGAGACCCACGGTCGCAAAATCTGCAAGTACCGACCATTGGCCGTGGAGCTCAAGGAACTGTGGGGGCTAAGGGAGGTCCCAAGAATTGTTCCAGTCGTTCTCTCTGGAACTGGAATTATCCCGAAGACACTTCTGGAAGCGCTAAAGGTGTTGAACATCGAGAAGGAATTGGCCGGCATCCAAAAGTCGGTCATCCTTAGCACCTGCGCGATTGTCCGACAATTCCTCGGTCAGGACTAAAACAGCACGAGCATGCAGATACGTGCATTCCGCAGAGCCTAGTCCCCCTTTGGCATTCAGAAGCCCGGGGGCAGGTGAAAATTCTGGCTAGGTTCGCCTAGTTAAGAAGTGAGATAAGTCTGCCAAAACAAACATACAAACATACAAACATACAAACATACAAACATACAAACATACAAACATACAAACATACAAACATACAAACATACAAACATACACCGTGGAGTTGCCGGCCTAGAATAGCACTTCGGGTCTTGGTCCCTGTCCCTGTCGTATGAGGCGACTAATCGGGTGACAACGCGAGTAAGGGCGCGGTAAAGCCTATTGGAGATTGCACGGGGGAAATACCGTGTACATGAGCCACGAAAGGAGTGCCAAGCACATCAGGATTGACGCCAGTAAGATCCTGATTACGACATACTGGTTACGACATAGAAAACGGACACGATACGGAAACGATTTCAACACGACGCTAAAGGCTGACAGTCGTACTATCCTGTTCCCTGAGTAAGGAAGGGTGACACCTTCCTGAAACGGCGTGTAGGCTAATAGTGCGATTGCCCCCGCCCCGGTAATAACTTGGCAAGTCTTCGGGTACGTTCGATGCTCGTCTAGGCTCAGGCACTAGGTACTAGGCGTCAGATGTCACATTCCTGACTTGCGCTGATCTGGCTCTGAACACGGTCCCTATGAAGGACCGTGTCAACCCCTGCATGGCCTCACTGCTTGCATAGACAACCATGGGATCACTGATAGCGACTATGTACAACGAGCGGAGATAGCGGTCCGAAGTTGGGACCCAACAGACATGAATACCATCGAACAATTTAACAGACGAAACGACGGTAATGAAGACACACCAACGGGAGCGGCGAGCGTGTTCGCAAGGAGCGGTAAGCTCCAGAGATCACCAATTCGCAACCAGACAGCCATAGCGAATCCTATAGGACACCAACAGCATCCACAACAAGGAGAGACTAGCCTGATACAAGTGCTAACGCATAAAGCCAACACCACCACTTCTTTAGAAGGGCTGCAGGTCGGGAGGTCAAGCTTGATGGAGGTCAAGAAAAAAGTGAACGAGCTCTACGAGTTCATTAAGGACAAAAACAATGTCCATACTAAGATCAAACATTTAGTCACAAGCATCAAATCCGCCGTTACGGCTGCTGACCGCGAACAGAAGGAGATGATCACGCGAGCAGAGGTTGTTGAAAAAGCACTCGCTGAAGCAAGGGAGAAGATGTCCGTCGAGATACAGGAGACGCCTAAGACGCCACGAAACCCACGATCGGACAAAAGGAAGAAGGATACCCCAGGGGATGAAGAAGACCTGAAGAAGGTTAAAAATGACAACCTGGGAAACAAAAAGGAAGGTGAAGGCAGTGGATCAGATCAATCTGAACCATTGCAACACAGCTCAGCAACTGTTGTGGCAGTCGACAACAGAGACAAAATGCGACGTTGCAATCATAGCGGAGCCGTACCGAGTACCCCGTGATAATGGCAGCTGGGCGACGGATAGCTTAGGGATTGCTGCAATACAGGTGATGGGCAGATATCCTATCCAGGAAGTGGTTGGAGGTTCACATGAAGGTTTCGTAATCGCCAAAATTAATGGAATCTTCATGTGTAGTTGCTACGCACCCCCGAGATGGACAACTGAGCAATTCCACCAGATGCTAGACGCAATGACCGAGGAACTAATCGGTAGAACACCGATCGTCATTGGAGGAGACTTCAACGCCTGGGCGGTGGAGTGGGGAAGTAGATGCACCAACATCAGAGGGTACAGTCTACTGGAAGCTCTAGTAAAGCTAGATGTAACGTTACTGAACGAAGGTACCACCAGCACTTTCCGGAAAGATGGGCGCGAATCCATCATCGACGTTACTTTTTGCAGTCCGTCGCTGTTGACGAGTACGGAGTGGAAAGTGTGCGAGTCGTATACGCACAGTGATCACCAGGCGATCCGGTACAGAATCGGTCAACGAAACCACGTGCTAGTTCGGAGGACAACAAGCGGTGAGCGGAAGTGGAAGACGAATGCTTTCGACAATGACCTTTTCGTCGAAGCACTTCGTCTAGCTAGCGGAGCTTCAGATTGGAACGCAGAAAAGTTGACAGATCTACTGGTGAGAGCATGCGACACTACCATGCCGAGGAAAGTTGTACCAAAAAATGGAAGACGCCCAGCTTACTGGTGGAACGACTCTCTTCGCAACCTTCGCGCTAGTTGTCTTCAAGCCAGAAGACGCGTTCAGAGAGCACGAAATAGCGCTGATAGAGAGGAACGTAAAACGGTGTACCGAGCAGCTAGAGCCGCCTTGAAACGGGGAATTACACTGAGCAAAGCGAACTGTTTCAAGGAGCTGTGCCGAGATGCAGATGCCAACCCATGGGGCAACGCGTATCGAGTCGTGATGGCGAAGATCAGAGGACCTGTGACGCCCGTCGAATCGTGTCCCGAGAAGCTGAAGGTCATTGTGGAGGGTTTATTTCCGATGCCGTACGCCGAAATAGCTACCGAACGTTCTCAAGTTTCCAGTGAAGAACTGGTAGCAGTGGCGAAGAGACTGCAGGTAAACAAAGCGCCCGGCCCCGACGGAATCCCCAACGCGGCCTTGAAAACGGCGATTCAGGCGTTCCCGGACATTTTCAGAATAGTGCTACAGAAATGCCTGGATGATGGTCACTTTCCTAAGAAATGGAAGATCCAAAAGTTAGTGCTGCTGCCAAAACCAGGAAAGCCCCCGGGAGTACCAACATCCTATAGGCCTATATGCCTGCTGGATACTCTTGGGAAACTCTTGGAAAGGATTATCCTCAACAGACTGACGAAATGTACGGAGAGTGACCATGGTCTGTCAAAGATGCAGTTTGGATTCCGGAAAGGCAGGTCCACCGTTGATGCTATCCGGACAGTGGTTGAAAAAGCAGAGAAGGCATCACAGCAAAAGCGGAGGGGCGACCGACACTGTGCTGTAGTAACGATCGACGTGAGGAATGCTTTCAACAGCGCTAGCTGGGAAGCCATTGCCGAGTCCCTACATCGTATGAAGGTTCCTGGGTACCTGTGCAGAATTCTAGGAAGCTACTTCCAGAACCGCGTCCTAGTCTACGAGACGAGCACGGGGCAGACAACGTTGAATATAACGGCCGGAGTACCACAAGGCTCTATCCTGGGCCCAACGCTCTGGAACGTAATGTATAACGGAGTACTGAATCTGAAGCTTCCCAAAGGCGTGGAGATCGTGGGCTTCGCGGATGATATCGCTCTCACAGTGGCAGGCGAGACACTCGAAGAGGTGAAGATGCTTGCAACCGAGTCCATCGTCTCAGTAGGGAACTGGATGCAAGCAGCGAAACTGCAGATTACTCATAATAAAACGGAAGTATTGTTGGTGAGTAACTGCAAAGCCGTGCAGCGAGCGGAAATCACAGTCGGGGAACACGTGATAACTTCTAAGCGTAGGTTGAAATACTTGGGAGTTATGATCGACGACCGGCTGAATTTCAACAACCACGTCGACTACGTCTTCGAGAAAGCAGAGAAGTCCATTAGCGCGATAGCGCGAATAATGCCGAATAACGCAGGACCTTGCAGTAGCAAAAGGCGTCTCCTGGCTGCTGTATCCTCGTCCATACTGCGGTACGGAGCACCAGCCTGGTCGGCGGCTCTCGAAACCCACCGGAATCGTAGAAAACTGGACCGTACGTTTCGGCTCATGGCGATGCGAGTTGCGAGCGCGTATAGGACGATCTCGTTGGAGGCAGTCTGCGTTATCGCCGGCATGATCCCTATTGGCATCACTCTGGCGGAAGACAGAGAGTGCTACAGACGAAAGGAAATCAGGGGTATCCGGAAAACAGCGAGAGTAGAATCACTCTTGAAGTGGCAGCAGGAATGGGACATGGCGGAGAAAGGCAGGTGGACGTATGGGCTCATACCGGTACTATCGACCTGGCTGAACAGGAAGCACGGGGAGGTGAATTTTCATCTGACACAGTTCCTGTCTGGACATGGCTGCTTCAGGCAATATTTGCACCGGTTCGGGCACGCAACGTCGCCACTCTGTCCGGAGTGTGAAGATGTGGAGGAAACACCAGAACACGTGGTATTCGAGTGTCCCAGGTTCACCGCAAGACGCGAGGGGCTGCCTCCCCTTCATGCCGGGAACATAGTAGAGAAAATGTGTCGCGACGAGGGCACCTGGAACGCTGTGAACAGTGTAATCATACACATCATGTCCGAGCTACAGCGGAAGTGGAGGGCCGACCAGCGTAGTAATAACCCCTGACCATAGAAGAGGAACTAATGCGAGGGCTGTTGCAAAGTGTAGTACCCCACGAGAGTCGTTGTGACGGAGTGCGCGTTATGTTGGAGGGCACTGCCTAATCGGCGCTCCGTTGGGAAGAGAAATCCTGCGAGGGTGGCTGTGACGGGGCGCGCGTCAAGTTGGAGGGCGCTTCCTAATCGGTTCACGTCTCGACAGGTGAGAAACCCCGCGAGGGTGACTGTGACGGGTTGCGCGTCAAGCTGGAGGGCAATTCCTAATCGGTACACGTCTCGACGGGTAAGCGGTATCTGGAGAGCAGGGTCAAGAAAATGCTGGCAATGCCTGTTGGTGGATTGAGAGAGGAACATTGCGAGGGTCGTTTCGGCGAAGCGAGAGCCTAGGAGAGGGTCTGTGACGGAGTGCGCGTTATGTTGGAGGGCACTGCCTAATCGGCGCTCCGTTGGGAAGAGAAATCCTGCGAGGGTGGCTGTGACGGGGCGCACGTCAAGATGGAGGGCGCTTCCTAATCGGTTCACGTCTCGACAGGTGAGAAACCCCGCGAGGGTGACTGTGACGGGTTGCGCGTCATGTTGGAGGGCAATTCCTAATCGGTACACGTCTCGACGGGTAAAAGGAAGCCTGTGCTGCGGATTTGCGTGGCGGAGTACAACGGAAACGTAAATGAGATGTATAGAGAAAAAGGGAAGGATCAACGCTAGTTAGCGTTGAAAACTCGTGAAGTGCATGACCACAGCCGCCCCCTGAAGTAGTCGCCTAGATGTGGTCCCGGGGGGAATGAGGCTACGAGTAGAGGGCTTGGTTTTTGTGGGTGCGATCCCCACTCGACGTCTGGGTTATCCCTTCCCAGATAAGGCTGGAAGAGCGTTCCTCACCTCTATAAAAAAAAAAAGAAAAAACAAACATACAAACATACAAACATACAAACATACAAACATACAAACATACAAACATACAAACATACACCGTGGAGTTGCCGGCCTAGAATAGCACTTCGGGTCTTGGTCCCTGTCCCTGTCGTATGAGGCGACTAATCGGGTGACAACGCGAGTAAGGGCGCGGTAAAGCCTATTGGAGATTGCACGGGGGAAATACCGTGTACAGGAGCCACGAAAGGAGTGCCAAGCACATCAGGATTGACGCCAGTAAGATCCTGATTACGACATACTGGCTACGACATAGAAAACGGACACGATACGGAAACGATTTCAACACGACGCTAAAGGCTGACAGTCATGCTATCCTGTTCCCTGAGTAAGGAAGGGTGACACCTTCCTGAAACGGCGTGTAGGCTAATAGTGCGATTGCCCCCGTCCCGGTAATAACTTGGCAAGTCTTCGGGTACGTTCAATGCTCGTCTAGGCTCAGGCACTAGGTACTAGGCGTCAGATGTCACATTCCTGACTTGCGCTGATCTGGCTCTGAACACGGTCCCTATGAAGGACCGTGTCAACCCCTGCATGGCCTCACTGCTTGCATAGACAACCATGGGATCACTGATAGCGACTATGTACAACGAGCGGAGATAGCGGCCCGAAGTTGGGACCCAACAGACATGAATATCATCGAACAATTCAACAGACGAAACGACGGTAATGAAGACACACCAACGGGAGAGGCGAGCGTGTTCGCAAGGAGCGGTAAGCTCCAGAGATCACCAATTCGCAACCAGACAACCATAGCGAATCCTATAGGACACCAACAGCATCCACAACAAGGAGAGACTAGCCTGATACAAGTGCATAAAGCCAACACCACCACTTCTTTAGAAGGGCTGCAGGTCGGGAGGTCAAGCTTGATGGAGGTCAAGAAAAAAGTGAACGAGCTCTACGAGTTCATTAAGGACAAAAACAATGTCCATACTAAGATCAAACATTTAGTCACAAGCATCAAATCCGCCGTTACGGCTGCTGACCGCGAACAGAAGGAGATGATCACGCGAGCAGAGGTTGTTGAAAAAGCACTCGCTGAAGCAAGGGAGAAGATGTCCGTCGAGATACAGGAGACGCCTAAGACGCCACGAAACCCACGATCGGACAAAAGGAAGAGGGATACCCCAGGGGATGAAGAAGACCTGAAGAAGGTTAAAAATGACAACCTGGAAAACAAAAAGGAAGGTGAAGGCAGTGGATGGCGAACTGTCGAAAAACAGACGGAGAAACGGAAGAAGAAAGAAGAAAAGAAGAAAGGTGTGCAGGAGACAAAAAAAACCAGGCCCAGACGCGAGCGAAGTAAGGGAGATGCTCTGATCGTCGAGGTGAAGGAAGGAGTGACTTACGCATCACTCCTGCGGAAAGTGAGAGACGATCCGGAGTTGAAAGAACTGGGAGAGAATGTGGTGAAAACCAGGCGCACCCAGAAAGGAGAGATGCTCTTCGAGCTCAAGAGGGATCCGGCGGTCAAAAGTTCAGCCTTCAAGGAACTGGTTGCGAAGTCGCTCGGTGAGGAGGCGAAGGTGAGGGCTCTATCCCAGGAATCAGTGGTCGAATGCAGAAATCTCGACGAAATCACGACAGACGAGGAGTTAAGGCGCGAGTTAATAGAACAGTGTAAGCTGGACAATACACCAATGACGATCCGTATGAGGAAGGCGTATGGTGGCACGCAGACGGCGTCGATACGGCTCTCAACAGTCGCAGCCAATAAGATGGTAGAAACGACCAAAATAAAAGTTGGCTGGTCGGTTTGCTCGCTGAAGATGGTGCCCCGGGTGGCCAAGCGGATGGAGAGATGCTTCCAGTGCATGGGCTTTGGACATCAGGCAAGAAGCTGCACAGGCCCCGACAGGTCTGAACTGTGCAGGAGATGCGGTGAGAAAGGGCATGTTGCGAGAGACTGCACGAAGCAACCGAAATGCTTGCTCTGCAAACCAGAGAACGGCAGCGACCATGCGACAGGAAGCTTCAAGTGTCCCTCGTATAAGAAGGCGTTAGCAGAATCGCAGTAACGGAGATAATTCAGATCAATCTGAACCATTGCAACACAGCTCAGCAACTGTTGTGGCAGTCGACAACAGAGACAAAATGCGACGTTGCAATCATAGCGGAGCCGTACCGAGTACCCCGTGATAATGGCAGCTGGGCGACGGATAGCTTAGGGATTGCTGCAATACAGGTGATGGGCAGATATCCTATCCAGGAAGTGGTTGGAGGTTCACATGAAGGTTTCGTAATCGCCAAAATTAATGGAATCTTCATGTGTAGTTGCTACGCACCCCCGAGATGGACAACTGAGCAATTCCACCAGATGCTAGACGCAATGACCGAGGAACTAATCGGTAGAACACCGATCGTCATTGGAGGCGACTTCAACGCGTGGGCGGTGGAGTGGGGAAGTAGATGCACCAACATCAGAGGGTACAGTCTACTGGAAGCTCTAGCAAAGCTGGAAGTAACGTTACTAAACGAAGGTACCACTAGCACTTTCCGGAAAGATGGGCGCGAATCCATCATCGACGTTACTTTTTGCAGTCCGTCGCTGTTGGCGAGTACGGAGTGGAAAGTGTGCGAGTCGTATACGCACAGTGATCACCAGGCGATCCGGTACAGAATCGGTCAACGAAACCACGTGCTAGTTCGGAGGACAACAAGCGGTGAGCGGAAGTGGAAGACGAATGCTTTCGACAATGACCTTTTCGTCGAAGCACTTCGTCTAGCTGGCGGAGCTTCAGATTGGAACGCAGAAAAGTTGACAGATCTACTGGTGAGAGCATGCGACACTACCATGCCGAGGAAAGTTGTACCAAAAAATGGAAGACGCCCAGCTTACTGGTGGAACGACTCTCTTCGCAACCTTCGCGCTAGCTGTCTTCAAGCCAGAAGACGCGTTCAGAGAGCACGAAATAGCGCTGATAGAGAGGAACGAAATACGGTGTACCGAGCAGCTAGAGCCGCCTTGAAACGGGGAATTACACTGAGCAAAGAGAACTGTTTCAAGAAGCTGTGCCGAGATGCAGATGCCAACCCATGGGGCAACGCGTATCGAGTCGTGATGGCGAAGATCAGAGGACCTGTGACGCCCGTCGAATCGTGTCCCGAGAAGCTGAAGGTCATTGTGGAGGGTTTATTTCCGATGCATGATCCTACGATATGGCCACCGACACCGTACGCCGAAATAGCTACCGAACGTTCTCAAGTTTCCAGTGAAGAACTGGTAGCAGTGGCGAAGAGACTGCAGGTAAACAAAGCGCCCGGCCCCGACGGAATCCCCAACGCGGCCTTGAAAACGGCGATTCAGGCGTTCCCGGACATTTTCAGGATAGTGCTACAGAAATGCTTGGATGATGGTCACTTTCCTAAGAAATGGAAGATCCAAAAGTTAGTGTTGCTGCCAAAACCAGGAAAGCCCCCGGGGGTACCAACATCCTATAGGCCTATATGCCTGCTGGATACTCTTGGGAAACTCTTGGAAAGGATTATCCTCAACAGACTGACGAAATGTACGGAGAGTGACCATGGTCTGTCAAAGATGCAGTTTGGATTCCGGAAAGGTAGGTCCACCGTTGATGCTATCCGGACAGTGGTTGAAAAGGCAGAGAAGGCGTCACAGCAAAAGCGGAGGGGCGACCGACATTGTGCTATAGTAACGATCGACGTGAGGAATGCTTTCAACAGCGCTAGCTGGGAAGCCATTGCCGAGTCCCTACACCGTATGAAGGTTCCTGGGTACCTGTGCAGAATTCTAGGAAGCTACTTCCAGAACCGCGTCCTAGTCTACGAGACGAGCACGGGGCAGACAACGTTGAATATAACGGCCGGAGTACCACAAGGCTCTATCCTGGGCCCAACGCTCTGGAACGTAATGTATAACGGAGTACTGAATCTGAAGCTTCCCAAAGGCGTGGAGATCGTGGGCTTCGCGGATGATATCGCTCTCACAGTGGCAGGCGAGACACTCGAAGAGGTGAAGATGCTTGCAATCGAGTCCATCGTCTCAGTAGAGAACTGGATGCAAGCAGCGAAACTGCAGATTGCTCATAATAAAACGGAAGTATTGTTGGTGAGTAACTGCAAAGCCGTGCAGCGAGCGGAAATCACAGTCGGGGAACACGTGATAACTTCTAAGCGTAGGTTGAAATACTTGGGAGTTATGATCGACGACCGGCTGAATTTCAACA
Organism: Toxorhynchites rutilus septentrionalis; assembly: GCF_029784135.1. NCBI lineage: Eukaryota > Metazoa > Arthropoda > Insecta > Diptera > Culicidae > Toxorhynchites > Toxorhynchites rutilus. The sequence continues at coordinate 76,650,293 of NC_073744.1, read as the reverse complement.
ACCACGTCGACTACGTCTGCGAGAAAGCAGAGAAGTCCATTAGCGCGATAGCGAGAATAATGCCGAATAACGCAGGACCTTGCAGTAGCAAAAGGCGTCTCCTGGCTGCTGTATCCTCGTCCATACTGCGGTACGGAGCACCAGCCTGGTCGGCGGCTCTCGAAACCCACCGGAATCGTAGAAAACTGGACCGTACGTTTCGGCTCATGGCGATGAGAGTTGCGAGCGCGTATAGGACGATCTCGTTGGAGGCAGTCTGCGTTATCGCCGGCATGATCCCTATTGGCATCACTCTGGCGGAAGACAGAGAGTGCTACAGACGAAAGGAAATCAGGGGTATCCGGAAAACAGCGAGAGTAGAATCACTCTTGAAGTGGCAGCAGGAATGGGACACGGCGGAGAAAGGCAGGTGGACGTATGGGCTCATACCGGTACTATCGACCTGGCTGAACAGGAAGCACGGGGAGGTGAATTTTCATCTGACACAGTTCCTGTCTGGACATGGCTGCTTCAGGCAATATTTGCACCGGTTCGGGCACGCAACGTCGCCACTCTGTCCGGAGTGTGAAGATGTGGAGGAAACACCAGAACACGTGGTATTTGTGTGTCCCAGGTTCACCGCAAGACGCGAGGGGCTGCCTGCCCTTCATGCCGGGAACATAGTAGAGAAAATGTGTCGCGACGAGGGCACCTGGAACGCTGTGAACAGTGTAATCATACACATCATGTCCGAGCTACAGCGGAAGTGGAGGGCCGACCAGCGTAGTAATAACCCCTGACCATAGAAGAGGAACAAATGCGAGGGCTGTTGCAAAGTGTAGTACCCCACGAGAATCGTTGTGACGGAGTGCGCGTTATGTTGGAGGGCACTGCCTAATCGGCGCTCCGTTGGGAAGAGAAATCCTGCGAGGGTGGCTGTGACGGGGCGCGCGTCAAGTTGGAGGGCGCTTCCTAATCGGTTCACGTCTCGACAGGTGAGAAACCCCGCGAGGGTGACTGTGACGGGTTGCGCGTCAAGCTGGAGGGCAATTCCTAATCGGTACACGTCTCGACGGATAAGCGGAATCTGGAGAGCAGGGTCAAGAAAATGCTGGCAATGCCTGTTGGTGGATTGAGAGAGGAACATTGCGAGGGTCGTTTCGGCGGAGCGAGAGCCTAGGAGAGCATCATCAAATCGGTGGGTACCCCCACGAGAGTTGCTGTGACGGAGTGCGCGTTATGTTGGAGGGCACTGCCTAATCGGCGCTCCGTTGGGAAGAGAAATCCTGCGAGGGTGGCTGTGACGGGGCGCGCGTCAAGATGGAGGGCGCTTCCTAATCGGTTCACGTCTCGACAGGTGAGAAACCCCGCGAGGGTGACTGTGACGGGTTGCGCGTCAAGTTGGAGGGCAATTCCTAATCGGTACACGTCTCGACGGGTAAAAGGAAGCCTGTGCTGCGGATGTGCGTGGCGGAGTACAACGGAAACGTAAATGAGATGTATAGAGAAAAAGGGAAGGATCAACGCTAGTTAGCGTTGAAAACTCGTGAAGTGCATGAGCACAGCCGCCCCCTGAAGTAGTCGCCTAGATGTGGTCCCGGGGGGAATGAGGCTACGAGTAGAGGGCTTGGTTTTTGTGGGTGCGATCCCCACTCGACGTCTGGGTTATCCCTTCCCAGATAAGGCTGGAAGAGCGTTCCTCACCTCTATAAAAAAAAAAAAAAAAAAAAAAAAAAAAAAAAAAAAACAAACATACAAACATACAAACATACAAACATACAAACATAGAAACATACAAACATACAAACATACAAACATACAAACATACAAACATACAAACATACAAACATACAAACATACAAACATACAAACATACAAACATACAAACATACAAACATACAAACATACAAACATAGAAACATAGAAACATACAAACATACAAACATACAAACATACAAACATACAAACATACAAACATACAAACATGGCCGTGGAGCTGCCGGCCTAGAATAGCGTTCCGGGTTTTTGGTCCCTGTCCCTGTCGTAAGAGGCGACTAATCGGGTGACAACGCGAGTAAGGGCGCGGTAAAGCCCTAGGGAGCTAGCGCGGGGGAAATACCGCGACACACAGTGAAGGAAGGAATGCCAACGGGCATATTAGGATCGACGCCAGTGAGATTCTAATTACGGCATACTGGTAATAACGACGCATGACTGATTTGGAATGATTTGGAAGAGACGCTATAGGGCTGACAGCCGCGCTATTCCGTTACTTTAGTAGAGCAGGGTGACACCTTCTTGAAACGGCTAGCGGGTTAATGGCGTGACTGCCTCCGTCCCGTTAAAAACCTGGCAGGCCTTCAGGTACGTTCAAAACTCGTTGATCGTGTGGGCTCAGATGTTGCATTCCTGTCTTGCGCTGATCCGGCTCTGAGCACGGTACCCCATGAAGGATCGTGCCAACCCTTTGCATGGCCTCCCTGCTTGCATAGACAACCATGGGATCACTTAAGCGACTGCACATTCCGAGTGGAGATAGCGGCCTGAAGGTGGGACCCACTTACATATGGAATACACACAAAATACAATCGAAATCGAGAGCGAACAAGAAGACGTAAACATCTTCGCAAGAAGGGGACAGGTGATGAGATCACCGATTTTGAACCAATATCAGGTACCAAAATCCAACAACAGCAAAACCGCGGACGAGCAGCCAAGCCTGCATGTGAGAACTAAGCTGAGCGAAGCCATGAAGGCAAGTGAAGAACTCTACGAATACATCAAACCTCGTAGTAATGTTCATGCGGTGATAAGAACTCTTACCGTAAAAATAAGATCCGCGCTTGCGATAGCTGAACGTGAACAGCAGACCTGGCGGGCAAGAGCAGAAAAAGCGGAGAATGCTCTGAAAGAAGCTGTGCAGAGTAAGGCAAAGGAAGTGATCTTGACACCGACGGTAGACTCTACCCCACTAACCGCAAAGAGGAGAAGACAAACTCCAGAAGAAAAGAAGGAAACGAAAAAACACAAAGATGGCAGTGAAGGTGCTAGGGGTGAAAATAAGCAAAACAATGAAGATCCGAACGGGTGGCATACAGTCGAAAGGAAGAAAAAAGAAAACAAAAAGAAAGGAAAAACTAAGCCTAAGATGGAGAGGCAGAAACCAGAAGCTCTTATTGTGAGCGCAGCGGGGGTTGCGACCTATGCCGAGATCCTGCGGAAGGTAAAAGAAGATCCGTCCTTACAGAATCTTGGGGAAAACGTGGCCAGGATAAGACGAACACAGAATGGAGAAATGTTGTTTGAATTGAAGAAGAACCCAACGATTAAAAGTTCGACATATAGAGAGCTAGTCGAAAAATCTCTGGGAGAAACGGCGAAAGTTAGGGCTCTTTCCCAAGAGATAGCGATCGAATGTAGAAATCTGGATGAGATCACAACAGACGACGAGCTGAGAGAAGCCCTGAACGAACAGTTCGAACTTAGCGATGTCTCCTTAACAATTCGACTGAGGAAAGCATTTGGAGGTACACAAACAGCAGTGATAAAACTGCCAAGAATCGCAGCAAGAAAACTGCTAGAGACTGGCAAGATAAAAGTTGGATGGACGGTGTGCCCTCTAAGGGCTATTCAGCAAATGATGAGATGCTTTAAATGCATGGACTTTGGCCACCAATCTAGAAACTGCAATGGACCTGATAGATCGGACTCTTGCTTAAGATGCGGTAATAAGGGGCACTTAGCGAAAATGTGTACTAAGCCTCCAAGATGCATGCTCTGTACGACGGAGGTAGATAACGATCACGTCACCGGAGGCTCGAGATGCCCATTCTTTAAAAGAGCGCTGGCAGCAACAAGTAAATGGAGGTAACACAAATAAATCTCAACCACTGCGACACGGCACAACAATTGCTATGGCAAGCCGCATATGAAATCAAATGCGATGTGGCGATCATAGCAGAGCCGTATCAGGTACCCCCAGACAACGGAAATTGGGTAACCGATAAAGCTAAAATAGCCGCAATTACGACGTTGGGAAAATACCCCTTCCAGGAAGTTGTATCCAGTGAATATGAAGGGTTCGTGATTGTCAAAATTAACGACATCTTTGTATGCAGCTGCTATGCACCCCCGAGATGGACGATTGAGCAGTTCGACCAGATGCTCCACAATATAACGGAAGAGCTCATCGGACGGCATCCCATAGTCATCGGCGGGGACTTCAACGCCTGGGCAGTAGAGTGGGGGAGCAGATTTACCAATGCGAGGGGGTTTAGTCTGCTCGAAGGACTGTCAAAGCTGAATATAAGACTAGTTAATGAGGGCTCTACTAGCACTTTTCGCAGGGATGGGAGAGAGTCAATTATTGATGTAACCTTCTGCAGCCCGTCGTTAGCATCGAACATAAACTGGAGAGTGTGCGAGGATTATACCAACAGTGATCACCAAGCGATTCGCTACACCGTCAGTACTCAGTCGCCATTAACAAGGAGAGGGACGAGAACAAAGTGTAAGAAGTGGAAGCTGAAGGAGTTTGACAAGAACCTCTTCATCGAAGCACTCCAGGTGGATCGAACAACTTCTACTTTAAATGCAGTCGAACTGACAGAGGTTGTAACGAGAGCATGTGACGTCACCATGACGCGGAAATCAACGCCAAAAAACGAACGCCGTCCAGTATATTGGTGGAACGAGACAATTAACACACTGCGGATAAGCTGTCTCCGAGCCAGACGGAGAATGCAAAGGGCTAGGATTGACACCGAAAGAACAGAGTGCAGGGAAGTGTTCAGAGCGGCGAGATCCGCGCTCAAGAGCGAAATAAGAATCAGCAGAAAGAACTGCTTCAAAGAACTGTGCCGCGACGTTGATGCGAATCCTTGGGGCAATGCCTATAGAGTGGTGATGTCAAAACTTAAAGGTCCCTCGACGCCCCAAGAGACCTGCCCGGACAAGCTGAACAGTATTATTGAAGGGCTTTTCCCGCAGCATGATCCTATGAGCTGGCCACCTACACCATACGACCATAACGAAGATTCTGTCGAGAGAGTTACTACAGAGGAGCTGATAGCGGCAGTTAAAAAATTAAAAATTAAAAAAGCGCCAGGCCCAGACGGAATCCCCAACGTGGCTGTCAAAGCTGCGGTTCAAGCGTACCCGGATATATTTAGGGCAACGCTGCAGAAATGCCTCGATGATGGATACTTTCCGGATACCTGGAAAAGACAAAGACTGGTACTGCTACCAAAACCAGGGAAACCTCCAGGGGATCCATCGTCGTACCGTCCCATCTGCCTTCTGGACACACTCGGGAAGCTGCTGGAAAAGATCATTCTCAACAGATTGATGAAGTGCACAGAACGTGAAGGTGAATACGGACTCTCTAAAATGCAGTTTGGGTTCCGGAAAAAAAGATCGACAATGGATGCTATCATGTCAGTAACCGAGACAGCCGGCAAAGCATTGAAGCAAAAAAGACGCGGAAATCGTTATTGTGCCGTAATCACGATCGATGTGAAAAACGCATTCAACAGTGCCAGTTGGGAAGCTATCGCGATAGCGCTACATAGGTTACTAGTCCCGGACTACGTATGTAAAATTCTGAAAAGCTACTTCCAGAACCGAGTCTTAGTTTATGATACAGTGACAGGGCAGAAATCGTATAAAATTACAGCGGGGGTTCCACAAGGCTCCATTCTGGGCCCAACACTGTGGAACGCGATGTACGATGGTGTGTTGTTGTTGAAGCTTCCCAGGGGCGTACAAATCACTGGTTTTGCTGATGATGTTTTATTGACGGTGATCGGAGAATCCCGAGAAGAAGTCGAAATGTTGGGTACAGAGGCAATCAAAACCGTTGAAGAATGGATGAACGACTCTAAATTGCAGATAGCACACCAGAAAACCGAGATGGTGTTGGTCAGCAACTGCAAAGTTGTGGAGCAAGCGAAAATCACCGTTGGGGAACACAGTATCTGTTCCAAACGGGAACTGAAGTACCTGGGTGTTATCCTTGACGATCGACTCAATTTCAAGAGCCACGTGAGATATGCATGTGAGAAAGCAGCAAAGGTCGCAACAGGGATGGCTAGAATTATGCCGAACAACGCAGGGTCATGTAGTAGCAAGAGGCGCCTTCTGGCCAGCGTATCCACATCGATACTCCGTTACGGTGGTCCGGTCTGGGTGGCAGCGCTCGAAGTAAGACAAAATCGGACGCTGCTAAACAGAACGCTCAGAGTAATGGCGATGAGAGTATCGAGTGCATATCGAACGATATCTGCAGAAGCGGTATGCGTGATAGCGGGAATGATTCCCATCGACATTATCCTGGTTGAAGATAGCGTACGCTACGAGGAAAAAACAACGGACGTGCAAAATAACAGAGAACTGCGAAAAAGATCACGACTAGAGTCAATACGGAAGTGGCAACAGGTGTGGAACAACACACCTAACGGTCGATGGACCCACCGACTAATTCCGAATATCACGAAGTGGATTGGGCGCAAGCATGGAGAAGTAAATTTCCACTTGACGCAATTTCTGTCTGGTCATGGATGTTTTAGGCGGTACTTGAACAGGTTCGGACACGCGAACTCACCATCCTGTCCTGAGTGTGGTCAAGTAGAAGAAACAGCGGAACACGTGGTCTTCGAATGTCCTCGATTTGTCCAGCAGAGAAGAGAGTTGATCGCTGCATGCGGACTCAATTTGAATGCCGATAACATCGTACACGAAATGTGTAAAAGCGAGAACTCGTGGAACGCAGTGAATTGTGTCATAGTCACAATAATGACGGAACTCCAACGAAAATGGAGAGCAGACCAAAGAATGAGCGTAGGAAACACAGAGCAATGAGTGCATAAGCACAGCCTCCTCCCGAAGTAATACCAAACGGTGGTTCCGGGAGAGAAACGGCATGAAGAAGGAGGTGGTTTTTGGTGAGTAGGAATCTCACACTATCTGGTCAACATGGCGACTGGGTGTCTATGCAAGATTTCCACCTTCTACAAAAAAAAAAAAAAAAAAAAAAACAAACATACAAACATACAAACATACAAACATACAAACATACAAACATACAAACATACAAACATACAAACATACAAACATACAAACATACAAACATACAAACATACAAACATACAAACATACAAACATACAAACATACAAACATACAAACATACAAACATACAAACATACAAACATACAAATATACAAACATACAAACATACAAACATACAAACATACAAACATACAAACATACAAACATACAAACAAGCTAAATAAAACCGTTTAAAAAACAATTCTATGCCACGTGAAAAAGCAGCTTATGTGGAATGATTTCAAACAAAATCTGACTTTTTTTTCAAATTTCCTGCCTCAATATTCATCATTTAATTATTTTTTTTGTTGTTCACAATGAAATTTTTCGGCGACGATAATGTATAAATCGCGTCCATAAGTGTCTCGAGAAATTCAAAGAAAAGAATGAAAAGTGTACTATTTGTTCCGTTTCATTCTCTTACAGGAACAATTACCTTTGAATTTCTTCAGTACATTTTTTTATTTTACTTCGTATGCTTGTAGTTCTTTGACATTGTATTGAATTATTCATATTTATTATCGAAAGATTTGACAAAAATTTGAATCCAATGTTTATTGTTGGCATTAAAGGGTGTGTCACATCAAATTGCATCACGGAAAAAACTCTGTAGAAATTTAATTTTTAGGAATTATATCTTCAGCTTTCGCTTATAATCAGATAAGAGTGTATAGATCAGCCATGCTTCACTGTCAATTTTTCGTAAATTTAGAAAAATGTCGTCGAACGAAAAAGAGCGTCGTGAATTAATCCTGCGCACTCATTTCGAGAATCCGGAGTTGTCACATCGGGACATTGGTAAGATGCTGGGAATCGTCCAATCCACGGTCAGCAGAGTACTAAAACAATACTTCGAGCACCTAACCATCGACCGGAAGGTGAAGAACGGCAAAAATGGATGCTCCGTCAGTGAAAAAGATCACAAGCGCGTAGTTAAGCAGTTTAGACGTGATCCGAGAAGTTCGGTCCGGGATGTCGCCAATAAGCTGAATTTGTCAAGTTCATTCGTCCAGCGGACCAAGCAGCGGGAGGGCCTGCGTACATACAAGGTTCAGAAGGCTCCTAACCGCGACGAAAGGCAAAAAATGGTGGGGAAGACGCGAGCCCGGAAGCTGTACACCGAAATGCTGACGAAGCCGCATTGCCTGGTAATGGACGACGAAACCTACGTCAAAGCGGACTTTCGTCAGCTGCCGGGCCTGTTCTTCTTCTCCGCAGAGGACAAATTCAGCGTTCCGGAGGAGATTCGCAAGCAGAAACTATCCAAGTTTGCCAAAAAGTACATGGTGTGGCAAGCGATCTGCTCTTGCGGAAAGCGGAGCGCCCCCTTCGTAACGACCGGCACGGTAAACGGGCAGGTTTACCTTAAGGAGTGCCTACAGTAGCGCTTACTACCACTATTGAAGCAGCACGAGGGCCCGACCATCTTCTGGCCGGATCTCGTTCCTGCCACTATTCGAAGGACGTGTTGGAGTGGTACGAAGCCAACGGGGTCACCTTCGTGCCAAAAGAAATGAACGCGCCGGAGCTTCGCCCAATAGAGAAATATTGGGCGATTATGAAGCAGGCCCTCCGGAAGAACCCAAAAGTTGTCAAATCGGAGGCGGACTTCAAGAGAAAATGGATTTCTGTTCAAAAAAAACTACAACCTGACGTTGTACAAAACCTTATGGACGGGGTAAAGAGGAAGGTGCGAGCATACAGGCTTGGGCTCGAAGTATGAATAAAAAGAAAATGCCAAAAGTTGTTTAATAGTTTTTATTTTACTGTCTAAAATTTTCAAAAGGATCGGTCTACTGGGCGAATTTCTACAACGTTTTTTCCGTGATGCTATTTGATGTGACACACCCTTTACTCTCAGATTTATATTATATTCGGGCAAATATTCGGATGAACAGCATTTGAGTATATGAGTTTTGAGTGAATGTTATTCGGATAAAAAATATAGAGCCGTCATTTATAAGAGGCGCTACGTAGACTTTTAACATTTGGGACTCCGTGTTCTTAAGCTTATTGGGAATGAGAAGAATCAACAAAAAACTACATAACCTACAGGCTCCACAGAGAAGGTTAACTTAACTATTATTCCAGAAGAATCAGATCTTTCTTGGAGGTCAGTGAACCTAAAAGGCAAATCGAGAAAAAAAAAATTAAATTCGACTCTTTATTAGAAATTAAACAACCTCAAAAAAAGTTCTGACTTCGTCTAACCTCGACCGACGACTAACTGACAAGCATTATTTACTGTATGGCCAATTCTTCTGCATGAACGTTTCAATTGACATATTTTCCCCACCCCCAGTCTTTGGCCTTCTTAGATACGATTCTATGGTGCCCCACGAATGCAAATGCGGAGACCTACTTATATCAAGTTCCATTCCCCCGAGTGTCGTCTGTTTTCCGTCGTGTTACAAAGCATGATTGGAAGTACGCCGATGACAGGAAATGCGATCAAAACACAGCAGACAAACACCAGTGATCGGATATGGGATGTATGCAGCACGAGCGCTAGGGAGGTGGTGTCTTCTCACGTTGTATTTCAATAAATTTTATGACAAATAAGTTGCTAGCTTCTTGGTGTCTGACGCTCACCGTTGAAATTCGCTATTCGCCTCCGAAAACACCCAACTTATATTCCCAAGCACGAGTTCACACTTCCGCGAAGGAAAACAAGCATTTTACAGCTGCAGCGAGTCTCGAGTTTGAACAAACAAGCAACAAGTTGGGCGCTTGAAACTTTCACAGATTCCCGCGTTTTCCCATTCCGCTAACGAACTGATTTACTGCCGCCTAGTCCGACCTCACTCAAGCCAAAGTTTTGGTTGACAAACAATCCAAAAGTGCCTTATCCGGAACAACACTCAGGATTGTCTTTAAAGGGGATGGAGATACGACCGGGGGATTTTTTATACTATGTATTCATATTCATAGAAAAACAACACCCACATGGAGCTTGTTTTTTTTTATTTTTAGGGAAACATTAGAACTGAAAATTTGTTATGTCCGTTCTGAAAAACATCCATCTTACAAACTAGATGCATCGAAATCACGCCACTCTTCAGCTCTCTTGGTGTCACAAAACGATAAATTTGATGAACAAACTTATAGATTATGTTTGGACCATTTCCTTCACACCGCCAAGCGCTACAGCAGCCACCGTGAAAACTAATCTGGAAAGTAATTTTCCGGGTATTACCGTGGTCTTTGAAGTTTTCTCGCTAGCACTTGAACACGCTTATAAATTTTTTGGACAGTCTGGTTCCAGTGGCAGTGAAGGATGGCTTTCTATCGCTATCGGCCTTATGTCATTTCCAACAGCTCCATCACCATAAACTTTCATAACTGACGAGCGCGAAAAACTCTCACTCCGGAATAGAGCTTGTGAATTTAAACGGAATCAGTGACTCCCAGATTAATAACAACAAAAAAAAACTTGATTAATGCTGTTTTTTTCAATTTGGAACAACTCTAGATAACAGCGATGGATTTAAATGGAACTGAGAGCCAAAACGATTCGGATTTGTTTAATGTGGAATAAATTTTGACGTAGGACTAGTTTTGCTCTTTATCGTAAAATATTAGACTCGTATTTTTTTAATTTTTTTATTAGGCAACGCATTCCCATTTTCGGGTTGCCCGAAAAAACAACTTTTCCCCGTTCTTTTCCAAAATGACTTTTTTCAAAAATTCATAACTTTTCAACCGCTCGACCGATTCAGATGATCGAGATATCAAAGTAAAGCCAATTAGCTAGCCTTCGCCGAAAAAATGAAAGATGAGGGGTTGCTCTATGAGAAATGTAAAGAACAATTAAGAGAATTCAAATGCATATTACGTTCTTACGATATATGTTACAATATATACTATGAAACGACAAATTTCTACAGCAGTTTTTTCTCACAAACATCAACAGTGGAATTAGGTAAAACAAGTGAGCAACATCATTACATTAAATTGCAGAGAAATTAATATTCAAAATTTATTTGAATTGTTCGTCCACAGTTTGGAATGAATTTTTACTCATTGAATGAGGCAAGCATGATGGATGATTTTTTCATTTTTTTTTTATTTTGATGTTATTTGATTCGATTATAGAAATATTTATTATAGTTTCTCTATTAAAGATGATTCTAATTTGAATTTGTCGCGCAATTGTTATAGAATATCTTATTATATTGGCTTTGAGTTTTGAAGTTTCTCATGAGTAATATTACACCCTGGAACGTATTTCTTCATTAATAACTCTGCGGCTACTCATACATACATATTAATAATCTAGCACTGTTTTGGAAAGCCGAAATATTTGTGCGCATTGAGAATAATTCGAGATTTTCACTCTGGAAAAGCTCATTCAGTCGATTTACAACGATTATACATAAAGAATGTTTGCTACAGCTTTGTATCAGGAGAATTTAATTTAATGTCATTAATACACGTGCGGACCGGAAAGCTATAATGGCAGTTCCCATTCCCAACCGGGAAAACTTTCACTGGTGTTCCGTATAGTTTTTTACTAATATGTTTTCTTCTGATAAAGTAAAAAGTACAAAAATCAGGTGAAATAAGGATCATTTCTGAAAAATCAGGCACAATTGAGTGTTTGTCAGAATACACTGCGTTTCACAACTATAAAACCACTCATTTTTTCTGAGTTTCCAGAGATATGTAAGAAGTCGGATGAATTGAAGTATATAATGTAGAGTACAATAACTATCTTCATTTATAAGACTGGCCATTTGAACTTTATTGTTGTGTTCAGGCGCGAAACATTTAAAAAACTAAAATTCCAGTGCTAAAAAAACCAGATGGAAAAACTTTCACTTCTTTACAAAATAAACGCCAATTTAACATAAATTACCATGAGTTTTTAATTCGTAGGTCATCTTTAGTTCACAATCAATTCGAATAACCCATTCGGGGTGGTTTATTTTATTTATTTATTTGGAGTGAGGGAAAAGCCCATTTGAGTGTGGCTCATGGCTCATTTTTTCTTAAATGGGCATAAAACCTCCTCCTTTTAAGCATCATTTGAACTTTATTGTTGTTGTGGCGACAAAGCTGCGCCATGTTATAGTGGGTATTTCGTTCTACGCAGAGGATACTACTCGTTTAAGCTCTTCAAATCACTCATACTGCTTGTAACCTGCATCTACTATTCGTCCGATCAATCCTCATAAGTTCCTGACAGGATTTTGATTTGGTAAACAAGCTGACCAGTCCAAAATCTGAAGCTCCTATTCATTAAACCATGCCATGACCTTCCAGATTTTTTGAATTGATGCCAAATTACCCAATTATACCCTTTTGAGAAAATTCTCCCCAAACCATCAACTGTCGCCTGCAAAGTTACGAATTGAAAAATCAAATGACATGTTCGGTGAATCCTTCCAGTATGAAGAAATTCTATTCAAGTTGAATTTTCTCAGTCAGAGAAGTTCTCCTGAAATAGCGGTGTCCATGGGATTAGCTTCCACATTAATTTTTGGATCCGCAACTTTGGAGATAGGATTTTTATAATTTGGGAAGAATTTTCGCAAAAGGGCCTGGTTTAGATATCTTACCATCAACACGAATGAACAGTGCAACGAAGTACGTCAGAATCATTTACTGTTTTTCCTGTTTTTGCATCAAAAACAATGTGATAATTGGGAAATTTGGCATAAATTCAAAAACTCTGGAAGGTCATGGCAAGGTTCAATGAATAGGAGCTTAAGATTTTGGACTGGTCAGATTGTTTACCAAATCAAGTGTAGTGGCTGTCGAAGATACACCCCGTACTGGTAGGCCAATCGTCGTGGAAACCGATAAAATCGTTGAAATCATCCAAGTAGACCGGCTGTGAGCACTCGCTCGATTGGCCAGGAACTGGGTATAGACCATAAAACCGTTTGGAATAAGGAGAGGGGAGGGGGGTTATAAGGGGAGGATAATGAAGTTGCCTCCTAAATGGCAACAAGTTTGCGAACAAAACGGCGCATTTTTGACTTGAATTGGATAATTTTAAGTATGTTAAATAAAGCGTCAAATTTCGATCAGAAATACGACATTTCTTTTTCTCCAACCCTATATTACCATCCGTATGTAAAATGAATGTCGGACGAATACAAGAATATACCAATAATTTGTACGGTAGAAAATGACTATAGATTGGTAGCATTGGTAGATAGTAAAATGGCTGCAATACCATAGAAAATCATTATTTCAGCAAATCATTATTTCAACGATATTGTCATGGCCCACAGTGTCAGTGTGTGTGACGTTAAATATAGTCTGCAAACGAACATACAGTAATATGATTACTCGAGATCGCACACATGGCTTAGCTCTCCAATAGTCAATGCCCCTAAGGCAATATTTCTCCCACGAGGGCACCGGGCAACACAATCATAAAGTGCCATACGACACCGAAGCCCCGAACTGGACCAAGTGTCTGCTTATTATTTATGGTTGCGTAACCCGATGCCCACCAAGTGAAGTTGTGTGTTAGTTTGGCTAGCGGCAATGAATGTTAAACACATGTTGCGCTTCGGCAACATGCTAGCTCTTACTTCCTTTTCCTATTTACTTCTACATCTGAAGAAGATGTTCCTTCTCTTTTCTTTTTGAAGAATGCGTCTGACCACGCCTTTAGAATAAACAAAGAATAGTCATAGGACTCTTGTTAGTCAATCTCAAGACCACATTGCTCGCATATTCATTACAAGATATCACCATATAGCGCCCGTGACAGGACCCGAACCTGCAATCTTCGTTCTAGTTTACCGATAAAGCTACTACTCTCGATGACTCAGAATAAGACTAATAATAGGAATAAGACAATGGAAAAAGATCACAATACCATAGCTATCCATTAAAAAGCTTCATGATTTCATGTGTATTTTTCCGCAAAATATCACGAAATCGTAAGTATTTTCAATGTCTCTTTGTATCTTCCCCATAAACTTCATATTCAATGTATTCAATGAATTTTTTTTTTGTTTACTGGTTCTCATATATTTCGTCTACCGTTCCACTCTGTTATGTGTCACACTGCTATTCATTGATCATTTTCAGACAGAGAGTTAAACCTTCTGCCAGAGGTTAATTTTATTTGTTATCGTTGGTTATGACTACATACAACAAACGTCCTTTTTTCAGGACCACCATTTGGAGTTTCAAAAGAATTAAAATAACAGATTTCTGAGCAATGAAAAGAATAACGTGTTAAAAAACAACTTTTCCGAGCCTAGGGGCTCAGACACTTCAACTTTTTTAACAAATGATTTTTTATTTGTCAACTTTACGTTGAGATAAGCGTACGCATTAGTTCTCGACGAGAACCTATGTGAAGTTATAGATATTGAATTACTGCAGTTCTATATTTATAAGGATAATTTTCAAAATAATATCAGTTCATCAACAAGTTGGATGGATCAGCAACCAGTTAGTCATGTGAAATGTTTGCACTTACACACAGTATAATATGGTATGCCATGCTCATCGACTAAACGGATGGTGTCTTAGGGGATCAACTTGAAACGGAGCTGAATGCAAGAATGCAAATAAAACAACCAAATCTAAGATATTCTCTTCCTTGAATTCAATCATTGTAGAATCGAACGCGACAAGCATTCCCGTGCAAGAATGTACCAGATCTGAGAAATTCAGAAACGGATATCGCTCTTTTGATATCGATACCTTGTTGTAAAACATATTGAGATCTTGAAAATACTTTAGAAAATCGTTGCCTTACCTTTCCTGAAGTTACGGTTATGCATGAATTCTACATGCTATAACATTAGAATAATGTTAATCGTTGTCGAAGCAAACGTGTGAACCAAAGGTAAAATGGATGCAGGTTTTTATTCGGAAGGGGATGTTCAACTATACTGTGAGAGCTGAACTAACAACTTCCACATCCTGATTTACTTAACCAAATTAGCCAGTAAAAGCATTTTCACTGCAGAACCTTATCACACGTCATAAATTCTCCCTACTCAGCCCGGTTCCCATTTGGAGTAAAAAAATTGCTTCGCGAATGTGTTTCGCCAAATGATTTCACAGCAACAACCGCCAGCTTCGCGCTTGATTTCAAAACAGAAGAGAAACTCAAACACCTTCCACCTTTGGTAGCTATTTCATCTGGTGATGGATTTTTCTCACTCAGCACAAAGCTGTCGTTTACCACACCTCTCTACATTCTAAACCTTTCGACAGCATCCGAAACGAAACCAACCAGCAGCAGTAGGCTATTCATCGTTCCCATAAAGCTCAAGCACCATTTCACCCTACACATAGCACCACCCGTGGGGATAGAAGAGATATTCTCATCACCAGCAGCACCACCCACAATCGCGAACGAGAATCGAAAGAAAAAAAACGCACGATAAGCACGAATTCTGGCAGGCAAAACCCTTCACGACCGTTCGCGTCGGCCGCTCACAGCCAACTGAAGCACTCGCATCCTTCGGTGAGACCGTTTGCTTTCATATCGCACTCGGTGTGCGTGTTTCGGTCACCGATGATAGCAGCAGCAGCAGCAGAAGGACTGCACGAAACCCTCCCACTTCCACCGTGCATGCACGATGAGGATGAGTTTGTCCTTCTCCGTTCTCCACCATCCCGAGGTTCTATCTTGATTGCACATGATGGGTTGACCATTGGGCGGAGAGCTTTAAATGGACACAGGAATGGGTGCCCCAGGATACTGCTCGAGAATAAGTCCTGCGTTTTCTTGAAAAACTATCAAATTGATTAACTGATAGGGGTAATTGGCCTCCTGTGTTTCGTTCACAAACTGATGAGCTGTCCATTGACACGATATCAAGCGTTAACTATTTTTGTAGTGTCTCTAGTCGGAAACCACAATGATTAACCGAAGGTTAAACTAAACAGCTTTTCGAATAAAATAGTGTCATTATTCAAATGGAAACATAAGCATTCACGTTTAGATCTATTGTAGCACTAATTCAGCATCTCTAATGCCAAATGGCAGAATTTCCGCTTATAGGCCTTATTTCAACATTTTTTTTTTCAACTAGCAATAATCGCACCTCGGTAAAACCTCATTGGTTACGATATCGCCACTGCGCAAAGCTTATTATTTCAACATTATTAATGCATATTAACATTGATGAAAATGAGCATTAAGGGAGTAGTCTAGTGTAGAGACACAAATTTCTAACGTTTTTTTCGAGCTCCGAAAAAATAAAACAAAGAATATTTTTACTATCCATTATATCATTATTTGTTCATAATCTTTGAACAATAAAACAAAAATATAACGCAAAAAAATATTCACAATTAGAATAGTTACAAGCTGATGAAGTGAGGGGGTTGTGCCATGGCGTACACTATTCCAGTTCTTCAGGTTATCTGAAACAAAAAATCGAACAGATTCTGTGATGATGCTGCTATCGTATGAGCCTCGGACAGGTCAAAAACATATTTTTTGAAAAAATGGCGGCCGATTAAAGGAAAAAAATACTGTACAAAACATTTTTTCAAGTTCGCCTATTTAAAAAAAATTTAAAGTTGAGAATTTAAGAATTTTTATAGGTTCATGCGATAGAGAGATACATACAGATTGTATTCATATCCTTTCAAGTCCTTTCTAGGATATATTCTTGAATGTCTGAACTACAGAAATAATAAGATTTTTTTTATTTTTTTCAAATTTCTAGACTTGAATACCCTCTTAATGTGAGCATTATATGCGCATTTATTGTTACCATCAGTCTTCCGAAAAACACTTACACATGTCCACGCGATGTGAAAATTCCATGTTTTCGTTTGAACTCGAACATGATTTTCGCTAGTGTTGGATGTCTATCCGAAACACGAACAATGATACACAAACCTGAACATGTAAACAAACACGATGCTTATAATTCAAGAACATCATGTACAAACATATCACCCGATGTCGCAGTATTCATTGCTTTCGTTTCGTTTCTTTCCATGCACGGAAAGAAATTATTCATCCTAAAACATTTCTTCATAGAATACTTTTTCACAGAAACGAACTTGAAATTTAGTTCGCATTATAAAAATGGCATGAACTAAGAGGCTATGAGTTCATACACATTTTACAAGTCTGATTAGACAGTCCTTGGTTTCGTGCAAAGAAAACATTCTCTGAATAGAAGGAGCCTTTTTCATGAAAGTTTGATTAGGGCGGTCCAAGTTAGGGCGTTCAAAAAACCAATTCCGAACAATTCATTTTGCAGGGTAATGTTTCTGAAAAAATTCTGTATCAAAAGCATAAAATTAGTTGAGTTGAAACCAATTGTCACCTGCAAAATTATTATGGGAAAATTGCTTTTGCGATGACGATTTGTGAAAGAATTACAATCAACCCTCCTTTAATCTATGTTCTGTATCTCGATATTCTCCCTAATATATTTATACCATTGTTGGAGGAAAGATTAGCTTCAATGACAGGTATATTGCACATAGAGACATATCAGTCACCGTAGCAAGCCATTAATTTCTCAATGTTACCACAAACTGAATGAAGGAAAAAACTAAAAGCTACACTTATACTACACCACATATGCTATGTGTGTATGCCATTGCATCACCTTTTCTTCTCCTCTTCTTCGCTCGGGTCGCGTTCATCGTGAACAAGCAATGTTAGCCATTTGTAAACATTCAAAAATCCAGTCAAAATTGTAGTTCCCGTGGTCGAGTGGTTAGCGTCACGCCTTACATGTCACTGCTGAATAATTCTAGTACTTCATATTCGATTAAAATTATAGAAATATTGTAATCAAAATTTGTTGTGGGTAACTAAACATCTCTGCCACGCTCTATTCAATTTTAGTACTTGTTCAAAAAGCTAATAATAGCGAATGTTACATGAATTCAATATATAAATTGATGTGTGCACTTAATAATGATATCAATTGTAAAGAACTCTGATATTAATCGACGTTTATTTTGTTCAGAACAGATAAAGAGGTTTATTTTATTAGCCCAAAATTTTAGTCGAAGCAACCTTTGTCATGATAGGAAAGCATTTTTTCCATGTCAACATACCAACACACCACATGTTGAGTGGTGGTGGTGTGGTGTCCAATTCGATTCTTCTACTCTTTGCACTGCCGGTGCATGGAGTGAAAATGCAAGAGAAACTGTAGGCCATGTTCGGACATCATGTGAAACATTAGGATTAAACATCGTATGTCCAAACATACTACGAATACAAACATGTCACATTTTCAAACATAGGTACGAAAAAATCATGTTTGTATTCAAACACAAAACTGCGAACAGCAGTGTGGACATGTTTATCTGGGACTGGTTACCATACAGGGTGCATGACGAATTTTTGCAGTAAACGACATGTTTTATAAAATTTACACCAGTCTTTGACATATGCGATGAATGTTTCGTGGTTTTTTTCGTAACATATGAGAATTGTAAATTATTTCATTAAAAAAAAACTCCTCCCTTTTCGATGAATGTTGATAGACGCTTCCGGAAACTGCCGCATGCACGTTTTACCATATGTCGATCCATAGATGTCATCACCTCCATGATATTAGCTTTCAGCGACCTATGTGTGGTGTCAGGCGTTCTATTGGTATCCCGCTCGACCCCACACACCCCACACAAAATAATCCAAAGGAATTATATCGGAACTGCTAGGGGGCCAAAGCAGGTGCTCTGTCTTGTTGAAAGATGAAATGACGGCCAGTTGCCGTTCTTCTTCATCCACGGGACAACAACATCCTGCAGAACCTTCAACTATACATCGGATGTTACCTTTAGTCCTTGATCAATTAAATACGGGGGCATTACACCCCCTCGCTGGAGACTACGCCTAAAACCATCACATAGGTCAGAAACTTCGTTGACATGAACCTGACTACGATTTGATGCAAGTCACCTGTTGATCTTTCGATTCAGGACTCAAGAGTTTTTTAACTTTCTCCAACCGTCGTGATTAGGTCGTAGCGTTCATGAATTGACCTCTGCGTAACGCATACGACTCACAGCCGACTCATAGGTCCCGAGCCATGGACCTCATTGATCTCGCAGGATTCTTTTTAGTCATTTTTTCTACTTTTTTACCCTGCTTCGTTCTGTGGTATTGAAACGGCACTTGTACTTCTTCCGGGTAGGTGCGTATGATAGTTTATTACTTTCCCAAGCCTTCTTTATATAATAAACTGTTCTTTCCGACACTTTCAACGACGCTTGCCCCGGAGCGCAATAAAACGACGACGGCTGACCAATTACTCTCTTGTTTCGACATCTTTACGTTTACTCAACACTGTTTGTTTACATCTGACACTTAACAGTATAAGCTATCCAGTGCTGCCAGAAATATCTGAATCTTGTTCCACAAGCTTGAGAAATTGCTATTTGAAATTTACTGCAAAAATTCGTGATTTCATTGAAATAAAATATATCATTATATGGAAACACAGAGTTTTGCATTAAATATCCGTGAGAATACGGACTCAGTAGAGCTATTAGACATAAGAAATCACTCGAGAAGATCAACAATAACAACAATAACACTAACAGTTTCACTCTGAGTAATGTCCATCTCATCCGGTTCTTCATACTCCAGTCATTGCACTTTTTCAACGGAACGCTTTTTGTTTTCATGTAGGGGAAAAGGGGGAATTTGGACCACCTAAGCAAATCACCTAATATTTCCAACCCAATACGGTCTAAATCAAAAATGTCACATTGTATACTGAGGTACACTTGTTTTCTCTCAATCAAAAATGTTTAATCATTATAACAAGCTTGAAACTACCAAATATATCATAAAATAAAAGAGATGATTATTGGACATTGAAATTATTTTTTTTTATCCCTTTTGTTTATTTTTAGGCTCATTAGCATTTTAACTGTAACAGAGCCGAATTTTAATCGTGTACATGTCACATGTTTATCATATCTATAATTAGCACATTGCACAGTTGCCATTTTTCGGCGTTAGACTATTCCCTACTATACCATTGCATATGGTACACATTTACACAGTAGCCATTTAGGCGTAAGAGTTTTCTATCTGTTCTTCCATTATCCAGTTAGACCGGACAGCGGAGACAGTTGTTGATCATTGTTGAGTTATTTATAGAACAGCAGCCCGATGTTTCTTGCAGAGCAGAGCAATTGTATGGACGAATCGATCTTTATTCGACCGTGGATCGATCTACATCGCTGATAATTGTTGCGTGGACGTAGCTATTCTGTAACAACACAAAGATGGTCAATGAGGGCCCTGAGTTTTGAACTCACGATCGATCGCTTACTAAGCGAACGCGCAACCAATTGAAATTTGATTCAGGGTGATTTGGACCGTCTGTGGGGTGATTTGGTCCAGTGTTTGTTTCATCGAAAAAAAACATACTTATGTTTATGTAAAGTATTTTGGGATAATGTTACAACCAGTAACAGTGTTTGGGGATAGATAGCAGGTGTCTTGGCCAGATTCCAGACCAGAAAAATTGGATTGACACCAATTCTGCATGAATCTTTCATTGTTGTTCGAGCATTTTCAAACACTTTCGTTGTTGGTCAAAGAAAATCGGTTCTTTCAAGCTCCTCCTTCTTCCAACGTTGTCTGCCCATTCTCTTTTTGTAATTCCGTGACATCTGGAATTAATTAGATCAAAGAAAAGCCTCAAACCTGTAGGACCAATTGACCCCACAGAAACGTGTCCATGTCACCCCACACAACATGCAAAAATTAAAATGCAATTAATTTCATCTATTGTTATCAAACATACAGTTTCGTTGTATCAAATTGCTCCTCTTCTGTAGGCGAACAGAACTTTACTACACAATACACGAAAAGTTTGTTTAATCAGCGGGAAAAACCTTAAAACCACGAACGGAAAACTCACATTTTTTGACAATCAAAGTGAAGTGTGTTCATGCTACCGTTTTCTTCCATCTGCCGAATTTTACCAAAGTTTTTTTACATTAGTTATAACGGTTCAATAATAAGAGAAAATGACATTATAAGAAATCCAAGTTGAGTCGTACTTTTTGAGATAATGGGGTGGTCCAAATCACCCCGTATGTCCAACTCACCCCGTGTTACCCTACATCACTTCAACTTGCTGTGAATGCTGCAAGACAAAGGCGTCAAGTTTAATGTTGACTTGATTAGCCAGAATATCTAGCTTTGCATTGACCTGAGATAGAAGTGCAACAGATCTGTTCCCAACGGGCTTGCATTCCTCAATCGTCATTGTGTGTTTGTCAACTTTTCCATGTAGGGATTGCAGATGTTCGAAAGCCTGAACAATATAGTTGTTTTCGAGTCTAGACAGAGGAAGTGGACGAGAGCGTAAGAGAACCTATAAATGTTGCCGGGTGGAGGGCGTAGATAATTGGCGTGAATGAATCAACCAAAAAATTATAACATGGATGGGCCGAGCGTGCAGTGGCGTTAGATATGTTTTATTTTTATTAATCTTTCTCAAACACGCATTATTGACAGTCTATAATTGTTCAATTTTAAATTCTTGAATTCATAAATGTTTGATACTTTAATTCTTCAATTCTTTAGTTCTCTCTCTCGG
This sequence comes from Toxorhynchites rutilus septentrionalis, assembly GCF_029784135.1. NCBI lineage: Eukaryota > Metazoa > Arthropoda > Insecta > Diptera > Culicidae > Toxorhynchites > Toxorhynchites rutilus. The sequence goes on along the minus strand of NC_073744.1, from coordinate 76,628,675 downwards.
AGTCTGTTTGGTTACCTTCTCAGGTAGCCAATTCATAACCGCCGGCGTCGTGATTTGACATTAAAACTTGTGTACTTGACGTGAAAAGTTAAAGTATGTATGTATGTCAGTTGTGATTTTTCGGTGGTTTAGATTTTGTTTACGCCCGAAAATCATTCGCTCAATCAGAGCATTTACGCCTGGCAAGCGCGATTCAAATTCTACAATTTTCTTCAAATTACCGAATGCTCGATTGCTCGAAAATTCCAATTCATTTTTCATCGATTTTAGTGTTAACGTATGCCATTTGGCGTATTCAAAAAATGGACTAATTTCGGATGGCGATGAAAGATAATTTATAGGAACAAATTTCCTTTAAATCTTACGTTTATTAAGTCTACAACAAAAATGATTCAAGACTGTTGATTCACAGCAGCAGCACTGTCAAGCAACTTGATGATTTTTTCATATTGTAAGCTCCACCCCACAGCGAAGGAGTGTAGCAGTCGTGCTACAAGTTAGAAATATTTTCGGAGGGTAGCAGTCCAAATATAACGGACTGCTATCTAGCACATCTTGCACACCACGATGTGCATAAGTTGTACGCAATCGTTGTGTGGTTGGACGCAAGCGCAGCAATCATGTTCCGTCACACATACACCTTTCAAGGTTGAGTGGACGAAGTGCCTCGCAATTGGGTCACTTATGCGCGGCTTAGCGAGAGTTCCGAGTCAGGTTTCGAGAGGCGATTCTGAAACTCGCGAGAAGGCTGACTCAACCTGACTCATGAGAGCGGACAATCGTTTCTTTGCTCTATTTCGAACCGTGGGCTGGGGAAAGTTCGCGGATTTGAAAAGAACATTATTTGCTTTAGCAAATATTGTTCTCCCGGGGGCAAAGATCGGGCAATGATTGTGTTCTGAGGAACTGAGGACTTTTGCTCGTCCATTCCGACCTGATTCGTGGAAGAGGCAAGAGTGCGCGTATTTTGTTTGTCGCGTCGCGGTGTGCTTCTGAATGTAAGCCATGTGCTGCGAAAAGGTTTTCTAGTATAATTAGTTTGTTCTTTTGTTTTTTGTAGAGTTCAATATTAAGTAGTTGATTAATATTGTTTATTGTGTGTGAGCAGTTTATGAAAACTAAAAAGGTAAAAACTGAATTTGGTTAGCATTCAAGGCATAAGATTAAATGCGTCGAACAGCCGTTCGACGGCTTTTTTGTTCGGATTTGAAACCTGCGGATTTAGGTAACGGCTGACCGGTTCAACAACTTCCGGTTGGAGCTCGGCGCACCGCATCATCATCATCATCATCAATAACCGCACTTCTGACCCCACGTGTCGGGTTGGAATCTCCCGACGTGAGCCCAATACTGTCGGAAGGGAGCTGCTACGTCATCACAGCGCTCCAGGCAGAGCCAGCCAACGCGTGAGTACCCTAACCCTATTTTTACATGCGCATGTGGGTGGGTACTCTTTTACATATGAATGAAGTGATCAAATATTTGGAGATGAATGAAAGCAATGCGGATTAAAGGAACCGGTTCGTCGTTGATAGAAATTAGGAAAAATAGAATAGGGAAACAAATGTTATAGGATAGGTTGAAGGAATAAATGTTTGGAGTAAATTAATTATTTGATGTAAAGGTTATTTGTTGTATTTGAAGAAACCCTTTCGAGCTTCGCGTCGTGTTACGTTTATAGAGTTTTTCGTTGTACTCCAAGTGTGGACTGCTTGGGAGTCTCAGTCCATCTCGGCTCGTGCTTTCTGAAGCGATTGGGGAGGTGTGAACAACCGGAGGAACCAGGGGAAGACGCATTGGTGTGCGTATCTGTGCCCTTGGTAGAATCGGCGGACTTCTCCCAGTCACCGTGTTGGAAACAGAGCAGAGAATCGGGAACGCGTACAGGTGTAGGTGTCAGGAAGGGTCAGCTTTTCGCGCATTTCGGGATCGATTCAAGAACCCGCCCTGAGGTCGGAATTCTTGCCGGGCAGACAACGAGTGAGTGGCCCTCTTACGAGGTGGCGCTTAAGCCACTCACTTTGAATCCCGTGTGACGGAACCAGTAGCTGCGTTTCCAGCGCGCTACATTTGGCGCCCAACGTGATTTAGGGCTTACCGGAAATTTTGAGTGCGCTACATTTTGGCGCCCAACGTTAATTGGGGTATATCAGGGATATTAGCGCGCCACTCTTTGGCGCCCAGCGTTATTTGGGGTGTACCGGAACATTTGGAACGCCACATTTTGGCATCCAACGTTATTTAGGGTTATCCGGAAATATTAGTGCGGTGCTTATTTGCAATCAAAAGTTTTGAGATTTTCCGGAAATATTTTTGGAAATTGGTATGCTACTTTTTGGCGCGCAACTGATTTTTTTTCGGAAATAGTTATTTTCAAATTTGTGTACTACATAGAGGAGTTTATAGAAAAATAATACGTACTATTTTTGAAATTTATATTTATTTATTTTAGTCTAGTGGAATTCGAGTATTTGTTTTACGTTGGAATATTTGTGGGAAATTGTATTGTGTGTGTGATATTTGTTTAAATTATTTTCTTCGTATATTATATATTCACTGTATTTTCTGTTAAATAAAAATTATTATATCTATTATTTATTAATTTATTATTATAATACTGCATTATTTCACAATGAGTTCGAAATTTCCGCACGCGGATCACCTTTACAATGATGAGGTGGACTACGAATTGATTATTAGAGGAAAATATGAGGAAACTAAAAGTGACTTGGAGACGAAATATAGGCTACTGAGAAAACTGTTTCATGAGGACATGAAGGAAAATAGAGAGTATTCTTCACGTTTCACAATCGATCAAGAGTTCGATCATATTGCGGGTAAAATTGATAGTTTGAGAAAAAGATTAGAAAAAGAAAAAGATGAGAAATCTATTTCACGATTGAAACATTACGCGTTAAGAGTGTCTCGTAGTATTGCTGAAGATGCTCAATCACAACAGATGCGTAAGGAGCTTGGACAAGATATTAGAGAATTGATCAATAAATTCAGTACCAAGAAAAAACCTGAAATTAAATCACCTAATAAGGCGTACATATTTGAACCGCAAAGTGAAGTTCGAATAAACGAGCATGAAAAAATGCAAAACGTAGAGCAGGAAAACGCAGCGTGCGGAGGTCAACCTCGAAGTCTGGAAAAGCATGACCAGAATAGAAACTATTCATCAACAACGGAACACACTAAAGTGTTCAGTGAGAGCCTCAAGCGAAGTCTAGGTGCAATTCCTAAAGAACGTCAGACACAGAGTGCAGAGCGCGTGGTAGGGAAAAGTGAGGAAGAAAAACAAATGTTAATTAACCGAATTGCGGAGCTAGAGCAACAGCTGTCGTTGATGCTGGGTTCTATGCAACAGAGGGAAGAACCGGTAAGGAATCATACAAAGCGAGAAGTAGAAAGTAATAGAATATTTGACCGAAGAGACCGTGACAACCAGGGTAGAAAAACCCCCGAACGAGAAACGAATATAAGAAATAATCAGTCTGAATCGTTTGTCAGCGAACAGCGTAATATGAACCAGAGGGGTAGAATGGAGTCAGGGCCAGAATATATTTACCGAACAGAGCAACGAAATGTACCAGAACAGCGATATTCTAGTAGGAATGATAGCCGACGAAATGAGCTAGAAAGGCAACAGGCGGGCAACGCACGAACAGACCGTAACGCAACTGAAGTTCGTCGCGATCCCAGGCGGATACACCACGATCGATTGAATCGGAATGATAGTTCAGAAGAGCGATCTGATGAAGAATATTACGATAGACAAAGATCACGTAGAATACCGAGAAATATTCGACAAATTACCGAATTGGAGATTCAGAACGTGGATCGCCGCATGGAAAAATGGCATCTTACGTATAACGGAGATTCTCGTCAGCGATCTCTGGAGGATTTCCTCCACAAAATCCAAAGGCTAGCTCGCATGGATAGAGTATCGGAAGATGTTCTTTTACAGCGCATTCATACGATCCTGATGAGAGGTGAGGCGTATGATTGGTATCTCTGCTACGCAGATGAATTTATTGATTGGAGTGATTTTGAGGAGCGGATCCGATATATGTACGGTAACCCTAACAAGGATCAGGGGAACCGCCAGAAGATCTATGAGCGGAAACAGATGCGAAACGAATCATTTTTGTCGTTCAAAATGGAAATCGAACGACTGAATAAGTTGTTGACAATTCCTTTGGATCAGCGAAGAATTTTTGAAGTGATATGGGACAACATGCGTCCTCATTACAGATCGAAGCTAGCATGCAAGACAATCACCGACATGAGGAAGCTGGAATATTACGCTTATCGTATCGACGCGAATGATTCAACGTTAAGATACAACAGAGATGGACCGTCAAGAAGTTCCAATCAGGTTCACAACATCGAGATCGAGCGGGAATCCGACGATTCGTATTCAACTTGTTCAGAAGAAGAGGAAGTTAATGTGGTGGATAAAAGACACGAGAGAGATCGACGATCTAGAGACGCTGCAAGAACACAACCACAAAATAATCAGGAAGTGAGACAGAGCGAGAGAAGAGAGAAGCAGACAGAGCCGCTATGCTGGAACTGTAGAAAACGTGGCCATTTCTGGAGACAATGTAGAGAGGAAAAAAGAATATTCTGCTACATTTGTGGGACACTGGGAGAAACTTCGATTTCTTGTCGAAACCATCCGCAAGCTAGGCAAAATTTTCGTAACAGACAGTCGGAAAACTAAGACGGGAGTGTAGAGAAGGGAACATCAGCATTCCGTCCAGCAGTTTAGTTCCCCAACCGACTATAACCGAGGAGACTTTTCGTAGCCTGTTAGAGATTGGTGTACACAGGGAATATTGTCCCCATATAACTGTACATATTTTCAACCAGAAATACGATGCTTTGCTAGATTCGGGGGCAAGCGTTTGTGTGACCAGCATTACCGATATAGCAGAGAAAAATGGACTGACATTACAAACAAGTCCCCTTAGGATTGTAACAGCCGATAAAACCGTCCATGAGTGTTTAGGCTATGTTCAACTACCTATGGTTTTTCGAGGGATTACCAAAATTATTCCAACCTTGGTTGTTCCGCAAGTTTGTAGACCGCTGATATTGGGGTACAATTTTTGGAAGTCATTCGAGATTCAGCCAATGATTAAGGGGCCGAAAGGATTAGAGACAGTAATCACTGAGGAGAAGAGCAACAAAAGAGGATGCGAAATTGAGATGATTCAATTTTCGCTTTTGCCCATTGAATCACTACCAATGGTGAAACGAACAGATCCAGACGAGACATTAGACATTCCAGCTCTGGAGTTGCCAGAACCGTCCAAAGTCACACCAGAAACGATCGAAACGGAGCACGATTTAAATGAGATAGAGCGAAGTCAGTTGACAGATGTCGTGAGAAGATTTTCGTGCACGACAGAAAATCATTTAGGTAGAACATCTGTAATTCAACATGAGATCATCCTGAAGGAAGGAGCAGTACCACGACGACAACCGTTTTACCGGTGCTCTCCAACAATACGAGCGGAAATGGACGCCGAACTTGAACGGTATAAGAAAATAGATGCCATCGAGGAGTGTACGAGTGAGTGGGCCAGCGCTTTGGTACCCGTTCGAAAATCGAATGGAAAACTCAGAATATGTCTGGATTCCCGAAAAATAAATGCCTGGACGAAGAAAGACTCCTATCCCATGCGGAATATGGGAGACATTTTCAACAAGCTGGGAAAGGCAAAATATTACTCAGTCGTGGATTTAAAGGATGCGTATTTCCAGATTCCACTTAAAAAGGAATCTAGGGACTATACGGCCTTTAGGACTTCTCAAGGACTATACCGGTTTAAGGTTTGCCCATTCGGGCTGACCAACGCGCCTTTTACGATGAGTCGTCTAATGGATAAAGTCATAGGGTTCGACTTAGAGCCCAACGTGTTTGTCTACTTGGACGACATAGTAGTAGCAACAGAGAGTTTCGAGGAACACCTTAAGTTCCTCAAACTAGTGGCCGAGAGGCTGAGTAGAGCGGATTTGACCATATCTTTGGACAAAAGTCGTTTTTGCCGAAAGCAGGTGACTTATCTGGGTTATCTTTTAACAGATGAAGGCGTATCGATTGATAATTCCCGAATATCCCCAATTCTCGACTATACACGCCCACGAAACATAAAAGATGTCCGCAGACTGTTAGGTCTTGCAGGGTTTTACCAACGTTTCATCTCGCAGTACAGCAAGATAGTTGCCCCGATATCGGATACGTTGAAAAAGGCAAAGAAGAAGTTTGAATGGACCGATGCTGCAGAAGAAGCATTTGGGAAACTGAAATCAGCTTTAGTGTCAGCTCCAATCCTTGGAAACCCGAGTTTCAAACATCCTTTTGTCATTGAATCAGACGCTTCGGACAACGCGGTAGGAGCAGCGTTGATCCAGGAAATAGACGGACAATCCAGAGTAATTGCGTATTTCAGCAAAAAACTCAGCAGCACTCAACGTAAATACGCCAGCGTTGAGAAGGAGTGCCTAGGAGTGTTGCTTGCGATAGAGCATTTCCGTCATTTTGTGGAAGGAACGCGGTTCAAGGTCGTGACCGATGCAAGAAGCTTGCTATGGCTTTTCACGATGGGTGTAGAGTCAGGCAACGCAAAGCTGTTGCGCTGGGCTCTCAAAATACAGTCCTACGATATACAACTAGAATATAGGAAAGGAAAAAACAATATCGTAGCCGATTGTCTCTCGCGATCAGTGGAAACAATATCTTCGTTGCCTGTGGACCATGAATATCGAAAGCTTGCTACTCAAATTCTAAATGATCCGGCGAAATTTCCTGACTTTAGAGTAATTGACGGAGAAATCTTCAAGTTTGTGAAAACCGACGGTAAAATAGAAGACGCGCGATTCCAATGGAAGAGCTACCCGCGAAAGGAGAAACGTGATGAAATAATTCAACGTGTGCACAACCAAGCTCACCTCGGACCGGACAAAACATTAGCTTCTGTCAAGGAGCGTTACTTTTGGCCCTATATGAGCAGCGAAGTAAAACGATTTTGTCGAAACTGCATGAAATGCCAGACGAGTAAAGCGACAAACCAAAACGCAACCCCACCAATGACTATCCAGAAGAAAGTTGCCGAGTATCCATGGCAATTCCTCGCTATGGATTACGTAGGCCCATTGCCAGCTTCAGGGAGGAATAGAAATACGTGTTTGCTAGTCGTAACTGACTTGTTTAGCAAGTTTGTATTGGTACAACCATTCAGACAAGCAACCGCAGAATCGTTAACCCATTTCGTCGAAAACATCATCTTTCTATTGTTCGGGGTCCCGGAAGTTATACTCTCCGATAACGGTTCTCAATTCGTCTCGTCAAAGTTCCAAGAACTGTTAGCAAAATATCACGTTTCACATTGGAGAACACCGAATTATCATCCTCAGATCAACGACTCTGAGAGAGTAAACCGTGTGATAACGACAGCCATTCGTGCTTCAATTCAGAAGAACCATAGCGAATGGGCTAACAATATCCAGCACATAGCCAACGCAGTACGGAATTCCGTACACGATGCCACCCACTACACACCATACTTTGTACTATTTGGACGAAATATGGTTTCTTATGGAAGGGAATACCGCCAGTTAAGAGACTCTCAGACAACTGACAACGTGAACTTGGAAAATGAAGAAAGAGAGAAACTGTACGAAGACGTCAGAAAAAACTTACGTTCTGCCTACGAAAAACACTCAGCATACTACAATTTGCGTTCAAATGCTAATTGTGCGTCCTATAAAGTGGGAGAGCGGGTACTGAAAAAGAACACCGAACAGTCAGATAAAGGGAAGGGTTTTTGTGCCAAACTGGCACCCAAGTATATACCAGCAGTTGTGAAAAGAGTAGTAGGTTCTCATTGCTACGATCTAGAAGACCTGAGTGGGAAAAGATTAGGCATCTTCAATTGCAAATATCTCAAGAAATGTTGCTATTCTAACGACCTTCTACCTCAAAACTCAACCTCCAAATAAACCAACCTGTTTATAAAGCTATGAACCTCTCATTTTGAGTAGAGACAAATGCATCAGGATATCTATCTCTGGTGCAATAAAAACATATCTCCACCATTCCATGACCGCGTAAAATCAAGACAAATGCAGGCGGGAATGGTTGGAATATTAAGCTCATACTTGTTTCTTCTGATAAGTAAACCTTTTCCGAACTAGTTACTGCTGCCAAGCGATCCCCTCGACCAGAAGTTATAGTGAGTCCATGGTGTTACACATCAGGACGTTGATCTACCAATCCAGAAACTCAGAGCCCATGTGGCGTTGACGAGTAGTACTGTTGAAGGAAGCAATGAAGCGCGAGTTTGTGACCGGGGATTAACAGATGATGACCGATGTAAGACTCAGACTTTAAGCGAAAGCAAAACTATGACGAGCAAACTAGTTAATCGAGCGGGTAAAGGTAACTGGTTTGACGCAAGGTTGAAATTAGAAGAGAACAATAAAGAATTAGAAATCACCAAAGAGATAAAACAAAACCTGATGAATGTGGGGGAGTAAATAATGTTAGTCGGTAGTGCACATCGAGTCTTACTCACTATATTAGTAAGGCTAACCTACCGATTTATTGTACATAGCTAGTCCCTGTCCTTATACACTATTTAATATTTATTCAGAGTTATGTACATTGGAATTATTCATTTAGCAGTTAATTATTTACATTATTTATTTGTGATGTTTATCGTTAACTGTAATTATTTATTTATATTGTTGGTAGTTATAGTTGGTGTTATTTATTGGAAAATTATTTATTTACCATTTATATTAGGTTTAGTTATACATAGAGATTGTTTGTGGGAGATTATTTATTTATATTTTTGTTATTTATTGATCATATATTTATTTATTTATTTAGAGATTAGTTGATGTAGATTTAACTTATTTATAGAAATATTCGTTTGAGTAATTTGTTGTCCTTCTAGATATAATCCTTGGAAAATACAAAATGCAGCAACATTTCCAGTCATCCTTCTCTTCCTTGAAAAGTCATCAAAATACCTAAAACGAAAACAAATCTATCAGAATCGGTTGTGAAACCCACCTTTCATTGGAAGTCAACTCTCCTTTCTTCCGTAGTGTCGTCTCGTGTAAAGGAAATTTCTTCAAAACCAGAAAGTCAGTCATCTTCATCATTATAAATGTTTCATCCTTCCTGTCCAGTTTCTTCTTTCGTCCTTTTTCTATGATTTGTTGATTTTCCTGGGAAATAAAATCTAAAAGTTATTCCCATATGGTTTTAGATTAAATTACCGTACATATATTTCAAGATATGCCCTATAAATGCAGTATTTTCATGAAAATTACCTTCAATTTTCTAAAATAGCACGAGCACCACACAATACACTTCATTGGTTTTTGTTTACTATCGTATTTGACGTTTGTCGGAGTTCGGTGTTAGTTCAGTGGATGAAATGTTCATCCAATCGTTTGAAATAATTCATTCGATATTTAAAATATTTCATGTGCCTAGAATATATGCTCTAGGGTGGAAATGAATATTGTTGGGTGGAAAAGAATGAATTGGGAGGATTATGGTGTTCATGTTTGAGGAAATATTTCGTGTTGCGCCTGAAACGGCTGAGTTTTCTTTTAACCGATGAAATCTTCGGTGTTGAGAACAAATGTAAAGAAAAATTATTCTTTGGAGAATTGATGAGTCGTTATTTACTTGAGATACCTTTCCAACAGCGAGTTTGGAGTAGTCTCTGGATAGACGATGAGAGTATGTTGCGATTCATATTTGAATCTGTGGGAGCATTTGTTACGAGGAATTTGATGAAACGTGTGATTTTTGTGAACTACCACTGAACAAAGACGACGAACTCAAACGATTTGTGTATTTAATGTTTTATACTAAATTCATATCTAGTGTATATATTGTAAATAGTACGTATAGAATTAGGTTTGCATGTTTGTTTGGGATTTAGTGGGTGTGATAATGGATTCGATGTTTGTTTTGGGGATTGAGTGGGATGTGCCCTTACGAAAATTTGGTTGCTTTTCAACCAAATTTTCGTAAAAGAAGTCGGGTGTTATGTAGCAGTCGTGCTACAAGTTAGAAATATTTTCGGAGGGTAGCAGTCCAAATAAAACGGACTGCTATCTAGCACATCTTGCACACCACGATGTGCATAAGTTGTACGCAATCGTTGTGTGGTTGGACGCAAGCGCAGCAATCATGTTCCGTCACACATACACCTTTCAAGGTTGAGTGGACGAAGTGCCTCGCAATTGGGTCACTTATGCGCGGCTTAGCGAGAGTTCCGAGTCAGGTTTCGAGAGGCGATTCTGAAACTCGCGAGAAGGCTGACTCAACCTGACTCATGAGAGCGGACAATCGTTTCTTTGCTCTGTTTCGAACCGTGGGCTGGGGGAAGTTCGCGGATTTGAAAAGAACATTATTTGCTTTAGCAAATATTGTTCTCCCGGGGGCAAAGATCGGGCAATGATTGTGTTCTGAGGAACTGAGGACTTTTGCTCGTCCATTCCGACCTGATTCGTGGAAGAGGCAAGAGTGCGCGTATTTTGTTTGTCGCGTCGCGGTGTGCTTCTGAATGTAAGCCATGTGCTGCGAAAAGGTTTTCTAGTATAATTAGTTTGTTCTTTTGTTTTTTGTAGAGTTCAATATTAAGTAGTTGATTAATATTGTTTATTGTGTGTGAGCAGTTTATGAAAACTAAAAAGGTAAAAACTGAATTTGGTTAGCATTCAAGGCATAAGATTAAATGCGTCGAACAGCCGTTCGACGGCTTTTTTGTTCGGATTTGAAACCTGCGGATTTAGGTAACGGCTGACCGGTTCAACAACTTCCGGTTGGAGCTCGGCGCACCGCATCATCATCATCATCATCAATAACCGCACTTCTGACCCCACGTGTCGGGTTGGAATCTCCCGACGTGAGCCCAATACTGTCGGAAGGGAGCTGCTACGTCATCACAGCGCTCCAGGCAGAGCCAGCCAACGCGTGAGTACCCTAACCCTATTTTTACATGCGCATGTGGGTGGGTACTCTTTTACATATGAATGAAGTGATCAAATATTTGGAGATGAATGAAAGCAATGCGGATTAAAGGAACCGGTTCGTCGTTGATAGAAATTAGGAAAAATAGAATAGGGAAACAAATGTTATAGGATAGGTTGAAGGAATAAATGTTTGGAGTAAATTAATTATTTGATGTAAAGGTTATTTGTTGTATTTGAAGAAACCCTTTCGAGCTTCGCGTCGTGTTACGTTTATAGAGTTTTTCGTTGTACTCCAAGTGTGGACTGCTTGGGAGTCTCAGTCCATCTCGGCTCGTGCTTTCTGAAGCGATTGGGGAGGTGTGAACAGCCGGAGGAACCAGGGGAAGACGCATTGGTGTGCGTATCTGTGCCCTTGGTAGAATCGGCGGACTTCTCCCAGTCACCGTGTTGGAAACAGAGCAGAGAATCGGGAACGCGTACAGGTGTAGGTGTCAGGAAGGGTCAGCTTTTCGCGCATTTTGGGATCGATTCAAGAACCCGCCCTGAGGTCGGAATTCTTGCCGGGCAGACAACGAGTGAGTGGCCCTCTTACGAGGTGGTGCTTAAGCCACTCACTTTGAATCCCGTGTGACGGAACCAGTAGCTGCGTTTCCAGCGCGCTACAGGAGTTGGACATCCTGAGGCACTTTGTGTCCGCCAGATATAGCCGATCTGGAATTTACAATATCATCTCTTTGCCGCTCCTTAAGCTGGGAGATCGAAGCAACCGGCCAAACGGTGGGGAAGAATCTGGCCAAAATGGACATTTTTATGCGGAAGCGTCAGACGAGACCGGCCGTATCTGAGCAGCATGCAATCACCCAGAAGGAGTAGCTTGAGATGCTGGTGACAAACTTCTTTCCGGCGAAAGAAGTGAAAAACTTCTTTCCGTACTCATAATGAAAGACGAGACGTACTTGATGCTAGAATACAACGAATGGCAGGGGACCGGGTACTTTACGTTCCCCAGGTAAGCGATGACGTCGAATATATCATTCACACCAAGTTCTCGAAGAAGGTCCTTCTCTGACAGACGTGAAGGGAATGTCCAAGCCGCTCTTCTTTCGAGTCATATGATGAACGGGAAGATATATAGTACAAAGTGCTTGCCGGAGTTGGGAAGGTGATGTGGTTTTTATGCCGAACCTGGGATCAGCCCATTATGCCAAAAGATCACTGGAGGATGGATCGGCTGGAGATAAACGTTGTCGCGAAGACCACCAACCTTCCCAACATTCTCTAGCTGCGCCCGATTAAAAGCTTTTGGGCGAATGGCCAAGATAGAGAGACAGACGACCACCAAAGCCACGAAAAGGTAAAATAACACGCCGATATACATCTTTTCATCGGCCATGGTTCAGCTTCCGGCCAACTTCCGTAAGACTGCCCAGCGCTTCATTTACGATACTCCATCAAACAACTCTGCCTCTTCTTGTCGAGTATACACTAGTTTTTCCGGCTTATTTAAAACGTTGAGCTCTGACCGAGCTAGAGGACCAAAGATAAGCTTTTCGTCTGACTCACGTTGTCCCTGCGAATCAATAGGGGACTTTTATAAAAATCATCCTCCAAATTTGTTACTGCCGCTTCCAGTTGACACTTTCTAAACAAAAAGCCCAATGTCGGTGCGATGGAACATGATCAAATTGTGATATTGAAATATATTGATATCGCGGGACATTTTCGTTTCTTTTGCGAAATGCGGGACGGAATCTTACGCGGGACATTTTGTTGAAATGCGGGACGTCTGGTCAGTTTATCTTTAACGCTTTCCTAAACTCGTAAACGAAGCTCAATACCGTCAACGCGAATATTACTATGATTTTTTGAAAACGTCCAACATCGCGAAAAATAGGGCCGGGAAATGTTCACCCTTTTAATTACTACATGAACTGAAAAGTTGCGGGATTTTTCAACAGATGGCACCAATAACAATGAACAAGATTCATTTCGAGAGATTCATCTGTCACTAGCTTATGTGTGAAGTTTCATGATTTTTCTTTCATTTGTTCACAAACTACAGTTGATTAAGTGTCACTACCTGAGCATTCTTATAGAAAATGGAAAAAGAGCACTATCGTATTTTGATCAAATATTATTTTTTGATGAGAAAACTCCTGAACATTCAATGCAGTGGTTGACGAAATGTTATTTCACTTCTGCTCTTTCGAGTACAACAGTTTATCTGGTATTTACAATATCAACATCAACAATATAGTATAATGAAATTAGAATCTCTGGAAGGCCTAAAGAGACCACGAACCCAGAAATCATAAAACAAGTGCATCGACTCGTTTTGAACGATCGTAAAGTGAAGTTATACGAGTTAGCTGAGGTCGTGGGCGTTTCAAAAGAACGAGCGGGATACATTTTGCACGACATTTTGGACATGAAAAATCTATGCGTGCGATGAGTGCCGCGATTGCTGACCGTCGACCAAAAACAGCGGCGCGTCAATGATTCAACAACCGGTTTGACTTTGTTGAAGCGTAATCGAGTGGATTTCCTTCGACGTTTTGTGACAATGGATGAAACGTGGATCCATTACCACATTCCTGAGGTAGTCTGGAGAGTGGCACTGAGGCAGATTTCGAAGACATAGACGGTTTCGTACTACAGAAAGGGAATCGAAATGTTGGAAACTTGCGTATTGCCCTCGATATTGAGGAATAAATACAGAAATACAGTACAAACGTTTGTATTCATTAAAAATCCCGGGACTTTTCAGCCCATGTAGTATGATTGAATTGCGATAGGTTTGTCTTGTTTATTTCCAGACCCACTAATACATGGGGATCTTCTTGAGCAAGTATCTGAGCGGTTGTTGAAATTGGGCTATTTTAAATTCATTTATCTATATACAGCGGTCCAGATAGCGAAGGCACAACGGAGAAACACCACCCATGTTGCAGAAGTGCCCCGGTTCGAATCTTATATGATAATACACATAAAATAATTATCCCTCATTCCAAACAGTGTATCGTAAATCTAAATAATCAAGAAACCTGTTATAACTTCCATTAACATCTATAAAAGGATTGCAATAAATCTGTGTAGGCCTATGGAAAGTCAATGTTTTTTTTTTTTTTTTTTTGTCGAGTTTCCTTATAAAGCATTACAGATGCTTATTAAAGGATGCCATTGCAAGTGACGTTTTCAGTTAGCCCTAAGTAAGCCTTAGTATTGCTTATTTAAAGTTGTGACTGAAGCATTTTTTCGCCTTTTTTGCATTATATCCACCCTATATTGGTTCATAGAGCGTAGTAAGCATTTTTTCCAATTCATTTATTTGTAATGCTCAATTGCATAAGCTTTGCGGAGCCGCTAATTCAAGATTTGTTTTTCAACTTAATACTATGTTTAGCAGGATTCGACCGAATACTCGAGGTTTAAAGGGTAACAATTTTTGTGGGACAGGACAGGACAGGATAAGGGGCACCGTTGTCTTAACCGAGGGTTGCCACACGCTTTGTAGCATTGTGCATAATGACCAGGGATAGCATCTGGACAAAAAGAACAATGTAATACCGAAAAAGAAAAACACGAAAGCATTAAATTCTTATAATAGACCGTTTCACAAACATATAGATCAACTGCATATAGCAGATGTCGCGAGCTCTCAGCACATCTCTAACAGGAACATAGGGTTGTCTTCCTTGGGCCTCAAGGGCATTCGAAAGGTACTCTCTGGCCGCGTAATTATCCATACATTGCCAAACTGCGTGATAGATGTCATCGAAACCGTTTCCACACCGACAGAAATTGCTTTGAACAAGATTTATTCTGTAGAGATGCACATCTTGCGAGTAGTGTTGAAATTTTAAATAAGAATGTAATTAATACAATAATACAGGGGTGTCCGTCTTTCCCGACTTTCGCCTATTAAGTCCGCAAACTCCCAAACCGACGAAGCGGAATTAGTACAATATCAAGTCGAGTTGTTTGCTCGTCACGTAAAGACATCCCAAGACCTTTTGCAGGTAGTGAAATGTAACGGCAGGATCTGCCGCATTGAACGAAGGAGTAGTTATTTTTGTGTAAATCATCATCAATTTCTACCAGTTCATGGTATTCTCAGCTAAACGCCAGATGGTTTGAAAGCACCAATCCCAACAGATGTGCGCATTAATTTTCCATCTCTGTTTGTTCGAAATTCTATGAACTTGTCGAAAGCTCTTCCAAAGTCACTAGGGTAAATGATCTTGGTTTGTCCAACTTGGGGTGTTTTTACGCAACTAGTAAATGTAAATCGATTTTTCTTCATAAAAATCACATATAATCGATACGAGTTTGGGTTTGTTGAGAAGCCCCAAGTCTCTAGTTGCTAATACTACCATAAGGTGTTGAAATTATTAAAATTTTTATGTTTTTTAACGATTTTCCTTAAAGAAGATTTATGATCATGGTTTGACCACCTCTGATCATGGTTTGACCACCTCTGATCATGGTTTGCCCAAAAAATGATCATGGTTTGTCCGGTCTGAATACGTGCCAAATAATCATCTGGTGATCGATTAAAAGTTAGCTCGAATGAGGGGCGCATTGACACAAATAGAAGGTGTATTTTATAATCCTTTAAAACATGTGATTTCGTAAAAATATACTATCAAACTACTATAAATCATGTAAAAGGCAATTTCATTTATATGTTTCGAAACATTCGAAGGCATTATTTGACACAGGAGCGCTGAATTAGAGCATTCAAAATAGTGGGCAAACCATGATCATATTTTCGACTGGACAAACCAAGATCATTTACCCTACTCGCATATAAAGAACTTTCGTCTAAACATTTGATCCCGACCTGGGCAGATATCTGATTTTTTACGTTGATATTCTCATTACTTAAAAAAGCAAAAAAATGTTCAAACGACTTTGACTTTGTGTACAGATTAGCGTTACGTAACATGAGGGGGGGGGACGGGGTTTCGTCTTGCCTTACTTTTTGTAAGATAGGTGGGGGGGAGGGGTCCAAAAACCTCATTTTTGGCGTTACGTAATTTGTGCACGACGCCTAAAGTGATTCTCAGATTTTCGTGGAAGGTGATAGTTTTATTCCATATCGCGAATTATTAGACCCATATTTTTTTATATTTTCTTTTTTCTAGGGTGCCCATTTCCATTTTAGGGTGGTACAAAAAATCAATTTCTCCCCTTTTTTTCCAAAAATAATTGTTTCAAAAATTCATAACTTTTGAACTACTGGACCGATTCAGATGATCGACATATCAAATTAAAGCAAACCAAATGATTTAGTTCTTGTAATTAATGATTGCATCTGTTTTTATTGTTTACATGACTTTGGACTAGCAAAAAATGCAAAAAATGGTTTCAAAAGCATTATTGTATAATTGTATATGAACAACAGCGATAATACAACATAATCCCGAAAATTCATTTATATTTATGACACAAGTATAATATTAGTTGTATCGAGTTACTCCTTTCCTATGAGGCATGTCAACAAATTCAAATTATGTAAAGGCTATCATGTATAAACGTGATTTATTGATTTGAACACGCGGTAATGATGTGAAGAGAATGTAAACGACGGGAAACAAATAACACGCTACAGTATTGAATCCCTCTGGTCCAATTTCACTAAGCATATTCCAAATTCAGATGAGCCTCTCGTGGCCCACTAGAATGCGACTCAATCACCCGACATTCGTATCTCAATCATAACCCCACCGCAGATGAGTCAGTGCAATGCGAATTTATGCGAAAGGAACTCACTCTCCGGGAGAATATTTATGTCGACTAGTCGGAAGAAATCACGCTCCGCTAGCGTTAGTGCTAGCTGAGATATTCCTCCAATAATAGCGAGAGTGTTTTCCTGCGTGTTCTGTATTACATGTGTTTGCTTTGATGATGACTGCGTCGTCGACCTACATAAACAAATGATGATTAGCATCTTCGCATATTTCATGCATCATGCTAACTGACCCTTCTCAATCAACGGAGTGCTACAGAACAGAACTAGCACGTCTTTCAATAAGGATATTTATTTTCAATTTATCTTGCGCTCAATCGTCAATTGGGGTACTTTACAATAATCTCAACAGCAAATTCAGTCCAGTCACCACGATAACCACAACGGTAGGAACAGTGCCAGCCACGCCATTCCCATTTTCCTTTTTGAGAAATTCGTACAACGGAGCGTAGTATTCCAGGAGTGCATCGGTTTTCAGCTCGGTTTCGCCGGTCATCTCACGCAACGCCTCGGACCAGTGAACGGAACGTCCCAGCGAGAGCCCGGCACGCAAACGATCCCCAGCCGCGGTGGAACCATCGATGTCACACTTGTGCAAGGGTTTCTCCGGATTTTGGGGCTCATACTCGTCTGCCACCTGGCAGAGAGATTTGTGCAGCTGCATGTCCAGAATGTGGGCGATGAAATAGCTGCAATGGAAATCGATGATAAGACTTAAAGGTGATATTTGTGGCGCCATGTTGGTACTCATGTATCTCTCTTATACTGATGAGTTCGACCATTTTGAATTTTCAGTTAATTTATGACACCTGCTTCCCTTGCACGTGTTTTGAACCGTTTGCAATTTTTGCGTGTTTCAAAAAATTGGATCAAAGAATCTGTCGTTTTTGTTAGGTGGCAAAGCTACCTAGAACCGAAGCAACGTTTATCGTATCACCGAAAATGTTTTCCGATGGCCGAGAAGGTGTGAACGAAGGAAAGTGTGTTGGACGCCCGAGCAGGTCAACAACAGACGAAAATATTGATGAAGTGAAGGAAATAATATAGGCCAATTGTCGAATCTCCGTTAGAGAAGTTGCTGAGGACCTAAACATACCGATTGTCTCGTATCATTCGATTTGGGCATGAGACGGGTTACTGCGAATTTTGTACCAAAATTGCACAATTTAGACCAAAAATAGCATCACATTAACATTTAAGAAGCTGTTGGGCTCTGTTCGCGACGACCCAAATTCACTCTGTTCAGAGGGTAATGACTGGTGACGAATCATGGGTTTGAATGAAATAAATAGCTTTTTACGTTAAACTGCCCCGAACTACTCGTTATGTCATTTTTTTATAGTTCGCGATTTAACATGCAAGTGCCTAAGTACCTAAGTACCTAAGTACCTAAGAACATCATATGAATGTCAACAGTGAAATTATCCGAGGTCGATAGGCTAACCCATCAAACAAAACAATCGCATCAGTACTTACGAAATATACTGGCTGTCGAACGGAACATGATACTTCGCACCAGGATCAAATGCATCCAAATCACGATCAACCGGAGCGGATACCTTCTGGTACTCCTCCCTCAACTCCCACCAGCGCTTGTTCCAGTCCGAATATTGCACCTTATCGGCGAAAATCTCCCAACGCCACATATCTATCAGCAAACCGAACGGTAAAAATGCAACTCTATCCAAAGCCTTCTGGAACAGTGCATTTATATCGTTTTCGTACGAATCCTCATAATCTTCCAGCAAACCAATTTTTTTGAAGTGCTTCGGCGTTGCAACTGAAAGTGCGATCGTGTCCCCAACTGCTTCGTGGAATCCAGGGTTCGCTCCTGCCCTCAGTGTGATCGGCCGATCCTTGTACAGAATGTAGTAATTGATGTGTCCCATCTCGTGATGAATGGTGACGAAGTCCTCCATATTCATCCGAGTACACATTTTAATGCGAAAGTCTTGTCGATCGCAGAAATCCCATGCCGAAGCATGGCACGTTACCACACGGTTGGTTGGTTTCTCAATGACAGCTCCTCGGGCCACGTCGTAGCTCATTCCATTATCCGGTAGCCCCAGACCCACATAGAAATCGTTAGACATCTCGAACAATTGCTTCACGGTGTAATTCTTCGCTACCAATGCTTTCGTTATATCCAGATCAACGGCATTCGCAAACGGCTTAATGCGATCGTACAAATTTACCCAGGATTGTGCCCACATGTTACCTAACAAATGAGCGGGAATATTGGGGTCATTGTGGTTCATTCTATCTCCATAGATCTTCAGTAACTTCCGACGGACGTACGTGTGCAGCTCATCATAGAAGGGCTTCAGCTGCGTCCACAAACGTTTCATCCCATCCACAAAATCCTCTTGCTCGAATGAACTCCTCCACAGTTCACCCATATCGTCAAAACCAGCGATTCCTGCCGCTTTGTTCATTAAACGCACGTAATCAACATAGTCGCTCTTCATTGTACGCCCGCTTCTATCACGCCACTCTTTCCACACGTACAGCAATTCGTCGTAATCCTGGGATTTTGCCATCACCTCGTAGAGGTCAGGATCCAGACTCATGGTTCCGTGTTCACACTTTTTATTTTCGTACGGACAAATTAGCGTACTGCTGTAAGCGTTCTGCATACGACCAAGAACAATGTTCAACTGTGGAATAAAATAAAATATTCAATAGTTTCCAATATTACATGCTCTAGATACTCACAGCGCTGAAGTCATTGGTTGGCAAACGATTGATCGAAACTTGGGTCAGATATTGCAGCTGACGTTGAAGCTCCGCATTTTCATACTCCGAGATATCCACATCAGCGAAGTATCTATTAAACTGCTCCATCACAAACTGGGTATTCTCGTTCATAATCTCCATCAGCTGCTCTTGCAAGGTAACATTACCGACGTCCACTTGTGTGGCGAATTGAGCCTTCACCTGCTTATTACAGAGCACCGAATAGTCTTGATTATACTCGGTAACAATCGTCTCCATTTCCGCTTCTTTCAATTTCTTGTTCTCCTGTTGTAGAAACTTGTACAACGGACTGAAGTACTCTCTCAATGCTTGACCACTAATCTCCCGACCACCGGTCAATTTCTCCAATGCGAGTCTCCAATCTTCGCTGTAACCAAGGGACAGCCCCTCCCTTAACTTATCTCCCGCGGCATGACTGTTGTAAAAGTCACACTTGTGTAGCGGGATCACGTCACTAGTGGCAGGGTCATATTGGCCAGATTCAATACAGAGTGATCGATAGAACTGGAACTCAAGAATGTGCGCCAGGAAATAAGCGATATACTGTGAGCTCGCCGGAACGTGGTACTTTGCACCTGGGTCAAAATCTTCTTCCGAGCGAGAGATTGGAGCATACACCTTCTGGTATTTTTCCCGTAAACTCCACCAGTGGCTGTTCCACTCGCTCTCGTTGACAGCTCCACTGAATACATCCCAACGCCAGAGATCGATCAAATATCCGAACGGCAAGAAGGCAACTCTCTTCAGTGCCATTTCAAACAGAGCATTAATGTTGTCTGCTTCACTATCGGCGTACCCATCCAATAGTCCGACCTTTTGCAAGTGGTTTGGAGTGGCGACCGAGAGTGCAATCGTGTCCCCAACGGCTTCATGGAATGCTGGCGTTGCTCCGGTCCTGAACAGTTGGGACTGATTTTTGTACAAAATGTAATACATAATGTGTCCCATCTCATGGTGAACGGTAACGAAATTCTCCATGTTGATGCTCGTGCACATCTTAATCCTGAAGTCCTCTCCGTCGCAGAAATCCCATGCGGAAGCATGACACACCATTTTCTGTGATGGCTTCTCGATGACTGCCTTTGGACCGTAGCTCATTGCACTACTCGGCAAACCTAGGCTCTGGTAGAATTCATCGGACATCTCGAACATACGCCTTGAATTGAATCCAAGTTCCTTCATTTTGGCGGTAACATCCACCAAACTTGCCTCCGGGAACGGTTTGATACGATCGTACAAGTTCACCCATGATTGAGCCCACATATTTCCTAAGATGTGAGCCGGTATCATCTTGTTGTTGCGATCCATGTGATCTCCTAGAAGAATTGGGGAAAAATTGAAATGAATAAAAGAAACAATGTGAGAACACTCACCGTAGATATCCAACAGCTTGTACCTTACGTAGGTGTGCAATTCGTTGTACAATGGTTCCACCTCTTCCCACAACCGTTCTAGAGTGCCTCTAAGATCCGGATCATCATATCTCGCTCGCCACGCTTCTCCGTAATCTGTGTAGTTGTTCAGCTTCGCTGCTTCATTCACATACCCAACATACTGCCTGTAGTCGTCCCGCATTTTTTTTCCAGACTCATCGCGCCATTGCTTCCAGGCGTACAACAGTTCCTCGTAGTCGGTGGATGTAGCCAGCACCTCCTGCAGCTCTGGATCCAGCGTCCACTTCGGGGCCCCGGTGGAGCAATTCTGATCAGTGTACGGACAGACCTCCGCCAGCTGATAGGCTGCGTCCATCCGACGCATAACTTTGTTGTACTCCTCCAGTGTTGCCGGTGGAAGTGCCGCGGTGCCCAGATCCTTCAGCAGTGTCAGCTGCTTGCGAACCTTCGCATCACGGTAATTTTCCACTACCGCTTGCTTGAAGTGTTGCTCGTAATAATCCGATCGGAACTTGGCATACGCTAGCGATGCTTCGTTCTAGATGGAAAAAAATTAAGTTGTTCATTACAAAGGTAGATGTTCATTGTATGTGTGAGCTACGTCGATCTAATTTTTTTGCTTTGAAAGGTGGTACTGACCCGATCTCTATATTGGAACGGCCTTTAAGCATCTAAAAAAAATTTGACGACTTTTGCATTGACAGGTATAGTACAACAACAACAACAACTAACTATGTTTTCTATAGGTCGGTGTGGTTCATGAGAGTAGAAAAGAGAAAAACAGTGGTCAAATCGAAAGTACATTTCTTCGACACGTTCAGAAAAAGTGGTCTAAAACCGACCCTCAATATCCTGAACGTACTCCCATTTTTTTAGCTAATTTGCCCCCAGTTAGCCGGAAATGGCGTGCGCCCACAATTATATAGTAATGAGTGAAAATAACTGACGAGCGCAGGTCGAACATAATCATGTCTCGACTTCCGGTTTGCTGATAATGGCTCTAAATGACCAAAAATGATGGAAAAACTACATATGAGTATTGGGTGAAAGGGCTTCACCAGCTGAAATCGAATACTGTATTCTGATACCATTTTGAGATTAAAGATAGCGACTTCCAGTTCGTTGAAAACGTCTCCAAAAGATCAGAACAGGCATCTACCATCTACCGGCTACCGTCTACCGTCCACTTCAATATCTACGTCTACCATCTTCGTCTACCGTCTACGTAGACGGCGTCTTCCATCTACATATAGCGGTTACGTCTGTCGTCTTCATCTGCTGTCTACGTCTACCATCTACGTCCGCCGTCTACATCTACTGTCTACATCTTCCGTCTACGCCTACCGTCTACTTCTATCGTCTAGATCTACTGTCTACATCTACCGTCTACGTCTACCGTCTACTTCTACCGTCTACCGTCTACTTCTACCGTCTACCGTCTACTTCTACCGTCTACCGTCTACTTCTACCGTCTACCGTCTACTTCTACCGTCTACGTCTACCGTTTATGTGTACCGTCTACCGTCTACGTCTACTGTCTGCCGTCTATGTCTACCGTTTACATTTTCTGTCTATGTCTAACATCTACGTCTACCATCTACACTTACCGGTTACTTCTTTAGTCTACATCTATCGGTTACTTATTTAATCTACGTCTGTCGTCTTCGTCTACCGTCTACGTCTATTGTCTACGCCTAAAACTACGGCCTCGTCTGCCGTCTACCGACTACGCCTACGTCTACCGTCTACGTTGTAACATAAGCATTCTACTAGTGTTAAGAGTTATTATTGGTAGAAGCCTTTCTGGGGATTACAGTGTAGTATGGAACGGTTCCGAATGTGGTATTACAAAGAGGTAGATGACGGTGACAATGACATCTGCCGTTCTGTGCCGTCAGCCATCCAAATTTGATTTTTACTGATAGAATCAATCAGCGTTGCGCGTCATGAATGCCAATGCCTGTTCCAAACGCCAATCAATTACAACAAGCCTTGGACAAGTTTTGACTCACACCCGGAGGCAAATGCATCCGCGCTCCGGCAGCGTGCGACTAATAGCAATTCCATAAATGAATAACCATAGTTTTAAGTGCTAACCAGCATATTCCTACTGAACCAATACAGGGAAAAAACAAACCATACCATGAATATCTAGATTTCACAGTGCTTAATTGCGAGAAGTGCTTGAATGTCGTGAATTAATTCGACACGAGAAGGAGAAGTATTCTTTCAGTATTCTTTCTGGTGAAAGAGAAACGAAAAGAGAGCTACGTATTTGTTCAAAGTGAACGTAGAATTATTTTGTGGTTATTGGTCAAGCTCGGCAAAGAACAGAGAATTTTAGATTGTGCTAGACAAAGGCTATTGCGTAATCACTTCTATGTTTACTATTAATTCCTAGAGTGGTTCAAACTAATAGAATACATTCTATACTAAATATCATACATTTAAACTGAACGATGATAATAGCTACCTGTTCGGCTTGAAATGCCACATTTTCCGTATCGATTGCAACATTCCAGTTGGCCCGCGCTTGCCGGTTGCAATACGGCCCAACTTCGGCATCATACTCCTTGAGGAGTACGATCATGTCCTCCTCGGAGAGGACATCTTTTTGGAGAACCACCTGTGGATGGGATGACGAGAGTGAAAATAGACTCACCACCACAACAGAAAGTCCCAAGAGTAGCTGAAATGAAAAAAAAGTGGTTTGAATGAAACTATAAAGAGAAACAAACATGAATAATTAACATAACCACAAAGATTGGTTGAAATATAATGCTCTCATGCAATACTGCCTTTCTACGCATAGTTGTCCCATGTTCCAAAATCAGCAACTGAGAAAACCGCAATCAATGATTTCTAGCATATTTGTCTACCAGAATTTTGTTGTTTTTTTAAATACTGGGAACAAACAATAAGTTTTTTGACGTAGAACTACGTCTTTCAGGAAGGGTGCCAAATCAGAAAACAGGTCACGTTTTTGTGAAATAAAGTTAACGTTAATAACTATTTTCACAGCGAACAAATTCTGATGCTTTGCACACCAATGGAATCGGAAATTCTCTAAGATTTGTTTGTTATACTATACAGTACAATCCACTAATGCCTACACAGTTTAATTTAATGAAAACTGGAATCATTCTCATTTTCCCATACATTTGTTCTGCCGATTTGTGTGCATTCCCGAACAGAGCTGTCAATAACGAGCAACTGATACATTCGTTTCTGCTCGTTTTCAACCTATTATAAATGAGCCATCCGCGATTTGAAGCCACACGTTACGTGGACACCGACTGGACAACATCGTTGCTGAACGAGCCGGACGGCGAGGGATCGAGTGCCTTTCTCAAGGCAAGAGGATGGAGGGGTAATGCTGGAGTAGAGTAAAGTTTTCCAAGGGCCTTTCTCAACGCTAGGTACGAATGAACTGGAAAAGTTTAAAGTCTCTATAATCAAAAACCGAACTAAACCTGAAGCCACACCACTTCTCGTTTGGTGGTAATCGAAGCAACATGGTTGCCGCAGAGCGTCGAGCGGGAGAGGATTGTTTTCTTGTCGGGTGAAGAGTGAGTATGGAATAGAGTTTCTTTCTACAAGGGCCCTTCTCAGGGCTAGAGGCGGAAACCAAAAATAGAATAGAATGAAAGCACAGATGCGAGTGAGCTAGCATAACACAACGAGAATTTTGGAACATAGATAAACGTATATTTCATGAAAGTATGCGTTCAAATTAGCAAGGTAACAGGGTAACCTTACTGTTGCATGTTGTGAGGTTCACATTTCAAGCGGAATATGTGAGCAAAAGGGTTCATACAATGTCCTGGAAAAACGGTAATGAAGATGGTGGTTTTTCATGCGACCTAGCATGCGCTGCCATAACTAATTCTCAAATAGTGACGTCAGTCGTTGTGTTTATATTTGATTGCCTACCACATCCATGTGAAAATGCTATTTTCAGGAAGTGTTTTATCAATTAAAAACGTACATTTTATTACAGTTCTCGCTGAATATGAAGGTAATGTGACAGCGTGCAGTGAATATTTGTGAAATCACGTCGAAAAAGGCGGAAAAAAGTGATATTTCCATGTGCCATTTTCACTCTCCCACGTTCATAGAAACAAACGAACTATCATTATTTTAAGGTTTTAAAGTTGATCTTCTGAAGGCTTTCAGTGTCGGTGTGTATGTTGTGAGAAAATAATCGGCAATTAATAAGAATTTCACCGAACATGTTACTGATTTCGAGATCTAAGTATACGACTGCTCTTTGGACCTTTTTACTACATAAATAATCGAAATAAGCCACAATACAATTGTCATCTGTTAAAAAAACAAACAGTTGAATGATCTCATGAGAATTTCGGCTCAAATTATCATGCAATCGTGAGTACTTTGGATATTGTTTCGTTTCTTCCATATACATTCCATATTGAATGCAAATCATTACGACACGATATTTTGCTTGCCAATACAGATATGCTTCGCCTACTGCTCCACCTCGATATGTACCTCATTGGGGTTCATAGTTTGTGATCGATATCTGAGTGGGAACGAAAAAGTCTGATGCGAGTTAAACCAAATAAACGAGAAATGCTGATACCTTTCGACTCTACTCGACTCTTTCGAGTCTACTGAAGTAATAAAAAATTAAATGGCTAAAAAAATATTACAAACAATTTTTTCATTCTAAAATAATATCCGAAGTGATAAAAAAGTGGATTGAATAATATAATTCCGTAGTTCTACGTTGTAAACTGCGGTCGTGTCCTTGATACAACCCCTTACATTTTTTCTACTTGGTATAATTTGATTAGTTCTTCAACTCGTAGTCCTAACCCTAACTTAACCTTTTTCCTCTGAATTTTCAGATATTCCTGCTAAAATTTATTATTGTAATATAACGTCAATTTCGGACACAATTTTTGTATGGGATTTTTTCACCACTTGCAGAAAAAACGTGATTTGCATTCACATAGAATACTAATTTGATTCGGAAAAGTTAATTTTCATTCATAATTTACCCTTTGAAACTCGTTTCTCAAAACACATCATAATACTCGCTTCACAAATACAGACTGTTCCTTTCAATTTCAGAGATGCCAGATTATTTTAGTTTGCGGAAATATATGCAAGTTGTATTATCTGCAAGCAAATGTTTTTATTCCATAAATAATGCTATGACAGTAGAACCCCGATTATCCGCGAGCGGGTTATTCGCGACTGCGGGTTCCATAGTAAATCTATAGGCCTTTCCGGAATTTGTTAGTGAGTGGTAGGCCCATGATCTTTTGTTGTGGGCATGGCCTTTACCTTATTTAGCCACTGATATACACGAACTTGATTTCTGTATTGATAAAACATAGTTTCTATGTTGAAACATCTTTTTTTCTTGTTTGTATTTCTTTTTTGGTCCTTTAATGGGTCATCCGTGATTTTCGTTTTTCGCGGTGAGTTTACCCGACTATTCCGCGGATAATCGGGATTCTACTGTAACTTGAATTAATACATGATGTTTTTTCACCTGTGATTTTCCCAGATCTTCGCATTCTCCAAATTTTATAGCGGAGTGTGAAGAATCACATAACTTAGACTAAAGTGCATTTGCTACCGCAAGGAATGACCGAGTTCAACGTTAAAAAATCCTAAGACGTTGTTATTTTTCATTCACTCTCTCACCATCACATTGTCAGTTTACTTTGAGGTTTTGATTCCTATCGTGAAAAGTACCGTATTTTGCTATTTAAAGTACAGTAATTTACATTTAATGCGACATTTTTCTAATTGGACAGACCTGTAATGCTTTCATTTATGATTTCTACAATTTCAGAAGTTTATAGATTTTAATTGCAATCGCAAAAAAGACTAACAAAAATTAAATGTCCGCATGCAAATCTGGCAACTCAGTCTGGAAGTCCGTGAGGTAAAACGTCAACATCATGCATCCATATGAAATGTCACGATATTGATGCCCGAAAATCAGAAAATCCGGATTTCTGCGTTGTCGACCATGTTCAGCTGTCATTATGCTCTCAAATATATTATCAATAAAGTTTACCGTGTCCGCTTTAGAACTTGTTCATTTCCTGTACATGTGAATAGCACACCTTCTATACTTTTAGTTACCATTTGTATTTGCTCTCGTGCGCATCGGCTCTGTTCTAATGCAACAAGCTCCTAGCTTTGTTGATGGTTTTGACCGAGAGTCGATAAACGATTTCCATAAACGGTTATTCTCGCGATGTTTCATTTTTATCGCTGCAACTGTGTGCATGTGTTAGACGCGTGTTTGATGCGATGCACGGAAGATGCCTCTCGTTAAATACGTTAAAAATATTCACTTCTGAGGAACATATAACCGAAAAACATAAAGAATTTCAGCATGTATGGGCAAAATTATCTACAGCTGGCGAAGTACACATATTTGCTTCTGTGTATTTCCCACCCGAACATGCAAATAAAAAGTCGTATGAATTATTTTTTCAGACGGCAAATCGAATTGCAGAAACACTAGAACCAGAAGTGAAATTGCATATCTATGGCGACTTCAATCAAAATAAAGTAGACTTCATTCCCGATAATGATAATGAATGCATTCTACTCCCAGTCGTCGGGGAAAATGAAACCCTACAATATATATTTGACGGAATTGCACATCTCGGTCTTAACCAAATAAATCATGTAAAAAATTTCCAAAAATATTATCTAGACCTATTATTCACTAACATCACCGACGACTTTTGTGTGAATGAGTCCATGACTTCTCTTTGGAAAAATTAAAAATATCACACAGCAATTGAATACTCAATCTTTATACATAATAGACAATTGCCTATCAACTGGGAGTATGAATAAGTACCGGAATATAACAAGACGAACTTTGAATCAATCAAATGTAGCCTACAAGCCATAGAATGGCAAACTTTATTAAACAGCGAACGAGATGTCAACTTAACTGTACATATTCTTCACGAAATTCTGAATAACATAATATCAGAATTTGTGCCGAAGAAAAGAAGACGAAGAAATTCAACCAGCAAATATCCTATTTGGTTTAACGTTCAAATAAGAAATCTAAAGAATAAAAAACAAAAAGCACATAAAAAATACAAAATAGACAAAAGTCATTAAAATTTGCTTAAATATCAAAATATTCCCCAAGAATTAAATTTTGCAATTAAAAGTGCACACGAAGAGTACAATAGAAAGGTCGAAACTGAAGTCAAATCATGCCCGAAGAACTTCTTTAATTACGTAAAGTCTAAGCTCAAAAGCAATAACTTCCCATCGCAGATGCATCTCGATGAGGATGTGAGGAATTCTTCGAACGAAATTTGTAATCTCTTTGCAAATTTTTTTCAGGAAGTATATACCACATTTTCCGAAGAAAATCGCGATCGGAACTACTTTTCATTTTTACCGGATTATCCAAATGACATATCGGTGAACTATCTTTCACAACAGGAAATATGCCATGCCCTAAAAAATCAGACGGAACAAAAGGACCAGGACCTGACGGAATAGTACCTATATTCCTAAAGAACCTGGCTGAGGAACTCACCCTTCCCTTACATTGCATTTTCAATATGTCACTACAAACTGGAATATTCCCAGAAAAATGGAAACAATCTTTTTTGGTACCTATCTTTAAATCAGGCGCTGAATCTGACGTACGTAATTTTCGTGGAATTGCCATTATCTCTTGCATTCCTAAACTATTCGAAGCAATAGTCAACGAAAAAGTCTTCCAACAAGTAAAGAACAGAATTACGTGTATGCAACATGGCTTCTTCAAAGGCCGTTCAACTGCAACTAATCTGTTGGCTTTTGTGACTTTTATTTTGAATGCAATGGAAAATGGCAAACACGTAGAAGCTCTTTACACTGACTTCAGTAAAGCATTTGACCGCATCGACATTCCATTACTACTCTTCAAATTGCAGAAAATAGGAATGGAACAAAGACTCTTAAACTGGCTCAATTCTTATCTAACAAACCGTGAACAAATTGTTCATTTTCAAAATTCTATTCCAAATCCAGTAAAAGTCACTTCGGGAGTCCCACAAGGCTCTCATCTTGGTCCTCTTCTTTTCATTCTGTACGTTAATGACATCTCCTTCGTTCTCAAGCGGCATACGTACTTGTGTATGCCGACGACATGAAGCTTTTCGCGGAAATTGGAAATGAAAACTACATCGAAGCATTTCGAAACGAAATACATGTATTCCATACTTGGTGTGATAAAAATCTACTAACACTGAATGTGAAAAAGTGCAACTCTATAACATTTAGCAGAAAAAAACATGTACCAAATATTGTAATATGTCTTGGAAATCAAAATGTAGAAAAATGTGAAATAGTTAGAGATCTAGGCGTCGTCCTGGACTGTAAACTCACATTCATAGAACACTACAACTCTGTAATAAATAAGGCGAATAGTGTGTTAAGTTTTGTCAAACGCTTCTCACATAACTTCCAGGACCCATACACAATAAAGCTTTTATATATTACATATGTAAGGCCTATTCTGGAATACTGTAACATCGTTTGGAACCCGTATATGGTCGTACATGAAGAACGCATTGAGTCAGTCCAGAAACAGTTTCTTCTATTTGCACTTCGTAAACTCAACTGGACCTCATTTCCACTTCCTTCATATGAAGCACGTTGCATGCTCATAAACATCCAAACACTAAAAGAACGCCGTGAATTTGCAATGCTTTCTTTTGTTAATGACCTAATTTCGCAACGAGTACAGTCAGCTGAATTACTAGAAAAACTAAATTTCTATGTACCTGGGCGTCAACTAAGTACGCGAAATTTGTTTCTAACCAAAACATCCAGAACAAATTATGCAAATAACGCCCCTATCAATCGCATGATGCGTATATACAATCAGCACTGCGAAATAATTGACACAACAATGAATAAAAAACAGCTAAAAAGAAACATGTACCGCAAAAATAATATTTAACCTAAGAAAACATTGTAACATTAGTGTATAAGTGTGTAGTCTACATTTGTTTGACGAAAATGAATAAATAAATAAATACTCAGCGCAATGCGTGCATTGATACAAAGAAACAAATTGCGACATATGACCAATTAGTGTATTGTTCTCGCAAAGGCAAGAAAGAATGGTTGCTTCTCGAAATGATTCTACAAAACCACGCAAGCCATTAAACCTTTTCAGGGTCCCCGGAACTTTTTACTAAAGAGTTATTTAAGTTATTAAGAGTCGTGTCTCGGATACAACCCCTTGATTTTTTTCTGTTCAAAATCACCTGTTCTTCCAATGTTGTTGAAATAGCAGATTTGTTTGGAAATTTCTGCTCGGTCTAGTTATAGTTCAAAAGAAGTATATTTCGACAAAACACCATGACATTTTTCGCGATTACTGTGATAATCGTTCGGTGTATTCATTATTCGATACAAAATTACTCGATTAAAATTGCAGATCTTCCATTATTTGCTTGCATTTGTTTGAACATTTGTTTCGTTCGCCCCAAAGTATATTGAAATAACCTCCAGGTATGCTTCATTACTCGATGTATTCTTGTGAGTTGTTGATATTCAATGTTAGCGTTTATTATATTTAATAAAAATTTTACAGCAAAAAATACAAATATGACAATTATATTGCAAGTGATTTGTGCGGTGGTTAATCTCAGGTTGTCTCGTTTGGAATACACAGGGTCTAGCAATAAAACGTATGTTTTCTATATTTGTTCATGGCATGCGTAATGAAACGTGGCATACCTGAAAATTGTATATGCGTTGTTCTCAAACGAGCAATTTCTACAACGGTGCTATTCGTTTGTCCAATTAGCCCCGCTATTGTGTGACCAACTAGCCCTTCTATATATGAAAAAGAATATTCGCTATTTTTCTTCCAATGATCGCTAAGTTTTCGAACTGCGAATTTTCACTGCATTTAAATTAATGTTCCATTTAATGTCTTGGTCGTAAAGTATAGAACTCATACAATGTAGCGTTTTACGTAATCAAGCTTCACCAGGTGCTCATGAACATAGATACTTGTAAGGAACCTGCTAATTGATGTGTTGTATACCGATCAGCGTCTCAATTCAATTATCATAAGTTACGTACACGAACTTGCTGAATAACTCAATAACTAGAAGCGAAAATTTTCGAAAGATACGGTCCCCGTGTAAGAATTTGTTTTTCGAGTTCTCAAAAAAACAGAAACATAGCGGTTTTTATATTGACAGCGGAAGCGGAATCGAAACATCGAAAACAACATTTCAACATGCTTTGGTGACGTCTGAATCCTGCGATAATGGCGTTTCAATTCTGATCGATATTGATAATGTATGACTCATTAAAATCAATGAAAATAAGTTGATCACTCTCAGAATACAAATTTCAGCAAAGAATATCAACGATATGTAGAAATAAAGAATTTCCACTGTGTTGTACTATAAGACAATCTTTTTTCTAAAATGCGGATAAATTTCCTGGAATCGCAGAATATTTTTCATATATTTTAAATACAGATATATATTTTTTTTCAAATTTTTTATAAGTGTCCACGTTGATGTAATCTACATCCTCTCTCACCGTGGACAAGCGTGGATTTTTTCGTAACCCCTTCCACCAGTGAAGTTGTCCATGTGGTATGTGGATAGCCTCTAATATTTTTATTTCGTTACACCATTATTCCACATTTTTATTAAACAAAACATCAAAACCACCTCATTGCAACCATTTCTTTCCAAATTTGGCAAGCCATAAAAACAACAAGGGACAGCCTAGAAACCGGACTTATTGATAACTTTTTTCGATCGATCATACAATTTTCGTGAATTCGAGCATTGTTTTCGAGTTAAAAAGAGGTCCAAAATGCAGCGCATTTCAAGACGGTTGTGAAGAAGGTGTTTTCCAGCGGTGAGAGCTGTGTTTTTCGCTGGAAAACAAAAATTCCCCCTCGAACAATGCCTCCGATTCAGCGTTTTTGGAGGTTTTTGATAAGCCTTCGCGCGGATCATCTTTAAAAGCAAAAGAACCAATCACGGCATATTGTTTCACAGCTTTTCAGCACTTTAGGAGTTCTTGATGCGCATCAGCTGCCGTTTTCTTCGAATGTATAACACAAAATCAACACCTCTCAACAAATCACTTATGCGTCAAAGCGGATTGTTTACCATATGTCCGAGCTTGGTTGATGACTTTCTGGACATGTCGAAATCAACCAGCAATATTACATACAGCTTACTGTTGGAACCATTGATGATTAACAAACAGCGAAAACATAGTTGCGCAGTTAATATTCTCTCGCATTCGCATTCGTTTCTACCAGTTTTCAACTTATTTGGTATAAATAAACCATCCGCGATTTGAAATCAGTCTCAATCCAGCTAGCAAGCGAACAACATTCATTCCTAATGCTGCTCCATACAAGAATGAAAGAAATGGAAAATATTTCAAAACAGCAGAGCAATTTTATTCGGTGGAAGCGATTTTCATGTCGTCAAGGTGAAGGTGGAAGCTAGCCATTGTAGTAGTATAGGTAAACCCACGTGTAAAAATGGGGTAATAGTGTTTGTGAGAGAAGAGCAAAGCACACGTAAATAGATCAATTCACTTATCAGACTGTGTGGCGCTTCATTGACACGAGTCTTTGAATACATTTGAAAAAAAAAAATAACAGTTCAATGCTAAAGTGAAATGTATGAACGATATGTTCCGATGAACTATTGCAAATATAAATATATATATATAGAAGGTGCATTTGCATATGAAGTAAAATATGGATTATACGCGAGCGTAACATGAGCAAATTTATAACACATTCGAATTGGGGCTCTTTTAATATTAACAAGTTCTTCCGCATAGTAACTCGATGTTGATGATTCCTTAATATTTTCCTTCGTTGATTGTGTTGTTATCACATATTCACTTTGGAGAGCCATAACCCTTCTCTTCGTTGGTCGAGGCATTTTGATTGAATGTAATATTTTTCCGTTTACTATTTTTGAAAAAATAGGCAGCCGTGGCAGTGTTCCGAGCTCTGCAATACAATTTTCTTACCAAATGGTAAAGTTGCTAAAACTATCATTATAGACCCATTAAACGTAAAAATAATAATAGTATTGATATCAACACAGTTTTATTCTATTGATTTTCATGACATGAAACGAATGAATGAATGACATGACAGGAATGACATTTTATTGAGTGGTTTTTATAACTATTTCGATGATGTTGTCTGGCATCAGTGTCGAAAAAATAACGATACTTTCATCAATACAAACAAAACAATTGCCGAAGATTGATCAATGAAAATTTAACTTTCAGAGCTTTTTTTTTCGAGTTTTCCGAAGTTTTTCACTATACAGAGCAAATGAAAATTTAATATCTTGCGAGTAAATGATGGGAAGTGTGCGAAAACGATAATTTTCGCAAAATTCGCAATAATTTCGCAAAATTATTGATTTTCGGGCGAGGGGTGAGGGAGGGAGATGAAAGAAATGAGCGCCATTTGTGGCTAGCTTCCACCTTCACCTTAAATGTCCGAATTACGGCGCTGAATGCCAACAAATGAGCGTTATTTTATACCGTTCTGAATCATATATCGGACGCTTAAGGCATATGATGCAGAAAACAGGTCTAAACTTTATGCATAGGTATTATTTGGTTGATATTTTTAATAAATTAGTTCAATATGCTTTTAAGCATTCTAGTTTGGCACCTATTTGATTGAAAACATGAAAAAAATCATCGAATAAAATGCTTTTCAAATGAAGCAAATAAAAATCAAATTTCGGACACTAAATCAAATTTCGGACAGATTGAATTCAAATTTCGGACACTTTATTTTGTAATTTTTTGAACGAAAGTTACATTACACTTGATTATATTTGAGGGGCTTAGAATGAAAGGGGTGTAAGTGATATGATCGATTTATCTTCATCGACTCTCTCTTTTGGTCATAGCTCACTTTGCCTCAAATACATTCCCAGCTGTATTTGACAATGTGGAAGATAGGTCAGAACATCACCTATCAGATTCTATAGCAAACTTAAATTGGAACGCTTTGCAGTTGAGTTATTAACTAAAGAAAAAATTGATGAAGAGGAATCGATCAAGTCACTTACACCCCTTGCATTCTACGCCCCTCATTTTATAGTCAACTGCGAAACACTTACCAAGCAATCACAGTAAACTGTTAACGATGATGAGAACTGATGAAACACGGGAGAAATTTAAATATTGATGAACGGGTAAATTCTACGTGCTCAGGCTAAGCAAACGTCAAACACAAACGATAATGAGTAGTGTTGATAGATTTTTGCCGATTATGTTATAATTCAAATGTAGTTCTCATATGAAATGATAGTGAAACCAAGGGATTATTTTAAAGAAGCAATTGTGATATCAGTTTTATAGTTGAATCATCAGTGCATTAAGCATTTCAAAATATCAGAACAAAGTGTCCGAAATATGATGTTGTCCGAAATATGATTTTTTATACGGTTGTCCCGAAGAGAGATCATGTAATATAGCGATGATGATGCAACATATCATGTTGCATCAAAGTGAGATATAAATTACGTGACTGCGACATATTCTGTTAATCTCCAGACACTCCAGACAGCGTTCAGCCAACGTCATATGTTGAAGCTAAGAGTCAATTTGAAAATTTTTCTGCTTTGCCGATTGCTTGCGTCGCTCAGTGCAACAATACTGTACAATGATTAATGCGTATTAATTGCGAAGTGCGAAGTATGCGTTTTATATTCTTCTATGTTTGTTTACGGAGACTTTAAATCTAATGATTCATTCGTCTCCGACAGTTAAATCAAATTTTATTAAAGAAGTCGACTTCTTTCAGCCAGTATCTAACTTAATGTCCTAGTGTAGAGTAAAATTGATGAATAATGTTGGTAGTCTCGGGCGAAAACAGAAGCTTTCCAACAAAAAGGCCATAGAATCTGTTTGTCAGCGAAATAACATACCCTTCAATTTCGAAACAGCACAAACCTAAATCACTACACAATAGAATTTTCGAATACATGTTGAAATCTCGGAAACATTCTAGTGCATCCTCCAATTATAACCCATATCTTCACAAATCAATAATGCAATTTGTTTTCATTCGAGTGTCACATTTTATCTATTTTTTCTATCGTTATCAGCACCCACAATTAAAAAAACAGTGTCAATCGCACCTTGCCTGTAATTATACTAATCCCGTTTATGATCGATTAGCTATTTGTCTTGGACATGTTTGAATTGTTTCCGATTGTTTCTGTTTGAGTATATTTATTTTTTTATCATAGCAAAATACTCACAAAGCAAGCTAAATTTGCAAAAATTGCAAATTTAGCATCGTTCCGCTGATTAGCAATAGTTTCAGTTTTTCCTCTTTTGTTTGTACTTTCAGAATTTCTAAGGATTTTCATTAGTTTAATTATTTTGAGCATCTGTAGAATTCTCAGTACTTTTATTATTCTAAAAAGGTTCAGCAATCTTAACATTTGTAATAATTTAAAAATGGTTCGTATTTTTCCCAATGTCAGCATGTTTCTGTTATAGGATTTGTCACTGGATCTGAGGTCAGCTGATCACAGCTTCATTCACCGATTCACTGTCTACTGAGATTGACACTGAAATTATTTTCGTTTGATGATGGATTCAATGATTTGCCATCTAATAGATAACGATATTCTACATCGACTCACCTTCATGATTAGAAACAATACGTTGTTTTTTTTTTAAACAGCACTCACACACATGATTGAATCCCACCTAGATCACTCAGTTTCTATTCATGCTATGTTAGCGAACCAAAATTTGACAATCTTTTTGGGAGTTCAACATTAACACGTATGATCACAAACGACAGTTGATGTAAACAGATTGCTCAATAAAAGTCTTATTAAGTATTCCTATCACATAATTTATCCACCCGATTTCAAGACCATAGAGTACACATGAACACACACACACTGAATTAGCCGGTCCAAAATGCTTTCTCCAGCTCCACACACAACACCTTTTCGCTCGAACAAGCCCCAAACGACTGTTAGTTAATTACTTTCAACTTCCAGTCATATTTGTGTTTTTAAAGCCAGTCGGGCAAAACAGTGTCGGGTACAATCACCCACTCACCACCACCCATCGTCATCATCATCAATGAATAGAACCCGGAGATTCGTTCCACCGAGAGATAAGCTCAGCGAACTAAGCGGGGTGCGCACAATGATATCATATCTTTATTTCGTTGATAAGACCCTCAATTGCTAGAAGATTCACTGGATTTTGGCATACTGCTGTACCCAATGATAAGAGCCGATGCATGAACGCTGGACAAGCTGTCCTGAGTTTGATATTACATTGTTTAGAATTCTATCCTAGCTATTTAGGTGGGCTACTCAATGCATGTCATGATAACCAGTGCTATACAGAGTTCAGCTTCAATTAAGCAACGATCGTATATTTTGACGTAGGACTACGTCTTCTATTTCTTAACCGGGGTGTAAGTTCAATGTCCCAAAAACGAAAGCGTTACGTTGGAGGTGTATGATTTTGAGCATTAATATCTCTTTACCTGCTGAACGAATTGATATGATGATCACTTCATTCGAAGGATCAAATGTCTATGAGTTCAACGTTTGTTACTTATTGATTCAAAAACTTGTTTCAATAGCTGAAAAAGTGCTTTGAAAGCAAACTATTGAAATCACAAAAATCTGTATATGAACTGGCGCCAGCTCGGAAATCCACTTAATTATGATTGTACAGTGGTTGGAGCATGTTCTTCTGCCAGCACTGTGCTCTTCCTGGCCAAACCGTATCTATTTTGCTACCGGTCTGAACGGAGCCGATGCGTGTAAGCCGAGGATACTTGTACTCGTATGCGTACGCATTTGTGTTTCCCTAACAGGGACGCGCAATCAAGGAGTCTGGGGAAAATTATCATTGCAGGTTAGAGTGCCAATGGATGGATGGGAAAATCGGGGTTTTCAAATCAAAACTTTGATGCCAAATGTCTTAAAAATGCATAAAATGTCGAGATTTATTGTTATCTAAAAACAAAAATTGTCAAAAATTGACTTTTCAAACGGAAAACCACCAAGTTATGACATTATGGCGAAAAAATTGAAGTTTCGAGATTACAATAACAACAGTCAACGTTTCATACAATTTTAAGACATTTGGCATCCTTTTTTTTTCAACCCCGATTTATGTACTCTCTTCTTGGGTATTGTTTTCTGTTGACAAAAAACTCAAATTTTGACGTTTACGACACTAGTAAATAAAGTCCGACTGAACTAATATTTTGCACGAGGAAATGTGCAAATCAACATTTCGCAGGAAGTCCCGTATGAAAAATCGAGATGACAATTTTCATTGGCAGAAATTTATTTTCAAAATACACCAGGCGCTAAATCTAGTATGATTTTCTGTTTTTGTTTACCACATAAAAGATAGTGTTATAGACGACTCGACTGGCCATTGGCAGCAACATCTCAGATTATAGTGAAACGTTGTGAGTGTAAAGACATTGACCATTTAAGCAACTTTACACACTTAAAATATTAAAAAAATTAGGTTACGAGTACTTTTTGAAAAGGGCCAACATTTTTTTCTATTTTTTTTACAAAACTTTATAACTCAAAAACTATAACACCTACAAAATTCTAGTCAAAGGATGAAATGTAGGAAAATGCTTTATTTTTAATAAAAAAATACCTAAAAAAAGTTTTGAAAAACTGACACTGAAAAAGAAATTTAAAAATTGAAATTCATTTTTCTGAAAAACGTGTTTTTTTAAATTCTCACACAAAAATTATATGAACAGTCCTTACAATTTCGAACAAGTCACCCATACATCGAAAAATGGATACTTTCACAGAGAAAACGTTTTCTAGCAACAACTTTTCATGTTTTTTGACGTAGGACTACGTCTAACCGGAAGATATAGGGGGTGAAATGGAAATCTAGGCACTGAACAAGTAGGAAAAAATGCAAGATTTGGAACGCTTATAACTCGAGCATTTCTCAATAGATCGCAAAGGTTTTTGCATCAATTGATAGGAAATATATCTGCGCATCTATCATAACGAATAACATTTAATTTTTCTTGAGATAAATAATTGAATAATTGTGAAATATCAAGCATTGTCAAAATGCACTATGTGCCCATTTTTGATTGGTCCATTTTGTGCTCCTCAAATCGTACCGACCAAAACGGGCAACCAGAGCAGCAGCGAAATAGAATGAAGCACGATTGGAAAGGAAAAAGAAAAAAATGAACGAAACATTGGTCGCAGTCTCACACATGCGTAATTCTCGAGCCAGCCAGTCAGCTTAAAAATCCCCGCTCCGCTGCCGTAACGATCATTCTTTGTGTGGACACCGACTGGACAACATCGTTGCTGGACGAGCTGGACGGCGAGGGATCGAGTGCGTTTCTCAAGGCAATGGGGGCGGAGGTGTAATGAAGGAGTTAGAGTAGAGTTTTAAGGGCTTTTCTCAAGGCTAGAGACGAATGAACTAAAAAGTTTAAAGTCTCTATAATACAAAACCACCACCACCGTAACGATCATTCTCATCCGAACCGTACACCACATCGTTTCGCATGACATCACATCAACAAACCAACACAAGCAGCCATGGTTGAATATGGCAAAGGAGCAAAAGTGAAGGGAAAGGCAAAATCCCGCCCGAACCGTGTTAGTCTGGGGTTCCACGCAAGGGTAGCTAGGCCGAGCGCGTTAGTACCAGTGCATCAGTCCACCTAGCCGGCGTTATATAGTTTCGGCCGCCGAAGTGGTAAAGTTGCTCGCGACGATAAGAAAACTCGCATTCAGAACAGACCACATTCGGTTCGGTGGACATCAAGACAACACAACAGGCAGTTGCAGCGAGTGGCGAGTGGCAAACGCAATCGCAAAACGACAGCAGGTAGCAGAAGAAAAAAGTTTGTTCTTTATACAATCTGCTTTGGTGGCAAAACCAGAACAAGGCGGCATCGAGGGCGTTCGAAATGGTTTTTTTTAAAACCACGAGTACTAAGTTTTCTAAATTGGAACCATTCCATAAAACACGGCGCTTATCAGGGCCATTAAACCTTTCAAAAAAGAGTTTACGAAATACAGTTCAATGCATTCTAAAATAATATCCAAAATAATAATAAAACACAAATTGATTTTTTTATAATTTGTTTGCCAGGATACGATGAGTATGTGAATTTGGCAGTTGTTCTGAGATTATTGATGGTTGGAGCCTTTCCCGATTGTTCAATTTTCACCAATTCTTAAATTGCTTCTAGATTGAAAGTACAGTAATTTATATTTAGCTCGACATTGAGCTAATTGGATGGATCTGTAATGCGACATTTTTGTAAACATAGAGTTCGGGGTCCAAATTATGACCCCACATTGAAAGTCGACACTGTACCACTGTCATCGGAAATGTTCAATTACAGGTTTAAATCGCCTCAAATGCGACACTGAGTGTTTCTCCGGCACGTCGCATTAAATGTAATTTACTGAACAACATGTCACAAGCTGGATGGGAAGAAATTTTCCAACTGTGAAAGCTGTAGCGAGTGGCAAACGCAATAGCTAAACAGGAAGGTTTAACCGAACAAGATGGGGATATCGAGTGATTAAACAGTAAACTAATCCATTTTTCAGGTAGATAGGTAGGTATTCACGTAGGAGAAGAAAATAAAACAATATATTGAAAATATATATTTAACAAAAGCTGTCCCCTTTGTATAGTCCTACGTCACTCCGGTTATGTCCCCGACATTACCCACCCGTCTTTTTTTTTTTTAATTAAAACTAATTCTAACTTTGATTAATCTTAAAATAGCGAAATAGTGTATTCAACAAAGTTTCAGATCTTAATAAAATGTGTTTTTTGTCGAAGACGTCAGCTTTGTATCTTTTATAGTTTCTGGAATATATGGCATTTTTTGTATGAAAAAATTGTGTTTTACTCGTTGCATTTTTGTGTGTAAATTCTCGCGTTCTCAAAATCGAAAAAAAACATTGCAGAACATGCAAATCGAGATAATTTATACATAAAAATGCTACGAGTTAAACATTAGTAGTATTTTTTTCAAAGAAAACATGAAAAAAAATCTTTCCCTGTGAAAGTGCCCAGCTTCCAATATATGGGTGACTTGTTGGAGGTTGTAAGAGGCTAATCATATCTATTTTTTAAAGCAAGTTGAATAAAAAAATTTCATTAAAAATTGGTTTGATATTTTTAAATTTAAAAAAATTGAATAGTTTCCTGTACAGGAAAACCCGTTTTTGTGCGGTTGCTTCTTGTGCGTATCTCATTTTTGTGACTGTTTAGGTGCGATATTATTATTTGTGCGATTAGTTTATGTGATTCAAGACCCGATATCATAATAAAATCGCACAAAAAGAGTCGCACAAAGGAGGAATCACGCGAAAAGGGACCGCACAAAAACAGGTTTGCCTGTACTTTTTTCTTTAACTAACATTTTGTAGGTCTTATAGTTTATTTGGGAGACTTTGTGCCTCCTGGTCTGGTTCGTCTCTGTAAAAACGGTCATGAACACGTTGAGCCCCGCGTCGATCTTAAGGGATTGAGGTTTAGCTTTTAGTTCGAAAAAGTCGATGGGTCTGGGCCTAGGGGCACGAACGGGAGCTTGACGTAGGACTGTGAGGAGATCCAGGAAAAACAGATTCTTATATTAACTTATAGAACAATTCCACGCCAAATCAGCCAAAAAACAGCAAATTTTGACCCGACCTTCTCCGATTTTTTTAAAACTTGGTACTTATGATGGAAGCTTCCCAAAAACATCATTTTCATTATCATATGACCAATTTAAATTACGACTGATTTTTGAATAGGGCGTAATCGAAATCATTTGTCTTTCTTTCAAAAAATCGTAACTCAAAATCCAGATGTCTGATTAAAATATGATGTTCGACAAAGTTATTGGAATATCAATGAACTATTTTGCAAAAATAACATTTCTAATGCACTGTTATAAAATCTTACTCAAAAATTGAATTTAGTATTAAAAACTTTTATATCTCATACATAAAAAAATACGGGTTTAATTACTACTTTTCACGGAAATCTGAGAACCACTATATCGGTTTGGCATGGAATGGCATAATTCTGCATAATTAAATAAATATAATAAAAGGGTGCCAATGGATTTAATGGTATTTTGTGCACATTTTTGAACATCGATATAAAAGAATATCAAATAGTGTCGAGTTCCTCGTGTTCATGTTAGAATGTGTTCCCGAATTCTACCTCATTCAACCCGTTTAAAGGATATAAGTTAATATAAGAAATTGTTTTCCAGGACCTCCATTTGAAGTATGAAAAGAGTAAAAATTACAGATTTCTGAGCAATGAAAAACTCAATTCAAATGCAACTACACTGAAGTCGCTTTTTACGCGGTTTTTTTTATACGCGGTTTTTTTATACGCGGTTTTTTTTTATACGCGGTTTTATTTTACGCGGCTTTTATTACGCGGTTTTTGGGATTTACGCGGTTTATTTTTACGCGGATTTCGGAATTTACGTAGCTTTTTTTACGTGGATTTCGAAATTTACGCTAATTGATGTGACTTTTCACCAAATAAGTTTGTATTGTATAACTGATTAGAAGCTGAGTAATAAAAGGTGATACAGATACCATGATTGTACAATGCAAAAAAAAATCAGTAAATCAATTGTTAGAATATGGGTTTCATTTTATACTAATAATTCGCTATTTGTTAGATTGTTAGACGGATTTGGAAAACTTCCCGGTTTATTTTCACGCGGATTTTGGAATTTACGCTGATTTTGGAATTTACACGGATTTTGGAATATACGCGGATTTTGGAATTTACGTGGTTTTCTTTTACGCGGAATATATCCCCCGCGTAAGAAGCGACTCCAGTGTACTACAAACAATAACAGTCCTACGTCAAGCTCCCGTCCGTACCCCTAGGCCCAGACCCATTTACTTTTTTTACTATATTCACTATTCATGTTTCAAGCATACAAATTGTTGTATAAATTTCCTGTCTAATAGTATACAACATAACAAATATCGCAATAACGATTTTGCGTAATATGCGTTTAAAATCCCTTAATGAATCGTTACATGTACAATTTTCAAATTCGTAGTGCGACCCCCTATATAGAAATCAAAGACGAGGTCCTACGTCAAAAAGTTAATCACGAGGACTGACAGTTACTAAAAAAGGAACCAAAATAGAAACAAATAGTGCCTTCCTTACTTAGAAGACATGTAGAACGATCCGCTTCATTGTCTGCTGGACGAACCAGACGGAAGAATTGAACTTCTTGGCCACGTCCCGATTCGAAAGGTTCATATTGCGCTTGAAGTAATCCCTCACCTTCCTTGCCTTCACGGGGTCGGTCGCCTACGGTTTTCTTCCGCTGCCACACTCCCAAAAATCACAATTTTCATTCGAATATGACCAATTTTAATTACGACTAATTTTCGGAAAGGGCGTATTCAAAATCATTGATCTTTCTTTCAAAAAATCGCAACTCAATAC
Organism: Toxorhynchites rutilus septentrionalis; assembly: GCF_029784135.1. NCBI lineage: Eukaryota > Metazoa > Arthropoda > Insecta > Diptera > Culicidae > Toxorhynchites > Toxorhynchites rutilus. Next base: position 76,586,210 of record NC_073744.1, on the reverse strand, counting down.
CAGATGCCAGATTAAAATAAAAAGTTTGACAAATTTATTGGAAAATCAAAAAATCAAAAAAAAAATAATATTCAGAATACACTGTTAAAAATCTCACTCAAAAATTCAATTCAATAATAACAAAACATCATATTTCAGAACATCACTCTTCGATATTCTTTTGTATATTTTTATTGGAAAGCCCTTCTACTTCAACAAAGTTTGACGTATAGTGAAGCGGTGACGGACTCTTTAAAACGGAGATATAAATTTTTGAAAATTTGTGAAATTTCAATAAAAATTAATATAAATAACAGAATCTACATGCGATTCATCATGAAAAACAATATAAAACATTTTATCCTAGGACTAACCGTTTTCGAGAAATAACCAATTTATTATAATGAAAATAATATTAGTAAAATGTCCGAGTCTCAATCCTAGTGTGCAGCAGCAGTATGCATTTTCTGATATTTCACGAACATGATTTTAATTAGTTTCAATTGGTTATATCTCGATAGCGATAATTCCTAAGATAACACGTTATGTATAGTTTTTCATGTTGAATCGCATGTAGATTCTATTCGTCACTATACGTCACTATACGTCAAACTTTGTCAAATTAGAAGGTCTTTCCACAAAGCAAACGCATATTAATCATGACTGAGATAAAATTTCATTAGATTTTGGCGATTCCAGTAATTTGTTGTTGTCTTAAATTATAAGGACTTCTTCAGGTCATTCGACTCTATCAATAGTTTGCTTTCAAGGCATATAACTCGTATACATTTTATTATTTCGAATGGAGTGATAACCTCCAACGTATCGCTCTATTTTTCGAATTCCCTCAAATATTCAATCATTGAGAATTTATTTACTTTGGTCTGCCCAATCCTCGAGTATGCTTGCGTAGTATGGTTGCCTTACTATCGAAATGACGTTCAGCGAATCGAGGCGATTCAACGCAAATTTGTTCGGTACGCTCTGCGAAATTTACCTTAGAACGATCCTTCAAATCTTCCAAATTACGAAGATCACTGCAATTTAATTGGACTAGACTTACTGAGTCTACGTAGGGACATCGCTAAGGCGATATTCTTATCAGACCTGATCCTTTCGAATATCGACTGTTCTGATCTTCTCCAATTAATTAAGTTCAACATGAGGATACGAATTTTACGCTTTATACTTTCATTTGTGTTCCCTCTTCACGCACTAATTATGGGTATAATGAACCCGTATCGATTATGTGCCGTGTTTTCAACCGCTCGTTTACTTCATTCGATTTTCATCAGACCCGTTTATAATTGAAAAAGTTTTTGTTTAACGCCCTTAGATATTAAGTAAAAACTATGTTAGATTTAAGAATATCATTAGGGCAATTCTGTTCAGCCCTGTTGATAACAAACAAATAAACAAATGAAATACGTCAACCTTGCGGTTATACCACATACATAGCCCACTTCCTGTTTTAATGGTTGCCTGGTTTCCAATTTCCGAGTATGTTTTTTTACAGTGTATTCTAAATGTAGCTAATTAGTTTTCCAACAACTGTGTCAAACATCATATTTTGATCAGACAACTGGATTTTAATAATACATAATACGCCGTTTTCAAAAATAAATCGTTATCAAAATTGGTGATATTATAATGAGAATTGTGATTTTGGGTAGCTTTCATCGTAAGTACCAAGTTTTAAAAAAAATCAGAGAGGATTCGGTCAAAATTTGCTGCTTTTTTTTGGCCGATTTGGCGTGGAATTGCTCTATATTGAACTACGACTTAAGCTGTAGTGATAAAAAAAATCTAGATTTTTGCACTTTATACGATTTTGGATAAACACAATACAGGTCAGACTCAATTATCCGGAGTATCGATTTTTTTTTTCACTCCGGATAATTGAGTCAAAACATGTTTGCATGTTTTTTTCGTTTTTTTGAAAATAAAAGAGGAATTTGATTTTTGATTCATCCCCTTAAAGTCAGAAAACACCTTTCTCACATGAAAAAAATAATTTATCCAGATTCTCTCATGAGGTGTTAGACGATCACATTTGATGAAAAAAATCCTCCTACGCATATGTTCGAATTTCAACAATGACAGAGTTACAGAACTTTTTTTTTTGTTTCGGACTCTGTTGCTTCAAACTGGCTCTACATTAAAAAGTACGCTACGGAAGACGACTTTGATGCTTTCATTTGAAAGATGAGAAAATTTAGTACAGGATATAGTAGTGGAACAACTAAATTAGTGAATTTTAATAATATTTTGGAAGTGAAACACTTAAAAGTTAATAATTTTTAATGTGTTCTTATTAATTTTATTCTAAAAATTTATATTAAACTAAATTGTTTCTATAAATTAAAATGAAGTTCTTTAACCGCTCCACAATTTGTTCTTTGACGCATAACTTCTATCTTTCTTAATTTGGCTGCAATATCGATATAAACAATTCCTGGTGAAAATTCAAGTAAAATCTTAAAAATTCACGATTTTTACCCCACTGCACATGTAATGGCCACTTGAACTTCACCTTAACGTTGAAAGGTTGCATTTCTTCATGAAATAAGCCATATTTGAAATATAAAAAAAATATTTTTTTCCAAACTGAATATAATCGAGTCCAAAATTGTATATAATCGAATCACATATAATCAAGTCTGTATATAATCGAGTCCGACCTGTACTGTATTCTATTAGTCAAATCATTTCATTTGATTCCAATATTGAGGGGATTGCAAAAAATACAAAGTCGACCATTTTGTGGCGGCGACCTTTTCGAATTTATGTTGCTCATAGTGTAGTGTATTCTGCAAATTAAGCCATTCAGCCATTTTTTAGCGGCGGCCAAATTGAATTTTCCAAGATCATGGAATGCGCAGTTTCATAATGACAATAGAATTAAATGTTTGTTCAAAATTTCAGATCAGTAATTCAACAGGAACGGGGTCAATATGCCAAGGGGAATATGCCAAGTTATGCGAATTAATGTTGGTAGGGATGGCTCTCACCATTGAGTGGCAGATTCTTCGACTGAAGGAGGCCTCAAGGTTGTGTAATTTTTTGGCACTTTGGTCTTCTGGAAGGCCAAACCGTTTGTATATGGCTTATGGAGAATGGAGAAAAACACTTTGGGAAAATACTCTAAACACTGGATTTATTGCGATGTTGCTCTGTAAATGGTTAGAATTGGAATGATGTATGGCTAAGGTTTGTATGCTTCTTACACTTTCGCTTGTAAGCGTTATGCTGTGCATCGTGTTATTGTTCTGATCAGGGCTAGTTATTTTCGAAGCTAATAAATGGAATTTAATTTTATACCTACTCCTCTCACTTCCACTGCAGTCATGTTCGGTGGTTTCGTTTCAGTGTATCGGGATGTGATGGAAACGAAATATTACCCAGTTCCAAACATAATCGAGCAGTCATTGGCCCGATGTCGACCGAAACGAAGTAACATGCTACAAAAGTGCTGGAATCTACCTCCGCCTTACCCCCCGCAGGCAGCACTGTCTATAGTTGAACTATAATTGTATGCAATTTTTTGGTACTGAGCGAAACGGCATCACTGTAGAGATTGCTTTTTCTCTTTCTCTCTGAATTGTCATTTAAAACATAACAGAGAATGACTCGAGAACTAAATTTTGTAAGTAAGGATAATTTTGATATTTAATTATAAAATATAAATGATGTTTCCTTGATTAATTTCAGTAACAATATCAACAACACGGAGACAAAATACAGGCGAATTTGTGGTGAACGCAGCTAGTCTTTGTTAATATATCGCGTCAAAGGAAGGAAAGCAGCAGCAACAGCAGAAATGTATAAATGAAAATGAAAGAATAGCGGTGATCTGGATGGAATGAAAACGGAGTTTGCAGCTTCGGTAAAGTATTGTTTTTGGGATCAGACCAAAGCGCTCATCTCACCATAATCACCAACAACAACTTCAACACGAACGTAACCAATTTGAATACCCGTAAGTATGACTGGTTTTAATTTTTACTTATGATATGAATTTTGATCTCTTAATTTCATTTCAGAATAAAAAACTCATCCATCTCAACAGTCATGATTGCCCACGCAGTTAGGTGTGTCTGCTAGAGGGAACGAAAGGGACAAAAATAATTGAGCCGACTGCGATTCCGATGAAGAAATTTGTAGCTGACGGGAGTTTGCTGATGACGGTATAATCGCTACGAATAGCAACAGTGCACAATTGTATGAATTTATTATAAATAAATATTTGTAAACAACGCAATTTTTTGTTTTTTTTTGCTTAACATTAAACTTTTTGAAAACACACAGCCATAAAAACGGTTGAGCAGTACTGCAATCGGTCGACGCGGTGCCAGATTGGCACAGGTTTGGCTCGAAATTGGTTGTCGAATACGAGAGGTAGGTCGACAAAATCGTTGCAAAATGGCACGATATCGGTATCGTTGTCGACACCGTTTGTTGGGACCAATTCGACACAACAATGTAGAGTGGGTACCTACGCATACTGAAACATTGACTCTTCTGTTTCGTTTCTTTTCTCTTTCGTTCTCTTACAAGTATGAAAACAGAAGCTTTCACTGACGATTGAAACTGCTCGAACGGGTTATACTTATTTCCATATCGCATATTGAAGGACGCTTACTGCATTCAGTTGTAAGTTTAGTTTTAGCAAAATGGATCGTCGCGGACTGTGTTCCAATAAAAGGGAAACAAAAAGAGGCAAACTATCGGAAATAGCTGCGAAGTTTATCAGACGTAGTGAGGACGGGCTGTTGTATTCGTGCGATATTGATGATGCAAGGAAATGCAAATACACGCAGATTAAACTGGACATCAACAATTTCATAAGACATTTCCGAACATTGCATACCGAAATGTCGACGGCTGCGGGCCTGTTTCAGGAACAAGAACCGCTTAAGAAAAAAGGAAGGGTTGTCACAAAACGCCCAGCAGCGATTGACCAGCAGTGGCTAACGGAATGCATGATCAAACTCGTTGCATACCATAACCTGCCCCTTTCTTGTTTCGAATGGGAGGGCATGAAGCAACTTCTTGAACCCTTAAAAGCAGCGCTAGCATTGCCAATGGACACAAGATTGATAAAAGGGCGTTTGTCTGATGGAGCAAAACTTGTGAAAGCGAAAATTGTTGCGGAGGTGGAAGGTAGACTTATCTCATTGAAAAATGATTCAGCAAGCCGCCATAATAGGCACGTGTTAGGAATACTGGCACAATACGCTCTGAACGAGGAAATAGTGGTACGAACGCTTGGTGAGTCACAAACAAGAGTCAAAAACATTTAAATGGTTTCCGAAATATAAGAGCGCATTCGCTTGAGCAATCACACGCACTCACACAGATATACAGGACACAGACACATGCAAACGGATCACGTATCGCTGAACGAATTTTATCTACAGTGGCTGATTACGATTGAAAAAGTGAAACACTTAGACTCTAATCCATTTTCAAAACCACTCGCGGAATCTCTGGACAACCGTTTAGTCAATCTTCGTAGTTCCAGGGCATTCAAAATGTCGTTGTATATTGATCCGCGTCTCAACTTTGTTGACTCCAATCTCTTTCGTAGTGAAGAGAAAGAAGAAATACAGGTATGAATTACCTATAATTGCCCACCTAACCTAAAGAAATATGCATACTCATGAACACATGAACCTATGGAGATACATATACATGCCAAACCGATATAATAATTCTCCGATTTTCGTTAAAAGTGGTAGTTTTGTTTCTTATCTTATCTTATCGGGACTAATACCCGATTTTTTATTTTTTTTAAATATGGTGTTCATAACTCGAAAAGCCTCGAAAATTTTTGCCTCATTTTTGAAAAAAAAGGAAATTGATTTTCAGACCACCCTAATAAAAAATAAAAAATACGGGTCCAATATTTTGCAATAAGGAACAAAAGTATCACTAGCACGAACAACTGCGAATAATTATATCGGTTTGGCATGGAATGGATGTGCACACGTACGCATAAAACTATACAAATGTACACTTACAAGATATACATATGTTAGTGTACAAACACGCTCAATACTATGGCGTAACAATCTGTATACAGTGTTCCTTTTGTTACAGAGTTATATTGTGGAAACGTTTGCTCGAATCCAGCAGCTTCAGTCCTCACGTTTCTTTGTTTTTAAGAGGCTTTAAACTTTGCAGTTCATTCGCCTCCAAAGATTCAGTCCTCAGTACCAGCGACTTCAGATATACAGCAGATTCCAGCATAGAGGAAAATGAGAACGATAAGATTCTCACAGAATTACTAGAATGTACCACGATAAATCGTTTCTTATCCGATGATAGCAACTTTAATCAACAGCTCAAATCCATCGAGGTGGAGAAGAGACGAAACTCCGACTTCGACGTCTGGAGATTTTGGATGGACAGGAAGGCTACCCATCCTGTATTGAGTGCTGTTGCTGCAGTAGTTCTGGCAACCCCTTCAAACCAAGTTTCCGTTGAACGTGCTTTTAGCGCTTTATCGTTGATTCTAACGAATATCCGGTCAACACTCAGTGAAGATTCACTGGAAAATATTTTAATGATTAAACTGAACAAACCTGTGTTCCAAAAAATTGTTTCAAAACTGTGCAACCAGTAAACCAACTTATTCTTCTTTTTTAACAATAGATATTAAACATATGAACTATGTGGCTGATACTTTTCTTTGCTTTATCTACTAACATTGATATAAACCATACTACATAATGAAATATACTTCATTGAACTAAAAATTATAACAGTCATTTTTTTTGCGTTATTTTTTACGCGATTCGTTTAAAATTACGCGATTTGTTTTACACGAGTTGCTCGAAATAACGCGATTATCGACTATGTCTGGAAATTTTCAGCGTGCTCACGTAGAAATGCGAGCACACGCACAAACGCGTGCACACACACACACACACACACATAGGCGCACACACTCGCATACACGCGCACACATGCACTCACACATGCACTCACACATGTACGAACACACGCACATACACACGTGCCCACACCTGCCTGCCCTTCATGCCGGGAACATAGTGGAGGAAATGTGTCGCGAGGAGGGCACCTGGAACGCTGTGAACAGTGTAATCGTGCACATCATGTCCGAGCTACAGCGGAAGTGGAGGGTCGACCAGCGTGGTAATAACCCCTGACCGTAGAAGAGAAACAACTGCGAGGGCTGCTGCAACGGACTGTACCCCACGAGAGTCGCTGTGACGGAGTGCGCGTTATGTTGGAGGGCACTGCCTAATCGGCGCTTCGTTGGGAAGATAAATCCTGCGAGGGTGGCTGTGACGAGGCGCGCGTCAAGTTGGAGGGCGCTTCCTAATCGGTTCACGTCTCGACAGGTGAGAAACCCCGCGAGGGTGGCTGTGACGGGTTGCGCGTCAAGTTGGAGGGCAATTCCTAATCGGTACACGTCTCGACGGGTAAAAGGAATCCTTTGCAACGGATGTGCGCGGCGGAGTACAACTGATTAGTAAATGAGATATACAGAGAAAAAAGGGAAGGATCAACGCTAGATAGAGTTGAAAACCGGTGAAGTGCATGAGCACAGCCGCCCCCTGAAGTAGTCGCCTAGATGTGGTCCCGGGGGGAATGAGGGTTACGAGTAGAGGGCTTGGTTTTTGTGGGTGCGATCCCCACTCGACGTCTGGGTTATCCCTTCCCAGATAAGGCTGGAAGAGCGTTCCTCACCTCTATAAAAAAAACACCTTCACAAACACGCACACACGCACACACGCGCACACATGCACGCACGCAAAAAAAAGCGCACAAACGCACACAAACACCCAAAAACGCGACGAACATACACAAATACACGTGCACGCACAAACACATCCACACATGCGCGCACACAAACATCGGGCTGCCGGATACTCGGCTATCAGGACTCGAAGCTGACCGGATATTCGCTATCCAGTATCTGACCAAACCCCTATCCGTTTCATCACTAATTTACACGCTTACTACTAGCGCCGGTAAATGATTACTCCTGCAGGCATACTGTACAAGCCTCACTGCACCGTTTTCATTATTTTCAGTGAATAAGTTTCGAATGCAGCAAGGAAACATTCATTTCTATACAAACTGCCAAAATACATGGAGGCTTCAAATTAATTTTCAAGTGACGATTTCTAACGTCGCTTTTGTTTGCAGAATGAACGGAATTAACGTGAAACGAAAGGAATATGTACGAAAGAGACGAGATATTTTTCTTACTGAGCGTGGAGAGAGAATGGGTATATTTTTAGCCTGCATGGTACTGCGGCAAAACGAGAAGCGATAGACACATTATTGAGTGACGATGTGCCAATTGAAGTGAAATTGTCAGGCCCTGGTTCTGATTGTAGCTGTGTCGTGCATCACATATTGCCATACCAAAAATTGTTTTCGTTTCGAAACGTACAGACAATTGGTTTAAATAAAACGCAGAAATACGTATTTCAAGTAATTAAATAATTTTTTTTTTTCAAAAACGTTTATCAATCAGACTCAATTACTTATTATCTAACGCTTAAAGAGTCAAATTTCATCTTAAAATATAACTTTATTTCTATATAATTAACACTAACAATTCAGTAATAACTAAATCTAACACTAGATTGATTGGACAGGATTAGGATTTAGGACTAGGATTGAGCGAGTGGGATAGTTTGGTTTGATGAGGAAGGAAGGAATCAAACAGAGATATCATTTCTTTTGAGAAATTTGTAAATGGAAAGCATAAGGTTGAGGTCGCGACTAGCTAAGATGTCTTTAACCGGTAAGTCAGATTGCCTTCCTAGTGCCCGATAGTGAATCCCGAATGAGTGAATCCGATAGATGAGCCCTGGCAGAATGAAAGTTTATACAGGACCAGACCACTTGCTCGATGTCATGATTACCATCACCACAAACTCAAATATTACTATCAAGTATCCCAATGCGATACAGATGTACATCTAACAAGTAATTATTAGACATGAGTCGGGACATCACGCGAATGTACATATTTTCATTCAAATTTTAACATTTTAAAACTGGCTTCATGTCTTCTAATTTGATAGAGATTACACTAACGAGTTTGGGACCCAAATTATGGCCCCTAATAAAAAATCGCCACCAGACGTCTACACTTTTCCATTGTCAACGCGAATGGATTCGATGGAAATAAGGATGTGGATGGACATGTAAATTTCATGGGACACTTGCTCCACATTCGCGCTGTCGGTCGCGAACAGTGCATTTTATTTCATGCATGAGGTGCTTATTTTATTTGGGAATTACGGAGAACCACTACGAAAAGCACAGACGAAACTCTATTTACTCTAGAGCTTCGTCTGTTTGATATAGCTAATGAAAAACTGAAAATGCAAAAACATCATTATGGTATTGTCTCTTTATTGAAAACGTCACAAACATTCGTTTTAAAAAATATCTCTAATCACAAAAAATAATACTATCTGATATGTCATCACACCCACATAACAACGCCTCATTTGATCACAGTTTGCAATGTTCCACGTGTAGCACCGGTAATGTTTTCATGATTTCAATCGTCTCTTGCATCATTGTATCTCCCTCATCTGGCACGAATCCTGCGTTTGTTCTACCTGCAGCAGCAGATATAGATCCCCTCGTGGCTGAGGACCTCTTCATCGAACCAAACCTTCCAGTGAGCACAGATCCACCGTCATCTTCAACCATTTTGACGCTGTCGACGGTAACAATGGTTCCATTCATAATACTTGCCCCAGCAGACCCATTTTCCGGAGCATCCGCAATCTGGCTGAATTTATCCTTCTGCTTTTCCTCCTCAGCCAGTATTCGTTCCTCACGTTTGTGCACCCGGTACATCCATCTGGGAAGGGGAAAAGACTGATCAAACAAATGCCACCAACGGAACTGAAGAACTTACAAGAAAATCACAACCGCCGGAGCGGTTAATCCGCCGCCCAGCAAAAAGAAGGCTCCTGGTAGAACGTTAATCGTCGACGCGTACACGGTGGTATACATCGGGGCGTAAACGAGCGGCATCAGTGCTTCGGCTACACCGAACAATGAATTCACTTTTCCCAGTTCATCGCTTGCCACCAGCTTGGAAGCAATCGAGCGCATCGAGATGAACGAGGTTCCATTTAGCATCTCCACGATTGGTCCTAAAAGTGCGATTAGGATGGTGATTATCTTCTCTGCGTAAAGGACGACAATATCGTTGAATGATACCTAGATAAAGTTGCCACGTAGTAACGGCGAACGCATACACGAAACTGGATAGAATCTTGGACATACAGGACATCACACCAATCAGTGCGTCATCAATATGTAGCATATGTGAAAATACACCCACAGAGAAAATCGTTCCGATGAGACCAGTCAGCATACCGTACGTGGAAAAAAAACTGAATTCGACTTCGCTCCAGTTGAAACGATACCTCGTGAAGAGGTAAATGACAGACATTTCACCTGAAAATAAAATGCGATCATTACTTTGAATCTCAAGACGTTGAATCTAGCGAAGTGAGCGGGATCGTCAATTTTAACGTTCAAACTCACGCAACATTAAAATTAGAACCAAATGTCAGCGCCAATGTCAACACTTGCGAAATCGTTACCGAAAGCTTCCTCCTTCCCATCAACTCGCTCGCATTATCTTAGATTGATACTAATGACTGGGGCCGCCGATAATCTCTCGCTTCCGCTAAAAACGTCACACGCATGTCGCAGTCCCGCATATTGAAACTCACCGTGCAACGGGCCGATGACAACCATTACCACAATCATCAGCATTATCACCCGCAGTCGGCGCTGCCGTTCGCCTTTTTTGAACGCCACACGGAAGGTCTGCACCACGTGTTCCTTGTCGAAGAAGTCGGCCAGCACACTCTTCTCCTGCGCCTTCAACCGCTCCTTCTCGTTGACGATGTCGACCTCCTCGAGGAAAAACACCCCGTAGAAGAATGCCACCAGATAGAGGCTAGCCGAAATCGAGAACACACCGTAGAATCCGATTTTTCTGTGGGTGGGTGGGCGAGAAACAAAACAGAAACGGATTAGATCAGTGTCAATGGATGGATCAGTGTCACGATTGATGGCGCAACGACCGCGCACCAAGGTAGATCTCAGTGCGGAACGGTGAAACCACAGCCAAAACATTGAATCACGGTGCGACATAATCAGGCTTGCACTGGAAAATTGAAAAACGTGTCAATGCGTTTGTGCGGTCGAATTGGTACACTGAATCTGTTGAAAATTGTTCAAGAAAGTTCAATTACCATACTTGCATGCGGAAATTTGATTTGAATAATCTGTACTTATGTTGATTATGTACATGTACGTAAAATTCCCTGATATATTTTGCTCAACTTATTGTTGTTGATTAACGGTAACGGTAACGGTTAACGGTATAAAAAGTCACAGGAGGGTTGTGTCCGAGACACGATCGCTAAATGGAATCGTACGAATCGAGCGGTATTCATTTTGTTGTATTTGCCCATAGATCAATGTAACGCAGAAAAAAATCGATAGTTTTTTGGAAAACTTAAGATGGAAAAATTCTTAAAGTAGAAATATACATCATGATAAACATTGTTAGTTAATTCGATGATTGGGTTAAAGCTATTTATTTTTGTTCGAAAGTGGAAATGGATTTTCTGTGTTTAACAAGTGCTTCAATGCGTAACAAACACTTGTTAATAGATAGAGTTAACTGCCTAACAATATCGTATTTGTCGACAGCCATTGCGAATTTTTTAATTTATTTTCTTTTCTATTATAGAGGTTGTAAACAACAAAATTCGTACGTCAGCCTTGAAAAAGGCTAATTTGAAGATCAATTAACGCCACACGGAAGGTTGAGAAGATTGAACCCGTGAACGTTCGCTTTGTAAAAAAGGTCAATTTGGGCGGAACGAACTTCGCCGGGTCAGCTAGTGATGAATAACATGATTGATTCGATAGATCTATTTTTATTAGAAAACGAAAACAAAGTCATGATAACAAGATTTGGTTGAAGGGGTGACACCCAAGAAACTCGCCCCGGATGACACCCGGTCACTCTAACGAACGTGATGAATTATAGAGGTTTTAAACTTTTCAGTTCATTCGCCTCTAAGGTCACTCTAAGCCACTGACTATATGCATTGGTTTTTTTTTCTACGAAAATTGAAATAAATCGTTTCATATTTCAAGTCATTTTAACACAGCCACTATTATATGCAATTTAACTCTTAGCCCCCGAGTTGCATATACAGGTCGGACTCGATTATCCGGAGTATTTTATTTTTGATTTCTCTTATTTTAGATCGGAAATTTTGAATAATTTGTATAATAATTCCAATAATTAATATGGGTATCGAATGAAAGGGCTTGACTAGTAGAATACAGTTATTTATGAAAAAATCAAATCCAAAATGGCCGCCACCACAAGATGGCGCCATATACGTTATTTTCACAACCCCACCAATATGGGTATCAAATGAGAGGGATTGACTAGTAGAACACAGTTATTTATGAAAAATGTAAATCCAAAATGGCCGCCACCACAAGATGACTAGTAGAACACAGTTATTTATGGAAAATGTAAATCCAAAATGGCCGCCACCACAAGATGGCGCTATATACATTATTTTCACAATTCCATCAATATGGGTATCAAATGAAAGGGCTTGACTAGTAGAACACAGTTATTTATAAAAAATGCAAATCCAAAATGGCCGCCACCACAAGATGGCGCCATATACATTATTTTCACAACCCCATCAATATGGGTATCAAATGAAAGGGCTTGACTAGGCCACCACAAGATGGTGCCATATACATTTTTTCACAACCCCATAAATATGGGTATCAAATGAAAGGGCTTGACTAGTAATTTTTGAAAAATGCAAATCCAAAGGGAGTAAATGAAATTCGGAAAATCGATTGCTTTTTTCGATGCCAATGACTTAAAAGCATGAAACGTCGAGATCTCGAAAAAAAATTTTTGGCCGAAAATCGACATTTTGAGACTTAGCCTTGAGAGGCAATGAAGGTATGGAAAAAGAATAATTATCGAATTTAAAGAACCGACCATGTACATTTTTTATTGGCCCAAAAAAATGATCTGTACAAAGTTTCAGCTCGATCGGACATGATTTAGGGATGCCTCAAAGCGCTCAAAGTTTTGATTTTTGATCCTCGAAGATCTTCCATGGAAAATCGAGTTTTTTTTCGATGCCAAAAGACTTAAAAAGGCATAAAACGTCGAGATCTGGTGTTATCACATATAAAAATGTTTTGGCCGAAAATCGACTTTTTGGGACTTAGCCTGAGTGGCCAAAAAATCAAAACTTCGAGCGCTTTGAGGCAAATGTACATTGTAGGTTTTTGAAATTTGACATGACCATTTTCGCTGCCACCCTAGTATTCTACCAGTCGAGCACTTTCATTTGATGCTCATATTGATGGATGTTTGAAAAAAAATATGGCGCCATTTTGTGGTGGCGGCCATTCTGGATTTGCATTTTTCATAAATAATTATGTTCTACTAGTCAATCCCTTTCATTTGATATACATATTGATGGGGTTCTGAGGAAATATGTGATCCGCCATTTTGTGGCGGCCGCCATCTTGGATTTACATTCTTCATAAATAACTGTGTTCTACTAGTCAAGCCTTTTCATTCGATACCCATATTGAAGTGATTCTGAGAAAATATGTTATCCGCCATTTTGTAGTGGCCGCCATCTTTGATTTACATTTTCCATAAATAATTGTGTTGTACTGGTCAAGCCCTTTCATTCGATACCCATATTGATAGGGTATGTACATAATCCGCCATTTTGTAGCGGCCGCCATCTTGGATTTTCAAGATAATGGAATACGCAGTTTTATAATGACACCAGAGATAAAGATGTGTTTAAGATTTATCGATCAACAGGAAGGGGATTAAATTTATATTATTGTGGTACAGCGCTACAAACAAAAGTTACAAAGTTACAAAGTCACAAACATACAAACGGGTCAAGCTAGATAGAAACGTTTAATAAATAAGTGCAAATCATAATTAGTTTACGTTTACCGAGAGAATTTTTTTTATGATTCGATTATCCGGAGTGAAAAAAAATCAATACTCCGGATAATCGAGTCCGACCTGTATTTGCAATTCCGATTTGCAAGCCTCCTTGGTTTTGAAATATGTGTTAGGGGGCACATTTCGGTGGGAACAAAAGCTCTCCGTATTTTCATGTATCTGCAATGCCGATTTCTTCAGGTACCTTGGTTTTGAAGTCTGTTGTTTTAATAAAACATATAATTTACATTTTCACTGTAATGAATTGTTATGGAGTGTCCTAAATGATTGATGCAAAACTCTTGTAAATCTATCAGAAAATGACTGAGCAATAATTGTGACTACAAGAGGAAGCTTGTATCTTAAATTTCGACCAATCAGAACGAGGTATTTTCGTTTGGACAATTGTTGAGATTTTTCAATTGTTCGACACTTAGTTGCATGACATATATTATTTTATTCATTTGAAAAAAAAAAGTTATGGAGTGCCGTAATCGATGGCGCAAGAATTTCATCAATCCATCATAAAATGACTGAGCAATAAGCGTTTGAAATTGGACATTTTTCGCGATGCGATCGATTTTCTTTTTTTTTTCAATTTTTACCCCCAATATGTTCCCGAAAAACGTAATCCTACGTCAAAATTTAAAACAGTACAACTGTCACCTCGTGAGGGTAAAATGGATACCTTCACATATCATACTAAATCATATGTACAAAACAAGTAGACACACATAATGCTTCGCATAATGAGGTTTGGTTTTGGTTGGGGTGGCATATTTTTCCAGGATCAAAGCCACAAAAGGGATCCCTTCAAAAGCTGAACGGTTCTTTTAATAAGCCAATTGTAACACACGTGGTGTGGCATATGGAAATCACAGCTCTTCCATATCAAGGGCTCACAATTGTGATGCAAAAAAGTCAATGATCGTTGCCCTATAGCGGTCATCATTAACTGTCAATATCAATGCTCTTACGATACATTACGAGTAAAATTAACAAAATAGAGTAAAAGTGGTGTTAAAAAGAAACAGGGTTGCTAGAATTGATTACTCGAACTGAACCATGGTTTGCATTAAAAAAATCCGCTCAAGGCAAGCGTTCAGGTGTCACGATGAAATGGCAAAAAAAAAAACAAACAGCTGTCAACATAGGGCATATGCCAGGTGTAGAAGTCTGAAACCAGACTGTTTTTGAAGAAAACTCATATTTATCCATGTTATTCAAATGAATCGATAGCTATATCGATATCTACCGAAAGCTGCGCATTTGAAAAAAATTCCCAACTAAATGATTTGATCAATCAAACCATGGTAGAGTTTGCAGTGTATAATGAATAATTATCATTATCACAAAATCACTTTGTGTTGTCTTTTTGATGCTCTAGTCGTTTTTGACCGAAAGCTCGATTTGAATTGATCATTTGTTGTTGGCAGTGCTCAGTGTTAACAGTTTCGCTAGGTTTTAGTAGCTCATAGTAGATCAATCCTGTTCTTATTTTACCAAACACAGAGTATTGTTTTCCTTTCATAGCGATTTGACCGATGCAACCGATGTTGATGGTTCTCCCGGACTTACCCTAGATCTAGGGCGCTCAGGATTCTCGAAATAAATCCACATAAACCACTTTCTATCCAATACACATTCGCCGATAGAAAAATAATTTCTTTTCGTACCATTTCTCATGTAATTTTTCGGTTTTCCTGTTGTCTTTCGTGTAGCACGTGTTGATCCTTTCCGTGGTCTCCAAACGTGTGCAGATGGCTTCTTGAGTCACATCCAGTTGATCTGCGAGTTGTTATTGCGCTTGAGTGTCATCTTCTTCCGAAAATGCTTGGAGTTCACTGCCCTCGAATCTTTTGGAGGTCACCATTTCTATTTTTGACGTAGGACTACGTCTTTCATTTCTATACCGGGGTGTAAAATCAAAGTTTCGAAACCGAAAGCGTTACGCCGAAGACCGAGATTTTGAGTGTTAATAGCTCCTAAACAACTGAACGAAATGGTATGATAAACACTTCACTCGAAAGATAAAATGTCTACGCGTTCTATACTTGTTACTTTCTGATCCAAAAACTTGTTTCAATAGTCTTAAATTTGCTTTCAAAATAGGCTATTGAAATCACCAATCGGTATATAAGCGAGCGCCGCTCGGAAATCTACTCAGTTCTAATTGAACAGCGATTGGAGCATGTTGTCGCTGTTGTGGTGAAGCTCTTCATTTATCATGAAAGCGCGGATGAACGGTGTCACCAAGAGCCTGTTTGTGCACCTTAGGTCAGAAGGGAATCCATCAGGAGGAGAGTGATGCTACAAACGGTTCCCCGGGAAGATCTCGAAGCAGCCGCTACACACACACACATACACGCACGGAATTACTTCCGTTTGGATCGAGAATCCGGAAAATAATCTGCCAGTTCCTCTAGGAATTTAAAAATACATTCATGTGAAAGAGTTTATTTGAATGTTTTCTATCCATGTAACACTGTGACCAAATATGTTTCAATCAAGTGCTATTAAAAGATGGTTATCGAGTTAGCATTAACCACTGGTGGGCTTCCAGTATCGAGGAAAATGTGGAAATATCTAATCGTTACTGAAAATAATCTGCCAGTTCCTCTGGGAATTTAAAATTACATTCATATGAAAGAGTTTATTTTAATGTTTTCTATCCATGTAACACTGTGACCAAATACATTAGGTTTTGTGATTTTTCAATCAATCGCAATCAACAGGATAGCTTCTGAAGATTATTCTTCCCCATCAGTAGGATATTTCCGTATCCAATATTGGATGCATAAAACCTTGTGCCTCCAACGTAACGCTCTCGTTTTCGAAGTTCTCCAAATATTCATTCATTCAGAATGAATTCAGATTCAACTTCATACAAATGATCTCTAAATCAACGATAGTCCTACGTCACCCTTGCGGTTATACCATAGATATAACCCACTTCCTGTTTTTTTTTGAGCCACTCAAAGCACCGCGATTTTCCAGGAGATTTTGCAGAAGTTGTCATTCAATGGTAGCAGAAAATCAACGCTGACTGCGAATCGACTACTCTCCAGGCACAAAAGTAGACATGTTCAAAGAAGAGTTGAAATCTTTTGCTAGATATTAATATTAATAATTCAGTATGATGAGGATTACATTGCCAGTCAGAGCCAGTTAGAGCCAAGCGAATTCCGGTTACATGTTGATACACCTAATATAAAAAGTGTTGCCAACTTAAAGTTTAATATCTCTATAATTTCAAGCCACACCTTATTTGAATGTAGCCTATTCTAACGATAATTATCGAACAACTGCTTTCATAATCAATAAAAACGTTACGTTAGCCAACATTCTATGGTATAATATGGTATCGTCTCGCTACCGCTTGTTAATTCCTGAAACTATCTACAATCTGACAACAAAGCATCGGTGGTTCAGTGGTAGAATGCTCGCCTGCCACGCGGGCGGCCCGGGTTCGATTCCCGGCCGATGCAAGACTTAAAACAACTCTTTTATTATTGTACTATTGTTTACTAAGAATCCGTTCACACTAGCATTTGGCGATCTTTATATTAAAAAACAGAATCGATTTTCCAAACGGCGTAGGGATCGATCCGATGATTAAATCAGTACCAAAGAATTGATCTTTGAAAAATTGAATGCTTTTTTCGATTTAATTGCTTATTCTTCAAACAGGGAATACAAATTTCATATTTCTATTGAAACATCAAAAGCATTTTGTTACGTTCCTAAGTATGTAGGCCACATCCACATGGCATTCATCTTGTACCGTCAGGCAGTCGTTTTATTAAATAAATAAAAAAAAAACATTATTAGAAATTCAACAACTGCTCAGAACTATGCTGACAATGATCCGATAAAAGCCAATCATGCCAAAAATCTGTCAATTAGTCGAAGCCGATTCACCTTTCGCCTGTAATTGATGTCAACATCAGGTTCAGTTATCCTATGCGCAATTGGTTGCAGTACATCCCCTCAGTAGCTGCCATTAATTCTATCTCTGTCAGTATTTGTACAGAAGTAAATCATAGAAGAAACGATCCAAATGTTGACATTATGTTTAACGAAAAAGGTTAGGTGGCAACTGGTGAGATAAGTGGCTTGAAAAACAAAACTACAAAAAGTTTTTCTAAGATCGAAAGATCGAAAGCAAAAAAATCGATTCTCTCAATTTTCCGAGTACAAAAGATCGATCCAAACTATCGAAAATCGGAATGGAAAAGATCGATCTTCTAAGAATCGATCCGAGATCCTAGTTTACACCTGCTTCCTAAACCATCTTTGTTGACTGTAACAATTAGCAATGAATCCGATAGTCAAAAACAACAGAATGCCGCCATCATTTTTTCACGACTTTATTGAGCATAGCACAATTCGATTCACATGCCTCCTTATTTATTGAATAACATTTTGCCAAGGTAATTCCATTGCGCCTCTCTTACAGTGTCGGACAAAACATAAAGACCACAACTTAAGCAAAAAAAGAAAGTGACAAAACTTTGAGAAAAAAAAAAACAATCTAATCCAGTGCTCCATTTATAATAGTTTATTTGCATTGTTCGAAGAAATTTATAACGTCTGTAGTTGAAACAATAGTCATTCATTAAAAAATGCTTTTTAAGCATACATAACAACTAAAATGACGCGACAAAATTTAGGACCAATTCCTCGTTTCGGCTGTTTCGAGTGTGGTTTCGATCGATTTTTGAAGAAAATTGATTATTTCTCGGTGTGTTTTGTGTTTTTCGGATCCTGGTAAGTATTTAGCATATAAACAAAAAGTATGTAAGGTTTCAATTCTCGAATTCTAGTTGCAGTTGACGGAAAATGGGGTCGTGTCCTAGATACAACCCCTTACAATTTTTTTCCAAATGGAGGGTTCTACATGCGAACAATTCTAATAATTATTCAAAACACGAAAAACAAAAATATTCTGTGCGATCACGAAAACTGAAAAAGGACAAATTTGACTGTCGGAAACTTCTTCCCTTCAATTATCAAAATTATTTTCAACCATATATCAATTCCGACACACCGCATTTCCCCCCAAAAGGATCACAACGGTTTATTGCTTCCGCGAATAATTGCTACCGAGATTCAATTTGACAATTTGTGAATAATATTAGTCTTCTATTCGGAAGTGGCACGCGCCACCGCGTCACGCCAGAAGCAATAACACCATTTGGCCGTGGTACCCCAACACAGCGCATGCATACTAAACAGTATTCGTTACT
The DNA here is from genome assembly GCF_029784135.1 of Toxorhynchites rutilus septentrionalis. Lineage (NCBI taxonomy): Eukaryota > Metazoa > Arthropoda > Insecta > Diptera > Culicidae > Toxorhynchites > Toxorhynchites rutilus. Next base: position 76,566,926 of record NC_073744.1, on the reverse strand, counting down.
TACTTGAGCAGAATGCCGCTGAACGCCATCCCGATTGGAACACCGAGCGAGAAGCATAAATTCACAATGCCAATTCGGAGCGTTCGTTCTTCTGTTGTCGTCACGTCCGCGATATAACTGAAGACACCCATAAACATGGTGAACCAGCCGCCCGCCAGGGCAGGAAATAATGCTTCCGTCACCGCAGCCGCCTCCATTGGCAACCACTCGAAGTATGTGCACAAGATCAAACCGATAGCCGTTGTGAACTCGCCGATAATTGGAATAAGGATGCAAGGTTTTCGCCGACCATGCCGATCACTCCAGGAGCCCCAGAAAAGGATGAGCAGACAGGGGAGGGCACTCTGGAGCACGGTTTTCCAACCAGCCATACGAGCTACAATCTGCTGGACCATTTCCTCTTCACTGCAATACAAAAATATATTTGTGTATTATGAGCAATATTCATCGTCAATTAGTTCCCAGTCCTTACTGTGTATAATTAGCCGTGTCCCGTCGGGTCAGGGCGTCACATATCGTCTCTCCGTAATCCAAGTTCACCCGGCATGCTTTTTCTAGGTTGAGATTCTGCGTCGCCAGTCCGGCCAACACGCTCGGCATAATATAGCATGCAACGATAGGTTCGACCGTTATGTTATCCTTGAAATAACGTAACTTCTCCTTTAGCGAACTGCTTGACTTCATCGTTGATTGCTTTTGCTGCTGCTGCTGCTGTTCTTTCATTTTTTCTAACGATGCACCTGACTCATTCGTCATGGTGGTGGAGATTCAATAATTAACTCAATCACAGCGCATATGCACAAGTGCACTTATGAGGAACACAGCTGCTTATCAGCTCAATCAGTAGTCATTAGAAGACTGCAGAGATTTACTTGTTATTAAACACTCCACCTGTGCGGGTCCATCGTAAAAACAACCGTTATTTAATAGTCGTGGAGCAGAATAAGTTATAACTCAAACAGTAATTCACGATTTATGTGACACACCAACTTTTATCCGAATTCCATTCATCCGAATCCCATAAATCGAAGTGTAACATTTACCCGAATGTCACGCGAATCCGAGGGCAACACACAGTTCATGTTTCAGGGGAGAAAAAGCTTTAAATCTAGAATGTTTTGCCGTACTGCCGAACAAATTAGGCATAAATTTCAGCATAACTCAAAAAACTAATCAAGCAAATTGATCCAAATTTGGCATATGGAGGTTTTAAAGAGCAATAATTGTTTCTATGATGGTTCGACACAACCCCCTCTCTAAGGGAAGGGGGCTGCTATACAAATAAAACACAAACCTCTGCATAACTAGAGAACTAATCAAGCACAATTTGGGATGTGAGGGTTTTTGGGTATGAGAAATGTTTCTATGATGGTGTTACACCTCTTCTCCTCCCTCTCCTGGAATGGGGTGGGGGTCCCATGAAAATATTACACATATCTCAACCAAATATGATAATTGGAAATTTTCGGAAAACTCTGAAGGACAAAGGGAAAATTCAGAAAATTAAATTTCCATATGTTCTACAATTATATAGTGACAAGCGTTGTTAGTTCATTTGATGTTTGCGCTAACGAAATTGATCTTTGTTCGAAACTAAAAATGGATTTTCAGGTGATGAAACACACTCCTATATCTTCTCCTATCCATAAAAATATGGAATATGGATCGAATGTGTTGATAAGAGCAAAACTCGAGGAAGGAATTATTTGATGTAGGGCTGTCTTTATTCTATCATATTTTCGATATCAAACATTTATTCTATGTAACGGAGAAACATGTTATTTGCAAGTGGATGAAAAATCTTGAACGAGAATTGTGTCTGAAAATCTATATATATATATATATATAAATCTCGTGTCACGATGTTCGTGGTCGAACTCCTTTGAAACGGCTCGACCGATTTTTATGGAATTATGCTTAAAAAACATGGTAGAGATGAGAACAGGTCGTAAACTATATTTGATACCACTAGGATACCGATTACCGTATGTTTAATATCGAATAGGGTGGCCCTATGTAGAAAAGAAACGATTTGAGATGAAAATTTGTTTTGTATTATTTCTTCCTAAATCTTCTATGTATATAAAAATGGATTTCTGTCTGTCTGTCTGATTCTTATGGACTCGGAAACTACTGAACCGATCAACAAGAAAATTGATATGTAGGGGTTTTTGGGGTCGGGGAAAGTTTTCGTGATAGTTTGAGACCCCTCCCCCCTCTCTAAAGGGGGCTGCCATACAAATAAAACACAAATTTGTACATTACTCGGGAATTAATCAAGCAAATGAAACGCAATTTGGCATATGGAGGTTTTAGGGTGCAATAAATGATTCTATGGTGGCTAGACTCTCCACCCCCTCTCTAAGGGGGGCTGCCATACAAATGAAACACAAATTTCTGCATTACACGAGAATTAATCAAGCAAATGAAACCAAATTTGGCATGAGGAGGTTTTAGGGTGCAATAAATGGTTTTACGGTGGTCAGATACTCCTCCCCCTTCTCTTAGGGGGGGGGGGGGGTATGTGGTTTTCTGCCATACAAATGAAAGACAAATTTCTGCATAATTGGAAAACTAATAAAGCAAATGAAGCCAAATTTGTCATGCGAATCTTTTAGGGGACACGAAAAGTTTCCGTGGTGAATAGACACTCATCCCCTCTTTCTGAGCAATAGAAATGAAACACAAATTTCTGCATAACTCGAGAACTAATCAAGCAAATGGAACCAAATTAGGCATATGGAGGTTAATAAAATAAATGTTTCTATGGTGGTTAAACACTCCACCCCCCCCCCCTCTCTAAGGGGAGGCTGCCATACAAATGAAACACAAATTACAGGGGGCACACAAACACAAGCTTCTGCATAACTCGAGAACTAATCAAGCACAATTTGGGATAATTTTTTTTTTTTTTATTTTACAAAGACAACATGCTATACATGGATGCCCTAATGCTTCATAACTACTACTACTACTACTTATAATACTACCACTACAAACTACAACTATGTAAATATATACTACCTTAACTAATCAAGTTAATTAAGAGCAATAGAATACATTTTTTTGAGGGACGAACGAGACAGATGGAAATCGAAACAGACACTACAACGGTTGAATACGCGGCACATGCTAGATATAGGTTCATTATACCCGTAATTTGTTCGGGTTGATGGGATGTATAAATAGTTCTGAGATCGTAAATTACGGCGATTTATGTTGAAATTAATCAACCGAAGGAGCTCAGGACAATCGATGTTCGACAAAATCAAGTCGGAGGTAAATAGGGCCTTGGCAACGTTCCTGCGTGAAGCTAATGAGTCCAGTCCAATCAATTTGCAGCGATCCTCGTATCTAGGTAGGTTTATTGGATTCCACGGTAAATTGCGCAAGGCGAAACGAACGAATTTTCGCTGTATCGACTCAATTCGCTGAACATTATTCTGGTAATACGGTGACCAAACCACGCATGCATATTCAAGGATCGAGCGTACCAATGAGCAATAGAGAGCCTTAATGCAGTGTACGTCCTTGAAGTCCTTTGTGACGCGGAAGAGAAAACCAAGAGTTTTAGACGCTTTAGATACGATGTAGGATATATGGTCTCGAAAGGTTAATTTACATGCCAGCATAATCCCGAGGTCTTTGATTGTGTTGACACGGTCAAGTAAAACACCATGCAGCTTATATCCGAAGCTTATTGACGAACGCTTGCGTGAGAATGAAATGACTGAACATTTTGAAGGGTTTAAAAATATCCTGTTGGTTACACACCCTTGGGCGAATATGTCTAATTGCTGTTGTAAAAACTCAGCTTCTTCGATGCAGTTCACTGGGAGGAACAATTTAAAGTCATCCGCATATGAAAGTTTCAGACACTTGAGGCTAAAATTTACATCGTTAAGGTACAACAGAAATATGTATGGACCCAGGTGACTGCCTTGAGGAACATCTGATGTTACGCGAAAAGACGTAGATATAGTGTCTCCTAATTTCACTGACATTTCGCGATCAGTGAGGTATGAATGAAGCCACTTCAAAAAAGAACCGTTGAATCCAAGACGATGGAGCTTAGCTATTGCAATGTCGTGGTTGATTAAATCAAATGCTGCAGAAAAATCTGTGTACACCGCATCAATTTGATTTCGAGATTCTAGAGAGCGGGCAATGTAGGAAGTATACAGAACGAGATTTGTAGTCGTTGATCTCTTAGACATGAATCCATGTTGTTCATCTTGAATGTAGCTGTTGCAAGCATGGGAAATGTAATCCAAAATAATTATCTCAAATAGTTTGGAGATAGCGCATAGGCAGGCAATTCCTCTGTAATTCCTGACGTTCTTCTTGCAACCCTTCTTGAATACCGGGAACACGAATGACTTCTTCTACACATTTGGAAAAGTACCACAGAGGATGGAACGGCGGAACAAGATGCTCAACGGTGTCGAGAGGTTGCTTGAGCACTTCTTCAAAATAATAGAAGGGATACCGTCAGGTCCAGCATTTGAGGAAATCCTTAATTTTTTGCAGGCATCGTGTACAATAACGGCATTTATTGACGGATTATTACCAACAGACGACAGGCTGGGAACGTTGCTAATAGTTGAAGAAATTTGATGGCTATTGAGTTTTCGTCAACAAAAACTCCGCTAAACTGCTTCCGAAACAGCTCACAGATACCTTCTTTGGTATCAGCAACATCGTTGTCGCACATCATTACGGTAGGCAAACCAATCTCTTTTCTCTGACTGTCAATATGTCTCCAGAAACCTCTTGGATTGGCACGCAAGTTTGACTGAATGCGATTTTTATAGGCGTTACACAGGGTTTTGTTCAAATTTTTATAATTTTTGTTCGCAACTGAATACCGGTTTCTCCACAAGTCACAGCGATATTTAGCAAATTTCCGTAGGTTTGATCTTTTTTTTGTTCTCAGGCGTTTTAGATTGTGATTCAGCCATGGTGGGTGGGGTGGTTTACTATTCACCTTTTTGGGAACAAACTGTTCGATCGCGTAAAGCAATACATTGTTCAAGGATGATGTGGCTTTGTCTATGGCATGGTCATTCAAAATTTCGTCCCAATCGATGCTAAGAAAGAAACGATTCATTGACGCGAAGTTGGCTTTGCGATAGTTATAATAAACTGACTCGATAGTACGGGCAAAAACAAGTGGTGGTGTAACGGACACAGAGATCAAAAGTGGAGGATGATGACGACATTGTGTCACCAAAGGAGAAGGCTAAACTGCTTCCGAAACAGCTCACAGATACCTTCTTTGGTATCAGCAACATCGTTGTCGCACATCATTACGGTAGGCAAACCAATCTCTTTTCTCTGACTGTCAATATGTCTCCAGAAACCTCTTGGATTGGCACGCAAGTTTGACTGAATGCGATTTTTATAGGCGTTACACAGGGTTTTGTTCAAATTTTTATAATTTTTGTTCGCAACTGAATACCGGTTTCTCCACAAGTCACAGCGATATTTAGCAAATTTCCGTAGGTTTGATCTTTTTTTTGTTCTCAGGCGTTTTAGATTGTGATTCAGCCATGGTGGGTGGGGTGGTTTACTATTCACCTTTTTGGGAACAAACTGTTCGATCGCGTAAAGCAATACATTGTTCAAGGATGATGTGGCTTTGTCTATGGCATGGTCATTCAAAATTTCGTCCCAATCGATGCTAAGAAAGAAACGATTCATTGACGCGAAGTTGGCTTTGCGATAGTTATAATAAACTGACTCGATAGTACGGGCAAAAACAAGTGGTGGTGTAACGGACACAGAGATCAAAAGTGGAGGATGATGACGACATTGTGTCACCAAAGGAGAAGGTGCTTTAATGACAGCTATGTTGTGAACTATCTCTGAACTTGCGAAACATAGGTCAAGAATACGGTTATTGTCGTTGAGGATACCATTCATTTGACATATTCCAGCAGTGCTAAAGCAATCTATCAGGCGTTCAATCAATGGATTAACAGATGAATGAGAAATATCTGGATATAGATATTTCGATGCGCTGGAACTCCAAGCGATACCAGGCATGTTAAAATCACCCAGCAAGATGATGCTGTCGTCCAAGTAGACACTTTTAGATATTGGGTTCGATTCCCAATCTGTCAAGGATCTTCCCGGGTTGGAAATTTTCTTGGCATGCCTTAAAAAAACTTTGGCTCTGAAGTTGGGATTATCATTATGATAATGTCGATACGGATAGGACCATTGTTTTTCTTTTAAGTTATTGCCTATTTATGATGTTCGATTAATAGAAATTCTTTTGGTATGAGAAATGTTTCTATGATGGTATGACACCCCTCCCTCCTCTGGAATGGAGAGGGGGTCCCATAAAAATATTACACGTATTTCAACCTAAAATATTCCAACCAAACATGATAATTGAAAATTTTCGGAAAACTCTGAAGAAAAAAGGGAAAATTCGGCAAGTAAGATTCCCATATGTTCTACGCACGATGAAACGCAGTCCAATATCTTCTTCTATCTATACCAATAAAAAAAAGTATCGCCGAATGTGTTGACAAGAGCAGAACTCGATGATGATGATGATGACCCACCTCATACCCCTACAAAGGTTTGAACTGGCCGATTTATCTAATAGATAATAATTATATTTAACCAAATTAGGACATCAGTATTATAAAACAAAACAGCGAACTGACTCTGTTGCAGGCAAGAATTTCTATTAATCGAACATCATAAATAGGCAAAAACTTTAAAAGAAAAACAAAGGTCCTATCCGTATCGACATTATCATAATGATAATCCCAACTTCAGAGCCAAAGTTTTTTTAAGGCATGTCAAGAAAATTTCCAACCCGGGAAGATCCTTGACAGATTGGGAATCGAACCAAATATCTAAAAGTGTCTACTTAGAACATGATAGAGATCTGCCACATTCAGAAATACTCGATATAACCATCTTATAAAAAGATGGTTTACGACAATTCTGAATGAGCTATCCCCATTCCAGTTTCCACTTCAGACCCACATAAAAATTTCATTATGTATCAGTGTTCTGCCAGTGTTTCGTTCCATTAACATAGTCCAGGCCCACCAAACGCACGCGAGGCTCAAACTCTCGTAGACAACGTTTATTACTTTTTTTAACAATATACATTAACAAAACAACAACAAAAAATCATCATCATCAGTACGAACATGGTTGCAACAGAACAACAGCAACAGAACGAATCCATGGAATCCCAGATCACCTACGCTCCGATTCTATTCCGCCGATATTTTCGGCAGAATATGGGAAAGTTAGATCTGATAAAATGTTCTTTACTGACGGTTCATTCATAAACGGGTCCACTGGCTTCGGCATCTTCAATGAAAATTCCAGTGCCTCTTTCAAACTCAAAGATCCTTGTTCCGTGTATGTCGCTGAACTGGGTGCGATATATTACGCATTAGGGATCATTGAAACATTACCCATCGACCACTATTTTATTTTTTCAGACAGTCTCAGAGGCAATAGAGGCAATCCGCTCAATGAAAGTTGATAAACGCTCATCTTATTTCCTAACAAGAATAAGACAACTATTGAGTGTTTTGGTCGAAAAATTATTCAAGATTACCTTAGCATGGGTTCCCTCTCATTGCTCGATTCCGGGGAATGAGAAAGCGGACTCGCTAGCTAAGGTGGGCGCTTTAGAAGGCACACTTTTTGAAAGGCAAATTGCTTATAATGAATTTTTCCACATTCCTCGTCAGTATACGCTCGTAAGTTGGCAGCGCATGTGGAGTGGTGATGAGTTCGGTCGTTGGTTACACACGATTATTCCTAAGGTCTCGACGAGTGCATGGTTCAAGGGATTGAATGTAGGTCGTAATTTCATTCGCGTGATATCTCGGCTTATGTCCTATCACTACAACCTAAACGCGCATCTCTATCGCATTGGGCTCGCAGCAAACAATCTTTGTGATTGTGGCGATGGCTACCACGACAGCGAACATGTTGTCTGGTCGTGTATCCGGTTCCATGCTGCTCGCTCTCAGCTCTCTAGAGCACTGAGAGCACAAGGCAGACAATCGGATATCCCCGTCCGGGATATCTTAGGTAGCCGGGATCCTGATCTTCTGCTTCATCTATACCTGTTCCTCAGAAACGCCGATGTTAACGTTTAATGATGTTTCCTTCGTTGTGTCCCTGTTTCGTATCCCTCCTATCCGATCGATAAACTTTTACTTAGTCGCGCGATACATACACACACTCTTTACAGATGCACGGGCCAAAGGTTGTGCAGTCCACTGATCATTCAACAAGAGCCAAAGGTTGTACCGCTCATAACAACTCTACACGAGCTGATAATTGCGCCGGCTAGTGACCATTCTATCCTGGATTCCTCGAGTCGAGAAAGACGCACCACGCTAGATATGGGGTACAGACTAGGGGGCGTTGCTGATTAATGGTCAGCTGCATCCCAATAGGAAGTATCCCGTGTCGGGCACACGTACAGAGCATCGAAGACTGCAACATACCAATTATGAGAACACTTGTAATACTAACCTCGAGCCAACCGCGAATAATCGGTTACATATTACTAACATAGTTGTAAGCAAACATTGTCGAAATATTGAACTCCCGGCCCCGTTAGGCTGACGCCATATGAGCCTTAATAAAAATATATATTTTGGATAAATTATAAAACCTGTTTACAAAACAGATTTTACGTGTGAAATACACATTTTCTTGAACTCTGTCATTGTTGCTGCACGTTTAATTTCTCTGGGCATCGAATTGAAGAAATTTATACCTTTATATAACAACGAGTTCTGCGACCTACTAAACATAAAGTTGGGTGTTCTTGCATCATTCGCGTTTCTTGTATTGTATCTATGAACATCACTTCCTCTTTCAATTCGATCACACAAATATCCAGGCAGCATATCGTTCAAAATTTTGAAGATGAACACCATTGTCATGTAATAAATTCTCTGCTTCACAGATAGCCACTGTAGCGCGTCCAACATCAAACTAGAGGAAGTGTATCTACTACATCTTAAAATCAAACGCATTACTTTATTTTGTAAACGCTGCAATCTCGTTAATTGTGTATTATTTGCAAGGAATAGGATCGACGAGCAAAAATCTATGAGCGGTGAAATCAATGATTTATACAATTTAATTTTACTGTTTATTGTCAACTCTTTCTTCAAACGACACAAAACGCCGTACTTCTTGGCAATCTTTTTGATGACATTATTGATGTGAGACTTGAAAGTTAGCGTGTCATCAATAATAACTCCTAAGTATTTGATTTCTTTCACGCGTTCTAATGTCTCACCATCTATTTCAAAATTTACGTCAATACTGGAGTTTGCTGCAGAAATGAGCATGTATTTTGTTTTGCCAACATTTAACTTTAATTGTTTAAATTTAAGCCACTGAGCCTGAGAATGCAAATCTTCGCGGTTTTTTTTATATCATTAGCTGCGATAAACAGGACAGTATCGTCCGCGAACAAATTAATGTCACAGTATCGTAAAACTCGTCACAGATCATTTATGTATAAAATAAACAAAATCTCGAGGAATGAATTGTCCGATTTAGGGCTGTCTTTATTCTATCATATTTTCTGTATAAAACATTTATTCCATGTAACGGAGAAACATGTTATTTGCAAGTGGTTGAAATCTTGAACGAGAATTGTGTTTGAAAATAATCTGATATTATAATGATCAATCAATAAACAGTTCTGCGATTGGACCCATGAACTTGCTCAAAGAAAGAAAACGTGAACGTTTCAAGGTATTGATAACAAAAAAACAAATTTTGGGCGGAACGAAGTTTGCCGGGTCAGCTAGTCTATATATATATATATATATATATATATATATATATATATATATATATATATATATAAATCTCGTGTCACGATGTTCGTGGCCGAACTAATCCGAAACGGCCCGACCGATTTTATTGATATCATACTCAAAAAGCTTGGTAGGCATGAGAATAGGTCGTAAACTATATATGATCCCGCTAGGATACCGATTACTTTATATTTAATACCGATTAGGGTGGTCCTATACAAAAAAAAATCTGAATAATTTTGTTTTTGTATTTTTTGCAAAATTTGGCATAATACATATAACCATATATAATCAATTTTGTCCCCTATCTCTTATTTTTAATCACGATATTTATATTTCTATATAAACAATATAAACAATACCAAATAGATGATCCTTCGTTCGTTTTTAAACAGGACGAATTTAGTGACGTTGTTAAATGCCAGCACTTCGTCCTCTTCATCGAATTTTCACCCCACACATTCGCAAGTAACCTTAATTCGACTAATGCCAAGCACATCGCCAACAAGCTGGAAGCATTTTTAGATGAGCAAAATGAATTATTGAAATTCTTCTAATAACATACATGCTCGGAATGCAGAATAACAATCACGCCATTTTCGTCAATTCTGATAAAAAAAACCGGCGCACGGGAGCACGTGTAATGCGCCACAACTACCTCAATCATTAAGAACATCATTACTCATTTTGAATTAATATTTTTGAAGATTTGGTTGGAGGAGACGAAACAAACAAAAAAAAGCGCTCGATGGATTCTTATGTGTGTCGATTGATGAGTTGACGCAGTCAGGACAACTTCATTCTGCGATGTTTTGAGCTGTGCCAATAATCCATGGTCAACATTTTCGCAAAGGTAAAAAGCGAACGTTTGCTTTTCCTATGACACATTCAACAGAAGCAGTTCGAGGAAGAATACATTCACTTGCGAGACGCTATCATGGGCAACACCTACACAGCCTTTGTCCAAACGTGTACACGTGTGTTCAAACAAAAGAAATGCAGTCTCTAATGAGATCCATTAAAAAATTACACGTATGTCGTCCAACATGTTGCTGGATGTATTCGGTTGAATGACAAAAGCGAGGATTGCCTTATACGGTCTGAGCAAAAGGATATAGTGATTTCCTCAGAAATTCTAGATCCGATCGAATCAGAACTACCCGAACGAATCGCAATTCAAGTTCAATCGGGTTGTGCAAAGGTGACAGCCTTGCCATGCAATTCGACATTGAACTATTTCTGTGAAGCGCAAATGGAAAAAAATCAACAAATATCATTGACATCCCAAATCGTTGGGTAGTACCATATTCGCCTCAGCTGAGCAAACAACGTTCAACGTTCATATTAATGTCAAACTCTGCAGTTCGGTGAAGAGCAATAAATACATTTGTATGTCTGTGAAAAAAGGAAACAATGTGGATGTGTTTCGAATTTAGAATACCGATGTAAATACTCCTTGATTGAATCACTTCGACGAAATAATGAGGTACCGAATTGGTCTGTACATCAGCTCCAATGAAGTTGTGATGAAATGTGATGAAATGAAAATTAAAATGTTTTTTTGTTTTTGTTCAATTTTTGTTGGTGGTCATCGTCTAAACCGCTCCATTTTCTGAATATCATTGATCTCATTCCATCTCCACATCACACTCGGGTTCGGAAAGTCCATTTTCTCACGGTCCAATGCAATACACGGTCAAACATTCACGTATCTGTTCGACATTCACGTGAAATCTATTCTTCATCGATCACAATCGATTAATTTTATGGATCGTTAAAACATTTAAACACACTTGCAATACATTAGTTATGTTTTATTTAACAACCAAAATATTCACTAGAAGTAATTTATATGGCAGAACAACGTTTGCCGGGTCAGCTAGTAATTTTATATTATAGTGATAAGTTTTAGTAGAAGTACTAAGAATTTTATAATAAAAGATAATTTTGAAGGGTCGCTTAGAATATCAATCAATGAACAGTTCTGCGATTGGTTACCACCGTGGATATATTTATTGCGCCCTAAAACCTCCATATACCTAATTTGGTTTCATTTGCTTGATTAATTCTCGAGTAATGCAGAAATTTGTGTTCATTTGTATGGCAGCCTTTCCCCTAAGAGAGGGAGGAGGAGTATCTAACCACCATAGAATCATTTATTGCACCCTAAAACCTCCACATGCCAAATTTGGTTTCGTTTTCTTGGTTAATTCTGAAGTAATGCAGAAATTTGTGTTTCATTTCTATGGCAGCCCCCTTTAGAGAGGAGGGTGGAGTTTCTCACCACCATATAAACATTTATTGCGCCCTAAAACCTCCATATGCCTAATTTGGTTAAATTTTCGTGATTAACTTTCGAGTAACCTTGAATTTGTGTTTCAATTGTATGGCAGCCCCTCCTCTAAGAGAGGGGGAGGAGTATCTAACCACCCTAGAATCATTTATTGCACCCTAAAACCTCCACATGCCGAATTTGGTTGCATTTGCTTGATTAATTCTCGAGTAATGTAGAAATTTGCGTTTCATTTGTATGGTATTTTATATTTATTTATTTATTCGACAAATCAACGGGTATACAGAACCCAAATGACGCTTACGTACTAAATTATAATTAAAAACTTAATAACTAGACGGAGTATTTGTGATCGAAGAGATGTATCTCTTTCTAAGTGATGTGCGTGATATCCCGAGGTCAAAATAAATACTGTGTCTATTGAACTCTCGACACATACTCGACATTGGCTCGTAGTATCCGTAATTCGTGCGTGAAAACGGTATCTGGAGGAAGTTATGAGATCTCAGATTCCTTTGCTGGATATTAAAGTTCACAAGTTGTAAAAGCTCTGAACAGTCTATGTGCGACAGTATCAAGTCGGAAATGAAACATATTCTGGCAAGGTTGCGGCGATTACACAAAGAATCAAGCCCGATGAGTCTGCAGCGATGTTCGTAACTGGGAAGGTTGCTGGGATCACTCCAAGGTAGATTTCGTAGAGCAAATTTAACGAATTTGCGCTGGATAGCTTTTAGCCGCAGAATGCTGTTTTGATAGTATGGTGACCAAACAATTGATGCATACTCGAGTATCGAACGAACGAGGGAACAATATACGGCCTTTATGCAGTGTATGTCCCTGAAGTGTTTTGTTGCACGAAACATAAGTCCGAGCATTTTGGATGGTTTCATCGTTATATATGCAATGTGCTCACGAAATGTAAGCCTAGAGTCGAGCATAACTCCTAGGTCCCTGACAAAATTGACTCGTTGTAATATACAGCCCTGCAACTTGTAATTGAAGTGGACTGTAGTGCGTTTACGCGAGAATGAAATAATTGAGCATTTGGTGGGGTTTAGAATCATTCTATTTTTGTCACACCATGCAGCAAATGCATCGATTTGCGACTGTAGAAATGCTGCATCATTTTCACTATTAATTAAATAGTACAATTTAAAGTCGTCTGCGTAAGACAATTTTTGACAATCCAAAACAAAATTGATGTCGTTCAGAAATAGCAGGAAAATGTATGGTCCTAAGTGACTTCCTTGGGGAACACCCGAAGTAACACTGAAGGTCTTGGGAATAGTGTCACCAATTTTAACAGACATCTGTCGATTTACCAGATAGGATTGCAACCATTTAAGAAAGGAGCCGTTGAAACCGAGACGATTAAGTTTGGCAATTATTAACTGGTGATTGATGGTATCGAAAGCCGCCGAAAAATCGGTGTAAACTGCATCTATTTGATAACGCGACTGTAGAGCACGAGCAATAAATGATGTGTAAACAACTAGGTTTGTAGTTGTTGATCGCTTCGAAATAAATCCATGTTGTTGTTCAGCTATATAGCTCTTGCATGTGTAGGAGATGTAATCCAAGACGATGAGCTCTAGTAGCTTAGATATTGCACATAAGCAAGCGATCCCTCTGTAGTTCTGCACATCTTTCTTGCTGCCTTTCTTAAAAACCGGGAAGACATAAGCCTTTTTCCATATATCTGGAAATATGCCAGAATCTACGGAGAGATTGAAAAGGAGACTCAGTGGGTAAGACAAACTATCGGTACACTTTTTCAAAACAATGGAGGGGACTCCGTCTGGTCCAGGGTTGGAAGAACGTTTCAGCTTATGGCAGGCGTCTTTGACGATGTTCTGGTTAATTATAGATGGTGATCCAAACGTTGCAAGATGAGGTATATTAGCGGTTGCGGAGACAATTTGCTCATGATTAAGACATTCCTTGACGAAAACACTCTTAAATTGGCACCGGAACAGCTCACAGATACTTTCTCTGCTGGAAGCTACTACATTTCCACGTGTCATCACAGTCGGTAGACCGGACTCTCTCTTTTGGTTGTTTACAAATTCCCAAAATCTCTTGGGGTTACATTTTAAAGTGGATTGCACGCGGTTCTGATAACTGGCAAATAAAACTTTGTTAAGACGTTTGTAATTGCTGTTGGCCAGCGCGTAACGGGTTTTCCAATAATACGAGCGAAATCTAGTGAAATTTCTCAAAGCGGATCTCTTCGCTGCTTTCAAATGTTTCAGATTACGATTTGACCACGGAGGTTGCTGAATATTATGTATTCTTTTCTTGGGGACAAACTGGTCAATTGCATAGAGCAACACATTCGATAAAGCAAGAGAGCCAGATTCAACATCACATGCATCTAAAATGGCGTTCCAATCAATGTTCAGAAAAAATCTATTCATTGATAGAATTGTATTGGTGAAGCATAAGTCAAGTATGCGGTTGTTTGCATTGACGATTCCATTCAATTGACATAGTCCAGCGAAGCTAAAACTGTCGAGTAGACACTCGGTCTGGCGGTGCATAGTCGAATGCAGGATATCAGGGTGATAATAATTCGATGTGTTGAGGATCCATTTAATGCCTGGTAGATTATAGTAACCCAGCAAGATAATATTGTCTTTAGGTTTCATTTGTTCAGTAATCCAAATTAACGATGAAATATGTTGTTCAATCACAGATGAATCATTTGTGAGGTCAGGTGGAACGTATGCAACTCCGATGAAGATAGTGTGGTCCCCTCAATGCGGTCCACCCTAAGAGAGGGGGGAGGAGTATCTAACTACCGTAAAAACATTTATTGCATTAATTCTCGAGTAATGCAGAAACTTGTGTTTATTTTGTATGACACACATCCACATTAAGTAGTTTCCGAGTCCATAAGAATCAGACAGACAGACAGACAGAAATCCATTCATATATATGTAGAAAATAATTTACCTTCATGTTTTTTCTACAGAAATGGTTAAAAGAGGGTGCAGACAATTTCATATTCAAGATGAAGAAATATTGCAGTTATTTATGGCAGATAATCGTGACGCAGAGGATGACTTACAGTTAGTCAAAGAAGACCAGCAGTTCATAGCTCAAGCTGTAAAAAATGGAACCGATGTTGTTGAAATTGAAGATTCTGTTCAATAACCGACAAATCACCCCTCATTACCCACCTGTTCAGATACTTCAGAGACTATTCCTATTTTCAACTGGAGAAATAACTCATACGCTCCTCACACATTCAACGAAAGTGAATATGATTTTCGGGGCATAAATACATTATCTGACCAGCATTATCTGACAGCGATCAAGACCCACTTTAGTGTCCTCTGAAAAGCTTCACATTGGAAATAGACGCAATTTACCAGCGCACAACATGGAAAAAGTAAAAAATCTGAAGCGATGCTCAAATTGCGTAAAACGACGTATAGAAAATAGAACACATAATAAATGTGTTATGTACAATGTCCACTTGTACTTCACAAGTAAACGAAATTGTTTTGTAGAATACAATAACTAACTATTTATTTTCCTTTACTGATTGCAAAATAAAGCTAGGGTTCAGGAAGGCGCGGTTCTTCCGAAGCATTTTCTTATGGGCTCGATTTTAAATGGGTTTACGAGTTGCCTGAATTGGAAATTATTCGGCATCAAGGGATAATCAAGCCACTTCATAATTCATAATCAATGTGGATGGAGGATAAGACGAGTACCTTCGTTATAAAAAGATCATAGCTATTTTCAATTGAATCTCGATGCAATATTCGTTACTACAGGTTCATATTGAACGCTCACGCAAATAAATCGAATAGCTTCTTATAAATTTTTTCGCTCTGTCAATGGTAACACTACATTCCCCACTTCGAGACGATAATATTCGGCTACTCATTCAGTCTGATCGGGTGGTTTTTAGTGTCAAGATGTACAATTTACAAGAACATGTATTTTTAGTGAAATCGTGCAACCGAGGCCACAAAATTTAGTTGAACGTCGGATGGCTCCTCTCTCCCGGGAGTTAGCAGGTTCAATACATCTTCATAATCATAACGGGTCTCACTTGGATGAAAAACTCAGAACAAGGGACCCGGAACTGGAAACAAAACATTTTGAGTATGCGGGGGAATCGTTAGCTGATGTGTGGAACAACCTAGCGATCCCGTCAAAGCTGAATATATCGAGTCCACAAACTTCCAAAATCGATGGAGCAAAATGAAAAGGATATTCAGCCGAATGGTTTGCTCGTGACGTAAGGACATTCCAGTGCCTTTTACAAGTAGTGAAATGCAACGACAGGGACTGCTGCATTGAACCAAGAGTAATATCAACATCAATTTATACCAACCAGATGGCTTGAAAGACCATGTGACCATTAATTTCCCGTCTACGTTTGTCCGAAATTCTGTGAACTTGTCGAAAGTTTTTCCGAAGTCACTTCCGTATGAACATTGAATTCTGAGTTGACTTGGACAAATGTCTAATTGTTTTACGTTGATATTTTCATTACTTAATAGAAGCTAAAATATGAAATTTATTCAAACGACGTTGACCTTTTGTACAGATTATGTTATGAAGTAGTTTGTCTTGCGTAACTTCTGAAGGGGGTCACGGGTGTACCACGCCTTACTCTTATTTCTGTAAATGCAACTGCGACATCTCCCACAGAAGTCTTCAAATGAAATTAGATGAAGAATGTTTGGAATGTTTACTCTTCTTCATTCGGATAAATGTTAAATTCAAGTAAATATTTCGGGTGAATGGATTTCGGGTAAATGCTACATATCCCTTTTTCCCCTATCAAAAAACAGTCTGAAATGCATCGGCCGGGAATCGAACCTGGGCCGCCCGCGTGGCAGGCGAGCATTCTACCACTGAACCACCGATGCTCGTTATAAATGCATAACCAAAAATCACTGAATCGATATGACTCAATAATTCCTCGCAACATCACAATAACACACAACCGAAACAAATGCTGAGATAAGCGCAACATTTTATGTTCCATCAGCGCTCATCAACATACCGCACACAGGCGCTTATTGGATGCAGCCAATTAACATATGCCTCGTGAACTAAACGAGTATGAACGAATCAGCTTGTGAAAGGAAAAGGCTATTTTTAAAGAGCAATATACAAACATCTCTCGATGAAGATGCTGCCGTGGACCGGTCCCACGCAAAATTAGAAAAACACGCTCACTTCGGCTACCCGACGACTATCAACGGTACGCTCGCTTCAAGCAGTTTAGCAGTTTCCATTATCCTAGATTAGACTGATAATAAGTCGGATTGAGTTGGAAAAAATTGCGTTGCTGGATGAAACCAGCTTGTAATACGAATTGTACAGTAAAACCTCTATTATCCTGTATTATTGGTGTACACGACCTTACAGAAGGATATTTTAATGCTTTCTGTATTGATAAAACATAGTTTCCATGCTAAAACATCTTTTTTCGTGTTTACATCTTATTTTTAACCCTTCATTGCCTTATACGCGTTTTTCGTTATACGCCCGACCTAGACCGACTATTCCTCTGATTATCGGGTTTCTACTGATATTTTAGACAGCAATATTTCTGCGTTGCTGTCTAAAATATTCCTTTCTGCAACAAGCATCGGTGGTTCAGTGGTAGAATGCTCGCCTGCCACGCGGGCGGCCCGGGTTCGATTCCCGGCCGATGCAAAGATTATTGCTTTTTACGTGAAACAATGGCACCTATATAAATAAAAATAATTCGATGTCCGTAGGTCCATGATTTAACCTCGAGTTTCGGATCGACGGATTTGAATGATTATTTTTACAATTGATGTATGCTTTAATGCATTGGATGGTTTTTTTCTTTGAATATCAAAATCTAAATAGCGAAATTTTGAATATAGTTTATAAAAATACGAATCAACCTTCCAAAACACATAGGTATGTAATAGCGACGATTTCGAACTTCGAATTCATAGTTCCATCAGAAAAATCTGAAATTTGGAAAAAATAAATCGTTTGTTGGAAATTTATCTCCAACTAAACAGAACTTCACTTTAAATAAAATAAGTAAAAAAACCTTTTTAAGTTAAACGGTTTAGTTGCGATTAAACATAATAATGTACTAAAAGCTAGAAAATAATTAGGCAAGTAGCAGTTAGCAGTTATGACACCTCTCCTTCATTAGTCTATGTGTTTTTGTCTGTGCCAGATTTATATGCAAAAAAAGAACAAAGGTCTGTGTCTACGGGCACGAACAAAAGCTTGACGTAGGACAGTGATTATTCGAGGGATGTTTTTTGTATTTAGTTCTTTGGTTCAGAAATTCGTAAATTCAACTGATGAAAATAGTCGTTTTTACATCGATTGGTGTTGTCCACCCGCGTTGTAAGAGTTGAAGTGGTAGAAAGATTCCGGAACCATTAGGCCTAGAAGAATTCTGGTGTAGTTTTTGAAAACGACCTACTTACATTGATCGATTCTCTTCATTGACTTTCTCTTTCGATAACCACGACCTTGCAGAAAGATTTGGCACCAGTTGTTTCACATAGTTTGATAAACGAGGTTTCCTTCTACACTCTTGATCTTCGAACACATCAGGAAATGTTTTTGTCGCTGAGTGAATAACGAAATAGAATTTCGTTGAGCCCCGAATTGTAAAGTAGAGTAGTAGAGTAGAGTAAAGTAGCAGAAATTACTCACACATCGAAAAACATCCGAAAACAAACAATTTTTTTCAATATTTCCTTATTTTGTGACAACAGTTTTGTAACAAGGTCAGACCCAACAGATCAACTTTTTTTTTGAACTTGCTCGTATTTGCAATGCCAATTTCACCAGGTACCTTTATTTTGATGGGTGTGTTAGGGATCATATGTCGGTGGGAACAAAAGTTCTCCCAACTTGCATTTATTTGTGATGCCAATTTCATCAGGTACTAGCCTAGAGGCGAATGAACTACATAGTTTAAAACCTCTCTAAAACAAAGAACGAAACGGAACCAGGTACTTTGGTTTTTATAGCTGTGTTGGGGAACATATGTCGGTGGAACTTGCATGTATTTGCAAAGCCAATGTCCCCAGGCACAATGGTTTTGATGGCTGTGTTGGGAAAACCGTAAATCGGGCCAATCAAAACGGAACAGTTAGGGCGTTTAGATAATGATTGACATTTTACAGTTATTCAATTACTTATCTCAGGAAAAATTAAATTTTATTAATTATATTTGTGCGTAGAAATATTTCGTATCATTTGATGCAAACATCTTTCCGATCTATTAAGAAATGTGCGAGTTATAAGCATTCGAAATCTTTCATTTTTTCCTGCATGTTCTGTGTTTAGGTTTTCATTTTACCTCCCCGTATATTCCGGTTAGACATAGTCCCACGTCAAATACCCTCGGAAAAAAACCGGGTGTATATGAATCATTACCAAATTATTATCTGGTCTGTCGGTAACTGTTTAACATTTTCAACAGAGCATCGGTGGTTCAGTGGTAGAATGCTCGCCTGCCACGCGGGCGGCCCAGGTTCGATTCCCGGCCGATGCAGAAATCGTTCCTTTTTGAAGTACTGATACAAAAAAAACAAATAATGTAATGTTTATAGCATGAGATCTCATGCTTCAGAAGAGCCATATTTCCTGAAAAATCATTGAAGGAAATCATTTTCTATGTCGTTAAATGACGTTACATCCGTTGTGTGTATGTGCTTCTTAGAATGAGATAAGTGGATTGTTTCAGAAAAGAATTGAAATCATTATTAATTATAACTTTTTTTCTAAAGGCGCCAAACCCATTGAAAGCATTGGTATCCGAAAACCTGTTCTTTTATATTTTTAGTTCATTACTTTAGTATAATTTTTACGTTTCGTGTGTTAAATGTAATACACTATATAAGGTTTACTGTGTTTGAGCTCGATTATTGGATGCTAAATTCATTTGCATTATTTAGTAAAGTCTGTTTTCAGTTACTGAATACATTTTCTTTTTTATTGATTACTGTCTAATATCAAATTACAAAGCATCGGTGGTTCAGTGGTAGAATGCTCGCCTGCCACGCGGGCGGCCCGGGTTCGATTCCCGGCCGATGCAAAACAACTATTGCTTTTTATTGTAAATATTGGTTCAATGAACAAACAATAAAATGATAATTTATAAATGACTCGTACTTTGGAAGCTATACTTGACATATGATAATGATTGAACAAAGAAAATTTATTTTCTCATTTTTTCTACTAATCTCTTCAGACCCATCCTGATAACATAAAAAGCAAACTATACTTCAAAACTATTTATTCAGATGTATCTTTTGCTAAAAAAAAACTCCTTTTGAGTTATATTTATTTTATGTAATGTTATTTTTCATTTTTGTATATCGAAAACCAAATTTATTTACATCGACTGGCATCTTATTAAATAGCGTTGCGTTGTAATCAGTTTACATTTTTTTTATGTAGGACGACATCTAACTAGAATATATGGAGGGAAAAATTAAAACCTAAACACAAAACATGCAGTCGATTAATGCAAAACCAACGCATATGGAGGTGCATGTGAAAAACGAAACTGAGTGCCTGAAGTTCATCAAATCAAACAAATTCATGGTTCGTGAAGTACGTACACATGAGAGATGCAATAATTTCAGAGGCAAATAAAAAATACAATGATCGTTTGACAATTCTTCCGTTCACATATTTTGGTAGACCTAGGCATCATACCAAACGAAAGAGGACGGCCATCAAATTCATTTGTAACGAAGAACATAATCAATTACAATGCATGAATTGATCTTACATGGTACTTGTTCACTTACAAAGCAAATATATTGAATTCAATTGAACTCGAAAATTGTTGCAAATACACTGCAGAAGAAGGAGAGTAGTAAAGCATTGCAACGTAAGCTCCGTCTACGCACCGAATGAAGTATTAAGGGAAATTTCCCTATAGATTTTATTACATTCTCTCATCAGTCGGCCAACAGGATAAGAATCAATCATAAATGGTTGTCATTTAGCGGTTTTAGATGCTACAAGAGAATGATCTTTGTAGTTTCAACTGGAAAAAACCGCCGTAACAGCTGAAGAAGAATAATAACCCTTGCGATACATGCTCATTATTCACGTAGTGGAAAGGATTAATCATGACACTCAACCGACTTCCATCGTCGCTCACGCAAGCCATCGGTTCTTTTCAGGACCAACTTTCTACTAAAGAGTTATTTCGATGCATTCTATGGTAATACCCAAAGAAATAATCTTTAAATTGATTTTCATAACAAAACACACAGAGTTTGTGTGAATTTAGGCATGTGTTCGGATTTCTTGGTGACTTTTTCGATCGATTATTCAACTGTTGTAAATTCGAGCACTGTTCCCGGGCTAAAATGCGTTCCCAAAGTGCAGCGCAGTTCAAGCCGAATGTGAAGAAGGTCTTTCCCAGTGGGGAGAGCGGTCGTAATTTGTTGTACAAAAGAGTTAATTCTAATTTCAATGTTTGCTCTCGCCGACAATAATTTTGCAGTCCTACGTTTACAATGCGGTCGTGTCCTGGACATTTTTGGTGTCTCTAGGTCAACATTACAATATATAATATATTGACAAAAATCATTGTCCGGAACTCATCCGGAACTTCAAGCTGACACACTCACAAGGAATGTCAACTAACAGAGCCGCCAACCGCACATAACCTTATTTTTATTCGAATTTTTCATTGAAGGTTTTTGGATATACCAGAACAACAAAAAGAAATTCAAATTGCATCGGCCGGGAATCGAACCCGGGCCGCCCGCGTGGCAGGCGAGCATTCTACCACTGAACCACCAATGCTCGTTGTGGATATGACAAGATGAATACAATAAAATGCCATTTCGAGTTCAACCTTTATTTATTTATTTATTTATTTTATTTATTTATTTTTTACAAATGTCAACAGACCTAACGTTTGCCCTAATCAACATAAATCTACTGCTATTACTACAACTACACTATTTCTACTACGAGCTACATCTAACTATTACACAAGCGTCACAGAATAGAGCTTTTTAAGGGACGCACGAGACAGATGGAAGTCGAAACATGAACTACAACGATTAAACACACGACACATACTTGATAATACACGATGATGAATATTTAAATTAATCACTACAATAGATCAAACTAATGGTCGCAGTGGTACAATGCTCCTACAGAAGGAATTTAAATTAATCAACCGAAGGAGTTCAGGGCAGTCTATATTTGAAGAAATAAGGTCGGCAGTAAATAATGCCTTGGTTACCTCTCTTCTTGAAGCCAAACATTGTAAATCAATTAGCCGGCAACGATCTTCATACCTAGGAAGATTCTATGGGTCATTTCACGGCAATTTTCGAAGGGCAAAACTAAAGAATTTCCGTTGAATCGACTCAATTCGCTGGATACTATAATTGTAGTACGGAGACCATACTATACAGGCATATTCGAGGATCGAACGAAACAATGCGCAATACAGAGCCTTCATGCAATGTGCATCTTCGAAATGTTTTGTTGTCCAAAAAATGAAACCAAGAGTTTTAGACGCCTTAGAGGTGATGTATGAGATGTGATCTCGAAAGGTTAACTTGGAATCCAACATGATCCCAAGGTGTTTACATTTGCATTTTTTAATGTATTGGATGGATTTTTTCTTTGAATATCAATATCTAAATAGCGAAATTTCAAAAAATTATTTATAAAAATACGAATCAACCTTCAAAAACACATAGGTATGTAATAGCGACGAATTCGAACTTCAAATAAAGGGTGTGTAACATCAAATTGCATCACGCAAAAAACGCTGTAAAAATTTAATTTTTAGGAATTATATCTTCAGCTTCCGCTTATAATCAGATAAGAGTGTATAGATCACGTTTTCCATGCTTCACTGTCAATTTTTCGTAAATTTGGAAAAATGTCGTCGAACGAAAAAGAGCGTCGTGAATTAATCCTGTGCAATCATTTCGAGAATCCGGAGTTGTCACATCGGGACATCGGTAAGATGCTGGGAATCGTCCAATCCACGGTCAGCAGAGTACTAGAACGATACTTCGAGAACCTAACCATCGACCGGAAGGTGAAGAACGGCAAAAAGGGATGCTCCGTCAGTGAAAAAGATCACAAGCGCGTAGTTAAGCAGTTTAGACGTGATCCGAGAAGTTCGGTCCGGGATGTCGCCAATAAGCTGAATTTGTCAAGTTCATTCGTCCAGCGGACCAAGCAGCGGGAGGGCCTGCGTACATACAAGGTTCAGAAGGCTCCTAACCGCGACGAAAGGCAAAACATGGTGGGGAAGACGCGAGCCCGGAAGCTGTACACCGAAATGCTGACGAAGCCGCATTGCCTGGTAATGGACGACGAAACCTACGTCAAAGCGGACTTTCGTCAGCTGCCGGGCCTGTTGTTCTTCTCCGCAGAGGACAAATTCAGCGTTCCGGAGAAGATTCGCAAGCAGAAACTATCCAAGTTTGCCAAAAAGTACATGGTGTGGCAAGCGATCTGCTCTTGCGGAAAGCGGAGCGCCCCTTCGTGATGACCGGCACGGTAAACGGGCAGGTTTACCTTAAGCTTACTACCACTATTGAATCATCTGGCCGGATCTCGCTTCGTGCCACTATTCAAAGGACGTGTTGGAGTGGTACGAAGCCAACGGGGTCACTTTCGTGCCAAAGGAAATGAACCCGCCCAACGCGCCGGAGCTTCGCCCAATAGAGCCAATTGGGCGATTGTGAAGCAGGCCCTCCGGAAGAACCCAAAAGTTGTCAAATCGGAGGCGGACTTCAAGAGAAAATGGATTTCTGTTAAAAAAAAACTACAACCTGACGTTGTACAGAACCTTATGGACGGGGTAAAGAGGAAGGTGCGAGCATACGGGCTTGGGCTCGAAGTATGAATAAAAAGAAAATGCCAAAAGTTGTTTAATATTTTTTATTTTACTGTCTAAGATTTTCAAAAGGATCGGTCTACTGGGCGAATTTCTACAGCGTTTTTTCCGTGATGCAATTTGATGTGACACACCCTTTAGTTCCATCAGAAAAAATCTGAAAATTGGAAAAAAATAAATCGTTTATTGGAAATTTATCTCCAGCTAAACAGAACTTCACTTTGAAAAATGTAAATTTTGTCAGAACGATAGCAACGGTGATAGTTACATAACGAAAACTTCTAATAACTAAAACGGGGTAGCAAAGCTATCAGTCTGTAAGTTTCAGCCCATCGCCCATCGGCTACATGCATATCGCCCAACATGAGACAAATGTCAATAGAAATCTAATCAAAATTTGTTTAACTATAATAATCACTAGCCGAACAGAGGAAACTAAACAAAAACATTTCGATCATACTGCACTGAAGTTACACTCAAAATGTTATTCACGGAAAGCATATAGTCATATAAAGATGTCATCATTTCAGAAGATAAGCGTATTGTACGAGGTCTGACAATAAGACAGTTGGCAGTTGTGACTACTTCTCATCATTCTTTCTCTGATGAAACTTAACGTTGGTTTTGCCCCATTATAATTCCGAACAAACCTTCGCTTTCTGAATATTGCTCATAGAATAGTTCAATTTTCGTCGTTTTTCTAAAAACTTTGTATATATTGATATCGAAGATTAAAAACAATGTCAATCAGATTTAATCGAATACTAGGACCCGGAGAACTTCGTCCCGCCCAAAATAGATTTTTTTATATGAGTATGTTCAAACGTTGACGTTTTCTTACTAAGTGAACGTTCATGTGTCCAATCGCAGAACTTTTAATTTATTGATTACCATTTACCCTTTACCATTTCCTTTTACTATGAATTTTCTAGAATTTCTACCAAAACTCGTCATTGTTACATAAAATTAATAGCAGACACAACTCTCGTTCAAGATTCTTCAATCACTTGCAAATAACATATTTCTCCGTTACATGGAATAAATATTTGGTACAGAAAATATAATAAAATAAAGACAGCTCAAATCGGACAATTCCTCCCTCGAGTTTTGCGCTTCCCAACAAATTTGACGAACCATTTTTATTTATACAGATAGACGATATAGGAGTGCGTTTTTTACCTGAAAATCCATTTCCACTTTCGTTTGCGCAAACATCAAATGAACTAATAACGCTCATCACAATGTAATTGTAGAACATATGGGAATGCAATTCTCCGAATTTTTCCATTTTCCCTCGGTCTTTTAGGAAATTTTTAATTTGTAATGTTTGGATGAAATATGGGTTTCATTTTTATGTGACCACCCCTTCCGTCCAGAGGAGGAAGGGGTGTCAAACCAACGTTTCTTGTACTCTTAAATCCTCACATTCCTATTTTAATTCCATTTGCTCTATTAATTCTCGAGCTATGCATAATTTGTTGTGTTTTGTTGGGGGCTCCTTCTTTCAAAGATATGTCTAACGATCATAGAAACATTTCTCGTACCCAAAAACCCTCACATGCCAAACTTGGCTCCATTTTCCTGATTAGATCTCGAGTTATGCAGGAGTTTGTGTTTCATTTGCATAGCAAACATCTGAAGAAAAGCCAAATTGCATACACTGCTCGATCAGTGCCCGTGCCAAACGCTCGAAGAACATGCTCCAGCATTGAGAATTATCCTCTTACCAGAACTCGAATCGAACCTGAACGCCCTATATAATAAACTCAAAGAAAAGAAAGTTAAAAAGTAGGACTACGACACTCAGTGAGGCTTCCAAATAAAAAAAGTCACAGAAGGTTGTGTCCGAGACACGACCGCATAGTTGACGTAGGATTACGTTAGGCTATCTGTCGCATGCTGATTTGGATGTTTGAAAAAATATATTGTTAAACTCTTTGATAATGATCTGATGGCCCTGAAAAGGGCCGTTTGATTTGGTTGTTGGGTATTTTTTGTTCATTTCACCAGTGTTACAATCGAGCTTTCGGTATCAGTGATAGAAAGTTGTTTCAGCTCCGATGCACGTTTACGAAATTGGCGCTCATATTGCGTGAACATATATTCCGACATATTTACTCGCGTAAAACATTATGGAGCAACAAAAACAACAATTCACTTCTGTTGTTTTTTGGCAGCGGTAGCTTTTTCGGAGCCGCTGCTGCTTATTTCTGTTTTTATTTTGGTGCTTTTCGTTGACACCATCACGTCGAGCTAAACGGCGAATAGCGAATTTGATACACTGGATATTGTCATGTAGAACCTTGCGATACGCTTCGATCCTCCTTTGCCTTCCTTGCCGCATGAAGTCATGTTGGTTGATGTTGATCTGATGTGACCACACTTAAAACACTAAAAACATATATGTTTACCGATCTGAGCGTCGAACAAAATGAGAAATCTGACGGAGCAGCAGCATCAGCAAAAAGAGAGAACATGCCTGAAACTTTCTGCTCATGATGTTTGCTGTTGCCATCAGTACTGGACCGATGCGGGACACAGCTCGATTGTTGATGTTAGGCCTCGATGTTTACCGCCGCTGCTGCTGCTACTGCCACTTAAGTTCGATATGAGACACAGCTCAATTGTTGGCCGCTCAGATTCGATGCTCGTCTTGAAGTTCACTGCTGCACTTTCACGATTCCAAGAAGCATGTGCTCGCACTTCTGATGGAGAGAGCGTGCCCGAAATGCTCCGCTCGCGATGCTTGCTGCTGCCACTAGTAGAGTAGTAGTAGTTTGTCGCTGCTTATACTGCCATAGAAGCTTGATGTGAGGCACAGCTAGCCTATTGACCACACAGCTTCGATGCTCGTCTATATATTAGCCGCGCCCACTGCTGCTGCTCTCCACTGTTGTCCGTTCCACGTCCGTTGTAAAAATGAATAAAATCCACGAACGCTCCATCCTTTTATATCATTTGGTATGTGTGAAGTAGGCGCCTCCTCCTCGATTGTCATACAGCTTGCCGGTGAACGAACGAATCGGGCGCGAAAAAGAAATGACGTCAATTTCGATCAATCAGGCCTAGGTATCTTCTGTTTGGATAGTGGTTGAGATTTTTTAATTGTTCGATTGTTAGTTACATGATATATATTATTTTATTCAATGTGAAAAATTATTATGGAGTGCCGACAACGTATGATGCAAACATCTTATCAATCCATCATGAAATGAATGAGCAATAAGCGTTTGAAATTGGACGGGTCGCTCATTTATTTTCTAACGATCATTTATTTTCTAACCGGGAAGCAGTTGACATACTACGCTGCGCTTTTATGTACATGAAAAACCACTTTTAACATGCGGGGAAAAAATCTTATATGAAAATTACCAGATGTCAATGTTGCCAAGCGTAGTTATTGATGGTTAACCCATCCGTTACGAGCGTCGTCTATAGACGACATCTGCGCGACGTCCTGTGTGTACGAATGTCGTCTATAGACGACATCCACGCGACGAGCTGTGTGTACGAGCGTCGTCTTTAGACGACATGAAATTCATACTGCTCTTCGATCACACCAGCGCGATGTGCATACTTTTCGGCGCAGTGCTTCGTACAGGGGTAGCACTTCGGCGGAGCACACTGCCGTAATGAAAGGGTTAAACCGACGCCGAACCGAATAGCGATGAACGCACCCATATCACGAACTTCGACATTTGATTTGCTATTATGGTGCTACTCGCCTGTGTAGTTCGCGCAAAGGCATCGGCAAAATATTATTTTAGAAAATTCCTTGAGGCATTTGTCTGAAACGTGCTGTGTATGACCGGAGCCGTTTTGCTATATATATGCATACATATGTCATTCGCCTCCCTTACCGCATCCAGTCAGGTTGGTTGATGGAAAGTATGTTTCTGACGTGATAAGATTCCTGTTAGTTGCACATGATCAAAGAAAATGTAAAAGTAAACAGGAAGGAAGGAAGGTATTGTATTATAGAGACTTTAAACTTTTGCAGTTCATTCGTCTCTAGCCTTGAGAAAGGCCCTTTGAAAACTCTACTCTATTCTACTCCAGCGCTACCACCTCCGCCCTCTTGCCATGAGAAAGGCACTCGATCCCTCGCCGTCCAGCCCGTCCAGCAACGATGTTGTCCAGTCGGTGTCCACACAAAGAATGATGAAAAGTAAACAGTATTTTTGATCGTAGTTTTATATCATTTTTATGATAAGTGGAAAACAATATTTTAAACTCTTTCGTTTCAAAGCAATATCGAAAGTCCTGAAAAGAACTGGAATGGTTAAATGGGTTGTATGGAATCTGCTGCGTGCTAATGTAATGAGGTTTCAGTCGGATGTAGTAGTTGTTAACTTTTTGGCAGCGGTAGTTTTTTCGGAGTCGCTACTGCTTTCCTTGGCTTTGGCATTCTCGGCTTCTGTGCGTCGGTTTGCAAGGGTTTCGTTGACACCATCACGGTGAGCTAAACAACGGATAGCGGGTTTGATACACTGGATGTTGCCATGTGGAACCGTGCGATACACTATTCCTTAACCGGGTCCTTTGTCTCCTTTAACTCCATAACCGCATCCAATTGTATTGGTTGATGTGAACAGGAGTACCAGCAATGCACACTAGAAACACATATGTTTATCGATCTGAGCGTCCAACAAGAATGAGAAATCTGACTGAGTAGCAGCAGCAGCAGCAGCAGTAGAGAAAGAGAGAATGCCTGAAACTCTCTACTCATGATATTTGTTGTTGCCAACAGTAGTGGACCGATACGAGACACATCACAACATCGATGCTGAACCTCAACACATTGTTGAGGTTCAGCATCGATGTTTACCGCCGCTGCTGCTGCTACTGCCACTTATGTGAGACACAGCTCAATTGTTGGCCGCTCAGATTCGATGCTGCACTTTCACGATGCCAAGAAACGTTCTCGCACTTCTGACGGAGAGAGCGTGCCTGAAACAATCCGCTCGTGATGCTTGCTGCTGCCACTAGTAGTAGACCGGTTTCAACAACCGTTGCTACTGTTTGCCGCTGCTTATGCTGCCATAGAAGCTCGATGCGAGACACAGCTCGCATTTTGACCGCTCAACTTCTATGCTCGCCTATATATTAGCCGCTTTCACTGCTGCTGCTCTTGAATTTTTTCAATTGTTCGATAGTTAGTTATATAATATATACTATTTTATTCAATGTGAAAAATTGTTATGGAGTGCCGTAATCGTTTGATGCAAAAATCTCATCAATCCATCATGAAATGAATGAGTAACAAGCGTTTGAAATTGGACATTTTTCACGATGCGATCGATTTTCATTTTTCAATTTGTACCCCAATATGTTCCCTAAAGACGTAATCCTACATCAAAACATGTCATATTTTCATGAAATAGTTTTAAAACCAATAATTATTTTTGGAGCGAGCGAATTTTGATGATTTGCTTACCAATTGAATCTGAAATCCTTTTTTTTATTCTTTAGCTTGCATATACTTTCCGTCATTTCAATGATTGCGTCGCTCTGGACAGCGAGCCGTCAACAGTACATGGTAATACTGAGAGTTGACTTGAAAGTTTTTTTTAAATTGGTTTGTAAATCGATTACGCCGCATCGGCCCTTGTCAGTACTACCAAATGTTTGTTCTGAAAAGTTCAATCTTAAAGTTCTGCAATGTTTTGCTCGTGCGCTTGAGAATATCGCAACAGTTACATCGTCGTCAAACCCAACAACAACAACGCCTAGCACTAGTTTGGTTTCCATGTTAACGAATAATAATCGACATTATACATTGCACATTGCCAAAGTACGTAGAATAGAAGGTAAATGATTTTACCTGTGTATACACACGGAGCGCGCATGTGTTACACACACCAAGAAGTTAGTAATAAACAATTCTCAATTTGTTCGATGTTCGAGGTTGCGTTACTTTCTGTATATTAGAGATAGAAAATTGCGTTACGAAGGGGGGGAGGGTGTCCAAAATCCGGATTTTTAGCGTTACGTAATTTGTGCACGACGCCTAATCAGCAATGAAGACGTCTTCGTACTGGAGGTAAGTGTTTTCTATATAAATTGAGATGAGATAAACTAATCGGAAATGTTTTCAGCTATTCTATGCATATGCTTCTTGGATCTCCCAAAACGTTCCGTTCCAATGGTTTCACACGAAATTCCAAATTTATGCATTCACTTCTTGCGAAAGTGCAAAATATTTATTTGCAATCACTTCGGAAGATGACCCGGGATGGAGGAAATGTTTTTCTCGTTTTCCAGAAACGCCAATTTGGTCCCTTATGTGGCCTCACTATGGCTGAGCACTCCAAACCGAAACCAATGAAAGTGTCACAATGATTCTTGATGGATGATTCAATAAAAGAGAAAAAATCAGCATTGTGGGAGTTATTCTTTCATCATTTTATCAATTTGCGGGAACGACACTGCTTCGATATAACCTCTCAACATATTTGTTCATCGTTTTTGGGTTATTTTTATATTACAGGTGCGATAATTTCACTGTTTTCAATTTAAAAATGATTAAATAAACTGCTATTTCATCATTTAAAAACATATTTTGAGACAGTTCTTTTGTTACAATTTTGAAAAAATCAAAAATGTTCGAATTTATATGGATTCGATCGATGGTTTATTACAATTTTTTGCTTTTTTTCTTTGCCTACCACTACTTGAACAAAGCAGGGAGGAGACTACCTTCTATTCTACGTACTTTGGCGCATTGCTACGATGTTTACGGGGATGTAGTGTGAAAGTCATTGCAACCACGATTTGTAAGGTAAATGATTTTGGTTTGTCGAGTCGAAAATATGATCATGGTTTGCCCACTTTTTTGAATGCTCTTATTCAGCGCTACTGTGTCAAATAAGGTATTCGAATGTTTCAAAAAATATAAATAAAATTGTCATTTTCATGATTTACAGTAGTTTTATAGTGTATTTTTACGGAATCACATGTTTTAAAGGATTATAAAATACACATTCTATTTGTGTCAATGCGCCCCTCATTCGCGCTAACTTTTAATCGATCACCAGATGATTATTTGGCACGTATTCAGACCTTTTCTGGATTATAACACTTATAAATATTGTAAACATCATGCTTGCACACCATTTGTATCAGATTTACATAGGTAAACCAATAAATTAACGCCATCCAAATGAACTCAATTCTGATCATGAGTTGTCCAATTCAATAATGTTATTTTGTCCACATGATTACTATGATAGCTTGGCGCGCTGCAGTTTGTTTATGGTGTCCTACACCCGTAGCAGAAATAAAGTTTCTCTGTGTTGAGTGATGTTCACCTTTAATATACCCAATAAATGCAATATTCTGAAGAAAGCCTAAATTATGAATTTTCGCCTAAATCAATATGATGACAGTAAACTCAGAATAGTGAGAAGTTCAACATCTGCTTGTGAATTCTAATATCTTCGTTCAAAAATGGTGATATTTAAAACCGGATAAAATATAATCATAGGTGGGCAAACCAGGTTCATAATTTCTCTTTGAAGAAAATCATTGAAAACCGTTAAAAATGGATGATTTGAACACCTTATGGTATTATTAGAATCCAGAGATTTGGGGCTTTTCAGCAACACCCAAAATCGGACAAACCAACATAATTTACCCCAATTTTGTTTTTTTTATTTGTCGTTCTGAAAGCCGGGTTGGAAAGATGGAGCCTTGTGTCGGTTTTCATGCCGTCAGTCAGAGAGTGTTCGAGTATTATTGAATCACACGTACGTATTTTTATTTTTATGCATTGTTAAAGGTTAATAATGGTGGCTGTGAACCATATTAAAAATTCATTCATGAAATTGCGACATATGGTCAGCTAGCGCAATGATCACCATGCATAAACCATCTTTAACTGGTTCTTAAAAACCATGCAAGTTGCGATCAAAACTTCCTACTAAAGAGTTATTTCGGAAATTTCAATGTATAAATACGTGATAAACAAACAAATTGAATAAAGTTATCTCATAATCCTACATCAACAATGGGGTCGTGTCCTGGACACCACCCTCTGTGAATTTTTCACAATAAATATGCATTTTCATACAAAATCGAGGGCTAAATTGCGCACACCTATTATAGGCGACAGCAAGGTGACGGAGGAATATTCAACTTCAACAGAACCCTTGAAATCGTAGGTTTTTACGCCATATTTGTCACAAATAATTTTCAATGTCACATTAGAATCGTAATCATTCCGTAATCGTTCCTAATTTCAATTAACGGCTGTCTTTATAGTTCAATGTAATAATAAAAAAAATAATGTTGACTGCTTCTATTTTCAACTCATAGTCTACAATAGTCATTCTAAATTAGTAGAAGAACACTTAAATTGTACTACGAAACCTTTTCCACTGGTTTTTCAGCACTTGGTTAATGAAAATAAAAGAAATTGTGAAGCTGCACTTGTTTTAACCAAAGATCGAAACACTCGCCGATTTGAGAGAAAAAAAACTCCGTTTTTACCCACAGGGAAAAATAGTTGAGGATATTATCAGAGAATGTTACTCGCTCACTTCGATTCTCGTGAGAAACGCAATGCCGTTTCTTGTTTTTCAGCGAGTTATGATTACCCGAAAAATGGTTTCGTTTCCAGTGACTTCTTGATACCGATAATGGTTTTTCACTTCATCAGTACAGATGGAAACATTACATGAAAACATGCGTTAACATTGGGTTCCATCGTGAAGTGAGCATGAGATGGGTTAATATTTGTACAATTCAGACGATGTGTAAACAAGCTAACAAGTAAAGTTAGCTTTGATTTTTCGTTCCATATTTTTTAAGTGTGTGTACAGTGATGCTTCTGAATCCGGATCCGGAATGAATGTGACTGATAGTTACTATTGTGTCAATTTAGTTTAGTGCCAAACATAGTACCTAGCTGTTAACAAAAAATGTAAAAAATCAAAAATCAATGTGAATTTCACAAACCCATGTCCGGAATAAAAAGTACATTCAGAAAATGCTTTTAAATCCGGACGGTCAAAAGTTGACGATTAAATTTCTCTTTGAAGGAGTTGCATAAGGGTATGTTAGAAGACTTAGTATGGAGTATGGAGTGTGGAGCAAAGATTTTCGAACCGGGAAACCCCAAAACTCTTCGGTAGACAGCACGGGGTCGATTATATGACCGGTTTGTATGTACGTGGGTAACTTTGTAACTTTGTCTGTAGCGCTGTCCCACAATAATGGATATTTAACCCCCTTCCTGTTGACCGTTTGATCTAAAATTTGGAACACATCTTTATCTTTGCAGTCATTATAAAAGTGCCTATTTCATGATCTTGAAAATCCAAAATGGCGGATTTCATTTTTTTTTCTAAACCCCATCAATATGGGTATCAAATGAAAGGCCTTGACTAGTAGAATACAATTATTGATGAAAAATGTAGATTCAAGAT
Source organism: Toxorhynchites rutilus septentrionalis (assembly GCF_029784135.1). Lineage (NCBI taxonomy): Eukaryota > Metazoa > Arthropoda > Insecta > Diptera > Culicidae > Toxorhynchites > Toxorhynchites rutilus. The sequence continues at coordinate 76,533,488 of NC_073744.1, read as the reverse complement.
GGCGGTCGCTACAAAATGTTGGATTACATATTCCCTTAGAACCCCATCAATATGGGTATCAAATGAAAGGGCTTGATAAGTAGAATACAATTATTGATGAAAAATGTAAATCCAAGATGGCGGCCGCTACAAAATGGTGGGTAACATATTTTCTCAGAACCCCATCAATATGGGTATCAAACGAAAGAGATTGACTAGTAGAACACAGTTGTTCATGAAAAATGCAAATCCAAAATGGCTACCACCACAAATTGTTTTTAATTTTTTTTTTCTAAACTGCATCAATGTGTGTATCAAATGAAGGGGTTGACTATTTGAACACAAATTCAAAATGAGCCACGTCAGATTTCCATTTTCTACAGTTAGATGTTTCATTACATGTCCCTCGATTTTATTTGAGTCTCATCAATGCCCTAGATTAATGAAGAAAGGGATGTGGTTACTACTAACTGCTACTTGCCTTATTATTTTCTAGCTTTCAGTACATCATCTGTATCTGTATTATTATGTTTAATCACAATGAAACCATTGAACTTAAAAAGTGTTTTTTACTTATTTATTTTTTAGTTCTTAGTACATTATCTGTATCATTAGTATATTTCTCTACAATAAAACTGTTTAACAATTTCTTTAAAATTTTGGATTTGCATTTTTCATTAATAACCGTGTTCGACTAGTCGATCTCTTTCGTTTGATACCCATATTGATGGGGTTTTGAAAAAATATGTAATCCGTCATTTTGTAGTGGCCGCCATATTGGATTTATATTTTTCTTCAATAATTGTATTCTACTAGTCCAACCCTTTCATTTGATACCCATATTGATGGAGTTTTGAAAAAAAAATGACGCCATCTTGTAGTGGCGGCCATTGGATTTCATTTTTTCATGAATAACTGTCTACTAGTCAATCCTTTTCATTTGATACCCATATTGATGCGGTTTAGATAAAATATGTAATCCGCCATTTTGTAGCGGCTGCCATCTTGTATTAACATTTTCCATCAATAACTATGTTCTACTAGCCAAGCCCTTACGTTTGATACCCACATTTATTGGGTTTGAGAATATATGTAATCCATTATTTTGTAGCGGCCGCCATCTTTTATTTATTTTTTTCCATCAATAACTGTGTTCTACCAGCCAAGCCCTTTCTTTTGATACCCATATCGATGGGGTTCTGAGGGAATATGTAATCCGTCATTTTGTAGCGGCCGCCATCTCTGATTTACATTTTTCATCAATAATTGTATTCTACTAGTCAAGCCCTTCCATTTGATACCCATATTGATGGGGTTCTGACAGAATATGTAATCCGCCATTTTGTAGCGGCCACCATCTTGGATTTACATTTTTCATTAATTACTGAATTCTACTAATCAAGCCCTTTCATTTGATACCCATATTAATAGGATTTTGAAAAAAATATATATATGGCTCCATCTTGTAGTGGTCATCTTGTAAAAATACAAACGCGTTTCCATTTAGTCCCGCTACTTATGGTGCACCCCGTTAATATGTTCTACAAGAATTAATAAATAATTTCTCTCAAAGAATTGCAAAGAAAACAAGTGTCTGGATTTAAAATCACGACACGATGAAAGAAATTTCAAATTTTGAACCAAAAATGGGTGGGTCATATCTATGATATAACCGCAAGGTTGACGTGAGACTACCTTAGCTTAGCAATAATTTGTTTGTATTGATTTAATTTTTGATTGAATGAAACAATTTCCGAATTCAATTGAATTCAATATATTTGCTTTGTGAGTGAAAAGATTGTATAACGCCATGTGAGGTTAATTCATGCATTTGGATAGATTATGTTCTTCGTTACAAGTAAATTTAATGACAGTCCTTTTACGTTTGGTATGATGACATCTTGATTTTGAACTCTGTGTTAGCCAAACACATTTCAGTCGGAACAAAAATGCCCCCGATTTGCATGTATTTGCAATTCCGAGTTCCCCAGACACCTTCGTTTAGAAGTCTGTAATAGGTAAACACATTTCAGTCGGAATAAAAATGCCCCTGAATTGCATGAATTTGTAATGCCAACTTCCCCAGATACCTTGGTTCTGAAGTTTGTGTTGGGGAAACACATTTCAGCAGGAACAAAAATTCCCCCGACTTGCATGTATTTGCAATACCAATTTCCCTACGCTCCATGGATTTGCAGTCTGTGTTAGGGAAACACAGTTCAGTCGGAAAAAAAATACCCTCGACTGTTTTCATGTGTTTGCAAAGCGGATTCCCCCAGGCACATTGATTTTGAAGTCCGTGTTAGGGAAACAAAAATACTCCCGACTTGCATATTTACTAAGCGGATTCCCACAGGTACATTGATTTTGAAGTCTGTGTTCGGGAAACCGTAAATCGGGCCAATCAAAACTAGGCAGTTAGGGCGTTTAGATAACGCTTGACATTTCACAGTTATTCAATTGTTTATCTAATGAAAAATAACATTTTAATCATTGCGATAGAAGCGTAGAAATATTCCGAATCAATTGATGCAATTATCTTTCCAATCCAGTAAGAAATGTTCGTGTTATAAGCATTTAGAATCTTTCATTATTTCCTGCATGTTCTGTGTTTAGGTTTTCATTTTACCCCCCATATACTCCGGTTAGACGTAGTCCCACGTCAATATAACATCATTTTGTGGAATTCTGTGAGTCATAACTTAGATGAAGGCCTTCTAATTCTATAGGAACGCTAATTTTTCATGCTATGATATGTCGATATTTTTTAGTAGTTGAAGTTATATTCGTAAGCGCTTAAGCGTCCGGATTTCGAAGCATTACTATAAATGAGACACAAAAAAGCATTCTCGTTGAACATCTCTTTCTCTCTGGAAAATAATTTTCGGTGATAAAGAAGGGACGAAAATTCAGCATTGCACAACTCATTGAAAACTAGATTGATTGACTGGATACTTATCTCGCAGTTGTGAGAGAAATTCAATCTCTGGTTTTGACCAACACAAAATGGAACTTGTCAACAAAACTTTACCTGTGTGATGTCATGAAAGAAACGATTGCTTTTGCAATCATTAGACACCTATCTAGACTACTAAACCGTCAAAAAAAGTACGTGATTGAATTTCAATTTCAGAATAACTTAATTTAAGATTTTTAAAATTGTTCATGATCAAGAACCATGTTTTTAAAACATAAAAGTCTGAGGAAAGGCGAAGAAAAGTATAATTATTGAATGAATATTAAAATAAACGTTCTCATTTTTAATTTTCACGGAGTACAGTACAATATCGCTAATGTTTTTCCATCTCTGAAATGTATCATTCGTAAAAAAAACTTCCATAAAGGGTGTGTCACATCAAATTACATCACGGAAAAAACGCTGTAGAAATTTAATTTTTAGGAATTATATCTTCAGCTTTCGCTTATAATCAGATAAGAGTGTATAGATCACGTTGGCCATGCTTCACTGTCAATTTTTCGTAAATTTGGAAAAATGTCGTCGAACGAAAAAGAGCGTCACGAATTAATCCTGCGCACTCATTTCGAGAATCCAGAGTTGTCACATCGGGACATCGGTAAGATGCTGGGAATCGTCCAATCCACGGTCAGCAGAGTACTAAAACGATACTTCGAGAACCTAACCATCGACCGGAAGGTGAAGAACGGCAAAAAGGGATGCTCCGTCAGTGAAAAAGATCACAAGCGCGTAGTTAAGCAGTTTAGACGTGATCCGAGAAGTTCGGTCCGGGATGTCGCCAATAAGCTGAATTTGTCAAGTTCATTCGTCCAGCGGACCAAGCAGCGGGAGGGCCTGCGTACATACAAGGTTCAGAAGGCTCCTAACCGCGACGAAAGGCAAAACATGGTGGGGAAGACGCGAGCCCGGAAGCTGTACACTGAAATGCTGATGAAGCCGCATTGCCTGGTAATGGACGACGAAACCTACGTCAAAACGGATTTTCGTCAGATGCCGGGCCTGTTGTTCTTCTCCGCAGAGGACAAATTCAGCCTTCCGGAGGAGATTCGCAAGCAGAAACTATCCAAGTTTGCCAAAAAGTACATGGTGTGGCAAGCGATCTGCTCTTGCGGAAAGCGGAGCGCCCCCTTCGTGATGACCGGCACGGTAAACGGGCAGGTTTACCTTAAGGAGTGCCTACAGAAGCGCTTACTACCACTATTGAAGCAGCACGAGGGCCCGACCATCTTCTGGCCGGATCTCGCTTCGTGCCACTAATCAAAGGACGTGTTGGAGTGGTACGAAGCCAACGGGGTCACCTTCGTGCCAAAGGAAATGAACCCGCCCAACGCGCCGGAGCTTCGCCCAATAGAGAAATATTGGGCGATTATGAAGCAGGCCCTCCGGAAGAACCCAAAAGTTGTCAAATCGGAGACGGACTTCAAGAGAAAATGGATTTCTGTTCAAAAAAAACTACAACCTGACGTTGTACAGAACCTTATGGACGGGGTAAAGAGGAAGGTGCGAGCATACGGGCTTGGGCTCGAAGAATGAATAAAAAGAAAATGCCAAAAGTTGTTTAATAGTTTTTATTTTACTGTCTAAAACTTTCAAAAGGATCGGTCTACTGGGCGAATTTCTACAGCGTTTTTTCCGTGATGCAATTTGATGTGACACACCCTTTAATTGAAAAGTTACCATAGATCATATAATCATTTTTCAGCAACACCAAATCTAGAGAATATCAAATAAATATAATGTGTTACAAATCGTGTTGAAACAAACAAATGTGGGCGACGTGAAGTATGTAATTTACATTCAACCTGTATCACAAACAATAGCACAGCTGATGTCTCGTGACTGTTCCCTTCTGTACTACAAATCATAAACATGTTTACCTTCCGACTCACGTAATATCCGCAATCTAGAGCGATTCCAATTATTACCTCTAATGATAGCAAAAAACGAGTGCTCTGCCAAAAAAAATCAATTCACTGATTCGCTTCCTCTAGGAACGAAAAAAATTGTGCTTTTCAGTTGGTTAAAAATCCTCGGCTACATCGGGATCAATGTCAAGCACGCAATGTGACACAGCATGACTGCATGACTGTGATGAATCGTCGCAAGTTTTTGTACCGAAAGCCGTATCTCACCCCGAGCAGAATTGTGTGTTGCCCAGAATGACGGCTGTCAACAATGCTAGTTATATAGCGGAAAAAAAATCGCTCACCCACTGAATAGCAACCGGTATTTATAGACAACAATAGCATGATGCACCTGTCGGCAAAGGTATGTACAAATGGAAACTATTCCAACAATTGACGAAGATTCTCCAGGCCAGTTACAGCCCAGTCATTTCGTATGAACGTATGTATATCTGTCCTATCTGAACAATTCCATCGTATCGTTTAGCACGTAAATAAAATCACCACTTGTAGCGATCGAAGAAGAGCGTCAACCGAAAATGCTCATCCGTAACCATCTATCACGCGTTCATCACGTTTTCCAGCGATGCACATGTTGAGCTAATTGTTTGTTTATGAAATTATCCCTTCGGATACATTGAAGATACATCAACGCACCTGAAGATACTAAGATTTTTTTCTCAGCAGACTAATCACCACTCGAAAATAGAACCCCAAATAATTACATACTTTGCATTGACGTCCTCCCGCTTGGGGGTTCAAGCCTCGACACTCGATCCGAGGGTCACAAATAATTGCTGCTACCCAGCGATTTTCAAAGAGTTTAGCGCTTTCACCTAAACGAATCTTGACAAAATCCAACGAAACCTGTTTTGATGTAAGTGTTGCTTTTTTTTTGGTCTCTCCTCCCTCATCAAACAACAACTCACCAAAACAAGTCACCGTGAGCCGGCGCGCGCGGTTCATTTCGTCCGACGACCCCCAATTTCAGCAACCGCAAACCGCCGACCGAAGAAAATAAGCACACCTGCTAGCTTTCGCGCAGAAGCAAGCATATTTGGGTTTTCGGAACCGGCCTGTGCAAATCAGGAGAGAAGAGTGTTGCCTATGTGCACCTAAGTGCAAATGGTGAATGGTCGTTTGATCTTGGCAAGGTACAACCTGTAAACTCGATAATCGATAGTTAATTATTTTCCCAGATCTTTGACCTTCTGGTGTCAACAGCAACAACAAAAAAAAAGCGACGAGATGTGTGCATCATTACAGCCCCGCTGTGTGGAGAATTGTGTAACAGCAGTGGAATTACAGGTCCTTTCAAGTTCTTTCTGACATTCTCCTCGAACTTCCAAATCTGGACCATTCAGGGACCATTAGCTGAAACTAATTGAGTACCACTTGGACAGTTGTTCTCAAAGTGTTTAGTCATTCTTTCGAAAGGAAAGAAGAAATGATACAGCATGAAAACAACAATCATTATGTTAGGAAGGACAACAGGCGGGACAGCAAAAAAAAACGTTGACAATGCATAACCCTTTAACATGAGGGCCCACAGTGCGTGAAAGCCGTTGCACCAGCACATTAGAATTTAGCAATGAACGTCGAATTGAAGGTCTCGGAATTATATCGCTCGCAGTAATCACAAATGATTCAACATTTTACTAAATTGATCTTACTTTATAAGGCCGGTTGTCCTCTGTGAGTGCTTGCAGGGCTTTCTAGCGTATCGCTTATAGGCAAGAGTGACCAAATCGTCACAACTTCCCGAATCACCCGTCTAATTGATTTTCACAGGATTCTAAAACTCGACATATAGAACACGGATGTATATACTAAATGAAAAACATTACTGCTATTTGGTTGAACTTGAATAGTGTCAACTTGCCATGTCGAAACAGAAGTGACAACCAATCTCATGTTACTTCATAAAATACAGCAACTTCTTCTGAATGCCATTTGATACATTGTCTGAATTGTTCCAGAAATGACTAAAATATCACTCTTCAATCCCCAGCTACAGATTGCTTGCCAAACGAGAAATTCTTTCGGGAGCTTTGACCTCTTTTTTTATTCTACAGTATTCCGGGGCACTCTGCTGATAGAACTAGGTATAGGGGAGGACGGGGTTAGACGGTCTCCCTAAGCATGGGGTACAATCAAACACAATGTATACAAAATTGAAGCATTTCTCGCGTAACTTTTGAAAAGGTCCTATGTAACATTTTCAACAACTCGAGAAAAACGAAGCTGAAGACCGGAACATTGTTCTGCGAATTGTTTTGAAAAGAATCGATATTTATCACTACTCTCACCACTAGCAGTTAATAATAACTCTGAAAAACCAATCCTAAACGTTGTTCCGTGATTTTAGTTCAAAGTTGAAGCCTCGTAGCGAAAAATGTTACATTGGACGTTTTGACTGACCGCGTTTGTACATTGCACAAATTACGTTGCATGATAAGCATTCGAAAATAACTACTGAAAAACTATGTAAATACCTACACTTCGTGCTAAAGGCAGATCATTATAATTATCGCTCGTCGAATTGCACTAAAAACGATACTAACATCCGAAAGAAACAAAAACTCAAAACGACCGAAGTACAACTTCGTGTTGTTTTGATTTCTTTGTTACTTCGGACATACTGGGCGTTGGAAGAAAGTGGCGTCCGAAGTAACACTCGAGTGTTTGAAATCCGAATCCATTGGACATATTTTGTATCGGCGATTAAAAGGTGAATATGATAGTTTTTGCAATACATTCAATGATTGAAAACTAATACATCCAAGTTTTTTTACGCGGTATTTTTTGCGTGGGTATTTTTACGTGTTTTTACGGATTTCCCAATCAACCCGGTTTTTTTACCGCGGTACTCGCGTAAAAAACCAGTGCAATCGCACATCTCTTCCTCAGCTCACATTTCTCTCCTATGCTCCCTCATATTATGGTAATCAGTGCTTGTAACGGAGCTTAGCGCTTATGAAGGAAATTAGTGCCGCACTTTATCACGATTCTTACGTGGATTTTAGGTGTTGGGTAACGGGTAGCTCACCGGGCGGTACAACGGGACGGGGTTTTTACGGGCAGCGATTCGTGAATGTCTTTCCCTGTCTACTTAGCTCTGGACGGTCCAACAGTGGTACAACACGTGCATCGGCAGTAGTGTGTACAAAGTGAATCTTCTAGCAACAGCAGATGAACTCATTCGTGAGGAAAACCGCACTATAGCTACCAGTAACCAACGAAATTGCAGGGAAAAACGGGGTGTAGTGTGCATCCATTTACTCGATTTGTTTACATTTGTTACATAGGACCTTTGCAAAAGTTACGCGAGATTTCATTGTATCAGCCAAGTATGGAAAAGTTCATTCGCTCACTTTTCCACACCTAATTATAAATCACTCTTGTATCTGCTTGGAATAATCATGGCGAAGAGAATGCAGCAAGCAATAGTGAGATTGCACGATGATTCATTTTTCACTCTCCGACCAACTTCATTCGGGACTGAGAGTGAACATAACAAAACAAAGAATGGAAAACAACATTCGATGCATGAATACTGCTTTGGAAAGATCGTACGAAACAAAATAACGATTGAGTCAAAATAGACTCAATCTGAGTGTATGTATGATTTTATTTTTCCTTTCACTCTCTTCCTTGTCAGCATTCAAGTGCATTTGTTATCGGCAATGCACATGAATCTACCTTCCAGCTCACCAATAACTTTTGTTAATACGGTCTTTTGCGTTGGCTTAGATCGTTCCATACTAGAAACAAAAAAATGTCATTGCAATAGTGCACAGGAAACAACTCGATTTCAACTACCTATATTTTACTACCGCGATTGAGCCTTCAATGATTTTATTTGAGTGAAAAATCAATGATTTTACAGAGACGCTCACTGGCTCAAGCAAAAGTTTCCAATTTGATTCTCTCACCATCTAACTCATTCCGAGATGACGCAAATGAGAGAATGCAAAATTCTCTGAGAATAGATGAGTGGAATCAAGACAGTATTTTTCCGTTAAACTCGAAAATGAACTTTTCGAAGATGATACATAAATGTTTTCTGTCTCAAATAAAGTTAGGCATAAAAGGAGAATAGAAGGGTGAGTTTTATCAGTGAATGAGTGTTGTTGAACGCAATTTTGCCCATACCTAGTGTCAGCATCGATCTTTCTAGAAGTTTTTCCACAATCACGTTGATTTTCAGAAAGTTTACTTTTTCATTTTATAATGCTATACGATTAATCAAAAAAGATATAAACATGGTGATACTAAAATCATGTTGGCAACCACTAGGAGTATGACGGCCACATGGTTCTACACTCAAACTAGCGGTGGCCGAAAACATTTCATCTTCGGCAGAAATAATGCTTTTTCGTGTGCTGTAGAGTCAAATGTGCAAATAATGAGCTGTTTTAAAAGCTTGCTAAAATGTTTGTATGTATGGGAGCTGACATCTCTTTCTTTTTTCTTTATTCATTTCCTTTGGGATTATACTAAAAAAAAACCCATACGATGTCAACGATGGCCGGCTGGAATACAAAGCTGTTTCGCACGACCACGCTATCCATATAGCTACTAGTGCTGTTGTATAAAAACGTGATAATATAATATTATACCTTATTATAAAATGAAGTTGGAATGTGTTTTCTAAGAGTAAAAAGAAGAACATAAACTGAATAATATAAAATCATTATCACAATTCTCTCAAAAAATGGACCACATATCTTTCTCGGTCTAGGCCGTGTATGTGGAAAGTGTACGGGAAAGATCTTATTGCGAGCTTTTTTGCAATGTGTATCTTGTTTCGCTCACTCATATTATCCCATATTGTCATTCCATATATATTATACAAATGCTATACAAGTACTTGGAAGCAGTACTTTTTCTGTTATTTTTAGGCTCATTTAATGTAATAAATCGAGATGCCAAAACATGTGCTAAAAATTAATTTTGGGTGTGGCCGTATTTATTGTTTCCGGCCACGTTGTACTTTAGATCATGGTCATTGTACTATAGATCAGTTGTATGTTAAACCACATCTCTTGCAACAGGTGCCATCATACCTAGGGATATCATCTGTCCTGATAACCAGGACAAGTCCTGTTTTTGAGATGCTCTTGAGGCGTCCTGATTTATTTTTCATATTTTAACATTTCTCCTGATTTTTAATAGAAATTCAATTTTGCTGACGAATCATGATCAGGGCCTTACAATTTCACTTCAATGGTGAATGGTGTCACTCAATAATGATCCTATCTGCTTTCAATTTGCTGCAAATCCATGCAGACTAAAAATAATGCTACTCTCTCTTCACACTCAATAAAAATAATATCACTTCACCGCTGAACAGTCTTGTTTCGATTCACTTTCATTTGTTTCATTCTAAACACTGAAGCGGAATTATCAAATCGTCAAATTCAAATGAAAGTGTCTTACATCGAATGAAAGTGTCTTATATTTGAATGAAAATATCGTTTCAGTATACCAGCTGACGTAATGATTGCTGGTGTTGGTTTTAAGACTAATGTGCCCTCATATGCCTCTTTAAATTCCACCTTTTTTTTGGAAAGACAGTCCGGGAGTATCCAATATGGAGAAATGAAATCGAATGAAACTTTCAATTGAAAGCAACGATCGTCCTCTCACATGTGAAACTGAAACTGACATATAGCCCATTCAAATGATAATAAATTCGAGCAGTTTCAATCTTCGAGTGAAAGCGTTTTCTTTCAAATTCAAAGGAAACGACAGCAGAAAAGAACGAACTTGAAAAATTGATGTTGAAATGTTAGTAGAGAATACTCACAATCGAAAATGATTCTGGTTGAAGAGAAAGGAAGATGTAACAAAATCATTTGATCACCATGATCATAATTCTTTTTTTTTTCTATTTCGTTTTTGAGCATTGGCCAACTCAGAACTACCAAGAGAATATCATTTTATTATGAAGGGACAGGATACGTTGTTACTCGCAGCTTTTACATATTTTTATCTGTACAGTTCATGATTGATCGTAAATCGAATCACGTACCCTTGTTTTCCATGGTTTTTTTTTCATATTTAGTTTTTGAGTAAAAACTTCTTGACGTAGGATTACGTCTATCGGGAACATATTGGGGTACAATTTGAAGATTATCCAATTTCAAGCGTTTATTGCTCAGTCATTTGCTGATGGAGTTTCGAGCTATTTGCATTAATCGATTCTGGCATTCCCTACTAATTCAATAAAATGAAAAAGAAATGTATATTTTATGAATCCAACCATCGAACAATTGAATAATGTCAAGCATTATCTACACGGAAATCCCGCGTTCTGATTGGTCAATTGGCCTAAGCAATCTCTTCCAGTTGCTTATTTAATAAGAATACGAGACTGTGCAATGAATTATGCGTTGGAATTGTATTTTCTGCTACGGTAAATCCCACGTTTTGATTGGACCAATTTGCGCTCCCGCATTACTTATCTCATTCCCCTTCGGCATCTCCTATCGTGTACCATCTAACGACTAACCACCATCCTTCTGTTATCATCGTTCGATGGAGTGATGGAGGTCTGGTGAAGCAATACTCAACAATGGAACTAAACGCTCCTTTTCCGGCGAATTACGACGGAATACATATCGCAGCTGTTCGGGCGGTTAAATAACGCGCCGACAAAATACTTTTGAATGAATTAACACTTTCTGGTAATCAAATCTCAAAATGGTAGGTTTAAAAGTTCTCAATATATTTCTTTTTAATCGGATTCTCGGGTGCACATTCACGTTTCGACGTGTTCACTTCGCGTTCGGATTTCTACTAGAGATGTGCCATCCGCTCATGAGCTGTTCCGAAGAATCGACTCTTTGAAGTGAGTTGACGCGGAACAGCTAGCAAAAAAAATCAAACAGCTCTTCAGCTCACTTTGATGATGATGAAGGAGAGAAAAGAGCTGTAGAATTGAAGAGAGTGTGTGAGCTGTAAGATTCAAATGAACTGACCGTCTCTCGCTCTTCGTGTTAAGACATCAGTTTAGTTTCATTTGTCCCTCGTCTTTTCAACTGTTATATTCGCGTTGACGGCATTGAGCTTTGTTTACCAGTTTAGGGGGCGCCAAAAATAATAATTGGCTCTCAGGCAGAATGAACACGTTTTTAAAATTCAAATTATTAATGAAAATTAACTTCTGTGTATCAAATAAGTATTCTATTTCAATGAAAAACACTTTGTTTGCAGGCGGTGCAAAAATCTCATAAGATTTTTTTTTTTTTTTTTGAAGAAAACTTTCTATTGTAATGTAAAGCCTCAGTAAAAATGTCGGAAATGTTGTACTCGCCGAGTCTGTTGTAAATAATAGTCTGGAATACGTGTTTCAAGTAATTAATAATATGGTGTGAAAAATTTCATTTGAATTTTAACATTTTCAAACTGGCTTCGTGGCTATCGAGTTTGGGACCCAAATTGAAAGTCGGCTCTGACAACTGAGCTGAAGAGCTGTTCATAAAGAACAGCTCATTTAGATGAGCTGATATGATCAGAGCTGTTCATCATGATGAGCTGATTTGCACACCTCTAATTTCTACTAACTGCTATTCGTGCTTTTTTCTGCATCGGTTGGATTATTTCGGTTCGGTTGTCGTTCGTATCTCGGTCGGATGAAAACTGGGAGATGTGTGCGAATCGCGCACTGTGTTTATGGAAAATGGGTTCGGTGCTATTCATGTTTCTTCTTGTTCGTGGTTTCTGATTGGCACAGCAAACACATAAAATCACTTCCTTCCGTTAAAGACGGAACAGCAGCCCAAATCTTCTGGACAATGCGATTTTTACAGAAAATCTCTTGTTCTTGTACATAACGGAAGTCATCACCTCCGGAGTTCTTTCACCGCATGGATCATCTGAGAAACACGTTAAATAAATAGATTTTATGATTTGATTTGTTCTTTATTGGTGAAATAAATCAAGGTCCAGGCACGATCAACTTGAAGTGAGCTTGTTCTTTTGTATATTTTTGGGGCATTGCTTGAAAAACATACCGTTTTCTATATAAGCACACTGACAAGACCTGTGTGTTCATTATTATAACATTGGTTTCACGGGACATGTACAGGGTGGCAATGAATGTATGGAAAAAAATCATCATCGAATTTAAAGAACCGATCATGTACATTTTGTTTATTGAACCAAAAAAATGACCTTGCAAAATTTCATCTCAATCGGACATGATTTTGGGGTGGCTCAAAGCACTCAGAATTTTGATTTTTTTTTTGTGCAGGCTAAGTCCCAAAATGTCGATTTTCTGCCTAAAATTTTTTTCGACGTTCTCGACGTTTTATGTATTTTGAATTAATTTAACATCTAAAACATTTCTTCGATTTTCCTAATTTCATGTATTGGAAGATTTACGTTACTCTCTGTGTATTAGAGATAGGAAATTGCGTTACGTAGGGGGGGAGGGGGTCCATAATCTGTATTTTTAGCGTTACGTAATTTGTGCACGACGCCTAACGCCTATTTCATAGAAGTCTTGGGCCAGCAATAGATTTTACAATCTTCTACTGAACCAAATTTCTCATCACACTGGAAGTTTTACAATGCGAGAGAATGGTTGTAGTCGTTTGGTGGCAGGTCCGGACTATATGGTGGATGCATTAAAACATTCCAATCAAGCTCTCGGTGCTGTGTGGTCTTGCGTTGTCGTAGTGAAACACAACACGTCTTCTGTTGGCCAATTTGGACGTTTCTGGTTAATCGCTAGCTTCAAACGGTCCATTTTTTGACAGTAGAGATCTGAATTTAGTGTAAAGGGTGTGTCACATCAAATTGCATCACGGAAAAAACGCTATAGAAATTTAATTTTTAGGAATTATATCTTCAGCTTTCGCTTATAATCAGATAAGAGTGTATAGATCACGTTGGCCATGCTTCACTGTCAATTTTTCGTAAATTTGGAAAAATGTCGTCGAACGAAAAAGAGCGTCGTGAATTAATCCTGTGCACTCATTTCGAGAATCCGGAGTTGTCACATCGGGACATCGGTAAGAATCTGGGAATCGTCCAATCCACGGTCAGCAGAGTACTAAACCGATACTTCGAGAACCTAACCATCGACCGGAAGGTGAAGAACGGCAAAAATGGATGCTCCGTCAGTGAAAAAGATCACAAGCGCGTAGTTAAGCAGTTTAGACGTGAGCCGAGAAGTTCGGTCCGGGATGTCGCCAATAAGCTGAATTTGTCAAGTTCATTCGTCCAGCGGACCAAGCAGCGGGAGGGCCTGCGTACATACAAGGTTCAGAAGGCTCCTAACCGCGACGAAAGGCAAAACATGGTGGGGAAGACGCGAGCTCGGAAGCTGTACACCGAAATGCTGACGAAGCCGCATTGCCAGGTAATGGACGACGAAACCTACGTCAAAGCGGACTTTCGTCAGCTGCCGGGCCTGTTGTTTTTCTCCGCAGAGGACAAATTCAGCGTTCCGGAGGAGATTCGCAAGCAGAAACTATCCAAGTTTGCCAAAAAGTACATGGTGTGGCAAGCGATCTGCTCTTGCGGAAAGCGGAGCGCCCCCTTCGTGATGACCGGCACGGTAAACGGGCAGGTTTACCTTAAGGAGTGCCTACAGAAGCGCTTACTACCACTATTGAAGCAGCACGAGGGCCCGACCATCTTCTGGCCGGATCTCGCTTCGTGCCATTATTCAAAGGACGTGTTGGAGTGGTACGAAGCCAACGGGGTCACCTTCGTGCCAAAGGAAATGAACCCGCCCAACGCGCCGGAGCTTCGCCCAATAGAGAAATATTGGGCGATTATGAAGCAGGCCCTCCGGAAGAACCCAAAAGTTGTCAAATCGGAGGCGGACTTCAAGAGAAAATGGATTTCTGTTCAAAAAAAACTACAACCTGACGTTGTACAGAACCTTATGGACGGGGTAAAGAGGAAGGTGCGAGCATACGGGCTTGGGCTCGAAGTATGAATAAAAAGAAAATGCCAAAAGTTGTTTAATAGTTTTTATTTTACTATCTAAAATTTTCAAAAGGATCGGTCTACTGGGCGAATTTCTACAGCGTTTTTTCCGTGATGCAATTTGATGTGACACACCCTTTATTGTATTAAAAAATTGAAAAAATAACAAAAAAATTAAAAAATTATTAAAATCAAAAACAATAAATTGCATGTATTTTACTGTTACAGTATCGGCACCATAAACACCATTGACAATTTCAGCGACCTTGCTTGTGTTTTCGCCTTTATTAAAGAAAAAGTGTAAAATGTACCGAATTTTCTTTGTTGACCTCTGTTGTTAACACCTTGTAACTCAAAACTGATAATATGTGAAATGTAAATGATGTATGATGGATATTACGCGATATATCGAGCCAGCTACCGAGAAAATAATGGATTACTTTTTCCCCAACTCAATATTAACCCCTTAAACGAAAATGATGAGTCCAGCTCGTCATAAACTTTCCTGGATAAACTGACAATGACGAGCAGAGCTGATTGAGGTTCGATGCTTTTTATGAGAGCAGTATCTGTATATCGAGTCTATTGCTTTGATATACTTGTGTAGGGGAGCCGCGGGTAAGACGGACAGTGGGGGTATAATGGACTGGTGGTTGAATTGTATAATTGCATTATGAATTTCAAATTTCTGTTGATGGGAAACCCTTCTACATGCTATTCTATAATATTTAAACCATCCTATGACAATGAATACTGAAAATCGAACATGATTCCGCGTGTGGATGTAACTTTTGCGGCTTCGATATTAAGCATTTTGGTGGTTTAATTGCAAAATTGAATTCGCTGATGATTATATTTCGGTTTGTAAGTTGACAGAGAAGCGATATAAGGTATGTTCGGAAAAGTAAATTCATTCGTAATTCCATAATCACATCCAATGCATGATGGAAAGTGAAGGGAAGAATTAGGACTCTTTTTTATATTGCTTTCTCTTTTTGTTCTATTTCAGTTACTGGAAGCACAAACACTGAGAGAGAGTGAAATTATTCCTCTCGCGAGCGATAAACCTCTACGCTTCGTATATTATGAACCTGTCCATATTCCCCCCCCCCCCACTACATGTCCATTATACCCGCACCGATAAAAATGTTCTACTTTTCGGCTTGTTTCAATTTCAGTAAAAAACATGGAAAAACACATATTTATAAAACATTTGGCCAGTTATTTCGAAAACCAGTATATTGAACTGTAAGAAACTGCTTTTAAATTTTTGAAAACATGAGTTTCCAAATATACAATTGAAGTTTTCCTTAACATGTCCGTCTTACCCCGATCTCCCCTACATGCTTCTAGTTACCGTTAGAACGTAATTTGCATAAATCTATGCAGCCATTATCGCGTAAAGGAATTGAACGACACAATGTGAAGTGTGATAGCGGTTATTTTACTAGTGATATCCGTCTATAGAAGTTATTATATTTTTTTCTGAAGGGAATATAATAAATACCCAGTATTCATCCCATAACTGAACCTGGACTGCCCAATCCCTTTTCTTAAAACTAAGAAAATTAAATCGTCTGCCAGAGTAGTGCTGACTGAAAATAAAGCGTCGTTCAAGGGGTCAATGTTGTAAATAAATGTTGTTTTAAATTTGTCGGATAATACATTCATCTACTAATTTATTGATTTATTTATTTATTCATTTATCCTCCGGGTTCATACATCACTGTTATTTCTTTGTCTTTAACTTGCGATTTTATTGTTTTTTTTTGTCAAAATAATTGAAAATTACACTTGATATTAACCGAATTTTATGTCTATTTATCAATCTTCATCAGTTGTTTCTTTCGTTAACTCTTTGTGGTCGATTGCCTGCTCTTAGCCACCACAGCAAGAAACCACGGCTTACAGAGACAAGGCTAGTTCTTTAGCGAGTAAACATTTTTTTTGATGACGTCATCTGATTCGTCAGTGTAAACAGTCGCCAGTTGTATTTTGTTTTCCGACTTACGCGTAAATGTTCCTGAAATGAAAAATCGAAAATGGTTCAATGCGCTGTGAGCGGGTGTATAAATTATGAAAATGACATTATCGGGCCAAAAAAGAGATTCTTTCGCTTTCCGAAAAATCGAGAATTATGTTCTTTGTGGATAAATGTTTGCGAAGCCAACAGTGATTCGAACGTAGCCAAGGTGAGGGTATGCTCCGATCACTTTTTAGATGAGGACTACCGATTGAAGGACATTCTACTAAACACCGTATGGAGCAAACGAATGATGCGGGAAGATGCGGTCCAAGCCAATTATTGCCTGCGGGAAACAATTTTGTTGCGAAAAACGAAATCACCGTATCCGAACGGAAGGAAATCGTACAGGAGGCTATTTCTGAGTACGACAGGTAAGGGAATTTCAAAATGTTCCTCCTTGTTAATGTTCATCAAAGTAAATCCAGAACACATTGTTTACTTCAATGATTCAGATGACGTCACTAAAAAATGACTGATCCGGAGTAGCTAGACTTGTCTCTGTAAGCCGTGGCAAGAAACCATGCTAATCTTGCATTTTACTGAACCAAGTATCAGTTTATGCTGTTCCTAAACGAAGCATGATGTCTAGTGAACCTGTTCACGAATCAATACGGTGCTCCTATGAGTGATAGATAACGGTACTCAGTGTAAAACAAAGTAGTCACCTGCACAAGACAACGCACAGTACGTTGAATGCATAGAAATATGGGACAAAAATCATAACAGCAGAATTTAGCCATTGTAACACTTTGGTGTTATTGAGAAAGATTGTTCCTAAGTAACAGAACTATTGTTTACATAATTGTCTCATGTTGCGATTTGAATAATCGCATAAGTGTCTCAAGCGAATAAATCTTTGTTCATCTAAAGTGAAAAGTTCTGATCATTTCGGATACGCAGAAATCATTATTTGAGTAACTACTGGTTTAAACTATGTTGAAGAAATTGTTTTTAAAGAGCAGAATATTTGTTTCCATAAGTGTCTTATGTTATCTGAATAATCTCATGTAAAAAAGTCTTTGTTTGTTAAAAGTGAAAAGTGTTGATCATTTCGGACACATTCTTCTTCTTCTTCAATGGCACTAACGTTCCTAGAGGAACTTCGCCGTCTCAACGTAGTATTACTTGCGTAATTTTTATTAGTACTTAGTTGAGATTTCTATGCCAAATAACACGCCTTGAATGCATTCTGAGTGGCAAGCTCTAGAATACGCGTGATCACAGTGCAAGTCGGAGGAAATTTCTTTGACGAAAAATTCCCCCGACCAGAACGGGAATCGAACCCGAACACCCGGCATGTTAGTTATCGACGCTAACCACTCGGCCAAGGGAGCACTTCGGACACATTAAACACATTAAATACAAATTTATTGCATCAATAGCAAAAGTGTCTCATATTCAACGGAAGTATAATCTATATAGAGATTCTGATCTATCGTCCAAATTTTCAAATACAGCTAGGATGAAGAGAAAATCGAACATGTCACTTACACCCCTTTCCTTTTTAGCCCCTCATACACACTTGTAGCGTGATACAGTGAAATTTAGAAAAAAAATACCCATAAGAAACCTTCTATCTCCCTCTATTCCGCACGGCAAATGAGATGGCCTCAGTCACAGTATTCCCGAAGCCGAATGACGTTATTATTAAATAATAATTATAGTTATTAAATGATTTAATGTCGCAGCCTCATATGAGGGGCTTAAAATGAAAGGGGTGTAACATCATCGATTTCTCTACATCGACTCTCTCTCTCTTTTGGTCATAACTTAGCTGCAAACACATTCCCAGCTGTATTTGACAATGTGGAAAATAGGTTAGAACCTCATCTATCGGATTCTAAACCAAACTCAAATTGGAACGTTTTTCCAGTTGAGTTATTAACTAATGAGAAAGTTGATGAATCGATCGAGTCACTTACTCCACTTTCCTTTTGAGCCCCTTATATATTATCGCCTCGAGTATCAAATAGGCGCTAAAAAGTGAGGTGGATTCCAGGATAAAGCGAGAAAATGTTACCTCACGTCACTCGCGGCGCAGAACAAATCGGATTGTCGCAAAAGCGTAATTTCGATCAATAGTTAATCTCACACAACATCGAGTGCTTCAATAAGGTCTCTGTAAACATCGATTGTGATAATTTTGATCATTAATATTACCGTTTCACATCGACGCTACTCATAACAATCGTGCATTTTATTAATGTGCGATAATTCGTTCCCACTCACCCGCTTATTCATGCTTAAATACATTTAGAAGGCAGAGTTCAAGAGTATGGAGTTTTTATTCAGCGTAAGAACTACAACAACATTCTCCACTATGGCACTGTTCAACTGCATATCTCATGAGGTTCAACTTTCCTATTTACAACATACCATACATCAGAACGTTTGAGCTTTTGATAATCGCACATAATTTGTTTTCAGGTCGCGTTATCATCGCTCTATTCTGGAGGCCTCACCTAGAAATTATGCGATCGTTGACTCGCGCACCCAACTATCATCTGTGAGCCAACAGCACGAAAGTACGAGACTTAGATCTAGCGTAACCACACACGGGTTGCACGCAACAAAAAGTGAAAACCAGCGTATCATTACAACAGGTGGCTCATCACAATGACCGATAACAACTGTCACATAACCGCACGTACCGCGCCGCTGTATTCACCGCAATGTTTCGATCAAAAATGGCACATCCTAGAATCGGAATGACGTTCGTAGGGAAGACACGTGCCGCAACCGTAAACATCCAGCCAAGTTCGCGAGACTGCACGGCAAAGACTGGCAGTCGGGAAGCAGAGATGCACGCCAACCCCTGGGACGCAGGGTTGGATGTTAGCTGAAGTTTATACACGTTCTAAACTTTTATAGCTGATACAACCGCATGTGGCGAAAATCGCTAGCCCCTACAGGTTGATCCCGGTGAAAACGTTCTACAAATAGATGAGATAGTTTTTTTTGTCTCCCCTCGCCGTACGATTGTGCGGGTTTGTGTGTTATCCACTTTATTGACTACTCTGATGTGCATGAAAACATTTACTATCAATCACTTGACACTATCGCAAATCTCGAACACCCGGCAGCGCTACCGGGTTGTAAAATAGCGAAGGGGGGACACAGAACATGATCATCCGGGTCGTGAAAACGTGAATCGTCACCCAAAAAGTTTACCTAGAGCGTGCTAACAGTGCTAGCATTGATTTTTGAGGGGTTTCGTTAATAAATTATAGCCTATAAGTGAGATATAGAAGGGTATGTAGACTTCCAGCGAAGTGATAACATAACGAATGATGAAGGCGAAAAAACACAGGAACTCCGTTGAATGTCAAGATTGAGCTATTTTCTCTTAGTGATAATTTATTCGTTATAAAAAATGCCTTCGCAGAGATTTAAACGTACCTAGTAACAGTAGAACACGAACCTAATCAGAACGAAGTAACGAACGACATTAAAGGTAGAAGTTCTGTCCATAAGGGGCTGTCCATATACCACGTGAACTTTTAGGGGTGTAGGGGTTACGGAAATGTCCACGCTTGTCCACGGTGAGGGGGGAGGCGGTATAGACAATATCCACGTGGACACGTTGAATGAATATTTTGAAAAAAAATATTCACATCTGTGTTCTATATATGGAAATATATAAATATATTTATATACAAATAAATATATTTCAAATTATAAATAAATATATTTTAAATTATAAATATATTTCCTATATATGGAATTATATGGAAATTTCTGCATTCCGCATTTTCAATAAATTCATTCGTATTTATCGACAAAAGTGATTGAGCTGTCTGATAGTGCTGAACATCTATATTTTTCATATAGTTGAACTTCTTTGCTGTAATGTGTATTCTGAGAATGTATTTTAGAGTGTATCTTTGTGGCAAGCGGATTGAGCCATAATCAGCTATCCCCAAAGCTGGTCTTCACCCGGAGAAAGTCATCTTTGTATCTGGTGAGATTCGAACGGAATTCTGCATTATGCATTATAAATTCCAGCAAGTTCAAGATCATTGGTAGATTTTTGTAGTGCAGATTGATGATTAGACGAGGATAGATTTTTTTAGAGTGTTTAGAGAGTTTTAGTTAAGTGAACAGCATCAACTAGATTATTTTGAGCGTTTATAAGAATTTCTATTTGAATTTGATTGTTCTATTCAGGCGCGAAACATTAAAAAAAACAAAACCGCCAGTGTTTCATAACTATAGAACCAGATGGAAAAATCAGGAGTAGAACGAAGTATTTCGGAATCATTTGTTGCTGTTTTTGTGTCAAAAACACCGCGATTAATGGGTAATTGGGCACCAGTTAACGAAGTCCGGACGGTCTTCAGGGACTAGGGACTTCCCAGATCAAAACCCATTCGAGAACTTGTTTTCGAGATCTTATGAAGGGTGGATGTAACTAAAAAGCAGTATCATTATTTGAACGGACATTGAACTAAAAATGAGTTACGGATTATAAACTGATTGTAATTCATGCAAACTCGATTTAAATGTTGGAAAGGAGTGACAGTTTTCCATCTGGTTGTTTATTTATGAATCGCCGGAATTTTTTGTTTTTTTTTTTGAATTTTTAGCGCCTGAACAAAACAATAAAGTTCAAATGGCCTGTCTTACAAATGTTATTATATCCTACACTATATACTCCATTTCAGTCGAGAGCTTAAAGTACAATCCAGCTTACAAACTGAAACAGCTCAACCGGCTTACGTTGATTTATGACAGAAAATGTCCGAGATTAGATTCACTAGTGATGTTTATAACTAAACAGTGATACAAATAACTTCACGGGCAATGTTAGGCAATAAACCAAAAATTGATTACAAACCGTTATTACTAATGAAGCTATCATTTTTATCAAGTAAAAACAGAGAACAGAAAATAAAAACGAATTTAAAATAAAATTTTATACGCAGCACAATTTTTTCCCCGAATTTCGATTCCAAGAAGAGAAGAAATGTCCACGTGGACAACAGAGGGAGAGGTATAGAAAATGTCCACGCTTGTCCACGGAGGGGGAGGGGGGTGTCTAAAATCACGCTTTTTCTGTCCACGTGGTATGTGGACAGCCCCTAAGGTAATGGGACTTATTTCCCACAGGTCTTCTTACCACTAATCCAACGGGGCCCATTCTGTCGCTCAGTTACCGAAAGGAATCTTCGTGTGCAGCTGTTATGCGCCCTAGAGGAACGATAGAGCCAGTTGTCATCGGTGGGTTCTTCAACACCTGGGCATTGAATCGGGGAAGCAGTCTTACCAACGCGAGGGAGTTTAATTTGCTGGAAGTTCAAGCAAAACTGAATCAACTAATCAAGTACGATTCCACCAACACCTTTCCGCAGAAATCGAACTTCTGTGTCAATAGTTTGATCTATTGCAGTATACTCCAGTTTACAATTTATGAACCGCGTGTTTCTTTTGTAACAAAGTGTAATGGTGAATGATTTTGATTGTTTTGATGTTGATATATTCCTCCTGTTCAATCATCGATAATTCCCAGGCTTTAACCTCTCCAGAGATGGTGGAGTATCTGTTATTGTCACCTTTTGTTGTTACAGTGACTCAAACTCAAATTCGTACCCCACCATGCATATCTCTTTTCACTACTTTTGAATGTCGAAAACAGGTTTTCGAAACATTCTATTTAGGTAGAGGTATATAGGGAAAAAGGGGGGAATCTGGACCACCTATGCAAATCGCCTAATATTTCCAAACTAATACGGTGTAAATAAAAAATGTCACATTGTATACTAAGCTACACTTGTTTTCTCTCAATCAATAATGTTTAATCATTATATCAAGCTTTAAACTAGCTAATATATCATAAAATAGAAGAGATGATTTTTGGACATTAAAATTTGATGCGAGGTGATTTGGACCATCTGTGGGGTGATTTGGTCCAGTGTGCGTTTCATCGAAAAAAACAAACTTATGTTTATGAAAAGTATTTTGGAATAATTCGAGCATTTCCAAACACGTTCGATGCTTGGTCAAAGAAAATCTGTTCTTGATAGCCTGTGTTGCTCTTTCAAGCTCCTCCTTCTTCCAACGTTGTCTGCCCATTCTCTTTTTGTAATTCAGCGGCATCTGGAATCAATTAGACCAAAGAAAAACCTCAAATCTGTAGGACCAATTCACCCCACAGAAACGTGTTCATGTTACCCCACACAACATGCAAAAATTAAAATGCAATTAATTTCATTTATTGTTATCAAACTTACAGTTTCGCTGCATCAAATTGTTCCTCCTCGAACAGAACTTTACTGCACAATACACGAAAATTTTGTTTAATCAGCGGGAAAAACCTTAAAACCACGATCGGAAAACTCACATTTTATGACAATCAAAGTGCTTGCTGCGTTCATGCTACCATTTCCTTCCACCTGTCGGATTTTACCAAAGTTTTTTTACGTTAGTTACATACGGTTCAACAATAAAAGAAGATGACATTATAAAAAATCCAAGTTGGAGCCGTACTTTTTGAGATAATGGGGTGGTCCAAATCACCCCATATGTCCAACTCACCCTGTGTTACCCTACTTCAGCTTAGATCTTTAGCTTTTGGAATATTTTACGAACATTGTTTTATCTTGATGTTTATCTTGATGTGAATAGTACAAAAAAAATCTGGGTTTTTTTTAAATACTTTTTTTCTGTTTTTTTGTCAAAGATTTTGTGGACTAACACAATATTTTGCTAACCAACTTAATAGCAATCAATAGCAAATTTCAACACAGAGATATTTTTATTGAATGAAAAACTTCCCCTTGCGTATGTATACATGTGAGTATCATCTAAATAGAATGTTTCGAACATTTGTCGACTTTCAAAAGTTATGAAAAAAGATCTGCTTGGTGGGCAATAAAAAGAATATCACTTCACCTCTGAGCACTGTTTCGTTTCACGTTCACGTTTCACGATTCACGTTCATTTTTTTTTCACACTGAAGCGAAGTTATCAATTCGTCAAATGAAAATGAAGGTGTCCTAATACAGAATGAAAATTACGTATGAGTTCGAACTAAATTCACAGAAAGTAATGAAAAAAATTGGAAAATGGAAGGATGTGCAGAATGTCAGCAGGCATAATCAGTTGCTGGTGCTGGTTATGAGACTAATATGCCTCTTTCAATTCCACTTTTTTCAGAAAGACAGTCCGGGAAAATCCAGTGTGGAGAAATGAAATCGAATGAAACATTCTACTGTCGTCCTTTTACATGTGAAACTGAAACTTACATATAGCCCATCCAAACGATCATGAATTCGAGCAGTTTCAATCTTCAAGAGAAAGCGTTTGCTTTCAAATTCAAAGGAAACGACAGCAGAAAAAAATTGAAGAATCGATGTTTCAGTATCTCTACTCACAATCTCACAATCGAAAATGATTCTGGCTAAAGAGAAAAGGAGAAGTCTTCTTGTTTCGAAACTGTCAAGCCCTAAGATAATTTTTTTTGTTGTGTTTTGTTTTGGAGTAAAAATTTGGGGAACATATACAAAAACAAAGTGAAAATTTTTGGGTACAAAGTGAAAACGAAAAATCTGCCGCATCGCGAAAACTGTCCAATTTCAAACGCTCATTAGTCATTATCTGATGGATTTTCGAGATATTTGCGTCAATTTCATAAAATGGAGAAAATTATATTCTTAAGAAACTAACCATCTAACAATTGCAAAATGTGTAGCATTATCTACACGAAAATCTCGCGTTCTGATTGGTCAATTGGCACAAGGCATCTGTGCTCACCCAGTTGCTCATTCAATACGAATACGGGACTTTGCAATGAATTTTGCGTTTGGTTTGATTTCCTGCTGCGGCAAATCCCACATTTTGTTTGGACCAATTTGCTCTCCCCCAGTTCTCATCTCATTCCCCTTCGGCATCTTTTATCGTGCACCATTCAACGACTAATCACCGTCCTTCAGCCATCATCGCTCGATTGTACCACTGGTAGAGTGAACAAAGAATGCTCAACAATCAAAGTAAATGCTCCTTTTCAGAATCAATTTGCAATAATAGCTGCTGCAATAAATCCTACGTC
Source organism: Toxorhynchites rutilus septentrionalis (assembly GCF_029784135.1). NCBI lineage: Eukaryota > Metazoa > Arthropoda > Insecta > Diptera > Culicidae > Toxorhynchites > Toxorhynchites rutilus. The sequence goes on along the minus strand of NC_073744.1, from coordinate 76,508,607 downwards.
ATATAATGTTGTTTTTCGGACACACCCCCCTTTAACTTTTCAAATCCACGGAACTCCACTGTAAAGCTTCAAATCCACGGAATGTCTCCGGTACTATTGCGCATGATGTTTGACGACTCGGAAATCGCCCAAAAATCTGCTGTTCTCGTACAGAACAGGATCAAAGCTATCACCACCGGAGTTTTTTCAATGCATGGATCGTCCGAGAAATACGTTAAATAAATAGATTTAAGTATTTTGGTGTCTCAAAGTGCAAATCACATACAAAGTGTTTTTATTTATTTATATCTTAAAACAGTGATAATGATTTGGTGATAATCGTAGCTGTGACAGGTGTCCTAATTTTCAACTCCGACCAGATGGTATCCCTGTTCTTGAAGCACTGTACAAAACTGATTGGGCTGATTCGAACGACGCTGGAGGGATTAAACTCGTTCATATAAATACCAGGCGAGGCATAAATGAAATGTGACAAGCTACAGTGTGGCCAGAATACTTGACGAAAAAGTCGCCAAATTTTTTCCAAAACACAGAACCAACAAGAAATCCTCTAATTCGGGATAGGACTTGCAATCAGTGATTGCTGGCACCAACATCCGACGATCTTGAAAACAACAGTTCGTACGGGGCTGGATCCTCTCCGTTACCACAAAAGTAAAGTAAGTAATTAGGACATGTGACATTGCTATGCCGCGCCGCATGAGTACCACATGGAATTTTCGAAAGTGTCACAACAATTTTTGTTGAGTACTGTGACCGCCGCTGAAAAACTCTGAGTATGAAATCTGTGTTCCAGTGGTCGAGTGATTAGCGTCACACCTAACATGCCGGGGGTTCAGGTTCGATTCCCGTTCTGGTCGGGGGAATTTTTCGTTAAACAAATTTCCTCCGACTTGCACTGTGGTCACGCGTATTTTAGAGCTTGCCACTCAGAATGCATTTAATGCGTGTTATTTGGCATAGATATCTCAACTAAGTACTAATAAAAATGACGCAAGTAATTCTACGTTGAGTCGGTGAAGTTCCTCTACACCCAAACTAGCGTTGGCAGAAAACATTTCATCTTTGGCAGAAATGATGCCATTCCGTGTGCTAGAGAGTCAAATGCGCAAATAATGAGCTATGATGCTTCGGCAGTTGTCCAGCAAATACGTGATAATATTGCACCTGATTATATAATGAAGTTGGAAAGTGTTTTCTAAGAGTAAAAAAGGAGCGCATGAAGAAGAACAATATCTATCTCGGTCTGGGTCGTGTATGTGGCGAAGCATGCGGAAAGCTTATTTGTCTTTTGTTTCGCTCGCTCGTATTAATGTTATATTGCTGTACCATATATATTATACAAATGCTTACCAGTATTTGTGAGTAATGACATTTTCTGTTATGTTATGTCTCATTTAATGTCATAAATCGGGATAACAAAACATGAGCTAAAAATCAATTTTGGGTGTAGGAACGTTAGAGGAAGAGGAATCTGAGAAGAAGAATAGTATGAAATATGAAATCCGAATATAAAACTTGACAAATGAAAACATTATCTTGATTTTGGTGTCCGAAACTCGAAAGTTAGTATAGGGAATTTGGACCAGAAATCCGAAACTAAATTTGTGGAATATTAAATCTTAATTCTGCATATTTCATTTAGAATTTGAGCTATTAGATATAATTTCGAATACAAAATATCCCAGGACTTCAATTAAAATATGTAATATGATGTCTCGCGTTTGAATATATATAATCTGAATCAGGAATCCGTACCATGGAAGTGAAGATTTGAAATGTCAATATAGATTTTAATTTAAAATGTCGAATCTGAATTATAAATCATTATCGGGAATTTAAAATCTGGTTCTGGAACCTAAAATCCGATATTGAATCTAAAATCGCAGTTTATTTTCTGGAACCTTATCTCTTGAATCTAAGTAAGCAATTTGAATCAGAGATTTGTAATAAAAATATGATGTGTGGTCTTAGATGTAATATATGAATCTTAATTTGGACCTGGCGTGTGTTTCTGAAATGCAGAACCTAGTTTTTGGCTTTGGATTTGTCATTTTGATTCTAAAATATGATAATGAATATGCAATGTTAATGTAGAATTCATACCAAGAAAGTGAAATCTGAGATCTACAATACGAGCTCATTGTTTATATCTCAAGTTATCTTAAGACTCAAGACTCTTAAGTTGAGAATAAGAATTCTGCATCTGAGATCTGCGATTTAAGATTGGAATGTAGCGTCTGAAATCCATCTAATATTGAAAAAAAAAATCTGAAACGTGTTACATCTGAATCTGAATGGATCAATATAAATTCTACAATTTGCGGTTTGGAATGTAAGAACCGGATTAAATATCTGAATAAGAAATATGAATATGAAATCTGAATCCGGAATCTGAATTTGAAATCAGGAATCCTGAAAACGAACTTAAGTCAAATGATGCAACGGCCATATATTTTCCGCTTTTGGGTTTGGGTACACCAAATCCAGCTTTATGTTCAATTTATATTCGCGAATTTTGGCAACACTGATGGATTTGTCCAAAAAAACTTTTTCCGAACATTTATCTCCGCTTCAGTTTATTCAATTTAATAGCAGCTTCTGTGAGTAGAAAAATTTAAATGTTCTTCCTCAAAATAGCATGAGAAGTGCATAATTTTTTCGAGAAAACCTTACAATATAATTAAAAAAAATAATTCATCCATTAAATGGCATCACGTTACGGAAGTTTTGATAGCGAAAACCAGAACTATGGAACTGAACAGATTATTAGTTGTCATGACTCCATGGCTCCAATGTATAAAAGAAACAAAACTAATGTATTGTAAGTATGTTTGAATGTTTTAACGATCTATAAAATTAATCAAATGTGATCGAGAAAAACTGCAGAAGTTATGACGAAAACAGTAAAGCAACTGCACTCCACTGTTTGTGCGTACTGGGAGCTCCATTCCGTTGCGAAGAAAGTTGACATCGTGAAATACTTTGGGTCTGCTCCAAAAATTTCGTGACGAAATCGGAGTAGGATCTAATAAATATGCTAAGAAAGAACTGAAAAACATGTCAACGAGTATGTTTTCGACAGCAATGGCGAAAGCTCCAGCCAACAGCCGGAAGGTCGCCCGACAGGACGTCGAAATATTTTTGTAACATGGCAAATAAAATGATGTTTTATGTGAATTTTGTCCCCATAAGTTGTAGTTTTTTTTTATCGCGATTTGATTTTTTTTTCATGCAAGCGGTAATGGAGTGTTTTAGTCTCAATATACGGGATGCTAGCTAAATTCACAATGGTTTATACCTTGAGTTTGAAGCAATATAATGCAATCCACGCTTTAATCAATGTCCACGTTGAAGTATACATTCCAAATTATCAACCTCCAAGATGGTATCTGCGTGACCAAAATTAACCCTTCTAACCCAAGCCCAATCAAATTCATCTCCCATCATCATACAGATTGACGCTCACCGATGGAAAACATAACTGGCATAACCGACCCTGACCGATATTGATCGGGTCATTCTAATCCTCCATGTGTACCGCAAGAGGTGCCGGCATTATTATCCACAGCTCGTGTACAATATCATGATCAGCGTTCATCGCACAATAAAATTCACACATCGCCAGCGAATGAATATCACACACGTTTATGCATCTTTCAATGCACACCTAACGCTGGCACAATGGCACACCACTGGCACATTTTAGAAAATTGAATCAAACTAATTGGGTTTATCATAACAGATGGGACCTAATGGGACTGCATTATATTCCCCCGTTGGATCCATAGAAATATTGGAGCGGGTAATAAATATCCAACGGCGCGTACTTTGCGGTAAATTCATACAGGTTTTCGCTAGCCGGCAAAATGATTGGCTCTATAAACGATTGGTGAGCAAAACAAAACAGAAACAAAAATCCAACTCATCTCGATTTATCGTAATTTAAATATTTTTTTTGCAGCCGAGGGTGGCTCTCATGTCTGGGAGGCTAGAGGCGACAGTGCTAATCACACGAATTGTGGAGAAGTTTTCGTCACTGACCATACCATTCGAATATCCAAAGGTTGAGCAAACATAGTTCTCTAGTAACGTAATTGAAGAGGAAGGGAATGAAGGAACAATCAAACGGCCAGTAATGGAGAGTTCTTCGAGAAGAATACTTCTGAATGTTTTATAAGTTCTTCATAAGATCATTTTGTTCACTATTTATCTCACAAATCTCGCTGACGTGCTGCGCTTTTTTTGTTCACCGAACAAATCGACGGGATAACCCTGGAACTAATGGAATCCACTGGGATTACCACTAGCGCAAACTGTAAGCAACCGAATTGAAAAAGTACGAGAAACAGTAGTTTTGAGTGTGTAAATGTCCATAATGTTTTTGTACACAGTGCGAACTAGCACATGAGTCGAATGTTAGCATACACCCGAGTTACTAAAAGGCTTTTTTGATGTAAGACTACTTATAAAATAACCATTTCGCATAGATGTTTGCATCAAAAGTTTGGGAATATATTTTAAAAAAATTTAATAATTAAAAAAAAATGGAAGGTTGGGTCCTAGAGACGACCGCATATATAACATAGGATTACATGAGACTATTATAGCTTTAACAGTTATCGTGGTGGTCTCATCACGCCCACAGGCGATTATATGTTTGTTCCGTCCGCGTTGACGACATTGAACTTCGTTTTCCGAGTTTGGGGAGCGACAGAGACAATAAAGAATTTCAGGTGTAATGAACACACTTTTAAAATTAAATATATTGCACACAGGGGGCTTCATTTTTTTAATGTCATGTAGACTTTGGACTAGAAGGCGCTATGTATTTTTTAATATTTTTTCTTCAAATCTGAGTTGTTTTCAAATAACATATCCAAAAATCAGAGTAAAAGGCCTTTTTGGAAAAAAAAAGTGGAAAACATTGATTTTTGGACCACCCTCAAATAGATTTGTTTTTTTCATGAAAAATTTAAAAATTGTCGGTATTTTGCGATAAGGAACAAAACTAGGCACTATATCGGATTGGTAGTGAACAGCAGAATCACACCAAATAAGTTGGAAACGGCCAGAAATGAACGTACGGTTATGTGAATTTAAGAGTGTGTATGACATTATTTGTCAAAGTAAAAAGTTACTGGAGGGTTCCGTTAAGCTATCTGTTGCATGCTGATTTTGGAAATGTTTGGAGAATTACATCATTAAACTATTAGATTATGATTTGGTGGCCCTGAAAAGGGCCGCTTTTTTTGGTTGTTGGTTATTGTTTGATCACTCCTCTAGTGTTTACAACCGATTGATGATGACAGAAAGATGGTGATTAGTCGTTGGATGGTGCGTGTCGCGATAGAAGATGCCGAAGTGGAATGAAATATGATGAAAGCCGCCCTGGACGAGATAGCTCCTGTGTTCTGTATGGATGAAATGGTACACCAGAAAAATACCTCACCAATGTAATATAAGACAATTATCGTTATCGAACAAAATTATCAATTTTTGTCAACAGAAAAAACATTGATATTTATTATAGAGAAAACATATTTGAAATCAAAAATGTAATTTGTTTTATAATTTTACTTTCTGATTTTCTTCCATTTTCGCTTCAAACCCAACGGAACACGATGCTATATGCCGCAATGCGAATTTCAGTAGGACTAACAACACTTAATACGATACGCTGCCGTGTACAATTTTACACTTACACTTGTGCTAAATGTTTCACAATGCATGGTCGGTCATTGATATGAAATTTCACGAAGATTTTATTTGCTAGAATTTATCGTATCACTCACTTTCTTCTTCTTCTTCAATGGCACTAACGTGCCTAGAGGAACTTCGCCGTCTCAACGTAGTATTACTTGCGTCATTTTTATTAGTACTTAGTTGAGATTTCTATGCCAAATAACACGCCTTGAATGCATTCTGAGTGGCAAGCTCTAGAATACGCGTGATCACAGTGCAAGTCGGAGGAAATTTCTTTGACGAAAAATTCCCCCGACCAGAACGGGAATCGAACCCGAACACCCGGAATGTTAGTTATGACGCTAACCACTCGGCCAAGGGAGCACAATCACTCACCTTACTTGCAATATAAAAATGCCCCGACCTCCATATATTTGCCATAATGCCGATTTCCCTCAGGCACCTTGATTATGAAAGCTCTGTAAGGGAACACATTTCGGTGGGAACAGAAGTTCTCCCTACTTTCATGTATTTACAATGCCGATTTCTCCAGGCACCTTGGTTTTAATGTCTGTAGTATCATAAAATATATAAATTTATTCATTTTCACTGCAACGAATTGTTGTGGAGTGCCCAAAATGTTTGGTGCAAAACTCTCGTAAATCTATCAGAAAATGATTGAGCAATAATTGTGAGTACAAGAGGAAGCTTGTGTCTTCAATTTCGACCAATCAGAACGAGGTATTTCCGTTAGGAGATTTTTCGATTGTTTGATAGTTAGTTTCATATAGTATGTAATCTTATTCATTGTGATGAATTGTTATGGAGTGCCGAAATCGATTGACGCAAAAATCTTATCAATCCATAATGGAATGACTGAGCAACAAACGTTTGAAATTGGACATTTTTCACGATGCGATCGATTTTCGTTTTTCAATTTGTACCCCCAATATGTTCCCGAAAGACGTAATCCTACGTCAAAAAATTGGGTGAAGTGAAGGTGTCTTCCAGTGGAAAAGGCTGTATTCTTCGGTGGAAAACTGATGGGGAAATATTGATTTGTTCCGCAGCGGTTGCAGTCGCTGCCTTCAGGTCGCTGAGGAGTTTGTTGTTATGCGTCGTGCACAAATTACGTAACACTAAAAATGCGATTTTTAGAAAGCGCTGCGTCATGGAGCATTTGTAGTAACGCGTATTGGATAAAGGTTCAATTGATGAATATTATAATAAATCTAAAATATCTATTACGGGTTCTCGTGTGGTCCTCCATCTACATTATTCATGATTACTGGCTTGATTATTTCTTCAAACTGAATAACCTCGAATTCAGGCAGCTCGCTCACCCTTTTAAAATCGAGCCCATGAGAAAATGCGTTCAAAGAACTGCAACGTACATTGGACCACTTTATCAACCTGCTTCAGCATGACTAAGGTGTCCTAGCGATAACAGACGGAATAAGCTTTTGTTTAGCAGCCATGACGAAATCAAAATCTGTTTTTTGGTCAGATTTTTTTTTTATCTTAGCTTTTTCTCAAAAAATCTGTATTGAAATCTGCATTAGGTTTATAAGTCCAATTTTTAAGCATAATTTGAGTTTAGTATCATTGATTGGCATAGAAATTATTGATTGCCAGGAAATACATGGCTTTATTGAGGTGCGATGGAAATTTATTACCAAGGGATGCTTGTTCACATTGGGCAACGTTCATTCATTCAACGTTATTTAATCTAGGTACTCACAAAAATATAAAGGTAGTAATGAATTAAAAGGTAGCCTAATAAGATTACTCAAGAAAGTAAGATAAAGTGTTCTGGTGTCCGAATCAATCTTATTCTTATATTTCAGTTTGTTTTGTTCAATTTAACAATCAATAGCAAAACGTAGTTCGAAAAACAGTGAAATAGGATTTCGGTCGTAGTTGTATCTCTCTATGTTATGTTTAACCATTTTACGCCCAAGGTAAATATTTTTCCCTTCTACAAAAATCGTTATCGATTGTTCAATTATTATTAAATCGATTTTTTTTTACTGAATGTCAAAATAAAACGTATGCCCAAGGCAGCAAATGTGTTTCTGAACGAATAAAAAAAGAACCGTCAAACATAGTCCGGTCTGACTTAACACCGACCACATAATAAATGTGTTATGTGCGATGTCCAGTTGTGCTTCACGAGTGAACGAAATTGTTTCGTAGAATTCCATAATTAACTATTTATTTTACATTTCTGATAATTTTTATCATGTTTTTTGTATTACAAAGCAATAAATCAAATACCGATATAATAAACCTAACTCTTCGTTTATTTACTTTTATGGTCCATAGGGAAAAATATTTGCCATGAAATTATAGGAAATCTATACACCCTGCTTTGTTTTTCTGGTGATATTATCTTACTTTACACCCACAATAGCTAAAATATTGTGTTGTATTGGTATATTTATTCTTGGATAATTTATGGTCCTGAAAGGGGTAACAACGGATTCCAGTGAGAGCGGCCGAATTAAACATTTTCAAAGGTTCGAGCTTCTATATTTCCTGGATTGATTTAATACCTTCTTTTCGCTTTGAGCGGTGCATTTTTGAATCATTTGAAAAATAAACTTCCAAAGGAAATGAATTTTCACGACAGTATGTAATCTTTATCTACAGATTCTTGGTTTAAAAAAGTCGGTGCTTGCTTACTGGCTACTGTTAAAACCATTAAGGGGGGACCCCGGTCTAAAAGGTCGGAAAAATCGAATTTTTGTTTTTTTTTGCATTTTTGGGCTTATGCCCTCAGAAATGTTGCCCTTAAAGGATTTTTCGATATTTGATTTCGTTGGAAAATTACAGCTAAAGGTATCAGGTCACCGTAAGTGATATAGTACGATTTTTTGAACGCGTTTTTCTCGGACCCACAATTTGTCAGCTGGTGGTATCGATATCTCAGGATCTACTCGACCTATTTGGCTGAAATTTTTTATCAGCATGTAAAAATGAATTATCTAAAGCGTAACATAACCGTTATTTTGACATCTCATTTTTTCGATTATTTATGAGCTTCCAAACAGCAATTTTTAATGATAACTCATTTTTTACAATAATGGCTGCCATTTTGTCAATTTTTCGAATATTCAAAAATCCCTATGTAAGGTTTCGAAATGTTCATTGGAATCCATCCAGAACCGATACTATCAGAAAGATACCGATTTTCAAACAGCATCTACACATCCAGTTGTCAACAGCGTAATAATAATTATTCGTGCACTCAAAAAATGTGAAATATATCTTCAAACATACTTTAAACAATAACCAAAATACCCGAACACCTCATTTCAATCTTAGCATCCGAACAAAAATCACGAAAAACATTATTTTCGACCTTCCAGACAGGGGTCTCCCTTAAAACACCTGCTTTATCATCTTGGCTCAGGAAACACACCTCATTCAGTCCCAGAATCGAAACTAGCTGCCCAAGCATATAGGGGCCCGTGACTTTGTTTAGGAATAAAAATGGAATTTTGTTACGTAACGATCACGGCCACCCTCCTCTCCCCTATGTCACATTAAGTAACACAACCTCGACCTCCCTCGACTGATAGAGAATAATATGGATAGCGCTATCAGACTGTAGATTTACATATTAGACTAGCTGACCCGGCAAACTTCGTCCCACCCAAAATTTATTTTTCGTTATCACATCCACGTTTTCCTACTAATCGCACGTTCATGGGTCCAATCGCAGAGCTGTTCATTGATTGATCTTCTAATCTACCCTTTAAAATTATTTTTTACTATAACATTTCAGTACTTCTACCAAAACTCGACATTATAATATCAGGTTATTTTCAGACACAATTTTCGTGCAAGATTTTTCATCCACTTGCAAATAACATGTTTCTCCGATACATGGAATAAATGTTTGATACAGAAAATATGATAGAATGAAGACAGCCCTAAATCGGACAATTCCTTTCTCGAGTTTGCTCTTATCAACACATTCGACGATCCATTTTTATTATTCATATAGATATAAGACGATATAGGAAAGCGTTTTATCACATTGAAATCCATTTCCACTTTCGAACGAAGATCAATCTCGTTACCGCAAACATCAAATGGACTAACAACGCTTGTCAATATGTAATTGTAGAACACATGCGCATTGAATTTTTCTAATTTTCCCATTTTCCTTCAGAGTTTACGAAAAATTTCAATTGTCATGTTTGGTTGGAATATGTTTGGGTGAAATATGTGCATTATTTTTATGGGACCTCCTTTCCTTTCCAGAGGAGGAAGGGATGTCATACCATCATAGAAACATTTCTCGTACCCAAAAACCCTCACAGCCTAAATTTGGCTGCATTTTCTTGATTAGTTCTCGAGTTATGCAGAGGTTTGTGTTTCCTTAGAGAGGGGGTAGATGTGTCGAACCACCATAGAAACGTTTCGTGCCCCCTAAAACCTCCACATGCCAAATATGGCTCAATTTACTTAATTAATTCTCGAGTTATGCAGAAATTTGTGTTTCATTGGTATGGCAGCCACCCCCCTATGAGAGGGGGAGGAGTATCTAGCCACCATAAAATCATTTATTGCACCTTAAACCCTCCATATACCAAATTTGGTTCTATTTGCTTGATTAATTCTCGAGTAATACTGAAATTTATGTTTGATTTGTATGGCAGCAAATGACTTTACAACGAAATACTTAGCTTAACTGAGGCAATTTACGATAAATGAATAATTCCAGTAAACAATAAAGTGCCTGCTGTGGACTCTCTCAGTTTGAAGGAGCCTAATTTTAAATATATTTTTGATTCTATAGTATTTTTACAATTGCGGTTATTCAACGCTTAATAGGATGGGGAAACGATTACAATAAAAAGAGATCTTTGATTGCACGAAAAATTACTCTCTCGTATTTATTTATGATTATTTTATGAAATAATGACCACACAACAAATCGGAATGCTATTTTGAAAACATGAAAATGGTCTACAAGGACCAATTATTGCTTTGACGAGAAGTAACATTTAAATTTAAATCAAGATCCAAACGGGGGTCTCCGTAGCCACATTGGTTGCGCGTTCGCTTAGTAAGCGATCGATCGTGAGTTCAAAACTCAGGGCCCTCATTGACCATCTATGTGTTGTTACAGAATAGCTACGTCCACGCAACAATCATCAGCGATGGAGATCGATCCACGGTCGAAATAAGATCGATTCATCCATACAACTGCTCTGCTCTGCCAGACACATCGGGCTACTGTTCTATAAATAACTCAACAATGATCAATCAACTGTTTCCGCTGTCCGGTGGTCCAACTGGATAATGGAAGAACAGAAAGAATACCCTTACGCCTAAATGGCTACTGTGTGAATGTACCATATGTAATGGTATAGAAGGAATACTGGCGAATGGCAACTGTGTAATGTGCTAATTATAGATATGATAACCACGTGACATGTACACGATTATAATTCGGCTCTGTTACAGCTAAAATGCTAATGAGCCTTAAATAAATAAATGGGATAAAAAAAAAGATCCAAACGAATAATATTAAGCTTATGGATGTTTAACTCAAGGTCCGAACAAAATAAATCAGATAAAGATAAAGCAAAAACATCACATTTTAAGAATTAGCCGGTTGTTCGAAAGGGCCAAGAATAGAAACAAAAAATTCAATTCTCATTTTGCCATTCATTGAATTTAATAATATAAAACACAAAATGTGAAATTCAGTATTGTAATCGATTCGTGCCTGTTTTTTTTGGACACGGGAGAAAGTTACAACCAGCGATGGATAATACTTTGAGTCATCAATGTATAATCTGTTTTGTTCACACCAAATATCTCGAATTTCAAAACAACATGAGAGAAAGCAAAGTTCGACACAACAACTAGAGGATATTTTGTTAGTTGCCATGTCTAGATTTTTTTTATGTTTTTTTTTATTTTTAATTATCATCTGCATTCTAAACTAAATCGTTGAGAACGAGTTTTTCCTTTTTTTTTTAAATTGAATGGTAGGCTCTCCACGCGTAAATAGGAAGGCAATTGTAAGATCAATGTAGTGTAAGGCGTCGTGCACAAATTACGTAACGCTAAAAATCCGGATTTTTGACCCCCCCTTATCGCGTTATCGCGTAATTTGTGCACGACGCCTAACATCAAATTAACATTTACAACTCTCGTTAGATAAATATTGGAGAGCAATTTCAGCAAAGCCAAATAGCAAAATGATACGATGATATGATTCGCCGAAATCCAAACTAGATTGCAATACAGGGAAACTTCGATATAACGTACCCTCGATATAACGTCACTCGATATAACGTACATTTTACCTCGATATAACGTACACATTATCAAAGTCCAAAAAAATAATTTTTTTGAATATTTTTTTTCTGAAAGAACAATAAATTATCTGTATTTTAATAGTAAAGCTTGTCTTGTATCTTTAACCAATCTCGAAATACAACTGTTTTGTGATTCCGGATTCTAAATGAATCAAATTTCAATCAACAGAACGAAGGGAAACATCATGAGAAAAGTTGGCTTCGTCTTCTTATTGAATTTATTCATCAACCTTACTCAAACAACAACACAATGAAGTAATTTAAGCTACGTTTCAGAGTTCTTTATCATGCTTCGATATAACGTACAATTCGATACAACGTCCAATTTTGGAAGTGAAATGTACGTTATATCGAAGTTACCCTGTAGCTCGCAGTTTATTGAATATCTAAGGGATAAATCATCGAATATATACAATGCAAAAATGTAGAAGGTCACTGGACTATGAACGAACAAATCTGCGAATATCGAGGACCTTATTCAAATATTTCATTGGCCTGGCCATACATAGTTGCGTGATTGATCACCGTCATCAATCACACTTTTCCTTATTGCATTCAGGTAACAGCATCTTGTGCCAAAAAAAATCTAAAACACAATCACATCCAATAAATAACCAATTCTGTTCAACAGACCAAACGGCACACACTTCTCAAATGCAACTTATCACAATAAATCATCATCTCTAGTAATCCATAACGTTCACATACATATATTCATTTCCCAACTGCCTTTTACCGAACAAAATATTCAAAACACTGCGATCCTCCAATGTAAATTTCATACGAAACCATCTGTTTCAATTGTGCACTATTATCATCACTATCACTACTATCACGGTTGACAATTCCCGCTGTCGCAAATTCAATTTGTGCTTGTCGAGTTCTAATTTGTCAATTTCTAACAACCGTACGAACCAGCAGCGAACGATAAACGCGGTGGCGTTATACGAGATTAGGCGGAGATCACTGTGTAGCAATAGTTCCTTTCCCTTCTTTCTATCCTTTTGGAAATTTTGACAGCAATAGAGAAGAGAAGTACAAAAACACCGGAGATTGACACCCGAATTAATCCGCGCCCGTTCGCGGTAATGGTCGGCACAAGATTGAACAGCCAGCTGAGCAGCAACGTTCGAGCTGAGTCCGCACCGCGCAGCTCAACTCAGCTCAGCACAGCGCGATTACCCGTACGGAGTTCCAGCCAGATGTGTGACAAAATGTGTGTAGCTTGAGCCACACGCGACGAGTACATACCTACCAGTCGGCCACCACCATCATCAGCATTAGCGCGGGCACATAATCATTGTCACTGACGGCGGGTGACTAGCGTGACCACAACAACTCGTTCGCTAGGGGGAGGGGAACACGCGATCGTTTGAGCTGTTAGGATTTTCAGTGGAGACGCCAAGTCTCTCCTGAAATCGTAGAGCGAAGCAATTTGTTAACGTTTTTTTTATTAACTGCTCCTCAAATCCATAAAAAGTTCACCGTACAACGTTAGTACAGCTGTATGTCTGTCCATGATATAAGCAGGGGCAATTTAGACCCCCTAAGAAAATCGTCTTATATTTCCAAAGCAATAGGTCTGAATGAAAAAAAACATTGTACACTGAGCTACACTTGTTTTTTCTCAATCAATAATGTTTAATCATTATATAAAGCCTCAAATTACCAAATATATCTATATAAATAAAAATGTAAGGCAAAATCTGTTGGTAAGCGGAAAACCCGAAGAAGGGATGGTCCGATTATAGCCTCCTGTATTTTGTTGTATTCGTCTCTTCCCATAGATCAATATAGTGGAGAGAAAAATCGGAAAATTCGGAAAATTGAATACCCACATGTTTGGAAATTACATCATAATAGGCGTTGTTAGTCCATTAGATATTTGCGCTATCGAAATTGATTTTTGTTCGAAAGTGGAAAAGGATTTTCAGACGGAATAACGTATTCCTATATATATTCTATCTATATAAACAAAAATGGAAGGCCAAATGTGTTGGTGTGCCTAAACCCGAGGAAGGAAAGGTCCGATTTCAGCTGTCTTTATTTTGTAATATTCTCTGTATCAAACATGTATTCCATGCAACGGAGAAACATGTTATTTCCAAATGCTTGAAGAATCTTGAACGAGAATTGTGTCTGAAAATAATTTTATATTACAAGGACGAATTTTTGTAGAAGTACTAGACAATTTATAGTAAAGGAAATTGTAAAGGGTCAAAGGGTAATCAATCAATAAAGAGTTCAGTGATTGGACTCACTAACTTTTACTCAGTAAGAAAACGTGGTTGTTTGAAAGTATTCAAATCAAAAAATCTATTTTGGGAGGGACGAAGTTCGTCGAGTCAGCTAGTAATAAAATAAAAATAAAAATATAATAAAATAAAAGAGATGATTTTTGGACATTAAAATTTGATGTGGAGTGATTTGGTCATTGAATAAAAAAAAGTCGCAGGAGAGTTGTGTCCGAGACAAGACCGCATAGTTGACGTAGGAGTCCGTTAGGGTATCTGTTGATTTCGGATATATTTGAAAAATTACAGCGTTAAAATCATTTATAATGATTTTTTGTTGTTGGTTGTTGGGTATTGTTTGTTCACTCCTCCAGTGTTTACCGAGTGGTGATAACAGGAGTATGGTAAACAGTCGTTGGGTGGTGCGTATCAGATAGAAGAAGCCGAAGTGGGATGAGATATGATGAAAACCGCCCTCTGAAAAGAAAAAAAAACTCATCAATGTAATATAAGATAATTACCAATTTCTTTTAAAATTACATTCCCTGTGGAACTTTTGCTGTATCAACGTATGCATTAACTAGCGTCATTCATTAATACTTGGTTGAGATTTCTATGCCGAATAACACGCCTTGAATGTACTCTGGAGTGGCAAGCTCTAGAATACGCGTGACCACAGTGCAAGCCAGAAGAATTTTCTTTGACGAAAAATCCCCCGACCAGAACGGGAATCGAACCCGAACACCCGGCATGATAGTGTGGGACGCTAACCACTCGGCCACGGTTGCACCATTAATTACCAATACCGAACACAATTATCAATTTTGCTCAACAGTAAAAACATGTTTCTTTAACATAGAGAAAACATATTTGAAATGGAAAAGGTAATTTTGTTGTATAACGTTTACTTTCTGAGTGTTTATTCAGCCCAATTCGAATTTTAATTGGGCTAACAACACCTAATACTATATGTACAGCATATGACAAATCACGTTTTCGAATATTTCTTCACTTTTCCAATTTTTTCTCGCCGCATGAACTTTCCTTAGGTAAAAATGAACACAACAAAACAGAAAGCTTAGATCGAAAGACGCGTTCCCGAGCGGGAACACACCTTGGTTTTTATTTATGAAAATTGAAATAAGTCGTTTCATATGTCAAGCCATTTTTAACACAACTGCTACCATATACAATTTTACATTTACACTTGTGCTAAATTTTTCACGAAGCAACCAACATTAAAGTTCCAAATTTAAATTTTATTTGCTAGAATTAATCGTATCACTGAGGGAATTTTTATATAGCAAGTAAGGAGCAATATAAAAATGCCCCGACTTGCATATATTGCAATGCTGATTTCCCTCGGGCACCTTGGTTTCGATGTCTCATTTCGGTAGGAAAAAAAAGATCCCCCTACTTTCATGTAGTTGCAATGCCAATTTCCCCCAGGCAGCTCGGTTTTGATGTCTCTGTTAGGGAACCGCCGCATGTGTCGTCAATTTCGACCAATTAGAAGTGGATATTTTCATTAGGATAGGGGTTGAGATTTTCCAGTTGTTCGATAGTTAGTTTCATTATTCAATATAAAAAATTGTTATGGAAAGCCGAAATCGATTGACGCAAAAACATCATCAATCCATCATGAAATGACTGAGCGATAAGCGTTTGAAATTGGACAATTTTCACTATGAGCTCGATTTTCGATTTTCAATTTTTTTGTTCCCGAAAGACGTAATCCTACGTCAAAAAACTTATGTTTATGTCAAGTAATGCAGGATAATATTACAGTCAGTAACAGTATTCTGGTATGGATACAAGGTGTCTTGGCCAGATTCCAGACCACAAAAATTGCATTGAGACCATTTCGAATTCTGCATTATCTTTTCACTGTTGTTCAAGCATTTTCAAACAATTTCAAAGCTTTGCAGGGCCCGAAATCTTCGAAGGAGAAAAATGAAGTCGACTCTACTCTACTTCGGCATTCGCCGTCAACAGAAAGTGAATTGACTAGAGAATGAATTGACGTTCATATAAAGTGAAACGAAAACTTGATTTCTGATGCAAAAAAGTAATTACACCATTAACCTTCTGCAACCTAACCCCGCTGTCAGACCGGCTGCCCGGATTTTTTTTAAAAATTATTCAGACATTATTTTCAATGTTCACCCACACTAGCACGTCTTCAAAATACTTTGATCTCTCAACCAAACACATTGGTTCTATGTTGGCTGGTTTCTGCTAGGTGTATTTTGTGTCGAAAGAGGAAAAAAAAAATAATTCGATTTCGGTCGCGCCCTCCAAACGAAAAACAAGCACACTTTTTGAACATTTCATTGGTGGAAAAACTGTTCGGTAAGTTTATTTTGATTAGTATTTTACGTCCGACATCAAGTTTTGTTGTTGTGGTAACAAAAGAATACTGTTTTTCGGTATAAACCATAACCCGCCTTGAGGAGGTGCTGGGCAGTCGACAAATTTAGGACCAGTTCCTCGTTTTGGCTGTTTCGAGTGTTGTTTCTACCGATTTTGGTGAATCTTGATTGTTTCTCGATGGTATTTTGTGTTTTTCGGATTCTAGTAAGTATTTATCATGAAACAAGAAGTGTGTATGTTGAATTCTAGTTACAGTCAACAGAAAATGGGTCACGAGCATAATTGCACGGAAACACAGAGGATGGTCATCCGCAAAATGTCCAAGGCAGGCAGCAGCCAACGCGAAATCGCAGAGTACTTGGAAGATCCAGAACCTTCGTGTTTGAAGCTCTCCACGACCGCAAAAAACGCCCAAGGATGCGAAATATGACTTTGCCATAAAGCGAGCATCCAGGAAAGATCCCTTCAAGGCCTCGAAAAAGATCCAGGACGAACTGAACTTGTCCGTGAGTTCCCGGACAGTTCAGCGGCAGCTGGTGGAACAGGGGCTAGGCGGTAAAAGCCCCGGAAGGTTCCGATGCTGACGCCGAAGCATCTGAAGGCGCGGTTGAAGTTCGCGAAAGACCACTTCGATTGGATCGGTCCGGAAAAGCAGTGGTGAAATATACTGTGGTTGGATGAGATGAAGATGCCACGCGCCGAGTGGGAGAGGTCCCTAAAATGGCAGTTCATGCAGGATAACGATACGAAGCACACTGCCAAGACCGTCAACAAGTGGTTCGCGAAAAGGTAGGTGTACACGAAAAAGTCGATGAACAAGCAGCAACTGTGGGATAGGATCCAAGCTTGTTGGTACGCCATCCCGGTCACCACGTCCCAGAAGCTGGAGGAATCTATGCAGAATAGGGTGCCTGAAGTGATGCGTAACAAAGGTTACACGAACAAGTACTAACCCTAGAAGCTTTTCCCGGTATGAATTTTCTTGTTTTTATGTTTTTTTACCATGAATTTGAGAACCCGGTCTTAATTTTTGTCGTGTAAAATGACACGACAAAAATTGTTAAATATGCTTGAAACGCATTTTTTAATGATTGACTATTGTTTTAACTACAGATGTTATAAATTTCTTCGAACAATGCAAACAAATTGTTATAAATGGATTGAAGCACTGGATTGGATTATTTTTTCTCAATGTTTTGTTACTTTCTTTTTTTGCTTGAGCAACGGTCTTAATGTTATAACTGAATTTAAGAACGAATGTTAAGAATTTTACTATCCCCGAATCGGTTTTGAAATAACGAGTGGGTAGAGTTGAGTTGGACATTAATTCAAATCATAAATCGCTGATCTTCTCCGCTGCGTCCTCATCCTCATCCTCATCCTCATCCTCATCCTCATCCTCATCCTCATGTTTGTTTCATTCCCATCCTCATCCTCATGTTTGTTTCATTCCGGCTAGCCTCAAAATATTTTAAACATCTTAAAATTTTAGAATTTGTTTCGTTTTTCTGAAAAATTGCAAATCAAATAGCTAATTGTCACTGATTTATACGCATGATACACAACATTTTGACACTTCTCTATGACGAGTATACTCGTCCAGTGCTGAAAATATTCACGTTCACGACATTCAAATTCGGCGAATTTCTGCCTTCCTTATATTGATAACCTACTGCTCAAGCGAGAGTCGATAAATATGAAACAACACTATCGATGAACCCCAGTGGAATGCCAGCTTGCCATGAAGTTCATTTTTCATTTGCATCTTCCTTTTCGTCATGGTAATTGTAAGGTCGAAATTGAAGATCATTGCGTGTTAGTGAAAATCAAAGCATAAAATTCCGCGTCACCAATTGAGAGTGAAATCGATTAATGGCAGTGCCACAAATTATCAAAATCTATTCACGAATGAAGGAATTAGCTTTTTCCCAGTGTCGGATGAATTCTCTTCTGTTGACACTCAACACCATATCTGTTATAATGAGTATAACACAAGAGTCGAGACGCGTGAACTTTGTCTGTTATATTGAACGAAAACAGCATGAACGAATTTCGCAAAGCCTGCATTCAGGCACTTTCATTACTGCCAATAATTTCAGGTGATTATCACGAACATTAAGTTGATCTTCATCGCTCGCAGTTATTTTTTTTATTGAAATCGTGTTTTATTTTCATATTCTCTCGACATTCTTCCAAAAATGTAAGTAAAGTGACGAACCAGCCAAATTGTTTTGAAAGTCACTATAATACAGTATAAAAAATGAACGAAATGCTCAACGCCGTTCAACGCTAAACCTCACTCAGCCCTTGATATAAAACATATCAAGTGTTATACTATACATTCCATTGCCGAAGTCGCCAAAAACAAGAATTTTGTGTTATCGATTTTACTCTCAATGGGTTGACGTTGAATTTTATGCTTTGATTTTCACTAACATGCAACGATCTTCAATTTTGACGTTACGAATATCATAAACAAAATGAAGATGCAAATGAAAAATGAACTTCATGGCAAGCTGATGTTTGCTGTTCATTTCACTGGAGTTCATTGATATTGTTGTTCCATATTTATCGACTCCTGCTTGACCAGTAGGTTATCAATACAAGGCAGACTGAAATTCGCCGTATTTGAATGTTGTGAACGTGAATATTTTCGGCACTGATTAATGGTAAAGGATGACAGTTCATCACAAAAAAATTCTTGTTTTTGGCGACTTCGGCAATGGTATGTATAGAATAACTCTTGCTACGATTTATGATTCTACTCACGATTGCTCGGAAATTGCATACAACACCATTTATTTGTGCAATGGGTGACACGTTTTCAATAAAAATTCACTGCAAGCGATGAAGATGAGCTTAACGTTCGTGATAATCACCTGAAATTATTGACAGTCATGAAAGTGCCTGAATGCAGGCTCTTCGAAGTTCGTTCATGCTGTTCTCGATCAATATACCAGACAAAGTTCACGCGTCTCGACTCTTGTGTTATACTCATTATGATAGATACGGCGTTGAGTTGCAACAGAAGAGAAATCATCCGATACTGGGAAAAATCTAATTCCTTCATTCGTGAATAAATTTTGATAATTTGTGGCACTGTACTCGTCAATCACAGTAAACTTGTTAATAATCGAGTCTGTCCGGTATCATCGCGCAAAGTTGTTGTAATTGTATTGTTAGCAATATTCTTATCCGGAAGTCCTGGTTTTGCTATAATATGCAACCTTCGACATTTAGTTTCACTACGATGAATACTATGATCATTTCTAACATCAGTTTTCGGATCATGAAAAAGTTTTTAACACGTTGACTACCACGTCAGTCACCGGTGACTGACACAGAGTTTTCGCTCAAGCTGCGTCAGTCACCGGTGACAGACAGTATAACATATGATAATAAAGGTAACTAATATAAGAATATAAGCTTATAAAAATTCCCTTTCGAACAAAAATACCTTCCACTACGATAAGAAACGTTGGCCCTAATACGTTTAAAAACTACCATAGAATCGCTATAAAACCGTGGCGCTTAACGAGTTAAGCACATCGAACATCGGAAATTTGACTAATTTAAATGATAACGCGATTTTTGTACCTAACCCAGTCACTATTGCAATGACATTTTTTTGTTTCTAGTATGAAACTATCTAAGCCAACGCAAAATACCGTATTAACAAAAGTTATTCGTGAGCGGGAAGGTAGATTCATGTGCATTGCCGATAACAAATGCACTTGAATGCTGACAAGGAGGAGAGTGAAAGGAAAAAAAACATACATACACGCAGATTGAGTCTTTTTAACTCACTCGTTATTTTGTTTCGTGCGATCCTTCCAAAGGAGTATTCATGCGTCGAATGCTGTTTTCCACTCTTTGTTTTGTTATGTTCACTCTCAGTCCCGAATGAAGATGGTCGGAGAGTGAAAAATGATTCATCGTGCAATCTCACTATTGCTTGCTGCATTCTCTTCGCCTTGATTATTCCAAGCAGATACAAGAGTGATTTATAATTAGGTGTGGAGAAATGAGCGAATGAACTTTTCCATACTTGGCTGGAGTATAACATTACCAAATCGCCCGCGAGGAGCGCAGCTATAAAATGAACAACCCAAACGATCTCAATGTAAATTCTGCAGATAGCTCACGTAGTTGCGACGACCAATCGAAAATATTGTCAGCATAGCTTCCTCATAGAAATTATTTTCGCAATAATATCCATATGAACCTACCTTTGCCATGTCACCAATTCATCTATAAAGGTCGTTTGAATTCAAGGAAACATTTAATTCTATAAGAATGACTTTATTTCAACATAATCTTATCATACAATTGGATTTCTTTCGATCTCATGCTGTGATAATTACATAAATTATTTATTAATTCAAACAAAATTCTGACCCATCTTCATCCAGAGAAAAGCCGCAATTAGTACTTCCGATATTATAATTAAAAAAAACAATGCTGATTCCGTTTTATATATGTACTACTTCTACACATTTTTATATTTCTCTTTCGCCAAGATAGAGACTGGATGTGGAAAAACTTGGTGCTTTTGTATTTTATTTAACATCGCCAGATCGCATGTTCAATTTTCATACATCACATAGAACGATGATTGGAGATGCGAAGATGCGATGCGGCCATGATCGTGATTCATTTTTTTACAATCTTTCTAAAATACTTTGTTCTTATAAGGAAGTCTTATACACTAAAAAAGATATTTACATAGTACAGAGGGACAACAATATATCGTTAAAATTCATTCATCTCGTCGATAAATAACTCTGTCTGTTCGATATCAAACAAGTTTGCGTTTCGCAATTTCCGGTTGGCATCAAACCGAGATGAGATCCTTCTTCGCGATAAACTATGTGCTTATTTATCTTCAATGCTCTAGACGATATAACAACAAACTTAAGCAAATCTCTTCCCAAAATGGTGAGTTCGAGGAATGGAAACAAACCAATTTAGGAATATACTGGATACAGATTTGTCGCCTAGCAGTAAAATGAGACAGGTTCATTTACTATTTACATGTTTCAATTTCATCGCTTACACAGAATTTAGAAGTTAACCAATCAAAATAAAGCGAACACAACTGTTACTGTAGTCAGATGAAAAAGTTTTTCGACCTGGATTATAGTCGCGCCTTCTTGGCCTTTATAAATAGATTTTCAACTATAGAATATAAAAATCATACCGGTTGTGTTCATTTATAGTATTGGATTTTCGAATAGTGGTCCTCGGGTGATTGTGATGTCCGCGTATGGCTGCGGCTGTGCAATTTCCAGTGCTTTGAATTTCTTCAACACCAACAGTGAGTAGAATTTTTGGGCGGCCTATGCATAGAAAAACGAAAAAAAGGCTTATCAAACTTCTGTCGAACTTCCGAAGAATGAAATGCAAACACTAACCTGTTTTTTGTTATTACGATACGTCATCTCCGACAGAACCATGCTCTCTGATTTCAACAAGCGTGATCTCACCGAAATAAACAGCTGTGCGGCACGTTTGTTCAACACACGCTCCTCGAACTGCTCGATTGTCTCATCAACTTGTTGTTCCTCGTTGGGTTGTTGCTGCTAGTGGAGGGAAACAACAGATAAGGTAAAGAGATGTTGATGAATGCAGAAGAAAAGCGAACTTACCCCGCCAGCGGATTGTGGAAATTCGTATTCCTGGTTCCACTCACTCTGTACTTCGTCGCCCAGAACACCTCGAGCAGGAGACGCCGCATGACCCTCATAGCCCATGTCGGAGAAACTCTCCATCCCTGGTTCGTTCAAAATGGACGAAACCTGATCGGCCGGAAGATTTGGAATCTGGTCGATATTTTCCAAGCTCGAATGGTGAGGCGTCATACCGCCATGATCGAGACCGTGTGGAGTCATAGCACCGGGTAAGTCAGGCATGACATGACCTGAATCACCATGCTGTAGACCGGCTGGCGTCATTCCACCGTGATGTAAGCCTGCTGGTGTCATACCACCATGGTGTAGACCTGCTGGTGTCATACCACCGTGATGTAAACCAGTAGGTGTCAATCCACCGTGCTGTAGACCCGCCGGAGTCATTCCACCATGAAGAAGACCGGCAGGAGTCAAGCCACCATGATGCAGATCCCCTGGGGTGAGACTGCCATGTGGAAGTCCAACCGGAGTTAGACCACTGTGTTCCAGACTACCAGGAGTCATGGGGATGCTTGGAATTCCTGGCGTCAGAGGCATCATAAGAGGTGTCTGCATGCCCAGATTCAACGGGGTCTGATTAGGACTGCCGATGTTACTGATGCCTGGAGTAGCAGGTGGTGGCATCATACTCCCGTCGGGATGGAAGCTTTGACTCACGTCCTGACAAATTTCTTGCTCACGAAGTTCCATTGAGATTGGAGTAGGAGGCGGCATTTCAACCGCCTCTCGCATCTGATCAACAGAACTTTGGTCCATATGTCCGGGTGTGGGAGGCATAACGGGTGTCGCAGGCGTCATCGGAATCATAGGTGTAGCAGGAGTGTCGGGGGCGTAAATTTCCTGCTGTTGGATTCGTCGTTTTCTGCCCCGTCGCTGAGTCACTGGAGATTCCGGTCGTTCAGGTTGCTGCTGTTCAACTCCTAACACGTCCAACGGGCCCAGAACCGAGAAATCTTCTATTCCGATAGATCGAGAAGTCAGATGCCGCTGATAATTTTTAAACATGCACCGGGCTGGAATATCCCGCGATGGTAGAGCAAACAGTTTCTCCACTCCACCGGTCTCCTTCCAGTACATGAGACGTTTCGTAGGTGGCGCCAAATCCAATGTGGTCACAATGTCAGAAGTGTTCGCCAACTGACTTTTCATTTCTTCGCCGCTGATGTTTTTGATCTCGTCTACAATAAGCTTTCGTTTCCGCTTACTTTTGGTGACACCCTTCAATGCAGATGCATCGACGGGGGCCAACGCGAAGCTTTCTTCCTCATTTTGCAGCAATGTGGTCTGCTCAGCATTCACATCTTCCTCTCCAGCAATATCATCGCCAATGTGTTCTTCCTCCGGTTCGTTCCTCCTTTCCGGTTCTTCTGGCTGAGGCTCTGATACCACAGGAGCTGCCTCAACATCCGCTGGAACTTCATGACTTACCGGTGCACTCGGCGCTGCATCCTGACTTGTTCCAGGCTGCTGAAGATCATCCAACAATGGCTGGGTTATGATCGGGGATGGAGGCCGCGAATTGTCCGAGCTTGGTGCCGGTGAGGGCGCTCCTCCCACATCGAAATGATCATCGTCGTCATCATCGCTGTCCTCATCCGCTGCCGCTGCCGCCGTCGCCGCTGCCGCACCGCTCTGCTGAGCCTGTGTAGGCGCTGCCGGTAGATCCGGTTCCGGAGCCAACGGAGCATCTGCGAAAATATCACCCTCGAACAGACCGGCAGCCGGTTCCGCTCCAAAGCCCTCGTCGCCGAACCCATCGTTGTCGATACCGTGCGGATGGTGCGGATCGAACGAGTCCAGAATGGAGTGGGAGGTGCCGGGGAGAGGTTCCTTCTCCTGCTCGAGATCCGGCGGGGGAGCGACCGGGTCCGTGAAAAGGTCATCCTATGGGGAGCAACAAAATACAAGAAGGATTGCAAAGAAAACGTTAACAGGACAGGTTTTTGATAGTGCTATTATCTTCTGGTTTCTATTAAATAATTTGCGATCTTCAGGATGCATTGAACACATACGTTAAATCCTGTTCGATTTTTTTCAACAAGGATAACAAACGAAGGTATTTCAGAGTATTCTTCCCATAAAAATTTCGAGCTTGAATTTGAATGTTATTTCTAATGACAAAGGATTACGACGATTGAAGTGTTCTTGCTTCTTTTTCAAACAAATGTTGGTCCATAATATCATCGGGCGTGGCTTCTTTCAACAATTTTGTTTATAATGTGTTGTGTATAATGTGTTTATTTGTTTATATGTGTTTAAATATTTGGACAATTTAAAAATAATGTTCTTGATATCATTTTGCATGTGCTATATTGACTACCATAGACAGAGAATTTAATGTTGTATGCGAAGGGACGCTCATAGCTATCAATTGAAAGCTTCGTCCATTTCATTCCACCAAAATGCCTTGTCGCGGGCCGTTTTCCAAAAAAGGGACATTCAAGAGACATAGGAGGGAAAAACAGTTCGCCTCCGGTGCCATCAACTGATTGCTAATGCGGGCATACTGCACAATCTTCCACAGAGTATCGACTCAAAATCCCAAAAAAAATCCCTTATATTCCCTGATTTCCCAGTTATTCAGATGTAGGATAGTAATCAAATCCGTTAATTGTATTTTACCTGTAGTTCCTAAAACATTTAGTTAGCTTGAGCAATGAATTTAATTGAGTTAAACGACGACTGAAAAGTGTCGTAAAAATTTAAAAAAGTGGATTTACTAATACAATTCAACGTTGTCTTGTAGGAGTCTCAAATACTAGTACAGTTTTATCTTGCAATCTTTCAACTCCCTTCTGTGTATCCAAAATTTTCTTCGTTTTATCTCCAGAGATTTCGATTCTACTTCCCGTAGTCGTTGCATTAACTTTGATTCATATGACGATAAAGAATATGAGAATTTCGAGCTAGTTGAATTAACTAGCTCAACATTTTTATTGATGCTATCCTTCCAAAATGAAGTAGAGCATCATTAAACTGGTCGCACTCTCACTCTCAATGTAAGGGTTTCCACTCTTGGTAAATCCTTTCTTGGTTGGTCCGATCCTTTCCAAAATGCTCCAGTCGTTCATTTTTTTTGGATCATAGGGAGCAAACATGTTACTTTTGTTGCTTGTAATATTGTTTTAGTGCTAATCATTAAACTGGTCGCACTCTCACTCTCAATGTAAGGGTTTCCACTCTTGGTAAATCCTTTCTTGGTTGGTCCGATCCTTTCCAAAATGCTCCAGTCGTTCATTTTTTTTGGATCATAGGGAGCAAACATGTTACTTTTGTTGCTTGTAATATTGTTTTAGTGCTAAACCTGCTGGAGCTCCACTGATTCGTCCAAAACCCGTCAAATATCAATATAGTCATTAGTCAAAAACTTCTCAAATCGTTTTCCATCCAATTTTTTATCGGAATCAAAATTCAAAGATTGATTATTGATTTCGATAAAAAATTGGATGGAAAACGATTCGAGAAGTTTTTGACTATTGACTATAGTGACATTTGACGGGTTTTGGACGAATCGGTGGAGCTCTAGCATACTTAGCACTGAAACAATATCGCTTCATAAGCTTTAAGGGGGTAGTACACTATGAACACCATAAAAAGTATGTGATTTTCGCGGATTTTTCAACGAGAAATTAAATTACTGTGATTAATCTGATATCACAGTTTTATTAGGTATTTATTACTTAACATACGAATAACAATTGGTGTCAACTGGACGGTCCCTGAATAGCTGCAACCGGTTTGTTGAACCCTTGCGACAAAAACCTTGTAAACTGGTGGGAGTTCTACAAGTTTTTCTAGTGAACCGATATCAACCATTTTTTTTACGTAATCTTGGATATAGTTACTGTCATCGTACGTAGGAAATATTGATTTTTGACGAAATGGCGACATTTTTTGTAAAAAATTGTAGAACTCCCACTAGTTTGCAAAACATGGTTTCGAGAAAAACACGTTTTAATTTTTGGATACATTTGTTTCGTTTCGTTTTGCATCGCATCTTTAGTCTGCAATCCCTGGACCATAAAACTGTCCTTCAAAGCTTGAGAGGTGATCTTTCTGTCGCTTTTTTGTTGTCAAATTGGACTTGCGGGCTTCTCTAGCAGCTTTCGACATCCGCATCTCTGCTCGTTTGATTCGTTCCTTATCTGATTTTCCACAGAAAATGTTGCACCCCGCTCCAATTTCAACGCCCCGTCACCCAGATATGGGTGACACTTTCCTCGGTCAAATTGGATAGGATTTTTGGTAGGAATTTGATAGAATAGGCACCTAAATGTAACTATAGGATATGAAGAAAAATAATAAAATCATAACTATAATATTATGCTGTTTATATTATACTTTTTATTAATTTATAGTACGGATGGTTTGTACTACACTTTATTGCAAAACCCCTATTATATGACTTTGACATGTGTTATTGTCATCAATTCGTCTTCAATTGAAAACAAACATTGCTAGATCATGTAAAAGTTATCTACAAACCATGTTTGATCTTCATTTAATAATTTATTCGCAAGTTGGGCCCTGCAAGAAACTCAAAAACGTCGCGTTGGGCGACGAACGTGTTGAATTCTTTCAACATCTCCAAAACGTCTTGTAGACCATCATTGAAGATACAGGTTTCTATATTTTCTGCAAAATTTTCTTTCCACAATGAATGGTTTTGAAGACATCGACCAAATACAAGCATTAAAGTTTTTGTTTGCATTTTATCTGAAACCTCCCAAGCATCTTTCCAGTAAGTCATCAGCTCCTCGTACATTGGAGTATTCGCCAGAAGGGTGTCCATTCCCACAAGCAACTGATCTATGCGTTGTGCGCGCATTCTTCACGCACTCCTTACGCAAAGACTTGGGTCCACTGATTGGCTTGAAACTTCGGAACGGAGCATCGCGCAAACCTGGGGCAAAACCTACAGTAGAGTAGACATCCCAGAGAACATTTTGAGTCAAAATTTTATTTTTTATTTTTTCAAGATTCCATAGTGTACTGCCCCCTTAAAACCTGTGCTCCACATCCCAGACAAAATTTCTGTCGTAAAATTTTGGCGAGCTTTTTTTGAATTCTTCTGGACCAAATATACAATCCGAAGCTACCCAAATCCGAGAGTTTTTCTTCTCCTATTTGAAAGTCCAATTGCAGATCGCGTAATATGATCGCAATTTACGTTGGTACCGTCCAACGACACAAGAAGAAGTTTGTTAAAATATATGATTCCCATGCCTTTTTAAAAGCTGCAAGTTGAGCTTTACCACCTCCTTCTCTTCTTCATCCTTAAATCTGACAATCACATCCACCCGCAGTATCTTTGTAGTATTGTTCACAAACTCGTCGAAACTAACGACAAAGTATAGCTTACACATCATTTCTTACATTTACATTTCTTACATTTACATTTTTTTTTTAGCTCAGATTTAGAATTCGGGGCAGAGCCAAACATCATTACAATATTCATTTTATTGCGCTCTAATTAGACCTCCTCAGCTTTCTGGCTGACATGAAACATTCTGTTCTGAAGCATTTTACAACCATGTCTTTTTCAGCAGTTCGGAGTGATTTGCGACACAGAACTGTTTCCTGACACCACAGGATCTTATCTTTGATAGTGTGATTTTCAAGCATGAATTCATAAATAGTTTTCGAGGAAGAAAAAGGAAGAGAATTGAAGTAGGTGATCAGTTGAAATACAATCTGGAGATGCCTGGTTTGAGCTATTGATGTGAATGCGGAACAGTACGCGCATCCTAACTAGTGTCGATCATAGGATAGCAAAATCTCATATTCATTTTACTGACAGCGCATGATATTGAGTAATATGGACATATAGTGGGGGGAATATGGACAGGTTTGTAATATATGAAGCGTAGAGGTTTGTCGGTCGCGAGAGGATTAATTTTATTCAACCAAGGCCTGAACTCATCACGAATGTCCGTTAAATGATGAAAAATGGATTAATCACTAGAGGTGATATCGTGCTTTTCAGCAGTATAAACGAACAGACCCTCAACTATTTTGCTTTTAGTTCCAGTCAGCTTCTAAACAGTCCACATTTGGCGATTTGATTTCTATTTATAGACGCAGGATATTCCTTAGGAAGAGATTAAAAAGACTTTTCACAGTCCATCTCATTGCATTCAGTATTCATTGCCATAGGGTTAAATATTATAGAATAACATGTAGAAGGTGTTCTCATTAACATAAATCTAAAATTCAAAATGTAATGTAAATGTAAATGTACTCTGCTTTCGCATGGAATAGACATGAAAAATTGTCTAATTGTGATTGCGCCCGAGCGAAGGAATATTCGCACAAAGTTGCACATTCGACTAGGCAATCCATAAGCATCATTTTTTATTCTGATTGGTCATAAACAATCATAAATCATCATCATCATAAACATAATTTTTTATTCTGATTGGTCATTAACAATCTAGTGCTGTTCCTCAGAAACGCCGATGTCAACGTTTAATGATGTTTCCATCGTTGTGTCCCCGTTTCATATCCCTCCTATTCGATCGATAAACTTTTACTTAGTCGCGGCAATACATACACACACTCTTTACAGATACACGGGCCAAAGGTTGTGCAGTCCACTGATCATTCAACAAGAGCCAAAGGTTGTACTGCTCATGACAACTCTACACGAGCTGATGATTGCGCCGGCTAATGACCATTCTATCCTGGATTCCTCGAGTCGAGAAAGACGCACCACGGTAGATATGGGGTACAGACTAGGGGGGCCTTGCTGATTAATGGTCAGCTGCATCCCAATAGGAAGTATCCAGTGTCGGGCACACGTACAGAGCATCGAAGACTGCAACATATCAATTATGAGAACACTTGTAATACTAACCTCGAGCGAGTAATCGGTTACATATTACTAACATAGTTGTATACAAACATTGTCGAAATATTGAACTCCCGGTCCCTTAATAAAAATATATATTTAGGATAAAAAAAAAACAATCTAGTGTACTATTCTCACGAAAACCAAATGAATCATCAAAGCCGCTCAAACCCATCGGTTCCTTTCAGGACCAGTAACAAGTGATGAATTTTAGGTTGACATTTTGCAAGTTACAACATGTTTTATCTTTATATCTTATATGTGGGGGAAACACAGACATGTTAAGAACTTCAATTATATCTTTCGAAACTCATGTTTCCCGAAACTTAAAAGCAGTGTCTTGCAATTAAATATTCTGATTTTCGAAATATTCAGCCAAAAGTTTTACAAAGATTTTTTTTCAATAGTCTTTACTGAAATTAAACAGACCAAAAAGAAGAATATTTCTTGCGATGATTACCCGCATGGACATATAGTGGGGGGTATATGGACAAGATTGTAATATTTACGTATATATATCTTCGAAATTTCATGAAAGTATGGGAACAGGGTTGAGAACTTAAGAGAACTAACGATAAGATTAGTAATACATAACAATTTATTATTTCCCGATAATGTCAAGAACAGCCTGCGACAAGTCAAGTAATCCGAATGAACGCTGCAGGCCAAGCCAAGCGAATAAATTTTTACGAAACCTGCGGACGGCAAAGTGTTAATAACAATTCACTATTATACTCATCCACCCACACAATAACAATAAAAAACTCAGGAATCTATCAAAATATTCATTCATTCATTCATTGATCATTGATTCAGATCCAATTTCGAACGAATGATTACTGAGCCAACGATAGTCCTACGTCTACCTTGCGGTTATAACACAGATATAACCCCCTTCTAGTTGTTTCCCACACTCATTTGTCTCACTGTCTTACTGAGAATGAACACCCGAAATGTTCATACTCATCTTCGATCAACTGACAGTGGAAGAGGACTTTCACCACGACGCAATGAAAGGTGATATTCGCGGCGTGACCATTCAATGACATCGAGTGACTTGACTGAAAAAATCCTTATAGGGGTAGGGTAAATGATGTTGGTTTGTCCAGTCGAAAATCTGATCTTGGTTTGTCCATTTTTTTGGATGCTCTGTGTCAAATCAGTAATTCAAATGTTTCCAAACATATAAATAAAATTGTATTTTAATAATGAGGATACAGTCATCAGTCACCACTGCAGTGCACTGAAACGCCCTGATGCTACACTAAGTAGTGCACTGGATAGTAAACTGAAGAGTGCAGTCTCATTCGACATATAATCCACAAGCATGTTTCACCTCGGTTTCACTTTTTTCAGCGAACCAGAATGCCAAGTTACTTGAAAGCCACTTCTGTTCTTTTAGCTGTTCGCATCCATCAGAGCGCAAAGGTAAAAGACACAGGTAAATACTCTCCAGTGAATTTGACCGCTACACTGTAGAGAGTTTGTGCGCTCTCTTTCCACACTCTAGCGCGACCCAGTGTTGAGAAAAAACAGATCTTCCATCATCTTGCACATATCTAGAACTATGGTAATTATAGACCAAAGAGGAGCGCCTCTCGTTGAGGATGACGGAATAAGTGGGTGAATTGAGGGTTCTCTTTGCTACACAGAGGGGATGGATATCACTGATTACTGTGGCAGCCGCTTGGCGAGCTGCAGTTTGTTTATGGTATCCTTCGCGCGAAGAAATAAAGTTTCTCTGTGTTGGATGTTGTTTACCTTTAAAATGCCCAACAAAGGTAATATTCTGAAAAAAGCTTAAATTATGGATAAATCAATATGATGACAGTAAACTCAAGCAATGAAAAATGCAACATCTACTTGAAAATTCGATTTTTTTTTCATTAAAAAATTGTGATTTCTAAAACCGGACAAAACATAATCATTTTTCGTACAAATCACGATCAGAGGTGGACAAACCATCAGCCTATTTCTCTTTGAAGAAAATCGTTCAAAAACATAAAAAATGAACAAATGAACAACGCCTTATGGTATAACTAGCAACTAGAGACTTGGGGCTTTTCAGCAAACCAAAACTCGTCATGATTATGGGCCTGATTCTCGAATACACTTCACGGTGGAAATGGAATGAAACGTATCCGCGATGACAACGGTACGGTGTCGACGGTGTCGTCGAATATCAGTTTGATACGAAAAACTTAATTTTCATTAATGATTTTTTATTTGAAAAGTGCTCATTCTGCCTGAAAACTCATTATTATCTTCGACACTTCACTAACTCGTAAAACGTAGTTCAATGGCGTGCCGTTTATTTCGTTTCCACCGTGAAGTGTATTCGAGAATCAGGGCCTATATGTGACTTTCATGAAGAAAAATCAATTTGTATTCACTAATTGCATGAAAACACCCAAAATCGGACGAACCAACATATTTACCTCACGATTTCTAATCACAGATGTCTTACATATATGAAGTTGTGAAAATAAGTATTTCTTTAAATACGATGTTATCATCTTTGCAATGATAATAAAAGAGTCCTCAGTATGTCATATTTGTTATGATTTAGACATGAGATATGGCAACTGAATCTCTCAATTCATATTTATATATTACAGTACCTCAAAAAAAATCACTAAGAGGTGTAACTGACACAACTAAGGTTAAGTCCTAGCCAAGGACACGCACACAAGACGCGCAAATTCAAGAATTCAATGAAAGCAGAAATAATTCCGATATTTTTTTTTCGACAAAAAGTGACACTGTTCCCAAAGCAGCCCTCTAATGTATTCGTTTTCGTAATCACACCCGAAGTTGACTTAGATTCTACATTCTACCACCCGAAAAATTATCCTTAGCAAACCATTTAGGAAAAACAATTCAGGAAAAGCACGCAATTGCCAGGAAAAGACAGAGTGATAAAGAGAGCGAGAGAAAGACGGGGAATTTTATAAGCGAGTAAATAAAAACGGAACCGGGTTGACAAGTGTTCGTCCCAAAATCAAAACTCAAGACTATGGAGAAGAAAGTTAATGTTATTTGAAAAAAAAGCAGGACAAAGCTCTTTCATTTTCTTGTTTAGATGATTCAGTCAGGAAAAATCTCTCTCAGAAAGGCTACTTACAAGATACTCGTTCCATCGGGTATCCTGAGCTGGCTGCTCGCTCAGCTCTTCGTACAGGCTTTTAGCGCGGGGTCGAAGGCCCTTCTTGTCCGATTTTTCCTTTCCCGATCCGTCCATTCCCCCGTCTTGCTCTGCCTCATCAGTGTTCGCCGTCCTCGTCGTCGATGCAACTTCGGTAACCAGTTCGTCGTTCAAGCCCTAAACCAGCAAACACGATCGACCCCCGGAACCCGAAGAAGGGGTTGTGGTTTTGGTTTTGGGGTATTTTTTGTGTGTTGGTAGTTTGGTTGGTGGTGGTGGTGATGATGATTGGTGATTGGCGCGAGTGAAAAGAAGAGTAATATAAACAACAGAGAGAGAGAGAAATAGGGGGAATCGATTATGAGAGAGCTCTTCCATCAAAATCGAAACAAAATCAATTGTCCAAGCAAATTGAATCGAAAAACAATAGTTACATATACTACAAGGGAAAATAAATTGGGAACATCCATTTTTAAATAATCAACTTTAGGGCTGTTGGAATTTGATCCGCATCAACAACACACGAAAAATGTTTTGGCCAAATGAATTAGTCTTTAAGCTCGTTTCATCTGATAGTCTGAGAGAGGCAAGTACGTGGGGCGGCAGGAAGATTTTTGTTTCTAGTGTGCTTAGTTTTGTGCGCTTTTCCGAATTTATTTTCCAAATGGTTTTCGTTCAAACTAAACGGAAAATAAACTTAAACGAAGATCTTACGGCTAGTGGATTTAATACAGAGATAGATGGCTATCTTTACTAATTGCTCCGCGGCGACCTACCTCCATCGATTCATCCAGCCGGTCGCGAACGATATCGGGCGTATCGTCGAATCCCATATCACCGAATCCATCGTCGTGGATATTCATCGGTAGCGTTCCATAGTCTTCTCTCATGGTGATCTCGTCGGCTCTCGATTGATTGATCGAAAAATGAGCCTCGATGTCTACGTCATTCATCTCCGGAACGGGCGTATCGAAATCATGGAACACCTCCGGCAGCGTGATTGCGTTCACGGCCGCCTCTCGGTGTTCCTCCGGTAGATCCACCATACCTGGCCGAAAGGCCATCTAAAAAAACAAGAAAAAGTTGAGTTCACAACTCCATAACTTGCAACCAACGGTCTATTGAAATGTACTCACCTTGATCTTTACGAAGGCTTCATTACAATCGGCCAGCAAATACTTGGCCTTACGTGCGTAAATTCGGACAACCCCCAGGAGCAAATGGCCGGATGTTCGAAGAGCTAGTTTCACCTTCGGCTGCATAATGCCATCGACGGACTGTTCGATGTTGGTCTCGAACACGTGGGCTTTGGTGATTTTCTTATCCCAATGCGCTGCCAACCAAATCCGGGCCAGTGGGCCCTTCTTGGCCAGCACGATATGAGCGTAGAACATGGCTGGCTACGGTTGTTTGTGCTACCTCGGTTGAAGGGACTCGCAGTTTGTATTCCACTCAAAATAATGCTGCGTGAAAGAAATGTATATAGTTGGAGTTAATAGACTTGACTTGATTTGTATGAAGTGTTTGGTCCGCATCCAGCTCTATTCGGCCAGAAGGTTTCCACAATGTATAAGATAGACTAACTAGTTTGATCTGAGGACTGACGAGAACGATTGTATGTAACAAAGTGAGCGATTGTATGCGGTGTTCAGAATTACGCGAGGCTTATTCTCCGGAGATGCACATCTAGCTTTTTAAATTCTTTGCTATTATAATGTGTTACCTCTAATTCGACATACCGAGGTACCACTAAGTGTCGCTTTAGAAGCGATTGCTGCACTGGTTTGTTATTGACGTAGAACTACGTCTTTCAGGAAGGGTGCCAAACCAAAAAAAAGTCACGTTTTTATGAAATAAAGTTACCGTTAATAACTCTTTTCACAGCCAACAAATTCTGATGATTTGCACACCAATAGAATCGGAAATTATCTTAGATTCGTTTGATATGGTATACATTACGATTCACTAATCCCTAAACAGTTTAAATTAATGAAAACTGGATCCTCATTTTCCCATACCATTTCCCATTGTTCTGCCAATTTATGCCCTTATCTATCCGTACCGTCAATAACGAGCAACTGATACATTCGTTTCTGCCCGTATTCAACGTAGTTGGTATAAATAAGCCATGGATTGTCATTCTCAAGACAGGTGAAGAAAGAGTATGGAGTAGAGTTTCTTTCCATAAGGGTCCTTCTCAGAAGTAGAGGCGAAAAACAAAATGCGGATATGGATGAGTATCTAAAATTTTGGAATATATACACTGGATATACATTTATTTAGATACAACGTATCTTTCAAATTCCAGTAGGGAAACCTTACTGTTGCATGCAGAGATGCCAACCTTCCTGATTTTTCAGGATTTCCCAGACTTTTTGGCACGCTCCCTGATATCCTGACAAACACTCAATTTTCCCTGATTTTTATAAAATGATCCTGATTTTTACTGATTTTTTACTTTTTGCTTAATCAGAAAAAAAATCCATATAAATATACTGGGAGTTTTGTTGGTTGTGTATGAGAATAATCATAATAGTCTACATTAAAAAGCTTTCCGGTACGCGCTTATATAATGCTTACTCTTCCTTTCGATTATACTTTATTTGTTCGCGTTTTCGAAGATACAGTGTCGACATTTTTTAAATTTTGAAGTTAACGTGAAAGAGATATTAGCGACCAAAAATTATGTACAGTTAAATAAAAACGATACAGGTTTAAGAACGTGTGAGCATCTTTTTCTATTAAACTGTTATTATAATTTCAAAAGTGTTTTATTTCCTGAAAAATATGTATTAAATTGTTTGTAAAGCAAGAAGATGCAAGAATGATCCGTGAGACACGGCAAATGAATTAGGAGGTTCAATACATATGTTTAAAATCTCCGTTCATGTGCATCAGTTGAAACATAGTTACGTAAATCGTTACGACTTGTGCAATTCATCTATGCATCGATTTTTTTGAAAGCAAATCGTTGCGGGTAATAAAAACGGGTCATTTTAAACAATCCGACTGACCCGGTCTTTACCTGAAAAAAATTATGATCTGGTTCAGGTGGTATTGGAGAGGAATTCTGTACTGTGAGCCTCCAAGCAACCAGTCGATACATACCCACAAATACTGCTCGCAACTGGACAAATTAGCTTCCATAATTAGATAATGTTTAGAATTGTTAGGCTACCTGAAAGATTTCAGACCTTCCTGAATTGATTGCGAAACAACACTGTGCATATAAAATTCAAAAAATAATACTTTTGTTTTCTCAAAAATGGGTACGAACTTTCCGGACAACCCAATATGAGCTATCCTGATTTTCCCTGATTTTTCAAAAAAAATAGTTGGCAACCCTGGTTGCATGTTATGGAGTTCGATCACATCTCAAGCAGCATATAAGAGCAAAAGTGTTTATATTTTGTGATCGATATCTGAGTGGGAATGAGAAAGTCTGATGCGAGTTGATAGTGCAGTTCACTCGTAAAGTGAGGACGGACTCAAATAAACGAAAAGTGGTGATAGATTTCGACGATTCTGAGTCGCATGCATGAATCGAGTCTACTGAAATAATAAAAAAACCAAATAACTGAAAAGTTATTCAAAAAAATTTCGATGCATTCTAAAATAATATCCGAAGTGATAAACAAGTGGATTGAATAATCTAATTCCGTAGTTCTACGTCGAAAACTGCGGTCGTGACCTAGATACAACCCATTACAATTTTTCTTTAGTGCTTGTCGCATAGCACAACCGTTTCCGCCCACATGTTTTCATGAAAACATTCGCTATTAATGGAAAAACCCTCTCAACGTTGAGATTTCCACACGAGAGAGAGAAGATCATTTTTGGTTAAAAATTTCGTAAATCTGTCCTTTCCAAAAATGCTCCATTGGTTCATTTTTCGGATTTTAAACAATCCGTCTGACCCGGTCTTTACCTGAAAAAAATTATGATCTGGTTCAGGTGTTATTGGAGAGGAATTCTGTACTGTGAGCCTCTACCAAGCAACCAGTCGATACATACCCACAAATACTGCTCGCAACTGGACAAATTAGCTTCCATAATTAGATAATGTTTAGAATTGTTAGGCTACCTGAAAGATTTCAGACCTTCCTGAATTGATTGCGAAACAACACTGTGCATATAAAATTCAAAAAATAATACTTTTGTTTTCTCAAAAATGGGTACGAACTTTCCGGACAACCCAATATGAGCTATCCTGATTTTCCCTGATTTTTCAAAAAAATAGTTGGCAACCCTGGTTGCATGTTATGGAGTTCGATCACATCTCAAGCAGCATATAAGAGCAAAAGTGTTTATATTTTGTGATCGATATCTGAGTGGGAATGAGAAAGTCTGATGCGAGTTGATAGTGCAGTTCACTCGTAAAGTGAGGACGGACTCAAATAAACGAAAAGTGGTGATAGATTTCGACGATTCTGAGTCGCATGCATGAATCGAGTCTACTGAAATAATAAAAAAACCAAATAACTGAAAAGTTATTCAAAAAAAATTTCGATGCATTCTAAAATAATATCCGAAGTGATAAACAAGTGGATTGAATAATCTAATTCCGTAGTTCTACGTCGAAAACTGCGGTCGTGACCTAGATACAACCCATTACAATTTTTCTTTAGTGCTTGTCGCATAGCACAACCGTTTCCGCCCACATGTTTTCATGAAAACATTCGCTATTAATGGAAAAACCCTCTCAACGTTGAGATTTCCACACGAGAGAGAGAAGATCATTTTTGGTTAAAAATTTCGTAAATCTGTCCTTTCCAAAAATGCTCCATTGGTTCATTTTTCGGATCATACTGAGCAAACTTGTTCATGTTGTTCGCAATATTGTTTCAGTGATAAGTCTGCTGGAGCTCCATTGATGCGTCCAATATCCGTCAAATATCAAAATAGTCAATAGTCACAAGCTTCTCGAATCATTTTCTCTTCATTTTTTTAATCAATGATTGAAAAATCAATGATACATCAACGCTTCATAAGCTTTAAAACCAGTGCTTCGCATCTCAGACGAAATTTCAAGATTTGTCTGTCGTAAAATTTTTTGACGAGTTTTTTTTTGAATCCTTTGATAAATCGTGTAAAATATGCAATCCGAAGCAATCCAAAGTCAAAAGTTTTTCTTATCCATTTTGGAAGATAAGTTACAGCTCGCGTAATATAACCAACTCTATACCGTCCATCACACAAAAATATCATTCCCAGGCATTCTTTAAAAGCTGCAAGTTTATCTCTGAGGCTTGAGAACGTCCCAAGTACATTGACGTCATGTAAACGATTTACCAAATCCTTCTCTTCTTCATCCCACAATCTGACATTCAGATCCATTTGTAGCCTCTTTGTACTCTTTTTCTAAGACTGGTCGAAACCAACGACAATGTATAGACCCCACTAAGCAAGGATAAGGAATCAAGGGGGCCCAAGCCACCAAGATGACGCGATCGGAGTCCACCGCCGATCCGCCGTCAGAAGCAGCGGTGTTTCGCACGTCAACCTCTGTTCCACTGATAGCCCGGTTAGTTTGAAACATACGATACGTTCCTTTAGGTGGCCGTACACTGTTTGCCCGGAGGTCAAATATTTGATATTTTTTGACAGATAAGGTTTGATTTGATATTTGTACAAACACTATTTTGTTTGCCACTCTTCAATTTTAAACAGTAGTAAACAATATCAAACACCGAACATGGAAAAAAATCAACTGAAGTATCCAAGGTAACCTAACCATGTACCGACAGGTTCGAAGAACAGACTGAAAAAATATTTTAGGCATCCAATAATTGAATATTTGCTTGTCGTGTTTTGTGTAGAATATATTTGATCAGTACACGTTGACCAAATTTTATCTGTCAAAAAGAGTCAAATATTTGGCTTCGGTCAAACAGTGTATGAGCACCCTTTAACAATGTCCGACCGAGCTTTAGCGAGCGCCAGACGGCATACGTCTGCTCGGGGCGTTACGTTTGCCCGGTTAATTTTTGTTTTGAAATACAATACCGCGCCACAATATTTCTAGCCTATTACACTTTTTCTGAGTGGTCGTTTCTGTTGCAGTCGTTTTCTGCAGCGTTTTATTCCGGGAACCGAAATTATCGATAGAGAAAGGAAAGGAATGAAATTGGTTTAAGCTGAACTGCAGATACTGTGCCAAATTCCGGTAAAAACAAAGCGAATGTAAAAGTCGTCTACTTTTGCGCTGTTTACCCTACCCTTCGGATTATTTTTAAAAATTAAGAAGAATGTAAATAAGAATCAAGAAGAAATCAGGATAGCTCATATTGGGTTGTCCGGAAAGTTCGTGACGATTTTTGAGAAAACGAAAGCATAATTTTAACAAACAAATAAATACACAATTTTGTTCCACAATCAGTTGCCATCTTCCATGTAACTTGAAAATTCTATCTTTCCAGAATGTGTTGATTTGTGTTACTTCAGCTGGTGGAATAGCACTTCCCAACCAGACTCCAAAATAATTTGTAGTGTGATCAAGAAGACAAAATAACATATTGACTAATTATGGACTTTGGTTATGGATCGGCTTAAGGTAAAGGTTGAAGGAAGCCACGAATGGCTGCCACAATGGCGCTCATTTCTTTCATCTCCCTCCCTCGTCCGAAAATCAATAATTTTGCGAAACAGTGTGGAGAAAATGATCGTTTCCACACACTCCCTATCAAGTAATATAAACCAAACTCTAACCGATTACTCACAAGATATTAAATTTTCATCTGCCGTCGCACTGTATAGCGAAAAACGTCGGAAAACCCGAGCTAGTGTTCTGAAAGTTAAATTTTCATTTGAAATTTTTCGCAATGGTTTTATTTATGTTGATGAAAGCATCGTTATTTTTTCGACACTGATGCCACATCACCGAAACAGCTATAAAAACTACTCAATAAAATGTTATTCCCGAGTCATAGCGTTTCATGTCATGAAAATTAGAGAGGGGGGGGGAAGTATCTAACCACCTTAAAAACATTTATTGCACCCTAAAACCTTCACATGCCAAATTTATATAATTTATATAATATTTATATAATAATCTTAATCTATCTATATATATATATATATATATATATATATATATATATATATATATATATATATATATATATATATATATATATATATATATATATATATATATATATATATATATATATATATATATATATATATATATATATATATATATATATATATATATATATATATATATATATAAATATATATATATTTATATATATACATATATTTATTTTTTTTTCCATTAATAGCGAATGTTTTCATGAAAACATGTGGG
This sequence comes from Toxorhynchites rutilus septentrionalis, assembly GCF_029784135.1. Lineage (NCBI taxonomy): Eukaryota > Metazoa > Arthropoda > Insecta > Diptera > Culicidae > Toxorhynchites > Toxorhynchites rutilus. The sequence goes on along the minus strand of NC_073744.1, from coordinate 76,468,974 downwards.
CGGAAACGGTTGTGCTATGCGACAAGCACTAAAGAAAAATTGTAATGGGTTGTATCTAGGTCACGACCGCAGTTTTCGACGTAGAACTACGGAATTAGATTATTCAATCCACTTGTTTATCACTTCGGATATTATTTTAGAATGCATCGAAATTTTTTTTGAATAACTTTTCAGTTATTTGGTTTTTTTATTATTTCAGTAGACTCGATTCATGCATGCGACTCAGAATCGTCGAAATCTATCACCACTTTTCGTTTATTTGAGTCCGTCCTCACTTTACGAGTGAACTGCACTATCAACTCGCATCAGACTTTCTCATTCCCACTCAGATATCGATCACAAAATATAAACACTTTTGCTCTTATATGCTGCTTGAGATGTGATCGAACTCCATAACATGCAACCAGGGTTGCCAACTATTTTTTTGAAAAATCAGGGAAAATCAGGATAGCTCATATTGGGTTGTCCGGAAAGTTCGTACCCATTTTTGAGAAAACAAAAGTATTATTTTTTGAATTTTATATGCACAGTGTTGTTTCGCAATCAATTCAGGAAGGTCTGAAATCTTTCAGGTAGCCTAACAATTCTAAACATTATCTAATTATGGAAGCTAATTTGTCCAGTTGCGAGCAGTATTTGTGGGTATGTATCGACTGGTTGCTTGGTAGAGGCTCACAGTACAGAATTCCTCTCCAATAACACCTGAACCAGATCATAATTTTTTTCAGGTAAAGACCGGGTCAGACGGATTGTTTAAAATGACCCGTTTTCATTACCCGCAACGATTTGCTTCCAAAAAAATCGATGCATAGATGAATTGCACAAGTCGTAACGATTTACGTAACTATGTTTCAACTGATGCACATGAACGGAGATTTTAAACATATGTATTGAACCTGCTAATTCATTTGCCGTGTCTCATATATATATATATATATATATATATATATATATATATATATATATATATATATATATATATATATATAATATATATATATATATATATATATATATATATATATATGTATATATATATATATATATATATATATATATATATATATATATATATATATATATATATATATATATATATATATATATATATATATATATATATATATATATATATATATATATATATATATATATATATATATATATATATATATATATATATATGTATATATATATATATATATATATATATATATATATATATGTATATATATATATATATATATATATATATATATATATATATATATATATATATATATATATATATATATATATGTGTATATATATATATATATATATATATATATATATATATATATATATATATATATATATGTGTATATATATATATATATATATACATTCGGCAGGAATTGACTTCTCTCTGCGAGTCACCTTTCAGCCCAAAACGTGCGATAGAAGTTGATGATTCACAACTTCACATCATCCAGCGACATCTCCCGTATCAGAAATTGTTGAGCAAACCGGTCGGCCGCTGCTCACCTTGCAATACCACTATGTCCAGAAATCTACATGAGGACAGATACTTCCTGCCCGTTTGTACCCATGGGTGTCTGGACTTGGTCGATGGTGTCGATGGCCCTCGCAGAATCGAAAATGGTCAGCAGCGGCTTTGTTGACGGGATCCTAACAGGCACGTAGATTTCGACCGCTAAGCTGAGAAGACCTGGCAGATGTCAGCAAATCTCTTTCTGGAAGCTAGTCTGTTATTTCTGTCACTTACCCTGAAACCAACTCCCGATGATCCCTCAAAGTCGTCCATCTCGTGGAAACGGTATTTTCCTGCTGACATTGTCACGAAACTCTGTTACAGGCCTACCGAGCTGACCCCAGCTCGGAAGTTGTTTCTGATACCGTTTCCCACCCGAACAGTTGGAGACCTCCAAAAAAAAAAACTCGCTGTCTTGGTTACGATCGCTGAGTCGATGAATAAGTCGAAATGACCAGTCCGTAATGCCTTGTACATTGATGAAGATGTTTTTGTGAACTTGTTTCCGACCAAACTAGGATTGAGCGATCTTGGATCGGTATTTAAATGATCGATCTTTTCCTTTCCGATTTCCAATTTTTTGGATCGATTATTTGTACTCCAAAAAATTGCAAAAATCGATCTTTCCGATATTTTTGATCGTAGAATTTTGTTCGTAAATTTGTTTTTCAGTGAACTTTGATTTTAAACTCACCACAAATCACCTGACAAATCTCACGAACATTGGGTCCTTCTCAAGGTTGCCAAATTAGTGGTCGTAAAGTTAGGAGAAGCAGTTTTGTGAGTTTGATCATTACAAGTTTGTGAGTTTGATCATTACAAGTTGTCACAAGTTATATTTATGGCAACATCGGGTCCAGCGGAAGCACTCTTTTCAAGAACTGGAACTACTACTAAGCTACTAAGATTTCAGCTGAATCCCAAACTAATGGCACGATTAGATTTTATGGAATTATTGTCAGCAGATCTGGATGAATATCAGTTGTTGAATTTCAAATAATAATTTTCAATTAATTTTTTAAATTAAATAATTGCATGATGGTACATGATGAATGCTGAGGAAAATGCAGTTTATGCGGGTTTTAGTTTTTTTGTGACCTTCATACTGAGAATCAAAATAAAATGTCTTTAATGTTTGAATAGAAACGTGAAACACTCAGAAATTACAATAAATTGGAAAATTACACATGGTAAGTAGTAAAGGGGTGACAGCAAGATCAGAAAAAAAAATAAATACCCCAGATCCTCCTTCTGAAGCTGAATTCTTATTTTGACCTCAAAGGTTCGACTTCTGGCGAAATTCTCGATAAAGTATAGTAACTTGTCGTCAACAACCTCAGAGAATAGACGGCGCCAATGGTTGTGTGGTTAGCGTAACAGCCTCACAATCCGATCGGTCTAGGTTCAATCCAAGCTGGCGTCGTTGGGATTTTCCGAGGCGAAAAATCTCTGGCTGCGTCTTCCTTCGGACGCAAAGTGCAAGAAGTTGGCCCGGTTCATGAGTTGTTGAGTTTGATAGGTAGGAGCAGGTGAAGTCGCCTCCCTGATGTCGGTGATTGGCACTGAAGTGGCGGAAATAGGCCGACAAAAAATAATCGTAGATAAAAAAAACCTCAGAGAATTCGTGCTTTGAACAGAGGTTGTTGAAAATTGAGGGGAGTGATTTGTCTAGTTGTTTGAGCATCTTGCAGCCAACTAGGGATTGTTAACCGGTTTCACCGGTAATACCGGGTCATTTTTCATTACCGAATTACCGGAAACTTTACGATAAATAACCGGTAATTTCGGTAATTTTGATTTTTAAACCATAAATAATATTCGCTTTTATGTCACTTTGAAATATTAATAAAATAATAATACTCGAGAATAAATAAAATCGAAAAAACCAACTGACAACGTTATGCCGATTCTACGACCTCCGAGCTTCAGTTCAAAAATCGCTGCTCGATCTGAAAACGAGACAGAATAAGCTTCGATGATGAAGAACTGACAGCAATAAAGGAATTGATAGATAGCCCTCGAAACAGTTCTGGTCGCTGTTGAGCTGCTATGCCGGAAGAACCCTTTATAAAGCTGACGTATGAAAGGTCTCAACATCCAGCCCAAGCTCATCGTATATAAACCGATTGATGAAAATCCTCGGACAAGAGTTTTCGTACAGAGGGCACAAGAGGCAAATACCTAGCAATGGTATTCGATGCTCTTCGTACTGTAGGCCCAACATCATTGGACTCTGAACGATCCTTTAGTTAGGTCTCTGTTCCTTATAATGAAAATTGCGCTCCTGTGGCGTTTATACTTAAATACCGCAAATCATAAAATCGCATTTTCGTAACAATAAAAAATGACAAAACACTACAAACAACAACACAGCAACAATACAAAAGATATTTGAGTGCCAGTGTGTACAATAAATGTGTTGTCACTATTGTATTTCGGGTCCGGTGACGCTAATACGAAAGTACCAACTAATAATCATTATCAATAAAAGCCATTTCTTCAAGAAAATAGTTTATTTCAAAGTATTTTTTTACCGGTAATTCACCGGTTATTGAAATTTTGGTACGGTAATGCAATCCCTACAGCCAACCCTATTGGGGCCAGTGTACATCCTCTTGATGGAACACAGGGCAGCGGAAAGTTGGATTTAGAGCCACAGCTAGCTAGTGGCTCAATAGATATCTACTAATTACGCGGGTTTTCATAACTTATTTTCAAAACGTTCGAATAACGCTATCGAAGTTACAACTGGAATACTTGAATGTTTGTATGAACTCGAGAGGGAACAATGATCCGAAAAAAATGATAAAATCCGTCGTATGGCATGGGTTTGTCAAACTTTTCGATTGCCAACAATTTTCTCGCATTGCAAAATTTCCAGAGTGATAAGAAATTGGGATCAAGATTTTTTTTTGAAGCCATATGGCATCAAAAAAAATTTTTTTAAACCCCGATTTCCCCCCTTGGGTGAGTTTTTGATTTTCAAAAAAAAACTTAAACTTTCACCGCTTTGCGCCACTCTTCCTTAAATCCGATTGAGCTGAAATTTTACTTGTGTGTTTTTTTGAGGTGTTGGACATTTTGTTTGGAGTAACTTTTTTCGATTTGTCGATTTTTTCCCATACATTCACTGGTTCCCTAATGTACATGTTTATAGTTTCGATACATGTAATACATTATACAATATCGACATTTTGTTATAAAAGTGCTTCGGAGACTGTTGATATGTCCCTTTTATTGATGTGTTACCAATAACACAAATAGTCCGATGTTTTTTGTTGTATTCAACAGAGTTTGTGTAGATGTAAATTGATCAATAAACAGAACGCAAACAATCTCAGTTACTGATGATTGTTATGTGGACGTAATTATTTTATTCAATTGAATTCACGATCATTCGATAGTAACCGGACATCCAAATAATTTGTCCACGAAAACGTTGAACGGAGGCGTTGAAAAATGTGACAACATTCAGTCCAATTTTCAAATATCTTCTTTTCATCAAAAAAAAAATATCGTCGGAAGCTGGGACCGAAATTGATATTAAGCAAGTGCTTCCCGTTAATTACTCGCTTGCTCTCTCGGTGTGGGCTGGATGGAGGGCGCAGTAATAACGGTGCGGGACTCTACATGATAATCCACCTATTATTCGCACAATGCAAAGTAAATACAGAATAAGCCATAGTCAAGAAAAGACTGAATACTTGATTTTCAAGTGTCATGAGATTGCTATGCATTGAACGAGGAAAATTGACCCTCTGTCCGCTTGTTGCTTCATACACTTGATGTCTGGGAATACATGTATCAACCTATTGGGCTAGAACTCATGGAAGGGCGAAGTGACCAAAAATTATTACTTCAGAGTTTGAATGCACAAGTGTCAGGTCGACCTACTCTGCCTGAAACAATTCTAACTTTAAACACTTCACAACAGACGTTTATGATCCACGACAAATATCCGAAGTTCAGCCAGTTTGCACGAATAGTACTTTTTCACACGTTATGTCCTGGGATTGCGTTTTCTGACGGACTCATTGTGCGATGATTGCTCGTCTCTGATTTAGTATTATCTCAATGCAATCCTCATATATCGATGAATTTGATAAGAGTGCTTTGAAGTATTTTGAAATTTACCTAAAATAGAAACAAAAGATTTTTGATTCTTATTTTGTTTTGGTTACCACCTGAGGTAATTGAAAATAATCCATGTTCTAAAAGTACAGAAAGTTCTGCGGAGGCCTATCGATAAAAACCGTAAAGATCACCACAAGCCATGAGCAGTTCCAAGAGTTCTTTGAACTTCCACAAACCACAAAATTAACCAAAACAAACCACTTCTCTTGAAGCGCTCTCGAGTTGCTATTCACTGTAACTATTATGATTCTTAGCAATCCGCTTTTTCTTCCAAACTATTGCACATACAAACTGGCCAGTGGCCGTTCGCGCCTCTTTCCCCCGTATTGTTCCCCATATCCAATAACACTCGCACCGAAAGGGCGACACTGGGGAGTGAAACCTTTCAATGACGCCAACTAGGCAAAATTTTCAATACACTCAATTTTACCTTCTTTTCGTCTACAATTGCACTGCACTTTATTATATTTCCTGCATAATTGTCGCAGTTTCCAAGGTTTATAGCGGTTTGGACTTCGATGTAGCGACCGCTCACGGAAATTATCCACGAATTGGGACGCTTGGCGCCCAACCGTGCGAAAACATTTTTAACTCCGTTTGTTTCGAATCACACTGTACTCGATTTGGTCTCACATTTGCACCGCACTAGTCTTCCAATCGCTAATAATTTCAGCGCATTCCTCGCGTATTACACAGCAATATTCGTTAGTTTTTCGGGCGTCATTTGCGAAACCAATCGAAAGCACTTAACTTTTTCTCTTGCTGCTGCTTTTGACCACAGGCTTTGCCTTTCACCACAATGTAAGATGGCGGTCCGTTTTTTTTGTTTCACTCGATGAGTGATCAGTGTGACCGACTTATGCAAGTTGGAGTCCTGAATTGTTAAACTGCGGTCGGTGCTGTGATCCAAAGAATCTCTTCACTAAACATTTAGCTCTTATTTCATCAAGGTGTGAATTCATAATACATCTAACACATACAGCTAATTTCATATAGAGAACAGTTCTGCTGTCCACAACAGCAAACGAACCCTCTTTAGATAGAAAATGAAATAGTACCAACCACACTTCCCAAGCAGGATTTCGGTTCACAACGGATTTCAGATTATGGTGCATCATCAGTGTAAGGTTGCCCATAACAAAGCAGAAGGAAAAATTAAAACCAAGGCACCTAGAAGTATATCCTAAGGTGAGGCCGTTTCGTCACTAAGTTGGGTATGGGAGCGGTATATGAAAACAGCACGGAAGAAAGCAGAAGGGGAATTATTTGCTTGAAGTGTGAAAGAGACAGACTGATCACGACCGAGCTTCGGCACAAGCGTATTGTGTTTTGTTTACAAGAAAGTTGGACCACCTCAAGATGCTGAAACGATAGGTGTTCTGTTCTTGACACTTTTATGACAAGACGTGAAACGAGTAGCGAGACGTAGTTTTCAGAATTATTTACTTTTTGTTTGATTGTGTGGTTATGGTTTCATATCAACTCGCTGAGGAAAATAAAATAAGCAAATATATATTCGTGAAAAATAGTGCACTCTCTTAATCTAATTTATATCTCAAATATCAGCAGTATTGCCACGGTGTTTACAAAAGTGTTTATAAAACAAAAAACACAAAATTCAAGGCTCAGGAGTTCCTTTGATTTAAACATCCGACGCAACTGCTTTCCTGTAATATATGGCAAATTAGCAACACAAAAGGCAACTTATTCTGAAAGTAAAAACGAACCTGTTCCAATCATTGTCAAACTCCTTTTGCTCTAGCATTTATGCAAAACCATTCACTTGTAACAGCTCTTTCCGGATCTTCTGGATCTATTAATCTCCTTCCTGGTATATGCACAGCATTCTCCTCCTCCCTGAGCGAAATCAGTGGAGCCATAATCAGCGTTATTTTTTGTCACCATCGCCATAAGCTGATAGTACTCTTTTCCCCGCCGATGGGAGCCAAACAGAAGTACATCTTGCTTGGAAAGAAAGGCATTGATTGCGCGGCTAGGAGCGAAAAGGTATACAGGCAAACCTTTTCTTGTGCGGGGGATAGGGATCGCAAAAAAAAGTCGCATAAAAAAAAATCGTGCAAAACTTCACCAGCAGCTTTAAAAAATCGCGTTCGGTACACATTTTGAAAAAAAAACTTTTTTTGTGCGGTAGATAGGGACCGCATAAAAAAAGTTTCCCCCAAGAAAATAACTCAAATCCACGCCATTCACCGTTTCATTTCCTTTTGTTTCCATGCTTTGCGATGGGACACTTTGCCTTTTCGGTTGCGCGTGGCTGTTTTGTGCTTTTAGTGGTATGTCGAAACGTGTTGCTGTTAGAAATCATGTCATGCAAAAACTTAGAAAAACTTAGAAAAGCATTTGATGAGAGGAGGGGAATGATTTCAGAAGTGGATAATTGAGACGCAAATATGCTTTTTTCGCACTGAAATGCATATAAACCATCGAAAAAACTAAATGAACGATAATATGCTTCTTTTCATACACCACACAAAAAAAATCGCATAAAAAACCACACAAAAAAAATTCGCACAAAAAAACGCACAAAAACAGGTTTTACTGTACTAATAACATCCTTTCGCGCTGTTATGGTTCGATTGCTAGCTACAGCAAAGCGTGAGCAGCTATTTTGCCAACGAATTTGTCACCAATAGATAAAATTTGTTTTGTAAACAAATTCGTTTTTTCAAGAGCAATGGCCGAACAGCAATTTTGACAGAACATGCAGAAAAAAATGAAACATTTCTAATGCTTATAACTCGAATATTCCTTAATAGATCGGAAAGATGTTTACATCAAACATATGCAAGCGGTGAGTACTTTTGTACTCGCTTGTCCTTGTTAATTGTCAAAATCGTGATTTCAGATGCTAGAGACGAATGAACTTAAGTTTATCAATCACTGCTACGGTTAAGAAACGTTTTTCAGATGAACATTCCTTACCGTTTTTCGGAAACGGTATACAACACGAGAAAATTTTGTTGCAGTCCATTGTGGTATCCTGCTGTTCTGCTGTTAGGAAGATTGTTCAACAAAGGTACCTTAAAAATACCTGACTTCAGGTGCAATTTAGGCATAACGTAAACAAGTCAAATATTTCTGTACCCATAATGTCCGGTTGAATCGACGAGGTGTATTTGTGTTATTGGGATTTCAATTCTATTTTGAAAACTGTTCGTGTTTTAATTGTGCAACACGAGTCATTTGTTAAAAGTTTGTTTTAGATAAAAAAAAGATTTTTTTAATATTGCTACGTTTCGTATTAGACCACATGCCTTCAAATGTTTTTTAACGTAACTCCTAAACATATATTTTTACCATACTGATGTATTTGGAAAAGTTGTTGGAAATTATAAACAAATTCATAGAATTTCTAAAACATGACGGTATGAGCTTTTTTGTTTGAAACCACATAAACATTCATCATTTGTGGATAAAATTTAAAATTCATAAAAATTCGATGTTCCACAAAAATGTCAAAAATTATTTTACCATCTTGTACTCATTTTTATTATTTTCATCATGACTTCTATTTTATATGAAAAAAAATGAAAAAAGCAAAATATACATATTTTAGATATTTCAAAATAAAGTTTTCTTTCGCAAATAAAAAAAGAATGCTATTTTGCTATTTTTTCACGTTTAAAAATCAATACACTATAACTCTTTCTAAGATACTATTTCGGTATGACTCATAGGTTTTATCAAATGTTTCTCTTACTAAAATCAATACGCCCTATAGAAAAGTTATAGTTGAGTGGAAAAATTCACACTGCTGTGGGAAACTCATAGGGGAACCGCGGGTAAAACGGACAGTGGGGGTATGATGGACAGGTGGTTGATTTGTATAGTTGCATTATGAATTTCAAATTTCTGTTGATGGGAACCACTTATACATGCTATTCTAGAATATTTAAACCATCCTATGACAATGAATACTGATCAAAAGTGAAATAGCAAAACAAAAACCGAAAATCAAACATGATTCCCCGTGAGGATGTAATATTTGCGGCTTTGATATCAGGCATTTTGAGTTGTTTAATTGCAAAATTGAATTCGCTGATGGTATGATGGTACTCATGATATTTCGGTTTATGAGTTGAAGGAGAAACGATATTAGGTATGTACGAAAAATTTAATTCATTCGTAAGTGGTAAATTTAAATTATTGAAATAATTGCACTGGTGGGGTTGAAATGGACAGTCACATCCATAATCACATCCAATGCATGATCGAAAGTGAAGGGAAGAATATTGAACTGTTTTTTATATTGCTTTCTCTTTTTGTTTTATTTCAGTTACTGGACGCACAAACACTGAGAAGGAGCGAAATTATTCCTCTCACGAGCGATAAACTTCTACGCTTCATATATTATAAACCTGTTCATATTCCCCCACTACATGTCCGTCGACCCGCATCGATAAAAATGTTCTACTTTTCGGCTTGTTTTAATTTCTGTAAAAAATATGAAAAAAAATATTTTTATAAAACATTTGACCAATTATTTCGAAAACCAGCATATTGAACTGTAAGAAACTGCTTTTAAGTTTTGGAAAACATGAGTTTCCAAAGATACAAAAAAGAAAGCAGCTCAGAATATTCACTTCAATCAAGACAAAGAAAATATATATAGATATTGGTTCGACAACTCGCAAGCAGATCGGACAAGTTTTTAATCGATCCAACAAAGGTGTTTTTTTCACATCGAATAATAGTGTTCTTTTTCACCGGTTGCGCTTGCGAGTGGAGCGAAGTTTAAAGTGGTGCGCGCTGAGGATCCAAATCAGACACATTCATCACACACGCCACACAGCCGCGGCAAGTAGAAATTTATTTTTCTTTTGTTTCCCTATCATTCCTTCTACCTTCTGTGCACGATTTACACCATTGTTCAACTTTGTGTTAACCAAATCGGCAAACGTTGGCATTAGGGGTGATCATTATTTCTTATATACCGTTGAACTTTTATTGGAATTTTTTTTTTCATTTTATCATTTTATTTTTTAGACGGCGCCAGTGGTTGTATGGTTAGCGTAACAGCCTCACAATCCGATCGGCCTGGGTTCAATCCCAGCTGGCGTCGTTGGGATTTTCTGAGGTAAAAAATCTCTGGTTACGTCTTCCTTCGGAGCGGAAGTAAAAGAAGTTGGCCCGGCTCATGAGTTGTTGAGTCTGATAGGTAGGAACAGGTGGAGTCGCCTCCCTGATGTCGGTGATTGGCACTAAAGTGGCGGAAATAGGCCGACGAAAAATAAGCGAAGATAAAAAAAATCATTTTATTTAACATAAAATAAATTGAATTTAATATTCGCATCATAACCTTATAAAAAATATTTTTTTCACTTATTTATTCATTTTGATTATCATTATATTCTGTTCATATCGAACAGTTGACCGATTTTTTTGATATGGCTGAGGGCGGGAAGGATCCACCATCGACGCCATTGAATATTTCCGATATCGATCCTCCTCCTGAAGAGCAGGAAGATGAAGCAGAAATTGAGGAAGAAACTTCTGTATATGAAGTTGGAAGTTCCGAAGATGAGGACATTGAAGAAAAACAGGATTTTCGTCCAAAAGAATACCCTAGAGGCTCCAAAGGCCCATTCATTGTATACTTTAGACGAAAATCTAAACCTCTCAATGTCATTCGTATCTCGAAGGAACTTACTCAGAAGTTTTCCGAAGTTACCGAGATTACACGGATGGGGCCAGACAAACTACGAGTTGTCGTCTCAAGCAGGACCCAAGCGAACGAAATCACGCGCTGCGACCTCTTTGCGATTGAGTATCGCGTATACGTGCCCTGTTGCAACGTCGAAATAGACGGCGTAATAACCGAAAAGGGTTTGACTCGAAAAGAGATTATCGATGGTGTCGGTCGCTTCAAGAACTCTTCACTAAAAGAAGATTCTTGCATGCGATTCTTGCCACTGTGTCACAAAAAAATGACAATAGGGTTCTCAATCGGACAAACTCTTTTCGTGTGACTTTTGAGGGTTCCGCCCTTCCAAACTACGTTGCAATAGGTGCACTTCGTTTACCTGTTCGGTTGTTTGTACCCCGGGTAATGAAATGCAACAAATGTATGCAACTCGGTCACACGGCCGCCTATTGTTGCAATAAAAAACGTTGCGCAGATTGTGGAGAGAGCCATGATGAGAATCCTTGCGCGAAAGAGCACAAGTGTCTTCATTGCGGCGGGACTCCTCATGATATTATTCAATGCCCGGTGTACAAACAACGAGGGGAAAAAATCAAGCGTTCCTTAATGGAACGTTCCAAGCGGACTTATGCAGAAATGCTTAAGAGTTCCGTTCCAACGACTCAGGACAATCCCTACTCCATTCTGCAGAACGACGAGCCTGTTGCTGACGCTCCCAATGCAGGAAGTTCCGGTACATCGCAGGGTGCCGTCAGGAAAAGAAAAATTACTTCTTTTCCTTCACTCCCCAGAAAAACGACCGAAACTTCCCAAGTTGGAATGAAAACTCGAATTGAACGTGCTGAGAATAGACCGAAGCAAGTACCTCCTGGTTTAAGCTGTTCTTCCACGCACCAGGGGTCCTCAGCACTTCCCGGAGCAGCACCCACCCGGTCTGTTCCATTTTCGCGGTCGAGGCAACAGCCACAATCTGGTTTGCTTGCGCTTTCTGACCTGGTGGACAACATTTTAAATGCTCTAAATATAAATGACCCTCTTAAAAGCATAGTATTATGTTTGCTTCCGATTGTGAGAACATTTTTGAAAGAAAAATGTGGTTTTTTAGCAGCGTTCATTTCCCTCGATGCCTGATTCAGTGCAAGAGGTCAAGGATTTGACCACTGTAATACAGTGGAATTGCAGAAGCATCATCCCTAAACTAGATCAATTTAAATTTTTAGTTCATAGTTCTAACTGTGATGTATTTTCCCTCTGTGAAACATGGCTTTCTTCAGCCGACGAGCTGAATTTTCACGATTTCAACATTATTCGCCTCGATCGAAATGACTCGTTTGGTGGCGTACTATTGGGGATCAAAAAATGTCAGTCCTTCTATAGAGTCACTCTCCCATCGATGACAGGCATTGAAGTTGTTGCTTGCCAGACACAAATCAATGGCAAAGACTTCTGCATTGCCTCGATATATATTCCTCCAAGAACCATGGTCGGCCGCCATCAGTTTTTTGATATCATCGCGGCATTGCCGGAGCCGCGGCTAATCTTAGGTGACCTCAACTCCCATGGAACAGCATGGGGGTCACACTATGATGAAAGCCGTGCCACGTTGATTTATGATCTGTGCGACAACTTCAACATGACAGTTTTAAATACAGGGGAAGCAACTAGGATAGCCAACCCTCCTGCACGGGCAAGTATGCTAGACATATCACTTTGCTCTTCTTCATTATCCCTGGATTGCACGTGGAAGGTAATCCAAGATCCCCACGGTAGTGATCACCTGCCAATAATTTTATCGATCGCCAATGAATCAGGTTCTCGTGAGTCAGTCGATATTGCGTATGACCTCACGAAAAATATTGACTGGAGAAAATTTGCAGAAATAATATCTGAAGCACTTGTTTCAATGCATGAACTTCCTCCACTCGAAGAGTATAACTTTATATCGAGTTTGATTTACGAAAGCGCACTTCAAGCTCAAAAGAAACGTGTTCCTGCTACCACTTTCCGACGTCGTCCCCCATCACTTTGGAGTGCTCAAAGGTCTACCTTGAAAAATCATCCGCTTTCAAAAAATTCAGGAAAACTGGATTAGTGGAATGGTTTCGAAAGTACCAAGCTCTAGAAGCCAAACTAAAAGGTCTGATTAAAGCAAAAAAGCGTGGATATTGGCGGAAGTTCGTCAATGGTTTGTCAAGGGAGACAGCTATGAGCACTCTTTGGAATACGGCTAGGAGAATGCGTGGCTGGAACTATACAAATGAAAGTGAGGAATACTCTGACCGTTGGATTTTCAAATTTGCAAGAAAGGTTTGTCCCGATTCCGTTCCTGCACAAAACGTCGTACGCGACATTCCGCTCCAAGGCGATTATGAGAATTTTTCGATGGTAGAATTCTCAATTGCACTTCTCTCATGTAACAATTCAGCTCCGGGGTCGGACAAGATTAAATTCAACTTATTGAAGAATCTTCCCGACTTGGCAAAACATCGTTTGCTGAACTTGTTCAACAAGTTTCTGGAGCTGAATATAGTCCCGCATGACTGGAGACAAGTGAGAGTGATAGCCATACGAAAACCCAACAAGCCGACTTGCGATCACAATTCGTATAGGCCGATTGCAATGTTATCCTGTATTCGTAAATTGTTAGAGAAAATGATTCTACTTCGTTTGGACAAGTGGGTTGAAACGAACAATTTGCTGTCAAATACGCAGTTTGGCTTCCGCCGAGGTAAAGGGACGAACGATTGTCTCGCGTTGCTATCTTCTGAAATCCAAATCGCATTTGCTCGCAAAGAACAAATGGCTTCCGTTTTTCTCGATATCAAAGGGGCATTTGATTCAGTTTCCATGGAAATTCTCTCAGAGAAACTTCATAATCGTGGACTTTCGCCAATTCTGAATAATTTCCTGTACAATTTACTCTCAGAAAAGCACATGTTTTTCAATCATGGCAGCTTGAAATCTTCTCGATACAGTTTTATGGGCCTCCCACAAGGCTCCTGCCTAAGCCCCCTCTTGTACAGTTTTTACGTCAATGATATAGATGATTGTCTAACTAGAGATTGCACGTTGAGACAACTTGCAGACGATGGAGTTATTTCCATCACGGGTACTAATCCCGCCGTTCTGCAAAAATCCTTGCAAGATACCCTGAACAACCTGTTCACGTGGGCTCTCAAGCTGGGTATCGAATTCTCTACGGAGAAAACCGAAATGGTCGTTTTTTCTAGGAAGCACGAACCCGCCCAATTCCAGCTTCACCTATCCGGCAAAGCGATCAGGCACTCGATGTTTTTCAAATACCTTGGAGTATATTTTGACTCTAAATGTACCTGGGGAATACACATTGCGTATTTGAAACAGAAATGCCAGCAAAGAATCAATTTTGCCCATCCAGGAGACCTCATTCAGTTATACAAAACAACGATATTATCAGTGTTAGAATATGGCAGTTTTTGCTTCCGATCAGCTGCCAGGATTCATATTCTCAAGCTGGAGAGAATACAATATCGTTGCTTGCGTATAGCCATGGGGTTTTTGCATTCGACACATACGATGAGTCTCGAAGTTTTGGCAGGAGTACCCCCGCTTACTCTTCGGTTCACAGAATTATCCTACAGATTTCTCATCCGTTGCAAGATCATGAATCCATTGGTGATTGATAACTTCGAAAATCTACTCCAACTGACTCCTCAGTCAAGTTTATGTCTTTATACCATGAGTACCTTACCCATGAAGTGCACCCTTCACCGGGCATCTCCAACCAAGTTTGCTTCCCATACCTTTGCAATTCCTCTGTCAATTTTGATCTGTCCATGCGACAAAAGATCCATGGAATCCCAGATCATCTACGCTCCGATTATATTCCGGAGATATTTTCGGCAGAATATGGGAAAGTTAGATCTGATAAAATGTTCTTTACTGACGGTTCATGCATAAACGGGTCCACTGGCTTCGGCATCTTCAATGAAAATTCCAGTGCCTCTTTCAAACTCAAAGATCCTTGTTCCGTGTATGTCGCTGAACTGGGTGCGATATACTACGCTTTAGGGATCATTGAAACATTGCCCATCGACCATTATTTTATTTTTTCAGACAGTCTCAGCTCAATAGAGGCAATCCGCTCAATGAAAGTTGATAAACGCTCATCTTATTTCCTAACAAGAATAAGACATCTATTGAGTGTTTTGGTCGAAAAATTATTCAAGATTACCTTAGCATGGGTTCCCTCTCATTGCTCGATTCCGGGGAATGAGAAAGCGGACTCGCTAGCTAAGGTGGGCGCTTCAGAAGGCACACTTTTTGAAAGGCAAATTGCTTATAACGAATTTTTTCACATTCCTCGTCAGGACACACTCGTTAGTTGGCAGCGCATGTGGAGTGAAGATGAGTTCGGTCGTTGGTTACACACGATTATCCCTAAGGTTTCGACGAAAGCTTGGTTTAAGGGATTGAATGTCGGTCGTGATTTCATTCGCGTGATATCTCGGCTTATGTCCAATCACTACAACCTAAACGCGCATCTCTATCGCATTGGGCTCGCAGCAAACAATCTTTGTGATTGTGGCGATGGCTACCACGACATCGAGCATATTGTCTGGTCGTGTATCCGGTTCCATGCTGCTCGCTCTCAGCTCTCTAGAGCACTGAGAGCAAAAGGCAGACAATCGGATATCCCCGTCCGGGATATCTTAGGTAGCCGTGATCCTGATCTTCTGCTTCATCTATACCTGTTCCTCCGGAACGCCGATGTCAACGTTTAATGATTTTTCCTTCGTTGTGTCCCTGTTTTGTATCCCTCCTATCCGATCTATAAACTTTTACTTAGTCGCGGCAATACATACACACACTCTTTACAGATACACGGGCCAAAGGTTGTGCAGTCCACTGATGATTCAACAAAAGCTAAAGGTTGTACCGCTCATGACAACTCTACACGAGCTGATGATTGCGCCGGCTAGTGACCATTCTATCCTGGATTCCTCGAGAAGACGCACCACGCTAGATATGGGGTACATACTAGGGGGGCGTTGCTGATTAATGGTCAGCTGCATCCCAATAGGAAGTATCCCGTGTCGGGCACAGGTACAGATCATTGAAGACAGCAACATCACAATTACGAAAACACTTGTAATACTAACCTCGAGCCAACCGCGAGTAATCGGTTACATATTACTAACATAGTTATAAGGCAAACATTGTCGAAATATTGAACTCCCGGCCCCGTCAGGTTGACGCCATATGAGCCTTAATAAAAATATATATTTTGGATAAAAAAAAAGACAAAGAAACTGGAAATGAGCGAGTACTTGGAATTATTTGCAGTACAGTTCAAGACGTGTTCTCGTTTTTGACCGAACATCGGGAAGATTTACAAGAGTACTTGCGGGGCAACAAGAAACCGACGAAGCGTATCGTGCTGAGTTGTGTTATGGGATTTTCCATTTTCCATTTTCGATCCATTGGGATTATCATCATGTTTCAACGTGCATGGGAAGATCCTGATACAAGAATTGTGGAGAGATGGTTGCGAATGGGTCCAAGAAATTGACGATGAAAATTTGGTCAAATGACAGCAGTTGATAGGATTATGGCAAACTAACTAACTGTGGCAAACTATCAAGGCCAACCGTTCACTTCCAATTAATCGTTGTTTTCTTTGGCCAGATTCACAAACAGTTATTAGTTGGTTACGTTCTGATCAAAGGTACAAGGTTTCTGCATCACCCAGAAGAGTCGTGGCCAATCGAGCGACTGCCAACAACTATCACTGAAGGAGAAATGAAAGCGCACTTTCTACTCCATGATATAGAAGAATTTCCAGAACCCATAATCGACGTGGAAGTTACGTGGCGTTGGCTAAAGTTGTTGCGAGTTGTAGCTTGTGTCATCTGATTTATTACAAATATTCGTAGAAAGGTAAAGGGACTTCCGATACGTACGCTAAAAGTAAACGAGAGACAGCAACGCGAACTAAAGGTGAACCACAACATAGTACAACAACCATTGCAGCAAGATTGAAAGCAGAGGTAATTTTGTGGAAGCAGGCGCAACTAGAAGCATTTTCAAACGAAGTAATGATACTGCTGGGAGTTACCCTGAAAAGGGACCAGAAACCAACACAGATAGGGAAAAACAGTCCATTGTATAAACTCACTCCGATCTTAGACGAGTTCGGGGTGATCAGAATGAATGGTCGGATGGCTAGGTCAAATCAAATTCCGTTTGATATGAAGTACCCCATTATTCTTCCAAAAAGACACGCAGTGACGAAACGATTGATACAATATTACCACGAAAAGTTTGGGCATTCAACCCGGGAGACGGTGTTGAACGAGCTTCGTCAGAAATTCTATATTCCGATGCTACGAATGGAAATCCAACGGGTGATGAGAGATTGTGTCTGGTGCAAAGTAAATCGCTGTTATGCTGAGGTTCCGATGATGGCACCACTTCCGGTTCAACGAATCACCCAAAATTACAGATTTCTGTAAAAAGAAAAAAAGTTTATAAACTAGTTTGTACTATTGGCACTATTGGCTAGATTGTAAGTACAACATGATAAATTGATGAAACGTAGTGAGAACTAAATTTGGATTCATTCAGACTATTTTGTGAACCAGCAAGTCCTGCAAAAAAACCGGATACTCGTTGCACGAGGTGGAAGAAAACTACTAATTGTAAGTTTATAAATCGGAAAATGTAAGACAATTATTATTTTGAAATTATTAAATTGCTGTTTTAGGTTCATCAAAGCTGCTACAAAATCGCTAGAGTATTTTTTAAAAATCTCTAACAAGTATAAAAAGTAGAAATTGAAGTTGTTGATCCATGCAAGCCGGGGGTACTTATGTACCCGCATGTTTTTTTTGCACTCCGGAATGTGTTGTCCTAACACTTACTACAAAAGCGGGTACGAACACAACGCTTTGGCTCGGTTATTCAAGACAGCATTGAAAGACATACCTTCATATCTTATGCTCACTGAGTTTCTACACATACCGCTTGATGATTAGACAAAATGCTGATAACCATTTGCTACGATAACGTCGATTGGTTCAACAATATGTGTTGGACGTGCATGTCGAAATCGAAACTTAGTGCTTGAAGTTCATCAAATCAAGGTTCGGTTCGAGAACTACGTCTCTCATGTGTACAATAATTTCAGAGGAAATAGTAAAATACAAAGATCGTTTGACAATTCTTCCGTTCACATATTTTGGTAGTCCCAGGCATCACATCAAATGTAGAAGTAGGGTAATCAAATTGACTTGTAATGAAAAACATAAGCTATACAATGCATGAATTGATCTTACTTACTTGTTCTAACTCTTTACTTCTTCTTCTTCTTGGATGGCACTAACGTTCCAGTGGAACTTTTGCCTTCTCAACGTAGCATTACTTGCGTCATTTTCATTAGTAGTACTTGGTTGATCGTGCTCCCTTGGCCGAGTGGTTAGCGTCATAACTAACATGCCGGGTGTTCGGGTTCGATTCCCGTTCTGGTCGGGGGATTTTTTCGTCAAAGAAATTTCCTCCGACTTGCACTGTGATCACGCGTATTCTAGAGCTTGCCACTCAGAATGCATTCAAGGCATGTTATTTGGCATAGAAATCTCAACTAAGTACTTATAAAAATGACGCAAGTAATACTACGTTGAGACGGCGAAGTTCCTCTAGGAACGTTAGTGCCATTGAAGAAGAGAAGAAGAAGAAGACTTGGTTGAAATTTCTATGCCGAATAACACGCCTCGAATGTACTCTGGAGTGGCAAGCTCTAGAATACGCGAGACCACAGTGCAAGCCGGAAGAATTTTCTTTGACGAAACCCCGAACCCCCGGCATGATAGTGTGGGACGCTAACTACTCGGCCACGGGAGCACCACTCTTTACTTACAAAGCCAATATGTTTTGACGTAGGACTACGTCTTCCATTTCGGTACCAGGATGTAAGTTCAAAGTTTCGAAAACGAGAGAGTGACGCTGGACTGCAAGGTTTTGAACGTTAATACCTCTTTTCTGGCTGAATGGAGTGGTATGATAATCATTTCATTCGAAAGATAAAATGTCCACGAGTTATATGATTGTTAATTGTTGAACCAAAAACTTGTTTCAATAACTTTAAAATTGCTTAGAAAACAGGTTATTGAAACCGTATATAAACTCGCATACGCTCTGGAAATCCATAATGCTTGAGTACGCCTCTCCTGTTTGGAAGAGTTGTGCTAAATCACACATGAAAAAGCTCCAGATCATTCAAAACCGGTTCTTAAAGCTAATCCTAAACCTCCCGTGGCACACTAGAACTACCGAGGTACACCGGCTAGCGGGATTTGACCCAATCGAATCTAGAATAAATAATTTTGAACGAAGGCACATAGAAAGATGTCAACAATCAGAATGGCAAACGATTGCAGAACTCTACCCCTAGAATAATAATTTTTTTGTATAGTAGTTTAAGCTAGTAGGTTAGGTTAGAATATCAAATTAAAACTCAAACATACATCCTAGATGTCAAGCAGCTATAAAATCCCAATGAGTAAAATCAAATCCAATTCCACATAGAATAAATAATTTAACAAAAGCTTGAAAAGCAAAATACTGCGGAATCACTTAAATTGCAAAAACCTATTGTAAAAACCTACGATGTGAGATGAAGACGGTCGCACTCAGACGCCTATGCATTATGGTCTTCTTTTCCAATTCCATTTCTCTTCTGCAGTTGAACCGAACGGATGGGTATAAAACATGACGCTTCCTTTGCTTTCGTTCATTTCTACATCTACTCTCGTACCGCGAGGATTCGTTTCATTGGGACCAAGCAGACAGCTCGTAAATCTACCGGTGGTAAGGCACCACGGAAGCAACTCGGAAAAGCGCACCAGCCGCAAGAGGTGTGATGAAGCCACATCTCTACCGACCTGGAACCGTCGCTTTGGGTGAAATTCGTCACTATCAGAAGTCGACCGAATTGGTTGTCCGCAAGCTACCTTTGCAGCATTTGGTTCGTGGAATTGCCCAGGACTTCAAAATCGACTTGCGCTTCCAAAGTTCCGCGGTTTTGGCACTGCAGGAGGCCTATTCGAAGATGCCAATTTGTGTGCTATCCACGCAAAACGCGTCACATCATGCCCAAGGACGTCCAGCTAGCTCGTCGTATCCGAGGAGAGCGTGCTATTACCTTAGCATATAATCAACGGCCCTTTTCAGGGCACCAAATTTGATGGATTAGAGTTCAGAGAAGTTTCTGCAGAACTAAAAGGAACATTTAGCGAAAATCGTGGTGTCGATGATAATTCCGATACCGAAGGGTGTCATTGACTATGGATTTGATAATGGAGAATACGAAATATATGACATGATGTAGTGGATATTTCACCATATCGAAGAAATCACTTTGAGGAAAGCTGCATTATAAAATTATTTGTATGCGAATCGGAAAACGGTTTATCGTTTCTAATTGTTGCGAAAGGGCTTTATTTTTGCTGAGTAACTCCAAGGAGGAATCCATTACTTCTTTTAACGTTAATCATTCTACTTCGGACCAACGGAACTGTATGATAATCATTTCATACAAAATATAAAATGTTCAAGAGTTATATGATTGCTATTTATTGACTCGAAAAATTGTTTCAATAGCTTAAAAATAGCTTTGAAATCATCCGTATCCGTATGTAGCGCTCCCACTTGGAAACCCATGAATCTTTTTGGAATGTGAGATGGGGAAACTCACACTCACACGTCTATGCATTAGGCTGTTCTCTCCCAATTCATTTCGTTTCTGCAGGCCGAACTGAAAATTTTCAGTCGAGTCCACTCTCTTTTACAGAGTTACAGAGTTGATAGTTACTTTACAATCGAATTAATTCAACATGCCCAAATGTATGGCTACGGTATGATATTGAATGTAATGCAAAGTGTCCGGATTAAAAAGCATCCGGATTCAAATACATTTCTGTATACTTACTTCGATGTTATTCGTTTCTCTCTTAGGCTGAGCTACAAATATAATGAAAAGAATGTGAAAGAGGTCGGGTATACAATCCACACTATCTGAGTATAAAACACAACGTTTCATTTGCATTCGTCATTCAACTTAAAGATGTAGAACCCTAGGTTGATCACTTGATATGTAGTACTTTATTATAATGTAAACCAAATTAAGAAATAAAAAGAATTTAAGTGAAAAAAAAGTGCATTCGTCATTCTGTGTATGTCATTCGTACCAACAACACGTGATTTTTTACTGCTCTATCTTTTAGCTATAGTCAGGTAGTTTTCTATTTTTGGTTTTTTCCATTCTTTTTTTTTACCCGCGCTGGAAGTGGATTCGGCGTCACACGCTTTAGCGTGCTTGGTGGATATCGCCAATGAATTCAACATGGGTTGTGGACGTACGTCCGAACCAGCTACTGGTGCCCCGAAGAAGAAGGCCCGCACTCAAACCAACGCCCCAACGGATGAAAGAACGAATCGTCTCCTCCAGAGCAACTTGTACTCGGTACTGCCGGAAAACTCTGAAGGTGCTACAATCATGAAGAAGGAGCGGATTCCCCCGCTTTTCACCTCCAGGAAAGATGTCAACAACCTCAAACCCGAGCTCACTCAACAGAACCTCCAGCCACTGTGTTTCAAACTGTGCAGCGTAGGAACTAAAATCGTGTGCTCCAGCATGCAGGAATATACCAAGGTCGGCTCCTTTTTAAAATCGAAAGGAGTTGAATTCTTCACGCACGATTTAAGCGCGATTCACATATAATATTCACGTCACGTTCACGTTCCGTCACATAACGTTGCGTCAATTATTCTTCCATGCAATTCCTTTTGAAGCATTCACATACACCAGCAACGGCAAGTCGAAGTTGCCGTTGCCGGTGTATGTGAATGTTTGCATAAGAACTGCTTGGAAGAATAATTGACGCAACGTGACGAGACGGAACGTGAACTTGACGTGAATGTTGTATGTGAATCGCACTTTACCGTCGGCGCCACTGAAGGTGGTGCTACGAGGACTACCACCATTCGAAGCAACTGACGTTCAGTCTGAACTAATGCAGCGCGGGCTGAAACCAATGGCCGTCTATCCGATGACTAGACGAGAGTCAACCAATCAGAGCTGCCGGGATCAGTTGTTTCTGATCCATTTCGTTAAGGGTTCCACTACCATTGGTGCTCTAAAGGAAATCCAGGATATGTTTCAAGTCATCATCACTTGGTAGCATTACCGACCGCAGCATCGTGACATGACACAGTGCCTGAACTGCCTTTGATTTGCTCATAGTATAAAAAACTGGCACATGAAACCGCGCTGCGACAAGTGCTCTGGTAACCATCTCACTGGGTCCTGTGCTCAAGCAGATGACATCGATCCGAAATGCACGAACTGTGGCGAGAATCATCGTGCCACAACCCGCACCTGTACCAAGCGAGCAGAATTCATCGACATCCGTCACAAGTCAACGATAGAAAATCAGCCTGGTCGTCGACGCAGTGCTCGTCTTTCTCCAGCTAACACTGAATCACATTATCCAGCGCTTCAGCCCCCTCGAGTGGTTCCGAACCTGGAACCGCTTCCTTTAAATAATCATCGAGCTTCCGCTCCGATCTCTTCAAACAAGCAAGCGGTTAATCCTGGCCACTCAGCTCAAAGTTGCCTCGGCATAGCAGCAAATCAACCAAACCAAGGTTCGGCCCGTGTTCCAGGATTGTCATATGCTGATGCCGCTGCCTTAATGACGATCCACCCTTTACAACGGAGGAACTGGTCGAAATCGTGTCTGAGGTGATGATTATCATGAGTACCTGTCGTACCAGAACACAACAGCTTCAAGCCGTTACATCCTTCATCAACAAATATGGACCGTGAATTTATCAACTTCGCCAACTGGAACGCTTGTTCGATTAAGAACAAACACATCGAGCTTCTCGATTTTTTCAACTCCAAAGAAATCGATATCGCTATTATTACTGAGACCCACCTAAAGCCGGAGATCAACGTTTACTTTTCCGATTTCCGACTTCTGAGGCTAGATAGAACCAGTTCTGGAGGAGGAGGAGTGGCTATTGCTGTGAGGTGCAACGTCACCTGTCGCCTGATGCCAAGTTTCCGAACGAAAATTATCGAAGCCATTGGAGTAGAAGTAGAGTCATCTGTCGGTCCTATCAACATCATCGCTGGAAGAGATCGAATCGGCGATTGCACAGGCTCGTAAACAGCACGTTCGGATCATTCCCAAGGTGAGCAACCCCTTAATCATTGATTCTACTACCAAATACTATATTAAAATTCGTAACATATACCGGAGGCAGTATCAGAGGACTGGCCTTCGGTTCTTCAAAACAAATTCAATCAATCTTTCCAAAATTCCAAAGCCAGACTCGTGGAGCTCCGTAATAGTAACTTCTCAAGCTTGCTTCAGTCTCTTCCAGATTGTGCTCGTCCATTTTTAAACTAGCCAAAGTTTTGAAAAGCAAACCTAGACCTATTCCTCCGCTTACCCCTCTTATTTCGGTTAACAGCACAACAGGTCGTTTTGGTGACACCTGCAGAGAAGGCCAATGAGATAGGACAGCACTTCGTCAACTCCCACAATCTTGGGCTGGACATCATTAGTCCCTTTGAGATTTCCGTTTCAGATAGAAATCACCGCATTGATCAAAGTCAATTTATTGTTCCAATCAATCAAGATATCACAGCTGACGAACTGTTGGCCTCTGAAAAATTCGAAGAATATGAAGGCCCCAGGTTTCAACATCTGGAACTCAAAAATTTGAGTGACAGATTCTACCATCATTTAGCATTTATATTTAATCAATGCCACCGACTTGGTTACTTTCCCTAGAGCTGGAAGATAGCCAAAGTCATACCAATCCTCAAACCTGGGAAGGATCCTTCTAGGCCTTCTAGCTATCGTCCCATAAGTCTACTGTCAGCTATTTCTAAACTTTTGGAAAAAGCTTTTCTTTTTAGACTGGTCACTATTGCTGAG
The DNA here is from genome assembly GCF_029784135.1 of Toxorhynchites rutilus septentrionalis. Lineage (NCBI taxonomy): Eukaryota > Metazoa > Arthropoda > Insecta > Diptera > Culicidae > Toxorhynchites > Toxorhynchites rutilus. The sequence continues at coordinate 76,444,652 of NC_073744.1, read as the reverse complement.
GAGAACAATGTTTTTCTTGAGAAACAATTCGGATTCCGAAAGGGACGATCCACTGTTCATCAACTGACAAGAGTTTGTAACATTATCAGACGAAACAAGTCGGTTGCAAAAACATCTGCTATGGCATTGTTGGACGTTGAAAAAGCTTTCGACAATGTCTGGCATGATGGCCTGATGTACAAGCTACACAGATACAATTTTCCGATTTTCCTAGTGAAGATAATCAAAAATTATCTTTCCAACAGAATATTCCGGGTCTCTCTGAATGGCACGAACTTAGATTCATTTAACATTAACGCCGGAGTACCCAAAGGAAGTATTCTTGAGCCAATACTCTCCAACATCTTCACATCAGGTCTTCCTCCCCTTCCGGATGATGGCGTTCTGTCGCTGTTCGCAGATGACACCGCAATCATTTACAAGGGTAGAGTGCCAAACTTCAGAGAGGCTTGGACGTCCTTTCAGAATATTCCAACAAATGGAGAATTTGTATCAATGCGGCGAAGACCCAGACCATACTTTTCATAAACTAAGTCATAAACTAAGATTACAGAGAATTCAAAACAAGATCCTTCGTATGATCTTGAAGAGTCCACCTAGGACACGAAACACTGAGATACACGAGTTGGCTAATATCCTGCCGTTGGATGAAAAAATTTAACTGTTGGTAGAAAGATTCAGGGGTTGCTGCCAAGCCTCCAACAATCAAATCATACGAAATCTGTACAGCTAGATTATGGTTTAGGTTAAAATTAGTTAAGGTAGGTAGGGTTATATTTTAATAATTAAAATATACAAAACGTATTGAAACGTTAAAAATAAAAATAGGATGAGTCAAAACTCATCATTAACAATAATAAATATATTTTAAAAAAAATAACAAAGATGTAGTGCTAGAAGTAAGGCAGATCACTTATAATGTTAAAACTTTGTATAATCCATGGAAAATAAAGAAAATTTAAGTAAAAAAAGTGCTTTCGTCATTATTTTCTTTCAAACACCCACGAAAGCAGCTCGAAAAAGCGTACCAGCCACAGGAGGTGTGAGGAAACCACATCGCTACCGACCGGGAATCGTCGCCTTTTGATTTAGATTTCTTTTGATACCCAGGACTTCAAAACCAACTTGCGCTTTCAAAGTTTTCCGTCGTTATGACACTGCAGGAGGCAAGCGAGGCATATTTAGTCGGCCTGTTCGAAGATACCAATTTGTGTGCTAGGCCACGCAAAATGCGTCACATCATGCCCAAGGACATTCAGCTGGTCAGTCGTATCCGAGTAGAGCGTGCTTAAACAGCCGCGCTTCCGCTTTAGTCATTATTATCTTAGTACCTTAGCACATAATCAACGGCCCTTTCAGGGACACCAAATTTGATGGATTAGAGTTCAGAAAAGTTTTGGCAGGCCGAACTGAAAAAAGCATTCAGCGAAAATCGTGGTGTCGATTATAATTCGATACCGATGGGCGCCATTGACTATGGATTTGATAATGACGAATACGAAATATATGATAGTGTATATTTTACCATTTGAGCATTAATAATCTGTTTCTGGCAAAACGAAGTGGTATGATAATCACATTATTCGAAAGATAAAATGCAGAAGTTTTCTGCCAATCTCCTTTCAACCACCAACATCTCTTTCTCCCGTTTGTCGTTTTTCAATTCCATTTCTCCTATGCAGTTGAACCTAACGGAGCATTTAGCGAAAACCGAAGTATCGATGATGATTCGATACCGATGGGTGCCATTGACTATGGATTTGATAATGAAAAACACGATATGATATGGTATAGTTTAACTCAAAAGAGTTATTACAGATGCATCGATAGCTTTCACGCGATCGATACTACTGACTTGCTCGTAAAATAGTTAACGAGCAAAATTCTGTTCGACACGAATCATGTAATATGGCCCATTATTTCATAATAACTTTAGCTGTTTGTTTGTAAGCACTTCAACAATTCAGAGATCTAAAGTATTAAGATTTGGAAATTGTGTAACACACGAAGAAGCAGGGATGCGATATTATATTATAAAACAAAAAAATATTCGAGCAGCAGTAAAATGTTTGTAATAATAATAGAGTATATTGTTTAATAGTATATAAAAGTAAATTGTAAACCAATTGTTCAACATAAAATTGGTGCAAATTTTGTCAATTTGTTTTCGTTAATTTGATTTTTCCAACTGTTCAATCTGGATTGCAGCATTTATGTCTTTACTTCTTCAATTTATTATTCCTGTTAATATATACCTTTTGCAATGTTTTATTTTGTTTTATGTATTACTTTACATTTTTTCCTATATAAATAATGACCATCCTTTGTTTCATGCCGTTTAGCTTAACAATTACTACAATTACTGCTTTTCGTGTGATTTTACCTACAAAGCAATTGATGTTTGCTGCATTCTGCAAGTCGAAAATACGCATATATAACTTGGTGCTACACGGTAGAGAGTGAATAGGATACCTAAATTGCAAACCAAGACTGATGAACAAACTAAATAGTCGAGTATGAACGACAAGGCTTTCAGGAATCAAGGACACGTCACAGGAAAATGATTGCTCTTATAACTATTTCGTTTGCTATAAGGTTTCTCTTCGACTGGATTCGAGCTTAATACTCACCTCGTCAGGTTCTCAGACCTTGCAGATAATGACAACTCCTTACGCGAAATATTTATAGACAAGAATAAACATAAGTAAAATAAAAGAACTCACTTCACCACCGATTTTGCTCATCTCCTTCGCAAAGTTTATTCTGGCATTCCAAATATGTTTTCTAACTTCTCTCAAACAATGTTCACTCTCAATCCAACTTAGCTGAACCTTCTTGTTATTACGAGAAGCTGCATATTACTCTAAAGCGGATTTTCTACTAGCTTACTTTGCGTTGCTCTTTGTGAAGGTGTGTAATATTGAATCCACCAAATAGTTCAAACATATCCTATCGAATAAACCCCAGTGTAAGCTTCTTTGTTTCGCAAATGTGTCTTACGTCAATGTGATAGTTTTCACTGCATAGGTAGCGTGAGCTCATATTTGATTCATACCAGTCCTAAAATAGTTAAAAGTTAATAAAAAAAAAGTCTGTTCAGCGCGAATGCCTTTTAATGTAGACATAATGAAAACGTTACGTAACAGGATTAGCACTCTTTGTTCCTCAAACAGCTATATTAAATTTCATCGGTTGCCCGTGTGAAAAATTTGACATCTAGTACCAGTGAAAAATATGTATTTTCCAATTCGATTTTAAAGGGGGTATTTAGTAGTGTGTCGTAATTGATTAGCAGGTATTTGCTCTTGTTTTATTTTCCAATTTGACTACTTTATTTTTTATATACGGCTTTTTTTGTTATAACATTTCATTTTAATTCTCTTTTTACTCTTTGTTCAAATCAAAAGCATATTACCGGAACTATTATTACTATCGTGAAAGAACTCCTTCCTTGTTTTTGCTTCGGTTGATGGTTTTGCTGTTGCAGTAATAATAATAGTAGTAATAATTGTAGTAGTTGTAGTAATAGTAGTAGATGCAGTAGTAGATCTAATTGTTGTAGCAGCAGAAATAAGAACAGGCTCTGCTTGTGGCGGTCACTGGCAACATTGTTTTCGTACCGAGTCAGCAGCTGGATTGGTCGGCTTCACGTCGATGTTCTCCAGGTTCGGTCTGATCACACTACCCTCCGGTGGATCTCTGATTTGCTTCTGCGACACAATTCGATAGATTTCTAGAGGAGGAGTACAAACAAAAATGTTATTTTTATGTTACTATACATGTTAATACACAGAAGGTATGTGTGCTCGTTTGAATTGTGATCTTATGAATGCAATTGAATATGGTATAAAAAATGATGATTGCTTAACGTATATTTAAAAAGAGCAAAAAACCTGTGAGTATATTCTGGAATGCGGTTTCAACATTAGTCGAGTCCAGCGCAGACGTTTCGATGAAGCTGAGGCCGTTTCTTTCGGCGAAACCTTTCGCCTCGTCCGTGGGTACCGCACGCAGATGCCGCAAATCACTTTTATTGCCGACCAGCATAATCACAATGTTTTGATCAGCATGATCGCGCAGCTCACGCAGCCATCGTTCCACGTTCTCGTACGTCAAATGCTTAGCTATGTCGTAGACTAGCAGCGCCCCGACCGCGCCCCGGTAGTAAGCTGACGTGATTGCTCGATAACGTTCCTGGCCAGCCGTGTCCCATATTTGGGCTTTAATCGTTTTACCATCGACCTACGGAAATAACACATTATTATACTTGTTATGTAGACGTTACACATCACTTTTCGAACACCCACCTCTATACTTCTAGTAGCAAACTCTACGCCTATGGTGGACTTTGATTCCAGATTGAACTCATTCCTAGTAAATCTCGAGAGCAGATTACTTTTACCAACGCCTGAATCTCCAATCAGCACAACTGAAATACAAGCAGAAATACACAATCGTTGTTGAATGGAAGGTGAGAAAATTGTGTTAATTGGCTGAAGTTAAGTCCGCGCTCAACTTTGTTAGTGACTAACGGTTTGCAGCACAAAACGATCATAGAAAAGTAAATTGTTGTCATGGGAGGCGTCATCGTGTAGGGTGCAACGTGGTAATGCCGTTTATGAATCACCGTAGCACGAGCGATACACATCATTTATGATAAGATAAAAATAATCCAATTCATTCAGTGGCAAGTGATTTTCATGTACTTCCAATTTATTCTATTACCTATAACGAGTGCTTTTTATTGGAAAAAAAACAAATGAGCTGCTCTCCCTAATTCAACATTCATTGACTGACATTGCTACAATCACCACGTGACTCGATTTTCGCTGGTTATTCATTATTTTACACATAACATTCAGCCACGCAATGAGCAGTTTTGGGGCAATCTATGTTCCTCTCTGTCGGAGAGGTTCCATCTTTTGCACGAAATACAAACGTTTTACATATCCTAGTTGAAATCCGATTCATCGGAATCAAATTGCGACATTGGAATACCAGTGAAATGGGTAACTCGCTCATGAGGTCCGATTTTGTAACCTGCTGGTGTTCCACAATATGATTCGGTGAAACAGTCGAAGTGTTAAATGAATCATTATTATCACCTTCGTTGAAGCTTGAAAAACGATAACATTATATCGAAGGTAGAGATCGAAAGCTAACCTTATTGTACATAGAAAACTGGAAAATTTGTTAATTTGTATTTGTTTTTTCTAGTCAACCCAGACTAAGTAACAAAATAAGAAAAAAAGAGTTAATAGTAGCAAAAAATTATGTTTATCAAATCACTCTAATCACTCTAAATCACAGAAAATGGAAGGAATTTAAAATGAAATATTGGATTTCTCCGCATCAGAAGATTATTCCCTTTCGATCTTCGATGAACACGGAAAAGTTACTCCCATTGAAAAACAATGTATATACTTATTATAGATAACTAGCTGACCCGGCAAACTTCGTCCCGCCCAAAGTTTATTTTTCGTTCTCACATTCATGTTTTCTTACTAAGCGCACGTTCATTGGTCCAATCGTAGAACTGTTCATTGATTGATCTTCTAATCTAGCCTTCAAAATTACCTTTTACTATAAAATTCCTAGTACTTCTACCAATACTCGTCATTATAATATCAGATTTTTTACAGACACAATTCTCGTTCGAGATTTTTCAACCACTTGCAAAAAACATGCTTTTCCGTTACATGAAATAAATGTTTGATAGAGACAATATGATAGCATAAAGACAGCCCTAAATCGGACAATTCCTTTCTCGAGTTTTGCTCTTATCAAGAAGAAGATGTAGGAGTGCGTTTTATCACATTGAAATCCATTTCGACTTTCGAACGAAGATCAATTTCGTTAGCGCAAACATTAAACGGACTAACAACGTTTGTCACTATGTAATTGTAGAACATATGCGAATTTAATTCTCCGAATTTTCCCATTTTCCTTCATAGTTTTCCGAAAATTTTCAATTTGGTTGGAATATGTGTATTATTTTTAAGGGACCCTCTCTCCATTTCAGAGAGACCATCATAAAAACTGTTCTCAAATCCAAAAACCCTCAGATCTCAAATTTGCTTGATTAGTTCTAGAATTATTTTGAAGTTTGTGTTTCTTTTGTATGGCAGCCTCCCTCTAGAGAGAGGGAGGAATGTCTATTCACCATAGACACGTTTTGCGCCCTCTCAAACCTTCACATGCCTTATTTGGCTCCATTTGATTGATTAGTTTTCGAGTTATGCAGAATTTTTTGTTTCATTTGTATGGCAGCCCCTCTCTTAGAGAGGGGGCGGAGTGTCAAACCACCATAGAAACGTTTATCGATCCCTAAAACCTTTATGCCATGTTTGATTCCATTTGTTTGATTAGTTCTGGAGTTATTCAGTCCCACCTCTTTAGAGAGGGGGAGGAGTGTCGAAACACCATAGAAACGTTTCGTGCCCCCTAAAACCTTCACATGCCAAATTTGACTCCATTTGATTGATTAGTTTTCGAGTTATGCAGAAATTTGTATTTCATTTGTATGGCAGCCCCCCTCTTAGAGAGGGGTAGGAATGACTAACCATCATAGAAACATTTATTGCACCCTAAAAACTTCAAATGCCAAATTTGGTTTCGTTTGCTCGATTAATTCTCAAGTAATGCAGAAATTTATGTTTCATTTGTATGGCATCCACTTGCAAATAACATGTTTCTCCGTTACATGGAAAAATGTGTAATACAGAAAATTTGATAGAATGAAAACAGCCCTAAATCGGCCAATTCCTTTCTAATCTTAATTCTAATTAAAATCCATTTCCACTTTCGAATGAAGATCAATTTCGTTACCGCAAACATGCAATTCAAACTCGAATCGAACTGAATTTGGTATTACAGTAGAACCCGGATTATCCGCGGAACAGTCTGGCTAGGTCACCGCGGATCACGAAAATCGCGGATAATGCAATTAATGACTAAAAAAGAGAGGCAAACACAATATTTCAGCATGATAACTATGTTTCATCAATAAAGGAATTATCAAACTATCCATCTATAAGGTTGTGTACACCAGAAGTCAAAAAATGTGAAAGTCATGACCAAAACAAAAATGCAAAATCCTACACCTCACTGATAATTTCCGGGAATGTCCGTAGCATTACTATGGAATTCGTTTTCGCGGATAAACCGCCACGAAGATCATCCGCTCGCGGATAATCGAGGTTCCACTGTATTTATCTTTTTCGGGTTGATATTTTTAGTGTACTAGATTTCGAACAAAATTTGTCCCGAAGAGAAATTCTAATTTTTTTGGGTTCGTTAACAAATCAAAGTGCACGGCTATTTCAAAGATCAAGTGAGATCGAAACGTAGATATCTACAGATGCTTTTCTAAATCTCCAAAGTCTGGTCCCGGAACATCAGATTTGGTGTCCAAATTAATTTGAGTGAATTCAGGTGTTTCAGTTTGTTTTGTTCAAATCAACAATGAATAAGTAGAACCCCGATTATCCGCAGAATAGTCCAGTTAGCTCACCGCGAATAACGAAAATCGCGGATGATGCAATAAAGAACTAAAAATGAGTTCCAAACAAGAAAAGAAGATATTTTAGCAAGATAAATAGTTTTTTATCAATACAGAAATCATTACACTATCCATCTAACGGGTGTTAAATAAAAAATGAGAATCTTTTCAATACCTTTCAGTAACTCAAATAAAGAGCGTAAAATTTTCTTTCTCCTAGAAAATTGCTCTTTGGGCTCCCTAGAAACAGTAAGCGTGTTTGATTTTGCTAGTTTGAATTTAGTCAAAGCAAAGATGGCGTCGAAACAGCACGTGCTCCGCGAACGCATTGTACCAGCAAGGAAAAAAGTTCACGGTGGCACATTTGAAGGAAGAAAATGTACCCGTCAGTACGGTATGTCGTATCCTGGGTTCCCTGAACGTAGAGCGAAAGGTCGGAAGTGGTCGTCCGGTGACGATAATGACGAAGCAGAGGAAGACATCGTTAAAGAAGCTGTTTGAAAACAAGGACGCAACCAGCCTGCGTGACGCTGGTCGGAAATATGGCTGCTCCCACGTATTGATCCATTGGACCCTCAAGATGGAAGGAATCGTCTGCAGGAAGAAGACGAGGTCGCTGGAGTACACGGAGGTGCAGATTGAGACGGTTAAATCACAGTGTCGGTGGATGACCAAAAAATACCGCGGGACGTCTTTCGTTCTGGACGACGAAAGCTATTTTCCGCTGTCCAAAACGCATATTCCAGAAAATGATCATTATTACTCCAGCGACAAGTCATCCATACCGCCTGAAGTGAAATACAAGTTCAAGCACAAGTTTGAAAAAAAGGTTATGTTGTACATCGCCATTTCCGACCGGGGCATTTCAAAGTCTTGGTTTAAGCCGAGCGGTCTGGCAATCAACCAACAAACCTATCGAGAAGAGTGCCTCGATAAAATGCTGCTGCCGTTCGCATTACGCGGATGGGAAGTACGTCTTCTGACCGGACAAGACGTCTTCCCATTACGCCAAGAAGACGCTGGCGAATCTTGGCCGCCCAATAGAGGATTTCGTTGGCTCACTCAGTGCCCTAGTGTATAAAAACAATTGGAGGGCCAATGACACGAAGCAACTGACTACAAGAATCCGGAAAATGGACGTAAGTGCCGTACAACGTTCTTGTGAGAGCATCGCGACAAAGTTGCGTCGAACAGCAGACCACGGTCCTTACTCAAACATTCACTGTCATTTTTTTGAAGAAAATACAATATGTTATTAATAAAAAATACTGAAATCGATGAAAAAGAAAAAAAAATTTATATGTGATTGAAAAAAATCTCATTTTTTATTTAACACCCGTTAGAACAGTGGTGTTCAACCTTTTCTGCAGAGCGGCCACAAACACATGCTGGGGATGGTGTCGCGGGCCGCAAAACAAAAGTAAATGTAGAACTTCAATTATATCTTTGGAAACTCATGTTTCCCAAAACTTTGATGCAGTTTCTTGCAATTCAATATACTGTTTCTCTACCTAATTGACCAAATATTTTACAAAAAAGTGATTTTCAATGTTTTTTGCTGTAATTAAAACAGACCGAAATGAATTTATTTAGGAATAAAAATGGAATTTTGTTACGTAACGATCACGGCTACCATGCTACCATTTCAATGAACGAGCAGCTCTGAGCCGCTCACTGAAATGAATCGTTTTGAACCTCTAGTTTAAAGTGACCTTCAGTCTTCTCGGCTGGTTCATCACTCGGAAACGGTATTAGGGAAAATGGGGGTAAGACGGACATGTTAACAAGAACTTCAATTATATCATTGGAAACTCATGTTTTCCAAAACTTAAAAGCAGTTTCTTACAGTTCAATATACTGGTTTTCGAAATAATTGGCCAAATGTTCTATAAAAAATTGTTTTTTCATGTTTTTTACTGAAATTAAAACAAGCCGAAAAGTACAACATTTTGATCGATGCGGGTATAATGGACATGTAGTGGGGGGAATATGGACAAGTTGATAATATATAACGCGTAGAAGTTTATCGCTCGCGAGAGGAATAATTTCGCTCTCTCTGTGTTTGTGTGTCCAGTAACTGAAATAGAACAAAAAGGGAAAGAAATATAAAAAAGAGTTGAATATTCTACCGTTCACTTTTTACATATCATGCATTGGATGTGATTATGGATGTGACTGTCCATTTGAACCCCACCAGTGCAATTATTTTAATAATTTAAATTTACCACTTACGAAAGAATGTACTTTTCCGTACATACCTAATATCGCTTCTCTGTCAACTCACAAACTGAAATATAACCATCAGCGAATTGAATTTTGCAATGAAACCACTCAAAATGCTTAATTTAGAAGCCGGAAAAATTACATCCACACGCGGAATCACGTTTGATTTTCGGTTTTTGTTTCCCTATTCCACTTTTAATCAGTATTCATTGTCATAGGATGGTTTAAATATTATAGAACAGCATGTAGAAGGGGTTTCCATCAACAGAAATGTGAAATTCATAATGTAACTATACAATTCAACCACCTGTCCATTCAACCCCCACTGTCCGTCTTATCCGCGGTTCCCCTGCTTTCATTTCTCAGGAAGAATGTCGAGAGTGAGGATTGAACTCGTGACCTTTAGCATAAAGCGGCCCATAGTCGGGCAATATTGAAGCCCCTAGACAAACAAACCAAAAAAACACACAAACCAAAATATTGCGCAATAATATTGAACGTCTATGGGTTGCTTAAGAGGTACGGATGTATATGTGTCTTTTTATACACTTGTACTTCATTCCTCACTACTAAGGACTAAATCAACCCTTCGCGGTCGGGATTAATCTTCCCTGAAAGAGATCACCCCCAGCAAACATTGAATCGTATGAATAGCTATAATTGGAGGCGATATACATACATCCAAGACACATTTGGAAGATATATAATTCATATAACTGGCATATACACGCAAAAGTGGGCGCGATATACGTATATGCCATATTTTATACGCATATAAAGCCGTATATAACGATATACGATGCTTTTCACATTGATATGCAATTTGACCCGACAATGTTTTTTTAAACGCTCCTAAAGGAACTTCGCCGTCTCAACGTAGTATTACTTGCATCATTTTTATCAGTACTTAGTTGATATTTCTATGCCAAATAACACACACTGAATGAATTCTGATTGGTAAGGTCTAGAACACAGTGCAAGTCGGAGGAAATTTCTTTGACAAACCCCCGGCATGTTAGGTGTGACGCTAACCAGTCGACCACGGGAGCACTCGACAATACTATATAAAATGAATAGAATGTGCGTATATAATACTGCATATCGCGATGCTAGGATGGTCGTTATGATATGATATGATATAGAAAATCGTGCTTTCGCATTTTATACGATTTCGGATACACATGATGCATTCTTGCATCCTGGGTCTTATCCTTCCACGCTAATAATATATTATTTATACCGAGTACCGTTCATAGAATACAGTATACCGTGTACAGTCGTGAGAAAGTTTACTAGACATTAAAATTTCTTTTAGAAAAACTGTAAACTATTAGATCGTTGAATAAAGTATTTAGTATTGGCGGGTTTACACTAGGGAGATCTATAGCTATAGATGGATTTATTCACCTGAAAATAGGTGTAAACGGGTGAGAATATATATGATACATTTCTTCGAGGTATATATAACCACTTTGAATAGAATAAATTCAGGCATATGTAAACGCTGGTGAATTTCTCACTTGTGATAAATCACTGAAGTTGGATGCAGTTCTACTTGAGGTGAATAAATTCACCGAAAATATGAATATATTCATTATATAAGTTCGCGCTAGTGTAAACGGTTGATGCGATTTCTATAAATCTCATCATATTTCTTCACTTGAATATATCCCTAGTCTAAACCCACCCTATGGTTCCTTGCTCTGGTGACTGAGAGCAGACAGACGACCGAAAAGGGTTAAAACTGTTCGAAAGCCTAATTTTTTTCGTATTTTTAGCATGCGATTTCTTACTAGATGACCGAGGTGTCAAATCTTTCTTTTAACACGTTGAGCCCCATGTCGGACCCCAAGGGTCGACGTTGAACTTTTTGGTAGGAAAGCACCGACTGACCGGGACTGACAGTTACAAAATATAAAAAAAAATAAAACTATATATGGTTTGTTTCCGGATGTCTTACAAAATATTATCTACTTTCTAGTAGAGTTTCTGACTATTTTCTATGTGTACAATAAGTTTCTATGGAAGCTAGGACCGACACTGATATTGCGCAAACGCCCTTGATGCGGGCTGAATGGAAAGCGTAGCGAGAACAATTCGGGGCCCAACGTATTGATAGGTTATGTGTAGCTTTGAATTCGTTTTGTACTCATGTTGAACAGATTCCCCCGTGTTTCCCACTTGCAGCATCGCCTAATAGGATGACACTTGGTAAACTTTAGCAAACGACTTTGTTACTGATTTTTGCACAGTCTCTGGAAAATAACAACTCGGATATCTCTACAGTAAGCTACAAATAATGCAAAGTAATCGATCAGTAAAAAATATTTTCCCAAGACATCGAATGTCGAAGTACCGGAACTCATTGTTCGTTCGAAGTGTAGCTCTTTTTCTAGAGGCGAATGAACTGAAACGTTTAAACCCTCTTAATGCCAAAAAGAAGAAGAAGAAGAAGTGTAGCTCATTGGAACCCAGCAGTTTATCTAATATTATTTCTTTCACAGCATTTGAGCGAGGATGTATTCAGCATTTTAATCGAATTGTTTTTTTCACCTTAATTCAATTGTAATTTTTTTTATTAGTTCGTTATCACTCCTAAATATTGTACACATGCGCTTGTTCTACCTTACGTTTACCGATGTGAACTTGAAAAAGCACAGGTCAAAAGTTACGCAATAAAGAAATGAATGAATGAATCAATTATGTTAACCACTACGCCGGATCACCATAAATTGTACATAATTGAGAACGTGGTGATACTCATGAGTATCATTATGCGAAATGTCTCGTGAAGCGTATAGAACAATCTAATTGCTGACATCCATCGGCACTGTTCCTCATTCATATCTATTCATATCTGGACTCATCAATAATGACAAGTGGTGAAAGTGCCGGAACATTCTACGTGCTTCGTTGATTTATTTTATTGTAATGTTACGATCATAAGCTGATTATTATAAACTCATAGCTATTAGTTCAAAGTTCAATTGCAAACAAGAAAAATATAAAAATTAACTTGCATACCACATGCATAAATCCTTCTAACGAATTTGTTTTCTCAGCTGGAATTCTGTAACATTTGTTCGGATGTCAAACATGTATAGACGGTGGTAGATGAAATCATCACGTCTCTTCTCCGCTCGTCCTGTGCACCTCACATATCAAATACAGCTACGTATCACATACACTGTTCTTCACAGCACACCCCGTAGCGTATGCCATGGATGCAAAATTTGTTGCGCTATCGCCACCATCGCCGCCGTCTTCCTCGTCATCGTCAGCAGCATTCGAGGGGCATTTCACGACGATGACGACGACGACCGTTATCACGCTGTGCGAGTGGAAGTATTTAGCTGTGCTACACGCTTGTTATCGTATCACTCACTACGTCTCGCCGCTGTTGGTCCTCTTCATTGGACCACGCCATCAGGTTGAGAGTTGTGATACTGTGATACAGTAGTGTTGGTCTTCATATAATTTCTCGCAGCACTAAAGTTCTAAATGGCTCGTTTTCTGCAGTTTGAGATTAAAGTTCGGCTAATGATCTCTTTTTGTGCCATCTTCCCGATACCCCAATGAGTGGGGTTTCGAATAAAAACCTTCCGTGTATCAAGCATTAACACTACAAACAAACGTGTGAATTTTTGGCTAAAGATTCAACACAAACAATGTGTGATAGTGAAACATATATATAAAACACTGCTCATATATGTGGGTACACTGTTTTTCAATTAAATAGAAGTAATCAACAGCTGTATCTGCCAGTTTATTTTTCATTCGATTCCACAAACTGTTCATCATCTGGGGAACTGATTGAAGGGCGGATGATTAACACATACTTTGGCCTCTCAACCGATAACGTTTGTGTTAACTATGTTACCAATGGAAATCGATGGACGGATTGTTCAAGTGGAATGTGCGTGTCAAAACGCAAAAATCAGGGGGAAAATCCGGCACGTCGAACTTTATTGGCCAAGGAAATGGCATAGTGTACAGAATAACAGAAAATTTCCCTCTATGATGAAATACGTGAAAAGATTTTATGTAAACTCCATATTTATTGATGAGCTGTTGAGCCCCAGATGCATTGAAAATAATTTCGCTATCTTACAACCCATGATGCAATGGCATCGAAAATAGTTCAGCGTAAACATTCACAGCTATGGTCGTCATAAGCTTATTTATCATACGCCCACTCTACACTTATCTAGCGCAGCTTTCCATAGGATTGTTCTAATTTACAGCTGATTGTGAAAACATTACTCGGTACTTGCAGCAATTCTTGATGCGCAAAATAATCACCCAACCTGCTACTAGTGTTTAGGTGGGCTCGGCAATAAGGTAGTCATAAGGTCGAAGTTGGTCAACAGATAAACGTTACTGGAGCCTTCGTAATGGATGGCACAAACGTTCCCAGTGGAACTTTTGCCGTCTCAATGTAGGTATGACTTGACAAGCTCTAGAATCACGTGACAAGTCAGTGCATGTCGGAAGAAATTCCTGAAATTCCAAAAGCTGAAGATTGAAGCTTTTCCCCTTTATAACAGTGATTTTCAACCGATGGGAAATTCCCCCCTAGTGGGGAATTTGGTCATCAAAAGGGGGGAATTGTGCAAGGGAATATTGCATATTTACTACGCTTTGAAGATGTCAATGATTAGCAAAAAATGCTACATAACCTTTTGGATATGGTAAAATTTGCGATCCTCGGCAAACATTTCCAAATTTGAAATGTAATGTTCCATTGAACAACTTCACAACTTTCTTCAGTGAATGACGACGACACAGTACAGAAGACCCTTAAAAAAGTAAATTGTACAGCAATTGTCTAGATTTTTTACAACAAGTTAAACTTGAAACATATTCTCCTTATATCAAAGAACGCCGATTTGGACAAGGTTTGGAATCCCTTCCCACTTGACATGGTTTGAAATCCCTTCCGACTGGCAGTGACGAAAGTTTCGGACCGATTTCTGAACAAACTTATCGATCTACAAATAGTCGATTTTCATCCTGATTAGCGGAATAAGCGTTACGAGCGTTGTTGTCTTTTGCGTAGTATTTATGTGGATTTCCTACAATGATGCTGATGGAAACACCATAACAGAGTGGATATCGAAGATGACATGAGGTGTGCTTTTCGACAACGCTCTCAAGAATTAGTTTCTGTATTCTATTATTTTACTAAGCATACAGACTTTCTTACAAAATACTGATAAAGGGGATGCACTGGGATTAATTTTCGTAAAGGGGAGAATGGAGCAAAAAAAAAGGTTGAAACCACTGCTTTATAAGGTCGTTGCAGCTATATTGTTACCCACGAAAAATATTTTTGACGTAGAACTACGTCTTTCATTTCTATAGTGGGGTGTGAATTCAAAGTTTCGATAACGAAAGCATTAGAACGAGATTTTGAGCGTTAATAACTCTTAAAAAAACTGAACGAAATGGTATGATAAACACTTCATTCGAAAGATAAAATGTGTACGCGTTAACCAAGTATCTCTTTGATCCAAAAACTTGTTTCAATAGCCTTAGAATTGCTTCCAAAACAGGCTATTGAATATATAAGCGAACGCAGCTCGGAAATCCACTCAGTTCTAATCGAACAGCGATTGGAGCATGTTGTCGCTGTTGTGGCGAAGCTAACTTCGTTCATCATGAAAGCGCTGATGAACGATGTCACCAAGAGCCTGTTTGTGCACCTTAGGCCAGAAGGGAATCCATCGGGAGAAGAGTGATGCCACTGAAAAGGCGACCAAGAAAGTAACAGCATCGAAAATTGGTTCCGCTTGAGGCATCGGAGCAGCCACCACACATACACGGGCGCAACTCTTTTCGTTTGGTGGTTATCGAGTTAACATTAACCACATCGAGCATCGAAAAGAATCCGTAAAGATGTCATCGTTGCTGAAAAATAATCTGCCAGTTCCCCTTGGAATTAAAAATTACATTCAAGCGAGAGAGTTTATTTTAATGTGTATATTCTATTCATATAACGATGCGATCAAGTGTATTTCGTATTGTGATTTTTAAATCAAGTGCAATTAAAAGAAAAGCTTCTGAAGATTATTCTTCCCCATCAGTACAATATTTTCGTATCCAATGCATAAAACCTTGTGCCTCCAACGTAACGCTCTCGTTTTCGATTTCCCTCAAATATTCATTTATTCATTCATTCAGAATGGATTCCAATTCAACATCAAACAAATGATCACTAAATAAACAATAGTCCTACGTCAACCTTGCGGTTTTCCCACAGATATAATCCACTTCCTGTTTTTCGCTGCACTTGGAATATTGGGCCCTAATATGTAAATCGAATCGAGACATCGATACGATCACTATCACTATAACACCGAGCAAAATTTAGAATTTTGTAAATCGAGATAATCTCTTACCGAACTCGAATTTCGTGTGTTGCAATTGCATATATTTGATCGTTTCTGAAATGTTTCCCAAAGAAAAATATCAGATACGCAAAACAAAACCAAATAATTCTCTGAAGATATACGACAACTCGGAAAAATTCTGGCAGGCCCATAATTTCAATATTTTAATTAACCAAAAACTTCTAAAGGAATCTCGCACTATTCCCATTGTTTGACGTAGGGGGTCTCCGTAGCCAAATTGGTTGCACGTTCGCTGAGTAAGCGATCGATCGTGAGTTTAAAACTTAGGGCCCTTATTGACCATCTTTGTGTTGTTACAGAATAACTATGTCCATGCAACAATCATCAGCGATGGAAATCGATCCACGGTCGAAATAAGATCGATTCATCCATACAACTGCTCTGCTCTGCAAGACACATCGGGCTGCTGTTCTATAAATAACTCAACAATGATCAATCAACTGTCTCCGCTGTCCGGTCTAACTGGATAATGGAAGAACAGAAGGAAAACTCTTACGCCTAAATGGCTACTGTGTAAATGTGTACCATATGCAATGGCATAGAAGGGAATACTCTAACGCTGAAAAATAGCAACTGTGTAATGATAATGAGCCTAAAATAAACAAAAGGGTTAAAAAAAGGACTACGTCTTTGAGTTCTACATACAGCCATTTTATGTGAAACCTATATAGTGATTCTCAGATTTTCGTGAAAAATGATAGGTCTGTTCTTCATCCCAAAATATTAGATCCGTATTTTTTATTTTTTCATTAAGGTGCTAATTTCCATTTAGGGTGGTCCGAAAAATCCAAAAATCCATTTTCCCAAAAATGACTTTTTTCAAAAAATCATAACTTTTGAACTACTGGACCGATTCAGATGATCGATATATCAAATTAAAACCAATTGCACTTGCCAAAAATCTAGATTTGGCTTCTCAATTATTGATTGTATTTGTTTTTTGTTGTTTTGATTGCTTCGGACAAAAGGGCGCTATATGTTTTGTAGCTATTTTTTTATATTTTTTCTTAAAATATATATATGCTTTCCTGACATCAAGGTCACAACTCCAGGGTCCAGCTATACAAAAACAACATCCCTCGCAAAAAAATGCTAAAGATCCTCGGAGTGTTGGTTGACCAAAAACTTAGCTTCCTCCGCCATTTCGAGGAAGTTAAAAAGAACTTTGCCACCCAGTTGAATCTGTTGAAAACTATTTCCAGCCCGCACAGGAGCAACAACAGAAAGATCCGGCTACGGGTGGCCAAAGCTATCATCGGCTACCGCTTCACTTATGGGCTCGAACTGACGTGTTTGGCAGGAGACAAGCTCCCAAAAACTCTGGCATCTATAACTATAACAAAGCATTACGGACTGTCTCTGGCCTCCTGCCATCAACACCAGCTGCCTGTCTGCGCAGAAATTGGAGAATCTCCTTTCGATCCAATCACAGACTCGACGATCGTAGCCAGGACTGCCAGTTTTTTGTCGAAAACCAGCGGCAGGGGGAATACCCACCTGACCGCCCTTAGCAACACGTTCCTGCAGCGGATGGCGAACTCCAACCTCCCCCCGGTGGCAAAAAAATTCACGTTTTGTCACGTCGGAAGCGGCGGCCTTTCGCAAGCAAACCTGTATTCCATCGATTGCCCGGTTAGTTTGAAACATAGGAGACGATCCTTTAGTTAGGCCCGACCAAGCGTCAGCGAACGTCGGACGGCATACATTTGCCCGGTTAATTTTTGCACTGAAATATAAATGATATATTTCAAAGCAAAACTCGGCTGGTCCCGAGACCTATAATGAGCTATAATGAACATTCGTGTGCAGATATCCTCAATAGGTGGTTAGTCCCGCCGAAAAAACAGTTGATTATGTTGAAATTAAGGGCATATTCAGCCAGAAAGATCAACCAGCTTTCAGATATGATTTTCGGATACTTGAATGCTCGGCGGAGTAGTTGAATATGTTTATAAGAAAATTGATCGGAAACGGAGAAAATCCATCGATTAGCAAATTCGTGGAAAATACAAGAAAGCATTCGAACGTGAGCTCGAGCCTGTGACTTTGATCTAGGTGCGAAAATGTTGATAATCCTTTTCTGCCAATTGTTCGATTCAAATCTAGTGGGAAATTCGTTCAATGAATATCGCGAAATAGGTGCTAATAAATTAAATAATATGCGTCACACAAAATCTCTTGTTCATGAAATAGCTTGCCTAACTGTTTCACAAAGTTCATGTTAATTCTATCAAAAATTTCGCGCTAGTAGAAAGACTGCAACTATATTTAAATCATCTACAAGAACTCATAATAAATCCGCTTCTGCTGCATAGAAACTACGAATGTAAACAAACGATGTGTGCCCAACACATGCTCTGCATGTATGTGTAGCGAGAGCCCAATTGCGCTCAGTTGGCATGAGTTAGCGCATCCAAGCCTCACAAATATCACGATCACCATATGATCCTCTTTCCATTCAATTGTATCATTTTTTTAAAGCTACAATTTAGAACACTAGAATTGTATATATATATTCATTTCATCGTTGATGCCACAAGCTTCTTCTATTTAAAAGGTGTGCATTCTGCCTGAAAACCCATTATCTTTGACGCTTCACTAACTCGAAAAACGTGGTTCAATGGGGTGCCGTTCATTTCATTTTCACCGTGATGTGTGTACGGGAATAAGGCCCATTTATGAGGATCTATCGTGTAAGATCGTGCAGTTTATTTCAATAAAATAAATAGTGCACGGAGTCTGTTAAAAAATATCGCAACTTTCGAATTTACGCGGGTTACGTATATTCGATTTTAGGTTTTTTGTGGCATTGTGTTGGTACTCATGTCTATCACTTATGCTGTCAAGTACGGCTATTTTGAATGTTCAGTTAATTTTTGACAACTGCTTTTCTTACACGTGTTTTGGTCCATCTTCGATTTTTGCCTTTTGTTCTTATCGATGTTGTATTGGGTCAGAATGTTAACTTGAACATCCTGAAAAAAAAATATTAAGCAGAATGGGATGGAATTGAGGATTCAATTTTGCCAAAACAATGACCCAGAGCTCATGACATTTAAAGTTCGCACATGGTTACATTACAATTGCTCAAAATTTATTGATATTCCTCCACAATCTCCCGACATCAATCCCAGTGAAAAAAATTAAGAAAATTATCTGTGTAGGAAATAAAGAGCCATAAAATTTCACTAAATAACGATTTTAAAAAACACTTGATGAAAAAAAAATGATAAATATACCTTCCGAATACACCAAAAAATCGTAGATTAAGCTAAAGACAGCTGAAGATATTTGCAATTAACAATGGATACCATACTAATGATGGAATTCGGAAACTGGTCAACGTTTCGAAATCGAGTTGAGATTTCAACCAGCGTACGAATATGAGTTTGAGTCAATTTTCATACATTAGCAGATACATTCGCCATTTTTAGAGAAATAAAAAAATATTATTCTGCAAACAGATAGCAAACCTTTTAACTCTCATATGGTCGGTGTTAAGTCAGACCGGACCATGTGACATTTTTCTGATTTCGAAAAAACGGAGCTTGAAGTTTGACGCTATGAGGGGCTTTTATTGAAATTCAAAACAATTTCGATACGTTATTCCTGCTGTACGCGTGATTTCTTCTTCTTCAATGGCACTAACGTTCCTAGAGGAACTTCACCGTCTCAACGTAGTATTACTTGCGTCATTTTTATTAGTACTTAGTTGAGATTTCTATGCCAAATAACACGCCTTGAATGCATTCTGAGTGGCAAGCTTTAGAATACGCGTGATCACAGTGCAAGTCGAAGGAAATTTCTTTGACGAAAAATTCCCGGCATGTTAGTTATGACGCTAACCACTCGGCCACGGGAGCACGCGTGTTTTACCAAATCTAATAAATGTGGTATGTAGCTTACGTAATGCTTAACCAAATGCAATCAATACCTCGTTTTTTTTAAATTTTGCGACTTGGTCCCCTCTGACATAACACCGACCATATGACACTGTGACTTTTTCTAAATGTTTCGAAAGCTTGTTTTCGACTTTCAAAAGATAGAAGAGATCTGCATGGTGGAGTATGATTACGAGTTTGAGTTCTTGTATATAAAAACATTTTTTTTTCGCTGCACTAGAAATATTGTTTTGATTTTTGCATAACCAAGACATAATAAAGTGAGTTTACAAGGCAGCAGCGGAGAGTTGGGGTTAACGGGCAGTGCCAACTATACTGTCACCAATTTTTCAACTGTTAGTTGATTTTTTAACAGACTTATGTTCTCTGAAGTTGGAGCCGATTTGTTGCCTAGTTTTCACGGTTTATAAAAAGTTAAAATGAAAGAGAGCTTGTTTTCGATTTTAAAAAGTAGTGGAAAGAGATCTGCATGGTGGTGTACGAATTCAAGTTTGAGTCACTGTATATGTTTTCTTATCCGTGTACATCTATTTTCTCTTGAATAAACCGTAATATCGCAAGTGAACAGCTAGCCTAATAAACTCACCTTTGAATAAATAATCATATTCATCATCGCGAGTGCCCATTGTTGTGTATGCTGCTGTCTGTCCCTTTGCTCGTTAAACTATAAATCCAAATGTCTGCTGTTGCTTCCACTATCTCACTGTCTGGTGATGGGATGACATTCGAACGATTAGAATTTTGAGAAAATAATGTTCGGATTTTCGTTTATTTAATATTTAACGTTTGGCTTCTGTGCGTGTGTCTATTTTGCTGAAATTTCACCAGAAATTGTGACCTCTGTGTGCGCTAACACAAAACAGGGCAGATCGTTGACAACGACTCCCTGCACCAGATCCACTTTTCTAGCTTTGTTTCATTCTTGTTGATATTGTTTGTCATGTTCTCTTCTTTGGCCCTTACCACATTCATACGATGGCCGCACGCACACATGGCAAACGCAAGTGGGCGAAAACAACCAAGAATCGAGTTGGTATCTAGTGGGATAGTTTGATGGATACTTTATCGTAGAATGTGACTAAACTGTCAATCAAACGAGGAATCGGTCAATCGTTGGTCATTCAACTGCGGAATTACTTATGAATAGGTGCTGTTGTATATTTGACATATTACGCATAATTTTGAAATCGTGGATGTGAACTATGCATTGCATTCAAAACCTAATACCAGAACTGACACCTACAAACCAGGTCAAGAATCTACTTTGTTACAAAGCTATCGATGTTGTTGATGTTCAATTCGAAACGTATCCAACTCTATTGTTCTTCCTTGCTATCGCCACACACGCACACAAACAGAGAACACTGACACACACAGTAAAATCTATATCAGAAGGGACACGAAGAATGGTGATGAGACAATATTTTTCTATACGCTACGGGAACTTCAAACAAAGGCACAATATCTAGCTTCTTCCGAAATTCCCAACTTTGCAACACCAGCTGCAGTAGCACTCACATTTTCCACCCCTATCCTTGCTTTTCGATCGAAAAAATTGACTTCTACTTGGAACACGACCCGATTCTTTTACATGTCACTTCTGCTCTCTGGACAGGCTGCTTCCAACGCAGCAGAAAAAAAAATTTCTCCGTACTGGAAATTGTCCAACCCCTTTTTCGTACACAGGCCGGACACGTCCGCAATGATTTCCGCAGCTGGCCGACTCGAGATCAATTTGGTCCCGAACACTCAGAGGCGAAAATAAAGTTACGCGATAATTCGCGAAGCCGATTCAGGCAGAAGAGAAGAACCACACAAATCCTCCACACTGCAGAGTTTATTCGCGAAGAGACGTTGCGGTTGGCTGCGATGAGAAACAAAATGTCGGCCAGACAGCTCGCTCCTGTGTTTGGCAGCTGGGACGATCGGTACAGGGGTGCCAGCTCGGGCAATTTCAGTTTGACTTGCGAAAAAAATATCAATACGAACCCCGAAACACAAACCTGCCTACAATGTAAACATACCAGGTGTATGACACGATTATCGCTATCTCACTCTACCTACCGTCACCGCCTATCTCACTATCTCTCTGCTGTAAAAGTTCATCATCGACATCACGATATGTCAGATGGTGGTAAATTGGTAATTCGCGATGACGTCGACGTCTGGTGGCGACTTCAAGTTAGAGCCATAATTTGGGTATTGGGAATTTTTCATTCATAATTTTAATTTTGAAAACGTTCACTCCGACTGAAAATTAGCTGTTCTTTGACGCTTCCCTAAACTAGTAAACGAAGCTCACTGCCGTCAACGCGGATCGCTGTTTTGAAGAAAACAAATACTTCTGACGTGTGAGATGTTGGCACCAAAAACATGGCGGGTGCCATACGGCTGAAACATACCTAACATATTAAAATAAAAATAAAATACAAAATTCAATAAATAAGATAAATTTACCATGGAAAATATTTATAGTTTCGTGCTAAAATAACTTGGTTTACTTGGTAACACTGTTCATGAGTCATAAATTTCACCCATTAAAAAGATTCATATCGAGCTGCCATCTCATTCCGTTTGATGTGTCATGTGATGGCGTCAAATGAAGTATTGGTGTTGCTCGTCAAGGAAACGATGTTGCTATAGGGTAAATGTCCATCAAATGGTTAACTATTCATTCCATCACGAAGTATGCAAATAAAAACAGATGAAAATACTACATGCATAATGCTATGCATTTTATTGCATTTATAACAAGCTACTTCTTTTTACCCCTTTTAAATTTGCCTTTGCCCTCAAATGAACCTTTTTTGCCACTATAATTGGCCTTCCCTTTATAAGATCCACCAATTTTCTTCCCCGAAAACTGTCCACCCTTTTTAGCTTTTCCCTTAGTTTCGTTGAAATTTTTCCCTTTCCCTTTCGCTCGGGCCCCACGTTGTGCCTCTCTGTCATCTTCCTCGAATTCTTTTCTCTTATCCAGCTTAGGCTTCTTCGGTTTCAGGGAATAGTTCGCTCCCCTCGGGATGAAAGGTCTCTTCCTGTTGCGGCATTGTCCCTGGAACAGTTCCTTATCCGGTGCCTCGCCTACCGCTTCTTCATAGTATTGTGTATCGTCTTCGTCCGATACCTCCCCAATTGCTTCCTCTGCGTCCTTGAGCAGCGCTCGATCCCGATCGTCTAGCTTTCCGCCCGAAGTCTTGGCCTTGTGCTCAAGCTTTTCCGCTTCCTTCTTCTTCTTATTTTCCTCCTGTTTCTGCTTGCGTTGCTCTTTGAGGCGCTTCTGAGCGGCTCGTTTCTTGCGAAGTTCCTCAACCTCCAACGCGTTCTTTTGAATATAATCGTGATACAAAACCTCCCCAGTCAGCAAATCCTCCTCGATCTTCATCAGCCGCATAGTAATACGTGGCCCGATTTCGTGTAGCCTGAGCGAAGACTTATTGTCCGCAAGGTTACCGCGTCGCAAGTTCTGCGGCAGCACGACGTGCGCTTCCTCGTCATCGAACTCCGAATCCGAAAGGAGATGACCCTTCTCGACGAAATCGGCAATATCGTCGAATTTCGACATGTTGGGTATGTTACGGGTTACAACCTTCTTTACGCCTTTATTCAAGTTAACAGGCACTACGGTAACCGAGTAGTGACGGAGATCGATCAGTTTGGACACTGGGTTGTATGATAGTAGCACGCACCTTTTCAGCGAAGATAGTTTTACCTTCGAGAAAAAAAAATATTTAAAATGTTCTATATGAGTTCTAGAAAGTATTACTTACAGTGGATAGATTAATTGGCGGAAACATATTTTGAAAAGTAGATGCCATAAGCTTAAGGTGTCTTCCTTCGCCACTAAAACTGTTCAAAATTACAAGGGGTGCCGTCTGGAAGCTTTCTTCATCAACAAACTGTTTCTTACTTAGGCTTATCACATCCCTAGCAAGGGTGTATTTTGTAACCTGTGGAAACGGAATAAATGCCGATTAACTATAAACTGGAGTCTTTCAATCATTTTTACTTACCCTGAACGTCAGCGTTGGTCCCTTTGGCATTCGCATGATCTTCAGCGAAAGGGTTTGCGGCGAAAGTGAAAACAAGCACATATGCGATACGTGGAAGAAACCGGACAAATGCACAAAATCCTTCACCTTGTTCACTTTACGTTCCCGCAGCGAACTGGCTGTGAATGGTTCCATCATACGACGGAAATCCCGGGACAGTGCTAGTACGGAAGCACATCTCTCACCTCGATGGATAACGAACGTGTGTGGGGCGTTTTTCACTGCCGATGGTTCCTCCAGAATAGGAGCGACTGTTTTCACCTTAGAGTTTTTCTTGTTACGGCGACCTTTTTTCTTCATATTTGTTCGAATCTTCTGATAATTAATGAACTGAAATTACAAGTAAACACGCGTGCCGTACAACACAATTCTGAAGCACGTTGATGTGTTTTGACGTTTGACAACAACCCAATATCAAAACTGAATACAGAATAAGCCCCGTTCACATTGCACCCAGTATTGAGGCCAGCTCCAAGACGGGTCTATGGTACTAGGTGAGGCCGTTTCGTCACTATGTTGGTTAGGGGAGCGGTATATGAAAACAGTACGGAAGAAAGCAGAAGGGGAATTATTTGCTTGCAGCGTGAAAGAGACAGACTGATCAAGAGTGAGCTTCAGCACTAGCGTATTGTGTTTTGTTTACAAACAAAATACAGTAGACTTCCAAGATGGCTGAAGAGTGGTTTTAGCAAGTTGGCCCACCTTAGGATATACTTCTAGGCGCCTTGGCCAGCTCAATGAGTACATATCGAGGTGGAACTGTAGGTGAAGTATATCTGTATTGGCAAGCAAAATGTCGTAATTATTTTCATTCAATATGGAATGTATATGGAAGAAACAAAACAATGTTCGAAGTACTCACGGTTTCATGATAATTTGAGCCAAACTTCTCATGAAATCATTTAACTGTTTGTTTTTAAATAGATGACAACTGTATTGTGGCTTATTTGGATTATTTATGTGGTAAAAAGGTCCAGAGAGCAGTCGTATGATTAGTTCTCGAAAGCAGTAACATTTTCGGTGAAATTTTGATTAATTGGTGATTATTCTCTCACAACACACCAACACTGAGAGCATTTGAATTTTTTTTTTATTCTTTATTTGAGAGGTTTTCAGCCTCCTGGGCTGGTTCGCCTCTTTATCGACGGCATTGCCGCAAGGTTTCGTTAGGAACAGATTGCACATAAAATTATCACATAAAAATTGGACGTAAAAATTTAACACATATAAATCCTTTTGCGAGACATGACTTAACAAAGAACTTGTTGTTTGCTTGTTGGACCAGATGGCATGGATGTCCTCGGACCATGGCTCCAGGCCAGTGGAGAGGAAGCCGTGCCGTTGAAGATGCCGGCGTGTTCTTATTCCCCTTCATCGTGGAGGGGAAGGAACAAGGATCTTCTTGACTGATCCATTGTTCAGACGCTAGATCTTAAAAAATAGTTCGGCATCTTTTAGGTAGCAGACAAGCGCTGCTACTCTTGCTGGATCGTCCTTCAAGATGTCCCTTACACTCCCGCTGATTCCATGCAGGTTTCGTAGATCATAGAATTTCGGGCAACCACACAAGAAGTGCTCGACGGAGTTGTGGATTTGGCAGAGGTCGCAGAGTAGATGGAAGGGTCCTCTATTGAATCCGTGTGAGACCGAGCAGTGACCGGTCCTCAATCTGGACAGGATTCGTTGTTCTCTCATTCCTTTAACATCGTCAAACCTGACAATCGTGCCCTTGACTTTTCTGAGGAACTGCCCCCTCTCTGCAAACCACCTTTCGGTCCAAAAGGTGCGGAAAGAGTTGGTAATCCACAACTTCACATCGTCAAGCGGCACATCCCGAGTGAAGAACGGTCTGGTGTGACCGATTCCGGCAAACTGGTCGGCCGCTTCATTCCCTGCGATGCCGTTGTGTCCGGGGACCCACATGAGCACAGTGTCGGGCAATATGTTCTTCCTGATGGCCTGTACCCATGGATGTTTGGACCTGGTCGCACCGATGGCATCAATGGCGCTTGCCAATCGGAGACGACCAACAACGGCTTGGAAGATGAAGTTGTAGTTGCCTCGAAGATGCCGGCCACTTCGGCCGAGAAGACCTGGCAGATGTCCGCGAGTTTCTTGCTGGAAATCAGACTATTATTATTATCGCTTACCCCAAATCCAACTCCCGATGGTCCTTTTGAGCCGTCCGAGTATCTGATCTCGTGGAGACGGTATTTTTCTGCTATGATGGCCTTGAAATATTCTAGCAGACCGATCGAGCTCACCCTGGCTCGAAAGTTGTCCCTAATACCGTTCTCGACGAGAACAGTTGGGAACCTCCAGTCGTTCGCACCAAACCAGGATTGTTTTGCCACTGGGGGGAGGTTGGCGTGCGCCACCCGCTGCAGGATCGTGTTGCTAAGCGCGGTCAGGTGGGTCTCCCCTCTACCGCTGGTTTTCGACAAGAAACTGGCTACGATCGCCGAGTCTATGATCAGATCGAAAGGAGGTTCTCCAATTTCGGCGCAGACAGAGGCAGCTGGTGTTGATGGCAGGAGACCGGAGACAGTCCGTAGTGCTTTGTTGTAGATCGGTGCAAGAGATTTTGGGAGCTTGTCTCCAGCCAAACACGTCAGTTCAAGGCCATAGGTGAGGCGGCTGCTGATGATGGCTTTAGCCACCCGTAGCCGAATATTTCTGTTGTTGCTCCGGTGCGGTTTGGAAATGGTTATGAATTAAATCGCTATCATTGATTGATGAAAAAATGTTGTTCGTTCATTTTTCTTAATTCGATAATTTTAACTCAATTACAATACTTTTTCTATGTAGTGGAATATTATGAGAAAAGTAACACTTTTTTCTCCTCCTGATTATTGGATCTTTTTTGACATTTCTATTGAATTCTTTTTGACAACCAATTTGATTCTATCCGCATGACCTAGGTGGTGATGGCTGAGAAAATTGCTCCGATGGGATTCGATCTCTGATTGCCTGGATTATCAAGCATCAGCTATCTCGCACGGCTACCTGAAATGCAATTCTTTAGCAGTTATAGCTCGTACATCTGATTCAGTAGAAATGCAATCGGATACGTGATTCCTGGTTGCCGATTTGGTTTTGAGTGTTGGTCTTGGGCTTCCCCCGACTCAAATTGTTTAAACGTTGGCTTTGGTCTTCTACACTGAGAGGAATATTTAGTAAATACGACGAAATTTTTGGTACATGTTACCAATTCTCAAGTCATTTTCTACCCTACTAATCATTGGTACATGTTACGAAAGAAAAATGGTAGGCACAAATGTCAAACAAACTACGATTTGTTGGTCCAACATTGGTGCAATATCAGTTAAAATTTGGCTTCTCATTTTTGAGAGGTAATTATCAGGGATAATGCTCTGCTCTCAGCCACCACAGCAAGGAATCATACTAAATACTTCATTCAACGATATAATAGTTGTACATTTTCTCTAAACGAATTTTAATGTCTAGTGAACTTTTTAACGAATGTATACGAAGATTTTATGAATAAGAGATGACGGAACTCGGTATAAATAAAATATTATTAGCATGGAAAATAAGAGGATTTCTTTCAAGGGAAATTAATTCCGACCGCAAAGGGTTAATAATTATTTTTAATCTAAAAATTTGTATTTGATTACATTTAACTCCACATACTTAGAACACATTGTACTAATAACATATAGCGGTACAGTATCAATTATTCTATTAAAGAAAAATTATCATTGTGAATGATAATATACTTAGGGTGCTCATACACTGTTTGACCGAAGCCAAATATTTGACTCTTTTTGACAGATAAAATTTGGTCAACGTGTACTGATCAAATATTTTCTACACAAAACACGACAAGCAAATATTCAATTATTGGATGCCTAAAATATTTTTTCAGTCTGTTCTTCAAACCTGTCGGTACATGGTTAGGTTACCTTGAATATTTCAGTTGATTTTTTCCATGTTCAGTGTTTGACATTGTTTACTACTGTTGAAAATTGAAGAGTGGCAAACAAAATAGTGTTTGTACAAATATCAAATCAAACCTTATCTGTCAAAAAATATCAAATATTTGACCTCATGGCAAACAGTGTACGGCCACCTTTAACAACATAAATTTTTCTATGAGCAGCGTTCAAGGGGAAAGTTATAATCGCAGCCTCAACCACATCAATTTCATACGCATTTCCAAAGTCTCGAGCAAGGCGCCTAGAAGTATATCCTAAGGTGGGCCAACTTGCTAAAACCACTCTTCAGCCATCTTGGAAGTCTACTGTGTTTTGTTTGTAAACAAAACACAATACGCTTGTGCCCAAGCTCGCTCGTGATCAGTCTGTCTCTTTCACGCTTCAAGCAAATAATTCCCCTTCTGCTTTCTTCCGTACTGTTTTCATATACTGCTCCTCTAAACAACTTAGTGCCGAAACGGCCTCACCTTAGGATAAACTTCTAGGTGCCTTGAACACATCAAACAAAACCAAAATCATCAGAACACGTGGGTTTGTTTACAACCAGCGGCTAGGTATCAGTTGGGATTTTTGAGTCAGGCTAATGAAGTAGTGAATTTCGTTTGAACATATATAATGCGTGGCAGTGTAATATTCCAGCAAAATCGAGCTCTTGGTTACGTGAGTAATCATGTCCCCGCTTTCGTACGTTACATCGAGAAACGTAACGAGAATGTAATAACGACTTGCATTGGGAAATCGTTTCACGTATACGGAGCCAACAGCTTTCGGTTGATTCGAGTTGGCGGCTTGCATTCGGAGGAAATAAGTTGTGTGGCAGCGGATGGATTCCTCACCTACGTGGCTAGTGGAAATGTTATCTACGGATGGAGAAACAGCACAGAGCTGCGCAAAACGTATCGAGGGCACCAGAAGAAGGTCCATCTGTTGCTTCCTTTCGGAAAGCACCTACTATCGGTCGATGAGGATAGTTTGCTGAAGATATGGTTCGTTGGACTAGAGGAAGTTTATCTGGAGATCCCCTTCAACAACAAGCAGTTTGAAATTTCGGTTTTGATGCACCCTGCTTCGTACAAAAATAAGATACTACTGGGGAGCAGTCAAGGAGGTTTACAGCTGTGGAATATAAAGAATGCTAAGCTTGTACATACGTTTCGTGATTTTGAAAGCAAAATCACTGTTCTCGAACAAGCTCCAGCTATCGATGTCGCAGCTATCGGGCTCCAGAATGGACAGATAATTTTATTAAATTTGAAGTATGAAGAATCGATAATGAAAGTGACGCAGGACTGGGGACCAGTGACCGGGATCACATTCCGTACGGATGGGCATCCGATTATGGCCACATCGAGCATCAATGGTCAAGTTACGTTTTGGAATCTAGAGGATCAAGTGATTGTATCTACACTTTTGGCACACGATGATTCTGTAACAAGTCTCAAATGCTTTCCTAGTGAGCCTTTGTTATTGACTACCTCACCGGATAATTCTATGAAACTCTGGATTTTTGATCTCCCAGACGGAGGAGCTAGGTTGTTACGCATTCGAGAAGGTCACGGGGCTCCCCCAACGTGTATTCGTTATCATGGGGCAATGGGTCGCAATATTCTATCGGCGGGCGAAGACAGCTCGTTGCGTATCTTCAGTACTGTTTCTGAAACATTGAACAAAAGTCTGGGAAAGGCGAGTTATAACAGGAAAGCTTCCAAGAAACAACGCAAGCGTGAAGACCCCTTTCGGATGCCTCCTATTTCATCATTCACGTCGGAAATAACCCGTGATAAGGAATGGGATAGCATTGTGGCTGCCCATGCTGGACTCGTCCAAGTAACAACATGGTCTTTTGATAAGTGTCGTATGGGTGAGCTGAAGATGGTGCCGGAAGTATTTCAGAACAAGAATCGAAGCGATTTCGGTGTAACAGTCAGTGCCCTTTGCATGAGTCACTGTGGTAATTTCGTTGTAGTTGGATATTCAAGTGGGCATTTGGAACGTTTCAATGTGCAGAGTGGAATACACCGGGCTAGTTACGGAAAGTCATCGGCCCATGAAGGGGCAGCGGTACGCGGGATTTCGCTGGACAATCTTAACCAGTTTGTTGTTTCTGGAGGGTCAGAAGGGAAGATCAGATGGTGGCATTTTAAGCAAACTGGTACGTGTATTAGAATAATCTGCCCCCAACAAAGTGCAGTGAATAATATTATTTTTTATCCACACATTTCAGTTGACAAACCTGTATTCTCTCTTCAACTTGAGTCGATATCCTTATTCAGCACGCATCGCGAGAGCGCAATGATTGCGGTTGCGATCGAGGATTTCTCTGTGGTTATTGTGGACTCAGATAGTCGTGCTGTTGTACGGAAATTTATCGGCCACAAAGGTTCAATCACGGACGCCTGCTTTTCGCCAGATAGTCGCTGGTTATTGACGGCCAGCAGAGACTGCACCATTAAAATATGGGACATACCATCCGCCTATATGATCGATCACTTTAGGATGCCTCAAATTTGCACTTCTCTGTCAATGTCTCCCACTGGTGACTTTTTGGCCACAGCTTATGTGGATAATAGAGGAATTTATCTGTGGGCAAATAAAACACTCTATTCTCATGTTTCTATAAGAGCTATCAAGCCGGATGCGGAAGCACCGTTAATGGATCTTCCGGCAACGATTTACGATGAGAATTCACCAACTTTAATGGACGAATCCCAAATGGAGATCGATGATTTGGAGGATGCTATGGAGGCAATTAATCTAAACTATGAGAGTCCTTCCCAATTGTCGCGTGAATTGATCACAATGTCAAATACAGCTGCATCGCGGTGGCAAAACTTGCTTCATTTGGACATCATCAAAAGGCGTAATCGACCGAAGCAAGCACCACAAAAACCAAAATCCGCCCCATTCTTCCTACCCACTGTTTCTGGGTTAGATTTTCAGTTTAACTTGGACGAGAGCAATGCCGAGAAACAAAACGATGCGAGCTCGAGAATAGTAAACCCTTCCCAGGTGGAACAGTTAACTAGTTTTGGCAAGTTGCTAAAAAAGTGTGCCGCAGGTGACGATGTTCAGGAGTATTCAGAGCCAATCGAGTGTCTAAAGAAGCTTGGTCCCTCGCTGGTCGATTATGAAATTAGAAACTTGAGTCCTTTGGACGAAGGAACCGGCAGCATCTCGGTGATGGCTGCCTTCATGCATATGATTGAGGCCATGCTGGAGCGCAATCAGGCATTTGAGCTTGGCCAAAGCTGGCTGGCGGTGTTTCTGAAGAACCACGGTAGGACCATCGTGGAGAATGAAGAACTGAGGACTTTGCTGAGTAGAGTGGAACAGGCGCAGTCGAGAGGCTGGAATTTGTTGGAGGATCAGTTACTGTATGGAATAGGAGTGGTGAGCAGTTTGAAGAATTTTAACGGCTAGAACGTGGAAAAAATGTACAAATTAATAACATTAACTATGAAATTTGCAAGAAAAGAACCCCACTCGTCATCCTACACTGAATATATCGTATATCTAAGTAAACTATCGGTATAATGAGTTATACCTAAAAAATATATAAATAGTATTTCATTCATATGATAGAAAAAAGTGAAAACTAGAAATGTTGATTATTTTATTGTTTTTGTGGTGAAACTCGAATTCCATAAATTCTTCGTTCGGATTCCATTCTCGGTTTTTAGATTTTTTCGATATTTTGGTGTAGACTTTGTACGGTACAGATTACAGATTTTTATACAAAAGTATAGAGGGGTACAGTTTTTCCTGAGTGATAAATTAATAACACATGGAGTTGGTAAACAGATAAGGTAGAGGTTTGATTACGATGATTGGATGCTGCTGCAATGTTAAAATCCAAAACCATTCCCAATTAGGTTTTTTGAAGGGGAAAAACACGGTACCTAAGTATGAAATTGCTCCGTAACGAAATCTCTGCTGGACAAAAATATGTTGTCTGAAAAGAAGTGACAGTTCGCTCGTATAAGATAACCGTTGAGGTAGAGGATACGCCGAAGGGATCTCAAAACCTTCGATTGGATAAAAGGAGGAGGGATATTCCTGGAGACGAAGAAGACCTGAAAAAGGCAAAAAACAATAACCCGGTCAACACGAAGGAATGTGAAAGCAGCGGGTGGCGTACTGTCCAAAACCAAACGGAGAAACGGAAGAAGAGAGAAGTGAAGAAAGTGACGCAGCAGAAGAAAACCCCTGAACAGCGAAGCGAGCGAAATAAAGGTCATGCCATGATCATTGAGGTAAAGGGAGGAGTGTCTTAGGCATCACTCCTACGGAAAGTGCGAGACGATCCGGAGTTGAAGAAACTGGGAGCGAATGTGGTGAAAACCAGGCGCACCCAGAAACGAGAGATGCTCTTCGAGGATCCGGCGATCAAGAGCTCAGCTTTCAAGGAACTTGTCGAGAAGTAGCTCGGCGAGGAAGCGAACGTGAGAGCCCTATCTCAGGAATCAGTGGTCGAGTGTAGATATCTAAACGAAATCACTACAGACGAGGAGTTGAGGCGTGAATTACTGGCACAGTGTAAGCTGGACGATATTCCGATGACGATTCGCATAAGGAAGGCGTACGGTGGCATGCAGACTGCGTCGATACGGCACTCGTTGGTAGCACCCAGCAAAATGGTACAGACGACCAACATAAAAACCGGTGGTCGGTGTGATGGGCAGATATCCTATCCAGGAAGTAGTTGGAGGCTCATATGAAGGAATCTTCATGTGCAGTTCCTATGCACCCCCGAGATGGACAAACGAGCAGTTTGACCAGATGCTGACACAATGACTGCGGAATTAATCGGTAGGAAACCGACCGTCATTGGAGGTGACATCAACGCTTGGGCGGTGGAGTAGGGAAATAGATGTACCAATGTAAGAGGGTACAGTCTACTGGAAGCTCTTGCAAAGCTCGAAGTGACGCTACTCAATGAAGGTACCATCAGCACCTTCCGGAAAAATGGCCGCGAATCTATCATCGACGTCACCTTCTGCAGTCCGTCGTTGGTGACGAACACGGAGTAGAAAGTGTGCGAATCGTATACACGCGATCTGGAATAGAATCGGTCAACGAAACCACGTGACAGTACGGATGACAACAAGCAGTTAACTGAAGTGGAAGAAGAATGCTTTCGACAAGAACCTTTTCGTTGAAGCACTTCGTCTAGATATCAGAGCTTTAGACTGGAACGCGGAAAACCTAACAGATTTTCTGGTGAGAGCATGCGACTCTACCATGCCGAGGAAATTAGATACTAAGCATACTGGTGGAACGAAACACTCCGCAGCCTTCACGCTAGTTGTTTTCGAGATAGAAGCAGGGTCCAGCGTGCAAGAAATAGTACTGACAGAGAGGAGCGTAGTACGGTGTACCGAGCAGCTAGAGCCGCTTTGAAATGGGAAATTAGACAGAGCAAATCGAACGGTTTTAAGAAGCTTTGCCGAGGTGCAGTAGTCAACCTATGGGGCGATGCTTATTGTGTCTTAATGGCGAGGATCAGAGGCCCAGTGACGCCCGTCGAATCGTGTACCGAGAAGCTGAAGGTCATTGTGGAGGGATTATTCCCGAGGCACGATTCAACGATTTGGCCACCCAACCCGTATGAAGAGAATGCTGCTGAACGTCCACGAGTCTCCAACGAGGAACTGGTAGCAGTGTCGGAAAGACTGCAGGCGAAGAAAGCGTCCGGCCCCGACGGAATCCCCAATGTGGCCTTGAAAGTGGCGATATAGACATTCACGGACATTTTCAGGGCAGTGCTACAGAAATGCCTGGACAATGGTTACATTTCTAAACAATGAAAGACACAGAAATTAGTGTTGCTGCCGAAACCAGGAAAGCCTCCGGGAGTACCAACATCAAATTGGCCTATATGCTGGATACGCTCGGAAAACTCTTGGAGAGGATTATCCTCAACCGGCCGACGAAATGTACGGAGTGCGACCATGGTCTGTCAAAAATGCAGTTCGACATCCGGAAAGGCAGGTCCACTATTGACGCCATCCGGACGATGATCGGAAAAGCTGAGAAGTCGTCCAAACAGAAGCGGAGAATGACCGACACTGCGCAGTAGTAACGATCAACGTGAGGAATGCGTTTAATAGCGCTAACTGGGACGCCATTGCCGAGTCCCTGCACCGTATGAAGGTTCCTGGGATCGTGTGCAGAATCTTAGGCAGCTATTTCCAGGACCGCGTTCTAGTCTACGAGACGAACAGAGGGCAGATACCGATGAAGATAACGTCTGGAGTACCACAAGGCTCTATCCTGGGTCCAACGGAACGTTATGTACAACGGAGTGCTGACATTAAAGCTTCCCAAAGGCATGGATATCGTGGACTTCGCGGACGACGTCGCACTAACAGTGACAGGAGAAATGCTCGTAGAGGTGAAGATGCTAGCAATCGAGTCCATCGTCATAGTAGAGAACTGGATGCAAGCTGCGAAATTGCGGATTGCTCATAACAAAACGGAAGTGCTGTTGGTGAGTAATTGTAAAGCCGAGCAGCGGGCGGAAATCACAGTTGGTGAACACGCGATAACATCGAAGCGCACGTTGAAGTACTTGGGAGTTCTGATCGACGACCGACTGAATTTCAACAACCACTTCGACTGCGCCTGCGAGAAAGCAGAAAAGTCCATCAGTGCGATAGTGAGAATAATGCCGAACAACGCTGGACCCTGCAGTAGCAAAAGGTGTCTTCTAGCTACTGTATCCTCGTCAATACTGCGGTACGGAGCGCCAGCCTGGTCCGCGGCTTCTCAAAACCCATCGGAATCGCAGACAACTGAACCGAACGTTTCGACTCACGGCGATGCGAGTTTTGAACACGTACAGGACGATTTCGTTGGAAGCAGTATACGTTATCGCCGGCATGATCCCGATTTGCATCACCCGGGCGGAAGACGGCGAGTGTTACAGACGTAAAGAAACCAGCGGTATCCGAAAAACAGCAAGAGCAAAATTTCCATTCCTCTTTCCATTCCTCTTGAAGTGGCAACAGGAATGGGACACGGCGGAGAAAGGCAGGTGGACGTATGGGCTCATACCGACTGAACAGGAAGTACGGACTGGTGAATTTTCACCTGACGCAGTTCCTGTCTGGACATGGCTGCTTCAGTAAATATTTTCATCGGTTCGGACAAACAAGGTCTCTGTCCGGAGAGGTGCGGGGACGTCGAAAGAGCACGTCGTATTCCTATGTCCCAGATTCACCGCAAGGCGCGAGAGGCTGTATGTCCTTCATGCTGAGAATATTGTGGAAGAAATGTGTCGCGACGAGGGCACCTGGAACGCTGTGAACAGTGCCATCGTACACATCATGTCCAAGCTACAGTGGAAATGAAGGACCGAACAGCGTTCTGACAACGCCTGACTGTTCAATGTGAACACCTGCGAGGACTGCTCTAACGGATGGTACCCCACAAGAGTAGCTGTGAGTGCACGTCATGTTGAAGGGCTCTACCTAATCGGCGCTCCACTGGAAAGAGAAATCCTGCGAAGATGACTGTGACGGGGCGCGCGTTGGGTTGGATGTCGCTTCCTAATCGGTTCACGTCTCGACAGGTGATAAATCCCGCGAGGGTGACTGACGGATTGCGCGTCAAGTTGGAGTGCAATTCCTAATCGGTACACGTCTCGATGAGTAAACGGATGCAGGAGATGGAAAGTAAACGGCATATTAACAAATAATATGTGTGCTGGCAACGTCTGATCGTGGGGGTCGTTTCGATGGAGCGAGCGTCTAGAAGGATGGTGAATAAAAAATATAGAGAAAAAGAGAAGGGTCAACGCTAGTCAGCGTGAAGCGCATGGGCACAGCACAGAGAGCCACTGTATTGAACTACTTCAGCATGACCAAGGTGCCCTAGCTTTATTTTGCATCCTGCGATAACAGACCTAATATGCTTGTGTTTAGCAATCATGACAATGATCCGGTAGATTAACGCTGCTCCGATGCCTCAAGCGAAACCAATTTTCGATGCTGTTACTTTCTTCGTCGCCTTTTCAGTGGCATCACTTTGCTCCCGTTGGATTCCGTTCTGGACTAAGGTGCACAAACAGGCTCTTAGTGACGCCGTTCATCAGCACTTTCATGATGCACAAAGTTGGCTTCGTCACAACAACGACAACATGCTCCAATCGCTGTTTAATTATAACTGAGTAGATTTCCGAGCGGTGCTCGCTTATATACCGATTGGTGATTTCAATAGCCTGTTTTGGAAGCACTTTTAAGGCTATTGAGACAAATTTTTGGATCAAAAAGTAACAAGTATATAACGCGTAGACATTTTATCTTTCGAATGAAGTGTTTACCATACCATTTTGTTCAGTTGTTTAGGAGCTATTAACCCTCGGAATTTCGTTCTCCGGCGTAACGCTTTGGTTTTCGAAACTTTGAACTTAGACCCCAGTATAGAAATGATAGACGTAGTCCTACGTCAAAAATGGAATTTTGTTACGTAACGATCATGGCTACAACGCTCCCCTTTTCTTGTGTCACATGAGATAACGCCTCCCCATCTCGCGTTACGTAATCTGTGTATAATGCCTTGTTGAGAGAATGCTCGATTTCTCTCTAGAGATCGGTAACCCTACCTAGTCTGTCCACATCTCGGTGTATTCCCAGCTCCTTCATATCATCTAGCACGGAAGACGTATCGGTTATAGAATTCGGAAGACAAATCCATCGTCGTTAGCTGGAATATGAAATTTATTGAGAGGTGTGGTGTTAAGGAGTCGCTGTGTCTTTGTCTGGTCCTGGTCCAGAGTCCATCATTCATGGTTCCGGAAGCCAGTTTTGAAGCTGGGATCGGGATGTCGAATACGGGAAGTGATGAAGTTGACGAAGAATGGTTCTAGATCTTAGTATTAACGCTGAAGACGCACCAGTAGGATGAGTATGTCCATTTGGTTCACGAACTCAGAAGTTTCCTTATGATTGTGTGTAATCACTTAAATTCTTCACGTGAGCCACGTTGCGATCGAAGATTCTCCCGTCTTGATCTTCGATTGTAAGTCGTATTTCGAAGCGATTGAGAACCTTGAAATTTGTTGAGGCAAATGTTGTGAGTTTGTTACATGGAGCAAGAATTAGCATAAGAACTCTATCGTCTGCGTCAACCGATCACTCCTGTCTTGATTTGAGCATTTTATCACGATCGATGTATTCGATGCCAACCAGTGTCGTTTCAACGTCATCCAGCTATTGTATCTTGGATTTGCTAGTTCTGTCTAAACACAACTCTTGTCTTGTCCGTCGAAGAGTGTAGAATTGTATAATACATATCGATATAATCTTGCCAATCCTGCTTCTAGTCACGTTCTAGAGCGTGAGTTATCTGTGAATGCTTTAGCAGAGATCGGTTTTGTTGAACTCGATAACCACCGAACCGCCAAGTTTAACTAAACCTGACAATATAGCGTGATGATTTCAAGTTGATTATTTAATCCTATGGGTGATGCAGTGCAGTTCAAATTCCTATCCAAGAAATTTCTTTGCATTTCCAAGTGTTTTAGTACGAGGATATTCAAGTCGGGTAAAAGTTCAGCCAAAACATATGACGGCATCCTTAGCTGTTATATTATTCACCATTTTCAACTTTTTGTATTGACTTTGATACTCTATAACAGGGATGGCCAAACGGTAGTCCGCTGTCTACCGGTAGCCCGCGTAGGTATTCGTAGGTGCCCGCCAGCTGGTCTGGGATAGTGTCACCTCCAAACGCAATGGATTAAATATCCCTCTACCTTTTTCCGTGAACATTTTATGAGGTGTTTATGCTAACGTCAACAAAACATATTAGTAGAGAAAATAGATATTTCTTCATTAAAGCTTCCGTTTTAATATTTCCAGTTGTTCGACCATAACTTTTAATAAAGCAAAAAAAGTCGCTAGGAACAATTTCAACAATGTTCTCTTCAGGGATTTCATTCGACCTATTGAAAGTTGTGGAGATATCCGACATAAGGTTTCGAAAATCTTTAAAAACTAAATTTTTGGAGATAACTTCTCCTTTGAAGGGTGCGAATGCGATTTTCAATGAAGTATTGTTATTTTTATTTCAAAACTATGATAAGTAATGTGGATTAATTGAGCAGATTTCTTTCAAAAAGTATAGTCATGAATATAACAACAGTGATGAATGAGAAATTATATATTCCTAAAATTAAACATTGGGCCCTATAATGTAATTCTAGTTGAACAGAATTTTGCTCGTTAGCACTATTTTGCTGTTATATTAGGCTGTCAAAAAAGTCCTGCGGTATTTCCGCGAGGTGTCGTTGTAAGCGCGTAGTTCTAGTTGTATTCATTGTATCGAGTCATACTATAGCTTGTTGGAAAGGTATTTTTGCGCGCTATAATATAGTTCTTGACAGTGTTTTGTTTGGTTAAGTCGTTCGTGAGTTATAGTGTCGCAAATATGGAGCAAAATAAATAGAAAATCCGACATATTTCACAGTACTACTATGACAAAGGCAAAAATGCATCTCAAGCTGCCAATAAAATTTGTGCAGTTTATGGACTCGATACAGTTTCCATTTCCACCGCACAACGATGGTTTCAACGTTTTCGTTCTGGTGTAGAGGTCGTCGAAGATGCGCCACGCTCCGGAAGGCCTGTCGTCGAAAATAGCGACAAAATCGCTGAATTAGCCGAGAAAGACCGGCATAGTAGCAGCCGTAGCATCGGCCAAGAGCTGGGGATAAGTCATCAAACCGTTATTAACCATTTGAAGAAGCTTGGATTCACAAAGAAGCTCGATGTATGGGTGCCACACTTGTTGACGCAAAAAAACATCTTTGACCGTATCGACGTATGTGAATCGCTGCTGAATCGCAACAAAATCGACCCATTCCTGAAGCGGATGGTGACTGGCGATGAAAAGTGGGTCACTTACGACAACGTGAAGCGCAAACGGTCGTGGTCGAAGCCCGCTGAAGCGGCTCAGACGGTGGCCAAGCCCTCATTA
Source organism: Toxorhynchites rutilus septentrionalis (assembly GCF_029784135.1). Taxonomy (NCBI): domain Eukaryota; kingdom Metazoa; phylum Arthropoda; class Insecta; order Diptera; family Culicidae; genus Toxorhynchites; species Toxorhynchites rutilus. The sequence goes on along the minus strand of NC_073744.1, from coordinate 76,405,622 downwards.
ACGGCCAGGAAGGTTCTGTTGTGTGTTTGGTGGGATTGTCAAGGAATAATCTATTATGAGCTCCTTCCCTATGGCCAAACGCTCAATTCGGACCTGTACTGCCAACAACTGGACCGCTTGAAGGTAGCACTCATGAAGAAGAGGCCATCTTTAATAAACAGAGGCCGCATTGTCTTCCATCAGGACAACGCCAGGCCACACACTTCTTTGGTGACGCGCCAGAAGCTCCGAGAGCTCGGATGGGAGGTTCTTTTGTATCCGCCGTATAGTCCGGACCTTGTACCAAGTGACTACCACCTGTTTTTGTCCATGGCGAACGAGCTAGGTAGTCAGAAGTTAGCCACAAAAGAGGCCTGTGAAAATTGGCTATCCGAGTTTTTTGCCAATAAGGAAGCGAGCTTCTATAACAGTGGTATTATGAAGTTGGCATCTCGTTGGGAACAAGTCATCGAACAAAACGGCGCATATTTGACTTAAAACAGATGATTGTAACTAATTTTTGAAACAAATGAAAATTCAAAAAAAATACCGCAGGATTTTTTTGACAGCCTAATATTTACAGTCGGGTGAAAGCCGCCGGCGTAATTTTTCAAGCTGTTTGGTTTACTTGTTGCATTCCTGATATTTTGCTTTCGGAAACGTTCCGGCAACGTTTCAAAATATGCAACTCGCAACACATGACGTCAAAGAAAGAACTCGATTCGATAATATTCTACCGATTTACAGAATACGAAAATTTGCTCGGTGTGATAGTCATAGGGATCGAATTGACTGTTCGATTCAATTTACATAATAAGAGCCAATATTTTCGATAGATAGTTCTTATTAGTGATGAAACGGATAGTAGTTTGCCGGATACTGGATTCCAGATATCCGGCGAGCTTCAAACTGAATGCTTGCCGGATGTTCTGAATGTTGACCGGATGTTGGACTCTTTTTTTGCGAATACGAAACTGGGAGAAACTGGATGTGTGCATGGAGCAGACGAAGGTTAACATTTTAGGAAGTGAGAATCGCATTTTACATAAAAAATAAAGCATGATCGAATCTTCATGACACCTTTTGGGACAGTTTCAACGAAGTGGCAAATGAAATAGATAGCCAGCGTCGCGTTCAGGAAAAAAAAGTTCCATAACTAACGACATTGACTGCTTTGCGAAAATATTTCGAATCGATCGCAACACGATCCTTACCTTTGGTGATCATTAAACTCTAAGCAGTACCCCAATTGGCAAGATTTGCTAGAGTTTATCCTTCAGCTCCTTGCAGTAGTGTTTGCAGTGAAAGACTGTTCTCTGAAGCTGGTCTGGTGTACGAAGCAAAGCCCAATAAGACGGTTAAAAAAATTATATTAAAAGCAATAGTGTTAGTGCATTAATGTTATGAATGAATACTAACTTAATTTTAAAAACAATATGATTTATCCTGTGTTAATGAGAAATTATTAATTTTTTTTCCACTTTGGTAGACCGCAGCCTAACATTTGAACAATTAGTCGCCCGTAAAGCCCAAAAGTTTAGCCACCCCTGCTCTATAATAAAGAGCAAATATGGCCACATCAACCCGCGCTCTGTCGGGCATTCTATGAACATTCTACGCGAGATTGAAATCGGTTTACTGAGTAACCCGGATAGTCTACTTCATCCTCATGCCATATGCCGTAGCATCTATCCGGGGCCACCAACCCATACTTCTTTACAAGTCCAGTTTTCTTCTTTTGAAAACGAAATTTACGAATCGTTCATTCCGAGGGTACGCATAGCATTTTGTTTCTTTGGTTTGATTTGCGATGAAGGGCTTCTCTAGTTTACTCCAAACTTTAATCGATCGGCTAAAAAAAAGGACTAATCGTATCAATACGAAACGTTCTCAGGGGCTTAGAGGGTACACTAGGCTAAAAATTTGGACAATTTGAAAAATACGGAAGATTTTCTAAAACACTGCAACTAATCTGCATTTTTTGAAATCAATGCAAAAAAATTAAATGTTTTCTTTTCGTCAAAGCAACAAATTAAACTTTTACAGAAATCCTCGGAGTTTTCAAAACTGCCTTTCGATTTACGGTGCGATCATTATTTATTGAATAACTAGCTGACCCGGCAAACTTCGTCCCGCCCAAAATTTATTTTTTGTTATCACATCCACGTTTTCTCACTAAGCGCACGTTCATGGGTCCAATCGGGGAGGAGTGTCTATTTACCATAGAAACGTTTTCTGCCACCTAGAACCTCCATGTAAAATCCGGCTCCATTTGCTTGACTAATTTTCGAGTTATGCAGAAATTTGTGTTTCATTTCTATGGCACCCCCCCTTAGAGAGGGAGAAGTGACGATTCACCGTAGAAATGTTTCGTGTCCCCTAAAACCTATACATGCCAAATATGGCTCAATTTGCTTGATTAGTTCTCGAGTTATGCAGAAATTTGTGTTTCATTTCTATGGCAGCTCCCCTTAGAGAGAGGGAGGAGTGTTTATCCAACATAGGAAAAATTGTTTTTCTCGAAGAAACAAGTGGAATAACATTTCGTCAACCACTACATTGATTGTTCAGGTGATTTTTGAAAGCGAACGCGACAGACACACAAAGGGCTCGAAGACCGAAGGGCTCAGAGAGGAAAAAGTAAAACGAACTGTACTTGTTGAAACCACACTTGGAATGAATTTTATTATTATTACCAGTTGACACTTCGCGGAACACCACAGTTGACAAGCGCAAAGTTATAGTCAAGGCGCCTAGAAGTATATCCTAAGGTGAGGCTGTTTCGTCACTAAGTTGGTTAGGGGAGCGGTATATAGAAACAGTACGGAAGAAAGCAGAAGGGGAATTATTTGCTTGTAGAGTGAAAGTGCCAGACTGATCACGAGAGAGCTTCGGCACTAGCGTATTGTGTTTTGTTTACAAACAAAACACAGTAGGGAAGAAAATTGTTTTAGCCAATCATCGTTAGAGAAGTTACTGAGGAGCTTAACATATATATTGGCTCGTGCCATTTGATTATTACCAATTATTTGGGCATGAGACGGGTCACCGCGAAATTCGTATAAAAAGCGCGGGATTTCTCTTCCCATCGGAGCGCCGGTTAGGCAGTGCCCTCCATCATGACGCGCACTCGGTCACAGCTACTCTCGTAGGGTATACACCGTTTTAATGATGACGTTCGCAGTGTTGCTCCATCCATACATTGCCAGACTGACATGTTGTTGTTTTCCGCGCCGGTATCCGTTTACCCGTCGAGACATGTACCGATTAGGAATTGTCCTCCAACTTGACGCGCAACCCGTCACGGCCACCCTCGCGGTGTTTCTCACCTGTCGAGACGTGAACCGATTAGGGAGTGCCTTCCAACTTGACGCTCGCCCCGTCACAGCCACCTCGCAGAATTTCTTTTCCCAACGAAGCGCCGACTAGGTAGTGCCCTCCAACATGACGCGCACTCTGTCACAGCTACTCTCGTGGGGTACCATCGGTTGCAACAGCCGTCTCCGTTGTTCACCTTGCACAGTCAGGCGTTGTCAGCACATTGGTCGACTCTCCACTTTCGCTGCAGCTCCGACATGATTTGTGTGATTGCACCGTGAGCATTCCAGATCCTCTCGTCACGACATATCTCCTCCACAATATTCCCGGCATGAAGGCAGGCACTCGCGCCTTTCTGTGAACCTGGGACAGACAAAAACGACGTGCTCCGGTGTTTCCTCCATATCTCCACATTCCGGACAGAGGGGTCATACTGCGTGCCCGAACCGATGTAGATATTGCCTGAAGCAGCCATGTCCAGACAGGAACTGCGTCAAGTAAAAATTAACCTCACCGTGGTTCCTGTTCAACCAGGTCGATAGTACCGGTATTAGCTTGTACGTCCATCTACCGTTTTCTGCTGTATCCCATTCCTGCTGCCATTTGTCCAACGACTCCACTCTCATCAATTTCCGGATACCTATGGTTTCCCGCCGCACTCGCTGTCTTCCGCCAGAGTGATGCAGATGGGAATCATTCCGGCGATTACACACACAGCTTATGCCGAAATGGTCCTATAGGCGCTTACGACTCGCGTGGCCATGAGTCGGAATGTGTTGTTCAGCTTCCTCCGATTTCGGTGGGTTTCCAGAGCCGCTAACCTGGCAGGGCCATCGTACCTCAGTATCGACAAAGATACGCTTGCCAAAAGGCACCTTTTGCTGCTGCTTGGACCAAAGCTATTTGGCATGATCCTCGCCACCGCGTTGATGGCCTTTGCCGCCTTCCCGCATGCATAATCGACGTGCTGATTGAAGTTTAGCCGGTCGTTGATCATAACTCTGAAGTATTTCAGTGCGTGCCTCGAAGCCGAATCCGACCGAGACTTCTGCCCGCAGCACTGCTTTGCGATTGCTTACTAACAGCACCTCGGTTTTGTGATGTGCCATCCGGAGCTTTACCCTGTCCATCCAACTACCGTACGTGTCTAATACCTCCGTCGCCAACATTTCCACTCCCTGAAGCGTCTCGCCGATTACCGTTGTTACGATGTCGTCCGCGAAGCGCACGATCTCCACACCTTTGGGTAACTTCAGCCTTAGTACACCGTCGTACATCGTGTTCTAAAGCGTTGGACCTAGGATGAAACCTTTTGGAACTCCCGCCAAGATATTCTTCAGTATCTGTCCCCTGTCTGAGTTGTATACCAGGATCCGATCCTGGAAATAACTCCTCAGTATCTTATACAGGTGGGGGTCTCCGTAGCCACATTGATTGCGCGTTCGCTTAATAAGCGATCGATCGTGAGTTCAAAAATCAGGGCCCTCAATAACCATGTTTGTGTTGTTATAGAATAACTACGTCCACGCAACAATCATCAGCGATGGAGATCTATCCACGGTCGAAATAAGATCGATTCATCCATACAACTGCTCTGCTCTGCAAGAAACATCGGGCTGCTATTCTATTAATAACTCAACAATGATCATATCAAATGTCTCCGATGTCCGGTCTAACTGGACAATGGAAGAACAGAACGAATACTTTTACGCCTAAATGGCTACTGTGAAATTTAAAGTACCATATGCAATGGTATAGAAGAAAAACTATAACGCCGAAAAATGGCAACTGTGTAATGTGCTAAATATAGCTATGATGAACATGTGACATGTACACGATTAAAATTCGGCTCTGGTACAGCTAAAATGCTAATGAGCCTGAAATAAACAAATGAGATAAAAAAAAAAACTTATACAGGTAGCCAGGGACCATCAATCTGTGTAGCGCCTCGGCGTTGGACTCCCAGCTGACACTATTGAAGGTGTTCTTCACGTCGATCAAAATCACCGCGCAGTAATGATTACCTCTTCGTTTTTTTTAAGCGAGACCTGAACTTTCTCGATAACTGTCCGAATAGCGAATTACCGAATACGTCTTACATTAAGAGTGCCAAATCAGAAAATAGGTCATGTTTTTATGAAATAAAGTTAACGTTAAAAACTTTTTTTGCTGCGAACAGATTTTAACGATTTGCGTACCAATCGAATCAGCAACTTTCTAAGATTTGTTTGATATGCTATACATTACAATCAAATAGTCTGCATATGGTTTAAATTGATGAAAATTGGAAGCGTTCCCATTTCCCTATACATTTGTTCTGTCCATTTGTGTGCTTTCCCGAACAGAGCTGTCAATAACGAGCAACTTATGCAGCCGCTAGAATAGAAACAGTCGGAGACGGATGAATCGTTGGATTTATAGTCTCCGTAAATAAAGGAGAAGAAGAAGAAGAAGAAGCTGCAACTGTTTGAATCTGTTAGACGCGTGTTTGATGCTTGTTGAATGGCGATGCACGGAAGATGCCTCTCGTTAAATACTCAGTGCAATGCGTGCATTGATATAGAGGAACAAATTGCGACATAGAACCAATTAGTAAACTGCGAAACGTCCCGCATTTGGTAAAAGAAGCGAGAATGTCCCGCGATACTCTCGTAATATTTCAATATTACAATTCGATCATATTGATTTTCTTTAAAAGATAAACCTCAAACCTACATTTTTTTGGCAGACTGTTCAAGAGCGCTTCCAATAAATCCGAACATTAACACGATTTCTATAAAAAAAATCTTCCCCTAGCTCGGTCGGAGCTCAAAGTTTTAAATAAGCCGGAAGAATTAGTGGATACTGGACAGGAAGAGGCAGAGATGTTGGAAGAAGTATCGTAAATGAAGTGCCAGGCGACCTTACGACCAGAATCTCAACCATGGCCGATAAAAAAATGGATGTCGAAATGTTCTTGAACCTCTTCGTGTCTTGGGCCGTCAGTTGTCTCTCCGTTTTGGCAATGATATTAATGAATGAACTCATCCGTTCGAAGTTCGCTCAAAAATTTTCTATCCTTCTCAGCTGGGGGATGTTGGTAAGGTTGGCGGTTTTCGCTACAATGTTTTTCTCCAGCCGATCCATCTTCTCCAGTGATCTCTTGGAATAATGGGCAGCTGCCAGGTTCGGCCTCAAGATCACATCACCGTTGCGTGATACTTCTTTATGAAGGCGGCAACTTCCGGTAAGCACTTCGTACTGTATATCTCCTCGTTCAAGACTCGAAAAAAGAGCGGCTTGGACATTCTCTTCTCGCCAATCGTCAGCCAGAGAAGGACCTTCTTCGAGAACTTGGTAGTGAATATATACTTGACCCCAATGCTTACCTACTTGGTGGGGAACGTAAAGTATCCGGTCCCCTGCCATTCGTTGAATTCCAGCGTCAAGTAGGTTTCGTCATTCATTATGAGCACGACATAGCGCTTCGCTGGAAAGAAGTTTTTTACCAGCAGCTCCAGCTAGTTCAGTTCATGGAGTTCGGATCGGGCAGTCGTCGGGCGCGGACGTATTTTTTTTGTTGCTCCGCGCATACTTACGTGTTTTTCGTGAGATAGGAACAAATATGTTTTCGTTTTGCTCTCATTGTTTTAAATGCAGATTTTAAATATAGTCGTGAAAAGTGCTTAAATTCGCGAATTCGAAATTTCTTCCTAATCACTGTGTTGAAAAAGGGGCTTGAGCAACGTACCGAAGAAATGTATTCGTTTGTGCGCAGTGTCTTTAAACGTGTTTGGAATGCACGAAAAAGTGTGCTCCCAGCTTTAGTGATTATGGAGTGTATGAAGTTTTCCAACGTCAAAATGTTTATAATTTTGTGAAATGAAATACTGAACGAAGCTATTTTTATACTTCGCATGTGGTAGTGAAAACTTAAAGTTTTCTTTGCACTCTCGATTATTCGCGTGTTCGGTTTGGTTTTATTGCGTCTCCCTTTCCAACTAGTGTGGTGAATGATTCGCTTGCATTAGCTTGATAGATACATAGTGACGTATATGTGTTTGTTCTTGTCTTTCTTATATCGAGTGCGAAGTATTACTTGGTAGTGAATGTATCACAGCAAAAAAAAATCATCGTTGAGCGCGGCAAAATCAGCTAAGTTCCCCTTTTTATTCTCAACACAAACATTTTTTGACGTAGGACTACGTCTTTCATTTCTATACCGGGGTATAAAATCAAAGTTTCGAAAACGAAAGCGTTACGCCGGAGACCGAGATTTTGAGCGTTAATAGCTCTTAAACAACTAAACGAAATGGTATGATAAACACTTCATTCGAAAGATAAAATGTCTACGCGTCATATACTTCTTACTTTTTCATCCAAAAACTTGTTTCAATAGTCTTAAAACTGCTTTCAAAACAGGCTATTGAAATCACCAATCGGTATATAAGCGAGCGCCGCTCGTAAACCCACTCAGTTATGATTGAACAGCGATTGGAGCATGTTGTCGCTGTTGTGGTGAAGCTAATTTCGTTTATCATGAAAGCGCTGATGAACGGTGTCACCAAGAGCATGTTTGTGCACCTAATGCCAGAAGGGAATCCATCAGGAGGAGAGTGATGCCACGGTTCCGCTTGAAACATCGGAGCAGCCGCCACAAACAAACATACACGCGCGGAACTCTCGTTGCTATCATCGTTGCTGAAAAATAATCTGCCAGTTCCCCTGGGAATTGAAAAATACATTCATGCGAAAGAGTTTATTTTAATGTTTTCTATCCATATAACACTGCAACCAAATACATTTGATTTTGTGATTTTTCAATCAATCGCAATTAACAGGAAAGCTTCTGAATATTTTTTTCCCCATCAGTGGAAAATTTTCGTATCCAATATTGGATGCATAACATGAAAAACGGAAAATGTTCCACATCGCGAAAATCCAGTCATTTTCGAGCGATTATTTGCTTTCTACCCATATAATGCTGCGACCAAATACATTTCGTTTTGGATTTTTTCAATCAAGTGCGATCAACGCAAGACCACGTCTTTCGGCAATTTTTTAGAGGTGCAATGAATTTTTAGGAATTCCCGCTCTACGCGCACTGGCAAACGATGTTTACTCAACAATTTCTCAAACGAGAAATGGGTGTTGTGAGAAAGGATTAGCGAACGTGAAAACGACAAACGGGAGAAAGAGATGTTTGGAGGTTGAAGGAAATTGGCAGAAAACATCTTTATTCTATCATTCGAATAATGTGATTCATACCACTTCGTTTTGCCAGAAAGAGATTATTAATGCTCAAAAAAGGAATCGAGTCCTCCGAGGAAATTACCCAGCGCAAATTAGAGTCGGCTATCGATTGCGGCATTCGTACACAAATAATTTTATAATGCAGTTTCACCAAAGTGATTTCTTCGGATATATTCACTACATCATGTCATGTATTTCATATTCTTCATTATGAAATCCATATCCATGGCACCTATCGGTATCCTTTCAGTTCGGCCTGTAAAAAACTTTTCTGGACTCTTAACAATCAAATTTGGAGCCCTGAAAATGACCGTTGATTATATGCTAAGCTAATATAGCACGCTCTCCTTGGATTCGACGGGCCAGCTGAATGTTCTTGGGCATGATGTGACGCGTTTTGCATGGATAGCGCACAAATTGGTATTTTCTAAGAGGCCTCCTGCAGCGTCATAACCGCGGAACTTTGGATGCGCAAGTCGGTTTTGAAGTCCTGAGCAATTCCACGAACCAAATGCTGCAAAGGTAGCTTGCGGATCAGTAATTCGGTCGACTTCTGATAGCGACGAATTTCATGCGAAGTTCCCGGTCGATAGCAATGTGGCTTCTTCACGCTCCCTGCGGCTGGTGCGCTTATCCGAGCTGCTTTCGTGGTGCCTTACCACCGAAAGACTAACGAGCTGTCTGCTTAGTCCCGATGAAACGAGTCCTCACGGTGCGAGAGTAGAGTAAGAAATGAACGAAAGCAAGGGAAGTGTCATTTTATAAAACATAAAAGTATTGAATGTAAACCCCACCCACTTTATTATTTAAGCTTACTGTATACTTACTTTGATGTTATTCGTTTCTCTCTCAGGGTAAGCTACGAATGTAATAAGGGTGGGGTTTAGATTCTATACTTTTATGGTTTATAAAATGACGCCTCCTTTGCTTTCGTTTATTTCTTACTCTACTCTCGCACCGTGAGGACTCGTTTGTTTGGGACCAAGCAGACAGCTCGTTAGTCTTTCGGTGGTAAGGCACACGAAAGCAGCTCGGATAAGCGCACCAGCCGCAGAAAAGGTGAAGAAGCCACTTCGCTATCGACCGGGAACTTTGCGTGAAATTCATCGCTATCGGAAGTCGACCGAATTGCTGATCCGCAAGCTACCTTTGCAGCATTTGGTTCGTGGAATTGCTCAGGACTTCAAAACCGACTTGCGCTTCCAAAGTTCCGCGGTTATGACGCTGCAGGAGGCCTATTCGAAGATACAAATTTGTGTGCTATCTACGCAAAACGCGTCACATCATGCCCAAGGAATTCAACTGGCCCGTCGAATCCAAGGATAGCGTGCTATATTAGCTTAGCATATAATCAACGGCCCTTTTCAGGGCTCCAAATTTGATGGATTAGAGCTCAGAAAAGTTTTTTGTAGGCCAAACTGAAAGGAGAATTTTCGTTTGGATGCCATACAGCATCGAGAAAATTCCGGAAAGATATAATCGTTGCTGAAAGATATTCTGCCAGTTCCGTGGGAATTGAAAAATGCATTCATGCGAAAAAGTTTATTTTAATGTTTTCTAACCATATAACATAGCGACCAAATATGTTTCAATCAAGTGCTATTAACAGGTGGTTATCGAGTTAGCATTAACCACTGGTGGGCTTCCAGTATCGAGGAAAATGTGGAAATATCTAATCGTTACTGAAAATAATCTGCCAGTTCCTCTGGGAATTTAAAAATACATTCATGTGAAAGAGTTTATTTTAATGTTTTCTATCCATGTGACACTGTGACCAAATATGTTTCAATCAAGTGCTATTAACAGGTGGTTATCGAGTTAGCATTAACCACTGGTGGGCTTCCAGTATCGAGGAAAATGTGGAAGTATCTAATCGCTTCTGAAAATAATCTGCCAGTTCCTCTGGGAATTTAAAAATACATTCATTTGAAAGAGTTTATTTTAATGTTTTCTAACCATATAACACAGCGACCAAATACATTTGATTTCGTAATTTTTCAATCAAGTGTAATTAGCTGGAAAGCTTCTGAAGATTATTCTTTCCCATCAGTAGGATATTTTCGTATCCAATATTGTATGCCCGCGCAACGGAAAATGTTTCGTATCGCGAAAATTATATAATTTTGAATCGATTTTTGCTCAGTCGCCGAAGTTTTCATACTCAGAGAGTTCATTCTCCTGTAGTTTGCCTTCCAAATTGCCATCGTAAACCACACCTTCTCTCGATTCAATCACGCGCGAAAAGTATCTTAAATGATATTCTGGTGGTGAAACCCATTCATTTTTCGTGAGGCGTTGTGCACAAATTACGTAACGTGATAAGGGGGGAGGGGGTAGATGTCGCGTTACTTACTGTTTATTAGAGATAGGAAATTGCGTTACGTAAGGGGGGGGAGGGGGTTCAAGATCCGGGTTTTTAGCGTTACGTAATTTGTGCACGACGCCTGAGGACATCGACAAGACAACATCGTTACTGAACGAGCTGAACGGCGAGGGATCGTGGGATTTATTACCTGGCCTGATCTGACCTGAAATGCAATCAGTTTGTTTTAACTGTGAGGGAGCGCAGAAAAGCCGATCGATCAGAAGGAGAAGAGAAGGTGACCAAGAGAGTATCAGCATCGAAATACGGTTCCTTGGGAAGACATCGAAGCAGCCGCCACACACACACACACACACATACACGCGCGCAACTCTTTTCGTTTGCTGGTTATCGAGAAGAAACCTGGAAAGAAATGATCGTTGCTGAAAAATAAACTGCCAGTTTCCCTTGGAATTGAAAATTACATTCAAGCGAGTTTATTTTAATGTTTTCTATCCATATAATACTGCGACCACGTACATTTGGTTTTGTGATTTGTCAATCAAGTGCAGTTAGCAGGAAAGCTTCTGAAGATTATTCTACAGAACAAGGTTTTTTGTATCCAATATTGGATGCATAAAACCTTGAGCCTCCAACGTAACGATCTCGTTTTTGAAGTCCCCCAAATATTAATTTTTTTATTCATTCAGAATGGATTTAGAATCAACTTCAAACAAATGATCTCTAAATCAACGATAGTCCTACGTCACCCTTGCGGTTATACCATAGATATAACCCACTTCCTGTTTTTTCATATTGGGAATAAATCGATAGCTTTGGGAAGGAGCTGGGAGCATGGGTAGTGATGTCTAAATTTTTCATTTATTCGATTATCGATTAATCGTTGGGGAATTTTTCAATATTCGATTCATTCGAATAATTGTTTTTCAACATTCGATTATTCGAGCGAATATTTTTTTCTTGTAATAATCACGTATCACGTTGTCATTCCGGTCGCGTGGTCACTCGGGTTGTCAATGTTAGATAGTTGGATATAAAAATGTTGGATAAAAAAATTATATAGCCTAATTCTTAACCTAAAAATGCATTACCCTTGAGAAAAATTCCTTCTTTAATGAATCGCGATTACAATGGCAATTATTCGATGTACTCAAATTACTCGATTATAATTTCAAATATTCGATTATTTGAATTAATCGAACGATTAACCGATGTCTCTAAGCATGGGGCAGTCTTGGTCGTGCAGTTTGTTGTGGTGTGGGGAGAGGGTTGGGGGAGACCAGCTTTCTAGCTCTACGTACGGACGCGGCATGGAGTTGGAGGGCTGGTTTCTTTCAGCCTTTTTATCGCATCATGGCGGGCTGCACGATTGGGATTGCTCTTATGTTCTTGGCTTTTTTTTTGCTGCTGTTGATCTATTCTTAGTTAGAACTGGAATTATTGGGAATCAGAGCAGAGGGTCCAAAGCCTCTAATAATTTTTTGGCGCACCTGTGATCAATGGTTATCATGCAGAGAAAGAAATGGATAAACCCCTAAGTCAGAAACTCTCTCCGTGACCTTATCAAGTTTGAACATATATCGTCTACTCGAGGAATATAAAAGGAGTTTCTCGGCGACCTTCTCAGGTTGCCAAAAATATCCTCGGTCAAAACAGTTCAGAAAAAGTGAAATGCAATACAAGTGACGAATTAAAATACAAAAATTCGTATTAAAAAATGTAAAAATTCGCCCAGTAGACCGATCCTTTTGAAAATTTTAGACAGTAAAATAAAAACTATTAAACAACTTTTGGCATTTCCTTGTTATTCATACTTCGAGCCCAAGCCCGTATGCTCGCACCATCCTCTTTACCCCGTCCATAAGGTTCTGTACAACGTCAGGTTGTAGTTTTTTTTGAACAGAAATCCTGCTTCATAATCGCCCAATATTTCTCTATTGGGCGAAGCTCCGGCGCGTTGAGCGGGTTCATTTCCTTTGGCACGAAGGTGACCCCGTTGGCTTCGTACCACTCCAACACGTCCTTTGAATAGTGGCACGAAGCGAGATCCGGCCAGAAGATGGTCGGGCCCTCGTGCTGCTTCAATAGTGGTAGTAAGCGCTTCTGTAGGCACTCCTTAAGGTAAACCTGCCCGTTTACCGTGCCGGTCATCACGAAGGGGGCGCTCCGCTTTCCGCAAGAGCAGATCGCTTGCCACACCATGTACTTTTTGGCAAACTTGGATAGTTTCTGCTTGCGAATCTCCTCCGGAACGCTGAATTTGTCCTCTGCGGAGAAGAACAACAGGCCCGGCAGCTGACGAAAGTCCGCTTTGACGTAGGTTTCGTCGTCCATTACCAGGCAATGCGGCTTCGTCAACATTTCGGTATACAGCTTCCGGGCTCGCGTTTTCCCCACGCTTTTCGTCGCGGTTAGGAACCTTCTGAACCTTGTATGTACGCAGGCCCTCCCGCTGCTTGGTCCGCTGGACGAATGAACTTGACAAATTCAGCTTATTGGCGACATCCCGGACCGAACTTCTCGGATCACGTCTAAACTGCTTAACTACGCGCTTCCGGTCGATGGTTAGGTTCTCGAAGTATCGTTTTAGTACTCTGCTGACCGTGGATTGGACAATTCCCAGCATCTTACCGATGTCCCGATGTGACAACTCCGGATTCTCGAAATGAGTGCACAGGATTAATTCACGACGCTCTTTTTCGTTCGACGACATTTTTCCAAATTTACGAAATTTTTCCAAATTGACAGTGAAGCATGACCAACGTGATCTATACACTCTTATCTGATGATAAGCGAGAGCTGTAGATATAATTCCTAAAAATTAAATTTCTACAGCGTTTTTTTCCGTGATGCAATTTGATGTGACACACCCTTTATGTTCGAAATTTCATTTCCTCGAATAGTTAAGAGTTCGCGTTTATATAATCACATCACTTACCTCAGTGAATCCCGATTTTTACCTCTCCCCACTAACAACTATCCCTCCCATGATAAACGCTAGGGAACCACGCTATAGAGGCGACACTTCTGGCCTTCGGGCGGCGAATATCATACTACCATTCCTTCCCTTCCTCTGGTGACTGTAAGGACATGGCCGGCGTCGTTATTGACCATTTAAAGCTCGAATCACCGAAAATTAACGAAGAGCAACTACGAATTGTACAGTCTACCCAAGCTCAAGCTCAAGCAGCTCCAGCTAGTTCATCTGACGTCGTCTGACGAAATGTTCATTCTGACCAGATTCTTCTTCACTGTTTGGCCGATTGTTTCGATCTCCCGGCTTAAGGAGCGGCAGGGAGCGGATGTTGTAAATACCAAATCGGCTATATCCGGTGGACATGAAGTGCCTCAGGATGTCCATCTTGATCGCTCCGGGTGGAGCTGGTAGTATGAAAAAATAGTTTTTTTCCATCGCTATCCGAAATTAGTTCATTTTTAATGCATACTTCTTCTTCTTGAATGGCGTTAACGTTCCCTGTGGAACTTTTGCCGTCTCAACAAATGCCTTAACTAGCGTCATTTATTAATACTTAGTTGAGATTTCTTAAGCCAAATAACACGCTTTGGCACAAAAATTGTTGAAAAATGGTTTCGAATTTTCAAATATACCATTCGATAATTTGAAGAAAATTGTAGAATTCGAATAGTGCTTTTTTATCCCTTTGTTTATTTTAAGCTCATTAGCATTTTAGCTGTAACAGAGCCGAATTTTAATCGTGTACATGTCACATGTTTATCATATCTATAATTAGCACATTACACAGTTCCCATTTTTCGGCGTAAGAGTATTCCCTTCTATATCATCGCATATGAGCTTGAGCTTGAGCTTGGGTAGACTGTACAATTCGTAGTTGCTCTCCGTGATTGATCCATTCTATTACCATCGCATATGGTACGTTTGCACAGTAGCCATTTAGGCGTAAGGGTATTCCTTCTGTCCTTCCATTATCCAGTTAGACAAACAAACAGCGGAGACAGTTGATATGATCATTGTTTAGTTATTAATAGAATAGCACCCCGATGTTTCTTGCAGAGCAGAGCAGTTGTATGGATGAATCGATCTTATTTCGACCGTGGATCGATCTCCATCGCTGATGATTGTTGCGTGGACGTAGTTATTCCTTTGAACCTTTTGCCACTACGATGATTGAAATTGGAGATACGTAGGAGCAAATCAAACTGCTCCTCTCTTTCTACATCGGTTCGTGCCCTCTGAACTCTTCTTCTGGGTCGTGGAGGATGTTGAGTGTCTCGTTCCACCAGTAGGCTGAACGTCGTTTATTCTTCGGGTCCAGTCTTCTCGGCATCGCTGTGTCGCATTCCCTCACCAATGTTCCTGTCAGCTCGTCGGCGCTCAGACGAGGGGTTCTGCTGTCTATGCGTAGTGCTTCGACGAAAAGCGCCTTGTCAAAAACCTTCGTCCTCCACTTCCGCTCACAGGATCTTGTTCTCTGTACCACCGCGGGATTCCGTTGGCCGCCACTATACAGAATTGCCTGGTGGTCGCTATGTGTGTACCCCTTCGACACTCTCCACTTCGTGTTTGCCGCCAGTGATGGACTGCAGAAAGTTACATCGATGATGGATTCGCGGCCGTCCCTTCGAAAGGTGCTGCTAGTGCCTACATTCAGAAGTGTGACGTCTAGTTTTGCGAAGGCTTCTAGTAGGTTGTAGCCCCTGGCGTTGGTACATCTGCTTCCCCATTCCTCAGCCCAAGTGTTGAATTCTCCTCCGATGATGACTGGTTTTAGGTCGCTAACCTTATCCGTGACCATCTTGGGGTGCGTAGCAACTACCGTTCCGTTGACGATCACGAAACCTTCCTGTGAGCTCTCTACCACTTCTTGGGTGGGGTACCTTCCCATCACTAGTATTGCAGCCATTCCTGCTTTATCCGCCACCCAGTTTCCGTTATCGCGAGGAACACGATGCGGTTCTGCAATCATTGCAACGTCACACTTAGTTTTAATTGTTTTTTTTATCCCATCTGATTATTTTGTTATTATTAGGCTCATCTAGCAATTCAGCTGTAACAGAGCCGAATTTATCGTGTACATTTTTTCTCATGTTGTATATTACACAGTAGCTATATAGGCGTAAAAGTATCCCTATCTCATCGATACACATTTTTATCTATCACGCATATCAGCCATTTAGACGTAAGAGTATTCATTCCTATTCTTTCGATACACAACACATTTCGCATTTTTGGCCGTAAGAATATTTCTATTCTTCGAATGTTCACAGTTGGACACAGCGGGACTGTTGATATGAGGCTTCCATCGTTGTGTTTATAAATAGCACCAATTACCGATGCAGCAGATCGATCGTATGTGGAGTGAGAGGCTGGGATCACCATCACATGATGAGTTGAGAATCCTGAGTTATAAGCTCATGATTGTTCGCTTAGTAGCGGACACGCAACCAATTAGGCTACGAAGACCCCAAGTTTCAATTGGTGACTGCCACAACAATTGCTGTGCTTTGTCGCAATGATTGAGGTTGATCTGGGTAACCTCCACCGGACATTTGAAGCTACATGTGAAGTGGTCGTTTCGTTTGTTTTGATTTTTATACGTAATAGATAAATTCACTTATCAGACTGTGTGGCGCTTCACTGACACGGGTTTTAGAATGCATTTGAAAAACATAACAATTCAATAGTAAAGTAAAATATATGAAAGATATGTTCCGATGAACAATTGCAAATATAAATATATATATAGGAGGTGTATATGCATATGAAGTAGAATTCTGATTATACGCGAGCGTAACATGAGCAAATTTAAACACTTGCGAATTGGGGCTCTTTTGGTATTAACAAGTTCTTCTGCACAGTAGTTCGATTTTCACATATTCACGTTGGAAAGCTTTAACCCTTATCTTCGTTGGCCGAGATATTTTGATTGAATATAATACTTTTCCGTTTACTATTTTTGACAGCATAGGCAGCCGTTTCAGTGTTTCGAGCTCTGCAATACAATTTCCTTAAGCAATGTTAAAGTTTCTAAAACATACATTATAGACCAATTAAACGTAAAAACAATAATTGTATTGATACCAACACACTTTTATTTTATTGATTTTCATGACATGAAACGCTATGACATAACATTTTATTGAGCGGTTTTTATTGCTGTTTCGATGTTTTTTTTTCTATATTATAGAGACTTTCAAAACATTTCGGTTGGTTCGTCACTTTTACTTCCATTATTGGAAGAATGTCGGGAGTGAGAATCGAACTCGTGATCTCTGCGTGAGAGGTATGGATGTTACCTCTACGCCAGATCGCCTCCACTTTCGATTATGTTGTCTGGCATCAGTGTCGAAAAAAATAACGATGCTTTCACCAACACAAACAAAACCATTGCGGAAAATTGAAAAATGGAAATTTAACTTCAGGGCACTAGCATAAAGCAGTGCTCGCGCTAAGGGGGTTCACGTATTGTTTACTGTTTAGAGTCATATATGTTAATATTTGATTCCGTTGGATAGTTTTCTTTGGCAAACGATGGTTGGACACCCATTCGGAAGCTTTCTTGGCGATCTGCAATTAAAATCATTGCTACAGGATCACGCGGAGCACATCATTTTTAATTTAAGGTTATGATTTCTATGCTCATGAGTTTCTATGCTGGCTACAGAAAGGCGGCCATCTTAGCAATCCCTTGAAAGAAGTGAACGCATTGTGGCAGCCATTTGTGGCTTCCTTCCACCTTCATCCTAATACCAGTGACTGTATTTGCTTATGAACTACCACATAAAGAAGGTTATGTTTATTTTGCAAGACGCGTTCTTGTGTCGAAGGAATGTGATATCGCACATACGCATAGCGAGCAGTAGAAACAATTGGTATACTTGTCATTATTATATTGTTTTTTTCGTTTTTCTGTTAGTAGAACTATAATTATATTACAAGTTACATTGATAAAATTGTTCATTAAAATTCACTGATACCTCGGAATTTATATAGTCTCTCGCAATTGTACACTCATACATTCCACACACATCTTATATCCCTTCCGGGATCGAACAGTTTTTATGGCAGATTGATTTGTGTCACAGTAAACCTAACCTAATCATTCTCGCACAAAACAAAAATCAGCTTAGAATCCGATCCACGCAATATGTAAATAGCTAAAAATATAATACTCGTATTGTTTTCCTGTTTCCCCTATAAAAGATAACGGCTTGAGTTAGTAATTGCTCTACATCGTAGTGTAGGATGAAAAACTAGCTGAAAAACGAATGTCTTATTGGTAAGAATTTATCCAATTAAATACCCCTTGATTGCGGTACGTTTAACAAGAAATCTTCGATACGCGTGACCGCCTCTTGATTAATTATTTCTGTGCATCTTTTGAAAAGTAAAACAAAAATTAAAAATTCCATTATCAAGTGATTTGAAAACAATCACACAGTTCCCGATAAAATGCTTCGCTTACGCGATAAGACTTTTTTCAGCCTCCTGTTGGAGTGTCGCTGCTTTCTGTGCCTTCCGTCGTTTGTTCCTCTGAATCAGCGGCATGAATCCCCACAGTGACGAACCACCGAGAAGTATCAAACCAAGGGCGGTGAAAAGAGACCGATAGTTGCCAATGTTCTCGAAGATAACCCCACAAATTGGAGGCCCAATGAGTTGCAGTATTCCGTTGACAAATAAACTAATTCCATAGGATGAAGTCAGCCGCTCAGTTCCCAGCATATCCGCCATAAGTACGGCTGTAATTCCAACATACGTCCCGGAAGCAAGTCCGAATAGCGCGCAGAACACACTAACCATCGAATACGAGTTGACCAGAGGGAGTAATGCCAGAGCCAGGCCCGAAACTGATAGACCGCCAACGAAGTACCACGTTCTTGGAATCAGATTCGTATCGGACAAAGCGGATCCACCGATTCGTCCGACCAAGTCCAGCGTGGATACAATCGATAACAGGTACGCCCCAAGACTCTTGTCGAATCCCAGCGAGAGAGCGTATGATGGTAGCAGAATAATGAAGTTTGTGTATCCAATTGCGTTCGTGGAGTTTGATATCAGAATCACCAGGTATGAAGGATCAGTCAGCAGCGAGAGATCGAAATACTTCTTGCATCCGGAATTCTCATCGGACTTATCACCAGTTTGCTTGGACGGTTTGAAACTGTCCGCTATCGATCGTAGCGATAGGTGAGAAGCAAACTCTTTAGGCTGATGCGTGGATAGAGTGCTGCCATGATAAGGTGTGCTGATGTACTGGAAGCTGCTTGTCGATGGGGATCGTTTCGGTAGCCTTTGACCGCTACGCATGGAGTTAAGTCTGTGCAAGCGAAAATGCGAGCCTTGGGAATCATTGAGTTGACTTGAGAACGTAAGATTACGATGATCCTCCTTGATCGTGGCACTTATTTTACGCTGTCGATTGGTAACATCCTCTTTGTGGTAAGGAACAGCAGCGGCTGAGACGCTTCTCGAAAAACCATCGATAAGGCCGTTCTTCGGATTGAATCGAAAAATATCTGGCGATTTGTGTTCCATGGTTGGAGTTGCTACCGGAGTATCATCACCGGATATCATAAACTTGGGTTTGATTGCTGATCGGTCTTGTGTTTGGTCCACTTCCAATTCATCGTTCGTTTCCGACTCTTCCAGTATTGTGTCGTCTCCAACTTGTTGGTCAGTCTCTTTTACTTTCTTCACCCGTTTCATGTGCTTCTCTACAGGTTGATAAAATATAGCAGCAATCCAGACATTGAGTGTAATTCCTCCCATTATTAGACAAGCTCCCCGATATCCAAAAGTCACCAACAAATACCTCAAAACTGGTGGTAGAATGATCGATCCAAGAGCACTTCCTGATATGCATAGCCCATTAGCTAGACCTCTAAGCTTGACGAAATATGAGGTCACGATATAAACCGTAGGTGGGAAGGATAACCCGGCTCCCGTCCCCACGAGAACACCATAGCTGACATATAGAAAATTAATCGATGTCGCCCAATAGGTTATGATCATGCCAGCTGCCGCAAACGTTCCTCCAATGATTGTTACGGTTCTGTAGCTATACTTCACCGAGAGTATACTTGATAGAGGTCCGAGGGAACTGTACAGGAAATAGCATAGAGCCGGAATCCATGCGGCAGACGAGGGGGACGCCTGGAATGCTTCTAGAAATTCAACGAACAGCACGCCGAAACTTTTGATTGTGCCAGGTACAAGAATGTTAACTAACATTGATCCGGCCAGTACCAGCCAGCCCCAACCACCATCCGGTGGTACCAGCTCGTAATCATCATCGTCCTCTAGTTCATCTCCCACGATGACGTGATTATCTTTTGCTGCGCCTGCTGTGCCGTTACTCGTCGGGACGAGGAGTTTCTCGTCTACCTTCCCGTTGCTACTGGCATGGTGGTACTGGGATGGGGCCATTTTGATGCTGCTGTCAGATTTGTCGAGTTGAATTTTGACTGTAATGAGAAGGAAAGGAGAAACACAACATTAATATGGGGAGTTCGAATTAGTTCCCGCTGTTTTTCGAGTGATGGTATTACGAGAACTTGGTGCGGTGCATTACTCAAGATGGTAGCATATGCCATACAACTGATTTGTGGCATAGTTTTAAGAAGGTCTACGTTCTGGGTGTCTTCAAATTTATATTGGTTCCGTTGCAATGATTTCGCAACATTCAAATGTTCTAACATTTTGTTTACAAGTTACAGTGGTTGAGTGGTTACTACTTCGTATTTTGTATATTTTGGTGTCATCTACTAGACCGTTCGAAAAGTTCGCGGAGTGGAAATAAAAAAAAACTAGATTTTGATTCATAAATCAACTTTAACCTTCAGTATATTCTTTCTTAAGTTCAGCTTGAATGAATGAACGGATTTTTCTTCGACCAAATTTTGATCGTGCTACCCTTCATCCCATTCTTGAAATGAGCCCTTCGTTTGATTGAAAACGTTTTTCACTTTTTAGACATTTTTTAGCCAAAAGAATTTTTATAATTCTCATCTCATGCTCTGGCTGAGTTCCGAGTATTTGTCTTTCTTTCAACAACAGCTGGTGATGGTGGTGATGGACGACGAGACCTATCTCACCTTGGATGGCAACGACTGGCAGGGCACTTCGTATTTTAGTTCCCCAGGAAGTGAGCTCCGAAGTGAAGTTTATTTCACACACCAAGTTCCTCAAGACAGTGCTGCTGTGGCTGACAATCAGCGAGAAGGGGATGTCAAAGCCGCTCAAAAACGATGACGAAGAAAGAACTCAAAACCAGGCCTACACGCATGTTTTCGTCCGCCATGGCGAATGTTTCGGTTAACTGTTGGAAGGCCGCTCACAAGGGCGTAGAATTATTTTGCAAGTAAGTTAAAATAATTCCCTTCGTGAGAACTTTATCAAACTCAATTATCTGTCTTAGTTCTTAGTTCTGTCTTAGTTCCGAGTCCATTTTTTAAAAGCAAACGTTAAATGATGATAAGTGATGGTCGTAGTAAATAGATTTTAAACATCACTCCCAAGAGAGATTAGAAAAATAACTCAATGAAATATACGATTCTCTCAGTTTTGTTACGTTTTTCAATCACGTTATACAAAACCATCATTTACATAAAAAAATTATACATGATACAGAGCCATGTTTGCAATATTGCCATAAGTACCATGGAAGCCCCTATACCACCCATCGCAATTGTGCTCTTTCAACCAGGAACCTTCGCACCAAAATCGACGACTTCTTCGTTGCTGTCGCTGAATTAGATTACGGTATAATCGTTCTCACGAAGTTAGATCTAGTACGATCTTAATTCACACAGCAGCTTCATGGTGTTTTGATAGCCGTCTCATCCAGGTTAGGTGGTTTTATCGATTCCACTCCAGTGAGTTATTAGCGTTATTCAATTACCACCCGATAAGGTGACCTTAACTGCATCGAAAAGACTATTGATTCCACTGAAGTCATCCTTTCTCAGCTTAGAACAGGTCGTAGAAATTGCGTTTGGTGACTACAATCAGTCGGGTTTAGTTTGGAACATCTCATCGATCGTTCGTTCCTCTATTGACTGTTCTTCCGGCTGCTTCCTCGGCCGTACTCGATGGCTTCTATTTTCATGGACTAACGCAGATCGATTCAGTGCTCGACAGGAATGGTCGCTTGCACGATGTAGTGCTAGCAAATAATGCTGCTTTATCATGGTGCTTGATTGTCGAGGCCACCGATTCAGTAATACCTTTCGACACTGATCATCCTGTACTGGATGGTCTACCTTCGTTGATTTTTTTTATCTGTATTATAGTGACTTTCAACACTTTTGGCTGGTTCGTCACTTTACTTCCATTTTTGGAAGAATATCGGGAGTGAGAATTGAACTCGTGACCTTTAGCGTGAGTGGTATGAATTTTACCACTACGCCAGATCGCCTCCACTACCGTCGCTATTTAAGTTTGAAGATGTATCAGACCTGAGTTCCCTCAATTTCCAGATAGATGTTGTCACTGCATTATATCCATCTACTATCGAGGATATGCCGTTACCAGGTTTATTGATATCATGACTCGTATCATCGCTTATTGAGTACCAGCGCAGAGGAAATACAGAAACCAGTCTGGGGCAGTAGATGCCCCAGACTGGTTCGAGAACCTCAAGAGATTGAGATTCCCAGCTCTCTGGCGTTTCAGCTGGTTGTACTTTGTAAATCAAGAGCTGAACCGGACGAGTAACGAGTAGCGTTTTTAAAATCGTTTCCCATTCCATGTCAAACCGATATAGTGGTTCTCAGATTTTCGTCAAAAGTGGTAATTGTGTTCTTTATCGCAAAACATTAGACCCGTATTTCTTTATTTTTTCGTTAGGGTGACCATTTCCATTTTAGGGTGGTCCAAAAAATCAAATTTCTTTTTTTTCCAAAAATATTTTTTTTCGAAAATTCATAACTTTTGAACCACTGAACCGATTTAGATAATCGATATATCAAATTGAGAGCAACTGCTGCTCCCAGCTGAAAAACCTAAATTTACATGAAGAGCTGAAAAATTTGTATTTTATTAATCCCATTTATTTATTTATCAGGCTCATTAGCATTTTATCTGTAACAGAGCCGCGTTTTTATCGTGTACATGTGCATATAATTATGTTTCTATAAATTGTAAATTAGACAGTAGTAGAGTAGCCATTTAGGCGTTAGGTTTTTCTGTTCCATTACATTATGGTAAATGACACTGTAGTAGCCATTTTGGCGTAAGGGTATTCTATCTGTTCTTCCATTGTTCAGCAGACCGGACAGCGGAGACAGTTGAAATCGATCATTGTTGGGTTAATTATAGAACAGCAGCCCGATGTTTCTTGCAGAGCAGAGCAGTTGTATGGATGAATCGATCTTTGTTCCACCGTGGATCGATCTCCATAGCTGATGATGGTTGCGTGGACGTAGTTATTCTATAACAACACAAAGATGGTCAATTGAGGGCCCTGAGTTTGAACTCACGATCGATCGCTTATTAAGCGAACGCGAAACCAAGTGGCACGAAGACCCCCTAAAAATTTGTATTTGATCGATCTCATTAATATCTGCGAGGATTCTTACGTTGTTTCAATGTCCAATGCTACTAAATTTGAAGCTTTTTTAATTTAACAAGCATTAACGTTAAGCTAGAGGCGTTTCCAGGGTTCTACGATGGGAATGTTCATGGTCTGGAAAATGAATTCCGTACCCTAAAGGTAAAATTACTCAGTTTCAGAAAACAAGCTTGTGCCGGATTGGTGGATATAAATTGGATGCCTAAAAAAATGTCGGATCGCTTGCATTTTCAGCGCTTCGATGCATTGTTTGTAACGTTCTCATTACGCCTCACTCCTCGGCAACTGTCGAGCGGATATTTTCTGAACATAATCAGGACAAAAAAAAATCTTCGAAATCGGTTCATCAACCATACGATGAATGCTATTTTGAGACCAAAAAATTTGATTAAACATCGTGGCGGCAGCTCGAGAATTTCAATAATAACCAGAAAAACTATGTATAAGCACCATCAAACACACGAATGACTTGCAAATGTAAATATAGTATTTGCTTTTCCTAGTCGCCCACCTGTCGGATATTTACACGTTAATAAAATCCGCCATGTACAAAAGGAGTCGTTCCCAAAAAATATTAAAATGAAAAGAAATTCTCGAATCTTCTCGAGTATTCTCGAGATCGAATTCGAAGTCGAAAACAGCCACACTTGCATCATTTGAAGTAAATGAAATTTTATTGAAGCATAAGAAGCCTTGTGAAGACGGTTAAAGGAGTTTTGCTTCTTCAGGAGGATTATTGTTTGATAATTTTAACAATGAATCTGAAATAATTACTTTGATTAAAAAAAAGTCGCTGTCAAGAAACACAGTTATATATACGTAGAGCAGAAGCTAAAAGTTAAAATTTGGATGAAATGCTGATAGAAAGTATTGATAATTTCCGGTTGAATTCTTACAACTTGACGAATCAACTGATGCCACATAGTTATGTGTATCCAACAGGTTGTGTTTGCAGGATATGTCTAATAAGGATGTATTTTTAACAAATTTTTATCAAAGAAGGAACAAACGACATAAGAGCTCGTTCAAGTCCTTCTTCACTAAAGCATGATTTCCAGTACAAAAATTGGTATCGATTATGACTTATGAAGCTTGGTTGGAAGTCATAATGGATTTATGAGTCAAAATTGATGATAATATTCAAAATTTTATCAACTAACATTGTATCCATCAGCAAGTACTGTGCGCAAAAATATTGAAATCCGATGATGTGAGGAATTTGACACTCTGAACAGTCAATATAGTTAGTTCAAATCACTACGTAAAAACTGCCTACGTAGTTTGCAGAAACGCAAATTCAGGGCAAGAGAGCTGTGGATCAAATATCGGAGAATTATTATTACACCCTGTTTTTAAAAAAAAGAATTAATGGCAACTGCAAATAAATCATATCCTCAATTAGGTGCATGATCTCGTTTTTCATTGTGTCATCATACCGAATCAATTAAATTTGAAGGAAAAAAAACTGAAAACCTCTTAGAAGCACAATTTATGAGACGAGATTTAAAGCAATTCGAAAATATTGCGACTAAATCAGCAGATTAAAACACATGAATGCGATCGTTGTGCAGATTAAATTTCTTTGTTACGAAATGAGTTCGATAGAAGATTTAAAGATATTGCAAAAATAATATAATTCAAAATATTTCATGTCATTTCCATTCACTGATGAAATCAACATAGAATAAATGTCGATGAAATTAAAAAGCATTGATTGAAAATGATATCTTCAATTTGCATGGCGATATACTTTTTAAATCAAGATAGATTAAGCAGTTGATTTACTGTACTTATTGGAATTTATTTGTGAGGAAATGTGTTGTTGATAACTTTTTTTGGATATACTTATAACCGAAAACAATATTTTCTACTATGAATACAATCGAAACAAAATATCGCTCTCCGTTGACAGATTACTATCTGGGAACCTGTTTGCAAATAAATTTGAGTGCATTTGAACAAAAATATGAAAAACATGTCGAAAATATACAACCTAAAAACAAAACCA
The DNA here is from genome assembly GCF_029784135.1 of Toxorhynchites rutilus septentrionalis. Taxonomy (NCBI): domain Eukaryota; kingdom Metazoa; phylum Arthropoda; class Insecta; order Diptera; family Culicidae; genus Toxorhynchites; species Toxorhynchites rutilus. The sequence continues at coordinate 76,380,208 of NC_073744.1, read as the reverse complement.
ACATTCAGGATCAAATGTGCTTAAAATAAGATTGTTCGCAATAAAAATAAAAACATAAAAAATAAAAGAGCCTATTGTTATTATAACTAACTAGTTTTTGAGAAGAAATCATTATTCTCGCTACCCAAAACAACATTTTACAATCAAAGTACTACTTATTAAGAGTGACTTAAAAAACATATTGTATTGGAAAGAGGAAGGAGTGGTGGGAAGTTTGGCCACCCCTGCATAGCGGATATAGCATCAGATTTTTCATTTATAACGAAAGACTGACTAACATCTACGAGCATGGATCAATTGGATCAGGATCATGGATCAGATGTTGTATCAGAGGTGGAAGTGCTTAAGATGCAGATGAAGGACCTATTTCCTGACCTGAACTCTTCGATGCTTTTAGGCATCTTGAACATTATTCTCAGATATTCTCTCGATGCATTTTATCCTATCATCGAGACGGCGTTACGAATTTTACTGACGCTTCCTGTTACAGTGGTATACCGTTCTGAATCATATTTCGGACAACATCATATTTCGGACACTTTGTTCTAATATCTTGAAATGCTTCATGCACTGATGATATAACTATAAATTCAATATCACAATTGCTTCTTTAGAGTGATCCCTTGGTTTCACTATCACTTCATTTGGGAATAACATTTGAATTATCACATAGTAGGAAAAAATTCAACAGCACCACTCATTATCGTTTGTGTTTGACGTTTGTTTAGCGTGAGCACGTAGAATTTACCCGTTAATAAATATTTAAATTTCTCCCGTGTTTCATCAGTTCTCATCATCGTTAACAGTATACTGTGATTACGTGGTAAGTGTTTCGCAGTTGATTATAAAATATAATCAAGTGTAATGTAATTTTCGTCCAAAAAATTACAAAACAAAGTGTCCAAAATTTGAATTCAATCTGCCCGAAATTTGATTTAGTGTCCGAAGTTTGATTCTTATTCGCTTCATTTGAAAAGAATTTTATTCGATGATTTTATTATGTTTTCAATCAAAATGGTACCAAACTAGAAAGCTTGAAAGCATATTCAACTAATTTATTAAAAATATCTACCAAATAATACCTGTGCATAAAGTGTAGATCTGTTTTCTGCATCATATGCCTTAAGCGTCCGAAATATGATTCGGAACGGTAGTACGAACGCAGTTTCAGTAAGCTTCAATTGATTGAAAATTATCTGCGTTCTAAAATAAGCCAAGGCCAACTCAATGATTTGACAATTCATTCGAACGAGAAAAAAACGCTAAGACTTTGATTTTGATGAAATTTTGGACCATTTGGCTTCAGCTAAAGCACGCAAGGCAAAGATTTAGCTAGAGAATAAGCGAAGTTGGTAACAATATTTCTAGACGTCTAAATACGAATAAACTGATCAAAGTAAACATTGGTATAAGTGAGTGGTTTTCCTCATATTTATACAAAATATCACAATCTCAAAACTAGTGGAAAAATCGAAAAAAGTGATAGTTTTTGGGGCGCCATTTTCATCGTTTGCCGGGGGCGCTGTCTACCCTCACTACGCCGCTGTATGAGAGAAAGAGACGAATTCAGTCACTTGGAGTCACTTCAATATGCAGTGAAGTCCATTTGACGGCGAAGAATGAAATGAGCACGGAGCGTCGTTAGAACATTTAGTGACGAGAAAGCCGAATGATTTTTGATTTATGTTGACGGGAGAACTGCCGAAGAAGCAAAAACTGATTTCCAATTGAATGCGAAGTCCGATGGCTTCATAGTCCCCTGACTATCCTCAGTTGAATATGACTTGACTGAATAGAAGAAGGTCTATCCGTAAACATGTCTATGGTCATTCGATTAACACTGCACTCAAGAAATATAATCGCTCCACTGTTCACTTCAAGTAAGAATTCAAATGTCGTTCGTTTTTCGAAATTTAAGTTGCTTCTGCAGCCAGAGACACATAACATTTTCAAACTAAAAAGGGGGTTCCATGATCCACATTGTCTCCGATCTCTATACTGTCCCCTAGTTCAACTGCCACAGTAAAATACATGCAATTGATTTTATTTTTAAAAAATTTTGTATATTTTTTTAAATTTTTTTTTCAAATTTCTCGACGCACTCTCGACCTCTTTGTTCTGTATTATTTATTATTATTAATTATTAATTAAAACAAAATGAAACGAATTTACATGAGATCGTGCCACTTTTACAAATATCCAGCTATGAGGCTGTAATTCGACGGAAGTCCAACAACAGATGTAGCAATTCAAAACTTTGTTACCAATAGCGGCGTTCACACGAAATACAAACGATCGCTTCGGCAAACTTACAGTTCTGTACTGGTTCTGCCCTATCAATTGTGTTATATTTTATTGCCAGTATTTGGTATTGACCAACAAGATAAAACAAGGTTTTTTTTTAACAAACATCGGTTAGAGACAACGTGTCAAACACATCTTCGATTGTTTACTAAAAATGTCACAACATTTGTTGTGGTATGCTATGAACTATTCAGTTGACATCAGCTACTAGTCAAATTCTGTTTCGTATCAACCAGTTGTCAGATACATACAATTAAGTAAGGCGAATGTAGCATCCAGAGGGGAGAACTGCTCGGACATTACGCTGCTTCTGTTATGCGTTATTTACTGTCTGTTTGAAAAAGCCAATTGTCTGAGTTGTCACAATAAAATGAAGGCTCGTTGAGATTCCTTCAATGAATGAATATTTCATTCTTCATCAACCGGTTCTACAAGTGAAAGATAAAGCTGGTGTTCGAATTTCGTTATTGTCACTTGAATAATTAATGGGAACATAGCTGGGTTATTTTGCTCACTCATATCAAACATTATTATCATCGGAAGGATCTCTGACGGTGCTACGGTTTAGACGTTGTTAGATGAAAACAACATAAACAAAATAATTAGCTATCTGCTGCGACAGCTCAATATTTTACTGACACATGTCTCACACGTTTTTTCATTGTTCGCCATGCGGCTTTGTTTGTTTTTCTTTCTCGAACAGAAACGCGATGCAAAATAACGTAGATGTATTCTAGTCTAGAGATTTGAAAAAAAAAATCAAATTTTTCGGTGATTTTTCTTTCCGTTCAGTTCTTGTTGTATTGTTAAAAGATGAAGAAACAAAAGTAGATGGATCTGAGCCTAGGGGCACGGACGGGATTTTGACATAGGACTGTGATTGTGTGTAGTAATTGCATTTGAATTGAGTTTCTTCATTGGTCAAAATCTGTAATATTTTCTCTTTTGATACATCAAATTGAAGCCCTGAAAAAACCGTTTCATGTATGAACTTGTATCCTATACGGGTTAGATGAGATAACGTGGTAGAATTCAGAACCACATTCTGTTCATAAATGTACACAAAAATACCATTAAAGCCATTACTGGCCTTTTCTTCTGTTTATTCAATTATTCCAAAGAATACAAGGAGTCATCATTTATTATTTTTAAACACGAGTCTAAATAGTTAAGATCTACATAAATATGAACCTAAGTCAAATAAATCTATGGCTACATAAATGTATTATGAATAAAAATAGCATTTTCTCCGTCGTTGCCACATTGTCTGGAACATTGTTTGTGGAGGGTTGTAATAACTTCATAACCAGGTGATGTATATTGAGTATTCCATGGCCATAAGTACTCTCTTGGGAAGTTCGTGTAGTTGCTGTAGTGAACTGATCTCATTGGGTGCTAAGTTCTGCTTATGTGTAGGAATGGGAAAGAAGGAATGTGCAAGCGCACTCGAGGAAGTGAAGTGGGCTTCTAAGAAAGACATATGCGGGGAACAAATTATCATAATCCGATATGCGTGTCTATACCATTACGAACTTCTAAAGCAGCAGCCACTTAAAATCATTGATTGCATTTTTTATATAACCGAACAACATGCTCGATATTATGACATCCTGGACCACAATCACAAAAATTGTTAGTAGCAAGACCTACACGATAAAGACGTGAATTCGGCCCGAATTGATTGAACTTTGGGGATAATGGTGTAAAACTATCTTCCAATATCATCCGTCCATTGATTCTGTCAACTTATAAATGCCTGTTTGGAGAATAATTCGTGATAGGCATCGACTCACAGTGTGCTCGATTGCTCGTTGCGTCGGGGAGGAAAGCGAGTGGTTAGTGCAATCGAAAAACATACCCATTTTAATCGTCAAATTGTTTTACTTTTCGACGTGGGACTACGTTTAGCCAGAGTATATGGGGTCGAAATGTGAAACTAAACACAGAACATGCAGGAAATAATGAAATATTTCGAATGCTTATAAATCGAACATTTCTTAATAGATCGGCATCAATTGATAGGAAATATTTCTACGCGTCTATCACAGTTAATTAAATGTTATTTTCCATGAAATAAACAAATGGGTTTTTTTATATCTGTATTATAGTGACATTCAACACTTTTGGCTGGTTCGTCACTTTACTTTTATTTTTTTGGAAGAATGTCGGGAGTGAGTATTGAACTCGTGATTTTTAGTGTGAGAGACATGGATGTTACCACTACGCCAATTCGCCTCCGTTGATATTGATGTTTTCCAAGAGAACGGGACAGTCGATGCGTCCTTGCAAAACATCAGCTATGAACAGAGCTCTGGCTGTATCTCTACGGACCGATAAAAGTTCCAGGTTAATCAACTGACAACGACTCTCGTAACTCGGTAATCGGAAGGGGTCCGTCCACGGCAATCTGCGGAGTGCATATCTCACGAACCTTCGTTGAACAGACTCAACTCTTTCGACGCCATTGTTGTAGTGAGGAGTCCAAACTGCAGAACCATACTCTAAAACAGAGCGAGATAGAGAGCAGTAGAGAAATTTGAGGCAGTAGATGTCAGTGAAATTTTTGGCAATTCTGAAGATGAATCCAAGAGTTCTGGTCGCTTTATTGACAATGAACGAGAGTTGCGTGTCCAATATTACTCCTAGGTCTTTGACTTCACTAACGCGCTCGATTTCTGAGTCACGCAAGACATACGTATACAATATGGTCTTTCTCGTGCTCGAGAACGAGATGACGGAGCATTTAGCGGGGTTTACATCCATGCGGTTGAGCATACACCAATCGGCGAAAGCATCCAACTGTCTCTGAAGGAAGTGACAATCTTCAATTGAGCAGACCCGAAGGTAAATTTTCAGATCATCTGCGTATGACAGTCGTGGTCCTTCAATCACCAAATTTACGTCGTTAAAATAGATCAAAAAAATCAGTGGACCCAGATGGCTACCTTGTGGTATGCCAGAAGTAGCAGCAAATAGAGAGGATTGACAGTCGCCAATAACGACGGCTAGTTGGCGGCCAGCGAGGTATGATTGGAACCATTGCAGAAGGTTGCCGTTAATCCCAAGCCTGTCGAGTTTGGCAACAGCTATACGGTGGTTCAATTTATCAAAGGCCGCAGTCAAATCTGTATAAATGGCGTCCGTTTGAGCGTATTGCAACATAGAATTGGTAATGTAGGAGGTGAGACACAGTAAATTTGTAGTGGTGGAGCGACCCGTCGTGAATCCGTGCTGGTCAGTGCTAATGTACGGCTTGCTGAGAGCGTTTAGCGGTTCCATGATAACGAGCTCAAACAATTTAGCCAAATCGAAATCGATTCAATCGATAATTCAACCAATACAATACAAATGCTTACTAGGACAGCGGTAGTCCCACGTCAACCTTGCGCTTATATCATAGATATAACCCACCCATTTTTTTACTATATTTTTTGTTCGTGTTTCAAGCAAAAAAAATGCTGGATAAATTTCCTGTTTAATGGTATATAATACAATACATGTCGCAATAACAATTTTGGGTTTTATGCGTTCCAAATCTCTTAATGAATCGTTACATTTTTTTTCTATATTATAGTGACTTTCAACACTTTTGGCTGGGGGGGGTCTTCGTAGCCACTTGGTTACGCGTTCGCTTACCAAGCGATCGATCGTGAGTTCAAACTCAGGGCCCTCAATTGTGACCATCTTTGTGTTGTTATAGAATAACTACGTCCACGCAACCATCATCAGCGATGGAAATCGATCCACGGTCGAAATAAGATCGATTCATCCATACAACTGCTCTGCTCTGCAAGACCCATCGGGCTGCTGTTCTATAAATAACTCAACAATTATCAATATCAACTGTCTCCGCTGTCCGGTCTGCTGAACAATGGATGAACAGAAAGAATACCCTTACGCCTAAATGGCTACTACTGTGTAATTTACCATAATGTAATCGTAATGGAACAGAAAATCTTAACGCCTTAAATGGCTACTACTAACTACCGTATAATTTACAATTCATAGAAACATAAACATATGTACATGATTAAAACCCGGCTCTGCTACAGCTAAAATGCTAATGAGCCTAATAAATAAATAGATGAGATAAAAAAACACTTTTGGCTGGTTCGTCACCTTAGTTACATTTTTCGTAGAGTAACCCTCCTATATATAAATCAAAGACATAGTCCTATGTCAAAAATGAAATAATGTATAATATTTGTTTTATTTGTTCACAGTTCGAAAAAAACGTCCGAAATTCGGACATCTACATTAGAATACCCCCTTAATTGGATTTCGAAATGAGCTTTTCGGCGTCAAATAACAGTTCGGCTAAATTAAAGTGGTCCAGATTTGAACGCAACAGCAAGACATTTTCCTGAGCGCGTTTGGTTTAGGAGACTGAGTATTTTTTACGAGTGGAATTTTTTTTTGAATCATGAAATTTCTTAAAAGGGAGTATGCATTTCGGCGTGAACGCTGTTCGAGAGGTTTTGGTTGTGAAAAACTGTGTAGGAATTTATTAGGCTTTGTAAAACAAAAACATCGAGAAAAAAATGTTTTGTTGGAAAAAAAATTGAAGACTAATACTAATTTTTCAATAACTGAGAAACTATTTTGTTCATAGTCGGTGTGAAAAAACTTGAAGTCATAGCCGGAGTTTTGATCACATTTCGGAATAGGAATTCAGTCCATAAGGTTCAACTTGTATGGTAACTATATATTTTTTTTAAACCTAACATTATTCAAATTTCACATTGTCATGTTCAACTCCTGGGCAATCAGACAAAGTTTACATGGCATACTTAACTATTGCCGTCATGTTATCGACAGATGACCGACCATATCATCTTCGACCTTTGAATTGTTGGAACGGGATCAACGAAAGTATATATGCGCGTGGTTGGCTATTACAGCATCGTTTCCATATGAATTAACGTAAAGGAACTTGATTAACCGAATTGCAATCAGTGAAGCACTATGAGGACGCAACGAAAACGACACATTTCTGAAGCAAATCATCACAGGTAATGGAAAATTGGAATGTTATGAGACATCCACCTTCATCCATACCACGCTTTGCAAATGGCTACCATTTATTCCGATCCTTGCAGAACATCCTTGAACCTTGAAAAAACATTGGTCGATAGAAGATCTGTCGAAAATAACTTGAAAAAGTTTTTCACCGATGAGTCTCAGAAATTCTACACGAATAGAATTATGAAATTGTAGAATATAGGTCATAGATAATAACGGCCAACAGATACTTGCGAGATCTTATGCGGGATCAATTGATTTTCAATAAAGAAAAATTTCATTCAGAAAATGACCAAAAAAACGAAGATACTTTTCAAATAATTGAATTTATTGTTTCCCTCTTGACATCAATTCGGGGTAAGTGGTATGTAGGTTATTATAAAAATAATCGACCACAACAGCAGTCCTACGCAATAATCAGCCACAGGTTAAATTAATTAAATGTTTTCCTCATGCGATTATGCTGATTCTATTCCTATTTCCCTAAAATCTACTCGGAGTCCTTGAAATCCAAACGCAAAAACAAATTTGACCTAGTTTCGCAGCGTGTTCGATTGCGGCGTTCAGAAGCATGCTTCGCGCGAACGATGTGCTTCTAACACAAAGAATGATCGAGTCTCTCCGAACCGAATGTACAACAGCTGATGGGTAGGTCGTGATTGTTAAAAGTGAAAGCACAAAAAAAAAACTTTCGTGAAATTCAGACATCCACCGCATGTCGCCGCTTGTGCAAACACACAGATTGGCGGACAGATGCGGTCTTTCCCCGTCATTGTCTCGAATGAAAAGGCTGCGACCAGCATCATCCGCTTCGGCGAAAACTGATCACAAGGTGAAGGCCAAGGTTAGTTTTTTCTTCTGTTTGTTTTTTTGTTGTTGTTGTATATATTTGCAGTATGACTGGATGTGCTAGGTATTGAATCTGTGTTAGCGTTTTGCAACTAAAAGCAAACAAACACAAATAATTGGATGACAAATGTGGTGAACGGCGGTCGAGTTTCTGGGCGGAACCACACCCCACACGCGAGCGCTTGTGGCGTTCATCGACCTAATATCCCTGTCTGTGACCATGTGTGTTGACATTGTACGATCAACCGCACAGACTAATGCAGGTCGGGGTTAAGGAAGATTGGACCAGCATGATGATATTCGTATGCTGCTTTGTTCAATGATTCAATTGAACCTTATTTATTTGTGTGGAGATTTCATTTCTGGCAGAATGGTTTGTGTGAATATATACTTTCATCATTGATCGTCAATTGAATACGATAGTTGTTGGTTTGCCTTCCATTCGTTCATTGTCTAAAATTCGCTGGTAGTGATGACAAATGATGTTTGCTAACGAATTATTTCTTTATAGGCGAATTGTTCACGAAAGCGTTCTACACTCCTTGTAAACCCTTTATGAGGGCATAGAAACTAGGCAACGAATCGACTCCAACTTCAAAAACATAATCCGTTCAAGAGGAATAACACATATTAACCATTGGTAAAAAAAAAATTGACGAATTTCGTGCCAACTCGATTGACCATTGCACAATGGTCCAGGAGATGCATTTAAGTGGAAATTTGCATTTAGAGCTCTACAGTTATTCTCTGGACAAAAACTGTCTTAGACAAAGTTGTTACTCATGATAGAGCGCTCGTTTTTATGTTGCCAAAAATAGAGTGACCAAAATTGTCGATGAAATAAAAAATCTAACTTTTTATCTTTATAGATAGAGGTAAACATTGTTCGACAATGTTTGTAGCTACAATTATTTGAGACATCCTTGTAGAACAAAGTTTTTCTGTATCTCTTGAAATAACTGATATAAAGCCTTTTTTTCTAAATTACGTTAGGGTCACCATGAAAAATAACTGTTTTTTTGCTCTAACTTTTCATGTTTAAAATTTTACATGCAAATTGTCTTCGAAAAACTTTTAGAGCTTACTAATACAAACATTTTTCGATGCAGAACTTGTCAATATCTCAACTTTACTCAAAGTTATTGATATTTCGTGCCAAAAAACATGCTCTTTTCGTTTGTTTGTCATTCTTTCGAAAAACATTTTTTTATGTTTGCTCCAGAAAGAATGACAAACAAATGAGAAGAGCGTGTTTTTTTGGCAAGAAATATCAATAACTTTGATTAAAGTTGAGATATTGACAAGTTCTGCATCGTTTGTATTAGTAAGCTCTAAAAGTCGTACGAAGACCATTTTGATGTAGAATTATATATATTAAATATAAAAGTTAGAGTGAAAAAAAAACGTTTTTTCATGTTTACCCTAATGTAACTTAGATAGAAGGCGCTAAAAACAACTTTGTGGGAGATATTTATTGTTTAGACAAAAACTGTCTTAGAAAAAGTTGTTAGTTATGATAGAGTGCTCATTTTTATGTTATCAAAAATAGGGCGACCAAAATTGTCGATGAAATGAAAAATCTAACTTTCTTATCTTTATAGATAGAGATAAACATAGTTCAACAATGTTGTAGCCCCAGTTATTTTAAATAACTTTGTAGAACAAAGCTTTTTTTATCTTTTAAAATAATCGATAAAGTCTTTCGATAATAATCGAATCGATAAAGCCTTTCGAAGTTAATTTGCTTGTAAAATTTGAAATATAAAAGTTAGACCAAAAAACAGTTTTATTCATGGTGACCCTAACGTAACTTAGAAAAAAGGCTTTATATCGGTTATTTCAAGAGATAGAGAAAAACTTTGTTCTACAAAGATATCTAAAATAATTGGAGCTACAACATTGTCGAACAATGTTTACCTATATCTATAAAGATAAAAAAGTTAGATTTTTTATTTCATCGACAATTTTGGTCACTCTATTTTTGACAACATAAAAATGAGCGCTCTATCAAGAGTAACAACTTTGTCTAAGACAGTTTTTGTCTAGAGAATAACTGTAGAGCTCTAAATGCTAATTTCCACTTAAATGCATCTCCTGGACCATTGTGCATTGGCAGCAACATCTCATATTGCAGTGAAACGGTGTGAGTATAAGTACATTGGTCATTTAAGCAATTTTGCATACTTGAAATCTTCGAAAAAGAATTAGACTACTTATTGAAAAGGGCCAAAATTCATTATTTTTTACAAAAATGTTCAAATTTTCAAATAATACAATTTTTTTCAAACGAAATTACACAGAAAAAAAAAACAATATTTTAAAAATTAAAATTAATTTTTCTTAAATTTATTTTAATTCTCAAAAAAACTATGTGAATAGCGCTTCTCCAACAAGTCACCCATACATCAGAAGATGGGTACTTTTACAGGGACAACAACTTTTTTATGTTTTCTTTAAAAAAATACCACAAATCCTAATTTTGTTTGAAGTCAAGATAGCGATATAGAGTATTCGACGAAATTTTAGATCTCATTACAATATGAACTTTGGTCGAAGACTTCAACTTTATATCCTTTACAGTTCCTGGAAAACATGGCATTTTTGTATGGAGACTTCAAAAAAGTAAAGTTTTACTCGTAACATTTTTGTGTGTAAATTCTGGTTGTGGCGAATTTTGTGAAAAGATCTTGGTCTACATCCTTACAAAATCAAATTGACGCAAGAACTGAAGCCGCTTGACCAGCAGAAGCGTCGTATGTTCATGAATTGGGCTGAGCAATAACTTGAAAATGAACCAGATTTTCGTTGAAAAATCATCTTCAGCGATGAGCCTCATTTCTGGCTGAATGGCTTCGTCAATAAGCAAAATATGCGTTATTGGTTAGGCAGCAATCCACACGTACTCCATAAGTCACCATTGCATCCCGAAAAACTTAAGGTTTGGTGCGGTTTATGGTCCGGCGGCGACTTCTTCCGTGATGGTCATGACCGGCGCGTTACTGTGAATGAGAATCGCTACCGCTCAATGAGAACCGAATATTTTTGGCCCGAATTGGATGATATGGACTTGGACCATATGTGGTTTAAAGAGGACGGCGCCACAAGCCGCACAAAGAATTCTCGCGTAACTTTTGACAAGGTCCAATGTAACATTTTCGCCAACTCGAGAAAAACGTAGTTGAATACCCGAACATTATTTCGCGAATTGTCTTAAAAGCTATCAATCTTTATCACTGTTTTCACCACTAGCTGTCAAGAATAACTCCGTAAAACCAATCGTAACTATTGTTCCGTGATTTGAGATTAAGGTTGAAGTCTCGAAGCGAAAAATGTTACATTGGACGTTTTGACTGCCCGCGTTTCCACATTGTACATATTACGTTGCACTATAAAAATTTGAAACTAACTAATAAACAACAATCCAAATATCAGCATTTCGTTCTAAAGACTGATTATTATTGTTATCACTCGTTGAATTGCACTGAAATCGATAACAACATCTGTAAGAAACAAATTCCAAAACGACCGAAGTACGACTGCGAGTTGTATTGACTGCTTTGTTACTTCGGGCGTTTCGGCCGTCGGAGGAAAGTGGCGTCCGAAGTAACAGCCGGGTGCTTAAAATTCGAATCTGTACATTGGATATTTTTTGTATCGGCGATAAAAAGATGAAGAAGATAGATACGTGAACGATTGTTTTCGTAATACATTCAATGATTGAAAACTAATAGCGTGCATCCATTAACTCGATTTGTTTACATTTGTTACATAGGACCTTTTCAAAAGTTACGCGAGAATTCAACAATCGATTTATTGAAAACCAAGTTTGGTGAGCGTGTTATCTCACGAAATGGGCCAGTCAATTGGCCGCCTCGGTCGTGCGATTTGACGCCGTTAGACTATTTCCTGTGGGGCTACGTCAGGTCTATGATCTTGACCAACAGGCCAGCGACGATTGATGAACTTCGTACGAATATCGAACGTGAAATTGCAGCAGTATCGGCCGATTTATGCTTGAAAACCATCGAAAATTGGATTCAGCGTTTGGAATTATTCAAGCGTGCCCGTGGTGGCCATGCAAAAGAAAATAGATTTCCATACACAACGGCATCAAATGTAGTTTCACATGAATAAATAATTTCATTGATATCCAAAACCGTTTTTATTTTTTTTAACACTTTCGTCGCCCAGAGCGATTTGGTCGAGTTTCTTGCGGGGCCAAATTCAACTGTCGGTGCGCTAGAGAAATAATAGGGCAACGATAATAATGAATTCGGGTTCGATTCAGGACTACTTTTCCATTGAATCGGAATGAAATCAACCGACTGCTGATAATATATTAGAAAACTTATAAAAATCATTTTTCAGCCAATTATACAGTGTTGCCAATGATAATAAAAAATGAAATTCAACTGAACGTACTTGCTTTATATACTATATTCGATGACGATAAATAACTACAATTTTATTGGAGAACTAGCTGACCCGGCAAACTTTGTCTCGCCCAAAATTTATTTTTCGTTATCACACCCACGTTTTCTTACCAAGCGCTGTTCATGGGTCCAATGTACAACCACCATAGAATCATTTACTGCACCCTCAAACCTCCATATGCCTAATTTGGTTTCATTTGGTTGATAAATTCTCGAGTAATGCAGAAATTTGTGTATCATTTGTATGGCAGACCCCCCCCCCCCTTAGAGAGGGGGGTGGAGTGTCTCACTACCGTAAAAACATTTATTGCACCCTACAACCTTCACATGCCAAATTTGGTTTTATTTGCTTGATTAATTCTTGAGTAATGCAGAAGCTGGTGTTTCATTTGTATGTCAGCCCCCCCTCCCTTAGAGAGGGGGGGTGGCATGTCCAACCACCATAGAATTATTTATTGCACCCTTAAACCCTCATATGCCTAATTTGGTTTCATTTGCTTGATTAATTCTCGAGTAATGCCGGAATTTGTGCTTCATTTGCATGGCAGCCCTCTCTAAGAGAGGGGGAGGGGTATCTAACCACCATAGAAATATTTATTTCACCCTAAAGTTTCCATATGCCTAATTTGGTTTAATTTGCTTGATTAATTCTCGAGTAATGCAAAAATGTGTGTTTCATTTGTATGGCAGTCCCCCCTAAGAGAGGGGGGAGGAGTATCTAACCACCATAGAATCATTTATCGCACCCTAAAACCTTCATACGGCAAATTTCGTTTCATTTGCTTGATTAATTCTCGAGAAATTTAGAAATTTGTGTTTCATTTCTACGGCAGCCCCCAGCCTGGGAAAATAATCGTCATAATTCATTCGGCAACTCCGACTTTCCACGTTTCGTTTTCATTGTTCTTTGCGCTTGATAGATACAATGCTAAAAGTAGAGGCAAGTTGCAAGTTTTTTTTTCTGAGAATGAGAATAATAATTGCGCAACTCGGATAGGCCTCTGTTTATTCCAAAAAGTTTTTTTCTTAGATGCTTTTTTTTCATCCTCAAAATGTTCACCGGATGGCGTAATAGTAAATCTAAAAACGAGGGAAGTAGTGACGATGAAATAGTGCGAAGCGCTAGAGGAAAAGTTTCGAGTATTATCTCATCGAGCTCCGATTCGAATATTGAGGCACTATACGCAAGTGAAGACCTAGACGATATGTTAGAAGAACTTACTATAAACAACATAAAGATATAGGGTTGGGGTAAAAGAATTGTCGTATTTCTGATCGAAATTTGACGCTTTATTTATCATACTTAAAATTATTCAATTTAAGTCAAATATGCGCCGTTTTGTTCGCAAACTTGTTGCCATTTAGAAGGCAACTTCATTATCCCCCTTATAAACCCCCCCCCCCACCCTCCTTATTAGCAAAAAACTCAGACAGCCAGTTTTCGCAAGCCTCTTTTGTGGCCAACTTAGTATCACCAAAAGCGTTTTGCATGGACCGAAAGAAATGATAATCAGAGCCAGGTCCGGACTATACGGTGGGCGCAATAGGACATCCGGGTCATCAAAGATGAGAGAGGCCAAGCGTTTACCTGGTGGAAAACAACACTATTCCTTATGATCATTTCTGGCCGCTTCTGGTCAATCACCTGCTTCAAACGGAATCGAGTTGAGAGTCTGGCCATAGTTGAGCAGCTCATAGTGGATGATTCCCTTCCAATCCCACCAAAACACAGCAAAACCTTCCTGGCCGTCAAACCGGGCTTGGCGATGGTTTGGGCCGGCTCACCGCGCTTCGACCACGACTTTTTTTGCTTTAGGTTGTCGTACGTGATCCACTTTTCATCACCAGTCACCATCTTCTTCAAAAATGGGTCGAGTTCATTCCGTTTCAGCAGTGCATCGCAGGCGTTGATTCGGTATAAAAGAATTTTTTGCGTCAACTCGTGTGGCACCCATACATCCAGCTTTTTTGGAATCCAATCTTCTGCAAATGGTTCCGTACGGTTTTATGGTCTAGACCCAGTTGCTGGGCAATCGAGCGAGTGCTCACATGCCGGTCTACTTGGATGATTTCAACGATTTTATCGGTTTCCACGACGATTGGCCTACCAGTACGGGGTGTATCTTCGACAGCCACTACACCAGAACGAAATCGATCAAACTAAAGGCTGATTTAGACGATGCCAGTTAGCGCTCTAGTTGAAGTATCCAGTGAACAGAGAACAGACACTCTGTTCAAGTTACTTGTACCAGTATCGAACAAGTAATTGGCCTCTAACTTGAACAGAGTGTCTGTTCTCTGTTCACTGGATACTTCTACTAGAGCGCTGACTGGCATCGTCTAAAACAGCCTTAACGCTGTGCTGTGCGAATCGTTACAGTATCGCGTCCATAAACTACACGATTTTTTTCGGCCGCCTTCGTTGCTGTTTTACCTCGCAGGTAGTAAAAACGTAAAATATGGCGAATTTCTTGCTTGGTGGACTCTTTGACGCGCTATAACACTGTCACAACACTGTCAAAACGACACTTGTAGCACAGATTGTCGTCTTTAAATAGCCGTATAGTATGACCCGATGCGATAAGTACAACACAAGGTATGTTTAAGTGTTGCCATATATTGACAATATTCGACATTCCTTTTTCCCCAACCCAATATAAAAAATTTTAATATTAAGTTACATTTTTGAGAATGGTTTTTTAACAGTACATTCAAAATGTAACGGTTTTTTGATTTTCCAATAACTTCATCGAGCATCATATTTTACTCAGACATCAGGGGTTTTTGAGTTACAATTTTTTGAAATCAATCATTTTAATTACGCCCTTTTAAAAAATCAGTCGTAATTTCAGGTAATTTACCAAGTTTCAAAAACATCGTAGACGGTCGGGTCAGCAACCGACTGATTTGGGGTGGAATCGCGATATACGGGAGTTGTATAAACAAAAGTAATAAGCCATTTTGAATTTGGATTTTTAATGATCTAATGTCACTAGCAAGGTCTTTTCATTTAATATCCATATTGATGGGGGTTTGAAATAAAAACATATATAGCCATTTTGGATTTGCATTTCTACAAATAAGTATGTTCTACCAATCAAACCCTTTTTGTTCGATACCATATAGATGAATTAGAAAAAAAAGGTGAGTTTGCATGTTCATAAATAACTGTGTTCTACTGGTCAGCCCTTTCATTTTATACCCATATTGATGAGATTTTGATAAAATATGTAGTCCGCCATTTTGTAGCAGCCGCCATCTTGGATTTTCAAGATCATGGAATACACAGTTCTATAACGATAGCAGAGATACAGGTGTGTTCCAAATTTCAGATCAATCGGCCAACAGGAGGGGGTTAAATTTCTATTGATGTGTGAGAACCCTACAGATAAACATACTTACAATAGGTCATGCTAAATAAAACCGTTTGAAAGTATAGTATAAAAACTATAATTTTATGTTTTCAATTTTCGATTATTTTACATATCCCATATTTACATTTAAGTGCCTATTCTGGGTGACGGGGCGATCAGAGTGTTAAAACAACTTTCGTAGCGCTCTTATCGAAAAACCCGATGTTTAGGTTAAAAAATAATGGCGTTACATGCGCTTCATCGAACTTTCATCCACACACGCGCAAGTAACCTCAATTCGCCTAAAGTCAGGCGCATCGCCGGCTAGCTGGAAGCCTCATCGAATGAGCGTAATAAATTATTGATATACTTCAAATGACAGTTGCTCGAAATACAAAATGACAATCACGCTATTCTCATCAATCCTGATAAAACAGCAGCTAAAGAGAAGAGCAAGTGTGTAAGTTAAATAAGCAAGCGTTGCTGGAATCATAGAAGGCGACTACACAGCGATGGAATAAATTGTGATTCGAAGAAGAAACTATAATCTAGAATTTATCGTTGTCACAAACGAACGACTGCAAGTCCTACGACACAATCAACAATAGCGACGGGAGGTAGAATACATTACTTTGCGAGACGCTATCATAAACAAAACCGACACAGTCTTTTCTATTGCCAGACCAAAACACGATGCATTGTCACGACACTACAGCACGTGTGTTCAAACGAAAATGAAGTCCGGCCAGGTTCGGTCCTACCTTTTTCTGGATGTACCAAGTAGAATGGAAGAAGCGAGCATTACCTCATATATACATTTTTACTTTGGTCAGTACCAAAAAAGGCCTTGGGAATTCGATAGTGTGATTTCCTCAGAAATTCCAGATCAATCACTCACCCGTATTCTGAAAACCGATTGAGCCAGAACTTGAACGGATTGTAATTTTGCGTTCTGTAATCCGTTCGGCTCAAGTCCAATCGAATTGTGCGAATCTAGCAACCTTGCCACGCAATTAGACATATACAGCTTTGAGCTCCGTGTTCAATTTCTGTTAAGCAAAAATGATAATGGATGTTTGGGTGGAATAAACACGCTTTCAAAACAAAAATAATCAATGAAAATTTGTTCCACATATCAAATATGTGTTCTATGTAAAAAAAAGTAACACATTCTCTGCAAATGGGGAAAAATTTGTGTCACGTCTATGTTTTCTATGTACATCAAGTCATAATTTTCATTCAAATTTGAACAATTTAAAATTGCTTCCGGGTCTGTCAGTCGGATAGAGAGTAAATTGGTCCACGAATACGGAGGAATTATTTTGGGATCGATCGTGAGTTCAAAACTCAGGCCCCTCAATTGACCATCTTTGTGCTGTTATATAATAACTACGTCCATGCAACGATCATCACGATGGGGATCCATCCGCGGTCGAATGTAGATCGATTCTTCCATACAACTGCTCAGCTCTGCAAGAAACATCGGGTTGTTCAACTGTCTCCGCTATCCGGTAGTCTAACTAAACAATGGAAAAACAGAAGGAATACTCTTACGCCTGAAAATGGCTACTGTGTAATGTATAATTTATAGATACGATAAAACAAGTAACATGTACACGATAAAAATCCGGCTCTGTTACAGCTAAAATGCTAATGAGCCAAAATAAATAAACAAATGGGTTAGAAAAGTCATCACTTATTAGTGTTTTTTAATTACTGAAAGCTTCAAGAGAATTCTATAAAAGGGTTAATTTTGGTGAGTAATTTTGTATATGCAATATTTTATTGAATACACCCTCCAAAAACTTTTCTTTTTTTGGGTCTTACCCGGACGGTCCTTATAAACCAACCTATCAGCGAATGAAAGTTATGTTTTAGTATTCTTCTCCAATCGCACAAATTTATCATTATCAGATTTCGCATCAGGCTCTTCATAAATGGGTCCAATTCCCATGTCAAGTTGAGAAGAGAGAAATTGGATCAATTGAACTTAATGAAATCGCACAGCAACAATTCCATCAACGTCGTGCGCCATATCATTCAGCATCTAAGCACTTGTTTTCTTCCGAATGGAACTTTACCGCACGAAATTGTTTTGTTTTGCATGAGCGCTTTCCATCCTAACTCCGTGAAGGTCTTTCTCATTAGCACGAAATATATATATATAGTTCGAAATATGCGTGGTGATTTACATCCTCCATTCGCCTCTGACGCATCAATGTTTCATTGCAGATAAACTTTTCCGCGTTGACCTCGTGCCAAGACGGTGTGGGAATCTCTAGGACCAATTAGCTCATGGCTGGACCAATAAGATGAATTCGATTTGGCGTTTTCTCTCTAGAAGGGCACGTGCTGCGAATGAGTAAACACAACACACGAGTGTGTTGTTCATATGGGTAAACCGCCCGGGATGAGATGTTCCAGAGGTTTAAATTTAGAACCATTGCGGGTTGTAGAAAATCGAATGGATATCAA
The DNA here is from genome assembly GCF_029784135.1 of Toxorhynchites rutilus septentrionalis. Lineage (NCBI taxonomy): Eukaryota > Metazoa > Arthropoda > Insecta > Diptera > Culicidae > Toxorhynchites > Toxorhynchites rutilus. The sequence continues at coordinate 76,361,772 of NC_073744.1, read as the reverse complement.
AATGTGATTAGTTGCAATGAAGCGGCCGAGTTGCCTGCTCAGTATTCTTGCACCATTTGGGAGTTTGTGCAATAAAATTCAACGTGCTTTTTTGTTATTGAAAGGTTGTATAATATATTGCGCGAAAACTGAAACTTCTGACATTTCTTTTGCAATATAGAAAAATAATGCATTATACAATATATAAACAGTATTTCTTTCTGAATAATCTAGACCAGCTAAAGTTAAATATCGGTCTCTGGTCATATTGAAATTCAAAATGGTGTCTTCCGGTTAGTTAACAAGAAACTTGTCAACGTCAACGGGAAATGGCCAACAGACGCCACAATTTGGGCAATTTTGGAACTGGATCGGTCAGCGGGGCAATGATCTCTGATGTCATTTCGGAATCCAAAATGAGGACTTCCGGTCAGCTAAAAAAACGGAAGTCAAGCGAAAATTTCTATGAGACTATGAGACAACGATAGTATTTTCGGAGTTGGTTCGACCAGCGATTTTTGAGGGCATTTTGGAATCGGATAGGTCGATAAAACATTAAAATAATTGTACGGCTCCTTGTATCGAGCCATACAAAGTTCTATCAGCTTTATCAAGGACGAGAGAAGATTACTCCAATGAAATAAAGAAAATGTCCACGCTTGTTCACGGCGAGGAAGGAGGAGGAGGTATAGATAAAGTTCACGTAGACACGTTAAATGAATATTTTCGAAAAATATATTCAAAATGAAATCTGTAATGCATTTATGTTCTTCAGATATCTACGTGGATAGGTTGAATAAATATTTCTGGAAAACAAGTTCACATCCGTTTTCAAAAATGAATGAAAACAGTTCTGCATTTTCAAGAATGTTCAAATTTTGATCCCTCCCTACACTCTGTCCAATTTCTATAGAACCAGGTGATGATCATGCTGATTTGTGTCATTGTAAATAAAAAATGCTTCAATTTATATTCTAGTTTGTAGGTATTGGTGACCACCATACACTGCATGATGAGTGTGTGCAGGCGCTGAGCGTAAATTGATGTTTTTGTATTTTTCAAGTTTCAAATTTGTATGAGACCAGTTACATTTTCCGTTGTTTTAGTTGTTTTGATCAATAAACCAAGACAAATCGATGCATTTCACCAAGAAAATGTTGGTATCAGAGAAATTGTTTGTTGAATTAGGCGATCCCATCAAGTAGTGCTCAATTATCTGACAAATCCTCAAGAATACGGTAAGAAGGAGAGAGCTCCACGTAAATCTGACCGGGATAAGCGGGAACTAGTTAGAACTGCTTCGAATACCTTAAAATCGCCTATGCAAATAAAGGAATATTGGAATTTATATGTTTCTCGTGTGACAATTCGTCAAGTTTTGGTAAAAAGTCCTCACATAAAGAGGGCTTAAAAAGTTGAAGCTCCTAATCGTACACCATCTCATATCGGAAGATGTCTGAGTTTTGCCAAAGCTCACATGAACCTACAGTGGGCATGGTATATTATGAAAAAGAATATTTCCAAAAGAATATATTTTGCTATATACATCGTGATTTGCGGGAGGAGGAACAGTATTTTTGGTGGAGGCTCGTGCATGGTTTGGGCGGGATTCTGTGCAACCGGAAAGCTTGTTAAAAATCTTAGGGAAATCCTTGTACGCAGAATTTACACTGAGGGAAAGCGGTACACCACGATTGAAGAGAGATCAAGGTCGCAATTTCAGAAACATGGAAGCATATCGAGAAATCCGTTCAGCAGAATTTGGTAAATAGTATGTCAACACGAATTTTCCAGGTTATTAGCCGAAATGGCAAGGTTGCCAATTATTAACATGTAAATCAGCAGATCGTTTTGAATTTTTTTATTGATAATACTTATGAATTTTGAAATGGTCTTATAGAAACTGGACAGCTGGAATTATCATATTTAAGCACAATAAATAAACAAACAACTCTTTTGAACGAAATTGACGTTAAATCTATCTTTCCCGAATAAAGCCAATTAACAACTTTATTGAGTTAGTTATCACTATTGAGTTATCATTTATTGAGATCAGCACTGACACTATGTACCATAACTTGGTGGTGATATGTATGTAATACTATAAGCTATTGTTGTAAATTCAAAATCCATGACTTAAATACCCGTATTAGTCAAGCACTTTACTTCATAACTTCGAATTATGTACAATAGTTCATCTCAAACAACTAAAAGAAGTTACGAGAGAATTTTCACTCAATTGGCCAACGAGTTTTGCTTGTACTCGCGTACAGGATTGAATTCATTACGTTTCTGGTAGACCATCGAGCTTCGGAAATTTTCTGGAGGCGCTCAGTTTCTAGTTCATGCATAACGACGATTTTAAAGAGCTAGCATTTTGGGTTTTAATTTATTAATTTTTGTTGATCGGATCATTACATGAATTTATAAATAATTGCTATACGCATTTGAAAATCGTGAAACTCTTTGAAAACATTAGTTTAGCATTAGTTTTCCATCTAAAGAAAATACGAATTTTCAGTTCAGTACCTTCAACCACCATTCTATCCAACTGCCATAATTGCAATTTTCCCGTTGATTGAGTGCCCAAACTCTAGAATATTTTGGTTGGGGAGGTGTAATTAATACATGAAATGGAATTAGAATAAAACTGAAGAGCAATACAAATAATTTCTAGAGTAATGTTAGAAGAGACATCGAAGGATCGAGAATAACCACGACTACTAATAGACCCAATCTGCTTTTATTTTTCAAAAAGAAGATCATTTGGTATAAGATTATAATCAAAATGGAACGAAATCACCGTTATAGGCTCTAAAAAAGCATGGGCCCACTAAGTCGAGAGTTGTTTGGTGTAATATTGCCTTACAAACACTTTGGAAGTAATCTATACACACAATTCCGAATGGTATAAAAAATACAGTTGCGTCTCGTTTATATCACGTTAAAAAAAATGGAAACGTGATACATTCGAAAAAGTTTTTTTTGCACTAAAAAAATCTGCGTTTTATCTCCATTATGTCTAATTTATGCACTTTTTTCACTGTGACATGCAAAATATATAGAAAAACATTTATTACATTATTTATCACATGAACTGTAATGCAACATAGTATTACACAATGCAACATAACATATCGAGATTATTGTTGCAAATCTTTTCTCACAGCAATTTTTGGTATATTTCTCGTATACTATAAAAATTATTTGTTCTACGCTTTCAATCTAATAACACGAATTATTTACTGTCATTCTGTGTGAATCATCTTCTACTGATCACATATTTCAGATTTGTTATTTCCAGTTGAGATCTGTATGCATATTCTTCATCTTCCTCAAAATCAATGTCCTCAATCCTTTCTAATTGCCCATTTTCTATACTGATAACATGTGACACTGTGACACATTCTTTCTTCTTCGAGTTACGGAGAAACTATTCGAATTTCACAAGCAGGAATCATAAAAAAAGTTTGACATGGAAACAAAAACATGGTGCCAAGACTCGAATAGTCAAAAAATCTAAAATAATACATCTTTCAACATTTTCTAGCGTATTTTTCAGTGTTTCTGAATTTAACATGATCGAGGATTCTAATTTTTCACGGTAGATTAGTTTTATATTTCGAATTATTCACTGGTACAGGTTGAGCAATAGATACTGCAATTGGCATTCCAATGTTATGCCAATGTTCCAATGTTATGTACAAATTTCTCAGTTTGCTAGTGAATCATTCTTTTAGTTTCATTACAATGTTATTTTCAATATCCAACTTTCTGGTGCTCAGGTCACGTAAGTCTTGTTATGGAAGGGGTCACTTCCTATAACATTCAAGTTGGATATCGTGAAAGACTAGTCAAAGCTCATATTTTTTTAACATACCACCGATTGGATTCACGTCCCGGAGGATTTTTTATCTCGCCCATTTGTCGTTCCAAGGGAATAAGTACAAACTTCAGTTCGCAAAAGTTGTTACAAAAATGTATCACCGGTTATCTCCAAATGGAACTTCAAAAATTGACGAAATAAAATACTGTACTTCTGATTCTTACACGGATCAAAATCAAGAAACGGCACAGGCCGTACATCTCATTCCAAATAAAAGAGAAAGGTGCTCAGAACCATCCATAGTTGTTGATTCTGAGCTTATGAAAATAGTACGAGAGGCTTTCAAAAGAAATGCGCAATATTCGATACAAATTCCAAATAAAGAAAACTTTCCGTAAACTACGTGAATACGGAATACGATCACTGGAGCTGGTATGAATACTTCAAAATATTTTTTCTGCATGATCCTAATTTTTTGCTCAATAACTCAACGACGAATTGGAATTTGCATATTATTTCTCTTGTTTCTAAAAACGTGATAAAAACGAAATACAATCGAGAGTGATATAAACGAGACGTGATAAAAACACCCTGTGATCTAATTGAGACATCACTGTATTTTGTATGCGCTATTGTAGAATTAGGGTAAATGTTGTTGGTTTGTCCAGTCGAAAATATGAATTTGGTTTGTCACTTTTTTGAATGCTTTAATTCAGCGCACCTGTATCAAATCAGGTATTCAAATATCTTCAAACATATAAAAAAATTGTTTTTTCCATGATTTACCGTAGTTTTACAGTTTTACTGGATTCACATGTTTTGAAGGTTTATAAAGTTCACCTTCACGCGCAGCAGTTTGTATGTGGTGTCCTTCGCGAGTAGCAGAAATGAAGTTTCTCTGTACTGAGCGCTGTTCACTTTCATAATGATCAAGAAAAAGCAATATTTTGAAGAAAGCCAAAATCATAATGGGTCAATGTGATGACAGTAAACTCAGAGCAATAAGAAATGTAACATCTATTTGAGAATTCGAATATCTTCGTTCAAAAATGGTGGTTTTTGGAACCAGATTTTTGATCATTTTTCGGACAAACCATGATCATAATTTCTCTTTGAAAAAAATTGTTATAAATAAAAAAAAATTGGATAATTTGAACGCATTATGGTATTTTTAAGAACTAGAGACTTGGGGCTTTTCAACAAAACCCAAACTCGTCACATGTGATTTTCTCTATATGGAATATATATGGAAAAATGTCCACGTGGACAACTGGGGGATGGGTAGAGTCAATGTCCACGCTTGTTCACGGAGGTGGAGGGGGTGGTTCTAAAATCGTAGTTTTTCTGTCCACGTGGATGTAAGTTCAAGATGGGCTGAATTGCGATGGAACGGAAGTTATGCAGCCAATATATTGACGCCAATAGATAATAGTATAATTTACAGCGTAATGACATTCAAGGTCCCATAATATCGCTCGCATCATCTCTTATCTATGCTATCACATGTACTTCATAAGTTATCTACCCAATAAACATACCTATCTTCTTCTGGCTGTCACTCCTAATCAGGTCGTAGTCATTCGATTGTTTCACAGGACTGTATCCACCGTTTTTGTTAATCAATTTACCCTCGTTGCACTCTATACTCTCCTCACCCATCGTGTTGCGACCGGTGTTGGCACGCCGCTATCTGATCAATTATCGGTCGTCAAGCGAGGGTTTTGCAAGCTCACATAGGCAACAGTATTTGTCTCCTCGAGAGGAACGACCGGTGATTCGCAAAGGTTGTTTCGCTAATGGGTCACAATCATGCGTGCGGCCCGTGGTCCACTCCAGCTGTACACGTAATAATAGTTACGAGAGCACAAAAAATTGTCATCACTCAAATGGTGCCTCCAGATGAATATCAATCAAAGCGAACAATGGTAATCTGTGGAATACAAACGAAAAACAAACAGGCAAAAATAGATTAAACACGTGATCTAGTTTGTGATTTCAGCAGCAATGACAACAGATATGATTTGCTAAACAAATATTTGGGTGGCTGGAAAACAAATCCTAATCGAGTTTTTATGACATATTCACAACAAGCAGAAGATTACAGCTATCTGCGCAAATTATTCTTTTTTGTTTAGTCACTCTCACGTCGAGTCACTGTGATGCGAGGCGCATTAGCGAATTTTTGTGTAATTATTAGCGAATTGTAAAAACTTTAAAGAGTTCGTTGCAATTTTAATATCTCAGATCATGTGACATAATTTTTGCACGCTATAGTTAAACACGTTCCGTTCCGCATCCAGAACAGATTCAATCACCGAAGTAGCAAGACAGATAACGAAATGAAGCCACATACTCCTAAGCTTCAATTTGCAGGAATTTCATGCATTCAAGAAAAAAACCTTCCGTATCTACTTATGTAAGATTTCTCGGATGATATTGCATGTCGGCCTCTACACCACTTATGCCTTTTTTAAACGCAGAGAACACGATCCCATACTTTGTAAATAGATGGAATCGTATCGCTGTCGACACAGTGGGATGAAATCGATCTCGATGTATCAAATTAAGAACAATGCTAAAGTCATCTTGCAGATATAATAAGAATATGAATATAAAAGTGACCCATTGACACGATGGCCTGAGTTCATGAAATATGCCAACTTCCACACGCTTGTTTCCCGCTGTCACATTCTTCAGGCATATTTATGTGTATGCAGCGACGTAAATTTGTTTATAAAAGGTCACATAGTGCAACATTTGTGACCTTGCTCTACCTCATTGCTGGTTGGCAGCACTAGGCCAAGGTGAACATCGCTAGGCTTACCATGCCAAACCGGCACGGTAAAAATATTCAATGGCGTGACTTTTCAACTTTGTGCTCCATGGCTTCGAAAATGATTGATATGTTGATTTTTTTGGCTGCTCGGCGGAACAATCATTGGTTTGGGTTGAACTTGGAACACGCAACCACATGAACGGGGTTCGTTGACTCGGTTGAGTGTTGTTTGTTTCTGTCTGCGAAGACTGAATTCAACCTGCCACTCAAAGTTGCTGCACTTATTGATTTTTATTGAATTAAATAATTGCCATCACCAAATTTGGAATAATAAAGGCCCGACACGTAGGCAAGGCAGAATCGTCTTATACGTTGGTCGCTTGTCAAAACGGCTGTTGTTTAACGAATGGCGTGTATTTTAAAAATAAACCAATGATACAAACATTGCGATTCTTAGCCTGAAACCGTGATGTTTTACGCACTGCTAGTTCAATTACAGCGCTTCTAGTGGTCAGTTCTTAAATGTTTTGATAGCAGATTGTATAGAAAGTTATTCCCTTTCAGTGGTGGATTATTTGTTACGATTTCATCAGTTTAAAATAATATGAAAGGCGAAAGAAAAAATTATAGGATGTTGTGTCCAGGATACGACCGCATTGTTGACGTAGAACTATGCTGTTATTTTATATAAGTCACTTGTTTATACCTTCGGATATTATTCTATAATGCTGTGAAATTTTAGAAACAACTGCTTAGTAGAATAATCTCTGAAATGATTTTTTCATTGTAGAATCAGTTGACGATAATTGATTGATGATTCATTCTTGCCTTCGCAAAACAATCGTATGTCGCAATTTATTCCATGCCAATGCATTGAAAATTTACCTCGAAGGCTATTCCGGTGGCCTTTTTCGAAATTGACATAGACTAGGCTACAGTCGATTATATACATGTTGCACCAGCATCATTATTCCATATCTCATAACTACATCAATATATCTTTGGCACTTCATGTAAACAACAACAATGACAACACTTGCAAGTATCAAATATCATGCTACATGTTATTTTGTATTGCCTCAAAGGAATCGCACCTCTAGATATCGTTCGTACAAACTAAGCGTAAACCAAGCGCCAAACAAGCGTTCACCATAGCATGCATACAGAGCCATACATTGGTGGCTTGAAACTACTAGCAATATAAACATTTCTCATCATTTTGTTCTATTCTCAAAAGAAACGCTTCTGTTAATATTACTGGCCCCGAAAAGAGTTGCATTACTTTCTCATGCTCGAGAGAAGCGCAACTGTCACCCTTAGTGGAGGAAGTCAGTACAAAATCTAATCACATACAAAATTCCAGAACATTTACTTTCTTGATGACTAAACAAGAGAAATAAACTCTTTTTGTTAATAACAACCTCGAAAAACAGTAGCAATGCTTCATTATGATCAATATTAGCGCAAATGCAATCCTAGTTGAAGGCAGTTTTGCGACTGACACGCGAACCCAAATAACTTATAACATTCCAGTAAGACATTCAAGATGCTTGGTATTCCCAAATAAATTTTTGGTGCACAACCTTAACGTCTGCTTCGCCATAACGTCAGCATTAAGCATTGATGCATTCTCAAAGGCACCAACGAAGCCCTTATGAAGACGGAAAATAAACAATGTTAACTGCTTGGAAAAAGACTGAATTAGGCCACACAGCTTGCACTCTGCTGTAACACCCATCGATGCGAATTCGTTCGTCAAGAGCGATCGCATTCACCACCAGCGGAGGGAGCTTGATTTTGGTTGCTGCCAAGTTGGATTACCACGAGTGGGGTCCAAACTTAGATCGAAGCGCAGCGAAAGCAAAGTGAACTGGATTACGCAACAGTCCAATGCCGAATGAAAGTTTGCCTCAGCGAGATCCACTGTTTATTCTCTAGGCAAGTATTCCCCTTCATTCTTCTTCTTTTCCTTTGTTCACGGAGACTTTAAATCCTACGATTTCTCCTCCGTTGGTCGTCGATAAGTTGCTCGTTATTGATATCTCTGTTCGGGAAAGCACTCAAATGGACAGTACAAATGTATGGGAAAATAGAAACACTTAAAGTTTTCATGAATTTTAACCATTTACAAACCAAAGGATTCTATTGTATGGCATATTAAACAAATCTTACGGAATTTCCGATTCGTTTAGTATGTAAATCGCCAAAATCCGTTTGCGGCAAAAATAGTTATTAACGTTAACTTTATTTCATAAAAACGTGACCTGTTTTCTGATTTGACACCCTTAATGAAAGACGTAGTTCTACGTCAAAAGAAGAATGTTTAGGTTCAAAAACTACCGAAGTTCTTGAATTTGGATAAATCTACCGTTGGCAGTTTCTTCCAACGTTTCCGTGATGAAAAAATATCGTCCGGGTGGATTACAATGGAATATCGACAGCTGTATTGGAACTAATTGAAATCAATTGGTACAAACGCATCACTCCCGAATGGTGATATTGCAAAAAGATATAATTCAAACAATAGCACATTCTGACTGATTTCACCACTCTACTGGGTTTTCGTGAATATGGCCCAACAAGAATAAAACGTTTTGTGCAGTAAACCAGTTGGCATCCTACAATTGCCACAATTTGATTTGGAGATTTCTTCGCGAGAAGCAAACTGGTCACTTTCTCTTCTGCCTACTTCTAACCGATAAATGTAGTATATTGCATCACATCATTCTTTACACAACTTGACAGACGATGTTCAAAATTATGCATACCAAAATATACCAAAAAAAATGGTAACTACCCAAAAATGAGTGAATAACATTTTCGCATTTTTTTATGGGACATGCTTGACCTGATCACGAACGTTACTTCACGGTGAAAACAAAGTGAGTTGTATACAACGTTATTACAGCTGCCACCGTGTGTGTAGAATCCGGGAGAGCTCGTCCGTCGTGACAACTTTGATGAGCTCGGTGTTATTATGAATATCACGATACTGTTATGTCACAGAGAAAAATATGTATTAGGTGTACCGGTAAGTTTCTTCGGTTTTACAACAGATGGCGTAACTTGATTATTATTCCAGTGAATCAAATTTCCAGACATTCGTTGGAAGGCTACTGTCATTGTGCGTCTTTTTTAGTATATGCCAAAAAGTTGAAGCGTAAACAACATAGTTTTTTGTCACTTCGAATATGTCGAATTTCGTACCAACGAGAGTGTTTTTGTGAGGAGTGTTACTTCATTACTTCAATACGAAGAAAAAAAAACTGCGGAAAGTCATCGCATTTTGGTGGAAGTTTATGGTGACCATGCTCCAACTGAGTGGGCGGGTCAGACATGGTTTATACAGTTTAAAAGTGGTAATTTTGACATGGAAGATGAAGAACGTTCCGGACCGCCAAAAAAGTTTGAAGATGAAACGATCAAGATCCGTCACAAACGTAGCAAGAACTTGCAGATACACTTGGAGTAGCTCAGCAAATCATATCCGATCCTTTAAAAGCAATGGGAATGATCTAAAAGATAGGACATTGGGTGCCGTATGAATTGAAGCCACGAGACGTCACGTGCGAACAACTGCTCCAACGGCATAAAAGAAAGAGTTTTTTGCATCGAATCGTTACTCGCGATGAAAAGTGGGTCCATTACGACAATCCTAAACATCAGGCAATGTATGGATACCCCGGCCATGCATCAACATCGACGGCCGCGCGGAATATTCACGGGCAGAACGTTATGCTGTCTATTTGGTGGGACCAGCTGGGTGATGTGTACTATGAGCTGCTAAAACCGAATGAAACCATTACGGGGGACCTCTACCGACAATGATGCGTGTGAGCCGTGCACTGAAGGAAAGACGGCCGCAATATGAACAAAGATGAAGCTCGTAAAAGATGAAAAATTTGGCAAGTGCATTTGGCATTTGCGTTCTGAAATTTGTTGGAACTTGAATACACTCATACATTAGTAGAAATAGAAAGAAAGTCACCGCGTTCATCTCATAACACTGATTTAAGAAAAAAATTATCATCAACGTGTGATTTCTATATTTTTTTCATAAATTAATTGCCTACTCCAGTATTTGTGAGTCCTTTGTATTGACATATTCACAATAAAATTAATATTTATATAATTTTACATCTATTTATTTTCATGGGAATATGATGTCAAGTTTACCCGTAGTCAGCCCCCAGATTTGTTCGGAATCTTCCAGACTTGGTAAAGGATCTAGATATCCAGACCGTCCTTTGTCTAGTCCAGACTTTCCGCACTATGCACAGATTTTTCCAAATTTAAACAAAAATTCTGCAAACCAACTCATGGAAAGCTAGCTTATGCTAGTTTATTGAAACAGTTATTCAAAATGAATCGCTGATTTTACCGAAGGGATCGGGAGGCCAGACTGAGCTGGCTTTCTCAGTCATATATTTGGCTTCGGTCAAACAGTCTATGAGCACCCTTAGTAGCCAGAACTAGCTATTGGAATGATGGTATACTGTTCGTGAGTGATTGTATAATATTTATGACCTTATACAGGTTACCGAAACGAATTCTAGAACGTTGTATGACGAGATGGATGAATTACTGAACTACTCATTAGGGAAAACGTAAGCGATGGAAAAATATCTATTGATCGGAATTTAACGAATTTAAGGCCAATGTATCAACTTCAACTTCGGTTATGATCAATCTGACCATGATGGACTCGTCCAATGTCATTAGAAGAAAATATCAAACCATTCTACCGTTTACTGTAAATTTTCTCAATCTGGTTCTCAGAGAAATGATTTAGCAAATTGATGAGGAGTTCAGAGAGCTGCACAATATTGATGTTTCATACTATTGTCCGGATGAACGAACCAATGTAGTCGTGTTTTGGGGTAAAGTTCTAGTCACAACTACCCGTGGTGGTGAAACGGCAATCCCGCAATTAAGAAAATTTATTCCAAAAAACGTACTGAATATCGAAGAAAGTGGTTTGATGCAAATGTCTGCAACCATTAAGTTTAAGTATAATGCGTCGATATATGAGAAGAAGAAATAACTGTTAAACCATGTTTTACACATCAGACGTAAAAATGTTGATTGATTGATTGTGTTGGATTATAGATACTTTAAATGTTTGCAGTTCTAGTCCTAAGAAGGGCCCTTGTGGACACACTCAATCCAAACTTCTTATTCACCTGCCTTGAGAAAGGTACTTCATTGACATTGATCATCCGCAAACCATGTCCGCTTCCACAAACATCAAAAAACGTTCTAGTGAAAACGTTCAATAATATTCACAATAATTATAAAAAATGTCGACAAAAACCCAGACAAATCCAGATTTATGATTTCCCAACATCCAGATTTCTGTACAATATACCGGGTAACCCTGACTTAACCATTTATAAGACCGTGGAAACTAGGCAAGGAATCGACTCAAACTTCAGAGAATATAATCCTTACATGAGGAAGAACGCGCTCTGAAATCGCGTTTTTTTTCCATAAAAATGACTTCCAAAATAATATCCTACATTTATAGCAGTCCTAAGAAATGGACTACTGTCAGTTACTTTTAGAAGTTTTTGGTTGAGCGATATATTGAAATAGTATTTCAAATGCGGCAAAAAAATATTTTCTGTGAGTGGCAATATAGTTGTTAAGGCCTTATAACAGGTTAACCATCCGCATCCGCAGTCTTTCAATTAGTAAATTTTGTATGAACAAGACATATAGGGGTCTGAGGTATCACTTAATTCTGGAAAAGGGGCCTATTGCCTAAAATAGTTTGAAAACCCCTGGTCTCATAAGATCGGTGTGAGATCAGTGTGTTTCGGGTCATTATCCGGTTGAATGTAGTAATCACGAGAGAGATCCAATTCCTACACGGAAGACTGCAGGTTACGTTTCATTATGTTCAATTAAGCCATCTTGTCCATCGCCGAATCGACAAACTCCATGGTTCCAGTTCCAGAAGCCGTCATTGTACCATACATCAACTGACTGCCGCCGCCGAATTTTTCTGTGAGAACCAAATGCTGAATATGGAGAACCATTCCTGGCTTCCTCCACACCAATTGTCTTCCATCCGATTCAAAAAGATTGGTTTTGAGTCTCATCCGTATAAAAGACTCCTCAGGTCTGTTTACATATACCTTAGCAAACTCTAGTCGTTTTTGTCAGTCAGATAAAATACTCCTACCGTTTATATATTTTTCACAGAAAGCTACAGCATCACTACAGTGAATTGCAGAAAAAAATATTCAGAATGTCTTTGAATTCATCGTACATACTTTGAAATGAATCTTTGTTCATCATATGAGGGAATCGATTATAGCTATATTTACTATAGTTTCACCATCGAAGCTGCTTCTACTTTGAATCTGACGAGCAAATATTAGAGAGCATCTTATTATATTGACTTTGTATTCAAAAAGTTCCTCTTGAGTAATTCGAGAATGTAACGTATTTCTCCATCAATAACTTTGCGGTCACTAGTACATACACATCATACACATCATGTTTCTCAAACTTTATCTTGTTATTATTTCGATAAATATTCTGGGCCCATGAAATTATCTAGCACTGTTTTGAAAGGCCTCAAAATATTCGCGGGTAGTAAAGATAATTCGGGATTTTCACTCCGGAATAGCTTATTCAGTCGATATGCAACGATTGTACATATTGATAAAAGGTTTGGTACAGTTTTGTGTTAGGACATCTTTTATGACAGTTCTCATATCCAACCAGGAAATTATTGACAGTATTTTTAACGGATAATTTTCATTCTGATAAAGTAAAAAGTACAAAAATCAGGAGAAATCAGAATCGTATCTGAAAAATCAGACAAATTTGAGTGTTCTTCAGGGTATCAGTCAATTTAAGAATTTACTTCGTTTTGTTTTGGTTCGACTTTTCTTGATCCGAACCGACTTGTTTCGGTTTCGGTTAGTCTGTGTGGATAAATTTAATACTCAATACTGCAATGTTTAGAATAGAGATTTTTTACGTACGACTACGTATTTCAATCAGAAAACAGGTCACGTTTTTATGAAATAAAGTTGACGTTAATAACAAATTCTGGTACGGATTTTGGATTTTTTTCTGATTTTTTGGAACGGATTTTGACGATTAGCATACCAATCGAATCGGAAATTCTCTAAGATTCGATATGCTATACATTACAATCTCCTGATGTGTAAAGACTTCAAATGATGAAAACTAGAAATACAGGTCGGACTCGATTATCCGGAGTGTTAATTTTTTTTCACGATAATCGAATCCTCCGGATAATCGAGTCAAAACAATTTTTTTTCTTTATTTGTTTTTTTTTGCATGCATTGCAAACTGGCTCTACATTAAAAAGTACGCTACGGAAGACGATTCTGATGCTTTCATTTGAAAGATGAGAAAATTTAGTACAGGATATAGCAGTGGAACAACTAAATTAGTGAATTTTAATAACATTTTGGAAGTGAAACACTTAAAAGTTAATAATTTTTAATGTGTTATTATTAATTTTATCCTAAAAATTTATATTAAACTAGATTGTTTCTATCAATTAAAATGAAGTTCTTTAACCGCTCCACAATTTGTTCTTTGACGCACAGAAGTTGTGCTTCTTAATTTGGCTGCAATATCGATATAAACAATTCCTGGTAAAAATTCAAGCAAAATCTTAAAAAATCACGATTTTATTTTAGTCAAATCATTTCATTTGATCCCAATACTGAGCGGATTGCAAAAAATACATAGTCGACCATTTTGTTGCGGCGACCTTTTCGAATTTATGTTGTTCATAGTGTAGTGTATTCTCCATATCAAGCCATTCAGCCATTTTTTTGCGAATTAAATTTTTCAAGATCATGGAATACGCAGTTTTATAATGACAGTAAAATTAAATGTATGTTCCAAATTTCAGATATCCATGCGGCCATCTTGAAATTGGATTTTTCATTATCTACTTTGTTCTGCTAGTCGAGAACTTTGTTTTGGTACATTTTTGGGCATTTTTCATGAATAACTGTGTTCTACTAGTCAAGCCTTTTCATTTGATACCCATTTTGATGGGGTTCTGAGAAAATAGGTTATCCGCCATTTTGTAGTGGCCGCCTTCTTAGATTTGCATTTTTCATAAATAACTGTATTCTACTAGTCAAGCCCTTTCATTTGATACCCATATTGATGGGGTTTTGAAAAAAATATATATGGCGTCATCTTACGGTGGCGGCCATTTTGGATTTGCATTTTTCATAAATAACTGTGTTCTACTAGTCAAGCCCTTTCGTTTGATACCCATATTGATGGTATTCTGAGAAAATATGTAATCCGCCATTTTGTAGTGGCCGCCATCTTGGATTTGCATTTTTCATGAATAACTGCATTCTACTAGTCAAGCCCTTTCTTTTGATACCCATATTAGCTATTCAATATAGAATTATTATACAAATTATTCAAAATATCCGAAAATCAAAAATAAAATACTCCGGATAATCGAGTAAAATTCCGGATAATCGAATCCCGGATAATCGAGTCTCCGGATAATCGAGTCCGACCTGTATTACTATTTTTCCATACATTTGTTCTGTCCATTTGTTTGCTTACTCAACCGTGCTGTCAATAACGGGCAACTTATGCAGCCGCGAGAATAGAAACAACGAAGAGGATAATGCAAAGAGAATATTTTTCGACGTAAACTCCATCCTGGCACAGTATGTACGCTGTCGCTAGCGTTGAAATATTGCATCTCCTTCGGGGAAAACTTTCACTTCCCGTTTGGTGGATATCGAAGCAACATCGTTGCCGGCGAGCGTCGAGTGGGAATGAATTGTTTTTCTCATTCTGTTCATTTTGTGTCAACTTCGTTTCCTGTGAACACGAGCGAATATTTCACTCGTTGTGGATCTGGCATTGCAATTGCATTGTATCGATCATTGCCGGCTCACAAGGAAAATTACTCTTCTGCTGGAATGCTATGTGTGATCTAGTTTCGCGTTCCAGTCGCAAAATTGCCTCCACCATGGACCTACGCAATACGGCCCCTTTCGATGCAACTATCTCCTACCTTTCTAAATGGTTTTAACCGAGAATTCTAGGAAACGGCCTAACACTTGGTATTTACAAATATTGCAATGTTTGTTATTTGTATGGGTTGCCAAACAAAAAGTGAAGTGGTTAAGGAATGTTCAATAGCGGTGAGTGTTGTTAGAAAAAAATGTAATCGCATGTGGCCGAGTGTGTGTGTGTGTGTGTCAAATGCGGAAAAGACCGCCGGAAACGGGAAGAATACTCAGTGCAATGCGTGCATGACATGAAGAAACAAATTGCGACACTTGACCTCTTCGTGTATTGTTCTCGTAAAGACAAGAGAGAGTCGCTGTTTCTAGAATTGCCAAGGTTTAATGATTTACCCTTGTCAGGCTCACCGAAAATAATCTAAAAAAATGATTTATGAATTTCTCTGCATTTATTAATAATATCCGAAGTGATAAACAAGCAAATTAAGTGAAAATAATGCGTAGTCTCATGTCCTAAGCGGTCGTGTCTTTGATACAACCCCCTACAATTTTTTTCAACTTTTAGGAATAAATAATTAGCAAAAAACTTTTCGCGAAATTTTCTTGCGCGCATAGTTAGTTAATTGTGTGTGTTTTTAATATACACCAAAAGAAGAAATGAATTCAGACTATTTTGCACCAAATAAAAGTAGAGTACCGTCAAGTAGTATATGTACACTCAATTTGCGATTGACTGTATGGATTTAGCTTACCGTATCACTCTTCATTGATATTTCATAACTTTATTACCCAAAAACACACTGGTTGATTTATTTCCAGGATGAGAGAGTACAGTCGGGCTAGACTAATCACATATCAAAACAAGCTATCTAATTGGGGCATTCAACACGCGTGATTCCTATCTCACTGAATGTCAATGTAAATAAACAACAACTGTATCACTTGAGCAGGCATTCATTAGGCATCCAAAATCCGCTGGAGTAGAGGCTAAAGTGTCTCTTTCCAGGAGCAAACAAAATGCGCACTAAATAAATGCGAATCAGCGAAATCCAAGTCCAAACACGGGCAAGTGTGTCACTGTTGCTGCGGTCGCGTGTCCAGCGTCGTTGACCTTTCGTAAACATAAGCATGACTGTTGTGAGCAGGGGTACTATTATACTTCCACGTCGTTCGTAATACTATTAGACAAAGTAAATCGCCTGTCAAGTGATCCTTCCGCCAACGGAACATCACTTCCACATGCCAATTGAACGGGTCGGACGGGTCGAACGGGTCGTTCGCATCCACACAACTTTTTTTTTGTCTCTAACTTCTGCCTTTGTCTATTACTTTAACCGTTATACAATGATGCGCGTTTGTGTTTGCATTTCCGTGAGGGTTACGTTCGAGATTTGTAAGATTATCACCTGTTCCACCTTGCTCGGAGAAGATTGCTTATTTACGAAGGGATTCTGTTTATTTCTTGTGTGCACAGCCTGTGTAATTGAGTGCCGCTTATTTGATGCAACAGTCAAGTAAAGTTACATTGTTTCACTGCCTCGAGAAATGTTTTATGGAAGAGTGTGGTGGACATTTTAATGGTTTCATTACATGTACATCGCAAATTAATCCAATTCATTCAGTATTTCCTCGTCATGAGAACCGACAAATGCATCATTGCAGTTTTATACCCGGAAATGTGTTCTACACATCTAGCGATATGTAGATCTGAGAAAATTAAGATTATTTTATGTAAAAATTTCCCAATAATTTTGTTCATATTTGTTTAACAAACCAAACCAAGATCCTATCGTGTTACAAAATAAGAGTTTATTCTTCAAAATTCATAATGAGAGTATTTGGTAAACACTGTACACACAAATTTGACTGTATCTTTTCAGCCGTGTAGGTAAATATCCTGAATTGTGAGTAGAACTAGTTGGATGTGTATTGTTTTCTTTTATCGTGTTTCAAAGCAGTGCATTTTGTGCACTTACAATGAAGAAACATAAATTTCTCATCGATATAAGCTAACAAATATCACATCGTCCCATGTGACAAATACCTACAAAAAGCCAACCCAACGTTAATGCTTGTCAAATTGGAAAAAGTTTCTGGGATTTAACATTGCCGCAGCCTTGAGCGTCGGATCATCAAAATCGAATCTTTTTTCTTATTTGCTTGATCAGCTCCAAGAAAAAACTGCGACGAATATCCTTAAAACGATCTGCCTTTCGCTGTACATTGTTCTGATAGTATCTTCTGCTGTTATTCCAACCTAAAAATTCTTGCCGATTTCCAAATGGTCGGTGTGGTATTTCGTTATTCTGAATCTTCAAATTATTGTGTCATCGATTTATGAATCGATTTATTTATAAACGCAGTGTGGTTGATCATTTTCACTATCTTAGACAGATAGTAACACTTTTAGTTCGAAAACATTGAATTAACTAATCAAATATTGAAAAAAAACGATGCTATATATTTTACAATCAATTTATTAATAAAAATTGGAATTTTGTTGTACAAAGCATGATGGGTTGAGTGAAGAGAAAAATGCAGGCATATGGAAAAAAAGAGTATATATATATAGCAAATCATCATCATTAGTAGTTCTTTATTTACTGAAAGTTTCAAGAAAATTCGATAAACGTCACAATTTTGGCGAGCAATTTTGTGTGTGCCATTCCTATCGAATACAACATTGAAGTGACTGCAACGAACGAGATTCTGAAGACATTTTGGTAGTCGATTGAATAATTTTTTTGGTCGTGGATCATTGGTCAATCGCTTTGTCTGTACTGCGTGTCGTAAACTCATGTTACATCATTAACGTAAACATGCCTTGAATAAATCTATAGCAAATGTTCAAGTCCGGTACAACCCATGTAATTTCATGGGTTGATTCATAAAATTCATAAAAATCATAAACAATTGTTCCCTCCTCTATGAGCGATATGACCGGGGTAACCGATTTTGCCAAAGGTTTTTTGACGTAGGATTACGTCTTTCGGGAACATATTGGGGTACAAATTGAAAAACGAATATCGATCACATCGTGAAAAATGTCCAATTTCAAACGCTTAATGCTCAGTAATTTCATGATGGATTAATGAGATTTTTACATCAAAACATTGCGGCACTCTATAACAATTTTTCACCTTGAATAAAATAATATATATCATGTAATTAACTATCGAACAATTGAAAAATCTCAACCCCTATCCAAACGGTACTGATTGGTCGAAATTGACGTCATTTCTTTTTCGCCTGCTTCGCTTCTTTCGTTCCCCGATAAGTCAAATATTTGCATGGCGAGCGAGTGCGGGCGCCTATTTCTCACATACCAACTGATATAAAAGGACGGTAGCATTTTTGGATTTCTCATTCTCGTTCAACGCTCAGATCGGCAAACATCTGGGCTTCTAGTGTGCAGTGCTCTATAAATCAACCAACACCATACGGTGCGGCAAAGGAGATGAAGCCATCGGCAACCAACGATGGATGCGGTGCGGTAAAGGGAGTAAAGAAGAGGAAGCAGCGGAGAGCATCGAATTAAATCTAGTGTGCATTGCTGGCTCCTCTTCACATCAACAATTGGATGCGGCAAAGGAGGCAGAGGAGCGAAGTGCATTGCATCGCATCGTATCACACCCGCTATCCGTCGTTTAGCTCGTCGTGGTGGTGCCAATCAAACCCTCGCAAATCGACGCACAGAAGCTGATGGCGCCAAAGTCAAGGAAAGCATCAGCGAATCCGTAAAAGCTACCGCTCCCAAAACTAAACTGCTACATCCGACTGAAACGCAGCAGATTCTGTACAACCCATTAAACCATTCCAGTCCTTCTCAGGACTATCAATTTGTTTTGAAACAAAAGAGTTTATTTTACTGTTTTCCACTTACCACAAAAACTACATAAAACCGATCAAAAATACTGTTTATTTTTACATTTTCTACTAACAACTAACATGAAACATATCACGTCAAAAACATACGTTTCATCAACCACCTTTTGACGTAGGATTACGTCTTTCGTGAACATATTGGGGTACAAATTGAAAATCGAAAATCGAGCACATCGTGAAAATTGTCCAATTTCAAACGCTTAATGCTCAGTAATTTCATGATGGATTAATGAAATTTTTGCGTCAATCGATTTCGACACTCCATAACAATTTTTTTTTCCAAAATATATATTTTTATAAAGGCTCATATGGCGTCAGCCTAACGGGGCCGGGAGTTCAATACTTTGACAATTTTTCTTATTATCTATGTTAGTAATATGTAACCGATTACTCGCGGTTGGCTCGAGGTTAGTATTACAAGTGTTTTCGTAATTGGGATGTTGCTGTCTCCAATGCTCTGTACGTGTGCCCGACACGGGATACTTCCTATTGGGATGCAGCTGACCATTAATCAGCAACGCCCCCCTAGTCTGTACCTCATATCTAGCGTGATGCGTCTTTCTCGACTCGAGGAATCCAGGATAGAATGGTCACTAGCCGGCGCAATCATCAGTTCGTGTAGAGTTGTCATGAGCGGTACAACCTTTGGCTCTTGTTGAATGATCAGTGGACTGCACAACCTTTGGCCCGTGTGTCTGTAAAGAGTGTGTGTATGTATTGTCGCGAATAAGTAAAAGTTTATCGATCGGATAGGAGGGATATGAAACGGGGACACAACGAAGGAAACATCATTAAACGTTGACATCGGTGTTTCTGAGGAACAGGTATAGATGAAGCAGAAGATCAGGATCACGGCTACCTAAGATATCCCGGACGGGGATCTCCGATTGTCTGCCTTGTGCTCTCAGTGCTCTAGAGAGCTGAGAGCGAGCAGTATGGAACCGGATACACGACCAGACAACATGCTCGATGTCGTGGTAGCCATCGCCACAATCACAAAGATTGTTTGCTGCGAGCCCAATGCGATAGAGATGCGCGTTTAGGTTGTAGTGATTGGACATAAGCCGAGATATCACGCGAATGAAATCACGACCTACATTCAATCCCTTGAACCATGCCCTCGTCGAGACCTTAGGGATAATCGTGTGTAACCAACGACCGAACTCATCTCCACTCCACATGCGCTGCCAACTTACGAGCGTATACTGACGAGGAATGTGGAAAAATTCATTATAAGCAATTTGCCTTTCAAAAAGTGTGCCTTCTAAAGCGCCCACCTTAGCTAGCGAGTCCGCTTTCTCATTCCCCGGAATCGAGCAATGAGAGGGAACCCATGCTAAGGTAATCTTGAATAATTTTTCGACCAAAACACTCAATAGTTGTCTTATTCTTGTTAGGAAATAAGATGAGCGTTTATCAACCTTCATTGAGCGGATTGCCTCTAATGAGCTGAGACTGTCTGAAAAAATAAAATAGTGGTCGATGGGCAATGTTTCAATGATCCCCAGTGCGTAGTATATCGCACCCAGTTCAGCAACATACACGGAACAAGGATCTTTGAGTTTGAAAGAGGCACTGGAATTTTCATTGAAGATGCCGAAGCCAGTGGACCCGTTTATGAATGAACCGTCAGTAAAGAACATTTTATCAGATCTAACTATGCCCCCATATTCTGCCGAAAATATCGGCGGAATAGAATCTGAGCGTAGATGATCTGGGATTCCATGGATTTTTTGTCGCATGGACAGATCAAAAATGACAGAGGAATTGCAAAAGTATGGGAAGCAAACTTGGTTGGAGATGCCTGGTGAAGGGTGCACGTCGTGGGTAAGGTACTCATGGTATAAAGACATAAAACTTGACTGAGGAATCAGTTGGAGTAGATTTTTGAAGTTATCAATCACCAATGGATTCATGATCTTGCAACTGATGAGAAATCTGTAGGATAATTCTGTGAACCGAAGAGTAAGCGGGGGTACTCCTGCCAAAACTTCGAGACTCATCGTATGTGTCGAATGCAAACACCCCATGGCTATACGCAAGCAACGATATTGTATTCTCTCCAGCTTGAGAATATGAATCCTGGCAGCTGATCGGAAGCAAAAACTGCCATATTCTAACACTGATAATATCGTTGTTTTGTATAACTGAATGAGGTCTCCTGGATGGGCACCCCACCATGTTCCGGTTATTGTTTGGAGAAAATTGATTCTTTGCTGGCATTTCTGTTTCAAATAGGCAATGTGTATTCCCCAGGTACATTTAGAGTCAAAATATACTCCAAGGTATTTGAAAAACATCGAGTGCTTGATCGTTTTGCCGGATATGTGAAGCTGGAATTGGGCGGGTTCGTGCTTCCTAGAAAAAACGACCATTTCGGTTTTCTCCGTAGAGAATTCGATACCTAGCTTGAGAGCCCACGTGAACAGGTTGTTCAGGGTATCTTGCAAGGATTTTTTCAGAACGGCGGGATTAGTACCCGTGATGGAAATAACTCCATCGTCTGCAAGTTGTCTCAGCATGCAGTCTCTAGTTAGACAATAATCTATATCATTGACGTAAAAACTGTACAAGAGGGGGCTTAGGCAGGAGCCTTGTGGTAGGCCCATAAAACTGTATCGAGAAGATTTCAAGCTGCCATGATTGAAAAACATGTGCTTTTCTAACAGTAAATTGTACAGGAAATTATTCAGAATTGGTGAAAGTCCACGATTATGAAATTTCTCTGAGAGAATTTCCATGGAAACTGAATCAAATGCCCCTTTGATATCGAGAAAAACAGAAGCCATTTGTTCTTTGCGAGCAAATGCGATTTGGATTTCAGAAGATAGCAGCGCGAGACAATCATTTGTCCCTTTACCTCGGCGGAAGCCAAACTGCGTATTTGACAGCAAATTGTTCGCTTCAACCCACTTGTCCAAACGAAGTAGAATCATTTTCTCTAACAATTTACGAATACAGGATAACATTGCAATCGGCCTATACGAGTTGTGATCGCAAGCCGGCTTGTTGGGTTTCCGTATGGCTATCACTCTCACTTGTCTCCAGTCATGCGGGACAATATTCAGCTCCAGAAACTTGTTGAACAAGTTCAGCAAACGCTGTTTTGCCAAGTCGGGAAGATTCTTCAACAAGTTGAACATAATCTTGTCCGACCCCGGAGCTGAATTGTTACATGAGAGGAGGGTAATTGAGAATTCCACCATCGAAAAATTCTCATAGCTGCATTGGAGCGGAATGTCGCGTACGATGCTTTGTGAAGGAACGGAATCTGGACAAACCTTTCTTGCAAATTTGAAAATCCAACGGTCAGAGTATTCCTCACTTTCATTTGTATGGTTCCAGTCACGCATTCTCCTAGCCGTATTCCAAAGAGTGCTCATAGCGGTCTCCCTTGACAAACCATTGACGAACTTTCGCCAATATTTTGCTTTAATCAGACCTTTTAGTTTGGCTTCTAGAGCTTGGTGCTTTCGAAACCATTCCACTAGTCCAGTTTTCCGGAATTTTTTGAAAGCGGATGATTTTTCAAGGTAGACCTTTGAACACTCCTTGTCCCACCAAAGTGATGGAGGACGACGTCGTAAAGTGGTAGCAGGAACACGTTTCTTTTGAGCTTGAAGTGCGCTTTCGTAAATCAAACTCGATATAAAATTATACTCTTCAAGTGGAGGAAGTTCATGCATTGAAACAAGTGCTTCAGATATTATTTCTGCAAATTTTCTCCAGTCAATATTTTTCGTGAGGTCATACGCAATATCGACTGACTCACGAGAACCTGATTCATTGGCGATCGATAAAATTAATGGCAGGTGGTCACTACCGTGGGGATCTTGAATTACCTTCCACGTGCAATCCAGGGATAACGAAGAAGAGCAAAGTGATATGTCTAGCATGCTTGCCCGTGCAGGAGGGTTGGCTATTCTAGTTGCTTCCCCAGTATTCAAAACTGTCAATTTGAAGTTGTCACACAGATCATAAATCAAAGTGGCACGGTTGTCATCGTAGAGTGAACCCCATGCTGTTCCATGGGAGTTGAGGTCACCTAAGATTAGCCGCGGCTCCGGCAGTGCCTCGATGATATCAAAAAACTGTTGGCGGCCAACCATAGTTCTTGGAGGAATATATATCAAGGCAATGCAGAGGTCTTTGCCATTGATTTGTGTCTGGCAAGCGACAACTTCAATGCCTGTCATCGATGGGAGAGTGACTCTATAGAAGGAGTGGTATTTTTTGATCCCCAATAGTACGCCACCAAACGAGTCATTTCGATCGAGGCGAATAATGTTGAAATCGTGCAAATTCAGTTCGTCGGCTGTAGAAAGCTATGTTTCACAGAGGGAAAATACATCACAGTTAGAACTATGAATTAAAAATTTAAATTGATCTAGTTTAGGGATGATGCTTCTGCAATTCCACTGTATTACAGTGGTCAAATCCTTGATCTCTTGCACTGAATCAGGCATCGAGGGAAATGAACGCTGCTAAAAAACCACATTTTTCTTTCAAAAATGTTCTCACAATCGGAAGCAAACATAATACTATGCTTTTAAGAGGGTAATTTATATTTAAAGCATTTAAAATATTGTCCACCAGGTCAGAAAGCGCAAGCAAGCCAGATTGTGGCTGTTGCCTCGACCGCGAAAAAGGAACAGACGTGTTGGGCTCTGCTCCGGGAAGTGCTGAGGACCCCTGGTGCGTAGAAGAACCGCTTAAACCAGGAGGTACTTGCTTCGGTCTATTCTCAGCACGTTCGATACGAGGTTTCATTCCAACTTAGGAAGTTTCGGTCTTCTTTATAACTTATCTTAGATTTTTTATATTGAAGAAAATAATATATGTCATGAAACTAACTATCGAATCATTGAAAAATTTCAACCCCTATCCTACCGGGAATACCCATTTCTGATTGGTCGAAATTGACGACACATGCGACGGGTCCCTAACAGAGACATTAAAACCAAGCTGCCTGGGGGAAATCGGCATTGCAGATACATGAAAATAGGGGGAACTTTTGTTCCTACCTAAATGTATTCCCCAACAGAGACTTCAAAACCAAGGTCCCCGGGGGAAATCGGCATTGCAAATATATGCAAGTCGGGGGCATTTTTATATTGCAAGTAAGGTGAGTGATACGATTAATTCTAGCAAATAAAATTTAAATTTGGAACTTTAATGTTGGTTACTTCGTGAAATTTCATATCAATAACCCAAGTGTAAGTGTAAAATTGTATATGGTACCAGTTGTGTTAAAAATGACTTGATATATGAAACGATTTATTTCAATTTTCATAAATAAAAACCAAGGTGTGTTCCCGCTCGAGAACGGGTCGTTTGATTTGAGCTGTTTGTTTTGCTGTGTTCTTTTTCACCCAAGGAAAGTTTATACGGCGAGAAAAATTAGAAAAGTGAAGAAATATTAGAAAAAGTGATTTCCCATATGCTCTACATATAGTATTAGGTGTTGTTGGGCCAATTAAAGTTCGCATTGGGTTGAATAAACACTCAGGAAGTAAAAATTATAAAAGAAAATTACCTTTTCCATTTCAAATATGTTTTCTCTATATTAAAGTAACATGTTTTTACTGGTGAGAAAAATTGATAATGGTGTTTGGTATTGGTAATTATCTTATATTACATTGGTTTGTTTATTTTCTTTTTTTCATCCATACATAACACAGGAGGCATCTCGTCTAGGATCGCAGAGGGCAGTTTTCATCATATCTCGTTCCATTTCGGTATCTTTTATCTGATACGCACCATCCATTGACTGTTTACCATCCTTCTGTCATCATCACTCTGTAAACACTGGTGGAATGAACAAACAATACCCAACAACCAAACAAAATGGCCCTTTTCAGGACCACCAAATCATTATCAAAGAGTTTAACGTAATTCTTCAAACATATCCAA
Source organism: Toxorhynchites rutilus septentrionalis (assembly GCF_029784135.1). Classification (NCBI taxonomy): domain Eukaryota; kingdom Metazoa; phylum Arthropoda; class Insecta; order Diptera; family Culicidae; genus Toxorhynchites; species Toxorhynchites rutilus. The sequence continues at coordinate 76,336,391 of NC_073744.1, read as the reverse complement.
AATCTATAGGTAGCCAACGGAATCCTACGTCAATTATGCGGTCGTGTCTCGGACACAACCCTCATGTGACTTTTTTCCGTTCCCATTAAATTTGGGCACATGATGGCTATGCAATTTAGATATAAATGAAAAAAGAAATATTTTTATGTCAAGCATGAGCCTTGGATAAGTTCTCTCTTTTTTCTTTACACAGAAATCACTTATTCCTCGATACTTGTTTGGCAATCCACAGTCTTTGCTTTGTCTGTTCTACTTGCATATACGAGAAGTGTGTAATACGCACCCTCTAAGCGAGAATGGATTTATCTTGACCGTGCTCTTCAAAATTGAGGTAACAACTACGTCAGTACGTAGATTAGTTAACCATCAGTCATCTGTAATCGTTCTGCATTTAAGGTACTGGAAAAAAGTGCTACGATTTTTTCAAGGCGCCCAAATTCTATATTTTCCAATCATACGGTTGTGACTTTCTACTGTGTCTTCCCGGAAAAAGCTCAGTAGCAAGAGACCCCTCGAACTGGGTCTCAGGGTCGGCTTTCTACTGGGCAGTCTTCCGTGTTTCACATTGAACACTGGGTACGAGACGAACAGTGTTCTCCCTACTCTCGCAGTTTTATGTTTGCAGACAAACATTATTTTTTGTACCCGTTGTTTAAGAATGTGTCATGTTTGTTTCCCATGATGTTCAAACATGATGTTCAGTTTCTCTCGCATTTTCATCCCAAGCAACAGCAGTGTGTAGAGTAAAAGAAGCGAATTAGACAGCACACCACCACCACTCAACACACGGTGTGTTGGTGCGTTGATATGAAAAGGGAAGGGAAGCATTTATCATGACAATGGGTGCTTCATCTAAAATTTTGGGCAAATAAAATACACCTCTTTAACTGTTCTAAACAACATAAGCGTCAATTGATATCAGAGTTCTTCACAATTGATATCATTATTCAGTCCACGCATCAATTTATAAATTGAATTTATGTAACATCGGCTATTATCAGCTTTTTGAACAAGTACTAAAATTGAATAAAGCGTGGCGGAGATGTTTAGTTACCCACATCAAAATACCAAGAATTGGTGTGAACTTTCCTGAAATTGCATCTAAAACATATTTTTGGGTATTTAACTATTTAGCCAGTATTTGTATGACGTCGCCCGCTGTGCAGTCGCTTCCCCAGACTTCAATTGGCAACATGCACGCAAAAAAATCTCATAGAAACTTCTTCCTATTCAGAGAATGTTTTCTTTGCACGAAACCAAGGATTATATAATCAGACTTGCAAAATGTGCATGAACTCATAGCCTCTTAGTTCATGCAATTTTTGTAATGCGAACTAAATTTCAAGTTCGTTTCTGTGAAAAAGTATTCTACGAAGAAATATTTTAGGATGAATAATTTCTTTCCGTGCGTGAAAAGAAACGAAACGAAAGCAATGAATACTGCGACATCGGGTGATATGTTTGTACATGATGTTCGTGAATTATGAACATCGTGTTTGTTTACAATGTTTATGTTTGTGTATCATTGTTCGCGTTTGGGATAGACATTCAACACTAGCGAAAATCATGTTTGAATTCAAACAAAGACATGTAATTTTCACATCGGGTGGACATGTGTAAGTGTTTGTCGGAAGACTGCTACTGGGTAACTGGAAGGGCTTCGCGATCAAAATAAAAAGAGTATTCTCACCTTCTTTTCAAATATTTCTGTTTTATTTGCCGACGATTCTGGCTTTACTTGGTTGTTCTACGGTGGCGAGAGAGAGGCGGATGGCTGACGCTACTGCTGTTGGGTTGTCCTACTGCAAACCAGGCGGTGCCGGTTTCTACGGCAGGTCAGCACGTGGGGAGTTGACCGTGGCTGGCGTCTTCCCTCTTTGACGGCAATCGACAGGCCCAGGACGTTACCGGAGTGGCACTGCCGAGAGGGGCCCTCCTTTATGTGTATGGCAAACCTGGCTAGAGGGTGGTCCTTCACGCTGGTCCTTTACGGTTAGGCGTCCTCTAGGCCGAAAGGTGTGCCAGTCAACCGGGAGTTCGTCGAGGAGACTATGTCCAACTATACGACCGAACTCTTGGACAAACGTCCGTCGCACACCACGCCTGAATCCAAAAAGCCCCGTCTTTGATGGCGAATTCTTCCTCGAAACTTCTCATTGCAATTTTTAGTGGTACAGCGTCCATTTTATATCTGTGTGGACGCCAGAGTGCATATTGGCAGCACTATCGGCTATAAGTATCTCGCCATACTCGTTCATCCCACCATTCGTATATACCTCGATTACAGCAACCTTGCACCTCGGCCTGACAGCTCATCTGAGCACGCCACACACACACACAATCGTTCTCTTCCTTGTTCCAGCCACAGCAGAAGTAAGACACGTTTCCGCGTTCCGAGGCAAAACGGTGTACTTCACGGAGCCCGGTAATTTACAATATCCACTACCACCAACCCTCTCTCGCATTCCTTGCTGTATCCTACCATACCGACTCGCCACCATTTTCGCTCCATCACATTACAAATATAACACATCAATTGGATTTAATTCCCTACTTTACAAAAATATTCCCTACTGAAAAAAAGGTTACAAAATGGTGACAATATTTCAAAAACATCAACAATCAATAAAAAAAATAACGAAACTGTAACAAACGGTTACACGGTGTTAAATGACCCAGCAGAAGTATAATATGCTCATAAGATGTTTTTCTCAGCGACTATGAAGCTCAGAGAAACAGCATTTTTTTTGTTCGATCCAGTCAAACAGTTAAACCCTAAAATCTTCCAGTTTTTTAGAATATTTTCCAGTTTTATCCAGTTTTTTATGTGTGTGCTTCAGTTTTACCAATTTCATGTAAAATAAATTCACAATGCATAAATATTATCCCTCCTTCACCTTTCCTTTTCCTTGATTTATTTTGTTTTTTGACATTTTTGATTAACGTTCGATCGATCCAAGGTGTATTTACTTTGGATCGATCTTTATTTTCTTACATACTCTCATACATACTTCATACATACTTCCGAATTTCATACGGTCAGCGCGTAGTGCGTGTGGTGACTACGCAGGCAACAACGCGCTACTTTGTCTTTGAGTTTATATAAATATTATATGTACTAGGTTCTCCAAAACATTCTAAAGTCAAGACCAATTGATTTACCATTTCAACAACGAATGGTGCAATGTTCATAACAAGATATCTATTAAAAAAGGGTTAATGGAGCGAGGATGGTCAAAAGAAACACTACAAAAATATCAAAACTCGAGGAAAAGGATAGAGGATTGAGATTAGATTTGATGCAGTGATCTAGAATCAAAAGCCGTGTCCCCAAGCACTTCAATTAATCACATTGTCGAGCAATAAATACGAGATTTTTAAAGTGTTATCCAAATAAAACCTATTTTTTAGAGATTCAAGAAGATGAGATTCTCAAATATTGTGTTACAGTAATGTTCGAGTGGTGGGAAACGTTATTTTGATCTGCTCGAATGGTTAATCAATGGTTTATTTCGATATTTTATGAACTACAGTAGAATCCGTTTATTATGGCTCCGCTTATACTGACCTACCGCCTATTCATACGTAATTACACGTAATTACATGACGTCCGCTTATTATTGCCTCCTTTCGATGTAATGACATCGGATTCCACTTTACATATAAATACTTCACGAAGCTTCGAAAGTAGGTTAAGGTTAAAAAAAAGTAGGTTAAAAAAGATTTTAAAAAAGTCGAACTTCTTGAAATAAGAAAATTTTTCAGGATCAAGTTTTGTTCCAGTTTTTTTAAGAAAATCTTCCAGTTTTTTGAAAAATATTATTGGCAACCCTGTGTGTGAATGAGAGGAGAGAGAATTATCATATTCGCAGTCGAAACAAAAAAACAGTGTCCACATCTAGGCATAGTTTTGAGATTGTCTGAAGTAAACGTACCCTCTTCCAGACTATCCCACCTGAAACCACCTAAATTTTTAAAATGTGAATGAAAATAATTACTTAATGTTATTTGAATACTGAAAACAGTTCCAAATCCATAATCAATCGTTTATCTTTGAATTTGTACTAAAATGGTAATTTTCATTCATAATTTTCTTTTTGAAAATGTATTTATTATTTCCAAATTCCATCAACCTATTCACTTCATGACCACCAGCGAAGAAAAGAAATCGTTTTTCCGGTGAGCGTGTTCTCCCATTGTTCATGTTTTAATTCTCCAGTCCGCGCTTTTTTTTCGTACTTTCTCTGAGCACATAATATAGATGCCAGATGTGAAGACATGTTTTCGTTCACACAAACATTTGTTTGTGTGATTTATCGAACATGATTTAGAAATATCATGATGGTTTGTTCATTTTGATTACATTTATTCGTATCATGCAGAGATATTTGAAAAAATCATCTGGCATCCCTCATATACAAGGTGAGAATGTTATCCGGCCGAAAGCGAGCGGACTGTCCCGATCGAGGGTGTGCCATACTGCCCGATGGTAAGCCGATGCGGAAAATATCAAATTGAGAAGGAAATTAATCCTTTCTTAACGTTTTTTTCATCTAAGATTTCCACTGGGAACTCGACTCAATAAATGTGACTCACAGTTATCGCCTCTGAATCGGTTTCAAGCAACAAAAACCTTATAGAAAAGATGTAGAAAATTACATCGAAAATGGCTTCGAAAGAAAATTATTTTTCTTATTTTTTTAAAGCATGTTACATATGTAAAACTTGCTTGGTAGGATTCTATCATTGACTATAACCATTGCCTTTCTATTCTTGCTGGTTTACGAGAAATTCTAGCGGATCATTTGCCCGGCAGGTGCGTTTTAGACACATCTCCTCTACTTTGTACAGGGTGGGCCATTTAAAGTGGAAGGATTTGTTTTTGCAATAGCAAAGTAAAGAAGTAAAATTTAATTTTTTTTTTAAATTCATTTATTTTGGTCCAAGGAGATTTGTTCTAACTACTTTTTGATTATGATATCTCGTAAATGACCGCCTCTGGCCTTGACCGCAAAATGTGCCCTTTTTTCGGCATTTTCCATCACTTTGCCCAATGTTTCGGCCGATATGGCAGCAATTTCTTGTCGGATATTGTCTTTCAGCGCAGCCAGGGTCCTTGGTTTACCAGTGTATACCTTGGATTTTAAATATCCCCATAAAAAAGTCAGGAGGCGTCAAATCAGGTGATCTCGGTGGCCAGTCATAATCGCCGTTTTTCGATATTAATCTTCCGGGGAACATTTCGCGCAATAATTTGGTCGTGGCAGCCGCTGTATGGCATGTAGCGCCGTCCTGTTGGAACCAGTAATTGTCCAATTCATTTTCACGAACAAATGGCAATAAAAAATCGGTTATCATTTTTATTTTTCCACGCACGTTTAGTTAACACAATTGAGAAGTTATTTTGAATGTACAGCTGAACAATTTCAGCGCGTTGTTTAGGTGTGTATTGTTCCATGGTTAAAATTGTACTGAAATGACGCTTCCAACGCGGTATGACATTTGTTAATCTGACATCTCTGTCAAAAGTTATGGGGTTGCCAGATGCTTCCACTTTAAATGGCCCACCCTGTACTTTGGAATCGATATTGGCGATCTAACGCAAAACGTAAACGATCGGTGAGACATCTGGATTCTTTTTTTCAACTAAGAAAATGATGAAAAGGTAACCTAAAATTGAAAAACAAATCAAGTATGTTTTACTTCCGGACTTTACAAGGTAGTTCTCACATGCAAGAACCATGCATTTTTCTACCTGTTTTTGATGGTGCTCTCGAATTTCCGTCTTTGATTCAACCATTGTCAATATTTATACAATTTTCACTACTGAAAGAGATAATAAAATAACATGTTATATATGAAAATGCGCAGAATTAAATTTCTTAAAAACTCATCGCAATCAAATAATCTTTTATGATTATAACATTGTAATTTATGGAAAGAACTACAACCTTCCATAAGCTCACATGGCAAAATTGAAAACCATCATCACTTTCACCGCAGCGCCTCCTAGGTGTAGATTTGTACGTTAGATCGCCAATTCACTGATGCTTCACTTTTTTTTTTATTAAATCGTTTATTTTTACAGGCTCAGTTACATAAGTTTAAAGGAGCCAAACTCCTGACTGTATTGTTACAAGTATATATAAACATTTTTCCTTAATTCTAATGATGCTTCACTCGTTTGAGTTAATTTCAGATAACAATGTCCATCCCGACCGACCATGCCAATCTCCCATATGCGTTTCTTTCCCATCTTTCTTCTTGTGAACATAGAACACGCATCATTTGCGTGATATGAATGAGCATGCTCGAAAATGTTTTCTGCAATCGACAAGTTTTAAGTAGATTCTTAGCTGTTTAACGATTAAAATGTGTGTGCAAACTCTCGTGGTAATTCTTCGTATCACCATTCTCGGAAGCTGTTCGTTTTTGTTATGTTTCTTTGAAATGCCGCCGTTTCGCGGAATCATGAAATGAGTTGACTAGAGAAAAAAATCTTTTCAAGCTTTCAGCCACGCTGCCTCGCAGTATATCTGCATCGGAAATCGAATATCGCAGCTGTTGCATTATACTATCGCCTCAACAATTTTATTTGTACACAAACAACTTTAATGTCAACGTAAACTATTCTCTTCAAATCATGCCGTTTGGGTTTCCAGGGGAAAATACTTGACGTTACGTCCTTTTGCGTTTGAAGTTACGTTGTATGTGTATCACACTTAAATTTGCTAATGGCGTAATTCGTTCCATCATTGCATCATCAGCTTGTTTTATCATCGTTTGCATGTTTTCGACAATGGATTTTCGTTATTTCGCCTGGAGACTTAGTCATATGATTATAAAATGTAAACGGGTGGCTGTTTGAAATGGATGAAAGAGTCTGCAATCAGAACGGGTATCGAATTCGAAGCCACCATCACGACATGTGCGACGATAACAATTCAGCAATCATTGGTTTAACACCACTGGATTATTTTATTTTTTGGAGCTATGTAAAGTTTACGGCCCCTGTCTACAAACCAGCAACTCTTGATTAATTTAAGATCAACATACTTACATTGCAGACAAAAAATTGTGGAACACACGAGCTACCATTGCTTTCATTCCATGGGAAAATGTGCACCTCAATAGTTGAAAATTATAGTAACTTGTGACTAGACGTGTTCTAATAAGTGAATAGAATAGAATAGTTCAGTCTTAGAATCCATTACGAATGATAGAGCGATATTCTTCCGCGTTGTTTGCAAATGTTACGTGACCAGACCAAGGTCTCATATTTCTACATACTACTGCCAAGGCCATTGAGAGAAACAACTTTCGTAGAACAGCAAATGTTATCGGCAGATAACAAACGAGCTAAGACTGTAGATGTCTTAAAATCATTAAAACCAGAGGAAGGGTAACAACTATATTTCTATATCCAATCTTATGTACATCATTTCAACGGAGCAAATTAGGGGTTTCGACGGCATAAGATATAGCGTATGTCCATAGACGGTCAAATCAAATTTTGGCAGAAATGGAATCATCCCTTTTATTTCCATATCGACTAGATGTAACAGCTACTTACTGTGAGTAACTAATAATTTTCGTTGAGCACGTTGAGCACGTTGAGCGCATTTTAAGGACAGAACAATTATTCAAAGCATACAGTATTGAAAACCTCGAATATTGCCTCGGCGATGTTACACATAGCTGAAACATTATCTGTGGTGGGTCGTAATAATTATGGCGTTTACCCAACTCATGAATCGTCTCAGTTTTCTCCGGTATTTGTGATAAACAGAGAGTTCCGGAATTTTTAATGAAAACAATCCATTTTTGGGCAAAGCTGTATTTATTCCTCAGCATGGTTTCCTTCGGGGGCAATACACTTGGTAGAGCGAGTTTCCAACGTTTCAGCAAACGCGGCACCCAACGCGTGGATAGCTTTTTCACATCCAAAATGTCGTGCAAAATGTATCCCACTCGTTCTTTTGAAATGCCTACGGCTTCAGCTAACTCGCGTAACTTCACTTGACGATCGTTCAAAACGAGTCGATGCACTTGTTTTACGATTTCTGGGTTCGTAGCCTCTTTTGACCTTCCAGAGCGTGGTGTATTTGGGGTGCTTGTATGTCCCATTTTAAATTCACTAAACCACCGATAAACTGTTGTTCTCGAAAGCGGCGAAGTGCAATAACATTTCGTCATCCCATTGTTCGTTTTTCCCTTCCTCTTTTTCCATTTTCTTTACGAATGCTCAGGTAGTGACACTTAGGGCATCCGCACCAATGCGTTACTATTCAGGGTTTCTAGTCGCGAGTTTTAGCCGTTGTCAATTTATGAACTCTTCGATTTGCGCACCCGTCGTTGCTATCGCGGTTGCTATAGTATCAGTTCTTTTTCGCACCGCGGGTTGCTAAATACGATTGCTATTACTAGATGAAATGACAAGTGTCAGTTGATTCTCTTTTCGTCGCGTTAATTTTTTGATAGATAAATTTAATATATACACTTCCGAAATAATACTTCAGAGCAGAATCACAAAAAACCAACACAAGACGAATGGAACCCACAACAGATGTTTGACATTTGTTGAACATAACAACACTTGGCTCGGTTGCTATCGCGTTGCCAAATTTGTTAACTCACTATTCACCGAGAGGCAGATAACTATTTCCCACACCTGAACTGCAACCACCAGTGGGGTTGCTGCGTTATGGTGAGGGTTGTCAAAATGTCTGTAAGAACGCATTGGTGCGGATGCCCTTAGACAACGGTAGTTTGTGAACAAATAAACGAAATGTCATGAAACTTCACACATAAGCTAGTGACAGATGAACTTCTCGAAATGAATCTTGTTCGTTTTTTAGTGGCGCCATCTGTTGAAAAATCCCGGAACTTTTCCGCCCATGTACTATGTATAGTTTTAATTCTCGAATTTTAGTTGCAGTCAACGAAAAATGGGTCGCGCGCATAATTGCACGGAAACACGGCGCATGGTCATCCGCAAAATGTCCAAGACAGACAGCAGTCCACGCGAAATTGCAGAGTACAGGGTCTTTCAGATTAAACGCTCACGCAAAAAAATCGAATATCTCCTTATAATTTTTTTTCGCTCCGTCAATGGTAACACTGCATTCCACACTTCGGGAGATGATGATATTCGAATACGCGTTCAGTCTGATCGGATGGTTTTTAGTGTCAAAATGTACAATTTACGAAAACGTGTATGTTTATTAAAATCGTATTACTCGAGTAAACGAAGCCTTAATAAAACTATGTCCTCTTAAGGTAAGAATTTCAACATTTCTCGTCGTCGATTACTTCCTCTAGGGATATGTGGAGGACCGTTTGGAAGAACTTGAAGAAGAAATAACTCGGGTTTTCAACAGCATCGAAGTCGAAATGTTAGAGATGTGCATGAAGAATTTTGTTCACCGTTTAAAACGCGTTACCGAAAAAAGGGGTGGTCACATCAAAAGTGTCCTAAAATAAGCTAAAATAAGCAAGGATGACTCTGCCATAAAGTGGACCTCCAAGAAAGATCCCTTTAAGGTCTCTAAAAAGACCCAGGACGAACTGAACTTGTCCGTGAGTTCAGTATCTGAAGGCGCGGCTGAAGTTCGCGAAAGACCACTTCGATTGGGTCGGTCTGGAGGAGGAAAATCAGTGGCGAAATATACTGTGGTCAGATGAGACAAAGGTAAACCTCATCGGTTTGGGCGGAAAAGCTTGGGTCCATCGCCCAATAGGCTGCCTTTACATGCCACAATATACCACGAAGACATTCAAGCATGGAGGATGGAACATTATGATGTGAGGGTGCTTCTCCTGGTACTCCTTGTTGGCCCCCTGTACTGGGTGGATAAGATCATGGATCAGTATCTTTACGCCAAAATCCTAAGGGATGTTATGCTACCACATGCGGAGTGGGAGATGCCCCTGAAATGGCAGTTCATGCATCTTGGCACGCCATCCCGGTCACCATTTAATTTTTTTACCTAGAATTTTAAAACCGGTCTTAATTTTTGTCACGTTATTTTAGTTCTTAAGTATTGTTTTAACCACAGATGTTGTAAGTTAATTCGTACAATGCAAATAAATTATTATAAATGAGGGGCTCAGAAGGAAAGGGGTGTAAGTGATTTGATCGATTTCTCTTCATCAACTTTGTCTTCAGTTAATAACTCAACTAAAAAAACTTTCCAATTTGAGTTTGCTATTGAATCCAATAGTTGAGGTTCTGACCTATCTTTCACATTGTCAAATACAGCTGGGAATGTGTTATAACAGCTAAGTTGTGACCAAAAAAGAGTATCGATGTAGAGAATTCGATGATGTCACTTACACCCCTATCATTTTGAGCCCCTTAAATGGATTGAAGCACTAGATTGGATTATTTTTTCTCACAGTTTTGTCACTTTGTTTTGCTTGATCAGTGGTCTTAATGTTTCGTCCGACACTGTATATGATATAACATATATAGCAATAAAGATTTTGCGTAACATACATTAGAAATCCCTTAATTTTTCGTAGGGTGAATCCCCTATATAAAAATCAAAGACGTCAAAAAATAGTTGTCAGCAGATAAGAGTTGCATGATTGATAAAACGTTCAATGTAAGGCGGTCAATTCTGAAAGTAGTACACCGAATCTATGATTACCATTGATCGTTTCAAAACCTAGATTGGTAACCGACAAGTAATTATTTGCTCGAATCGATAAGAATTTTGAGGGCATAACTTTCTACAGGTGGTGATCCAAGATTCAATGCACCTGAGGCAGAAAAAAATAATAACAGAACAGGGCATCTCGTTAGAATCGATCCGATTGGTCGCCTGCGTGAATATTTGCTCCGGCAGAATTTTTCTCCAAACCAGCTCAAAGACGCAGACGCCGACTTCTTGTACAGCTTACATTGGCACATATAGAGCTTTTTCGGCATGAATTAAATCCATAAATACTGGTGAATGATTTCAATTCAAACGTGGATGTGAATCAAACTCACATAATTCCTCATGCGCAACCGTAACGCAGCGAACGTAAACATGCAAATCTCGGAAGCAGATAGCGTCGCACACAAATATTAGTCTTACTTCGTACTCGGGAGAATCAACAAAACAAAGAAAATGCCCCCCTTCTCGCGCTCAGGCGGGTAACCAAGCAGCGCCGTAGAGTTTTGCTTGCCATTTCGCAAGCTGGATGTTTACGCGTGGAGGAAATACGCAGCGCAACATGTGTTTTGCGCAAAACTGCCCTTCTGCCCGATGTGATAAAATAGCGTCAAGCTCGCATTGATATTGACCGGAAAAATCTTTATCCTCACCTGATATTTAGTAGGTTATTGTCGGTTTTGTTCTGAACCTTTGCTTTGTTGCTATACAGTACAACCCAACGAGGTCAATACTCTATGAATACAGCTGTATCAAACACACGGGGATACGGACAGCTGATGTCATGAATCTCTGTACGCTATTTACAGAAGACATGCGTTCTCTCACTGCTTGCAAACTCGGTTACACGACATCCCTCGATTTTTGTGCTCCAACTAATATTTACGGGAAAAAAATCAGAGCACGGATTCACTTTTCTCGCTTTGCTATCCTTCCGGCTGATGCTATTTTCACTAGCACACACTTCCAATGCACTCGTTTTCCGTTGCTTTTGTTCTTTGTATTTATTTCTGATGAAGCAAACTTTTTATGTAATCACGCTTATTCGGATGAAATTTTCCGTGTACACAACGCAGTAAAGAAATACGCGTGCAGAAAATTTGTTGGTTGAAGTTTATGATACTTCATTCGCGTTTTCGTATGGATGATAAATTGACTTTAACACTAAACTATGCGGCTCACTAATAACCAGAAAAATGTTGCCTCTTACCCAATCCTAACCGCAGTCACACAACATTTAACACAAAGAAGTTACAATTGAATTTTAGAATAAAAATCCCACTGATTTATATTGATAGATAGCACCTTTTCGGGAAACCACACCGAGTATGAGTTGTCTCAAAATCGGAATTCGCGCACACTTCATACAAGTCTAGCAAGTTTACTAGACGGCAATTGGAACACTGATACGAAATGAAGCCTTTCCGTTGTCTGAACCTTTTGTTTTTTTTGCTGCCGTTTTTCCTTTATAGAATATTTTCTTGTTTGCTTTTTCGCGACCCTAATAAAATCTGCTTCCGACGATGCGAACCGGGCGATGTCTAGAGAAGTATTGAACGGCCATTTCGGAAAACAGAACATATACGGGGCCGACGGAGCCGTTCGCTTCCGTCACTACTGGCAATGTGTTTCAGTTCAGCTAGAGACAACCTCGCCGCAGACGATGACGATAACAACGTACGTATAAGCAATTAATTTACTTTCCATACATGCATGCGGCCCCGAAAGCTAGGGATTGCGACGACTGTAGCAGTGTTTCTCCAAAACATATTACTAATATTTATTTTGCTGGACGAAATAACTATTTTTCTAAGAACTTATTAGGCACGTTACTTTCATTTCCAAATCATGAAATGGCATATTACTTTGAGTAAGCTTTTCCGAAAATGTGTTAAGGAAACCCTGTTTCTGCACAGTCGCAATGCGAACGTTCACTATACCGTTGTGGCATGAAAAACCGACCATTCACAACAGGAAGTTGACAAACTAAGAATTTTATAAAAGTCTAGCACTGTACGGTCGATACGTAAATGTAACTGGATGTAAAACCGATCATACGGTTGCGATGCATTGGGTGTAATCCAAGGTGCAGTTTTCATTGATGAATACGGAATGATTTTGACGTTGAATGCCACAAAATTACAAATCAGAATAAGTGAACTTTCAAAACAAAACACAAAGAAAATTAAATCTATTCGTATCGCACCTACCGATGGGAGGGCTGAGTCATGCTACAGAAACAGACGGTGCTATGGAATCGGAAAATACCCATGAACCGTTTTATGTCGGCGTGTTGTTTTGTGGACAAAACGCGTCACTCACACAAATTCGTTCCGAACATGCGCTTTCATGACGGTCGTTGCGAATGAAACATATGCGCCCAAACAACTGTTGGGTCTCCTCACCAATCCAAATGAACTCGCAAGTGTGCGAAACCATATGATTGGAACGGCAAAATTCAAGTCATTGTCACCAATCATGAACGAGTTTTTTGAAGTTGTTTGCAAACGTTGCAGCGAACAGAGATCTGGTTGAAGAGTTCGATACGTGATTTAACAGAACCAGCTCACTGACCCGGTATTCCAAGGCAAGAATCTGGCCCGAGGCAAACAATGCAGTTACACATTTCTCTCAGACATTCTGTTTTATGCAAAATGTTTTTATTCGATCCGTTCCCGCGCGCATGCGTTGTGCGGAGATGGATTCGTAGCGTCGATTGTTATCAAACAAAACGTGCGGAGTGCGTTGAGTGCATGAAGCAACAAAACAATGAGTAAATTTTGGGAAAATTTTTGAATTCAGATTGAAATCTCGCAATGCACTTATAGATGCTTTCTGTGTACCTCTATTGACGAATTTACGTTGGATTTACAACCAGATGGCGCAGCGAGTAAAATGAGGATATTTTGTTTTTTTTAATATGAAATTCGTTTAAATTTGTTAGAAAAATCCGAATTTTCCTTCAAATTTCCCGAATTCAAGTATTTTTTCCACGCTGAAAAGATTAGAAAATCATCATTCTACAATGTGCTATGTATATTACGAGGAATGGGTTGTTATAAGTATTGTAACTTTAATTTTTTTCAACTAAGTAAACGATAAATAGGGTGTTTTGCGCTAAAAATACTGCAAATCTTTCTCGTATCGGCCCCTACATAATCAATGATATCAGCCAATTTGATATGATATCGATTTCATCGCAATTATCCATAGTATCAATAACCGGTATGCATTATCAAACTTAAAATTTTCGAAGATTATCTATGACTTTGGTCAAATCGCGTGTTGAAACCATCGTAAATATACAAAACTCCAACATTCTTACCATATACTGACGACATTCATTGGCTGAAATGAATCTAAATTGAAATAAAATGAATGATCACAACCGAATCTTGCTTTTCAGTGCGTAAAATAAACTAACACCCTAACTTTTGTGGTTTTGAGATCTAATGTAGATATCGCATGAGCTGATTCAGCTTTGCGTAAATTCGACAATTGACGAATTTACGTTGGATTTACAACCAGATGGCGCAGCGAGTAAAATGAGGATGTTTTGTTTTTTTGGTATGAAATTCGTTCGAATTTTCTAGAAAAATCAGAATTTATCTTCAAATTTCCCGGTTTCATGTATTCTTTCCTCGCTGAAAAGGTTAGAAAATCATCATTTTGCAATGTGTTATGTATATTACGAGGAATGGCTTGTTATAAGTATTGTAACTTTAATTTTTTGACGTAGAACTACGTCTTTCATTAAGGGTGCCAAATCAGAAAACAGGTCACGTTTTCATGAAATAAAGTTAACGTTAATAACTATTTTTGTCTCGAACGGATTTTGACGATTTACATACTAAACGAATCGGAAATTCCCTAAGATTTGTTTAATATGCTATACATTAGATTACCCTTGGTTTGCAATGGTTAAAATTCATGAAAACTTTAAGCGTTTCCAATTTCCCATACATTTGTTCTGTCCATTTGTGTGCTTTCGCGAACAGAGCTGTCTCCGTGAACAAAGGAAAAGAAGAAGAATGAAGGGGAATTTTTGCCTAGAGTATAAACAGTGGATCTCGCTGAGGCAAACTTTCATTCGGCATCGGACTGTTGAGCAATCCCGTTCACTTTGCTTTCGCTGCGCTTCGATCTAAGATTGGACCCCACCAGTGGTAATCCAACTTGGATATCGTCGTGTGGTTTTTCCAGTTCGTTTTTCGCGTTATTCGTATTGTGTGTTTTTCTTTCCGCGTCATAAATTGGATGTTTCGCATAGTGTGTGATAAGCAAGAAGAAGAGGAAGGCTGGCTCGAGCCCTGCAAAAAACGAACGCATTGCCAGGGGCAATAAAATTTCGAGGCAAGCGTCATCTATTGATGCACGCGATGTTGGTGCAGTGAAAAGCGCTCGCACTGAATCGAGCCTTCGCATCGAACAACAGCGAAGTAAGCGACTTCGGCGCGTCGGTCGAAAATGTAAACGCCGTTACCCAGGCAGCAACCAAAATCAAGCTCCCCCTGCTGGTGGTGAAGGTGGTTGCTCTTGACAAACTCATCAGCGAATTCGCATCAATGGGTGTTACAGCAGAGTACAAGCTGTGTGGCATAATTCAGTCTTTTTCCAAACAGTTAACACTGTTTGTTTTCCGTCATCATAAGGGCTTCGTTGGTGCTTTTGATATTGCATGAATGCATTAAACTGATGTTATGGCGAAGCAGGCGTTAAGGTTGTACGCCAAAAAATCATTTGGGGAATGCCAAGCATCTTGAATGTCGTACTGGAATGTTATAAGTTATTTGGGTTCGGGTGCCAGTCGAAAAACTGCCTTCAACTAGGATTGCATTTGCACTAGTCTTGATCATAATGAAGCAATGCTACTGTTTTCGAGGTTGTTGATATTAAAAAAAGAGTTTATTTGGCTTGTTTAATCACAAAGAAAGTGAATGTCGTTCTGGAATTTTGTATGTGATTAGGTTTCGCTTGCCAGTAGCAAAACTTCCTCCACTAAGGGTGACAGCTGCGCTTATCTCGAGTATGAGAAAGTAATGCAACTTTTTTCGAGGCCAGTAATATAAACAGAAGTGTTTTTTTTTAGAATAGCGCAAAATGATGAGAAGTGTTTATATTCCTAGTAGTTTCAAGGCAAGTCTATGTCAATTGCGAAAAAGGCCACCGGAATAGCATTCGAGGTAAATTTTCAATGCATTGACATGAAATAAATTGCGACATACGATTGTTTTGCGAGGGCAAAAATGAGTCATCAATTAATTATCGTCAACTGATTCTACAATGAAAAAAACATTTCAGAGATTATTCTACTAAGCAGTTGTTTCTAAAATTTCACAGCATTATAGAATAATATCCAAGGTTTAAACAAGCGACTTTTATAATATAACAGCGTAGTTCTACGTCAACAATGCGGTCGTATCTTGGACACAACCTCCTATAATTTTTTCAACTAAGTAAACGATGAATAGGGTGTTTTGTGCTAAAAATACTGCAAATCCTTCTCGTATCGGCCCCTACATAATCAATGATATCAGCCAATTTGATATGATATCGATTTCATCGCAATTATCCATAGTATCAATAACCGGTATGCATTATCAAACTTAAAATTTTCGAAGATTATCTATGACTTTGGTCAAATCGCGTGTTGAAAACATCGTAAATATACAAAACTCCAACTTTCTTACCATATACTGACGACATCGAATGGCTGAAATGAATCTAAATTGAAATAAAATAAATAATCACCACCGAATCTTGCTTTTCAGTGCGTAAAATAAACTAACACCCTCACTTTTGTAGTTCTGAGTTCTAATGTAGGTGTCGCATGAGCTGATTCAGCTTTGCGTAAATTCGTCAATTGATTGAAACAATTTCAGTGTATTTTGTCTCCGCATAGCGACATCTATGTTTGAAACAGATAAGCATTAGTATTGTGTGCAATTTTTGAATGATATAATTGTACGCAATCATTGATCCAGAATTTTGCGTGCTGTGTCATATTGAATGAAACTTCAATATGCATGCACCAATTATTGTCAATATTAGCTGATATGGGGACTGATTTTTATCTGCTATAAAAATTCGCGAACGGTATATAGCAGCCCACTCTACTTTGTTGTGCCTAATCGGTCCCAGAAAATGGTGTCGACAACGGTGCCGATATCGTGCCACTTTGCAATAATTTTGTCGATCTATCCTTTGTATTTGACATCTAATTACGTGCCAACACTGTGCCAATCTGGCACGACGTCGACCTATTGCAACACTGCTCGACCGGTACCGTTACATTGTATACAAAGGTGAAACATAAGAAAACAAAGTAAATAAACATTGAACCATTTTATTTTTAATTTTTATTGTACATATTTATACTGATACTATCACTATGCAATATGACTATACTATGATATACATAACTATACTACAGAATCAACGACTATACAATAAAATGTTATAGCATTAGTAAATTTCCTCTCAGCTCATGTTTGTATTGGTTCGAGAATTTACAGTATACTGATAAAACATTTCGAGCCATCATAATTCTATTCCAAGTGATTCCATCCAGTCCAATACTCGTGTAATGCTTTTCTGATTTAGACGAGGTAAATTCACACTGAAATATAAATGTATTCACAAATTGGTTCTAAAAAATTTTGTAAATAAATATTACATGTAATGCATTTGCTGAATTGGTGACACCGGCAACTGACGAAGCAGTTCAAATGTGAAAGTTAGGAAGTGGCAGAAACAATGCGGTATATTCTGAAATAAAATACACGTTAGTCCATCCTTTCATTGAATATATTTGATTGCTGTTACCATTGTTTTATGATTGTTGCCGATTCAACCTATTTTTTGTTTTCACATATGAAGAATATGTGTAACTGTTGCTTAGAGACAATCTGTTTTGGAAAAAAACATGCTATCAATGCAATCATTAGCATATTCTTAAATATACATACCTGATTAAAGACGCGCAACTCAAAGCCACCTTATTTGAATTATATAGTTTCCTTTAATTCTTTATCCTGAATGTATCCATAGTTCCGTACAAGACGCTCGAGGTGTAAAGCAGCACATTTTCACAGCGACATAGCCGGAATAGCAGTATCGTTACGGCAATCATTGGCAGCATTACATGAAAAATATCAAGTCTCCTTATTCCTTTTATTTCGTAGACACCAAATCACGAGTGGATAACCAAATGTTGTTTAGAATTCAGCTAAAATTCAAAAAGGCGTTAAAGACAGAATACTCTTGTTTATTGTGAAAATTACTTGCTTTTAATAATTTCCCGTCCGCTCCGCTCTCATTTGTTTATTCAAATGACAGTCCAGCGTGAAAGAGAAAAAGCAAACGCCAGTGATGCCGTTTCACTCAGTTAGAGTTATCTTCCAGTAATTATGGCTGAAACTTTAGGTAGTGCTATCTGCGGGGGACAAGGCGGGGTTGGATTCCATCACTTTTGTAGCACTTTTCGTCGCTCGGTCGACGTGGTGTCGATAACTACTCGAAAATAATTTAGAGCGGGTAGTGCTATCTGCGGGGGACAAGGCGGGGTTGGATTCCATCACTTTTGTAGCACTTTTCGTCGCTCGGTCGACGTGGTGTCGATAACTACTCGAAAATAATTTAGAGCGGGAGGGTTTTTCAAATGTCTACTACTGCTGTCTACTGTTCATATCACGCAGAAATGAAATACGAGTTTTTCTAAAGACAAAACAAATGAAACATTCTTGATTTTTTCCCAAATATATAAAAATAATTTAATATTTATTTTGTATTTTCTTCGGATAAACCGAACATAAAATAAGTATATGGAAAACAAATTTCTTAAGCATTGCATTGGTTATTGTAAAATTGATAAGAAATCAATATCGGTAAAACTCACTAGTACCATATTCGAAATCATGTGGAAGCAATAACTATTGCAGTACACAGCATAATAAACATTTAAACTTGCAAAACGACCACCAGGAAACTAAACCATACAATAAATCTTCCCAAGTATTAAACGACACGAAACCACTTGTGCTTGTAATTTGAACAACTTCACTCGAAGCAAGTCTATGGTGACATTGTTGACAAGTTTACTGCACCCGATTTTCGGCGAACTGGCGCCAGCAAAGGATTCTATTTTTTTCCTTTGTATTTGACATCTAATTACGTGCCAACACTGTGCCAATCTGGCACGACGTCGACCTATTGCAACACTGCTCGACCGGTACCGTTACATTGTATACAAAGGTGAAACATAAGAAAACAAAGTAAATAAACATTGAACCATTTTATTTTTAATTTTTATTGTACATATTTATACTGATACTATCACTATGCAATATGACTATACTATGATATACATAACTATACTACAGAATCAACGACTATACAATAAAATGTTATAGCATTAGTAAATTTCCTCTCAGCTCATGTTTGTATTGGTTCGAGAATTTACAGTATACTGATAAAACATTTCGAGCCATCATAATTCTATTCCAAGTGATTCCATCCAGTCCAATACTCGTGTAATGCTTTTCTGATTTAGACGAGGTAAATTCACACTGAAATATAAATGTATTCACAAATTGGTTCTAAAAAATTTTGTAAATAAATATTACATGTAATGCATTTGCTGAATTGGTGACACCGGCAACTGACGAAGCAGTTCAAATGTGAAAGTTAGGAAGTGGCAGAAACAATGCGGTATATTCTGAAATAAAATACACGTTAGTCCATCCTTTCATTGAATATATTTGATTGCTGTTACCATTGTTTTATGATTGTTGCCGATTCAACCTATTTTTTGTTTTCACATATGAAGAATATGTGTAACTGTTGCTTAGAGACAATCTGTTTTGGAAAAAAACATGCTATCAATGCAATCATTAGCATATTCTTAAATATACATACCTGATTAAAGACGCGCAACTCAAAGCCACCTTATTTGAATTATATAGTTTCCTTTAATTCTTTATCCTGAATGTATCCATAGTTCCGTACAAGACGCTCGAGGTGTAAAGCAGCACATTTTCACAGCGACATAGCCGGAATAGCAGTATCGTTACGGCAATCATTGGCAGCATTACATGAAAAATATCAAGTCTCCTTATTCCTTTTATTTCGTAGACACCAAATCACGAGTGGATAACCAAATGTTGCTTAGAATTCAGCTAAAATTCAAAAAGGCGTTAAAGACAGAATACTCTTGTTTATTGTGAAAATTACTTGCTTTTAATAATTTCCCGCCCGCTCCGCTCTCATTTGTTTATTCAAATGACAGTCCAGCGTGAAAGAGAAAAAGCAAACGCCAGTGATGCCGTTTCACTCAGTTAGAGTTATCTTCCAGTAATTATGGCTGAAACTTTAGGTAGTGCTATCTGCGGGGGACAAGGCGGGGTTGGATTCCATCACTTTTGTAGCACTTTTCGTCGCTCGGTCGACGTGGTGTCGATAACTACTCGAAAATAATTTAGAGCGGGAGGGTTTTTCAAATGTCTACTACTGCTGTCTACTGTTCATATCACGCAGAAATGAAATACGAGTTTTTCTAAAGACAAAACAAATGAAACATTCTTGATTTTTTCCCAAATATATAAAAATAATTTAATATTTATTTTGTATTTTCTTCGGATAAACCGAACATAAAATAAGTATATGGAAAACAAATTTCTTAAGCATTGCATTGGTTATTGTAAAATTGATAAGAAATCAATATCGGTAAAACTCACTAGTACCATATTCGAAATCATGTGGAAGCAATAACTATTGCAGTACACAGCATAATAAACATTTAAACTTGCAAAACGACCACCAGGAAACTAAACCATACAATAAATCTTCCCAAGTATTAAACGACACGAAACCACTTGTGCTTGTAATTTGAACAACTTCACTCGAAGCAAGTCTATGGTGACATTGTTGACAAGTTTACTGCACCCGATTTTCGGCGAACTGGCGCCAGCAAAGGATTCTATTTTCTTTTGTATGATTTTCGTACCGAGAGGACACGAAAAGGAATAAAACAATTGAGCGTCGGTGATGCAACGAGTTCGAATCAATGGTCGCACATGTTGTTTATATTTTACAAAGGCCAAATAGTAAACATTGGATTAAAACTCTCCAATGAAGAGCATGTTATATTTGTTGGCGTCATGTTCACATCTCTGGAATATCAAACCAAAAGCTACAAGAATCACAACGTCCATTCTGTTTTCGCTTTCGTTCTAAATATAGATATTTGCACAGAATGCAGCCAAATTATTCAACATGCACATACATTACGCAGCCAAATTCTATAAATAGATTATGGGAGGCGTGGTTTGCTCGGCCAATGAGAAGTTAAGGGACCATCATTTACATGTGCGGGATCATGCAAGAAGAAATGTATCAATCATCAACCATTACAATAATTGCAATGAAAATGATAGCTACTGGCAACTAATGTCCATAAATTGTGGGATACCAAGTTTTTGTATTAGTTTATGGATGATTGTGGGCTAGATATTCTCCTCAACCTTCAGATGAGAACAAGCGGGAAGGAAGGATAATGTGAAAGAAAACCGCATAACCCACCAGCAACAGACCAACCAATGGGAAAGCTGGAATTATGAAAAAGTCAACAAGCGTAAGATTTGGTGGTGGAAAATTAGTCTGTTTCGAGAACTCGGTCGATTAAGTTGGAATTTCGAGGCTTGACAATATCGCGCAAGGTTTTCTATGGGAATAAGTGCATAGTTATTCGAAAAGTGTTTATTATCCAAAGTGTTTGATAACTGCTTCTTCAATGGAGAGTAGTTTATTCGTGAAGGCTACAAATTGAGTTGAAGAGCATTAAGATTTGGTCGTGAAAGAAAAAGTGGAGAAAGATCTGGTGAAATACAAAATTTGAAAAATCGAAAATTATTCAAATTTGATCAATGTATACCAAAATGTCAAGTTTTGAATCCTCGGATGGTGAAATTTGTCAGCCAGTTTGTGACTCAGAATCCTATTATGAAACATCGACCCATTATTACACACAGTTGTATCCGGCGGATTCACAGAATACAGGTATTGAAGATTCGCATTCGTGTTTTCTGACAATTGTGTGTTTGAAAGAGCTGTAAAGCTGGGAAGTTTCCTACCTGCAGATCTATTGTGGTACGACTCGTCTGTGAGTCCAATAGAAATCAACTACAAACATTCAGATCCTTCAGATTGTTAACTCCTAATATATAAATACTCATCGATTTGCTTGATCATGTCAACGGTTTGATTCCATTAGTGTGGAATCGTTTTTGACTCGCCATCAGTCACATGTTTCCGAGCTATCCCACGGAGGAACAACTAAATTCAACAAATTTTCATAGACCTTCAGAGAGATGGTAGGGATTTAGAGACAGCTTTTTTAACATTTCTACGACCTGATTTTTGTTTATATAACTAGCTTTATAAGCTAAGACAATTCTCAAAATAAGCTATAACACGCATTTAAATCGCTATTAAGTCGGTATTAAATGTGTATTGCAACTGGTGGAAAGTACATTGAATGAATAAAATCAAAATAACTTTTTTAATCACAACCAGTTCCGAAGGTTATAGACATACTGTGTATGTGAATTCTCTATCACAGGAATGAAATGCTGTTCAAATTGCGGAGAAAATAGACATTTACACCCAACTAATACAATATCAGAATTGCACAAATTAACGTGTAATCCAAAGTTTCTGTCATGTGCGACAAAACTACTATTAGCCTCATAATCTGAGGTGTTATGATTAACAATGTTTTGTTTTTTTTTTAAACTTTATGTATTAATGGTTGAACATGCAAAAATTCGGGCACGAAAATCTTGTTGGGGTATAACATACGTTTTTTCCCATAGTTCAATGTAACAGGTATACATTAGTAGATATTATGATTATCTTCAAGCAATGGACTATGGTAAGAGGGGAGACTGAAACCAAGGTCTTACACGTTTCAGTCTCCCGTTTTACCATAGTCCATTGCTCGAATAGCGTAACAAAACCACGCTATTTTAGAACGTCGACGGAAAACTCTGTTTAAATTCGTTGAAAATGTAACAAGTTGAAAAGTTTTCCACTGTAAACATACTATTTAGGATCTACTGTGTTAGATCATGTAGTTATTTCAATAAATAAATGGTGTATTCGATGAAATTCAATTTTTTTTCTTGAAACTTTATATGAAAAACAGGTTTTTTACTGCACTAGAAATAATGTTTTGATTTTTGCATAACCAAAGGCTCAATAAAGTAAACTTACAAGGCAGTGTTTTTGGGGTTAACAGGCCGTGGCAACTATATTGCCATCAATATTTACACATTTTTTTATGTGATGATGATGATGATGATGGATTAAAGAGACTTTAAACTCTGGGAGTTCATTCGTCTCTACGTTTTTTTATGTAGGAAGGAAGGTATTGAATTAGAGAGACTTTAAACTCTGAGAGTTCATTCGTCTCTTTTTTTATGTAAAAATCAAACCAATATTTCTAGTGCAGCGATACCGATTATTTTAGCGATTTACAAATTAAAAACTGTTTTTTTACATTGAGTTTGAAAGAAAAAAATAAAATTTTAATTTTTCATCAAATACACCCTTTATTACATTGAAATAACTGCATGATCTTACACAGTAGATCCTAAATAGTACGTCTACAGAAAAAAACTTTTCAACATTATCAACGAATTTAAGCAGAATTTTCTGCCGACGCTCTAAAATTGTGGTTTTGTTACATAAAAATGACTCCCAAATTAATATCGTATATTTTTAGCAGCTCAAAAAAATTGGAGCATTGCCAGATACCTTTAGAAGGTTTTGGATAAGTAAAATATTGAAATAATATTCCAAGTGCAGCGAAAAGAATATTTCTTGTTGGTGGCAATATAGTTGCCAGTACCTGTAAAGGGTAATCCTTATTCGTATTGTTCTAACCGTGTTTGTCCTGATTACATCAATTTCTTTCTTCATTCTGATCTGAGCAAGAAATCCATGGAATCCTCGAATACTATCTAACGGGTGGAACGATCAAAATTTTATCGAAGAAGTATGCATTTAACCCTTTCACTACGGCAGTGTGCTCCATCGGAGTGTTACCGCTGAACAAAGCACTGCGCCGAAAAGCTGTGTGATCGATGTGCAGTATCACCCTGATGTAGTTCATAGGCGACGCACGTAGCGGATTGTTTAATTGGATGAATTTTTTTTATTTGAAAATCGTGTTTTTTCTATGATTGGACTACTATTCAATATTATACAATGGAAAGATATTCATTTAGACCTACGCTTTGCCAAATCTGAACATCCGTGCTTTCCGCCCAACATTCGTCGCTAATTTTGTACAGCGGCCTCGTCGACTTTCACAGTTTTTGCGTCTTCCAGTTCCGCTTGAAGATGGCCTAATATCTCTCTATTGGGTGTTGGGAGGTTTGTAATCCTCGGGTACCTTTGGATACCTCGGCGGCTAAGGACCACTACGGTTCCTTATCCTCGTTAGATGGGGACTTTGTTCCCATTACATTGCCTCAGAATAGATTGCATTATGGAAAAAACAGGAAGTGGGTTATATCTATGGTATAACCGCAAGGGTGACGTAGGACTATCGTTGATTTAGAGATCATTTGTTTGAAGTTGAATCTAAATCCATCCTGAATGAATGAATAAATAAATATTTGGGTGACTTCAAAAACGAGAGTGTTACTTTGAAGACTCAAGGTTTTATGCATCCAATATTGGATACAAAAAACCTTGTTCTGAAGAATAATCTTCAGAAGCTTTCCTGTTAACTGCACTTGATTGACAAATCACAAAACCAAATGTATGTGGTCGCAGTATTATATGGATAGAAAACATTAAAATAAACTCGCTTGAATGTAATTTCCAATTCTAAGGGGAACTGGCAGATTATTTTTCAGCAACGATCATTTCTTTCCAGGTTTCCTCTCGATAACCAGCAAACGAAAAGAGTTGCGCGCGTGTATGTGTGTGTGTGTGGCGGCTGCTTCTATGTCTTCCCGAGGAACCGTATTTCGATGCTGATACTCTCTTGGTCACTTTCTCTTCTCCTTCTGATCGATCGGCTTTTCTGCGCTCCCTCACAGTTAAAACAAACTGATTGCATTTCAGGTCAGGTCAAGCCAGGTAATGAATACCTCGATCCCTCGCCGTTCAGCTCGTTCAGTAACGATGTTGTCTTGTCGATGTCCTCAGGCGTCATGCACAAATTACGTAACGCAAAAATCCGGATTTTGAACCTCCCCCCCCCTTTCGTAACGCAATTTCCTATCTCTAATAAACAGCTAATTACACTTGATTGAAAAATTACGAAATCAAATGTATTTGGTCGCTGTGTTCGCCATATAATTAGAAAACATTAAAATAAACTCTTTCGCATGGATGTATTCTTCAATTCCCAGGGAACTGGCAGATTATTTTTCAGCAACGATTAGATCTTTCCGGAATTTTCTCGATGCTGTATGGCATCCAAACGAAAATTCTCGTTTCAGTTTGGCCTGCAAAAAACTTTTCTGAACTCTAATCCATCAAATTTGGAGCCCTGAAAAGGGCCGTTGATTATATGCTAAGCTAATATAGCACCCTCTCCTTGGATTCGACGGGCCAGCTGAATGTCCTTGGGCATGATGTGACGCGTTTTACGTGGATAGCACACAAATTTGTATCTTCGAATAAGCCTCCTGCAGCGTCATAACCGCGGAACTTTGGAAGCGCAAGTCGGTTTTGAAGTCCTGAGCAATTCCACGATCCAAAAGCTGCAAAGGTAGCTTGCGGATCAGCAATTCGGTCGACTTCCGATAGCGATGAATTTCACGCAAAGTTCCCGGTCGATAGCGATGTGGCTTCTTCACCTATCCTGCGGCTGGTGCGCTTATCCGAGCTGCTTTCGTGTGACTTACCACTGAAAGACTAACTAGCTATCTGCTTGGTCCCAAACAAACGAGTCGTCACGGTGCGAGAGTAGAGTAAGAAATGAACGAAAGCAAAGGAAGCGTCATTTTATAACCTGTTTTCGAAGCTATCATTAAGTTATTGAAACAATTTTCCGACTCAATAAATAGCAATCATATAACTCTTGGACATTTTATCTTTTGTATGAAATGATTATCACTGTTCCGTTGATCCAAAGCAGAATGAATCACGCTTGAAGAAGGAATGGATTTTATCTTGGAATTTACTCAGCAAAAATAATGCCCTTTCCCAACACTTAAAAACGACAAACGGTAAACAGTTTCATCAAAGTGATTTCTTCGATATGGGGATATATTCACTACATCATGTCATGTATTTCATATTCTTCATAATGAAATCCATATCCATGGCACCTATCGGTATTGAATTATCATCGACACCACGATTTTCGCTAAATGCTCCTTTCAGTTCGGCCTGTAAAAAACTTTTCTGAACTCTAATCCATCAAATTTGGAGCCCTGAAAAGGGCTGTTGATTATATGCTAAGCTAATATAGCACGCTATCCTCGGATACGATGGGCAAGCTGGATGTCCTTGGGCATGATGTGACGCGTTTTGCATGGATAGCACACAAATTGGTATCTTCGAATAAGCCTCCTGCAGCGTCATAACCGCGGAACTTTGGAAGCGCAAGTCGGTTTTGAAGTCCTGAGCAATTCCACGAACCAAATGCTGCAAAGGTAGCTTGCGGATCAGCAATTCGGTCGACTTCTGATAGCAACGAATTTCATGCGAAGTTCCCGGTCGATAGCGATGTGGCTTCTTCACGCTTCCTGCGGCTGGTGCGCTTATCCGAGCTGCTTTCGTGGTGCCTTACCGCCGAAGGACTAACGAGCTGTCTGCTTAGTCCCGATGAAACAAGTCCTCACGGTGCGAAAGTAGAGTAAGAAATGAACGAAAGCAAGGGAAGTGTCATTTTATAAAACATAAATGAATCGAATGTAATGTAATGTAATGTAATGTAAACCCAACCCTCTTTATTATATAAGCTTACTGTATACTCACGAATATAATAAGGGTGGGATTTAGATTCTATACTTTTATGGTTTATAAAATGACGCTTCCTTTGCTTTCGTTCATTTCTTACTCTACTCTCGCACCGTGACGACTCGTTTGTTTGGGACCAAGCAGATAGCTAGTTAGTCTTTCAGTGGTAAGGCACACGAAAGCAGCTCGGATAAGCGCACCAGCCGCAGGATAGGTGAAGAAGCCACATCGCTATCGACCGGGAACTTTGCGTGAAATTCATCGCTATCAGAAGTCGACCGAATTGCTGATCCGCAAGCTACCTTTGCAGCATTTGGTTCGTGGAATTGCTCAGGACTTCAAAACCGACTTGCGCTTCCAAAGTTCCGCGGTTATGACGCTGCAGGAGGCTTATTCGAAGATACCAATTTGTGTGCTATCCATGCAAAACGCGTCACATCATGCCCAAGGACATCCAGCTTGCCCATCGTATCCGAGGAGAGCGTGCTATATTAGCTTAGCATATAATCAACGGCCCTTTTCAGGGCTCCAAATTTGATGGATTAGAGTACAGAAAAGTTTTTTACAGGCCGAACTGAAA
Organism: Toxorhynchites rutilus septentrionalis; assembly: GCF_029784135.1. Taxonomy (NCBI): domain Eukaryota; kingdom Metazoa; phylum Arthropoda; class Insecta; order Diptera; family Culicidae; genus Toxorhynchites; species Toxorhynchites rutilus. The sequence continues at coordinate 76,309,169 of NC_073744.1, read as the reverse complement.
GGAGCATTTAGCGAAAATCGTGGTTTCGATAATAATTCGTTACCGATAGGTGCCATGGATATGGATTTCTTATTGAAGAATATGAAATACATGACATGATGTAGTGAATATATCCGAAGAAATCACTTTGGTGAAACTGCATTATAAAATTATTTGTGTACGAATGCCGCAATCGATAGTCGACTCTAATTTGCGCTGGGTAATTTCCTCGGAGGACTCGATTCCTCCTTTGAACATTAATAATCTCTTTCTGGCAAAACGATGTGGTATGAATCACATTATTTGAATGATAGAATGAAGAAGTTTTCTGCCACTTTCCTTCAACCTCCAAACGTATCTTTCTGCCGTTTGTCGTTTTCGCGTTCGCTAATCCTTTCTCACAACACCCATTTCTCGTTTGAGAAATTGTTGAGTAAACATTGTTTGCCAGTGCGCGTAGAGCGGGAATTCCTAAAGATTCATTGCACCTCTAATAAATTACCAAAAGACGTGGTCTTACGTTGATCACACTTGATTGAAAAAATCCAAAACGAAATGTATTTGGTCGCAGCATTATATGAGTAGAAAGCAAATAATCGCTCGAAAATGGCTTGATTTTCGCGATGTGAAACATTTTCCGTTTTTCATGTTATGCATCCAATATTGGATACGAAAATTTCCACTGATGGGGAAAAAAAATATTCAGAAGCTTTCCTGTTAATTGCGATTGATTGAAAAATAACAAAACCAAATGTATTTGGTTGCAGTGTTATATGGATAGAAAACATTAAAATAAACTCTTTCGCATGAATGTATTTTTCAATTCCCAGGGGAACAGATTATTTTTCAGCAACGATGATAGCAACGAGAATTCCGCGCGTGTATGTGTGTGTGTGGCGGCTGCTCCGATGTTTCAAGCGGAACCGTGGCATCACTCTCCTCCTGATGGATTCCCTTTTGGCCTTAGGTGCACAAACAGGCTCTTGGTGACACCGTTCATCAGCGTTTTCATGATAAACGAAATTAGCTCCACAACAACAGCGACAACATGCTCCAATCGCTGTTCAATCATAACTGAGTGGGTTTACGAGCGGCGTTCGCTTATATACCGATTGGTGATTTCAATAGCCTGTTTTGAAAGCAATTTTAAGACTATTGAAACAAGTTTTTGGATGAAAAAGTAACAAGTATATGACGCGTAGACATTTTATCTTTCAAATGAAGTATTTATCATACCATTTCGTTCAGTTGTTTAAGAGCTATTAACGCTCAAAATCTCGGTCTCCAGCGTAACGCTTTCGTTCTCGAAACTTTGGTTTTACACCCCGGTATAGAAATGAGAGACGTAGTCCTACGTCAAAAATTATAATGAAAATTGCGCTCCGGTGGTGTTCATACTTAAATACTCCAAATCTCAAATACGCATTTCTGTATCACTAAAAATGTCAAAACACTACATACAGCAAGACAACAATAACCCGGACGCGGGTTAGGGCATGCTTGAAGTCTATGGAAGTAGGGCGTGCTGCAATCGATGAATGGCCAGATCGTCTCCACCTATGCTGGAAGGCAAATGGAGGTCATTTGGAGTAACATGTTATGTAATTTGTAGCTGTTGAGCAACTGGATAAAACATTGCAAGAAATTTTATAGAAAGATGATTTGGTTGGTTGATTTTGTGGCCAATACTCCGTGTATCAGAATTTATGACTATACTAGGTATAAACATTCCCCTTTATTCCGCGCGGCGAATGAGGTGAGATTGCTCAAGTCACTGCATCCCCGTAGGCGAATGGCGTGACTATAGTTTGTTACTAGGTGAGATTTGAAGGCGTGTCCGCATATGTTATCTGCTCGGGTATCAAAAAGAAGTTGAAAAGTAAGGTAGCTTCCACAATGGAGCGAGAAACTTTGCTAAACTATGATCACTGGAACTGACAGTAACAAAATAAGGAAGTAGGGGAAAGTAGGTAAAGACGGACACCCTAAGGTGTAATCTCAATTTTTACACATATATAGCTTTCATGATCGCAGTTGTTGTACAAATTGAAACTTCAGGTCCTTTTCTATCATAATTACCGTTGATACTAGTAAATTTATTCCAACATTGATGTATTCTGGGTAATTGAAAGAAATGCATCGAAATACTATTTCTTCACATGGTCGAGAAAGACGGTCATCTGGAATGGGTAAGACGGACACTAAGGTGGGAAAGATGGACACTTACGGAAAAGTTGTAGTTTTTGTACGTATTTTAGTGATTTCAGTATTGGGGAGTGTTCTTGAATTACGCTACGATTCGAAAGGCTACTCATGTTGTTCGTGGACAGTTTCATCCTTGGAAGGGAACGACAGAAGAGGTCAAATACATACACTCCATGCAAAAATTTCTGGATTTTTGCGGGCCATTATCCTCGCAAAGGAAGGAACAGGATCTGAAATAGCCAACAACCTGTCCACGCATATTTTAAATGACCTCCTAGGAAGACGATAATTCATTTGTAAAGTTTAATACACTTGAAAATATTTCAAAACGAAAGTTTATTTATAAAGCATTAAAAACAATTCATCGATGGTTTAAGTTCATTTGAGTATTTAAATTAATTCAATTTTCAGTGGGAATAAAAAAACAAGAAAAAAAGAAGAATCAAGAGCAGTTCTGACAAATAGTTTAGCATTCAGCGTGGAACCATGAAAGGCATTGTAAGCATATTGTCCAACCTGTCCCGAAATCTGAATCAGAAAACTGGCTTCCGCATTTCTCGCATAGATTATCAGATGAGGTGTCCCCTTTGCCCTTATTTTGCTTAGGCTTCTTCGAAGAGCGTTGTTTTTGTTCTTTTTTGATGGATTTAATGTCTTTCGATGCTTTCGTCTTCTTCAAAGTGTCAGCGTTTTGAGCAGACGTTATGTCAGCTGCCTTTTCTGCTTGGCGTTTTCTCTTCGTGACTCTCGGGGTGACCATTTTCGGTAACGGAAGTATGATCGACGGAGATATTTCAAACACTGGGTTATTGGCCGTTGAGATGCTGTCCGGTTCTGCGAAATCAGCCATGATGTCTTCGGGAAGCACTTGAACTTCTTTATCCTCACAGGAAATGCGATTTACGGTCGATTGACTAGGCGCACCTTCAAGATACAATCGAAACGTCTCTTCTTCAAGAAGAATCTCAGGATCGGGTTGATCAGTCACCGTGGCCGGGGCAAAGTCATCATCGGAAAAAATATTGCGATCAAATGGCCAAATTCCTGTTTTTTCGAACCCATTCTCAGCAATTTCCGTAGTAGACGCCTTGATGAATGCAGGAATCATGAGCTCGGCAACGTCATATTGGCTGACGACTTTACCTGGATTCTGTTGTAGGAAATGCTCTAGTACGTCTTGAAAGGTGCCATAAAGGATACATCAAGCGGTTGAAGTTTGTTGCTAGTGTGAGGTGGTAAAACTAGAACCTTAACAAAGTTAGCTCTAGCTTTCTCGGTAAAAGCTAGGTTCTTCGTGTGCGACGAGTGGCCATCAATTATGAGCAAGACAGGACTGTCTTCAGAAGGTTTTACATGCTCCAAAAAGTGATCGAACCACTCATTGAATATTTCGACTGTCATGTAACCCGATGCATTACAGGCAACAGGTTTATTATTACAGGTTTATTGAAGCCTCTGGCTCGGGCGGCAGAGGTAGCTTCAGGTTTACGGAACGACAATTTGGGATTTCGTTTCAGAAAATTGCTTAGCCAAGCTGTTCCAGCCATCTTGGTAGACTTGTTGAACGGGTGTGGCAATCCATTTTGACGTAGGATTACGTCTTTCGGGAACATATTGGGGTACAAATTGAAAATAGAAAATCGAGCGCACCGTGAAAATTGTCCAATTTCAAATGCTTATTGCTCAGTCATTTAATGATGGATTAATGAGATTTTTGCGTCAATCAATTTCGGCACTCCATAACAATTTTTTACATTGAATAAAATAGTATATGTCATGAAACTAACTATCGAACAATTGAAAAATCTCAACCCTTATCTTAACGGAAATACCTACTTCTGATTGGTCGAAATCTACGACACATGCGGCGAGTCCCTAACAGAGACATCAAAACCAAGCTGCCTGGGGGAAATCGGAATTGCAAACGCATGAAAGTAGGGGGAGCTTTTGATCCCATCGAAATGTGTTCCCTTACAGAGACATTAAAACCAAGCTGCCTGGGGGAAATCGATATTGCAGATACATGAAAGTAGGGGGAACTTTTTTCCCACTGACATGTATTCCCTAACAGAGATTTCAAGTCCAAGGTGTCTGAGGGTAATCAGCATGTAAATACCCTCGTGGCCGATAGTTTAACTAACGACGGGCACAAATGGATAGTGCTCATTGTAACTAGTGTGGGCATCGCTGATTGCATACGTGCTGGCGAATAAGTTGGGAGCGATGAACGAGTGTTTTTTTTTTGTTATTTTCGTTCCAATAAGAATATTTCGATGGGTTGATTGATGAATGATGTTTCAATGAACTGAATAGAACTTATGCTTGATAGAATTAAATAAAATTTGAATTTGTAATTTTTATGTTGGTTGCTTCGCGAAATTTCATATCAATGACCGATCATGTATTGTAAAATTTTTAGCACAACTGTAAGAGTAAAATTGTATATGGTAACTATTGTGTTAAAATGACTTGAAATATGAAACGATTTTTTTTTCTCCCAAGGAAAGTTCATGCGACGAGCAAAATTGGAAAAATGAAGGAATATTCGAAAAAGTGATTTCACATATGCTCTACATATCGTATTGGGTGCTGTTAGCCTAATTGAAATTTGCATTGAGGCAAGTAGCATCGTGTTCCGTTGGGTTTAAAGCGAAAAGGAAATGGGTTGTATAAACACTCAGAAAATTAAAAAAAAAAATAAATGAAATTACCTTTTCCATTTCAAATATATTTTCTCTATACTAAAGTAACTCTTCATTTCTGGTGAGAAAACTTGTGTTCGATAATGATAATTATCTTATATTACATTGATGAGCTTTTTTTTCTTAATTCCATCTATACATAACATAGGAGCCATCTCGTCCAGGACCACAGAGGGCGGCTTTAGTACGTGATACGCACCATCTAATGACTAATCACCATCTTTTTAGCATTATCACTCGGTTATGGACACTGGTGGAGTGAACAAACAATACCTAACAACCAGATAAAACGGACCCAAATCATTATCGAAGAGTTTAACAATGTAATTCTTCAAACATATCAAAAATCAGCATGCAGCAGATAGCCTAACGGAATCCTACGTCAACTATGCGGTCGTGTCTTGGACACAACCCTCCTGTGACTTTTTTTCGGCCAGATCAAAAGCAAGCTTTCGAACATTAGTCATCGTTATTCCATAGAACCTCTTTTCCAAATCCAACAGATGTTGTACCAGCTCCTCTTCTTGTTCAGGATTGAATAAGGAATCAAGAGGTCCTAGCCGAGTTGATACAGTTGGACTTGTGAGGTGGCGAATCAGTGTGGATCTTGGAATTGCGTAACTTCTTGCTGTTGTCTTCACCGGCGATCCACTTTTTACAGCCTTAATGGCTTGTTCCAACTGCTGAGCGGTCCATGACTGCCGGTTACTCTTGCGCTTGTAATTTGTAGGCCTCTTTATAGTAAAACCAAAAAGTTTTGTTAAATACCCTAGGAAAATACTAGTGTCCGTCTTTCCTTACCTTAATGTGTCCGTCTTGCCCGAACTGGCAGCTTTTGTTCTGAATGACCGTAGCTCTTCCTATAAGCGTTGAAAAACCTCTGATTTATCACAGGATAGTAAATGATGAACTAAATAAACACTTACCCGTTGGAGGAACACAAAAAATCACGAACTTTTCGCTATTTTCTACGGAGTAAAAATTACATCGAATGGTGCACCCGCGAAGATAATTTTTGTTTTGTTTACAAGCTTCTTGACAGTTCACTCGCTGGAAATCAACAGTGTGTCTCGAAAGTATTGATACACTTTATTGAAAGTATTTGCATAACTAAAATATTTCAAAAAATTTTTGTTAATGAAATATTAAAAGTGTCCATCTTACCAGCAGTGTCCGTCTTTACCTACTTTACCCTATAATAAAAACGTTGTGTTTTCGGATGTTTTACGATATGTGACTGACTTTTTAGACGAATATCTGACTATTTTCCATTTATAAATATCTATGGGAGCGGGAACCGACACTGATATTGTTGAAATGCTTTTGATGCAGATTGAATGAAAGGCGTAGCAAAAACAGTTCGGGGCTCAACGTGTTAATAGTAGGATTGGGCGATCTTTAGAAAAAGATCGATCTTGATGGATCAATTTTCTAAACGGCGCAGGGATCTTTGAAAAATCGAATGCCAATGTGAATATTTACTTTTGACGTGGGACTACGTCTAACCGGAACATATGGAGGGTAAAATGAAAACCTAAACAACACAGAACATGCAGGAAAAAATGAAAGATTTCGAATGCTTATAGCTGGAACATTTCGTACTGGATAGGAGAGATGTTTGCATCACTTGAGAGGGAATATTTCTACGCATCTATCGCAACTAACAAAATGTTGTTTTTCATTAGAAAACAATTGAATAACTGTAAAATATTAGGCGTTATCTAAACGCCCTAACTGCATCGTTTTGATTGGCTAGATTTACGTTTTCCCTAACACAGCCATCAAAACCAAGCAGCCTTGGGGAAATCGGCATTGTAAATACATGAAAGTAGGGGGACTTTTGTTCTCATCGAAAAATGTTCCCTAACACAGACTTTAAAACCAAGCGAAATCGGCATTGCAAACACACGAAAGGGCTTGGAGGCGAGTGAACTGTAAATTTTAAACCCTCTTAAAGCCAAAAAGAAGAAGAAGAACACACGAAAGTAGGGGGAGCTTTTGTTCCCACCGAAATGTGTTCCCTAATAGAGATTTCTAAACCAAGGTGCCTTTTGTCCGTACATATATTTTGTTCTAGGTGCCTTTTGTCCTCTCTTGCCTTTGTGCAGAGTGGAATATGTCTGTCCTAACATGATCTTCTAAACTTAGGAACCTGGGAAAATCGTGCAGACACTAGAAGCGAATGAACTTCCCAGTTTCAAGCAAATTCGAGATTCGAGAAGTATGTACACTTTTGGGATGTAAACTTCAGAGGAAAATGTAAAATAAAATAATCGTTTGATAATTTTTTTGTTGTCTTTATTGGAAAGATTTTCAGCCTTAGGCTGGTTCATCAAACGTTTGATAATTCTTCCGTACATATATTTTGTTCTAGTCATCATACCAAACGTAAAAGGTCCGTAATTAAATTTACTTGTAACGAAGAACAATCAATCACAATAAATGAATTGACTTTACACGGCATTTGTTCATTTTTTTCACTCACAGAGCAAATATATTGAACTCAATTGAATTTGGAAACTGTTTCATTCAATCAAGAATTTAATCAATACAAACGAATTTATGAAGTTTATGAAATTTGTGGATTTTGGTGAGAATCAATGTTCACAAAAAAACAAATTTCCAAAAAATTTTCTACGGTCAAAAAGATTGGAAAAATAGCAAAGAAAAGATCGATTTTCGCAATTTAATTTGGAGTAGGAAGAATCAATCCGAAAAATCGTAAATTGGAAAGAAAAAGACCGATCTTCTAAATATCGATCTTAGATAGCTCAATCCTATTCACTATCACAAATTTGAAATCCTCGAAAGCTATCCAAATGTTGATATTATGTTCATAAAATTTGTCAGGTGGTGAGATTGAAATCGATGTACATTGAAAAAAAAAGTCACAGGAGGGTTGTGTCCAAGACACGACCGCATAGTTGACGTAGGATTCCGTTAGGCTATCTGCTGCATGCTGATTTTTGATATGTTTGAAGAATTACATTGTTAAACTCTTCGATAATGATTTGGGTCCGTTTTATCTGGTTGTTAGGTATTGTTTGTTCACTCCACCAGTGTCCATAACCGAGTGATAATGCTAAAAAGATGGTGATTAGTCATTAGATGGTGCGTATCACGTACTAAAGCCGCCCTCTGTGGTCCTGGACGAGATGGCTCCTATGTTATGTATAGATGGAATTAAGAAAAAAAAAGCTCATCAATGTAATATAAGATAATTATCATTATCGAACACAAGTTTTCTCACCAGAAATGAAGAGTTACTTTAGTATAGAGAAAATATATTTGAAATGGAAAAGGTAATTTCATTTATTTTTTTTTTAATTTTCTGAGTGTTTATACAACCCATTTCCTTTTCGCTTTAAACCCAACGGAACACGATGCTACTTGCCTCAATGCAAATTTCAATTAGGCTAACAGCACCCAATACGATATGTAGAGCATATGTGAAATCACTTTTTCGAATATTCCTTCATTTTTCCAATTTTGCTCGTCGCATGAACTTTCCTTGGGAGAAAAAAAAATCGTTTCATATTTCAAGTCATTTTAACACAATAGTTACCATATACAATTTTACTCTTACAGTTGTGCTAAAAATTTTACAATACATGATCGGTCATTGATATGAAATTTCGCGAAGCAACCAACATAAAAATTACAAATTCAAATTTTATTTAATTCTATCAAGCATAAGTTCTATTCAGTTCATTGAAACATCATTCATCAATCAACCCATCGAAATATTCTTATTGGAACGAAAATAACAAAAAAAAACACTCGTTCATCGCTCCCAACTTATTCGCCAGCACGTATGCAATCAGCGATGCCCACACTAGTTACAATGAGCACTATCCATTTGTGCGCGTCGTTAGTTAAACTATCGGCCACGAGGGTATTTACATGCTGATTACCCTCAGACACCTTGGACTTGAAATCTCTGTTAGGGAATACATGTCAGTGGGAAAAAAGTTCCCCCTACTTTCATGTATCTGCAATATCGATTTCCCCCAGGCAGCTTGGTTTTAATGTCTCTGTAAGGGAACACATTTCGATGGGATCAAAAGCTCCCCCTACTTTCATGCGTTTGCAATTCCGATTTCCCCCAGGCAGCTTGGTTTTGATGTCTCTGTTAGGGACTCGCCGCATGTGTCGTAGATTTCGACCAATCAGAAGTAGGTATTTCCGTTAAGATAAGGGTTGAGATTTTTCAATTGTTCGATAGTTAGTTTCATGACATATACTATTTTATTTAATGTAAAAAATTGTTATGGAGTGCCGAAATTGATTGACGCAAAAATCTCATTAATCCATCATTAAATGACTGAGCAATAAGCATTTGAAATTGGACAATTTTCACGGTGCGCTCGATTTTCAATTTGTACCCCAATATGTTCCCGAAAGACGTAATCCTACGTCAAAACTCTAAGATCGAAAAGATCGCAAGAAAAAGATCGATGAAAGATTATGAAAGATTATGTTCATAAAATTTGTCAGGTGGTGAGATTGAAATCGATGTACATTGAAAAAAAACTCTAAGATCGCAAGAAAAAGATCGATCTTTTCGACTTTTTCGGATACAAAGAATCGATCCAAAAAATCAGAAATCGAAATGGAAAAGATCGATCCTCTGAAAATCGATCCAAGATCGCCTAATCCTGGTTAATAGATAAAATCATAAAAAAATTAAAGAAAAAAATCAATTGCATCGGCCGGGAATCGAACCCGGGCCGCCCGCGTGGCAGGCGAGCATTCTACCACTGAACCACCGATGCTAGGTTATAAGAAAATGTCATTTTTATGTACAATATTATATAAAAAAGGTGCACTAACGTTACTTGACATTTGAAGGACATTGATGCATGGATTTCAAGCAAAAAGCAATTTTTGACATTATAAAGCGTAAGCACGTAAATCAAGAACTGCAATTGAACACGATTGAGTTCGGCCAGTTCAAAAATAAACAAACATCCTCCAACATATCATATCAAGTGCACGTCACCCTCCACTATTGCAACCGAGATTTTGTTTATCTTAACCAGTAGTAAAACTCTTAAAATATGCTTTGATAGTATATACATGAAATCGTTGCATAGTAAACACATGTAACCAAATGAGGGTGTATCACGCAACTTCGTAATTTTGAACGCCGCGATGTATGTTATTTTTAGACCCGAAAGGTGTAATAAAATGGTCTAGTCTGTTTACATGAACATCTTGACGGAACGTTTTTTATTACAATTTACGTTTTTTCCGGATAATGAAGAAAGCGGAGTGTGCTGGCTGTCAGATGTGTTAGTTGACATGGTTCACTCACGCGATTACCTTGCTGTGGAAGTAGAACTGACGAGTTGAATCGCAGCGTATTTCGGGGTCAAGGCTTTCGTGGCGAAATGTATGGTTTTCATTGAAACTGTACGCAAATTACAATGATCATAGTATTATCCAAACGATGTAAGTAGAACAATGAACGAATTCCCTACAGGGTGCACTTTTGTTTAATGTACTTTCAACACTTTTTCTCATTTCCTGCCTACAATAGTACTAAATTATTATCACTCATCCAAACATCGCACAGTTCAGCATCGTTTCGTTCTCAATAAACAACTGCGATCGTCTAGAAAGGATTCAATGCGGAAGTGACACATCGTTTAATATGTAAACACGACAAATGGGAATATCAATTCCCATGCGTAATAACGAGTGCAACGTGCGCAAAATCAGCATCCTTAAATTCTTCCCCGCAGAAGACAGTCCTTGTTCATTTCCAATGTGTTCCTGTCAAGTGCTTCACCTCTCGCCCCGGTTTGTTTAGCTAAACATCATGGCGTAAACAGACAAAAAAGTTTGTTCATTGCTCCATCCGCCCTCCGGCTACGGAGTTGTTTTTTTGGTGTGTATTACACACAGTGCAGTCAGTTCATAAACAAATCATTATGATACGATACATAGCACGCTTCCGAGGAAGAAAGTACAAATTATGGCCTTTTCCCGAAGATTTATTTTTCTTTCTTCTTTTGTGATCCCGCAGGCACTACTCACGTGTTACCCCTGGATGAGGAAGGCTACTGGGGATCGCCGTGCAGCTCCAGCGAGTCGCTGGAAAACCGGGGCGAATATTCACCTACACAGAATGTACTATCCTCGCAGTCCGGTCCGGAGGGATCGTCTCCGTTTGCGAACCAGTATCATCACCATCACCACGGCCAGCCGGTGTATTGCCCCGTCGGTTATGAGAAAACCAGTGAGTATGGGAAACTTTTTTAGTTTGGTTGTTTTAATCATGTGATGATCCTGTAGATTATCTTACTCGTTTGTAAATTACTGTTACTATATCAATATTCATTCTTTTTTGTTCTACACGATCACCTAAGATCGCCATCAGATATGTCAAGTTCAGCTATAATTTGCGGTAAATACCAACATTGCACTGTGGACCAGGTAGTAAAATTTGGTGCAATAAATTAATAACTCGAAAAATGTATGAACAATCGTTTTGATGTCTTCAGAATATTTGTTTATAAGCTCAAGCTGCGTTAATTAACATGTTGACTGCCACATCAGTCATCGGTACCTGACACCGTGCTTTCCGTTCAGGCCACGTCAGTCACCGGTGACTGACAGTATAAAATATGATGATAAATGTAGAAATTAATTTAATTTTTTTTCGAAGGAATTTTCAAAAACAATTGTCCTAATATGTTCAAAAATTTCCATCGAATGAATTCAAATTTTCCAGTATTGCGCTTCGCATTGCTGTACTCGCTGTACTTCGCATCGTATATTCTCGCGTGGCCTGACGATATAAAATCGCTATAAAACCGCGTGGCACTCAACGCGTTAATCAAGTGTCACATGAATTGTGGTATACATTAGCCTATAAATTTGCTTGGAAACATTACAACTTACTGCAATATTTGCAGAAGTACTGCAAAACATTACAAAAAACTGCTTTTGGCACTTTTTGAAAAAGTGATAAACTAACCTATTTTTTTGTTAGGCACATAGTTTGAGTCACTAATCGTAACCCACCATGCAGATCTTTTTCCACTACTTTCGAAGGTCGAAAATAAGCATTCGAAAAATTCTATTAAGATAATGATATATACAACATTTTAAAGCTTAAACCTTCTCTTGACATTTTTGTCCACTACATCTACACATACCAAGATAACAATATGTTCGTAAAACATTCCAAAAGCTGAAGGTTTAAGCTTTAAAATGATGTTTTTATCATTATCTTAATAGATTGTTTCGAATGCTTATTTTCGACTTTCAAAAGTAGTGGAAAAATATCTGCATGGTGGGGTACGATTACGAGCTTGAGTCACTGTAGATAAATGACAAACTGGATAAATAACTCGGAAGATAACTCCTTACCATTTTTATTTGAATACGATCTCTGGGATATGGCTTCCTCGGTCGTATATCCGCGATAAGGTGTGGTATACTAAATGCGGTTTACTTACTTTTTTGAATGTGTTATAATAATTTTAATAAGTGTTTAATAAGTAATTAAATAAGTGTTGTAATTTGTGTAATTCGTGTTTTTTAGTTGTTGATGAAAGAAAAAAAAATTAGTGTTCTGAATCAGCGCGGTGAAAATTCAATCTCAATCGAAAGAAATAGACGAAAATGATAAAGCATACCATTCGCCACCAAAGGAAGCATTGCTCGAACGTTTGAATTTAATAAACCTCGTCAACTGAGATTCGAAAGGGTTCATTGTCAAATGAAAGCGATTCTTTCTCATTTGAATGTGATGAATGAAATGAGTCGAACGAAAACAAATAATTTATTTTTACAATCTCGGCTTTCCGCATTGAATTGATTTCGGGCTATTCACTGTCATATATCAGCCATTCCATGTCAAACCGATAGAGTGGTTCTCAGATTTTCGTCAAAAGTGATAAAGTTGTTCTTTATCGCAAAACATTAGACCCGTATATTTTTTTTATTTTTTCATTAGGGTGACCATTTCCATTTTAGGGTGGTCCAAAAAATCAACTTTTTCGTTTTTATTCCTAATATTCCTTTTTTTTTAAATTCATAACTTTTAAACCACTGAACCTGTTTAGATAATCGTTTAGTTTAGAATATCAAATTAAAGGCAATGAGCTAGCCTTTCATTCAAAAATATTACTTTGTAAAAAATGGATTTCATTTTCGTAATTATTGATTGTAGTCGTTTTTTTTATTGTTTTGATGGCTTTGGACTAGAGGGCGCTAAATTTTTCTATTTTTTCTTGATAGCTGAGGATTTTTCACATAAAACATCTCGATACCAGAGATGTTTTTTTTAGTTTTTGAGTTATGAGTTTTCAAAGTTAGCCGATGGTTCAATGATTCCCCATTTTTTCCACCACAAAAATTCATAACTTTTGAACTACTAGACCGATTGATGATGGGCATATGAAATTGAAGCTTATGAGTTTTCTTTGAAAAAATATTACTTCGTGAAGAATATGGATTTTCGTTCTTGTAATTATTGATTGAGTCAGTTTTTCATAGTTTTCTCGGTTGAAGATAGAGGGCGCAATATTTTTTTATGTTTTTTTTTCTGGAAAGCTGAGTTTTTTTACATTATATATCCGAAAATTAGAGATGTATTATTTTTTTCGTTTTTGAGTTATTATTTTTCAAATTTAACATGTTTTAAGTCTTCGTTCAATATTCCTGTGTGACTAGACTAGTCCTATTTGACTAGATTCCAATTTTCCTGCAAGTGTGATAATTTTTCAAAGAAGGTTAGCTTATTGACTTTAATTTAATATGTCGATCATCTAAATCGGTTCAGTAGTTCAAATGTTTGGAAATTTTTTGCAAAGAGTCATTTTTGGATGAAAGAGCAAAAATGATTTTTCGGACCATCGGTTGACTTTGAAAAATCATATCTCAAAAACGAAAAAATAGCATCTCTGATATCTAGATATGATATGTAAAAAATCCTCAGCTTTTCAGAAAAAAATATATCGCCCTATAGTCCAAAACCACGAAAACAAAAAACGACTACAATCAAAAATTACGAAAATGAAATCAATTTTTCTTTGAAAGTTTAATATTTTTTAATAAAAGCTCATTTCAGCTCATTGCCTTCAATTTGATATGTCGATCATCTAAATCGGTTCAGTGGTCCATAGTTAGGAATTTTTGAAAAAAGGCATTTTTCGAAAAAAGAACAAAAAGTCGGTTTCTTAGACCACCCTAAAATGGAAATGGCCACCCTAATGAAAAAATAAAAAATACTTGTCTATCGTTTTACAATAAAGAACAAAATGACCACTTTTGACGAAAATATGAGAACCACTATATCGGTTTGACATTTAGTTTGTTTTGTTAGTTTTTTAAAAGACTTTTAACTCAAAAACTATAATACTTACAAAATTTTGGTCAAAGAAAAAATTGTAGGAAATTGTGTAAATTTACATGTAAAATATACATAAATAAAATTACACTGAAAAAATATTTTAAAGATTAAAATTATTTTTTCTCAAAAACGTTATTTTTAAATTATCATAAAAAATACAAAAAGTAATAGTATCCTTCTTCTAATGTATGGAGACTTGTTGGCAGTGGTATGGAATATTGATATAATTCTCGTTAAGAATTTAAAAATAATGTGTTTTTGAAAATTCAATTATCAAAATAATTTTGTTTCATGATTTTTATAAAAGAGTTTGCTATGTTTTAATGAAAGCCTTTACTTCATTGTCGGACCAAAATTATGTAGTTCTTATAGTGTTTGAGTTGGAACTTTTTTGAAGTTTTTAGTTATTCTTATCGTTTTTCGAAAAATATTAGCTTAAAAAGTTTCTATCGACAAAATTATAGTTAGGAAATTATTAAAATTAGGAAATAATTTAATCTTTCATAGAAAATGCACGCTGAAAATATATTTTAAAAATTGAAATTGATTCTTCGCAAAAACATATTTTTCCAAAATTCTGAACGAAAATTATATGAATAGTCCATACAGCTACAAACAAGAATGCCCATTGGAAAAAGGGCACTGTTACAGGAAAAAAGTTTTTTTTTAAAAATAAGCGGTCATTTTTTCTATTTCAACCTTCAATCAACAGTATGAAGCGGAACATCATGAAAAAGGTTGACTTCACCTTCTAGTTGAAATTTGTCATCATTATTTACTAACTCTATCTGTTACGACGAGACCCCTCAACACGCATCACGCTACGACGTGGCGTCAGCTGTCAACGAGTGACATGGCGACAGAAGAATGCCATGTAACGCTCCTGGAACATAAATAGATGGAACAAAAGAATTATTAAGAACCATCAGAAGGCTTATTGAGTTTGGCTGTACAAATGTATTCTTATTCTAATTATATATATATTTTCTTGAGTTCCTAAATCTAAATCTAATTCTACCGTGAAATTGTAAAATCTAAATATAAAACTAGTTATTGTAAGTACCAATTGAATAATACGAGAATTGTGTAACTAACTTAGCTGCATTCTAGAAACTAGCATTGTAATCAGCGTAGTTAAAAGGGTAATTTAAGCCATACCACTTCCAGAAGTTTCTTACGCTAAATTTGAAAGTTTAGGGGAACTAAATAATGTTATGGCTATGCTAAATAAAATGATTATTTGCAGCTTAAAGCTCACACACCAAAAACGTGGTGCCCAAGCAGAGTTGGTGACCCTAACCCAACACTATCAAACAGCATCACAATAAAGTAATATGAGCTATGTTTCTGAGTTCTTTATTATGCTTCGATATTATGTACAATTCGATACAACGTACAATTTTGAAAGCGAAAGGTACGTTATATCGAAGTTGCCCTGTAATAGGAAATTTATAGTAAATGGAAATTGTAAAGAACCAAATGGAAATCGTAAAGATTGACTGATGGAGAGTCCTGTGACTGAATCCACAAACGTTTGCTCGGTGAGAAAACGTGAATGTTCGAAAGAATTCGTATCCAAAAAATAATTTTGGGCGGGACGAAGTTTGCCGGGTCAGCTAGTTTAGTAATAAAAATGGAATTTCGTTACGTAACGATTACAGCTACCCCCCCTTCCTCCATGTCACATCAAGTAACGCAACCTCAACCCCGCTCACATCCTCCCCCTCCACAGTTCATGCATTACGTAATTTGTGCACGTCCCCAAACGTGGAAAATGTTGCTTTTCAAGGCGCCAACCGTCTGCGGCTTATCGGCGTAGACAAGAGACTACACATAACTCCACAAAAAACATTCCACTTTTGTTTGCCGCAAAACACCAAGCTGCTTCTCACTTTCAGTTTTTTGGGGTCCTTTTCGGGTTCTGCTTGTCAATGGCCCAATATTTCTATATTGGGCCGAGCTCTTGCACGTTGGGGAGGGTTCTTGTCCCACGTCATTGGCGACATACCGCTCCATGGCATTTATTCCATGTAGTTCCATGTCATGTAAAGTTAGTTTTGTTTATTGTCGCGAGTCACTACTTTTTTCATAACACGACAGTCAGACTATTTTTTTTTAGCTCGACGCACATGTTACGCTCAGCTTGCTTGCGACGTGTCGGAAGAAGAGTTGGTCAGTCTTTTTGTCTTCGCAGCGGCTTCCCAATTCTCCCCGAAGCGATCCGAAGCGATTTATTATTATTCACGCTATCTTTCGTAAGCTGATATGACATATATAGCTGTTCACACCTAATTATCAAATGAAGTTAGTACATATGAATATGAAACATCTATCGAAAACATATTAGACGTGGAACTACGTCTAACCGGAATACATTCACATTCAGGAATAAATGAAAGATTTCGAATGTTTATAACTCGAACATTTCTCAATAGATAGGAAAGATGTTTGCATCAATTAATAGGAAATATTTCTACACATCTATCACAATTGCCCGGTTTTGATTGGCCCGATTTACGGTTCCCCAACACAGCCATCAAAACCAAGGTGCCTGTGGAAATTGGTATTGCAAATACATGTAAGTTGGTGGAACTTTTGTTCCCACCAACATGTGTTCCCTAACACAACCATGAAAACCAAGATGCCTTACATTACATGGCGTTTGTTCAAAATATTTACTTACGCAGCAAATATGTTGAATTCGATTGAAATCGAAAATTATTTCATTCGATAAATTAATCAATACAAATGATTACTAAGCCAACGGTGGTAATCCCATGTCAATCTTGCGGTTATATCACTCATTTTATGTTATTTTTAGGATCAATCAATCATAGCAGTGGTAAAGATTATATGATCCACTACGTTTTCAATATGCAGATCAGTCGTGTGGAACATACCTTATTTGAAAAACATAAGACATCAAACACAAATAAAACCTTTGCATTTAATTCGATTATAAACTTTGCCAGGTTACATATGCGACGAAGGATACTACGGAGCAGCTTCCACCACGACTACAGCCATTGGAGCAGTGTCATCTTTGACCGCAAACGGGGCTATCGTTACAGGCACCGGCATGCCAGTGGTGCGAGTGGTAAAACGACGCAACACGGCAAACAAAAAAGAACGGAGACGAACACAGAGCATCAACTCGGCATACACTTCACTGAGGGACCGAATTCCTAATGTACCAAATGACACAAAGCTATCCAAAGTACGTTTTAAAAATAGATATTTTTGATGCTGTCTCTCTATGGCACTGATAAAACCACTTGATTCCAGATCAAAACATTACGGCTAGCAATCTCCTACATTGCCCATCTCCTAGCGGTAGTAAACGGCAACCAAGATCCGTCATGTGATTTCCGAGCGGAACTTGTCCCTTCGTCCCGGAAAATCAACGCCGAACGGAGAGCTCAGAAAAATATGATGCAAGTAAGTTCTATTCACGGATACAAAACCACCCATTCACATTTGATTACGGGAATAGACTTGTTCTGTTGCTACGCGGTCTATCAACGCCCCCTCTCAACCACAATATTCATAATTGAATCATTATCTTCATTGTTTTTGTATCTGGTTTCTGGTGTCGAACAGCGCATGCCGCTATTCGAATGGGATGTTCTGGTTTTCAGAGCAACGTTGTGCATTAGATCTCCTATCGACGGTATTTATATTTATATCTTGAACAGAGTTTATTACTTCCATTGAATTGTGCTAATGTTTCGTAATTGAATTATGCGCACTTGTCACATTACCGCGATAGTTCCCAAACATTGGCACAAGTATGACACCATCGAACGCATCGGTGGGAAAATTTGCACCCTCACCATAATGTTGGGCCAATAAGCTAAAAGGATTTCCCAATTGCATCATTAAAATTGCCACAAAACATCAAGTGTCAATTAACGGGATGTGAGCAGGGCAGAGGACGGCCCTTTTTGTAATTCACCCTCTCAGTTCTTCGTTTTACTATCCGGTTGGGAAAAAGAGGTAATTGTTGACAGGGGAAAATTTAGATACCAAGTCATTCCTCCCTTCCATATATCCGCCTCGATAGCGCAGTCGGTAGCGCGTAAGTCTCATAATCTTAAGGTCGTGAGTTCGATCCTCACTCGGGGCAGTAAATTTTTTTATTCCATGGTGCTTCTATGTGGTTAGCGGCCATTTTTCAGCATTGAGTTCTTTTTTTCTGTACAGGGAGACATGTTTCTGTACACTGCTTTTTTGTATGAATTCCTTTTCTGTGCGGTATATGAAAAAGTTCAATATAGATATTAATTTTTGATGAAGTTATCGTCCATTTAATTTCTTATTATCTTTGATATGTATTTCATCGCACTAAATAAGCATCGTTTTGTCTCAAACTACGAACACCTAAGCTTTGTTGGCCATTGAACAGTGTCTCATTACTCAAAATGATACTGTTTTGCGAAATTAATTTGATTTCACGATTTTTGGACTTTTGTCTCAAATTCCGAACACTATTTCAATACCAATATAATGAAGATTTCTGCATAAAAGATCATTTGTTTGTTGATTTACAGTAGATTCTTACCATTTCTAGCGGTTAACATGAGAACAGAAAAACAAATTTGGTACAAATACAAAAACCGTAAAACGACGATGCTTGTTTTTTACGGAATTTGCTACATAAACATTTTATCACTGTTTTTTACAGTCACTTTTTGCAAATGCTTAGTATTATAAATTATAGGCTGTGTCAATACTCGTAAATGATGTTAAAGTGAAGCCTATACCCCAAAGAATGTCAGGGTTTTCAATTATGCATAACATTAAAGTTTAGTAAATTTACATTTGAAAATGAAGTGTTCGGAACTGGAGACAAAACGGTACGGTGGTAAACAATTACCCGTCTCATGCTATGTTTATTTTTTGTTTTAATGTTTAAGTAGGAGCTTATTGAAGGGAGCGAAGGGTTGGTTTTATGATCTGCGCAAGTGAATAAGCCGCTTATTTAAGCGAATAAAATTAAAATAATATATAACGCGTGTTTTAATTTTTACCCTTCCTATACATCAATGAGGTGGCTGAATTTAATGACTATTGAAACTGTCAAAGCCAAAGAACAAATATTTTCTGGAGTTTTTTCACTCAATCATATCTTCTTCTTTGAATAAATACCAATAACGTCTGAAAATACACAATAGCGATATCACAGAGCCGCACACAGTCCAGAGCACACAAATTACGATTTTTTGCGCGAGTATAGGAGTGTCAATAATTGATGTCCACGTTCCACGCTTTCACGATCCAGGACCATTACGATGAGATTGTTTTTAAGGCGTAAATTATAGTTAGTTCGCAACAGTTAGTAAGAGAAGAGCAATTTTGAATCTATTTTTTCTCGGACAATCCCTTTCCATCCTTCCATCAAATGCAATACGTTGTGAATGACATGATTTCTACATCAAGTTCAACAAGTTCCAATATGCACAGCCATGCGCAAACAAAAAAAAACAATATGTCACAACGTACAGCAGGAAAACAAAAGGAAAACGAACGGTGATCACGTGCGGAATCATTAGTTTTTAAGTTATTTTCTTAGGGAAACATTTGTATGTGTATCCTATCCACCGCATAAAATTGATTTTTTTTTAATACATATTGTATTTTTTTTAAAAAACTTCTGGTGAAATTTTGATTTTTTATACGATTTTTTGACGTAGAACTACGTCTTTCAGGGAGGGGGCCAAATCAGAAAAACAGGGTACGTTTTTATGAAATAAAGTTAACGTAAATAACTATTTTCACTGTGAACGAATTCTCATGATTTGCATACCAATCGAATCGGAAATTCTCTAAGATTTGTTTGATATGCTATACATTACAATTCGCTGATCTCTAAACGGTTTAAATTCACGAAAACTGGAAGAACTTCCTTTTTTCCATACATTTGTTTTGCCGATTTGTGTGCTAACCCTACCCGTATTTCGAATGCTTATAACTCGAACATTTCTTAACAGATCGGAAAGATGTTTGCATCAATTGATAAGAAATATTTCTACGCGTCTATCACAATTAATAAAATATTATTTTTCACGAAATGAACAATTGAATAAGTGTAAAATGTCAAGCGTTATTTAAACGCCCGAACTGCCAAGTTTTAATTGGGCCGATTTACGGTTTCCCGAACACAGACATAAAAATCGATGTACCTGTGGAAATCCGCTCTACAAATCTACATGCAAGTCCGGGGTATTTTTGTTCCCAGCGAGTCTTGTTTCCACTTTGTCAAAACATGCAAGTTGGGGATATTTTCCCCACTCTCTATCACGGACTTCAAAATCCATGTGCTTGGGGGAATCCGCTTCGCAAATATAGTATTGGGGAAAAAGAAATGTCATATTTCTGATCGAAATTTGCCGCTTTATTTAACAGACTTAAAATTATCCAATTTAAGTCAAATATGCGCCGTTTTGTTCGCAAACTTGTTGCCATTTAGAAGGCAACTTCATTATCCCCCTTTATAAAACTCCCCCCTCCTTATTTGCAAAAAACTCAGACAGCCAGTTTTCGCAAGCCTCTTTTGAGGCCAACTTAGTATCACCAAGAGCGTTATGCATGGACCGGAAGAGATGATAATCACTTGGAGGTCCGGACTATACGGTGGGTGCAATAGGACATCCCATCAGAGCCTCCGTAGCTTCTAGCGGGTCATCAAAGATGTGTGAGGCCGAGCGTTGTCCTGGTGGAAAACAACACCATTCCTATTGATCATATCTGGCCGCTTCTGGTCAATCGCCTGCTTCAACCGGTCAAGCTGCTCACAGTAGAGAACCGAGTTGAGGGTCTGGCCATAGTTGAGCAGCTCATAGTAGATGATTCCCTTCCAATCCCACCAAACACACAGCAAAACCTTCCTGGCCGTCAATCCGGGCTTGGCGATGATTTGGGCCGGCTCACCGCGCTTCGACCACGACTTTTTTCGCTTTCGGTTGTCGTACGTGATCCACTTTTCATCACCAGTCACCATCTTCTTCAAAAATGGGTCGAGTTCGTTCCGTTTCAGCAGTGCATCGCAGGCGTTGATTCGGTCTAAAAGATTTTTTTGCGTCAACTCTTGTGGCACCCATACATCCAGCTTTTTTGAAATCCAATCTTCTGCAAATGGTTCCAAACGGCACTTACGAACAAAGATCAATTTCGATACCGCAAACATCGAATGGACTAACAACGCTTATTGTGATGTAATTTTCGAACATGTGGGAATTCAATTTTCCGAATTTTCCGACCTTCCTTCAGAGTTTTCCAAAAATTTTCCGGTGTTTCTCTCCACTATATTGATCTACGAGAAGAGACGAATACAACAAAATAAGGAAAACAAAAAACAAAAAATGTGTTGCATTTATTCAGCATATCGTCTTTTCTTGGGCATTTTAAAGATGATCAGCACTCAACATTATTTCTGCTACGCGCCATTGTAACCATGTGCACAGAACAACATCAGAGCATCGGACAAACCATGATCAGAATTAAGGTCATCGAGATGCATTAATCACGTGATTCATATACAGTGACGTAGCGTGACCGGGCGATACCCAGGGCGAGTATCTTAGATGTCATCCCTCCAATGAAACCTTTTTATCAAGACTTTGTCTATGTTTTCTAATAAAACATCAAATTTACTAGACTAAAAAACTTATTTATTACTTATTTATCTATATTTATATAAATGGATTTCTGTCTGTCTGTCTGTCTGTCTGTCTGTCAGATTCTTATGGACTCGGAAACTACTGAACGATCAACATGAAAATTGGTATGTAGGGGTTTTTGGGCCCAGGGAAGGTTTTCGTGATAGTTTGAGACCCCTTCCCACCTCTCTAAGTGGGGGGGGGGGGTGGCTGCCATACAAATGAAACACAAATTTCTACATTACTCGAGAGTTATTCAAGCAAATGAAACCAAATTAGGCATATTGAGGTTTTAGGGTGCAGTAAATGTTTCTATGGTGCTTAGACACTCCACCCCCCTCTCTAAGGGGGGGCTGCTATACAAATGAAACGCACATGTCTGCATAACTCGAGAACTAGTCAAGCAAATGGAACCAAATTAAGCATATGGAGGTTTTAGGGTGCAATAAATGTTTCTATGATGGTTAGACTCTCCACCTCCTCTCTAAGGAGGGGCTGCCAAACAAATGAAACACAAATTTCTGCATTACTCGAGAATTATTCACTCAAATGGAACCAAATTAGTCATGTTGAGGTTTTAGGGTGCAATGAATATTTCTATGGTAGTTAGGCTCTCCACCCCCCTCTCTAAGGGGGGGCTGCCATACAAATGAAACACAAATTTCTGCATAACTCGAGAACTAATCAAGCAAATGAAACCAAATTTGGTATGGAGACGAATAGAAGATCAATCAATGAATAGTTCTGCGATTGGGCCCATGAACTTGCTCATAGTAAGATAAATTTTGGGAGCGTAAGAAGATAAATTTTGGGAGCGTTTTTTAGAAATTTCGCTTCACGATGAACTGTACCATACCAATGCAGTCGAGTTTTGGCATCGTTTAGGGTAATTTCAACGACCTTCAAATGTCTACGGCATCTTGATATATGTAACAATACTTCGCAGTTCTAAAATTCGCCATATTTGCCAGTTTGGTAATTGACGTTTCAGTTCGCTGTTAGATGCTGATAACTTGTAGCGGAAATGAATTTCTTCTATAATCTCGGCTATTTCTTGGGATTTTACCGCACCTGTAATTTCCGATAAAACGATCAAGACACTCCAACATTCCCGCCCTATTTTCCTCCTCCATTGCTATAGCCCAAGTCCGGAAGGTCTTTCGCCTGGCTTGTTTATCTAAGTAAACATTAATTAAAAAATCACCAGTGAATTGAGTCTGGTCACAATGTTATCCTTTCCTTTTGAAAATTATCCTGCGCAAGATCTGCTTCGCGTAGCACATTGCTCCAGAAGAACTGATAACACCGAAATGTGAAATAATAAACTTCTGGTAGAAGGGACCATGCACTTGATCCAATATTCAAGTTCTCGGCTAAATTGGTTCCACAGCATCATAATGAACACTACATTTCCGACAACCTTTTTACAATCACGCTTGTGTGGCTCAGAAGTACATGAGTTGGATCTGCGAATCTGTTTGCACATTCAACGGTTCAAGAAAAATGTTTTCCTTCTCAACAAATTCTGGATATTCCTATTTGATCCTCACATTGTATTGTCGAATGAACACTACAATTCAGACACTTTATGAAATCTAAACCGACACTATCCATTTGATGGAGGGGTTTTTTTATTAATCCGTTTATTCTTACAGGCTCAGTTAGTAAGTTTAAAGGAGACAAATTCCTAACTATATTTCTACTAGCATACATTAACATGTTTCCTTAATTCTATGGTTAATAAAATAGGAAACCGATTACTCGCGGTCGACTCGAGTTTAGAAGGGTGACACATTTTCATTAGGAAAAGAATGGGATGTAAGGAGATGTGTGTTCACGCTCACTTTGATGGAGGGTGTCATTACTCAAATCAGCAGCCAGTTTCTAATTCAAAAACGAAAGAAAAGAAAGATAAATTTACATTACATCGATTCCCAGCTGTATTTGACAATTTGGCTCAAATGGTGAGCGCATAGAAGGTGGACTTTATAAACCTTTAAAATTTGTGAATCCATAAAAATATCCTATAAAACTACTGTAAATCATGAAAAAGACTTTTTTTTTGCTTGGAAACATTTGAGTACCTGATTTGACACAAGTGCGCTGAGCTAGAGCATTCAAAAAAAATAGACAAACCATGATAACCAACACTAAATACCGCACATAAACTCGATCAAAAAAATAAAATATTTCCCAACAATTTTGACCCCGACGTGATTTGAACACGCAACCTTCTGATCTGGAGTCAGACGCGCTACCGTTGCGCCACGGAGTCTTGCTAAGATGTTATTTCAAATAATGTACATAAAACATCCGTGCAATACATGATAAATAGCGAAAAATGTCGACGCCCATTTCCACGCCCTTCGATGATTAACGGCAAACGCGCATGCGAACATCAAATCTATCTTGTTTCTTTCCGTATTGCTATCTCTTGACGCCCGCTGAGAAATATTTGGAATTTCTTATGCAGATACTTTACGCATCGGCTCATACAATTAATCGTGGAACTCATTAGCCACGAATGTGTCAAGTTAACAACATGGCTTGTTGACAATCATATTTATCAAGTCAAGGTGCTCTCAAGAAAATTCTTCTAAAAAAACATATTCCAGATCATTAAAAGATTTGGCATACCACAGAACATGATAATCATCATAATATATGACAGGGGAAGCGCGATCCACTTGCTGTCAGAAGAATTATTTCTAAATTTACCTGACCATATGTACAAAATACAAATTTAGTCCAGCAACTCATTCCAACAGCATCCGGAAATGACGCGAAAGTCGGCGCCTCGATTGATCCGCGGATTCACTTGACATGTTTTCCCAAGCACACACGCAAGGAAACCACTTGAACTCGCATCTCGGAGCGCATAATTTACGTCTGAGAACGTACAAAACCACTTAGCCATTCATAATACAAATTGCTCAGCGTTCACTTAATCGTTTGACATATTTTAATTGAGCGGCAAACTTGAGAAGCCCGGGGAATATACTTAGAGGATTCTTTGTGTGCAGCGAAATAAATGCATTCCACTGTTGTGTTTTCCTATGGGCGGAAAAAGGCTGCCGCATATATACGCTACAAATTGGATTTACATGCATCTCCCAGCTTGAGAAGGGAAACTTGCGAAAGCCAGATAATGAAAAAAAAAGGATTGGAAAAGTCAACTGAAACTGTTATCTCAAGTGGCTTTAGGAAAATAAAGATATCGCTCAGTGTTATGGAAAATAATGTACAATCGCAACGGATTTCCCGCATCAAACATAATATTCCTTCACTTCCGCTATCTAAACATTTAATACTAGATGGTTCATTTCACCTTTGACCAATAGCAATATACTGATTTATTTCTTTTCGTTTTCAGAATCTTGCGAACGAGGGTAAGAAAATCAAAGGAAGGACAGGATGGCCACAGCACGTTTGGGCTTTGGAAACTAAAACAAACCTTAAGTGAAGCGGACAGATACAACAGTATCGATCGCTTTAATCAAATAAATAAGTACGTCTCGCAAAAAAACACTCGTGATATTCTAACCGTTCAATGAGTCTCCAAGTATGTAAATAGTTTCCTTTTATCTGTAGAATTATTGACACAAATCTTCAAAAAATGCTCAATTGAAAAAAATAACAACTTTAATTTCATCACATCCGAAAGCTTCCCTGTAAAATGTTATTACATCGACTAGCCTAGATCACGGAAGGAAATCGTGTGGATTGAATCTAAACCATATGGCCTTTCGGTGTTGCGCTTGCTGTGTGAATTGGTTTTATTTCCCTTGTTTCCGTTAGGTTCATCTTATTTCCACAATTACGTAATTCTATTGAGTTTTATCGCACACCAAGCGTAAATTATGAGACAAAACATTATTTTGCATCTGATTTTTTTTCCAAAATATATATTTTTATCAAGGCTCATATGGCGTTAGCCTGACTGGGCCGGAGTTCAATATTTTGACAGTTTTTCTTATTATCTATGTTAGTAATATGTAACCGATTACTCGCGGTCGGCTCGAGGTTAGTATTACAAGTGTTCTCGTAATTGGGATGTTGCTGTCTCCAATGCTCTGTACGTGTACCCGACACGGGATACTTCCTATTGGAATGCAGCTGACCATTAATCAGCAACGCCCCCCTAGTCTGTACCACATATCTAGCGTGGTGCGTCTTCTCGACTCGAGGAATCCAGGATAGAATGGTCACTAGCCGGCGCAATCATCAGCTCGTGTAGAGTTGTCATGAGCGGTACAACCTTTGGCTCTTGTTGAATCATTAGTGGACTGCACAACCTTTGGCCCGTGTGTCTGTAAAGAGTGTGTGTATGTATTGCCGCGTCTAAGTAAAAGTTTATAGATCGGATAGGAGGGATATGAAACAGGGACACAACGAAGGAAACATCATTAAACGTTGACATCGGCGTTTCTGAGGAACAGGTATAGATGAAGCAGAAGATCAGGATCACGGCTACCTAAGATATCCCGGACGGGGATATCCGATTGTCTGCCTTGTGCTCTCAGTGCTCTAGAGAGCTGAGAGCGAGCAGCATGGAACCGGATACACGACCAGACAACATGCTCGATGTCGGGGTAGCCATCGCCACAATCACAAAGATTGTTTGCTGCGAGCCTAATGCGATAGAGATGCGCGTTTAGGTTGTAGTGATTGGACATGAGCCGAGATATCACGCGAATGAAATCACGACCTACATTCAATCCCTTAAACCAAGCACTCGTCGAAACCTTAGGGATAATCGTGTGTAACCAACGACCGAACTCATCTTCACTCCACATGCGCTGCCAACTAACGAGTGTGTCCTGACGAGGAATGTGAAAAAATTCATTATAGGCAATTTGCCTTTCAAAAAGTGTGCCTTCTGAAGCGCCCACCTTAGCTAGCGAGTCCGCTTTCTCATTCCCCGGAATCGAGCAATGAAAGGGAACCCATGCTAAGGTAATCTTGAATAATTTTTCGACCAAAACACTCAATAGATGTCTTATTCTTGTTAGGAAATAAGATGAGCGTTTATCAACTTTCATTTAGCGGATTGCCTCTATTGAGCTGAGACTGTCTGAAAAAATAAAATAATGGTCGATGGGCAGTGTTTCAATGATCCCTAGAGCATAGTATATCGCACCCATTTCTGCGACATACACGGAACAAGGATCTTTGAGTTTGAAAGAGGCACTGGAATTTTCATTGAAGATGCCGAAGCCAGTGGACCCGTTTATGTATGAACCGTCAGTAAAGAACATTTTATCAGATCCAACTTTCCCATATTTTTCCGAAAATATCGACGGAATAACATTGGAGCGTAGGTGATCTGGTATTCCATGGATTTTTTGTCGCATGGACAGATCAAAAATGACAGAGGAATTGCAAAAGTATGGGAAGCAAACTTGGTTGGAGATGCCTGGTGAAGGGTGCACGTCGTGGGTAAGGTACTCATGGTATAAAGACATAAAACTTGACTGAGGAGTCAGTTGTAGTAGATTTTCGAAGTTATCAATCACCAATGGATTCATGATCTTGCAACGGATGAGAAATCTGTAGGATAATTCTGTGAACCGAAGAGTAAGCGGGGGTACTCCTGCCAAAACTTCGAGACTCATCGTATGTGTCGAATGCAAACACCCCATTGCTATACGCAAGCAACGATATTGTATTCTCTCCAGCTTGAGAATATCCTGGCAGCTGATCGGAAGCAAAAACTGCCATATTCTAACACTGACAATATCGTTGTTTTGTACAACTGAATGAGGTCTCCTGGATGGGCACCCCACCATGTTCCGGTTATTGTTTGGAGAAAATTGATTCTTTGCTGGCATTTCTGTTTCAAATACGCAATGTGTCTCCCCCAGGTACATTTAGAATTAAAATATACACCCAGGTATTTGAAAAACATAGAGTGTTGGATCGTTTTGCCGGATAGGTGAAGCTGGAATTGGGCGGGTTCGTGCTTCCTAGAAAAAACGACCATTTCAGTTTTCTCCGTAGAGAATTCGATACCCAGCTTGAGGGCCCACGTGAACAGATTGTTCATGGTATCTTGCAACGACTTTTGCAGAGCGACGGACCTTCCATGTGCAATCTAGGGATAATGAAGAAGAGCAGAGAGATATGTCTAGCATGCTTGCCCGTGCAGGAGGATTGGCTATCCTAGTTGCTTCCCCAGTATTTAAAACTGTCATGTTGAAGTTGTCGCACAGATCATAAATCAACGTGGCACGGTTGTCATCGTAGAGTGACCCCCATGCTGTTCCATGGGAGTTGAAGTCACCTAAGATTAACCGCGGCTCCGGCAATGCCTCGATAATATCAAAGAACTGATGGCGGCCTACCGTAGTCCTGGGAGGAATATATATCGAAGCAATGCAGAGTTCTTTACCATTGATTTGTATCTGGCAAGCGACAACTTCAATGCCTGTAATCGATGGGATAGTGACTCTATAGAAGGAGTGACGTTTTTTGATCCCCAATAGTACGCCACCAAAAGAGTCGTTACGATCTAGGCGAATAATGTTGAAATCGTGGAAATTCAGCTCGTCGGCTGAACAAAGCCATGTTTCACAGAGAGAAAATACATCACAGTTAGAACTGTGAACTAAAAATTTAAATTGGTCTAGTTTAGGGATGATGCTTCTGCAATTCCACTGTATGACAGTGGTCAAATCCTTGACCTCTTGCGCTGAATTAGGCATCGAGGGAAATGAACGCTGGCTAAAAGCCACATTTTTCTTTCAAAAATGTTCTCACAACCGGAAGCAAACATAATACTATGCTTTTAAGAGGATCATTTATATTTAAAGCATTTAAAATGTTATCCACAAGGTCTGAAAGCGCAAGCAGGCCAGGTAGTGGCTGTTGCTTCGACCGCGAAAATGGAACAGACGTGTTTGTTGTTGTTCCGGGACGTGCTGAGGACCCCTGGTTGGTAGCATGACCACGGAAATTTAAATACAAATTAAAAACATAACTGATGCCAACTCTGAATGTTAGTGAATATTTGTGATTAAGGGTCAATGTACTTAATCTGGCCTCACCCGCTCTGATCTCCTTAGATAGTTTCACTTCTGGAGCGATTCTGCCTCGTATCGTGGATTATGGCGGGTTTACATTAGGGAGATCTATAGCTATAGATGGATTTATTCACGTGAAAATAGGTGTAAATGGGTGAGAATAAATATGATACACTTATTCGAGGTATATATAACTTGAACAAATTCAGCTTGTGTAAATTATGTAAACGCTTGTGAATTTCTCACTGGTGAGAAATCACTAAAGTTGGATGCAGTTCTACTTTAGGTGAATAAATTCACCGAAAATATGAATATATTCATTATAGAAGTTCACGCTAGTGTAAACGGTTGATGCGATTTCTATAAATCTCATCATATTTCTTCACATGAATATATCACTAGTCTAAACCCACCCTTACGGATGGATCTATAGTGGGTACCTTAGCTTGTCAGCAACGACTCCTCCGGGTTTCACATATGCACTTGCGGACACTCATTAAAGGAGGGTAAACTACTTAGCGACTAGAAAAAGGTTATCAATTTACAATACACGGCGGACTCGAGTACTTTGAAATATAATAATAATTTAATACATTTAATACTACCAAATTAGAGGATTTAAGTACCACTTTAGATGTGAAAAACCAAAAAGTTAGAAGTTTTTAAAATGTTATTCTTAATTTTATCCAATAAGTACATAATAAACTTGAATGTTTCTAACAATCAAATTAAAGCTCTCTTGTCACTAGGTTCCCCTTTATGCATTTGCATTTGCATTTGCAAAGCACGAAACTTGGCTTTCCATGACAACGCTTCCTTCTCTTCCACTTAATTGCAAGTCCGTTCCACTTCAACGCTTATCTGATGAAAAATTCTTAAGTACGTTATGCAGAACATTGATTTTTGACGTAGGACTACGTCTTTCATTTCTATACCGGGGTGTAAAATCAAAATTTCGAAAACGAAAGCGTTACGCCGGAGACCGAGATTTTGAGTGTTAATAGCTCCTAAACAACTGAACGAAATGGTATGATAAACACTTCATTCGAAAGATAAAATGCCTACGCGTTCTATACTTGTTACTTTCTGATCCAAAAACTTGTTTCAATAGTCTTAAATTTGCTTTCAAAATAGGCTATTGAAATCACCAATAGGTATATAAGCGAGCGCCGCTCGGAAATCCACTCAGTTCTAATTTAACAGCGATTGGAGCATGTTGTCGCTGTTGTGGTGAAGCTCTTCATTTATCATGAAAGCGCGGATGAACGGTGTCACCAAGAGCCATTTTCCAGTATCGAGGAAAATGTGGAAATATCTAATCGTTACTGAAAATAATCTGCCAGTTCCTCTGGGAATTTAAAATTACATTCATATGAAAGAGTTTATTTTAATGTTTTCTATCCATGTAACACTGTGACCAAATACATTAGGTTTTGTGATTTTTCAATCAATCGCAATCAACAGGATAGCTTCTGAAGATTATTCTTCCCCATCAGTAGGATATTTCCGTATCCAATATTGGATGCATAAAACCTTGTGCCTCCAACGTAACGCTCTCGTTTTCGAAGTTCTCCAAATATTCATTCATTCAGAATGAATTCAGATTCAACTTCATACAAATGATCTCTAAATCAACGATAGTCCTACGTCACCCTTGCGGTTATACCATAGATATAACCCACTTCCTGTTTTTTAATATTGATTTTTTTTATTATTGCCCTAGTCGGCGTTTTAAAAATGTTCATAATTTTTAAACACCGTCTAGAGGGTCGGTAAAGGAAAGGTTAATACTTGTTACTGATTGATCGTTTCTTGACTCTTTGAGTTTTGTGGACGAGACAGATTGATTCACCTTCACGATCGGTCAATTCGATTGGCCCTTCAT
Organism: Toxorhynchites rutilus septentrionalis; assembly: GCF_029784135.1. Taxonomy (NCBI): domain Eukaryota; kingdom Metazoa; phylum Arthropoda; class Insecta; order Diptera; family Culicidae; genus Toxorhynchites; species Toxorhynchites rutilus. The sequence continues at coordinate 76,278,351 of NC_073744.1, read as the reverse complement.
CGATACTACTGCATTGATGAGCGACCTGCATGTCAAATTTGAAATTTGCATATGAATGGTCCATCAGCGATGGGCAGAAATATAACGGCATAGACGTCGAGAGACTGGTAGGATAATTCTTATTGTCATATGAATCGTGGTCTATTAAACATTCAGACACTGCATTCGTTCTTCAACATTTTCCAATGTATTCAATGATTACTCACATTGGAAAAATCGGTCCACTGAGATTGCAGCAATAAATCAACTGGGAACTGGGGTGATTTATTTTTTACTCCTGCTATATCGCCTCACCTGATACCTCGTCTTGGCTGTACCAAATCAAATGAAATTGCACCCGATCACAAATGACAAACACTAATCGAACCTGTCCGATCAAAACACGAAAAACCAAATCGCGGATTAAGAAGCAAAAATGATCCCGCAAACAAACTTCACGTCAAGTTTGAACACTTTTCCCGAAAATGAATGACAACAAATCGAATGACAAGCGAGGCTGCTAACTTGATTGAAATTATCTGGTTTGAATTTTCATTATAACCATATGAAGAATAAATTTGCTCATACACTGTTTGACCGAAGCCAAATATGACTCTTTTTGATAGATAAAATTTGATCAACGTGAACTGATCAAATATATTTGACACAAAACACGACAAGCAAATATTCAATTATTGGATGCCTAAAATATTTTTTCGGTTTCTTCTTTGAACCTGTCGGTACATGGTTAGGTTACCTTAAATATTTCAGTTGACTTATTCTATGTTCGATGTTTGACATTGTTTGCCACTCTTGATAGTTGAAAAGTGGCAAACAAAATAGTGTTTGTACAAATTTCAAACCAAACTGTCAAAAAGTGTCAAATATTTGACCTCCGGACAAACAGTGTACGGCACCTTGAGAACAAAAAAAAATTGACTCTCCTCTCTGAGGCTTTTATGTTAATTTTTTTTTGTATATATTCTACGTACATACAGTCAATCGCAAAATTGAGTATACACCCCGTGTTAGTTAGTTATTTTTTATTTTTTTCAGAGTTAAAATGTAAATAAATAAAAGCGACTTATATTCATCGTGAAATCGATTCTTTTTACTCTCATGTAACGATAAAAAAAAATTATCACATTTATATGTCATGTTTAAAAAATAAACCAAAAATCTCAAATTCAGACGTGGAAAAATTAAGTGTACAGTTCAAGTTTTTCTTGAAAAGATTTTTTTTGTTTTCTTCTATTATAGACTAGAATACTGCCTTAATTCAAAATAAGACAAATTACGTTGATCGATATTGACGAATTTACGCAAAGCTGAATCAGCTCATGCCACACCTACATAAGAGCTCAGAATTACAAAAGTGATGATGTTTGTTTATTCTGCACACTTGAAAGTGCGATTCGTTCGTAATTATTTTTATTGATTTCTATTAATCATTTTATTAATTTCTATTAGTCATTAATCGTCCTCAGTAAATGGTATGAAAATTATAGTTTTGTTTATTTACAATGTTCTCCATACTCGATTGGACCAAAGCCATAGATAATCTTCGAAATGTTTGTGTGATAGAGAATTATGAGTACTAATTCCCGGACATTTTTCAGAAGCTCAAACTGTGAATAATGACGATGCAATCGATATCATATCAAGGTTGATATCATTGATTATGCAGGGGATTCCGAGATGGCCGATACGAGATGGATCTGCAATATTTGAAGCGCAAAAAATGCCACTCATCATTTGCCTAGTGAAAAAATGTAAATTAGAACACTTGTACCGAAGCATTCGTCATATGTTATGAATGGAACAATGTAAAATGATGATTTTCTAACCTTTTTCAGCGTAGAAAGAGCACTTGAATCCGAAAAATTTGCAGAAAATTTCTGACTTTTCAAAACAAATCAAACCAATTTCATACAAAAAAAAACCATCATCATTTTACTCGCTGCGCTATCTGGTTGCAATTCTAACGTAAGTTTGTCAATTCTGCAGCTCGGAATCAGAACGTACAAAGTATATTCACAGTACTTTTGTAAGAAAAAAGAACAAACAGCTTTATTTATTTCGACGATAACCGATTCGAATAAGGCTTTTAGAAGACTCATAATAAGACGAAGACTATGTCAATAAAATGACACTCATTCAAACAATTTGATGAAAACATACGCGGTACGAAAAATGTTAACATCGATTCATAGCTAACAATGAAACGTTATATTAAAAAAAATCATAAAATACATGTGAAAATTTAAAAAAAAAATTCTCTAGCTACAGATTCTTGGTTTCAAAAAATCTGATAAATCTAGGGAAACCAGATTATTCCGTGGTTTTGGCAACCCTAACGACAGTACTAATCGTTGAATAGTAGCATCGAAATCTACCCCCACATTGATGATGCAGTTTTCAATATTGACAGATAGATGTCATGAGAAAAATATTTTTATAAGATATGTATTATTTATTTTTTCGATCACATGATTATGTTATATTGCATTAGTGTGGTCTTCGAGACCACTAGATTTATTTATTTATTTATGACCCTTTACCACTAAAACAATCCAAAAAATGATTATTTTTTTAAACATTAGCACGAAGAAAACCCGGTGGCAAATTTACTTCTAAATATCAGTGTTAAGAAGCAATCACTTAGATATGTCTTTGAAAAACATAAAACTATAAGCCTCGATAGCGCAGTCGGTAGCGCGTAAGTCTCATAATCTTAAGGTCGTGAGTTCGATCCTCACTCGGGGCAGTAACCTTTTTGTATTTTTTTAAATTCATTTGAAGGGTGAGATAAGAGAAATTTCAAAATAACAATTCCTCTTATTCCGCACCGCAAGAGACGTTAAATAACAATCTTTGCTTTTCAGCATATATTTTACCACTTCATATTTCGGACACTCTGTAATAATAACTTGAAATGCTTAATGCCACGATGATATGACTATAAAATTAATATCACAATTGCTTCTTTAGAGTAACTGTTGGCTTCGCCAACAGGAGTTCGATTTCCAAAAAAATAAATCATCACTGTGTTTGCTAGGTAGATTAAAATTTCCTTTAATGAAAATTGGATTTTGGAATCATAGATATTTCTAGTATAATAGCTTACGCTTAGTGAGTCCTGTTGCCTGTTTTATCAGGAAGCCTTCTCAAGTGTATTCAATTTATCTAGCCTATTTATTTTAAGTACAATTCTAGATCTTTTTTAAAGTAAGTAATTCGTAATCCTAATATTATTGCTTACCCTTTTTCTTGGAAATAGATAACGTAGAAGTAGGAATGGACTAATCGGTACTAATATCGAAATCTAAATTACAGGGCGGACTGGATTATATATAGTCGACAATTTTGTTCAACAATTATTTTCAAATCCTACATATAATCGAATCTCAAGAAAACAAGTTTTTCATTAATGTATTAATGTCAAACATTAATACAAAAATAGATTTTTTGTGATTCGATTATGTATTGGATTCGAAAATTAACGTTGAAAGTGAAATTGCGATTATATATGCAAATATACATGCAAATCGGGGGCATTTTTGTTCCCACGAGCTGTGTTTCCCTAACACGGACTTCAAAATTAATGTGCTTGGGGAAATCCGCTTTGCAAATGCATGCAAGTCGGGGGTATTTTTTGGTGTTGAGTAGTTTTGTACTCGCTTGTCGTTGTGCAGACCAGAATATGTTTCCCTAAAACGTACTATTGAACTGAGAAGCCTGGGAATTCGTCATTTCAGATACTAGAGATGAATGAACTTTCGCGATTCGAGTACTACATAAACATGAGATGTGCAACAATTTCAGAGGAAAATGTAAAACACAATGATCGTTTGACAATTCTTCCGTTCACATATTTGGTAGTCCTAAGCATCATATCAAACGTAAAAATTCATCAAATTTATTTGCAGAGAAGAACATAATCTATTATAAAAATTTCGATGCATTCTAAAATAACATTCGGAGTGGTAAACAAGTGGATTCCATAATGTAATTGCGTAGTTCTACGTCTAAAATATGCGGTCGTGTCCTGGATACAACCCTTTATAATTTTTTCCACAATGCCTACTATACATCATTTCCTTTAAACAATGGTTGCTACGAATTCTTATTTCCCTTATTTTTTCCATTAAACTTAAACCAGGTCAGAGTATGAATGAGGTTCCTAGATGCATTTGGATGTAAAGGTGCGCTGAGCCCGTGGGGCGTAACAGTATCCCTTCAGTTATATCATCAGGGCATTAAGCATTTTAAGTTATTATTAAGTGTCCGAAATATGATTCGGAACGGTAGAAACCAGTCAACAACAGAAGAGGGCATGACTGCAAATTTCATCTAATAACAAGTCTTAGTCGTGCCATTCTCCTCCGGAATACTGTAATTCGAGTCATTTCAAGTCATTCGTCGTGCAAGGTCGATGAAATAAAATCGTCGTGCAAAGTTTGATGAAACAAATTTCATCATGCTCTGCTAGACTCTACCCTGTTATGAATAGTTTCATTTTTCACATGGACCGTTGCGTAGTTTAGTTTGGTTTCAATTAAAGATGGGCGAGCGCTCACGAGCCGCCCATTTGAGCCGGTTCGTCAGAAAAAGCGTACGATCCACGGTTTTTTTTTAATGAGCCGCGGCTCTCAAATGACGGGTCCTAAAAGATCCACGGTTCAAAAAGGAGCAACGGCTGATAAAAGAACCGTAAGAACCGTAAAAACCGTAGGAACAAAAAAAAAGAACTGCGGTTCATAAAAGAACCGGGTTTCTTTTAAGAGCCGGCTTATTGGTAAGGAACCGTGGATCGCACGCTCGTTCTGACTATTTATGAAAAATGCGAAAATGGCCGCCACTCCAAAATGGCAAATATATATTTTTTCAAAACCCCATCAATATGGGTACCTAATGGAAAAACTTAACTAGTAGGACACAGTTATTTATGTAAAATGAAAATCCAAGATGACGGCCGTTATAAAAGTACAACTATGCACACCACTCGTTGACAAGGACGCTAAAATGGCATCCATAAAATATACGCCTACAAAACTACCACAAATCGTTGATGATGAAGCGCGGTCATCTGTATGGGAGGAATTTGATGCATTGGTTGTTTTTCCGAAAGCAGGACAAGTTTGCAGTTAATGATGTAGTAGACTTTCATCAGATAACATTGAAAAGATAATGTTTATAAATTTAAGAAAATTAAGAAGATTATTGTGATGGAAATATATAAAAGAAAACCTCCAGTAAAGAAATATTTTCACTATTCTCTGCACTGATTTTTTTTTAAACCTTATTTTATACGTCTTCCATTCTTTACATATCCGAATAGACCAGTTCTTGAGAAGAACCGTCGAGCCGCTCAAATGATACGGCTATTATCATAGAGCACACGGCTCTGAACCGCTCACTGAAAGGAACCGTTTTGCCCATCTCTAGTTTCGATTGCATCTTCCATAACAAACCGACCGTTTGATCAACATTCGCATAACAAGTTTCGTTAGTTGAAGCATAAATTGACTAAGTTCAGCACCGGATAACAAATATATTATAACAGAACAACAACAGAGAAAGATTTTTAATCGACTGGTAATCATGAAATGACAGAACATCAGTGAAAAATATACTTTTTCAAATCAGACAGACGGGTGGCGTCACTGAAATATGGCACCACTAATACCCATAATAGTCTTTTTCGCACCTGGAAAAACGGCGTTCGGCTTGGCTTGAGTTCATACGGAACGCAATTTTCTTGTTTATGCGTCCAATTCACGGCTTTCTTTCATCGGCTCGGCACCCATGTTTGGGTAATAGAGTGCCAATTAATATGGTCTACTCAAATTTTCAAGCGGAACTTTCACAAAAACAAATATTTCTTCCCTATATTTTTGTCCACTACAGCTACACATATCAAGAGAAAAATATGTTAGTAAAATATTCCAAAAGCTGAAGATTTGAGCTTTCAAATGATCTATGTAGCATTGTCTAAATAGAATGTTCTGAAAGCTTGTTTTCAAAATAGTGATAAGAGATCTGTATGGTAGTGTACGAATTCCACTTTGAGTCACTGTAATTATTCAAATGTTCCATTTACTATAACATGTTTTCGGCAATCAATCAACAGCAAACCATATCAACTATCTGCACTTTTCTTCAAACTGAAACTACAAAACAAGACATTCAGTAAATTGTCTTTTTCTGGCACAGAGATTAACATTGCTAGATCACATAGAAGATAATATTGTTTACACTTCAGCGAAATAATAAATACTGATTTGCAGGCATAAAAGAGGATGTTTAAACGTGATATAGTTACAAAACCCGATGAGATTTATTGTTCAATCACTGCTCAATCATCTTTTGTAAATCCATCAAAACTTTGTCGTAACCGATAGCAGCGGTTATTAAAGTGAAACAAGTAATGTAACTATGAAACTGTTTTCTAGTGTAAAACTAACAAAACACAGAATACTTCAATTTTTTTTTCTTATTTTTAAAACCGAGATTTCAATTGTTCGTCCCTGTAAAAAATAACTAGGGTGAAAATATGAGATGCAATCGAAGTTTGTGAAAAATGTGTAATGAACTTTTGTTAGAATTTTATGAAGACATTTGAATAGAAAACACAAAAAAAATAATACAAAGTTTTAAAAAAAAACATTTCACTTTGACCCCGACGTGATTTGAACACGCAACCTTCTGATCTGGAGTCAGACGCGCTACCGTTGCGCCACGGAGTCTTGCTATCAGTGTTGTCCAAAGCATTATATCAATGAATGAAGAAAGATCCCACGCTGTAAACAAAAATTTCTGAAAAAATACATTGAAATGGTATAGGGTAAACGATGTTGGTTTGTCCAAATTTGATCTAGATTTGTCCAATTTTTTCATTGCTCTAATTCAGCGCACTTGTGTCAAATCAGTTGTTTCCAAACACATAACTAAAAATGTCTTCATGATTTACAATAGTTTTACAGGATATTTTTACGGATTCACATGTTTCAAAGGTTTATAAAGTTCACCTTCTATTGGTGTCAATGCGCCCCTCATTGGAGCTAACTTTTAATCAACCACCAGATGATTATTTGGTACGTGTTCAGGCATTTTCTGGATTTTATAACACTTATAAATATTTTAAACATCATGGGGGCTGTCCACATACCACGTGGACAGAAAAAGCATGATTTTAGACACCCCCTTCCCCTCCGAAGGCAAGCGTGGACATTCCTTATACCCCTCCCCTTGTTATCCACGTGGACATTCCTCCGGTTTCGAGGAAAAAATCAAGAAATCCCATTTTTTTCGCTTAAATTTCATTTCAAGTTTGTTTCTATTTTCTTGTCCATATTTTTATTTGCCGATTTGTCTTGAAATTATTTTCATCCAAATTCTATTTACGTTATCTCCATATCCATTTTAAAATATCGATTGTGAACTTATTCTCGAGTATTTTTATTAAAGCTGTTTGACTTTTCAAAAAATCAGAAAATTAAATCAAGCCTTTTGTTTGAAAACAGAATTTTCTCGTCTAAACATCCATGACTTTCGCTTTTACAGGTTCGGTAGTGCCGGATGGCTATAATGAACCTAGTAAAAACAAAACATCTGCAGTATCATCGTGATCGATGATTCCGTTGACCTACAACCCTTAATTGTTAAATCATACTAAATATTGTCCTGGAAAATTCGTGCCGATTCTATGGAAAAAACCAGAAGCATATTTTTATAGATATACATCTTTTCGATCATAGATGCACCGTTTTTTCCTGAATATTTCAGCATCCTTCATGCAACTTGAGAATTCCATCCTCTTAGAATTTATGCTAAGCAGTAAGTAGAAGTTCTTACAAGAATCTTTAATCTTTAAACAGTTTAAAATCTGAATATGCAATATCTGGTGTGCAAGGCGGGTGGAGTTTTAGAAGTGCCCTCATCCAATTTTGAATATTAACTTGAATGTTTTACTTTAAAAAATATTTTACGTGTCCACGTGGACATTATCAAAACCCCCTTCCCTCTCACCGTGGACAAGCGTGGACATTTTGGTAACCCCTACCCCCCTAAAGTTGTCCACGTGGTATTTGAACGGCCCTATGCTTGCTCACCATTTGCACCCACCATAAATCACCATAAATTAATGCATCTCGATGAACTCAATTCTGATCATGGTTTGTCCGATGCGCTGATGTTGGTTTGTCCACATGATTACTATGGCAGTCGCTTGGCGTGCTGCAGTTTGTTTATGTTGTCTTTCGTGCGTAGCAAAAATAAAGTCATTATACCCCTTCCCTTTTTTGTCCACGTGGACATTCCTATCTTTTTTTCGAATTTTTCTTCTTATTTGTTTTTTTGACGTAGGACTACGTCTAACCGGAAGATATAGGGGGTGATATGGAAATCTAGGCACTGAACAAGTAGGAAAAAAAGCAAGATTTGGAACGCTTATAACTCGAGCATTTCTCAATAGATCGCAAAGGTTTTTGCATCAATTGATAGGAAATATATCTACGCATCTATCATAACGAATAAAATTTCATTTTTCTTGAGATAAATAATTGAATAATTGTGAAATATCAAGCATTGTCCAAATGCACTATGTGCCCATTTTTGATTGGTCCATTTTGTGCTCCTCAAATCGTACCGACCAAAACGGGCAACCAGAGCAGCAGCGAAATAGAATGAAGCACGATTGGAAAGGAAAAAGAAAAAAATGAACGAAACATTGGTCGCAGTCTCACACATGCGTAATTCTCGAGCCAGCCAGTCAGCTTAAAAATCCCCGCTCCGCTGCCGTAACGATCATTCTCATTCAAACCGTACACCACATCGTTTCGCATCAGAACACATCAACAAACCAACCCAAGCAGCCATGTCTGGAAATGGTAAAGGAGGAAAATGAAGGGAAAGGCAAAATCCCGCTCGAACCGTGTTGATCTGGAGTTCCCCGCAAGGGTAGCTAGGCCGAGCACGTTAGTACCAGTGCAGCAGTCCACCTAGCCGGCGTTATATAGTTTCGGCCGCCGAAGTGATCGAGTTAGCTGGCAAAGCTGCTCGCGACGATAAGAAAACCCGCATTCGGAACAGAACACATTCGGTTCGGTGGACATCAAGACAACAGGCAGTTGCAGCGAGTGGCGAGTGGCAAACGCAATCGCAAAACGGCTTCAGGTAGCAGAAGAAAAAAATTTGTTCTTTATACAAACTGCTTTGATGGCAAATCCAGAACAAGGTGGCATCAAGGGCGTTCGAAATGGTTTTTTTCAAAACCACGAGTACTAAGTTTTCTAAATTGGAACCATTCCATAAAACAAGGCGCTTTTCAGGGCCATTAAACCTCCCAAAAAAGAGTTTAGGAAATACAGTTCAATGCTTTCTAAAACAATACCCAAATTAATAATAAAACACAAATTGATTTTTTCATAATTTGTTTGCCAGGATATGATGAGTATGTGAATTTGGCAGTTGTTCTGAGCTTATTGATTTTTACCAATTCTTAAATTGCTTCTAGATTGAAAGTACAGTAATTCACACTTATCTCGACATTTAGCTAATTGGACGGACCTGTAATGCGACATATTTAGTTGGACATTTTTGTAAACATAGAGTTCGGGGTCCAAATTATGACCCCACATTGAAAATCGACACTGTACCACTGTCGTCGCAAATGTTCAATTACAGGTTAAAATTACCTCCAATCCGATACTGAGTGGTGGTAATGCGACGTGCCATTGAATGTAATTTACTGTAAAATATGTCACAAGCTGGATGGGAAGAAATTTTCCAACTGTGAAAGCTGTGGCGAGTGGCAAATGCAATCGCTAAACAGAAAGGTTTAGCCGAACAAGATGGGGATATCGAGTGATAACAAAACAATAAACTCTTTAGATTGAAAATAATTTTGTGATCCTGAAAAGTACCCTTTTTAGCCTGCATGTGAATCCAACGAGCGAACAAATCGTAATGAATGTATTTTTTTGCCATCGCTCCCTTTTAACGCTCATTCGTTCGTCTCGTTGGATTCGCCCCTCTGGCTGAGTCTGCCGATTTGTCTCTATCCTGTGAGTGTGTACCGCTTGAGTATAAAACACGCGGACCCCAAAAAAATATCTTATTTTCTTTCAAACCGTAAACCCGGGTGGTTGTACGGCATCGGCATCGTGGACGTAACAAAGGAGGACAAGTTAAGGGAAAGGCAAAGTCTCACTCGAACCGTGCAGGTCTCCAGTTCCCTGTTGGTCGCATTCACTGATTGCTCCGCAAGGGTAAGTAGGCCGAACGGATTGGTCCCAGAGCACCAGTATACCTAACAGCGATTATAGAGCTTCGGCCGTCGGAGTGCTCGAGTTGGCTTGCAAAGCTGCTCACGACAATCAGAAACCCGCATCAAGAACAGAGCAGCTTCGGTTCGGCGCTCATCAAGGCAACAATTAGTTTCAGTGAGTGGCAAAGTGTTTCTCCGGCACGTCGCATTAAAAGTAATTTACTGAACAACATATCACAAGCTGGATGGGAAGAAATTTTCCAACTGTGAAAGCTGTGGCGAGTGGCAAATGCAATCGCTAAACAGGAAGGTTTAACCGAACAAGATGGGAATATCGAGTGATAACAAAAACACAACACCAAAGGTTGTTTTCAGAACCATCAACATATTCATAAAGAGTAAACAGTAAACTAATCCATTTTTCAGGTAGATAGGTAGGTATTCACGTAGGAGAAGAAAATAATACAATATATTTAAAATATATTTTTAACAAAAGCTGTCCCCTTTGTATAGTCCTACGTCACTCCGTTTATGTCCCCGACATTACCCACCCGTCTTTTTTTTTGGAAAACCAAGAAAGTTGTAGGGTTGTATCCTAACCATGACCACATAGTTGACGTAGGATTACGTTACGATATTTGTTGTATGTTGATTTTGAATATCTTCGAACAAGACGAGATTCTAGATTCGAACAACATCATCGTGGAATAATCAAGGGGCGAGTTTGTTCTACTTGTTATGTTTCAGGGGTATAGCTTGCGATACGTTAAGGAGGAGGGAGGTCCAAAATCCATATTTTCTGGCGTTATGCAATTTGTGAACAATGCCATAAAAGTCACAGGAGGGTTGTGTCCGAGACACGACCGCATAGTTAACGTAGGATTCCGTTAGGCTTGCTCTTGATTTTGGATATGTTTGAAGAATTACATTACAGAGAACACATTTCGGTAGGAATAAAAGATCTCCCTTCTCTTTTTTGAAATGCCGATTTCCCCTAGGCAGCTTGGTTTTGATGTCTCTGTTAGGGAACACATTTCGGTGGGAATAAAAGTCCTCCCTACTTTCATGTATTTGCAATGCCGATTTCCCCCAGGAAGCTTGGTTTTGATGCCTCTGTTAGGGAACACACTTCGGTAGGAACAAAAGGTTCCCCCTACTTACATGTATTTGCAATGTCGATTTCTCCAAAGCAGCTTGGTTTTGATGTATCTGTCTAGGAACACATTCCGATAGGAACGAACGAAAGCTCCCCCTACTTTTATGTATTTGCTATGCCGATTTCCCCGGGGAGCTTGGTTTTGATGTCTCTCTTAGTGACCCGCCGTATGTGTCGTCAATTTCGACCAATCAGAAGTGGGTATTTCTGTTAGAATAGGGGTTGAGATTTTTCAATTGCTCGATAGTTAGTTTCATGACATATATTATTTTCTTCAATATGAAAAAATATTATGGAGTGCCGGAATCGATTGACTCAAAAATTTCATCAATCCATCATGGAATTACTGAGCAATAAGCGTTTGAAATTAGACAATTTTCACGATGTACTCGATTTTCGATTTTCAATTTGTACCCCAATGTATTCCCGAAAGACGTAATCCTACGTCAATATCGATCTATTCACTATTCTTTTCTTTCTTCAATGTTACCCGGTACGTTATTTGTATCACACTTCAGCTTCTTCCGATTTCCATTTATGTTGTCTACAGTTAACTTCTGTGCATGAAAAAATAATGTTATAACTGTTCCTGATAATGCATATACATTCAGCATCTCGAAATCGTTCAGTCATTTCGTTATGAATTTACGAAATGGTCTGCAGTTAATTGCTCTACTCTCGTTTGTGCGAAGCTCACGTTTTACCAGCATCCCAAGTTGAGAAAAGTCGCAAATTAATTCAACACCTAATCACACTTTCTTAAAGCTTACGCTTGTCGAATGTTCACAAATGCTACAGTGAATGTATTATATATATATTATATAGTTTCGACCACATGGTTGGAATTTATCGACTGATTGTTTGTAAGAAGCTCATAACATGAACGTCATACCTCATGTCCCCTCGACAATCTGACAAGAAATTTTGGAGTTTGACAGGGATGTGCTGTTTCTGACATAAGATGACCTTTTGCGGGTTAGGGCTGACCTCGGGGTTAGATAACGGTTTATGTCGATTATCCCAAGAATTTTCCATTCAAAATTGTTGTAAATTATAAGACTTTTCATCGCCCATTACGATTTTTTACAAAACGGCGTTTTTTAACGTTTATAGAACGAGTCGCAGATAAAGATGTGATTAATTGAGTTTATTTCGGTCGAATAATGTGGAACCCATACGCCGTAGAAATTTCCTAGCTGCACCAGATGCTCAAGGATGGTGGTTTTTTGGATATTTGTAGTGAATCTGTTAATTGATATGTCGTGTACCGAATATTATTCTTAATGGATTCCTCGATTAGATTGACTTCAATGGCGGCACGAACTTTCCGGTCCAACCCATAGAAGAGTATTCCACAAATTACCACATTTTAATAGAGCGCAATAAAGAGCTTCGCTGCTAGTAACCCTTCTTCAAAGATACGAGCCATGCATCTTCAAAAGAATTTGTTGTTCGTCTTCCAATTTTGAAAAACCTTGGAAGTTCTGAAGAGATAGGAACGAAGTGGTTTTTGTATGATGAACAAAAACTGGATCAAGGTCTGCATCTAAGAAAACAATGTCGACCATTTTTTATATTACAATACTAAGCCTGTGATATTATCCTGACGGAATAAATTATCCTTTATTAAAAATGAAAATAAATAGATCGCTCACAATTTATGTGCATTAGTTTCACCATATAGATTTTAATGAAAAAGATCAAGAAGAGAAGAAAAGAGAGAAGTATGGATGCCCTATCGGCACTCTCAAAGTCTCTTTACACAGTGCCAGCAACTGCTGAATTGGTCGAATCGATTAGGAACGAGTTCGAGTCGGTTCTTAAAATTGCATTGTACCTACTTAAAAAAATTTTTTGTTTTGACACGGGCCACACGTCGCCGATTTCCCCCAGGTAGCTTGGGTTTGATGACTCTGTTAGGGAACCTGTTAGGGAATGGGGTTGAGTTTTTTCAATTGTTCGATAGTTAGTTTCATGACTTACATAATTTTTTTCAATATAAAAAAATGTTATAGAGTGCCGAAATCGATTAACGCAAAAGTTTCATCAATCCATTATGAAATGACCGATTAATAAGCGTTTAAAATTGGACAATTTTCACGATGTGCTCGATTTTCGATTTTCAATTTGTACCCCAATATGCTCCCGAAATACGTAATCCTACGTCAAAAAATAAAAAAAAAATTTCTTCGACTTCATTCAGTGGCAATTCAATTTCAATTCAATTCAGCCTCCTCAAAACAAAATAACGACAAAACATGTAACATGTACACGATTAAAATCCGGCTCTGTTACAGCTAAAAATGCTAATGAACCTAAATAAATAAACAAATGGGATAAAAAACAGGAAGTGGGTTATATTTGTTGTATAGCACAAGGTTGACGTAGGACTATCTGATTTCGTGATCATTTGTTTGGAGTTGAACCTGAATCCATTCTGAATGAATGAATATTTGGGGAAGTATGAGTGTGTGTGGCGGCTGCTCCGAAGCATCAAACGGAACCAATTTTCGATGCTGGTATTCTCTTGATTGCCTTTTCAGTGGCAACACTCTCCTCCCGATGGATTCCCTTCTGGCATAAGGTGCACAAACAGGCACTTGGTGACACCATTCATCATGATGAACGAAGTTAGCTTCGCCACAACAGTGACAACATGCTCCGCTGCTCGCTGTTCAATTATAACTGAGTGGATTTCCGAGTGACGTTCGCTTATATACCGATTGGTGATTTCAATAGCCTGTTTTGAAAGCAATTTTAAGACTATGGAGACAAGTTTTTGAATCAAAAAGTAACAAGTATATAACGCGTAGACATTTTATATCTCGAATGAAGTGTTTATTATACTATTTCATTAGGAGTTAGGATCTTAGGCGTAACGCTTTCGTTTTCAAAAATTTGAATTTACACCACAGTATAGAAATGAAATACGTAGTCCTGCGTCGAAATAATTCTATAAAATAAAAATAATTATCGGTTATTAAATAATTAATAAGTAATACTCTATTTTCTGTACAGTCTCATCAATCAACATCGTTGATTTTTGAAATGAAATTGTCATTTATGAATATACAAAGCTTTCCATAAAAATACACCCAAGATGATTATTATATTTCTCAATTATAAGAACATTAAGGTATAAGAACTATTTGTCGGAAGTAATGGTCCCTATTATATAAATTGAATCGAATGGTCGATTTGATCCCTACAACTGTCATACCGAGCAAATTTTCGTACTTTGTAAATCAGGTACATCAGGAATGCAACAGGCAAGCCAAACAACTTGGAACATTATGCCGACGGTTTTCACCCGACTGTATCGATAACAGCAAAATAGAGTTAACGAGCAGAATTCTGTTCAACTAGAATTGCATAATAATTTTCATTCATCACTGTTGTTTTTTCTACTAATGACTATATTTCTTGAAAGAAATGTGCACAATTAATTCACATTATTTATCATAGTTTTAAAATAGAAATAACAATACTTCATCAAAACTCGTATTCGCAGCAGTCTTCAAAGACGAAGTTTTCTTCAAATACAAGAAATGGTTTATATCTGTGATATAACCGCAAGGTAGACGTAGGACTACCGCTGGCTCAGTAATAATTTATTTGAGATTGCACCTGATTCAATTATCAATGAATGAATGAATGAATATTTTGAAGGATTGCTGAGTTTTTCTTGTTAGTGTGTGGGTGGACGAGTATAAGTATGGAATTGTTATTAACATAAAATTCAACTATTTCTTTTCTTGGTGGTCCTGAAAAGAACCGATGGGTTTGAGAGGCTTTGTAAAAGCAACTGAAGATATTTGATACATGATTCATTTTGTTTTCATGAGAATGATACACGAGATTGTTCATGACCATTCCATGCGAAAGCAGAATATAAACTGGTGCTTATAGATTGCATCACGGAACATTTAATCGAATGCGCAAATGTGTGCGAATATTCTTCTACTCTGGCGTAATCTGAAGCAAACCATTTTTAATGATCATTCCATGCGACAGCAGAATAGAAACTGAGAGAGGTTCGCTTCGACATCATGCCTCAAATTCAGTCCAATCGCGACTGAAACGATATTTCAGGTGATTGCTATATTTATAGTGATTTCGATAGTGTTTTCGAAGCAGTTTTTCAGCTATTGAAACGATTTTTTTTATCAATAAGTAACAATCATATAAATATTGGACATTTTATATTTCGAATGAAGTGTTTTTCAAGTGATACCTACGCGGGCGACCGACAGACCGTGGACTATCGTTTGGCCATCCCTGCTCTATACAGTGCAAATTAGTCATCACACACTTTGCTTTTATCCAAAATCAAACTTAGAACAGTTCTGCAATTTCATGATTATTTGGCTCAAAATAGCATGAACTTGTGAGTGTTTTGAACATTTCCTTGTTTTTCCATATAAACTGCATACTCATAAGTATTAGTGACGACATAATTTTTTTCGATTACCAATTCAAATATAAGTTACGTGCTATCATACCCCTATGTGTGCCACTGTGTATTACAGCCGGTTTATCGCGACTCTCGTGTGTGTGAGCGAAATAAGCAAAATCATACTGAACTTTGTACCGTACTTCGATGAGACTTTCTCATAACTTCATTATTTTGATCGGAAGGTGTGCGGTACTGCGCCAGAAGAAAGCTAGAAGTCATCATATGTGGTGTATCGTGCAATTTTTAAGTTTATTTATTTGATTTGATGTCAATTTTTTATGTGGTCGAGTTAGTTTCATTAGTTTGAACCAAGTTACAGAGCATACACAACATGATTAATACAGGGTTTGTATTTCTTATCGAACATGGGATGGAATGTATTATTACTCCTTCGGAACCTTCTTTTACATTGAAAATGTTATCATGTAATATATCATAGATAAAAGTGCTTTCTGTTTAATAATCAGTGGGAGGCACCGTCGATTTGAATATATTTCAAACTTCTGATCCTCTCGTTTCGTTTTGGTTTATTATCCAACAGCTTGAATATGTGACACGTCATATACAAAATATGCTTTGAAAAGTAAACATAATTGTTTGTCTTTGGGGTTTGCCTCTTCGTTTCATTCATGTCACGAAATACAAAGGAAATTCTCGAATTATAATGGATACCTACCATTTGGCAATCGTTTTAGGAAATTGGCTGGACGCACTATTTTCATCACCGGCGCTTCAAGAGGGATCGGAAAAGCAATTGCGCTCAAAGCGGCACAGGATGGGGCAAATATAGTTGTTGCAGCTAAAACTGCCGAACCGCATCCGAAACTGCCGGGAACAATATACACTGCTGCAGCTGAAAGTAAGTAGTTTCAATTTTAATGTTTGATGAACAATCTAGTAAATTTACAACGAAATTGAGCCATTAATCAATTTGCAGAACTTGGTGATGTATCTTTGTTTTGCGTTTTGAATTTTATGATTTTAAATACAAGACAATATTATGATATTCTTTCAGTCGAAGCTGCCGGTGGCAAAGCATTGCCGTGTGTGGTAGATGTCCGCGATGAGAATGCTGTCCGAGCGGCAGTCAGGAGCGCGGTGGATAAATTCGGTGGTATTGATATTCTTGTAAATAACGCCAGCGCTATATCGCTCACTCCAACCGAACAAACCGACATGAAACGTTATGATTTGATGCACAACATCAACACGCGCGGTACCTTCCTGGTGTGGGTATTCACAAGCAACCTATTGTACTTAACTCATTAAGCAAATGAGACAAATTTCAATTACAGCTCCAAGGAGTGCATTCCATATCTGAAGAAAAGCAACCACGCTCATATACTCAATATTTCTCCTCCGCTTAATCTGAATCCCGTCTGGTTTGGCAATCACGTGGCCTACACAATGGCTAAGTATGGTATGTCGATGTGTGTCCTGGGCATGTCTCGTGAGTTCAAAAACGATAACATTGCGGTGAATGCCCTGTGGCCAAGAACAGCTATTTACACAGCGGCTATGGAAATGCTCACCGGTAAAGAAAGCGATCAGTTTTCGCGCAAGCCAGAGATTATGAGCGATGCTGCGTATGCAGTGCTCTGTAGGGAACCGAAAAATTGCACAGGCAATTTTCTTATCGATGATGAGGTTTTGAAAGCGGAAGGTATTGTCGACATGAATCAGTACGCTTGTGTTCCCGAAAATGCTGACAAGCTTATGCCGGACTTCTTCCTGGACGTCGGTCCAGAAAAGTTAGTCGAATTCGCAGCCGAAGGAAGCCATGCTGCGTCGCTCAAGCAATCGACTGCTGCTGTGGGGAAAATTGAGGGCCTGTTCCAGAAAATCGAATCATTGTTGAGTGAAGAAATTGTTAAGAAAACAGGAGCAATCTACGAGTTCAATGTGAAAGGGGACGAAGCAGGGTTGTGGTTTGCGGACCTCAAAAACGGAACCGGGAAGGTCGGAAAAGGTAAATCGCCAGTCAGTGTGGATGCCACGCTCACCATGGACTCCAAACACTTCTTCGATATGTTCAGCGGAAAACTGAAGCCGGCTAGTGCATTTATGACAGGGAAGTTGAAGATTTCGGGCGATTTGCAAAAAGCGATGAAGCTTGAGAAATTAATGGGTGGTCTAAAATCTAAGTTGTGAATTTTTTGTTTTTCTGTTTTGTGACGGGCAAAATATTGAAAATAAATATAATTTTCCATAAATGTCATGTTTTATTGAGTAAATCCCCCTTATTCCACGCGGCGAGTGACGTTAGATAGCAAAGTTTCTCGTTCCATTGTGGAAGCTACCTTACTTTTCAACATCTTTTTGATACCCGAGTCGATAACATATGAGGACACGACTTCAAATCTCACCTAGTGATAAACTATAGTCACGCCATTCGCCTACGAGAATGCAGTGACTTGAGCCATCTCACCTCATTCGCCGCGCGGAATAAAGGGGAATGTTATTACATCAATTCGTCTGGGGAGTACGGAGGATACTCGAACACAGTCCATTTGATTTTTTTCATTTGCTCTTGAGTTACGCGAGCAGAATGGGGCCGCGCATTATCGTGGATGAGGAACACTCCTTTCGTCAATAAACCTGGCCTTTTTTCTTAATCTCGGTTCTTAATCGGTCCAAAACTTCACAATAGTACGGTGATGAAACAGGCGTTCGGCGGTCAACGATTCGATAACACTGAAGAAATTCGTGACGCAGTTACATCGTACTTGTTGGACAAAGTTGGACGCTACGCACTTCGCGCTCGGAATAGAAAAATTCGTGCCACGCTATGAAAAATGCCTGAACGTCACGGCGGTTATGTTAAAATAGAAAATAATACATAGATTACGAAAATCACCATGTTTTTTGTCCTAACTATATTTTTCCGCGATTTCTGAGGCACTGAAACTTATTTTTTGAACGACCCTCGTATAATAGGAGTAATGAAAATATCAAAACATATCGTCGGTTTAATTGATTTTAAAGGAATTTCTTAGGTGACCAGGTTGAAAAATATATCGTTGATTTGAGTAATGTTGAAGCAGTGTCTCGGAGACCTTCTTAGAAAATAGCCTCAGTCGTCGCGAATGAATAATATTTTGAAAGATAATACAAGTGACAAACTTCGAAATACATAGTTAATTCTAGCGAGTTTAAAAAAAAGTCGACGATTAGAATATATCAAATAAATTCTCAAGTTAAGAATATATCGCCGATTAGAGGAATACTAAAAGGGTTTTTCAGCGACCTTCTCAGGTTGCCAAAATAACCTTGGTTTCCGCGATTGAATAAAAATATACAGGTCGAGAGTTTTCATATGAGTTTTTTATGACCTTCTCGATCAGGAAAAATATCTATGTACTACGCATGATGAAAAACGAAATGCTGACCGATCCGATAAGAATGTATATTTTCTTTAAATCTGATTTCCCCGAATAGTTCAGAGTTCACGTTTTTAGAATCACATCACTTATCGCAGTGAATCCTGATTTTTCTTAACCATTCCCACTAGCAACTATCCCTTCCATGATAAACGCTAGGGAACCACGCTAGCCTTCGGGCGGCGAATATCATACTAAAATTCCTTTCCTTCCCCTGTTGACTGTAAGGACGTGGCCGGCGCCGTTATTGACCATTTAAAGCTCGAATCGCCGAAAATTGCACAACGAGAATGATTTGCTAGTCCCAAGCGTCATTCTGTGTGTTCTTTGTACAATTTGGTTGGTTCAGGTCAATCACGGAGAGCAACTACGAATTGTACAGTCTACCCAAGATCAAGCTCAAGCTCTAGCTTCGCTTGAACTTCTTTTCAAGTATATCAAGTTACCGGCCTACACATAATCCATCAGCGAGTTGCAGTTTTGTGTCTTAGGCAAGGCGCAAATTGAGACGCGTATAGCGCGAGCATCTAGACGCGATCTAGCACCTGTTTTTGTGGCTAATGAAAATAGATAGAACGGCGCAAATTGTCCAGATGACGCGAGGTGGTAGAGCGCTCGTGAGACACGATTCGCGTGACGCTGTGGCTGAACCACAGTTTCTCGTGCTGGTCGTGTCAGTTGTGGTGGTTGTGTTGGTGAACAATCATAAACCAGTCAGGTGGTTGAATTAGTAAATAAATATACCGCGCAACTCTGTGTGAATCAGATATTGTAGACGAGTGGCACGTTATTTACACCAAACTACGACTCAATATGCGCTCCACCATGCTACGTCTGTGGCACTTATGAGTCGTGTTGGTAGTCTCGCGTTCGCTTACGAGCGCTATACGCTTCCCAATTTGCGCCTAGCCTTAGACCGAGAACATAGTGGGGTCTATTCCGAAAGTCGCTTCACGACGTGACAGTCAATTTGCGCACGTGTTTGTATTCTGAGAATCGGGGTAATTTAAAAAATGCCAGGTGCAATGAACTCTTTTCATTTCTCATTGTACTTCCGAGTCACTCGACTCTTAGAATTGGGTGAGAATTGTCATAAAACTCCGAAGGGAAAAATGTCACTTATACCGACTTGACTCTCAGAATAATCCCCAGTAAACGCGGTGCGGTGCGATGCGAAGCGATTAATTGGAGTTCACCGCATACTACACTCTGTCCAACTTCTATAAAACCACCCTGAATCTATTTCGTTGCAACACAAAGAGTTTGAATTTCAACAAGATACATTCATACTTTTTTTTTTATCCAAAATATATATTTTTATTAAGGCTCATATGGCGTCAACCGGACGGGGCCGGGAGTTCAATATTTCGACAATGTTTGCCTTATAACTATGTTAGTAATATGTAACCGATTACTCGCGGTTGGCTCGAGGTTAGTATTACAAGTGTTTTCGTAATTGTGATGTTGCTGTATCCAATGCTCTGTACCTGTGCCCGACACGGGATACTTCCTTTTGGGATGCAGCTGACCATTAATCAGCAACGCCCCCTAGTCTGTACCCCATATCTAGCGTGGTGCGTCTTCTCGACTCGAGGAATCCAGGATAGAATGGTCACTAGCCGGCGCAATCATCAGTTCGTGTAGAGTTGTCATGAGCGGTACAACCTTTGGCTCTTGTTGAATGATCAGTGGACTGCACAACCTTTGGCCCGTGTATCTGTAAAGAGTGTGTGTATGTATTGTCGCGACTAAGTAAAAGTTTATATATCGGATAGGAGGGATATGAAACAGGGACACAACGAAGGAAACATCATTAAACGTTGACATCGGCGTTTCTGAGGAACAGGTATAGATGAAGCAGAAGATCAGGATCACGGCTACCTAAGATATCCCGGACGGGGATATCCAATTGTCTGCCTTTTGCTCTCAGTGCTCTAGAGAGCTGAGAGCGAGCAGCATGGAACCGGATACACGACCAGACAATATGCTCGATGTCGTGTCGTGTCGTGAACATTCATACATTGTTGAATGCTTAAAATAAAGTATATTTAACGTCAATTTCGTTCAAAAGAGTTTAATTATTGTGCTTAAATATGACAATTTCAGCTGTCCAGTTTCTATAAGACCATTTAAAAAATCATAAGTATTATCAATGAAAAATTCAAAACGATCGGATGATTTACTTGTCTATAATTGGCAACCTTTCGTCTGATGACCAGGAAAATTCGTGTTGGAATACTATTTACCAAATGCTGCTGAACAATTTTCTCGATATTGTTTCCATGTTTCCGAAATTGCGACCTTGAGCTCTTCAATCGTGGTATAATGAAAAATTCAAAACGATCGGCTGACTTACTTGTCAATAATTGGCAACCTTTCGGTTAATGACCAGGAAAATTCGTGTTGGAATACTATTTACCAAATGCTGCTGAACAATTTTCTCGATATTTTTTCCATGTTTCCGAAATTGCGACCTTGAGCTCATCAATCGTGGTGTACCGTTTTCCCTCAGTGTAGATTCTGCGTACAAGGATCCCCTAAAGATTTTCAACAGGATTAAAATCTGGAGGGCGAGCCGACTAGTACAAAAAATTAAGTTTTTGATCTTTAATCCATTGCTTAGTTACATTGCTGATATGAATATGGTATGATATGTGATTTTTTTGTGACGATATCCACGCAAAAACGGTAGGAGAGGGAATTCCAGAACATGTATGTCATCCTTGAATGATGTGAAAGCTATCTTGAACTTTCCAGTTACACAGAATCCCACCCAAGCCATGCACGAGCCTCCACCAAAAAATCTGGTTGGAAAATACTTTTCCTGTTCCGCCGCCTAATGTGCGATTCACATTAGGATTGGGCGATCTCGGATCGATTCTTAGAAGATCGAGAAGATTCGATCTTTTTTTTTGTACTCGAGGAAATCGAGAAAATCGATTTTTTTGCTTTCGATCTTTTTTTTTGTAAATTTGTTTTTCAGTATATATCGATTTTTTATCTCACCAAATGTCACCTAACATTAATTTTTTTTTTAATGTCAACATTTGGATTGCTTCTTCTACGATTTATTTATGTTCAAATGCTGACAGAGACGGAACTAGTGGCAGCTACTGAGGGGATGAACTGTAAACGATTGCGCATAGGATCACTGTACCTGATGTTGACATCAATTACAGATGATGTTGACTAGAAGACAGATGTATGGCACGATTGGCTCTTATTGTCAGCTAAGTTTTGGGCGGTTCAAATCAAATCAAATCAAATCAAAACAAAAGCCCAGACACAAAGCCCAGACAAAAACCCAAGGAACCGTCCCTCTCCGTCAATTATTCTTTTCTACAAATCCTGCCGGTCGTTTTCGTTGAACGGTTGCCGACGGGTCGTTACGTTGCCGGTGTTTGTGAATGTTTCATAAGAATTGCATGATAGATTAATTGACGTAACGTGACGTTGTATGTGAATCGCACTTAATCCGACTTTTCCTCAGTCACGCACACAGGGGTGCCAAGCGTTTTTTTTTTCACCCAATCTGGAAAAGGTGAATCTAACAAAAAAGGATATTACGGAAAATCGTAATTGCGATATATGTTAATATATATTATACGCGAAATTTATTTACTTAAAATGCAAACAGTGGAGAAAGCAAAATAAATAAACAATTGATCGAACAAAATGTGTACTTGAAGTGAAGTATAAAAAAGACGGGTGGTAATGTTGGAAAAAGACTGAATTATGCCAAACATCTTGTACTCTGCTGTAACACCCATCAATGCGAATACGCTGATGAGTTTGGCAAGAGCGACCGCCTTCACCACCAGCGTGGGGAGCTTGATTTTGGTTGCTGCCTGGGTAACGACGTTTATATTTTCGACCGACGCGCCGAAATCGCTTATTTCGCTGTTGTGCGATGCAGTGTCACACTCGCGAAGGCTCGGTTCAGCGCGAGCACTTTTCACTGCACCAACATCGCGTGCATCTTTAGATGACGCTTGCCTCGAAATTTTATTACCCCTGACAATGCGTTTGTTTTTTGCAGGGCTCGAGCCTGTCTTCCTCGTCTTCTTGCTCATCACACACTACGCGAAGCGTCCAATTTATAACGCGGGAAGAAAAACACACGATACGAATAACGCAAAAAACGAACAGAAAAACCAAACGACGATATCCAAGTTGGATTACCACTGGTGGGGTCCAATCTTAGATCGAAGCGCAGCGAAAGCAAAGTGAACTGGATTGCTTAACAGTCCGATGCCGAATGAAAGTTTGCCTCAGCGAGATCCACTGTTTATACTCTAGGCGAGTATTCCCCTTCATTCTTGTACTTTTCCTTTGTACAAGTTTAAATCCTACGATTTCCCCTTCGTTGGTCGTCGATAAGTTGCTCGTTGTTGACATCTCTGTTCGGAAAAGCACACAAATGGACAGAACAAATGTATGGGAAAATGGAAACGCTTAAAGTTTTCATGGATTTTAACCATTTACAAACCAGGGGATTCTAATGTATAGCATATTGAACAAATTTTACGGAATTTCCGGTTCGTTTAGTATGTAAATCGCCAAAATCCGTTCACGGCAAAAATAGTTATTAACGTTAACTTTATTTCATAAAAAAGTGACCTGTTTTCTGATTTGGCACCCTTAATGAAAGACGTAGTTCTACGTGAAAAATCAAAATTTGTCGTGCAAGTGTCGTGCGGTGCAAATGTCATAAGGGTTATTGTTCAGCCGGCAACGAACACATACTTGATGGCAAGCATATCGTAATAGGTATTTACCATCTGGTATCGTGACATAATTGGGCTTTGCATTCCTTATGAATAACTGTATTCCACTAGTCAAGTCCTTCATTTGATACCCATATTGATGGGGTTCTGAAAAAATATGTAATCCACTATTTTGTGGTGGCGGCCATTTTGGATTTTCAATATCATGAAATACCCAGTTTTATAATGACTGCAGAGATAAAGGTCAACAGGAAAGGGGTCAAATTTCAATTAATGTGGTACAGCGTCATAGACAAACATGTTGCATACAAACATACAAATATGTCACAGCTAAATAAAACCGTTTAAAAACTCTAGCATTCTATCAACTCATTCACCCGGCGCGACGCTTCCGCCACTTTTAACACACTTCGATAGGCTCTCCTGCTCCACATCTCATTGAAACTCCTGCCTCTCACTCTTGCGGTATCGCACCGCATACATCCCCGGCAAATGCAGCGATATCTTTATTTCTTTATTTCTTTTCTTTAAACCATCTGACTCACACTTGGTCTTAATGATTTTCTTAAAACTAAACGACACTACTAAATCAAAATACAATGGTCCAACAAAATAAAACAATACAAAGATTTCATCTACGAGTGAGTCGTCTGTAAAAGGTGTCCGAAGAGATATTAAAGTCAAATAAGTCGAACACATCATTGAAACGGACTGACATAAAACGAACAGGATTGTGCAACGCATAGTTCACACTGCGTCCCTCAAGATACAAAAAGTTTCTGGTACGAAGAATACGTTCAGGCGCATACATATTAATTTGCTCCAACAGTGCAGGGCAGTCGATTTCTCCGGTCAAAAGTTTGGCGACAAACATAGCCTGAGCGTTGAAACGTCTCCTTTCCAGCGTCTCCAGTCCCAAGAGTTGGCAACGAGCCTCGTACGGATGCAAGTTTAGTGGATCCCGCCACGGAAGATTCCGGAGAGCATGTCGCACAAATTTCCGCTGAATAGACTCAATCCTACAAATCCAGTTAGTTTGAAACGGGCACCAGACAACTGCACTAAACTCCAGTGTAGATCGAACTAGCGAGCAGTATAGAGATCGAAGACAGTGTGGATCACGAAATTCACTTGTAATTTTATGAACGAATCCCAACTGCCGGTTGGCTTTAGCAATAATTTCGTTGAAGTGCAGTCGGAAACTGAGCGCATTATCAAGGGTCACTCCAAGGTCACGGATGTGGCTCACTCGCGACAGAACTTGACCAGAAATGGAGTAGTTAAACACTATTGGCTTGAGCTTCCGGTGAAACGAAATAGTGGTGCATTTCGAGATACTGAGCGACATCATATTCCTCAAGCACCATTCTTCAAAGCGGTTGACCAGATCCTGAAGCCTATGGCAATCTAGTGCGTTCCTGATTGCCATATAAATTTTCACATCATCAGCATAGAATAAGCGGCACCCAGTTGGAAGTATCAAGGATACTTCGTTGATGTATAGTGAGAACAACAATGGACCTAGGTTGCTTCCATGAGGCACTCCCGAAGGATTAGAGAATGTCGCAGATTGTGCAGGTCCGATTTTGACACACATCTGTCTATCTTTCAGATACGAGTTCAACCATGTCGTTAGTCTTGATGAAATCCCGAGTTTGTTCAGCCTTGCTAGAAGGATTTTGTGATCGACGCGATCGAAAGCAGCCTTGAGGTCCGTATACACTGCGTCCACCTGTGTACCTTGCTCCATATTGCGCAGACAAATGGAAACAAAGTCGACCAAATTGGTTGCGACAGACCTTTTTGGGAAAAAACCGTGCTGATCCATTGACAGATAGTTCTTGCAACAGGAAAACACAGCATCATTGACAATGATTTCGAAAACTTTTGAACAGGCGCAAAGTGATGTGATTCCTCGGTAGTTTTCTATGTTACGTTTGTCTCCTTTCTTGTGTACTGGAAACATCACTGACTGCTTCCATAGCGAAGGAAACATACTCTGCTGTAGAGAGGTGTCGAATAGAACCGATAAAGGGTAGGCAAGACTTGACGCACATTTTTTGAGTACACAAGAAGGGATACCGTCCGGACCGGGAGTCAAAGAATACTTCAATTTGCGGATCGCAGCCTCCACAACATCGCTGGTGACTCGGAAGATGTCAAGATTCAATACGTTGGTTTGAGTGTCTCTAACGGCGGCAGCAACTTGCATTTCGGAGGACGAACGGTAATTGAATGCTCGCTTGAAGTGAGTAGCGAAAAGATTGCATTTCTCGAGTGCAGTGTTAACCGAGTGGTTCACCAGAAACATGTTCACGGGCAAGCCTTTTTCCATTCTCTTGGAGTTGACAAAGGACCAGAAAAGTTTCGGGTTTCTACGGAGATTTTTCTGCATACGCCTCTGTCGTGACCAGGTTCGCAATACTTAGAGGCCATCTTGGTGTATTTTTCTTTTAGCTCGGGAGACACCTCTCGCTCCAGAAATCGTACACAGAATGA
Organism: Toxorhynchites rutilus septentrionalis; assembly: GCF_029784135.1. Classification (NCBI taxonomy): domain Eukaryota; kingdom Metazoa; phylum Arthropoda; class Insecta; order Diptera; family Culicidae; genus Toxorhynchites; species Toxorhynchites rutilus. The sequence continues at coordinate 76,251,884 of NC_073744.1, read as the reverse complement.
ACTCGATACAATGCATTATCCAACATCTTAATTGGAGAATCCCAATATCTACCTTTCAATTCTCTCTCTGGCCTCTCATTCTCTTGAAGTGATGCCATATTCATTTGCGTATTCCGACACTGTTATGTAAAGTGCACCAGAACTGGGTTGATTTTAGTGCAAATTAAATTAATCGATAATTAAAACATAGCATATAGATGTATATTTTCTCATGCCTGCTTTATATCCCACAATACTTCCCTTCTCTACTCTCCCCATCAACGTTCAACAAGTTATCATTGAACACTAAAAAAATCAATCATTGATGATTACTTCAACAAGTAAATGAGGACTTTTTCGCACATCAAACATCTTACAGATTTTCCTTTTGATTAATTTTTTTATTCTAGGATCAAGCGATTTATTGCTCCTCGCTACATCAACGCTCATCAGAAACTCCGCATCTCAAGTACATTTTATTAGCTCCCTTTTCCATAATTGCACTGAACGAGAAATGTGTAACCACTGAATTGTATTCGCTAAGTGCGCTTCTTTTGTCGCACTAAAAACATGTTTCCATTCGGTACAAATCACAAATCATACAAATCATCGCATTGGCGACCTTCAACTGAAAATTTGTGTGACCTAGCGGACTTCCAGCTAAAGCATTTGTGGTAAGCATCTCCCAATAAGCGAATATCTATATATATAAAAATGGAGTGATGTCTGTCTGTCTGTCTGATTCTTATAGACTCGGAAACTACTGAACCGATCGACCTGAAAATTGGTATGTAGGGGTTTTTGGGGCCGGGGAAGGTTTTCGTGATATTTTGAGACCCCTCCCCCCTCTCTAAGGGGGGGCTGCCATACAAATGAAACACAAATTTCTGCATTACTCGAAAATTAACCAAGCAAACGAAACCAAATTTGGCATGTGGAGGTTTTAAGATGCAATAAATGTTTCTATGATGGTTAGACAGTCCTTCCACCACTCAAAGGGGGGGCTGCCATACAAATGAAACACAAATTTCTGCATTACTCGAGAATTAATCAAGCAAATGAAACCAAATTTGGCATGTGGAGGTTTTAGGATGCAATAAATGTTTCTATGGTGTTAAGATACTCCTTCCCCCTCTCTTAGAGGGGGCTGCCGTACAAATGAAACACAAATTTTTGCATTACCCGAGAATTAATCAAGCAAATTAAACCAAATTAGGCATATGGAAACTTTAGAGTGCAATGAATGTTTTTATGGTGGTTAGATACCCCTCCCCCCTCTCTTAGGGGTGGCTGCCATACAAATAAAACACAAATTTCTGCATTACTCGAGAATTAATCAAGTAAATGGGCGGGACGAAGTTTGCCGGGTTAGCTAGTCGCATATAAAACCATAAATATGTTTTCACAACTTTACTTTGACTCTGTAAAATCTTGCATCCATTAAGGTATCCCATTTTGGAGAATTATTTGTCTAGAAAAGAGTAGCTCCTTTTTAAGAAATATCAGCTATTAATCGTGTATCTCTATTCTTGTCTTTATTTGACTCGTATCGTATTGCACCAACAAAGCCCCGAACCAACTGGAAATGCATCGACAAAATGTTCTGTCTTGTCAATATTACTAAAGTACTTCAACGTTGACGTGAACTCAAACTCGGCTCCCTTAACATCGATCCAATGGAACTCCGCAGCACTGGTCAATCTCCTTAGATGTTCCGTTTTCGTCGCTCGGTGGATGAAAAATTTGTCAACAAAAGTTATTATTCCTAGAAACTTTTGTCGGCACAGATCGGAAGCCTGAATATTTTGATAACACTTAGACTCTCCCGTTCAATCCTCTAACAAGCAGTGCTTCATTCGAATCTGAGAAACTTGCCCTTTTGGCTCCTCAAAGCGCATTCATAGTTTGTCAGCCCTTCCGATCTCTCAGTCTGATTTGAACTATTTCAAGACTCTGACCATGTTCTTTCTCTGTTCTCCCAAAAATCAGTGCATTGTCCCTACAGTTGCACACTCCCTCGTATCCCACCAAAATACTTCGATTCAACACCTCTTGAAAAACATCCAGAGAACTGCATAGTCTAAAGGCAGATTAACGTAACGAAACATGCCGAACACGGTCATGAAGTCTGTCAAACGTCGCGACCCTTCATGACCTCTGACCTCTGAATGCTTTCTCACTCCTTCGTGTTTCCCCTTCAAACAATTTGGACCGATTCGTATACTTAAACGGAAGTCGTTGGAATGCTTCGGATCAACGAGCGTTGACGAACAGTAGGAGATGTCCATCGGCTCCTTGTTGCGCTCGACAACTCCTACTGCTGTTAGTTCATCTAGTCGTTGGCCGACCTGGCACTGTGACGGAAATGCTCATAAAAATGACGAGACACAATCACATAGAACTTCTCTAAAAATACCTGCCGATCATCCGACACGTACAAGAATACCAATTCCCTGCTGAACATTCCATTATCCTTCACTGTACTGAACATTCGCAATCAACCGATCAAATACAAATCCGCTGACTGTGTTGACTTTGCACTGAAATTGATCAATCCTGGCACTCGAATCAATCGAAATCATGGTTCATTCCTGCAACACTAGCATTCACGACACCGTTATCACCTTGCGTACATATCGCAAAAATTTCAGTGTTCGAGCTGCACAAGTTGCAAACCTATTGAAGTTCACCTGGATGGGCCGAATGGCAAAGAATAATGAAATTGTCAAACATATCCGCGAAGTAATTCCCTCAAACATATCCGCTTAATTGTTGAATTTTAAAATACCGAGTGCAAGAAAACTTAATTCAAGTGAGAGATTCGGACTCAGTTCCATGACATGACAGGTATCTCAGTGTTCTCCTTGTAGATATTGCATTTGGTTTGGTGTTGACTACCGCTACTTTTGACGATTCACTTAATCGCTTCCAGGAATCAGACAGTTGACTGGACACACTCTCAGTAAACGACCCTTGACGCCGCAATTGATACAGAACGTTTCGATTAAAAAACATAGTTCAACAGGATGGCAGGTGGTGCTGTTTCGCCGCGTCGGATTTATATTTTTTTTTCTTTGTACCTTACACATCAATTCTTCGGGTTCATACATATTTTCATTCGCTGTTAACGGCCATTTTGTGATTGCGGTGTACCATAGCAAATGCAGTTTCTCAAAAGGCTTTCCCATTTTTTTTTGCCATTTTCTCTTCCTGTTAGGCTTATCTTGTTTTTTTTGCCTTCTATGCTATGCTGGTGAAACTGCTCTCTTTCGGCTTACCTCAATTTTTTTGCCGACTACGATCTTGGCTTGCCATTTTTTTTCCAACCTGTATTTTTTGATTAAACACAAACTTGTTTATCTCATGCTTGTAAAAAAACTGCACCGCAATCATAACCGTGTCACATTTTCACTATTTAATTCCATTTCCTTCCTATACTTACTTCGGAGGAGCGTCGACCACGCCATTGTCGTGACCAGGTTCGCAATACTTAGAGGCCATCTTGGTGTATTTTTCTTTTAGCTCGGGAGACACCTCTCGCTCCAGAAATCGTACACAGAATGAACTCGATACAATGCATTATCCAACATCTTAATTGGAGAATCCCAATATCTACCTTTCAATTCTCTCTCTGGCCTCTCATTCTCTTGAAGTGATGCCATATTCATTTGCGTATTCCGACACTGTTATGTAAAGTGCACCAGAACTGGGTTGATTTTAGTGCAAATTAAATTAATCGATAATTAAAACATAGCATATAGATGTATATTTTCTCATGCCTGCTTTATATCCCACAGCCTCGTATACTGTTTATACAGGAAGCGATTGTACAAACGGTATTCGTTGCTCGTTCGGTTCAGCTCTTGCTTAGCAAACGGACAGCGCAACCTACAGAAACGCCGGAGAGCAGAGGATCGCAATCTTTTGAGTTCTCCCAGTCGTCTATTGCCCCAGATTGGTCTCCGTGCAGTCCTCCGCACAGGAACGCAATCAACGATGATACGGGTCATGACATCAGAAAACATGGCAACGGCAGCATCCATATCTCTTATGCTGATAATCAATCTCAAGATAGCGTCTTTCCTGCTTGGCGTCCGATGATAGAATGTGGCCAAGCCCCACCATCGCTCACTTCATATAGCCATATAGTTAAGGTTGTAACGACCGCCTATATTTATTTATAATCTCTTTTTTGTCTCCCTCCTTCACCTTGTCTATACGTTTCGCCCGTACCCGTGGTTGCTTGTAATGAATAGCTGTTTGCTGCGGAAGCGCAGACAAAATGAATGGGAAAGTAGGGAATTCTTTCTTCCAATTTTTCATCAATTTGAACTGTATATGAGCTGGAAAACCGTAATGTGTAGCATATAAACAATTGCTGAGGATATTTCCTATAAACGTGTATATTTGGAACCAAAGTTCATTCATTAATTGAGGAGGTATTAGCGTTCAAAAACTGAACACTTTGTCACACCGAAATATTGAAATGGTATAGGGGCCCATTGAAAGGTTAGACGTAGTCCTACGTCAAAAAGGGGTATACCACAATAGTTCAAAATAATGGACGCAGTGGTTCACACCCAACAGGGGAAATGTGTATGTTTTCTCAATTCTACTCGCCGCTCGGATTTTCCCACAATGGAAGTTGCCACATTCTTGCATATAGTTCGCGTTAGCATTCATGATACAGCTTCTTTCTTAGTTCTTTATTTTGATATAATTTCACAAAATTAAATATTTTCACAGTGAATAAAATGGAAATAAAATAAAATCAAAATGAAGGCCTGTAACCAAATGTAACGACATTTGGCAACCCTCATCGCACATGCACGCAGTTATAAATTATGTCACTACTACATACAAACATATGCAAGAGAGAAATGGAGAAGTACAAATATCGCCGGCGTGGAGTGTTTTCGTTTGCACGCCAGCAACACGCCAAAAGATGGTGTGAACACATCGGTAAGAACACACACGATTAATCTTTAGCGTCACACGTTCCGCTCAAGCCACGCTGACGCCCCGCTGTAGTGAGAACATGGCCTTAACGTAACGTTTTCATTATATGCATAAAGTTATATAATTCAGCGAAACAAAACGAAAATAATAATTTAACAACTCAACTTTGTTTTCGTTCGACGAGTTCGATTGTGAAGATATTTATGAAAATCGTCTGGCAACAACCACTTGCGTTCTCTCGCGGCAAAACACTCCACACAAAGTTGCGCCGCATTGGAATCGCGTTCGCATCGCGTTTACTATGTCAGGTCCGGACGGTTTGCATTTGATTTCCACAGTCATAAACAAAAGAGTTTCCCGCAAACAATCCCGCACCCACGCACGCATCGCATCGCATTCACTATGTCCTCGGCTTTAGTGTGAACGAACCCTTAAGGTGAAGGTGGAAGGAAGCCTCAAATGGCTGACACAATGGCGCTCATTTCTTTCGTCGCCTTCCCTCATCCTCTCATAAAAATCAATAATTTTGCGAAACAGTGTGAAAAAAATGATCGTTTTCGCACACTCCCCATCAAGTAATATCAATCAAACTCTAATCGATTACTCACAAGATATTAAATTTTCATCTGCCGCCGCAATGTATAGCGAAAAACGTCGGAAAACTCGAGCTAGTGCTCTGAAAGTTAAATGTTCATTTTTCAATTTACCGCAATGGTTTTGTTTGTATTGGTGACGGCATCGTTATTTTTTCGACACTAATGTCATACAACATCATCGAAACAGCTATAAAAATCACTCCATAAAATGTTATTCCTGATTGCGGTGGAACAATATTTAAACACGTTAAAACTTCTAGAGAAACACTGTATTGCAACCAACCAGAGATGCCCATATTTTCATATTTTCAGGATTTCCCAGACTTTTTGGCATATTTCCTGATATCCTCAATTTTGCCTGATTTTTCAAAAATGATATTGATTTTCCCTGATTTTTGTACTTTGTACTTACTTTTTCAGAATGAAAGTTTTCCCAAAAATATCCCGAATTAAGTACGATTCACATACAACATCCACGTTACGTTCATGCCACGTCACGTTACGTTAATTATTCTCCCATGCAATTCTTCTGAAAACATTCACATACACCGGCAACGGAAACTTCGACTTGCCGTTAATGGTGTATGTGAATGCTTCCATAAAAATTGCATAGAAGAATAATTGAACGTGAACGTGACGTGGATGTTGTACATATGTGAATCACACTTTATGCTTTCGTTTTCCCAAAAATCGACATGAACTTTTCGGACAACCCAATGTAAGATATCCTGGGGTGGCATTGCGCATTTCGAAACGAGTAACTCGTTTCGAGAAAATTCAAACTCAAATCGAATTGGATTTAGTATTATGTATCTTTTTCAAGTTAATACTTTCAGTGTACTAGATTTAGAGCAAAATTTGTTTCGTAGAGAAATGTAAAATTTTTGGGTTCGTAAACAAAGCTAAACTAAAGTGGTCGAAACGAAATCACTCTTTTCGAAATGCGCGATGTCACCGCTGATTTCTTCCTGATTTTTGCTTTCATTCTTCCTGACTTTGAAAATTGAAAATTCTACCCTGCCACCATAAAACAATATTTTTTTCGTTTTTTGGGGTTAACGGACCGTGTCAACTAAAATTCTGTTTCGGATAAAACCATAAATAAACTGAGTCCGAGTCACGAAAACATTCGTTTCTTCGATCGGAGAAACATTGACAGATAGGAGGTATGGCTATTAAATAACGAGACTGCGCGCCTGGCGCCCTAGAGGGGTGGGGGGAAAACGAATAGTGCGTTCGATAGCTTGAAGTGTCTGCTATAAAAGTACGAAAACACATTTTTGTCACTATAGTAGTTTGCAGGCAGCAGTGGTTTGAATGGAACGTGGTTTGTAGTGCGCGTCAGAAATCATGTGTGACGAAAAACACGAACAACAACGCACCTGCCCATAACGCGCTGTCGGTGAAGCCGATAAGGGCATTCCAGTGCTCGAACATGCCCCGTACTCGCCAGATCTAGTCCCATGCGACTTTTATCTATTCCCCAATTCGTCGACTCCGCATGACCCATCTCAATACCAAAGATATTAATAACACAGACCAATGTACCGACAATTCAGCAGTTTGTGGTCAAACTTACTAAGATAAATCCTCAGTGTATGGAGTGTTGACGAAATGTTACCCTTTTTATCCGTGATCTGAAAATCTGACAAGTGGCAATTGTGTGTTTGTTGTGATTCGCACAGGAACAAAATATTCGGACGGTGGTTCTTGAGCGGAGAATATCGGCATATTCGGTTGATTTTGGGTTTCGCCGTGGAAGTTTCAATATCGGTGTTTAACAACTGTGTCGTGGCATTGAATATAGTAAAAAAAGTGTGGCGTTTTGATGTTCTAGTGGATACTGAGTGAATAGTAGTGGGTGGCTGGATCTCCATCAGTGCAATACTATTCTGTATGTTGTGTATGGGTGTTTTTGATATTCGTTCAGATTAAACAACGAAAATGAGTGGTGATAAATTGTTCATACGCAGCACCAGTGAAGAGGATTCGATAATCGGAACACCAATTAGCAAGTCTCCCTCGCTGGCATCAATACGAGAGACATTCCAAAGAGCGGAAAGCTTCTCGTCTTTGTCGGCTTATGTTTCTCCTTCAGGAAACGATCGTGGATGCAGGAAGCGGTCGGGTAAGTACTTGGCTTTGCGTGTAGTTTACTATCCAAACATTTTGAGGATATCCGAAAATTGATGACTGTAAGAACTGAACTGAACACATATGTTATACTTAATTATATCGTGTTCCCATGTGTATTAATTGTAATCACTTATTAATATAAATTAGCATGAATCATTGAGATAATTGTGTAGGCAAAATCATGTTTGAAATGGGTATAAAATTCTTCTAACGTGAGCCTTATTGCTATATATTCTGGTAAGTCGTAGATTAAATTTAAGTTATTCCAAAACCGAAAGAAAATCATACATATCATTATAAATATATCCCTAATAATTACATTTGGAAGAACAATTCAAATTTTGTTTGTTGTTCGTCGCGTTCGAGAGGGACTTGATTCTATTAATACTAGGGGGCTAGTTTGTCAAATGTTACCGAAATTAATTTGAAAAATAGGTTCCGTATGAAACATATGTAGTCTAGGAAATGCGAACATTGACCCTCGACCGATTCTAAAGAAGAGGCTAACAATATGCTAGTTATCTCAGTTAACTAAAAGGCTTTTTTTGCTCGTTTTGTTCGAATATTCTACTTGCGATTCAGAAAATCAATGTAACTTCGAGGAATCGAACTTCATCAGCGATCTGAAACTTGGTACACATGTTGGAAGTCGCTCAAAATCACAATTGTCATTATCAAATTATGTTATGACTGATTTTTTTTTAAATGGCGTATTCAAAATTATTGATCTTTCATACAATGAATCGTAATTCAAAATCCAGATGTACGATTAAAATATGATTTTTGACAAAGTTGTTAAAAACCAAATGAACCATTTGGGAAAAATGCTTGCTTACAAATTGAATTTAATATTGAAAATTTTTATATCTCAAAACACCTCCTACAATATTTTTTTTGTATATTTTTATCACAAAGTCTTTCCAATTTAACGATTTTTGACGTACAATGGTACCGTGGTTATTTCACCAAAATTAGAGGCGCATGAACTGAAAAGTTTAGAGCCTCTTATAAACAAAGAACTGAACTCACCAAAATTTTCGAAACTTTAATACTTTGTGAAATAGTGACCATTTAAGAAAAGTAACACCAAAAATGGAATCTAAATGGGATTCCACGTGAAAAACTATGTACAGGTCGGACTCGATTATATACAGTTTTTTTTATCCCATTTGTTTATTTTTTATTTAGGCTCATTAGCATTTTAGGTGTAACAGAGTCGGATTTTAATCGTGAACATGTAACATGTTTTGTCGTATCTATAAATAGCACATTACACAGTTTCCGTTTTCATTCGACCGTGGATCGATCTCCATCGCCGATGATTGTTGCGTGGACGTAGTTATTCTGTAACAACACAAAGATGATCAATTGAGGACCCTAAGGGCCCTCATGATCGATCGCACACTAATAGCGAATTCGTTTTTGTTCAGTTTCAACCCCAGTGCCGCACTAACTGCTGTCAAAACGTTTTTTTATTCACTCAGTTTCGCACTCAGTGTCGCACTAGTTCGCCCCGAAAGCTGTTAGTTTCGCACTGAGATGTTTCACGGGTTGGCACTCGGGTCCACCAATACAACTATACTGAACTGTCAAGTTCCGAATATTGTTTTGGAAAATCTAAAAATAAAGACTATGAAAATGGAAAACCTGCTGCTTTTGCTTTTGTATTATTGGAATCGTAATCCAATTCGGATTCTGATTTTGAAGAGTAGAGTAGACGGCATTAAGCTACGTATGCTTTCATTGGGAGGTGAAAATAATGATGGATATTCAGGTGGAATAAATTTCAAAATCAAAATTATGAATGAAAATGTACTTTAACGTATCGAATATTTATTTTATGTGATTAAATAAAAGTTTTTTTCCGATATCGCAGAATATTGAACGAAAACTGTGTCTAATGATGGTTTTATATTATAATAGTAATTATTTGTGGAACAAACAGGAAATGCATCGACAAATGGTTAAGTGAGTGTCAGAACTACATGTGTTAGGTAATCAAACAATATTAAGTAAAAATTTTCATTCAAACTTTTATATGTTTACACTGCACTTGGCCCTTCTGATCTGATGGAGAACAATTTACCTCCCAAGCACTAATATCACCACCAGACGTCGACACTGTACATTTGCCGTCGTAAATATAAACAAATCAGACTATATAACGCACACCAACAAACCACCGCATTCGTGAAACTGAAAACGTTTTTTTATTACAGAGTCAAGCCGGGTTCAGACGGTGCGAGTAAGCATACGAGTAGGTCTAGTCAGTTACTGCAGTGCAGCTACTCACACCGTGTGAACACATCATGCCAGTTAGTGTCATGTGTAATCCGGCGTGCGAGCTACTTCAAAGTTTTTTGAATTCACTCGCACTCGCAACTCTCAAAACGTCAAAAACAGAATTTAGCCTCCGAATCAGGGATGCCAAATGTAAAGACATGTCTCTATTTTTAAGGTATTTGAAAATATGCGAAGATATTTATAGACTTGAAAATTATTGGAAAAACAAATAAAACCCTCATAGTTTCTAAACGAAATCGTTGTTATTTTGATATGCACGCTGGCTGGGCACGCTTTCTTTTTGAGATAGCTTTCTTGAGAATCTCTAATATAGAATCATTATCAGGCATAATTTTAATTCAAAATTTACTCACAACTTGCAAAGAAAGTATTGTTCTAAAAACATAATACACATCCGATTTTAAAAAGTACATTTTCATTCATTATTTCAATTTTGACGCGTATTTATTCCACCTGCAAATCTACCATCATTTTTATTTCAAAAATTGGTACACGAAGCTGCTGGCAAGGCAAACTAAATAAAATTTAAAAAAAATCTTTTAGGTTGTCATTTATAGCATCACATACTTCCGGAATTATCTTAGCTATGAATGCTTTCGAGATTCTAAAAAATATCGACAACAATCTGAACGATATTCCAGAAGCAAGGCACATCAATGTCGTTTTTTAATTTCACTCTTGCAGGTATAGCATCCCTCATGAGTGTATCTTGGCGTTGTATTTTTGGACCAATGGAATCCAACAGTGTTTCCTCTAATTCAGGTGTTTTTCTCAACACTGCTCTGTACTCCAGAGGATCATCATCAAAGAGTTCCTTCCATATTTTTTTTATTGCTCCTTTTCCTTGCATTCAATTCCTGGCCCAAATCATTTCGCCTTTCTGCTTTTTCGGATAGTACCTTCAGTTCGAAGAAATTCAGCACAAAGTATTTTTATTATAAAATTGTGCAACTAAATAAAATATATTCATCTGAAAACCTGAGACGAATACTGCCTATAGAGAAGTCGAATTCAGATCAATCATCTGTCAAATTCGGACCTGATTGCTGTTTCTGACTATTTGATGGACATTTCAAAAATCATCTGGCATCCCTGGTAAGCCAATGCTGCAGTATCTAGTTTCGCGTCAGCATCTCACACTGTGTGAACGGACAAGGCGAGTCAACCAATTGTCAAGCGAGTTCACCGGGTCAGTAGCTACTAATTCTCAAGTCAGCTACTAGCAACGTATAAATGGGCCTTCAGTTTGGCACTGACTCAGTTTTAAAAACGAATTCGCTATAAGTGAACGCGCAACCAATGTAGCTACGAAGACCCCTACATACAGTAAAAAAATATTTTTTTTATATTTCAAATATGATTTATTTCAAGCGATATTGGAATGTTTCAATTTATTAAGTACTGTATGAAAAAATTAAAGCTTGAAAACCACTAAGTTTGAAGTTTTTCACTTCTAAAATACTTAAATCCACTAATTTGGAAGTTTTACAACTGTATCGAGTATAAAATTTTCTCATCTTTTAAATGGAAGCAACATAATTGTTCTATGTAGCGTAATTTTTTAATTAGAACCAGTTTAAGGCAAACAGAGCCCGAAACAGGAAAAAAGTTGATGGGTCTGAGCCTAGGGGCACGGACGCATTTGGATTAAATTTTCTCATTGTTCAAAATCTGCAATTTTTTTCTATTTTGATACATCAAATGGAAGCCCTGAAAAAAAAACCGTTTCCTGTATGAAATTGTATCCTTTAACGGATTAGATGAAATAACATGCTAGAATCCGGAACTAATACACACAAAAATACCATTAAAGCCATTATTACCCTTTTCTTCTTTTGACTCAATTGTGCAAAAGAAGGCGAAGATCTAACAAAAATATAAGCCTAAGTCAAATAAATCTATCACTACAGAAATATATTATAAATAAAAATAGTATTTTCTCCTTCGTCGCCACGTTGTCCGGAACGTTATTTGTAATAGACGAATTTCAAGCCAACTCGACTGGCCGTTGGCAGCACAATCTCAGACAGAAGCGAAACGTTGTGGGTGTAAGCGCATGGGTCTTTTAAGCAACTTTGCATACTTGAAATATTCAAAAAAGAATTAGACTACTTTTTTAGAAGGGCCAATTTTTTTTTCTTAATTTTTTACAAAAAAAAAATAACTCAAAAACTATGATATCTAAAAATTTGGGTCAGAGAATGAAATGTTCGGGATTGTTCGAATTTTCATAAAATAAGCTAACATTTTTTGAAAAAAAGTTACGCTGAAAACTAATTATTTTAAAAATTAAAATTCATTTTTCTCAAAAACGTATTTTTCTGAAATTCTCAAAAAATTATATGAATAATTTTTACAATTTCCAACCCGTCGTCCATACATCGGAAGAAGGGCACTTTTACAGGGGAAATTTTTTTCTAATGACAACTTTTTCATGATTTTCTTTTTTTTAAAAAAAATTACAACCAATCCTAATTTTGTTGAAAGTTAAGATAACAATATAGTGTATTCGACAAAGTTTCAGATCTTATTAAAATATAAACTTTCGTCGAAGACGTCAATTTTCTATCTTATCTTTCTTATCTTTCTATCTTTTATATATCTGCTGGAATATAGGGCATTTTGGTATGGAGACCCCTGAAAAAAAATAATGTTTTCTCGTTTCATTTTTGTGTGTAAATTCTCGTGTTTAACATGTTTTTGACGTGTTTCTGAATAGAAAAAAATCAAAAAAAAATTTTATAATTTTTTTATACAAATTTACACAAATCTCTCTTTCATCCTTTGACCCGAATTTTGTAGGTATTATAGTTTTTGAGTTATATTTTTTTGTAAAAATTCAATTAAAATTTTTTGGCCCTTTTAAAAAAGTAGTCCAATTCTTTTTTGAATATTTCAAGTATGCTAAGTTGCTCAATGAACCCATGTGTTTACATCCACAACGTTTCGCTGCTATCTGAAATGGTGCGGCCAACGGCTAGTCGAGTTGGCATGAAATTCGCCAATAACTTTAAGCCCGGTGATGTATATTAAGTATTCCATGAGTGCTCTCTTGGGAAGTTCGTGTAGCTGCTGTAGTGAATTGATTTCATTGGGTGTCAAGTTTTGTTTATGTATAGGTAAGGGAAGGCAGAATGGGCAAACTTTGAAAACTCTTAATGAATCGTTACATTTTTCTTAGAGTGACCCTCCCATATAGAAATCAAAGTCATAGTCCTATGTCAAAAGTTCAATAGCTCTGTCATCATTGAAATTCTAACATATGCGTATAAGAATTTTTTTCATCAATTATGATCCTCTGTAACCTCCTGAAAGAATTCGGATTTTCTCTATGAGAAAGGTATTTTATGACTTTAAGGGGATGAATCGAAAATTGAATTCTACTTTTATATTCTAAAAACGAAAAATATGTGTATGAAAAACAAATAAAAAAAAATTTTTGACTCGATTATATACAGCAGGGGTGGCCAAACTTTTGGGCATTACGGGCGACTAATTGTGTCATTACATCTAGAACGGTAACGGTATTGAATTAAAGAGACTTTAAACTCTGAGAGTTCATTCGTCTCTTATTACATCTAGAAGTGCGATGGAAATGTTTATATACAGCCATTCCATTTCAAACCGATATAGTAGTTCTCAGATTTTCGTGAAAAGTGATGGTTTTCTTCTTTATCGCAAAACATTAGACCCTTATTTTTTACCATTAGGGTGATCATTTCCATTTTTTTTTAAATTCATAACTTTTAAACCACCGGGCCGATTCAGATGATCGATATATCAATTTGAAGCCACATGAAATACCACATATGCATGAAAATTAGATTCTAGTCGCATAGATGTTGTCTAGTCGCATAGGAATATTGAACGAAAACTGAAAACATGTTAACTGATATTCGGTATTGTTATGTAGAAAAAACTCAGCTTTCAAAAAAAAAAAAATATAAAAAATATGGTGACCTTAGTTCCGAAAGCATGTAAGCTATGAAAAACCATTACAATCAATAATTACGAAAACAAAATCTGTTTTTTTACGTGTAAAGTTTTTCAAACAAAACTAGCGTATTGGCTTTAATTTGATATATCGATCATCCGAATCGGTCCAGTACTTCAAAAGTTATGAATTATTGAAAAAAGTCATTTTTAGAAAAAAGGGGGGGAAAGTTGATTTTTCGCCGACCACCATAAAATGATCAGTAATCAGTAATCAGTAACTCATCTGGCAAGATTTGAAAGAATAATTCTATCCAATGTTTACAATTTCAGTAGTTCTGTGTAATGCTAGGCATGAGATTTTTTCTGAGGTGTTATTTGATGGCAGACACATCAAACTTTGATGAATTATTAAATAATAACTATTTGTACTACAGTTAAGTATTATGCATTGGAAGTTGTGGGATAATGTCTGTATTAAATGGCTCACAGCTTTAAGAATATTCGCAATATTTGTCAAGATATTACTAATAGTAACTTTCTTCATTTTTGACCCATAACCCATTTTCACTCCCATCGACGGTACTTCATTAAAACTACCATTCACAGTCTTCAAAGGCGAAGTATCTCCATAAATTTAGGTACTCTTTATTTTCGAAACCTTACGCCGGATGTTTCCAGCATTTTAAATTGGTCATTTAGCAAATGATATGCCTGGAGAAAACATTGATGAAATTGTTTCTAGTGACTATTTTTCGCTTTATTACAAGTTATGATCGAACAACTGGAATAACTAACAATCTTAAAAAATATTAAAACGGAAACTTTGATGAAGAAATATATGCTCTTACAACTAATATATTTTATTGAAGCTAGCACAAAATCCATTTCATTTTAAGGTTGACACTGTCCTAGAACAGTTGGCGAGCGCCTAGGAATACCTACGTGGGCGACCGGTAGACCGCGGACTACCGTTTGACCAGTCCTGATAAACAGGATTCGATTATATACAGTAAAAAGAAATCGGAAACTGTATACACCTAATCCCCTATTTACACGGTACCTGTTTTACACGATTTCGCTTTTACACGTTTTACGAAACAGATAATTTAAAAAAACTTGAAAAATGTATTTATGTAGTTCATATGTAAGAAAGTAGAATAGAATCATAGTTTTGACTACGTACGATTTTATGTTCCTGAACTGGCAAGTTATCAATTTACTATCATTTTCGGAGTCTTGATGTGTAATTTGTGTCAATTTTTCAAGCTCTTAGAATGCCAAGAATATCGATAAAAATGAAAAGTAAAGGAAAGTTATATATTCAGCTTTCGGCTGGAAATATCTTCAAGAAATTTAAGGATAAATGAAGCAATTCAAATCTACACAGCTCTTAATTGAATCTTTTATCACTAAGTCTGCAGTCGAATCTGAGATCTTCCCCAAGTCGTCGACTGTTGAACCAGAATCGCATCAGGAATGCTCAAGTGATAGGGATGACTTTATACTAATCAGAATAAAAATACTGGTAGTTCCTAAAATTGGTGATAACGAATAAACTTATTGCAATTTAGTTTCTTGAAGAATTCTTTGTTTATTTGTATCCAGAATCTATAGTGAATTTCATAAGTACATTTTTATAATTGTTTTACTTAAATAAATGATTGAATATATTATTGAATATATTATATATTGAGAGTTTATTTCGTTTTACACGGTTTTACATACACGGCAAATTCGGAAATTTCATTCTACACGGTTTTATCGGGAACCTATTTTCAGTGTAAATCGAGGGATAGGTGTATAATCAAGTCCGCCCTCTATAACATTTTGTCCTAGGACTAACCGTTCATATTTTTAAATTGAAAATAATACTATGTCGGAACCTTAGTCATAATGTCCAGCAGCAGTATGCATTTTGTAATATTTCACGAACATGATTTTAACTTTATTAAATTGGTTATATCTCGAGAACGGTTAGTCATAGGATAAAAAATTATACAGTGTCGTCTCGATTATATCACTGTGCGTTTTTATTACGTCTCGTGTATATCACTCTTGAATTTATCACTGAAAATGTTTCATTTATATCACGTTTTTCGAAACATGAGAAATAATGTGAAAAGTTCAATTCTTCGTTAAATCATAGAACAAAACAAGAGAATTAAGCAGAAAAGAATAGTTTTAAGTATTCATTCCAATTGTCATGTTCAGCCGTATTACCGGTGCTTATGGAAAATTTTCTTATACCACCTTGTATCAACAATACCACCAGAATCAACAAATAAGAGTTATTTTGAGCGACTTTCTCTTCGATTGTGTCAGGTGAGAAATGCCGTTTCCCAAATTTGATCTGTGTAAGAGGCAGTACTGGAGTTGAAGTCGGTCGTCGGTGATACATTTTTTGTGGCAGCTATTCATTACTGTATATCGTCAAGTAGACAAGACAAGTTGGGTAAAAAACACCATAGCGCGAATAGGATTAATCGGTGGATTTTTTAAAATAGTGCTGTGAGTTGTTTTTTAGCGGTGTCCAGCTATTCGAATGTTACAGGTGACCACCTATTGGCCAAGATTTACTTGACCGAAGTAGAGGTGAGCTAAACGATTCACTTTAATTAACCGTTCAGTGTTCAACCGTTCACTTAAGTGAACTAGTTCTTTTGAGTAATTCACTCACTTTTTCGTACAGTGGAGGCCCAGTGAAAAATAACGACCGTTCGTTCGCTTTCTTTTTGGTGAACTAGTTCTTTTGAACAGTTAATCTATCTCTAGACAACAACATATTTCTACATCATTAACATTAGAATTAATGAAAACTGTTTATATGTATTTGTAACAACACAGATAGGAGTTTGGCTCCTTTAAACTTATGTAACTGAGCCTGTAAAAATGAACGATTTAATAAAGAAAAACAATTTAAAGAGCGGACTCGATTATATACAGACCCAGATTTTTTTTTCTCGAGTCAAAAAAAATTTAATTCGTTTTTTATGCACATATTTTTTGGTTTAGAATAAAAAGACGGGTGGGTAATGTCGGGGACATAACCGGAGTGACGTAGGACTATACAAAGGGGACAGCTTTTGTTAAATATATATTTTAAATATATTGTTTTATTTTCTTCTCCTACGTGAATACCTACCTATCTACCTGAAAAATGGATTAGTTTACTGTTTACTCTTTATGAATATGTTGATGGTTCTGAAAAGAACCTTTGGTGTTGTGTTTTTGTTATCACTCGATATTCCCATCTTGTTCGGTTAAACCTTCCTGTTTTGCTATTGCGTTTGCCACTCGCCACAGCTTTCACAGTTGGAAAATTTCTTCCCATCCAGCTTGTGACATGTTGTTCAGTAAATTACATTTAATGCGACGTGCCGGAGAAACACTTTGCCACTCACTGAAACTAATTGTTGCCTTGATGAGCGCCGAACCGAAGCTGCTCTGTTCTTGATGCGGGTTTTCTGATTGTCGTGAGCAGCTTTGCAAGCCAACTCGAGCACTCCGAAGGCCGAAACTCTATAATCGCTGTTAGGTATACTGGTGCTCCGGCACCAATCCGTTCGGCCTAGTTACCCTTGCGGAGCAATCAGTGAATGCGACCAACAGGGAACTGGAGACTTGCACGGTTCGAGTGAGACTTTGCCTTTCCCTTAACTTGTCCTCCTTTGTTACGTCCACGATGCCGATGCCTTACAACCACACGGGTTTACGGTTTGAAAGAAAATAAGATATTTTTTTGGGGTCCGCGTGTTTTATACTCTAGCGGTACACACTCACAGGATAGAGACAAATTGGCAGACTCAGCCAGAGGGGCGAGTCCAACGAGACGAACGAATGAGCGTTAAAAGGGAGCGATGGCAAAAAAAATACATTCATTACGATTTGTTCGCTCGTTGGACTCACATGCAGGCTAAAAAGGGTCCTTTTCAGGATCACAAAATTATCTTCAATCTAAAGAGTTTATTGTTTTGTTTTCACTCGATATCCCCATCTTGTTCGGCTAAACCTTCCTGTTTAGCGATTTGTTGCCACTCGCCACAGCTTTCACAGTTGGAAAATTTCTTCCCATCCAGCTTTGTGACATGTTGTACAGTAAATTACATTCAATGCGACGTTCCGAAGCGCCACTCAGTGTCGCACTGGAGGCGATTTTAACCTGTAATTGAACATTTGCGATGACAGTGGTACAGTGTTACCTTTCAATGTGGGGTCATAATTTGGATCTCTATGTTTACAAAAATGTCCAACTAAATAAGTCGCATTACATGTCCGTCCAATTAGCTAAATGTCGAACTAATTGTAAATTACTGTACTTTCAATCTGGAAACAATTTAAGAATTGGTGAAAGTTGAATAATCAGGAAAGTCCCCAACTATCAATAAGCTCAGAACAACTGCCAAATTCACATACTCGTCAGATCCTGTATTTCGTAAACTCTTTTTTGAAAGGTTTAATGGCCCTGATAAGCGCCGTGTTTTATGGAATGGTTCCAATTTTGAAAACTTAGTACTCGTGGTTTTGAAAAAAACCATTTCAACGCCCTCGATGCCGCCTTGTTCTGGATTTGCCACCAAAGCAGTTTGTATAAAGAACAAACTTTTTTCTTCTGCTACCTGATGCCGTTTTGCGATTGCGTTTGCCACCCGCCACTCGCTGCAACTGCCTGTTGTTGTCTTGATGTGTTCTGTTCTGAATGCGGGTTTTCTTATCGTCGCGAGCAGCTTTACCAGCCAACTCGATCACTTCGGCGGCCGAAACTATATAACGCCGGCTAGGTGGACTGGTGCACTGGTACTAACGCGCTCGGCCTAGATACCCTTGCGGGGAACTCCAGATCAACACGGTTCGAGCGGGGTTTTGCCTTTCCCTTCACTTTTCCTCCTTTACCATGTCCAGACATGGCTGCTTGGGTTGGTTTGTTGATGTTCACTTTTTTTTCACTTAAATTCTTTTTATTTCTTAATTTGGTTTACATTATAATAAAGTACTACATATCAAGTGATCAACCTAGGGTTCTACATCTTTAAGTTGCAATGTCAAGTTTTGTAATGATTTGTATCATACACATTATTCGATTGTTTCATATTCCTATTGTAAAATCATGCCTAAACTTTTCTAGTTTTTTGTTACCTTTTTTTTTACCTAAACCTAACTTATAAGATCCCCAAATTATTTACATTACCCCAACTTACACTACTTATCTAACTGGAAATAAATATAACTACCCAAACCCAAAGCCGTTACCTTGAAAGGTAACGACTATGAAGTCAGGTAGCATAATCATACAGATTTTGTATTATTCCGTGTGTTGAGAGAGCGCAACTCTGTTCAAATTTCATAAAATTGTTATTGATAATTTCATCCAAGGTTTTAATCCCGGCCAGCTGATGTATCTCCGAATTTCGCGTTCTGGGTGGAGAGTTTAGAATCATACGAAGAATTTTGTTTTGTATGCGTTGAAGTTTTAATTTGTGAGTTGGAGCACAGCACTCCCAAATGGGCATCGCATATGCGATAACTGGAAATATTATTTGTTTGTATACTGCAAGTTTATTCGTTAGAGATAATCGAGAGTATCTATTGATCAGGGGATACAATGACCTGATTAAAATGTTGCATCTTGTGTCTGTTTTGTCAATGTGTGCTCTGAAGGTAAGCTTTCGATCGAAAGTTAGACCCAGATACACTACTTCTGAAGACCATTCAATACTATTGCCATTAAAGGGTGTGTCACATCAAATTGCATCACGGAAAAAACGCTGTAGAAATTCGCCCAGTAGACCGATCCTTTTGAAAATTTTAGACAGTAAAATAAAAACTATTAAATAACTTTTGGCATTTTCTTTTTATTCATACTTCGAGCCCAAGCCCGTATGCTCGCACCTTCCTCTTTACCCCGTCCATAAGGTTCTGTACAACATCAGGTTGTAGTTTTTTTTTGAACAGAAATCCATTTTCTCTTGAAGTCCGCCTCCGATTTGACAACTTTTGGGTTCTTCCGGAGGGCCTGCTTCATAATCGCCCAATATTTCTCTGTTGGGCGAAGCTCCGGCGCGTTGGGCGGGTTCATTTCCTTTGGCACGAAGGTGACCCCGTTGGCTTCGTACCACTTCAACACGTCCTTTGAATAGTGGCACGAAGCGAGATCCGGCCAGAAGATGGTCGGGCCCTCGTGCTGCTTCAATAGTGGTAATAAGCGCTTCTGTAGGCACTCCTTAAGGTAAACCTGCCCGTTTACCGTGCCGGTCATCACGAAGGGGGCGCTCCGCTTTCCGCAAGAGCAGATCGCTTGCCACACCATGTACTTTGTAAACTTGGATAGTTTCTGCTTGCGAATCTCCTCCGGAACGCTGAATTTGTCCTCTGCGGAGAAGAACAACAGGCCCGGCAGCTGACGAAAGTCCGCTTTGACGTAGGTTTCGTCGTCCATTACCAGGCAATGCGGCTTCGTCAGCATTTCGGTGTACAGCTTCCGGGCTCGCGTCTTCCCCACCATGTTTTGCCTTTCGTCGCGGTTAGGAGCCTTCTGAATCTTGTATGTACGCAGGCCCTCCCGCTGCTTGGTCAGCTGGACGAATGAACTTGACAAATTCAGCTTATTGGCGACATCCCGGACCGAACTTCTCGGATCACGTCTAAACTGCTTAACTACGCGCTTGAGATCTTTTTCACTGACGGAGCATCCATTTTTGCCGTTTTTCACCTTCCGGTCGATGGTTAGGTTCTCGAAGTATCGTTTTAGTACTCTGCTGACCGTGGATTGGACGATTCCCAGCATCTTACCGATGTCCCGATGTGACAACTCCGGATTCTCGAAATGAGTGCACAGGATTAATTCACGACGCTCTTCTTCGTTCGACGACATTTTTCCAAATTTACGAAAAATTGACAGTGAAGCATGGCCAACGTGATCTATACACTCTTATCTGATTAGAAGCGAAAGTTGAAGATATAATTCCTAAAAATTAAACTTCTACAGCGTTTTTTCCGTGATGCAATTTGATGTGACACACCCTTTAAGACTGACTGTCATATTTTGAGGAGGAACAAGCTTTGGAGTGTTCTTGTGGGGAAACAATATAACTTGTGTCTTTGCGGCATTTATGCATATTTTCCAATTATTGAAATATCCAGACAAAGTGTCTAACCCTCTTTGAAGTTTAGATCTTAGTTCTGTGATACTTCTGCCCTTGTAAATGATGGCAGTGTCATCTGCAAATAGTGACAGCTTCCCATCAGATGGGAGTGCGGGAATATCTGAAGTATTGAAAAGAATTGGTCCCAAGATGGATCCTTGAGGAACACCTGCATTCACAATGAATTTCTCTGATGAAATATTGTTTATAGAAACATTGAACGCTCTATCAGAAAGATAATTTTTGATAATTTTTATCAAGTATGTAGGAAAACCAAAGTTCTGAAGCTTGTAAATGAGACCATTATGCCAAACATTATCAAATGCTTTTTCAACATCAAGAAGTGCCATGGCAGATGATTTTGAAACTGACTTGTTTCGTCTGATTATGTTGTATACTCTACGAAGCTGGTGAATGGTAGAGTGGCCTTTTCGGAATCCAAACTGCTCATCCAAAAATATATTGTGCTCATCTGCAAAAGCAAGAATGCGCGTTAATATAATTTTTTCGAATACTTTCGAAAATGCTGGGAGAAGGCTAATTGGTCGATAGCTCTTTGAAGAAGAAGGATCTTTTCCGGGTTTTAGTATCGGGATCACTTTTGCCAACTTCCAACTCGAGGGGAAGTAGCCAAGTGATAGACATCTGTTGAAGACAGAAGTCATAATTTCATATAAGTTGTTACTAAGATGTTTCAACTCAATGTTAAATATACTATCGAAGCCGGGGGCCTTCATATTCCTCAACGAGCGTATAACCGAGATAACCTCTGCAGTCGAGATGATTTCATTCTCTTGAGGTACAGAATGAATATTGTCAATAGCCCTTACAGTATCATTCGCCGAAGCTTCAAATGGACTTGTATTGTTCTGGCCAAGATTGTGTGAACTAGCGAAATGGTTGCCAATTGCATTAGCCTTTTCGGCAGGTGTTATCAATCGTTCTGAATTGTCAGGTTGTAGAAGAGGAGGAATAGGATTAGACTTGGTCTTGAGAATTTTAGCGAGCCTCCAAAATGGCTTGGAGTTATTCGGAAGTTTACTTATATCTTTTGCGAATTTTTTGTTACGGAGATCAATCATTCTGGTCTGGATAACCTTGGTTAACTGATTATACTGTTGTTTCCTCTCTCGAATACCAGTACGTTGGTACTGTCTTCGATAGAGGTTCCGAAGTCTAATCAAATGTTTAGTAATTGGATCAATTTGAACAGAGTCACTCACCAGAATCGTTTCTGGGATGTGGTTTCGGCGAGCCTCAATAACAAGCCTCAGTTTGAATATAGCTGACTGTTGTTTCGATATCTTCGGGAGATTCAAGAGGCTGATCGAGATCAATATTGTTGTCAATAAGCTGCTGGAATTCCACCCAATTCGCACGATGATAGTCTCGTCTACATTGTGGCCTCCTGACTACGACATTCACTCCCAATTCAACCATCACTGGGAAGTGATCCGAACTCAGCTCGTTAAGGGCAATAGGATCACCGATGTGGTGATCCATGTTGGTAATGAAGAAATCAATTATGGAATGTACTCCAGAACGAGAAATGCGAGTGGGGGTTGCTGGGCTAAGAATCCTGTAGTGCCCACACTGTAGATCATCATTTAGAGTCACTCCATTTTGATTCCTCCTTTGGTTTCCCCAGGACTGATGTCGAGCATTAATGTCCCCGCCGATGACGTATTTCGACTGCCTTCGTGTTAGCTTGATGATATCGTTTTTAAGAAGTAACGCCGAGCCGTCTCTGATTGACGTCTGTTTGGGATAATAGACCGCAATCACGATAATAGGCCCAATCGATGTTGTGATTTCGTGATTTAGTTTCGATGATGTTAAGTTTGAACCACAGCAAAAGTCGATATCTGATGTTATTTCTGATGGCTAGGGCAACACCTCCTCCACCAGAACCAGTACGATCCATTCTCAATAGACGATAATTCGGAACTCGAAGGTTAATATTCGGTTTAAGATGCGTCTCGGTAACGATAGCTACGTCGATGCTGTTTGTCACTAAGAAGTCAGTGAATTCGATGACCTTACTCTTGAGAGAGCAGGCATTCCAATTAATTAGCCTGAGAGATGACCGATCCATGATTATAATAAAAATGTAGCATGACTTGCACTTGTTCCTGTTGGTTGCGACAACTTCTAGTCTGTCGATCTAGTTCAAGAAACAGGGTTGCAAGTTCTTGCATGCTATAAAGATCCTCACTAGAAGAAGAGTGAGGTGAAGATGTTGGCGTAGGTGGTAAACCAATAGCTGCAACTTTACTATAGCTCGGTTGCTCCTTTTTTGGCTTTTCGCTAGAAGAGTCCGTTTGGGGGCGACCTGTAGGAAGTGGAAGAGGAGGAAGAACAGGAATCGTACGAGAAACCATTGGAGGGAACTCTTTGTCAGTAAGTTCTGGAACCTTCTTCCTATTCTGCGTTTTATCAGTAGCTTGCTTCCGGATGCGTTTGAAATCCGTACGTTTTGTACAGCTACGGCTAGTGGCTTGGTGATTTTCGCCACAGTTGACACACTTGCGAGATTCTTCCTCTGGAAGGCTACAAGCGCTTGTTGGATGGTCAGCAGCACACTTGCCACAACGAGTTTTCATGTGGCAATTTTTTGTTCCATGACCGAAACCAAGACAATTAGTACATTGAGTGACGTCCCAATTTTGGGTTTGTATCGGTCCCATTGTACCGTGATGTTAAAAATGGTCTTGATTTCCCTCAGACGCGTGATGTTGGTCGATCCTTTTTTAATGTGGATCAGATACAAAACATTGGAAAAGCCATTGTCTTGTGATTTGTGTCTTGTCATCCGATGTACAGCCAGCGGTTGTAGACTATGGGATTGCTCTAGTTCCTTTTTGATGTCCTCTGTTTCAATGGCAGGAATACCTCGTAGTACAACCTTAACTGGTTTTTCAGAAGGTATATCATGAGTGTAAAACTCATGATTGTTCTTTTTCAGGTACGTTCCAACGATCTTGTATTGTTCCAAATTGGGACAGGTAATCTTAATCCCTATGCTGCACATTTTGAACACCGGCTGCAATTTCTGCGCCAGTAGCTCGGATCTCAAAGTACCGATGTCCTTTGATGTAGTGAAATAAGGCGGTACCTTCACCTTTTTATCAACATTGACTGGTTCCTCTCCAGTGTGGCCATCCAATAAAGCATAGCGGTTTCTTTCTAATATTGGCTCCTTGCCGGTATCCGATCGATGTCGTTTGTTGGTTCCATGTGGTATGCCTGGGTCGGTTGACCGTGTTTTCCCCATTATCGCAGTCCTCAAGGGCAGACAGGTGGTTGATGAATCGCAGGTAGACAATCTGAAAAGAGAAATAAATAACTTTTAAAAAACAGGTAGTAAATAGAGCTCCAAACACGTCCGTCTCTGTCGACGGTCGGTGTGGAATGAATGTTTGTTGATGTGTTGTGATGCGAACCGATGTGGTGTACGGTTTGGATGAGAATGATCGTTACGGCAGCGGAGCGGGGATTTTTAAGCTGATTGGCCGGCTCGAGAATAACGCATGTGTGAGAATGTTTCGTTCATTTTTTTTCTTTTTCTTTTCCAATCGTGCTTCATTCTATTTCGCTGCTGCTCTGGTTGCCCGTTTTGGTCGGTACGATTTGAGGAGCACAAAATGGACCAATCAAAAATGGGCACATAGTTCATTTGGACAATGCTTGATATTTCACTATTATTCAATTATTTATCTCAAGAAAAATGAAATGTTATTCGTTATGATAGATGCGTAGATATATTTCCTATCAATTGATGCAAAAACCTTTGCGATCTATTGAGAAATGCTCGAGCTATAAGCGTTCCAAATCTTGCATTTTTTCCTACTTGTTCAGTGCCTAGATTTCCATTTCACCCCCTATATCTTCCGGTTAGACGTAGTCCTACGTCAAAAAGAAGAATTAAATTTTTGATTCATCCCCTTAAAGCCAGAAAACACCTCTCTAACAAGAAAAAAATTAATTTATCCAGAATCTCTCAGGAGGTGATAGACGATCATATTTGATGAAAAACAATCCTTCTACGCATATGTTCGAATTTCAACAATGAAAGAGTTATAGAACTTTTTTTTTGTTTCGGACTCTGTTGCCTCAAACTGGCTCTACATTAAAAAAAATCCATTTGAAAGATGAGAAAATTTAGTGCAGAATATAATACTAGATCATCTAAGTTAGTGGATTTAAATAATATTTTGGAAGTAACCTTAACGTTGAAAGGTTACATTTTTTCTCGAAATAAGTCATGTTTAAAACATTAAAAAAAATCAAACTGTATTTAATCGAATCCAAAATCATATATAATCGAATCACATATAATCAAGTCTGTATATAATCGAGTCCGACCTGTACTAGAAAGTAGAACGTAAAAAAAATAATATTTTTTCTATTTGTTAGGTTTACGAATAGGCTGAATATTTTGAAGAAACACAAAAAAAGTGACAAAAACTGACGAATAGAAAATATGCTATTCAAGATAGCATTTCTCAGGTTTCAAATGGTGAAAAAAAAAATTACTTTGAAAGAAACGACATTTAGCTAGAAACGGCTGTATGGATGTGGTTTTATAAACAATGTGAACTTAAAATTATCATTTCTTCTATAGATATGCAGGCCAAGAATGTAGCACCTAATTTTGCAGTACCGTCGTTCAGTTCGTCGTTCGTAAGTTCAGTGGCACTTCAATTTTTGAAAGTGGTTCGGCATTCGAAAACTTAAAATATTGTATATGGCGAAAAGTTTTCGTTCGATTTTTTGGCAATAGCAAAGTTTCAAGATCTGAAAATTTTGATTTAACTGTTGATCAAGTATAAATTTGCGACGAATCTGGTTCATTTGTCAAAACATTAAAATATTACATTTACTCATTTGGAGGAAAACGTCATCCTAGGAATCAAAGCTTTTGTTGATCCAAAGATACGACACATCCTGAGATCTCGAGGATCTACTATTACCTGGATGAACCGGAATCTATTTTATGAATGGTTCCAAAAATCAGTTTGTTCTGGAAGTGCCGTTATAAATTTATATAACTATTGTGGGGGTTAAAATTCCTCTAACAAGATTGATAAAAACTTTTTTTTCTGCCGCCGAATGCAACAACTATTGCTTAATGAACCTGGTAACTAATTTAACGGGTAAAACAAGAAATAAGAATCATGGCACTCATGGACGAATAAAAAAAAATTCATTAGAAAAAAAAAATAAGTTTCGAATATATCACGTTTCCATTATATCACGCAAATTTTTTCTGAGCGAGACGTTACTGTATATTGTTTTTATGTAGATTTCATTTCTATGTTACTTTTCCGAAATTATTAGAATTTTACAAAGTATTGAACATTTCAAATATTTTCAAAAAATCATATCTCTACTTTGATGAAAGAATCACGGCACCACTTGTAGAGCAACTTTGTGAAATTAAAAAATCAAAAAAAAAATACTAAAAATATCAAACGGGAGTTGTTTAGAGATACAAAAGTTTTTAATAATAAATTCAAATTTTAAGTAAGATTTTTTAACAATACACTTGAAATGTTATTCTTCCTAAATAGTTCATTAATTTTGTAACAACCTTGTCAAACGTTTTATTCTAATCAGACATCTGGATTGTGATAATATATATTATAATGTATGATATATGATAATGTATGATATATGATAATGAGAATGATAATGAAAATTGTGATTTTATGCAGTTTTCAACATAAGTATCAAGTTTCAAAAAAAATCCGTGAGGGTCGGGCCAGCGGTCGTCTAATATGGGAAGGAATTGTTCTATAGTAAAAAGCTGCACAAAAAAACATCCCAGAGTAGCATTAGTTTTAATGTATTGAGAGCAGTGAAAACACGAAAGTATTTTTATCATATAAGACTAAGTGTGAATATCGTGAATATCTCACAGGTTTGACTCTAAGAATGAAGGGATATGGAATACCTAACAATCGAATCGTTTACCTGAAGATGATTTCTTGCCATAGAAATTGGATGACAAACGCTACTTAGTTATCCTCGAACATTGTTTTTCTCAGGGAAGTGGAATAAAGCTATTTCAATAAGAATTAAAGAATTGGAGAGAAGAAATTAAAAGTCATGACATCGATATTCCACTAAACCAAAATTTCAGAGAAGAACTCGATCTTAACATAAGAAATTACCTAGCCCTGGTCTTGGAACTCGAGGTTTACTGGAGTCTGAGAGAGGTCCCAGGAATTGATTCAGTTGTTCTCTATGAAACTGAAATCGTCCTGAAAATAATGCTGGAAGCGCTGAGAGTGTTGAACAGGGAGAAGGAATTGACAGACTTCCAAAAATTGGTCCTCCTTAGTACCTGCGCGATAGACCGATAATTTCTTGGTCACGACTAAAGAGCCGGAGTCATTTGAAGTGGATTCGGTGTATGAAATCGGAATTGTATTCAGAATCATTATATAATTGGATTCGAAAATATAAATTGAAGAAAAAGATGGAAAAAAGTAAAGGGGAAGGAGCAAAAGGATAAAGAAGGGAGAAGATGAAAAAACTAAGATTTACAGCCAGTGTTTTGACTCTCCTCTATACAGTGTCGGATAAAACATTAAGACCACTGCTCAAGCAAAAAAAGAAGCTGACAAAACTTTGAGAAAAAATAACTCAATCCAGGGCTTCAATCCATTTACAATAATTTATTTGCATTGTTCGAAGAAATTCGCAACAAATGTAGTTAAAACAATAGTCATTCATTTAAAAATGCGTTTCAAGCATACTTAACAACTAAAATGACGCGACAAAAATTAAGAGCGGCTTCAACCCTTCGCGGTCGGAATTATTTTCACTTGAAAGAGATCGTCTTATCCTTCCACGCAAAGAATCTTCTGTTTATATCGAGTACTGTTATCTATGATTCATTGAATCGACGTATTAGTCCTTGAACAGCCACACTGGACATTAAAATTCGTTTAGAAACGACTGCAAAGGGTTGAAATTCATGTTAAAAAAAATAAAAACAAAAAAAATCATACCGTGAAAAGCTTCCAGGGTTAGTACTTGGTCGTGTAACTTCTGTTACGCATCACTTCACGCACCCGGTTCGGTATGGATTCCACCAGCTTTCTGGTACCGACAAGCTTAGATCCTATCCCACAGTTGCCGCTTATCTCCGTGTACACCGACCTTTTCACGATCTCCCATAAGTTCTGCATAGGGTTCCGATTCGATGGCTGGGCTGGCCATTCCATGACGTCGACTTTGTTATCCTGGAACCACTTTTTGACGGTCTTAGCGGTGTGATTGGGATCGTTATCCTACAAGAATTGTCATTTTAGGAGCATCTCCCACTTGGCGTGTGGAAGCATTACTTTTCTAGGATTTGGGCGTAGAGGTACTGATCCATGACCTTATCCACCCACTACAGGGGGCCAACACCGTACCAGGAGAAGCACCCCCACAACATAATGTTCCCTTCTCCGTGCTAGAATGTCTTCGAAGTATACTGTGGCATGTAAGCGCAGCCTTTTGAGCGATGGATCCAAGTTTTTCCGTCCAAGCCGATGAGGTTTACCTTCGTCTTATCTGACCACAGTATTCGCCACTGCTTTTCCATCTCCGGACCGATCCAATCGACGTGGTCTTCAGTGAACTTCAGCCGGGCTTTTACCGCCTAGCCCCTGCTCCACCAGCCACCGCTAAACTGTCCGAGAACTCACGGACAAGTTCAGTTCGTTCCGGATCTTTTTGGAGGCCTTGAAGAGCTTGTTTTATGGCAGAGTCATCACGGTCGTTTTCCTTGGGCGAAGGGCATTAAACACGAAGGTTTTGGATCGTCTGCCTGCCTTGGACTTTTGCAGATGACCATCTGATGTGTTTCCGTTCTTTTCTTTCGAAAGTCGAAAATGAGCTTTCGGAAAATTTTATTTAGATAAAGTCATAGTGTCATATGAGAGTGAAAAGGTTTGCTATCTGTTTTCAGAATGATTATTTTTTATTTCTTTAAAAATGACGAATGTATGAAAATTGACTCAAACTCATATTCGTACGCTGGTTGAATTTTCATCTCGGCTTCGAAGGCGTTCAACAATTTCAAAATTCCTTTTGCGAGTATTCAGAAGGAATATTCATCCTTTCATTCATCAAGTGGTTTTTGAATTGGTAATTATTGGAAATCTGATGGTTTCTAACTTTCCTACCGAGATTCTCATTGGCTTCAATTTGATATGTCGATCATCTAAATCGGTTCAGTGATTCAAAAGTTATGAATTTTTGAAAAAAGTCATTTTTGATAAAAAGTTGAAAAAAATGATTTTTCGGACCCCCCTGAAATAGAAAAAAATTGAAAAAATACGGGTCTAATATTTTGCAAAAAAGAACAGAACTACCACTTTTCATGGAAATCTGAGAACCGCTGTATCGATTTGTCATGGAATGACTGTGTAGCGATGTGTTTGAATTTCTTATTCTACCACAATCACTCGCATATAATTTTATCGGCCGTAACCATCAAAATGCGTCATTCATGAATTACAATGCCCGAGTTGTTATGACCTCGAAATTAGAATATGTGCAATCCCAAATGAAATCGAACTAAAAATGCCGATTTGAAAAACTTGTATTTTTGATTCGAACGAAAGTTCGTATTCCGTTCAGGTTGGAGAAAATATGAGTTTTCCACAGCATTT
The DNA here is from genome assembly GCF_029784135.1 of Toxorhynchites rutilus septentrionalis. Taxonomy (NCBI): domain Eukaryota; kingdom Metazoa; phylum Arthropoda; class Insecta; order Diptera; family Culicidae; genus Toxorhynchites; species Toxorhynchites rutilus. The sequence goes on along the minus strand of NC_073744.1, from coordinate 76,222,163 downwards.
GGAGACGTCCACGTAGTCCCCATCAATCGAGGATAAAGAACAGAGACGGCCCTAAGCCGCCTGTGGCGTTCATACTTAAATACCGCAAATCATAAAATCGCATTTTCGTAACGATAAAAAATGACAAAACACTACAAACAACAAGGCAGCAACAATACAAAACATATCTGAGTGCCAGTGTGTACAATAAAATTGCTATCTATTGTATTTTGGCTACGGAGACGCTAATACGAAAGTACCAATAGTTTTAACATCTTGTACCCATTTTTGCATTTTCTACATGGCTTCTATTTTATATGAAAAAATTAAAAAACATATGTATTTTAAATATTCCAAATAAAAGTTTTTTTTGTAAATGAAAAAAGGAGTACTCGTTTGTTTTTCTCATTGTATATATTTTTCACGTTTGGACATCTATCCTTTATAACTCTTTCTAAGACATTGTTTCGGTAGGACTCATAGTTTTTGAGATATAAATTATCAAAGATTTCTCTTACAGAAATCGATACGCCCTTTTCAAAAGTCACACTTGAGTCAAAAAACTCCTAAATGCTGTGGAAAGCTCATTTTACCTCCAACCCAAACAAATTTTCATTCGAATCGAAAATACTCATGTTTTGTCATTTGTCGATTTCATTTGGAATTACTCATATAGCGTAAAACAAAAAAAAACGAATATTTTCCACTTTCCTCGATATAACCAAAATTTGCTTTTACCAGATTTGTCAAAATTTCTCTCTTCTCATGAAACCGGTTCATCGAAACATCTGTCTGTATACTGAAGTGATTCTATTTTTATAAACAATTATTTCACTTACCGTTAATAAGTAAAATGCTACTCAAGTGTACGCTAACATGGCTGTCAGATGCAGCCAAGTGTTGAAAACGGCAATGTGACACATCACCGGGTGAACGGTTTATATTTACAGTGTTGCAGCACAAACAACACCACCGCCTTTCACCCACTCGAAAGACCGAGAGACCGTTGCGAATGGTTTCATCAAAACAAACCATACCAAAACAGAAAACCGACCGACGCGACGGTGGGTGGTGTTGGGGCAGTACTACCGGCGAACATTCGTGCATCATGTGCCATTTGGGTTTGTGTTCGTGCAGCTTTTCCGTTCCTCTCAGCGCTTCATCTGCCGTTCATCGGTATTGGTGGAAGGTATGGGAAAATCTGTCTGTCAGAGGAAAAATCGATAAACGATTCGATCAAAAGTTCCGTCGTCTGGATGTGTTCCGACAGTTGTGGAATATTGTTTCATCAATTACAACCGTTTCGGGACCGTTTTAAGAGCTGATAGTGGTACTAATGTGAAGTGTAGTGTGTTTGGAAACTGTTGGATAGAAGTTAAATTCAACGCATTTTGTGTGGGAGTAATCTATTGCGTACTGCATGATAGTTTTGGACGGAAAATTTCTAGTTGAAACACAAGCTGTACGGAATTGTGCATTTTACTGCCGAATTTTATCGAAATATGCTAGCTTCCTATCGATGAATTCGTTTAATCATCGTGCTATTATTTTATAAACGAGAATTCTCCGGGTAATGCCTCTGTCAAAATCGATACTACGCTAGTCGAATTACTGCATAAGCTTCGTGTGTATCGAAACCGAGTGTATGAGTCATAGTGCTGCGATCAAAGTGCATCCAACCAGGAGAATCATCACTGTGTGTGCTCCGTGTGCGGCTTGTTTCCATTAAACTTCGATCAAAACAAACAAAGGATATTGAAAACGTTGCGAGGCTAGCGAAAAAAAAGAGGAAAACGTGAACAACCAATTTTGTCGCCGATAAGCAACGCAAAATTTTCATCACGAATCGAAACGTAAGTATGGAAGGAAGGAAGGTATTGAATTAGAGAGACTTTAAACTCTGAGAGTTCATTCGTCTCTTACGGACGTAAGTATTTGTTTGTTGTCCTATATGTATTTTCTGATTTGCTTCCATTTGTCACTTGTTCCCAAGCTGATTTAGAAGAAAAAACAGGAAGGTTTTTATCTGCATTCAAATATATATATATATATATATATATATATATATATATATATATATATATATATATATATTCATTTCGGTATTGCAATGGGTTTATCTTCTTATTCTATTTAAATTCCAAAAAATAAATTTAACGGTGTATTTAGTATGTTATTTTTCACAGAACCTTGTTGTTTTCCGACAACTTTGTTGGACATTATATTGCAAACAAACAACTAGCCTTCAAATATTCGTTTAAATTATGAATTTAATTATCATATAACTAACATTGATTACGACTGATTTTTATACAAGCTTATTCATATTCATTAGCCTTCTTTAAAAAATCGTAACTCGAAATCCAGCTGTCTGATTAAAACATGATGTTCGATAAATTAGTTATAAAAAAAAATAATACAACAAGATAACATATTAAATATACTATTAAAAAACTTGAATTTAATATTCATAAGTCAAAATACCTCCTAGATGATTTTCATGTAGGAATATTGTCATATATATTGTGACTGTGAATACTGTTTTATTAACATCACAATCCGCCTTTCTATGATAAATTAAAGTGGTATTCTAATATAATTTACGAAAAATATCAAAGTGCTTTAACTTAGTCGAACACCATATTTCAAGTTACGTATTAAAACAAATCAATGATTTTGGAGACGTCCTTATGAAAAACCAATCGAAATTAAAATTGGTCAGATGATGACGATACTTGTAATTTTGACTAGCTGTCACCGTATGTAGGGGAAATCAGGATAAAACCGACAACCTAAGGATTTCCACATATTTTCAAGATCTACCATGTGTCTTCGACTTCAAAACGTTACAAACCTCTCTTCAACTGTTCATGAGCCCTTCTACAGTATCTGTTGATCATTTTTTGATTTGTAACGAAATTTTTGATAGAATACAAAAATTGATGTTTTCAGGTGAAATAATTGTGAGTGTGGGTGAGATCGACACCCTGTCGGGTAAAACCGACATCTTTGAAGAAACGAATGAAAACATGTCATAATAATTTGAAAGTATTAAGAGGTTATCTATATATTATGTGGACATTTTGAGACCCCAGTTTAGATGAGCATCCACGTGAAATGTGCCAATGGGCGTTGAACGAAGGGATACCATGAGCTCTGCCAGGCTTATTTGTTGAAATGCCCGAATCAAAGTTGGTTTTGACTGTTTTATTAGTTCAGTTCTGCCGTTTTGTCCGTCGAATATAAACACGAGGCATCTACAAAATATAAGAACGCATTTTTCCTGTCTGTGAAACACAAACCAGATGTCTGGAAAGTCCAGAGTCCAGACTGGACTCAAAATTTCAAAACAACGTTTTCGAGAATTGAAACCACCTATCGTCTCACAAACTACATTGAACAATGATCTACGATGAATTAGGCTCATAAAAGTATCGAATTTTCCACAATTTTCCGGCTTAAACACTTAAGTTCCTCGAGCGAAATTTTACACGGACTGTCTTATGTTTGCTGGCCGGTTCTGTTTTGTTGTTTGTTTTGACAGCAAAGCGACTTCCGCAGATGTGAGGTACCTCGAAACGTAAGAAATGACAAGTATGTACAAGGGACATCGGAATATTTTCAAAAAATTGCTTCTAACTGAAAAAATCAGGGGGTGTCGGTTTTCCCTGATTTTCCTGAAAATTGGAGAATGTCGAGTCAAAATTGGCTGTTTTCCGGCTAGTTTAGCGTGGAATTGTTCGAAATGGTAACTAATACACAGGTGTAAAATCAGCCAAAAAATGGCTTCAATAGTTTTTTTTCTGCAGAAAGGAATTCCCGTTTTTTTTTGGAATACTTCATTTGGAAAATGGAAAATTTTCGATTTGGACAAAATTTTGCGTGCGAGTATATATTTTCCGCGGATAGAAAGATTATTTTGACTAAAGAACAATTTATGAAGAGAGGATTGGATTTTACGAATAACTACAAGAACACTAATCTTTTTTTCCCCACATTTTGTATATGGAAACTTCAAGTTGTAGCCTACATTTAAATTATTTTTCAAGGATAATGAAACTTGGACAAAAGTATATTCACACTGATATTACAACACATGTCATTTTGAATTTTAATAGGAATATTGCAAAACCAAATTTAACGCGATTGTGCTGCAATTAAGATAAAATAATTTTAATGTCTGTGTCAGTTATAATTTGGTCGCATAAAGTAGGACATTTCGTAGGACATTTAACGTACAATAAAGGAAAGGATGTCATTTTGGAGGTTTTTAAATGAATTTTAGAAAATACATGAAAATTATTCGTCTGCTGTTTGGGTGAATTTTCGAAATTTGAGTTTGATACCACCCATTATTTGTCTGCACAGTACAGATGGTAATCGTATTTGCTATCTTGTTCCACCACTTTTCGCTATTATGCTATCCTACTATTATGTCCTTTATGCTTTATGCGACATAAACAGGCTTTATTCATGCGAAAACTCCAATAAATATAGATATGGTAGCACCAAGAATGTCCCGATCCCGTTTTCCCAACGTTTTCTCAAAACCTAGAATTGAAAAGTAGCCATCCGCAAGCATAAACGTAGATCGCAGATGTGATATGTGATTATTTTAAATCATAAAGCATGAGGCTTCCTAAAATATTCATATTCAAGATATTTTTAGTTTGGTTATTTAAAAACATAAAACAAAAAGATTCCTATTTTTTTTTGTGTGGTTCAATTGTAATTTTAAAGAAATAAAGTTTTTTCCAATGTATTCTAAAGATATGTTATTAACGTTCCACAATTCAAAAACAAAATACTTCTTACGAAACATCTTACGAAATATGAAGAAAAATAGAAGTAATCTGAAACTTTGTGTTATTTTTTATTTATTTTTTTTTCTATAGAAAATAGCACTTTGTTGAGCGATATTTTTCCTTAAATCAATTTCCCGCAACTCGTAGCCATCGTTTGCTCGGCGAAACTACAAAGAATATGCTCAAACTTTAAGCGTGTGTGAAAAGTGATTCATGCTTTTCTGAAGCAATGATTTTGATTTGGATAATAACAAACATGGATAACTGCAGAAAAAAAATTGAAGATATGATTGGAAGCACCGTCTGAAAATATCTCACTGCGGGTCGGTGGTCGACTCGGATCGCGTCATCTTGATGGCTAGGGCCGTCTCGAATGCTTATACTCTTTAAATGGGGACCTCGCCCCTATTCTATTGACCTCAAAATAAAGTTCGAAAAACGAAAACGAAAAAATTAATTTGTAATAGAAATTACGCTTTTCTCTATGAGGCATTTATACCCATGATGCTTTTCCCGCGTCACAATATTTCTAACCTGCTTGTGATGTTATACTTTTTTCTGAGCGGTTGTTTCTGTTGCAGTTTTTTTCTTGGCGATTTTTCCGGTTACGATTAAAACAGAGCTCTGAAAGAAAAACGACCGAAATGGGACAAGATACGACAAGATAATTTGACAGCATAACAACGCCAGACCATGTATCTGTCAGGAATTATCTAGAAAGAGAATGCGCCATATTCCCTTAAGGGAATACCCTTAGATTACAGTCTGTTCCGATTCAAGTCGTCGCACAGTGGCACAAACCTGAAGAAAGACATATTAGGTTGATCAAACACGAACAAAGCCTAAGTTGAGAAAAAAAAATATAAACTCATTAACGTAAAACTCTTCGAAAAATCTCGCAAATCCTTTGTTAATTTTGGATGGCAGGGCGTGAATGTGTTAAGTAGCTCACATTCCACAAAACCAATTATATCTGTTCAAGCTCAGGATTTTAATACATAGTATCTTCGACCAATTTTCATACAATTATTAGCTCTACAACTTAATCGAAGACAAAAACATGATATCTCATAACTACAAAGAGTTAGAACTTTGAAGTGGAATGCCGTTTTAATTAGAATTGAGGTGTATTTTTTCATAAGATGCGGGATAGCATTTCGAGCCACTTCTCTGGAAGACACCTAGGCTCTAAAACGTAGGGATTCGAAGAGCGGTTCCGATCAAGGTTGTGGCTTTCAATGGAACATATTGTTATTGAAGTAACAGTAAGTTTTATGTTTCAAGCAAATGCTTTTTTTTTTCTAAAATCCGTAAAGTCATACTTGTGCACCTAATTGATATCGCTAAATTTCTACAATCGCTAAAAAACAATAATCAATATTATCAAATTGACGCGTGTGACGTGTTTTTTTTTACCTAGTGTTACCAACTTTTTCATTGCATTATGCATTGCAGTTTGCTGATGTAATATATGGTCATTTAATTTAGGCTTCTCAAAATTTTCAGTTGTAACATTTAATTTTCGATTTCATCAAATTCAAATGTCTTAAGAACATACACTTTTTTTCAAAGTTATTCACTTCTTCTGCTATTGAGAATGGCGTGAAAAATACTCCTATGGTGAACCATATAGGATTCAAAAAAATAGCATAGAATTTCTTATTTGGTAACCTATACAATATTTGCCATGAGCTGATGATAGGAAGAACATGGGGTCTTAAACCAAAAATGGTAATGTGGGTCTACACTGCCATTGTGCGGCCTAGAATAACCTATGCCTCATTAGTCTGGTGGCCAAAGAAGCAATGCGAAGCACACCCTCGAAGGCACTGGAGGCTATCCTTCACTTGCTACCTCTGAACCAACATGTTCAGCTAGAGGCTAAGAAAAGCGCTCTTAAGCTTAAACAATGGAAAAAAATACTAGATGGAGACAAAATTGGTCACTTGAGCATCCTGAATCTCTTACCCGTAGGACCATCCTCAGAGATGAACAGTGATTGGATGGAACCTAGGACTAACTACGACATTCCATACAGTGTAATCGAACCTTCTCGTTCAATATGGAATGAAGGCGGTCCCAGTGTTCGTAATGGTTCAATCATGTTCTACACTGATGGGTCAAAAATGGGAATCAGAAAAGGTGCTGGAGTGTATGGTCCCAGAACAAAAATCTCTGTAGCTATGGGAAACTGGCCAACAGTTTTTCAAGCAGAAATAGCTGCGATAATAGAATGCTCAAATGTCTGCATTAAAAGAAAATATAGACATGCTAACATCTGCATATTCCCAGACAGTCAAGCGCCACTTAAAGCTCTAAATACTTTTAAATACTCCTCAAAAATTGTCTGGGAATGCATTCTCCTCTTACGGCAACTAAGTCGGATAAGTTCGGTACAACTGTACTGTATTCCTGGCCATTGTGGAATAGAGGGAAACGAGCGAGCAGATGAACTTGCCAGGAACGGCTCAAGCTCACCTTTCACTGGTCCAGAACCATTCTGTGGAATATCTGACTGTGTGTTGAAAGGTGAGCTGAAGAACTGGGAAGACCGGGAAGTGTTAGTCAACTGGTTGGCTGTACAACTTAACCAGTCAAAAAAATTCATCACGCCGACTATTAAAATTACTCAACAATTGCTGAGTCTTAATAAGAAAGACTTAGGCACAATCACAGGCCTTATAACAGGACACTGTCCGAGTAAATACCATCTCAAAAACATAGGTTTAGTGCAAGATGATATTTGTCGTTTTTGTAATACCGAAAGCGAAACCTCGGAACATTTGCTCTGTAATTGTGGAGCTCTAACTAGACGCAGACTTCAATACCTTGATAAGGCTATTCTGGAGCCCAAGGAAATTTGGTCTGCGTCGCCGATCAGGATTATAAAATTTATCAAACAGAGTATTCCTGATTAGCACCTATCTCACTATAGCTTTCAGTCTACTTCTTCATCAATAAGCAGTAGGTAAGCTTGAAGCGGAGTACAAAAAAATGGGATATACCACAATAGTTTAGAATAATGGACGCAGTGGTTCACATCCAACAGGGAAAAAAATTGCCATGAGCTGGTGATTTGGTTTGAGGGCACTTTTAGCTTCCTGACCTAGCCAGGCCTTTCATTTCAATATTTTACAAGTATTTTTTTTTCGACTTTGTATTTTATTTCTGTTTCCAAACAGAACGGAGCGAAGATAGTAGCAACGTTCGGATGTTTCGAAACATTTTCTAATAATTTTGGAGTGTGAGTTGAGCATGGATCCGTACTATAATCAATGTTAGCATGTAACTTGACGAAATTATGGTGCATATAATATTGGCGTTTTTCGTGATTTTGTCTGAAGATAGTATTTTGACTGCTACTAACATCTCTAATTTGTAACATAAGAAATGTAGGAAAAGTTAAAATACATAAAAGAAGAGTGGTGTTCAAGACACGCCCGAATTGTTTACGTGAGATAACAAAATTATTTTATTCAATTCGCCTGTTTATCAGTTTTGTCGCAACTCTCGCGTAGTCTACAAAAAGCCAAATTGATTAATTTCAAATACTAGAATAGAGATCGCAATGACATCGCAACACCCATGTTCCAAACATTTCGCTTTACGCAAAGGATTCGCACAGCAGCGAAGCATCCATTTAATTGTGCCTCGCCGCCACGCTAGGTACTCGCTTTAGGCGGCAAGGCTTGTGAATAACAGAATACCAGAGAATTGATCATCATCGTAATATAATTTTCAGCGGTTTAAATTTGAAAGCTGAAGATGGCTCGGAATCAATCAAACATACCTCATTTAAATGACTTTTCAATTTTAGTTTCAAATCGACCTAACACAACCATAGAATCTTGAAGAAACTGTAACGTTATTACAAAAGAATTAGAATTATATGAGATTTATTAAGCCGATTTGGTTCCAGTCCAACGGAGAATATTATAGAATGGGAACAAGTGCATTTGGCGAAGCATCAAGAAAAAATAATATAACAAGCTTCTTCATTGCAGACGAAAATGCGCGCGCTGGGCATAGCGCAGCCCAACAATCACCACCAGACCGGAGGAAGTCTGGGCGGACAGCCTGGTGGCGCCAGGCACGGGGATACCATCACACTGCCCAAGGCTATCCTCGGGAGCTCCGGAAGCAACTCGTCCAACGGGGCCGGCTCGGCCGCTGGAAGCCTTGGAGGTAATGGAACGGGCGGTTGCAACGAATCCAGTGCGCAGGATACTATTTATCTGTGCAATTTCCGCGTGTCGGTCGATGGCGAGTGGCTCTGTCTGAAGGAGCTGCAGGATCTCGACATTAAAGATGGCAACCCGGTTTGCAGCAGCGGAAGCGGCAGCGGTGGAGGTGGCGGCACTGACAGCGGCGGCAACGGTGACGGTGATAGCTCGCTCAATACTTTCGGTATAATCGAGAACGCAAAGTGCGAAGAGAAGATTTGCGAGCGCGATTGGGTTAACTACTATTGTAGGTGCTATTTATTGATATGGTTGTTGTTATTATTTGAAAAGAGAACTGTTCTGTTTCATTTCGTAACATATAATTTGCGGTGTCAGATACTGAAATAGCACAACTGGAATCAGGCGGTAAAGTAATGTTTTTGAAATGCATTCCAAAACCACTCGTCTCCTCTGAGGAGACGTTCCAATGCTTGCACGGCGCTTGTGCTCAATACACGAATTTTTAATTTGGCTCTTGGAAAACCATCGATCGATTGTTCAAGTGTACTTTATTGGCAGAATTCTATTAATCATTTTCTTCATTATCGTTTCTTTATTCAAGCTAACGTCGTATTATGCTTCAAAACACTCCAAATGACGGATTTCATGCTAACTCGTCTTAGAAGATGGCTGCACCATATCAGATGTGAGACGTTGTGAGTGTAAAGACATGGGTCATTTAAGCAACATTGCATGCTTGAAATCTTCGAAAAAGAATTACACTACTATTTGAAAAGAGATGATTTTTTTTTCTTTATTATTCACAAAAATTTATAACTCAAAAACTATAATATCTACAAAATTCTGGTCAAAGGATCAAATGTAGGAAATTGTTTCAATTTTCATTAAAAAAAAGCCAAAAAACTTTTATTACACTGGAAAAAAAAAATTAAATTGAATTTATTTTCCCCAAAAACGTAATTTCTTCATAACCATGTTTCTAAATAGAAAAAAGTTAACGGAACATGTAGATCGCTTCAATCTTATATATAAAATTCTCGTGTCACGATGTTCATGGTCAAACTCCTCCGAAACGGCTAGACCGATTTTAATGATATTATACTCAAAAAACTTGGTAGGCATGAGAATGGGTCGTAAACTATATATGATACCGCTAGGATACCTATTACTTTATATTTGATACCGATTAGGGTGGTACCATGCAAATAAAATCTGAATAACTTTGCTTTCGTATTTTTTTGCATAAATTTGGCTTGAAAAAAAAGCTTATACTATATATAACCAATTTTCACCCTCATCTCCTTTTTTTTATCGCGATATATGTATTTTTATATAAACGATACCAAATAATTGATTCGTCGTTCGTTTTTTAAACAGGACGAATTCATTTACGTTGTTCAATGCCAGATGGCACTTCGTCCTCTTCATCTAATTTCACCCTACACATACGCAAGTAACCTCAATTCGACTAAAACTAGGAATATCGCCGGCGAACTGGAAGCCTTTTTGGATGAGCACAATGAATTATTGAAATTATTCTAATCACACCCATGCTCGGAATGCAAAATAACAGTCACGCTATTGTCGTCAATCCTGATAAAAAACTGATTGAAGAGCACGTGTGTAGATCCAATGCGTCACAGTTACTTTAATAATTAGGAACATCATTACTCATTTTGAATTAATATTTTAATATTATGTGGTTGGAGGAGACAAAACAAACAAAAGAGTGCCCTCGATGGATTCTTATGTGTGTCGTTTGATGAATTGGCGCAGTCAGGACAACGTCATTCTAGGATGTCTTGAGCTGTGTCAATAATCCATGGTCAACATATTCGCAAAGGTAGAGAGCGAACGACTGCGATTCCTATGAGACAATCAACAGAAGCGGTTCGAGCAATGATAGCGAGACGCTATCATGAGTAACACCTACACAGCCTTTGTTCAAACGACAGCACGTGTGTTCAAACAAAAGAAATGCAGTCTTTAATGGGCTCTATTACAAAATTACACGTATTTCGTCCAACATGTTGCTGGATGTATACAAGATTTATAGAAGAATCGTTAAGCTCGGACTGTTTTCTAAGTATTTAAACAACATCGAGTAATGATTTTCATCCAAATTTAAGCAATTTAAAATTATGTGCGTGTCTGCTAACCTGATACAGATTGAATTGCTCCACGAATACGGATTACTTATTTTGAAGTTTATTTTGAGCCGAGGCAAGGATGTTACATTTCATAGCACGAATGATCAGATTTCTTAATGCAAAAGACGAATCCTGAGATCCGATCGATCCGGTGCATTCTCTGTACATCATAGATCTCATCTCCATCTCCACATCACACTTCGGAAATGTTCCCACGGTCCAATGTAATATACGGTAAAATCTACACGTATCTGCTCGATATCCGCGTGGAATCTATCCTTCATTGATCATAATCAATTAATTTGATAGATCGTTGAAACATTTGAACACACATGTATTGCAATACATGTATGTACATGTATTGCAATACATTAGTTATTTTTCATTCAACAGTCAAAATATTCACTAGAAGTAATTTATATGGCAGAACAACGTTTGCCGGGTCAGCTAGTTTATACATAAAGTTAAATATTAGGCTGTCCACATACCACGTGGACAGAAAAAGCACGATTTTAGACTCCTCCCTCCCCCTTCGTGGACAAGCATGGACATTTTCATACCCCTCCCCCTGTTGTCCACGTGGACATTTTTCCTTCTTTTATTAGAATAATTGAGGAAATAACTGAATCGCGCATAAATTAAATTTTAAGTTTATTTTGTTTCAAATTTTACTAGCTGTACCATGGCACACTATGCTGTGGCACATTGAGGCTTTATTGCAGAAAAATGAGTAGCAAAACAAAACATGTTTCATATGAGTTTAATTTTGAAATACTTGTAATACTTTGTTTTTCTATTATCTGCGAAGATATAAAGACTATCTGATTTTCCAACACGGAAGTTGAACAATCCGCATCCGAATATAAAACACATGTGTAATTCCAAAGATACATATTCAATATCAGAAATTTAATTTACGTTCACAGCTTTATTTCAGAAGTGTGTTTCTTCTATCTGGAAATCTCAAAGCTTCCTGAGGTATAGGCAGTAACAACAACAACCCTTGAAGTGGATTGTATATTGTATATGAGCTTCATCAGTGCCGAATTTTTCGAGTTTTTGAAGCGCACCAAAACGAACAGAACAATTTTATATGCATAGATTTTTTTATCCATTAAAAAGAATTCCAGGAAAAGAAAAGATGAAGTAGGAAGCATGTACTGATATCTATAGATCTTCACTTGACAAAGGATTGAGGAGTAACGGGTCGAAATTTTAATGCGATTTCGGAACGCTGTAGCTTCGAAAATTTCTAGTTTAGGGATATCGTACTCATTGATTTTTTACTAACCTTACCCGAAAAGTTATTTGTATTGCTCTTTAGTTTCTCCCATTTATGTTATTTTGATTTTCTTCCGCTGAAATCCTTATCAAAACATCACTTATGACATTCCAACAATTTACTAGAGAGTAATTCAACGCCAAATTAATCAGCCACTGCACCATTTTAAATTTGTTAAATTTTTCAAAAAAAATATAGCTCTGCCCGATTGAAATAAGTTTTTGAGAGATCAATTAATTTCCTATTAAAATTTGAAGAAACTTTCTCATAAGTTGAATAAAATATTATCATATACAGGTTGTTAGGTAATCGATCCGGAATATTTCAGATGATAAAGGATCATGTTTGATGATAAAAATATTCCACGCTTATGGTCAAATCTCGACTACGAAAGAATTATTGAACATTTCTTTTTTTTTGGCCTTAAACTGATTTTAATTCAAAAAGTACGCTGCTTAGCACGATTCAATTGCTTCCATTTGAGGAAATTTGGCATAAAATTCTGTTGTGAAACATTTAAATTCGGGGAAGATAACAAAAAGTAAAACAGTGTGGCATCAAGGAAAGAATTGTAGAGTGGTTGGAGAGCTTCAATTTGATTGATAAAACCAATTCAGTTTATCATGCATTTTGGAAAATTAATAGAAACCCATAAAAGACACAATATTTTAAAGTTCTTCTTTACTTCTTAAGGTTTCTTGGTTACAAAAAATCCATTTATTGATGAATATGGAGAGTTTTGAAATTCGTGAACATGTATTATTTTATTTAATTTTGAATATATAGATGATTGTATTTAAACAAAATAATCTTCCTGTCCACGTGGACTCAGTGTATACTCAGTTTAAAATAATTTTTTTTTCAGTGTAATTTTTCTTTATTTTTTTTTTGTATTTGTACTGGAATTTTGTAGATATTATAGTTTTTGAGTAGTAATTTTTTGTAAAAAAATGAAGAAAAAATTGAAATTTTAAAAGGAGTTTATTTTTTTTTCTTAGATTTCAAGTATGCAAAGTTGCTTAAATAACCAATATCTTCACACCCACAACGTTTCACTGCAATCTGAGATGTTGCTGCCAATGGCCAGTCGATTTGGGATGAAATTCGTCAAATGCAAAAACCATGTTACACATAATACACTATTCGAGCAGCAACATTGGATCAATTCACGCATTGTGCTTATTTGTGTATCAACGCAAATTATATTCCTTCTACTCGTATGTTTTTGATAATCTTTGTTCGTTCGTTCTCTAGATTTAAGCTTCATATTTCACACACGCAGCTTCACATTTATCATTCTCACGGTTTACCACGAGTGACATCTTTTTCCGCAGCCTTGCTTTTACTTGATCCCTTCTCCTAGGGTTATAACTTTTTGGGAAAAACTCATCTCATCTGTATTTTCGAATCAGAACTACACTCAGGTAGTTTGATCGATTCATTTAAAAACTTTGGTCGAAACGCGTAGTTCTCAACCCAGTTTACGTAACTGCAACTTTCTCGCGATTTGTTGACGTAGGTTTTTTAAAAAATCATATGTACTCGGAATCTATTTTTGCAATATTTCAGCAATTTCATGAAAAAGCGATCAACCGAAAAAAATGTTCTGATTTCGCTCAAACCTCGTATAAGTAATGTTCTCCGGCTGTTTGATAAATACACCAATTTTTTAAAATCTTCTTACTTTGAAACCGCTCAATCTATCTACGATTTCTTAAGTGCAAATGGCCGGTATTGGGTTGAGGAATAAGTTCGTTGCTTAGTTTTTTTTGAACAAAAAACAATAATTATATCAAATTTTATATTCACCGCAGTTAATTAATTCCGCCAATTCACGACTCGCGAACCATTTCTTTGCTATAAACCTTCTCCATACACGTCGCAACTGTCCCAGACTACTTCGGCAGCTTTTTGGCCTCGATGATAAACAAAAAAGAGCGGGTGTCGAAAATATTGAATTTTTCATCCCGGGTATTCGATTTCTAAGCCTCAAAACTGATGTGAAAGTTAAATAACTTAAAAATACAATTACCATAGTTCTGTACAGCAGAAAGAGTCCTATCCTTACCCATTGCCAAAGAGCGAACAAATGGTTGTAAAAATAAGAAATATAAAAACACTAGAACTTATTTCCCAACCCAATATTATAGTAACCTTCAGAATTTTTTTGAGGCGGAATATATCCAGCACTCGACCGCATGGTTGACGAGCGATTGCGAAATTATTTTCTTTCATATCACTTGCCTATCGCCTTGCCTATCGTATGTTATTTTAGAACTTTGAGAAATTTTAGAATTAACTTTTTAGTAAAATGTTTTGGTCAAAAGGGCCGATTGGTTATGTTGATTCATCAGAGAATGGTTACGAAATACGAAATTAACGTAAGAGGTTAGAGTTTAAACAGTCGACACACGAAGCAGTCTCGCGCACTCATTCGCACTAATGTAGTGAAGCAAGAAAAAGGAACATTTTTATAGCAATTCATTCTTGCCCTCGCGAAAACAATACAAGGGCTGGCCATATTTCGCAATTCGTTTTCTCATGTCAATGCCAGCAATCCACGTGGTCTTGGCGGTCTTTTTCTCAGTTGACACATACTCGGTCACACGCGATTATAACAACAATGTGTGCATGTGGTGCAAAAATACTCTAGCAAACTTTACCAGAAAGCATGCTCTGCATGCACCGATGACGTCATTCCAAAGCGGTCGAATGGGACGCATATAGTGCTAGTTCTCTGCACTGATTGCACTAACGATTGATATACAGTGCGCTATAAAAATAGTGCATTCTTTCTATCTACTTTGACGGAGATCTCGAATCCGTCGGTTCATTCGTTCCCAAGAATAATTAGCAGCAAAAATAGTTATTGACGTTGAAACTGTTCCATGAAAATGTTACCTGTTTTCTGACTTGGAACCCTTACTGAAAGGAGTAGTCCTACAGCATACGGCACCTCAAATGCCTGTTTCTAAGCGAAAACTTCAAATGCCACAATGCTTATGATGTGTCGAACTAGGAGAGATCCTAGTTGTTCATATTATTTTCGGAAAACTGAGACATTGTTTCACATAAAATATGCAAGCCTCAGGATGGCTTTTATTTTGTTATGAGATGTTATGAGATTGATTAGAAAAAATATACTCATTTTCAATAATTTTTAACTTTTAAATCCACCGATCCGTAGACCGATTTTCGATTTTTTTCCAACAAATATAACGCATTTGAATGCAAATTCTGAGAAAATTATCATTTATAATATTCTTTTCAAAACTAAATTCAAAGCTCTGCCCAAACCTATACTTTTAAATAAACTTTTTGAAAACAATTTTTTAAGTGATAAGTTTTTAAGTGACAAATTTTATAAAATAACTGTTGTTCGAAAAAAACCGTTTTTCAATTTAGTTCTTTTGAAATTCGTAAATTGAACCGATTCAATATTCCAAATGGTGGTCCTGAAAGGAGTCATTAGTTACCTGGATTGGTATTCTTCAAACGGGTTGCATGAATTGAAGTGGTAGATAAATTTCGGAACCATTAGCAAAGAAAAAATACCAACTTCACTTCCCCAAACATTTGTTTCTCTGATAAAGACATATATGGGGAACATAAAATTATCATCGCGAACCGTTAAGATATCACGAACTGGTATGCATAAGTGTACATCCCAAACCTCATAGTTGACAGTCAACGTGTACAACGAGGGTACAACGACATCACTATCTTGATATTCTTGATAAGAATTGCATAAAATGATAGTAGCAACTGGACATCATTCATTGCACCATTTGAGATCGATCTAAGTCGATTCCTCAGGTGTTCACACTTTCCCAGTTGAGAACTCGATTGGAGAATTGAAGAAATAATATCACAAACCAGACATTGTCACTTGGCTGTAAACATGCTTCTCCAAACCTAATTGATCCACAATAGCACCACTTTCAATAAATTCTACATTGATCACTTTTCAAATAACTTGCAAAATTCCACCTCAACAAACCTTATATAATCTACGAAATCGACGACGAATGTAGTTGTTATACATTGACAGCAACAAGTGTCATTTACTCACCCTAGAATCCACACCTGCTGGGTCCATGTTCGATGCGAGATTTTGAACGCAACCTTTCGAATCGTTATTTTTTTTCTCTTACAGCCCGTGACCCGGCTTCGATCGAGCGCAGCAATCTGGTCAATATCTGCAAGCTGGTGGTGAAGGAGCTGCTGGAACAATCGATTCGCTTCGGACGGATGCTGGACTCGGACCATCTACCTTTACAGCATTTTTTCATCGTCCTGGAGCATGTACTTAGACATGGGCTGCGACCCAAGAAGGGATTGTTGGGTCCGAAGAAGGAACTGTGGGACATTCTACAGAGTGTGGAGCGGTACTGTATCGAGGCGCAAGATATTACCTCTTCCGTGCGGGATCTTCCCACGGTTCGTACACACATGGGTCGCGCCAGGGCGTGGCTGAGGCTGGCTCTGATGCAGAAAAAGCTAGCCGACTATTTACAGGTGTTGATCGAACATCGGGACGACACACTGGCGGAGTATTACGAACCACACGCGCTGATGATGAGTGATGAGGTAGTTGTGGACGGGGATCATCGGGGCTTTGGAGGGTTGAATCAACGTCAACACATTCCATCATCATGAAAGCGATAACAAACAGTATATCTGAACTTATAACAGGGAGCAAGCTAGCGAGTTGAAGTTTTGGAAACAAATTATTATTTATTCTAATAATAATCTCATCAGCCGTCTCCGTCAGCTCCATTAGATGCTTCTTACAGTATTGGAGTCGGCACGACAAAAAATCAAATTTCTTCTTAAGTTCTTCAAAAAATTCATTTGTCGGATTCAAGTCGGATTGGAACCACCTTCCAAAGGGAACTACCTTCCCTTAGGAAGGTAGTTCCAATCCGTCCGGTGATTCTGAACCTACCCTCTCTGTCATAATGCTGACTGTTTGGTTTGGTTTTTCCTGCTCCCTCCATTCTACTGTTTTGACGCCAATTGTGGTTTTAATGCTATAATAAATAGAAAGATAGAGCTTTGATCTGTACGGAAACTGAGTCAAATGTTCTTTTAGATGCTTTATAAATTGAATGTGTTGCCTGTACTGCCCAAATATGCATGGTTGACGTAAGCGCCACCTTTTTCCAAATGAATTAAAACAATAATAATCACCAAACCACTCCGGCCCACTTTTAACCGTCAATAGTTATTAAATAGAGCCAGCTTATTATTTACAAATTCTTCACAGTCATGATTATAGTTTTCCATCACTGAGTTGTGTTGGTGGTTACGTCAACCATGCATATTGAAGCAGTGTAGTGTAAGGAATCCCGTTATTTGAGAAAAAATCAGAGTGATCCTGAGTCGACCTCAAAAAGGCGGTATAAAACCAAACCCCTGGTTTGCTTCACCATTATTTAAAACGTTCACTCCGGCGCTCATCATCAATGGCTCACACAAGTCTGGCGGTGCGGGCGGTACTCACTACCAGGAGAACGTATTCAATTGTGCTATTTGACGTCTTTGGTAAACTCCCGTCCACCGCCAACGCACTATGGTCCCTGAGAAAATTTAGGCGGCCAAAACTCAGATTTTTGAGCTAAAAATCCAATTTTTGGTAGACTGGAGGTTTCGGATACGCTGAGTTCATTTTTCAACTCTGTTTCACCAAAAAACCAAAAGGGGGAGGGACAATAGGGCAAAGTTCAAAATTCACATTTTACATTCTTCGTAATTTTGTTTCCTCCGTGTTGTTCCGTGTTGTTTCCTCCTAGGGATGAACCATTTTCACTACTCGGTGCCGCAGTCCCTAAATAAGATAAGAAATATTGTAAATATTTTTAAAGCACCATTTACAATAAGAAAATACTACAGTTACCAGTTTCTGAGGGAATTACAAATTCTAACATCAGCCATGCATCTTCTTTATTTGAAAATCGATCCACCATATTGTTTGCAGAGCCTCATTTCTCTAATAATTTACTAACAAATCTCCCAATTTTCCTTTGTAGAAGCTACAACCAACCGAATTTTAAAACTAACAACAAATACAAATTCTCCGTTAATAATGATTCAAGAAACAAGTGAGCCAAAAAAAGTGTTTCTACGCCTTGTCTAGGGATGTGTGATTTTTTCCAGAAATTTAACATTGTTGCGTGATACAAAAAATATATTTTTATAAAATATTGCCTTTTTCCGAATTTTGAGATTCAGTACTTGTTTAATTTCTATCTTAATACGTTCGCATGTTTTTATGAAATCGATGATTTATTAAATCGTGGATTGAAATTCATGACACTAAACATCTATCAATCTATCAATATCGGATCTATTTAAAGAATTATCCAATTTCGTATTTAAAAAAATGGAACAACCCAGAAATTTGAATTTTTGGAGGTATTTTTATCATAGTAAAATGCACTATGAGTATTTTATCAATATTTTCTTTTTGAAGCTATTGAGAATGTCTTGCAAAAAAATAAACTACGTTTTTAACCATAATTCTTGTAGTGAACCATTTTGGGGGTACAGAAAAACTATCTAATTTTTTAATTTGTAACAATACTTTTCATAACGCTTGTGATAAGGTTTTGGATTCTTCTAACGAATACACGAATATAATACAATAAAAGGTTTTAGGAAAATTTTAAACAATAGTTACAAAAGTTACAAAAAAACAAAAATAAAGAAAAATATCAAAAATTTATTAGATATTTTCGTACCGCGTGGTTTTCAAAATATTCTGAAAAAAGGTCACCAGTATCAAAAAACATGTACACGAACAAAAAACAAACATAATGAAATATAAATTCAACCTGTAATTCGTCTCAAAATTCTAAAAAAATCAAAATTTAGAAATATGTTTTTTGTACCGTGCAACACTTAAAATTCTGAAAAAATCGCATATATCCGGAATAGGCGTAGAAACACATCAAAATACGAATCAGAATAGTACTAAATCTCTAAATACACCATTCCGTTTCTCGAATTGGATACGCCGAATTCCTATATCCTATTTGAGCCACCGTGTGTGTTATATTGATTCAACCCGTTTCCAAACCCGACGATCCTTTGGTTACCGACAACAACAATAGCACTAGAAACGCAATTTTTCCCCCAGGTCATCATAGTTATTGGCATTCTGGTAGGATTGAACGTGATAGACTGCAATCTGTGTGTGAAAGAAGAGGATCTCGACTCACAGCAGGGCGTCATAGACTTTTCGCTGTACCTAAGGTCCAGCTCCAGAAACAGTCCAGATGACGAAAACAATGGTGGGAACGGTACTGCCAACGCCATTGAAGGAGCATCGAGTGGAACGATGACTGCGGTGCTCGACCAGAAAAATTACATTGAAGAGTTAAATCGACACCTGAAGTGAGAGAAACTCGACCCCCTGTCAATCTATTGCTCGAAGATATATGATCTTCTTTTACAGCGCAACCGTTGCCAACCTGCAGGCCAAGGTTGAATCGCTGACCACTACGAATGCCTTGATGAAGGAAGATTTGGCCATTGCTAGGAATAGCCTGTTGGCATTGCAAGCGGAGAACGCTGCCCTGAGGCGTGTATCGCAGCACGGCCAACAACTCGACGATAAGACCAATGTTTTGGATCGATTCGATCCAGAAATGGCCGAAGCACTCGCAGAGGAACGAAAGAAGCGCCAGGAGGCAGAGAAGGAATTGGAATTACAAGTATGATCGCCAAATCATCAACGGAACAAATTTTTTTTCTATCATAATAGTCTACCTTCAGGTCTCACTCAAAGCGGAAACAGAAATGGCAATGAAATTATTGGAAAAAGATATTCACGAGAAGCAGGACACAATCGTATCCCTCAGACGTCAACTAGAAGACATCAAGTCCATCAATTTGGACATGTACCGAAAACTCCAGGTAATATGATCCCAAACTAGAGTTAGTTTATTTTAAGTTTCAAACTTTTAAGTTACCGTTTAATGAAGTATCGCACAATCAACCTTAATCAAACTTAAAATTAATGAAATAAAACTAGGAATGTGAAACAGAACTCACGCAGAAAGGCGAAGTGGTGACCCGACTGCAGATGAAGGCATCTCAGATTGGGAAAATTCTCTCGAATTTGGAGAAAAAAGGCAGCGATGCGATGACGGACTCCCAGATCAGCACAATCAACTCCTTCACCGGCAATAGTTTCTCTCCGCCGAACAGTGCCGGTGCAAGTGGACCTCCGAGTAAAAAAGCGCACTTGAAGATTGGCACCATTCCACCGTTCAATGCTAACAAACTGCGCAAATCTCCTTCTGCCGGGGCTACATCAACAACGAACCGCACGAGCGCAGCTTCGAAGGAGAACTCCAAGACTGCAATAAACCCCGCTGAGAATGACAGCGGTTCCGTCAGTTTACCACCACAACAAGCAGTTGAAAATTTTCCTCCAAGTCAAGAGGAAGACAAACAAATAAATTCCTCACAATGCCAGGATTAGGTTTCTAGTTATTCCCTTCGTCGAAATCAAATAATCAACAAGTTGTAGACATTTCTAGCTCATGCCCTTAATAACCACAACACAAGATGTAATCAATAATTTTGTAAACATTAAATAAAGCCGTATATCATATTCCATTCTTAACAGGAATGTGAAGCATCACTGAAGCACAAAACCGAGCTAATGTCGCGAATTGAAACACAGCGAGAATCGATGGCTAACGCCATAGCGCAGTTAGAGAAGAAGTATGATGTTATTATTATATTTTACTATCGCAGGTGGTATATTAACTAATCATTCATTATCCAAGCCAATTGGTGTTTTGTTTTGCCGAGAAAAATGCTAACCGCTAGCAGTTATTATGATTACATTGATTTCGAGATGTTTGTTCAACTCTAGTCGCGAGATGCTACTTTGTTTGTATTTCTATGAGCCACATTTATTTAGAAGGAATCATTAAAAAAATAAATAATGAAGATGATGTTGCTTGGTGAGAACCAACAATCATTCCCGCAGTCAACTAGGCCCCTAGTTGAATTTCTCCATGCTTTGAGTGTGTAAACACTGTATTTATTGTATCAATAGAATATTTAAAAGCATTACGAAATTCTAATAAACAAGTTTTCCATAATGAATATGGAATATAACAATCAGTTTCTGTATGAAAAATATATTGAGAAACCGTATGTATCAAACAATGATTATTGCAATAAACCTACTATTTTGTTTTCCCAAATCTTCTGTCTCTCAAACGTAAGCCCCTATTTGCGTTAACGGCACTGAGTTATAATGAGCATATCTGACCGGTGTCAAAACTTTTAGTTCGGATTATTTTTATAGTCACAGTTTCGTTTATTTCATTTGTTTTTTACAATACTTGTTTCAGCTCTAAAAATATTCTCATTCATTCATTCACAATTGAATGGAAATCTACGGCATTCACATCAGCGTTCAACAACAGAAGCGATGTGAAGAAGAATGCTCACTTGCGAGTCGCTATCACGAGCAACGTCGACACAGTCTTTGCTATTGCCAGGTCTAAACGCAATGCAT
Organism: Toxorhynchites rutilus septentrionalis; assembly: GCF_029784135.1. Lineage (NCBI taxonomy): Eukaryota > Metazoa > Arthropoda > Insecta > Diptera > Culicidae > Toxorhynchites > Toxorhynchites rutilus. Next base: position 76,200,219 of record NC_073744.1, on the reverse strand, counting down.
TGTCATGACATTACAGCACGTGTGTTCAACCAAAAAATGAAGTCTTCGTAATGAGCTTCATTACAGTGTTATACGCTTTCAATTCCTCTTCTTCTTCTTCTTCAATGGCACTAACGTTCTTAGAGGAACTTCGCCGTCTCAACGTAGTATTACTTGCGTCATTTTTATTAGTACTTAGTTGAGATTTCTATGCCAAATAACACGCCTTGAATGCATTCTGAGTGGCAAGCTCTAGAATACGCGTGATCACAGTGCAAGTCGGAGGAAATTTCTTTGACGAAAAATTCCCCCGACCAGAACGGGAATCGAACCTTAGAAATGTTTCTTGCCCCCTAGAACCTCCACATCCCAAATTTGGTTCCGTTTGCTTATTTAGTTCTTGAATTATGAAGAAATGTATACTTCATTTGTATGACAGTCCCCCACACCCCCTCAGAGAGAGGGAAGGAGTGTCTATTCACCATAGAAACGTTTCGTGTCCCCTAAAACCTTCGCATGCTCCTCTCTAAGAGGAGGCTGCCATACAAATGAAATACAAATTTCTGCATTGCTCGAAAATTAATCAAGCAAATGAAACGAAATTTAGCATGTGGAGTGTTTTGAGCGCAATAAATGATTCTATGGTGGTTAGATACTCGTCCCCCCTCTTACGGGGGGCTGCCATACAAATGAAACACAAATTTTTGCATTGCTCGAGAATTAATCAAGCAAATGAAACGAAATTTGGCATGTGGAGGTTTAAGGGTGCAATAAATGATTCTATGGTGGTTAGATACTCCACCCTCCTCTCTAAGAGGGGGTTGCCATCCAAATGAAACACAAATTTCTGCATTACCCGAGAATTAATCAAGCAAATGAAACCCAATCAGGCATATGGAAGTTTAAGGGTGCAATAAATGTTTCTATGATGGTTAGACACTCCATCTCCCTCTCCAAGGGGGAGCTGCCATACAAATGAAAGACAAATTTCTGCATAGCTCGAAAACTAATCAAGCAAATGGAGCCAAATTTGGCGTGCGAAGGTTTTAGGGGACACGAAACGTTTCTATGGTAAATAGACACTCTTCCCCTCTCTCTGAGGGGTTTGTACTCCTCCACCTCTCTTTGGGGGCTACCATACAAATTAAGCATAAATGTGTGCATTACTCAAGAACTTATCAAGCAAACAGAACAAAATTTGGCATGTGGAGGTTTTAGGAGGCAAGAAACGTTTCTTAACCCTTTCATTACGGCAGTGTGCTCCGTCAAAATGCTACCCTGTACGGAGCACTGCGCCGAAAAGTATGCACATCGCACTGGTGTTACCGAAGAGCAGTATGAATTTCATGTCGTCTAAAGACGACGCTCGTACACACAGCTCGTCGCGCGGATGTCGTCTATAGACGACGCTCGTAATGAAAGGGTTAAGTGGTTTGACACTCCTCCTCCTGATAACGAAAAATAAATTTTGGGCCGGACGAAGTTTGTCGGGTCAGCTAGTAGCTTAATAATTTCTCCTGATTAGCTTGAACAGGGTTTGAATAGAGGTTTTGGTAACAAATAGTTTAGGCATTATAGAGCATAAAATTTAACAAAAAATGATACGTAATTCGAATTTCGAAAAAAAAACGTACGAATTAATGTATTGAAACTGTAAACAAAAGCTTTTCACGATTAGCGATTAGATTTTTATCTGGCAGCCTTTTTTTGTTGATATGCTCTATTCAACCTTAAATTTGACTGTTTTCATCTGAACCGAGTGTAGATTTTACCCTGACTTAAGGTGTCGGTTGTACCCCGAATGGACTTAACATTTCAGAACAACTTTTGAGCATCTATAAGCATTCTTCCGAAAAATACTTACATATGTGTAAGCGATGCTCAAATTCAATGTTTTTGTTGTACATGAACATGCTTTTCACTAGTGTTTAGTGTATCCCAAACACGCCCAACGATATTCAAATATGACCATGTAGAGATGACACGCGTTTCTCACATCATAAACAAACACGATGTTTATAATTCAGGCACATCATGTACAAAACATATCACCCGTTGTCGCAGTATACATTGCTCTTTGTTTCTTTCGTTCTTTGTAGAATACTTTTCACAGAAACTAATTACAAATTCAGTTCGTATTGCAAAAATTGCATACACATTTTGCAAGTCTAAATAATCCATACTTTATTCCCGTGAAAAGTAAACATTATCTGAATAGAAAGAAGCTTTCTATGAGATTGGTTTTCCCGTGCATGTTGCCAGTTGAAGTCTGGGGAACCGACTGCACAGCGGGGTGACGTCATATGAATGCTGGCCAAATAAATAAAGAAAACCCAACAATTAGTTCATATGCATGTTCCCAGGAAAGTTTACACCTATTCTTGGTATTTTGATTTAGTAACTAAACATTTCCGCCACGCTCTATTCAGTTGTAGCACTTGTTAAAATAGCTAATAATAGCGGATGTTACATAAATTCTATTTATACAGGGTTTTCCATTTCGGGCTTCCGAAAGTATACAGCCCTGCGCTGACAACCGTTTGACATAGCTGTAAACCAAAGCGTCATATCGTTAGTTGAATGTCTGCCATTTTACAATATGGATCGTTTTAGCATCGCACAACGTGTTAATTTTGTTCAATCTATCTATCTATCTATCTATATATATAAAAATGGAGTGATGTCTGTCTGTCTGTCTGATTCTTATAGACTCGGAAACTACTGAACCGATCGACATGAAAATTGGTATGTAGGGGTTTTTGGGGCCGGGGAAGGTTTTCGTGATATTTTGAGACCCCTCCCCCCTCTCTAAGGGGGGGGCTGCCATACAAATGAAACACAAATTTCTGCATTACTCGGAAATTAACCAAGAAAACGAAACCAAAGTTGGCATGTGAAAGTTTTAGGGTGCAATAAATGTTTCTATGATGGTTAGACAGTCCTTCCCCCACTCAAAGGGGGGGCTGCCATACAAATGAAACACAAATTTCTGCATTACTCGAGAATTAATCAAGCAAATGAAACCAAATTTGGCATGTGGAGGTTTTAGGATGCAATAAATGTTTCTATGGTGTTAAGATACTCCTTCCCCCTCTCTTAGAGGGGGCTGCCGTACAAATGAAACACAAATTTTTGCATTACCCGAGATTTAATCAAGCAAATTAAACCAAATTAGGCATATGGAAACTTTAGGGTGCAATGAATGTTTCTATGGTGGTTAGATACCCCTCCCCCCTCTCTTAGGGGTGGCTGCCATACAAATAAAACACAAATTTCTGCATTACTCGAGAATTAATCAAGTAAATGGGCGGGACGAAGTTTGCCGGGTTAGCTAGTTATACTATAAAAATGATGAAAAACCGGCAAATGTTTTTCGAGCATTACGGACGGATTTTGGTCGTCATGGGCGGCCTACAGAGCACACAATCGCTAATGTAGTGCGTAAATTCGAACAAACTGGATCCGTAGCGGATATTGTGAAACCTGTGCATCATCGTAATGTGCGTTCGGCCGAAAATATTGCTGCTGTTGCTGTCAGTGTGGAGGATGACCCGAATGTTTCGATTCCACGGCGTGCTCAGCAATTGGGCTTGTCAAACACATTATTTTGGCGAATTTTGCATTTGGACTTGCACCTACATCCATATAAAGTCCAACTGGTACAAAAATTAGATCGTGGTGACCATGGAATGCGTCGGGCATACGTCGATTGGGTGAACGAACAACAGCAGCAAAATGCTGAATTTTCGCATCAAATTTACTTCAGAGATGAGCCACATTTCGAGCTCGGTGGCTATGTGAACACCCAAAATTTCCGTATATGGGGCTCAGAAAATCCACTCGTGATTGTTGAGAGGTCATTGCATCCGCCAAAAGTCACTGTTTGGTGCGCATTATGGTCTGGTGGAGTCATCGGGCCGTATTTCTTTGAAAATGAGGACGGCGAGACGGTAACTGTGAATGGTGAGCGCTATGGCCGCATGTTAACCGATTTTTTGGCACAAATTGAAGATATGGATACGGATGACATGTGGTTTCAGCAGGACGGCGCCACGTGCCACACAACACGACCGAACATGGCCATATTGCGAACGAAATTTGAGGGACGCATAATTTCGCGTTTTGGTGATGCCAATTGGCCGTCCAGATCATGCGATTTGAACCCGCTAGACTTTTTTTTGTGGGGTTATGCGAAAGACCGTGTCTATGCCAACTCTCCGCAAACTCTTGAACATTTGAAAGACAACATTCGTGAAGTTATGACCGAGATACCGCCCCATATGTGCCGAAAAGTCATCGAAAATTACCTGTTCCGGATCAAGGTGTGCGAGGAAGCCCTAGGTGGACATTTGAATGATGTTGTATTTCACACATAATGGCATAAACCAAACTTTAATTTGAAATAAAAGTTTCATCGAAATTCGAATTCTAAGTGTGTTTTATTTCAATTTACTTTCGGAATTTAAAGTTGGAAAACCCTGTACATTGATGCGTGCCGAAAAATTAAAACTTAAAGTGTTACATAAGGGTTTTTGAAAATTATAAGAATGGCGGCCATTTTTGTTAAAAATGTTTGTTAAAATGAGCTATTTATCATAAAAAACGGCTATGTGACGCTTTAGGTCATTCATTTTTACATGCTGATAGAACATTTCAGCCAAATCGGTCGATTAGATCCTGATATATCGATATCGCGCGCTGAAAAAACATGGTTTCGAGAAAAACGCGATCGAAAACCTCATACTTTTGGCTGTAACCGACAAACCAACGAAAGCTGTTTTGACCAACGAAATCAAATATAGAAAAATCCTTTTAGAACAACATTTCTGAGGGCATGAGCTTCGCAAAAAATGCAAAAAACAAATATTGATAATTTTTTCGACCTTCCACACCGGGGTCCCCCCTTAAACGAGGATAAGGAATCGAAGCGGCCCAAGCCGCCAATATGATACGATCCGAGTCGACCGCCGATCCGCCATCAGAAGCGACGGTCTCTCACACGCAAACCTGTGTTCCACTGATTGCCCGCATAGTTCGAAACACAGAATACGATCCTTTAGCAAGGTCGACATACATTTTTCTGGCGCATTACGTTTGTCCGGCTATTTTTTGTTCTGGAAAATAGCATGCATTGCAATTCAAAACTATTGCACCACGATCTCAAGAAATTTCCGCAATAGGTATAGGTAATAGTTATTTTGGTTTGGACATTTGGCGCGCAAAATCATAACTCGTATACTTGCGCACGGTATCACAGACCGTCCCATGATTTTCCGCGTCAGAATATTTCTAGCCTACCTGTGACCTTACATTTTCTCTGGACGGTTGTTTCCGTTGCAGCGGTTTTCGGGTGCGATATTTTCCGGGAGCCGTTCTCAGCTATATCTTTGATCATCAATTTTCATGTTCAATCGAAAATTCCCAAATTTCTTCGATGTTTTCTCTAGTTTTTGATGGAAGACCATCGACATTCACGAAGATCGTCATTACCATAGCCTCCCAAATTCATCGAATACCGCAACACATTTGCAAGATAATGTTATTCTTAGAGCTAAATTTGATGCAATCCCGTAATGGAAATGCGGCATCAAAGTTTATGTAAACAAATTACTGTCCCGAGAACTAATGAGCAGCTGATGAGCTTTACCCTGGCATGTTTTTCAATTACGGTGCCCTCATCATGGAATACAAAAAATATAAACCGATAATTTCATGATATAGAGCAAACATCTCAAAATCAAAATGTAATGCATGTTAATAACTGTAGTTTTTCTAATACCTGTCATACGATAGATTTAGACCACCTAGAAATCAATCGAACTTGTCCAAATTGTAATTCTAATGAAGCTATTTCCAATTGACCATAGATTCAACACAGAAAGTGCCAGTTTCAGTGCACTCCAAGATACCTCTCAAGCATTATCCCTCCAAGTGATATCCTGCGAACAGCGAGCAACGCGGGCTGAGGCAGATCTTCGTATCGAACGCGAGTGGCGAACGACGATGCAAGAGAATGAGGTCAAACATAAGGAGCAAATCAGCACTCTCCAGTGTGAAGTTCGGCAGCTCACTGATGAATTGAAGGTTCTCGCCTTTTGCATCATGTAGAAAAATCATGAATAACACTCTTGTATGTTTTTTTTTCAGCAATGCGATCGAACCAAATCCGAAGTTATCAAACTGCGAAAGCAGTGGGAGGAAGATCAACGAACACTTGAAGAGCTAGGAGTGCAGTTGAGTGTAAGCAAGCTGCAGATCTCGGACCTGAAAGAAAAAGTGCAACATCACAACAGTGATGGAAAGAACAACGCAGATTCTACGAGCAACGGTGGTTCTTGGACGCCTGATGGGGTCGTATCTAATTGCAAAAGTTGTGGTAAAGAGTTTGGTATTACTCGCCGGAAGCACCACTGTCGCCATTGCGGTAACATCTTCTGCTCTAACTGTTCAGGCCACGAGGCTGTGATACCGGGCGAGTCGAATGGAAAATCGGTACGCGTTTGTAATACATGCTGGCAGAGATTGGCGAGCAGTACTACTCCTGTAAAGTAGTGGTTCCGTGTGTGAAGTGTATTATATTGTGCAAAATGCTGCACCGTTCGTATAACCGAAACTGTTCTGAAACAGACGTGTTATGTCGTTTGACTTTCTAGTGCAAATATGTCGAAATGCCTTATTGACAAAGAACAAAAATTTAAAACAAATCAGCGATACTCATTTGGCCGATAAATCGTTCATAGTTTGTAGAGGCGAACGGATATTATATTGTGTTATATGAATAATATGTAGAAATATAGTAGATGATTACCCTGTTGAAACAGGTGTATATTTTAACTGAAATAAACTTTTAAAAACGCTGTGTAACCAGCACTGATATAATTGTACACTGATGATTTGATGACATTCATTTCGGTGTGTAGCTTTCTCCACAAAATAACGTAGACGCAACATTATTCCCTCCAAATGACATCAACAGTATTCCCTTCAATGGACATCTTGATCTAGCAATTGACGAAGTATCGATGTGCCCCACAAGTGGTACTGTTTTTATCAGTATTTGTGCAAGTAAACTCCCAGCAGGAGGCAACACCATGCGAAATGAAATGCATTACTACGTACATGCATAGCGTATATGCTAGGCATATTTTCGGACGTACCTATGGTTCCTACCATTCCAACGAGATCAAATCTCTGCTTTTATTTTCCAAGGGAACCATGACAATTGCTCCCGGACCATCGCCATCCAGTTCATCCGCAATTCTAAATGTTCTAATTTTATTCAACAGAAATAAATGAATGAAACGTAATTCTTTGTCTTTCGCTATTGTTGCAAGAACTGAAAATAAATAATCATCCGCTATCAATGGATTGAGCTATTTTGAAGATTAATTGATATTAAATGTTCAAAAAAAAAATTTGCATTAGTTTTTCTCTGAGTGTGATTAGAGTAGCCACATTTTCTTCTGAGTGTAAATATCGTAAATACGGTAACACTGACCAGGGATGCCGGATGTTTTTCTCAAATCTTTTCACACGGTATAAAAAAAGGTTAAATTTCAACAGAGGTTAAAATTTAAGCAATGATTTTTTGTTCTATTTTGATGAATATTGTTTTGAAATGTATGTCAGATGAATGTATTTTATGATAAATAAAGAAAAAATAAAAATAAAAACCACTTGAATATGGATATGGACATTTTCATGTGAAGTAGTTTCTCATTTACCAACATGAATAACACTCTGTGCTGCATTGAAGTTAGTGTCTATGACATATTTCTCCATATTTTTCGCCAGATCCCAGATGGCCAATTTTGGTGGATCTGCTGCCTCGATAGCAACACGACAAATGTGATTTGAAGATTGGTTTTGAATTATTTGAGTGAGATGTGTAGGAAACACTTGCGCAGTATTTGTCAAGCAAAGAAACTTTGTTGGTGATTTTTCTATTAGTGAATTCATTTTTGTTCAGTTTCAACCTAGGTTCACACGAGTTGAAACTCGTTGGAACTAACTGCTGTCAAGAAGTTTTTTATTCACTCAGTTTCAATCTAGTTTCGCATTAGGTTCAACCCGAAAGCTGTTGGGTTCGCACTAAGATGTTTACCATTACATCGCACTCGGGTTCACCATTACAGCTATATCGAACTGTCAAGTTCCGAGTATTGTTTTGGAAAAGCTAAAAATAAAGACTATGAAAATGGAAAACCTGCTGCTTTTGCTTTTGTATTATTGGAATCGAAATCCAACTCTTGAAGAGTATATTCGCATAGACGGCATTAAGCATCGTGTGCTTTTATTGGGAGGGTAAGTTATTATGGATTATCAGGTGGAATGAAAAAGCTCTTCAAATAAAAATAATGAATAAAAATTTACTTTTACTTATCGAATATGTATTCTATGTGATGAAATAAGAGATTTTTTTTCGAAATTGCAAAAACATATTCAACGAAAACTGTGTTTGATGATGATTTTTATATAAAAAGGCCAGTTGTTTGTAGAACAAACACGAAATGTATCGTACAAATTGTTAAGAATGTGTTAGGTAATCAAACAACATGAGGTAGAAAATTTCATTCAAATTTTTATAATTTTACACTGCACTTGGTCCATCTGATCTGATAGAAAATAATTTATCTCCCAAGTACTAATATTACCACCAGACGTTGACACTGCACATTTGTCATCGCAAATAAATATAAACAAATCTGACTACATAACGCACACCAGCAAACCGCCTCATTCGTGAACCCGAAACCGTTTTTTAGTCCGTTTTTAGTCCGTTTGGAACTAACCCAAGTTCGAAAACGAATTCGCTATACGCTAGATTTGTAGAAAAGAATTACTTCGATATCCTCGAAATGATGATTTATTAATAACGCTTTGCACTTTAACTACAGCACTCCATTGTCTCAGTCACGTGCAAGTTGTTGCATGGGAATGCGTTCATGAATTCTATTCCACAGAAAAAGTACACATTTTCGAGGTAAGGCGTCGTGCAAAAATTACGTAACGCTAAAAATCCAGATTTTCGACATGTTGAATCATCTGTCAACATCAATTTAGGTTTCGTCTGTAGTCTAACAGAGAGGTTTTTAATGGTGTAAAAAACCGTAAACGTTTGTGTTATTGATGCTGTATCCAATGAAATACAAATTGCTTGAAATACAAACAACCGGTGAAAAACTAGTCGAGAATGTTTTTCAAATGTGAAGTTGATAGAATGGAACCATCATTTAACACGTTGAGCCTCAACGGAGCAGAAAACCAACAAAAAAATATTGTGTCTGATTCGCGTCATTCCCTGTTTAACGATAGGAGCCTTTTCTTAATATTTCCATTTCCATATTTCCAGAACTTCTTCTTCTTCAATGGCACTAACGTTCCTAGAGGAACTTCGCCGTCTCAGCGTAGTATTACTTGCATCATTTTTTATTAGTACTTAGTTGAGATTTCTATGCCAAATAACACGCCTTGAATGCATTCTGAATGGCAAGCTCTAGAATACGCGTGATCACAGTGCAAGTCGGAGGAAATTTCTTTGACGAAAAATTCCCCCGACCAGAACGGGAATCGAACCCGAACACACGGCATGTTAGTTATGACGCTAACCACTCGGCCACGGTAGCACATTTCCAGAACTACGCTGTGGTTTAATTGAAGTCGCTTGTTTATAACTGCGGATATTATTTTGTAATGCTACGAAAATTTTGAAATAACCATTATATCAGTTTGGTCGCCTTGAAATGTTTTTTTTTATTGTAGAATCATTTGACGATAATTATTTGATGATTAATTCTTGTGCTCGCAGAACAATACATGCCCCAGATAAGCGCAGCTGTCATCCTTAGTGGAGAAAGTTTTGCAACTGGCAAGCGAAACCAAATTACATACAAAATTCCAGAACGACATTTACTTTCTTGGTGACTGAATAAACGAAATAAACTCTATCTGTTAATCTCAACAACCTCGAAAAGAGTAGCACTGCTTCATTATGATCAAGATTAGCGCAATCCTAGTTGAAAGAAGTTTTGTGACTGGCACGCGAACTCAAATAAATTAATAACTTAATATAACTTATTGAATAACTTGGTATTCCCCAAATAATTTTTTGGTGCACTACCTTAACGCCTGCTTCATCATAGTCTCAGTTCAATGCATTGATGACAGAAAACAAACAATGTTAATTGCTTGGAAAAAGGCTGACTATTTGGCTCAGCTCACTTCATTCGTCTCTAACCTTCAAAAAAGCCCTTGGAAAACTTTACTTTATTCATCATATTACTCCTCCACCCCCATTGCCTTGAGAAAGGCATTCGATCTCTCGCCGTCTAGCTCGCCCAGCAACGACGTTGTTCAGTCGATTTATTCACGAAGAATGAAAGTTTGCCTCAACTAGAGCCACTGTTCATACTCTAGGCAAATATTCCCTTTCGTTCTTCTTCTTTTCCTTTGTTCACGGAGGCTTTACATCTTATGATTTCCCCTTCGTTGCTCGTCGATAAGTTGCTTGTTATTGACAGTTCTGTTCGGGAAAGCACACAAATGGACAGAACAAATGTTTGAGGATACAGACTATGGGATTGTAATGTATAGCATATAAAACAAATCTTAAGGAATTTCCGATTCGTTTGGTATTGTTCCATCCCAGCTACTACGAACACTATCAAGGTGCTTCGTAATAGCTGGGATGGAACAGGTATGTAAATCGCCAAAATCCGTTCGCGGCAAAAATAGTTATTAACATCAACTTTATTTCATAAAAACGTGACCTGTTTTCTGATTTGGCACCCTCAATAAAAGACGTAGTTCTACGTCAAAAGAATTCAGTGTAAGTTAATTATCTTAAAAACGAATGTCTCCGCATCTGGCATCTCTGCTCCCGTCACGTGAGGGAACGACTTGAAAGTGGAACGTAATAATCAATATCAGCGAATGAAGACAGTGGAAATCGAAAACGTCATATGATCACGGGTGCAAAATTTAAGGCAGCGAAAATGGTCTCGGTTGTTTTCCTTCTATTCTCGCTATTTACAGCAGGTAAGTAATTTATTGTAAAATGTAGAGAAAATGTATTAAGTTTAATGTGGACTTCGAAGTATTGTATGATTATCTAGGAAATTCAATGCGAGTCTCGGTTCAATAGTTCCCTTTATTTGTCTACAGCTGGTCGAAGGGCACCAGTTTTTGTGAATCATTTTTAAAACTATAAAATCGATCTCTTTCACAGCGAATTGCGATCAGCTTTCGATTGTCTACTCGCCAAAAGCGCTTGATTACCGCGGACACTCCCGATTGCATGTGAACTCACTGTCCGATGTTTTCGGAGCTGCTCTTGGGTATTCCGTGGCCCATCCCACAGAATGGGACGGCCTAATCGTGAAGGATCCTTTCAATATGGCCAATGGTGTGGTCGTTGTTGTGGCAGAAGGCATTCAGTCACTCAAATTGGAGGTAATCACCTGGAATTGATCTCGTGACCGTGTTGTTGAATCATGCGATGTTTTCCTTTTTGCAGGAGGCTCATACGTATGAGTTGTACGGTGGTTCGGGATCCGAGGCAATTGGTGAGCTGGTGCACAAAACAGCTGAGCACGATAGCATTAGCTTCGAGATTGATTTGAAGGATTCTGTAAGCATCATTTTCTGATGACACCCTCCATTATCGCTAAATGATGCTTTTCCCTGTTATAGTCGAATAGTTTCATCACACCATTGGGGACAGTGCAGCCCGACGATGACGACGTTAAGTTGCAATACTTGAAGCCAAAATCAAGCAAAGCCGATTCGGACATCGTGCGTCAAATATCATACATGAACGGTCTGAGTGATTTGCTGGTTACGTCCACTGAGCAGAACATACCAACCGTGCACATTGTTCGAGTGTCATTCGAAGCTCTTTTGTCCGTTCACGATCATTCATCCCAGGCTGTAGCGGAAGCTAGAAAGCTGCTTACCAATGCTTTACTAGAATTACAAACGGCTGCTGAGAAAGCGTTCGATGGTGCCGTCGTTGTTGGTTTGATTACTTCTACCGAGGCACCACTGGCTCGTTCTAAGCGTGATACTGCTGAATCCAAACAAACCCCTGATGTAACTTATCCTGGTAACCTAGACAGAAACTTTGAATAACGCATTCCCTATTCTCTTTTCAGTACAATATTGCTAAAAAATACGACAGCAATTATCCAGTCATTTTCAACATTATGCTGTGGTTCGGTGTTATTATGGTATTCTCGCTGTTGGCTATTTCAATTGCTATCGCTACGATGGATCCTGGTAGGGACTCCATCATCTACCGTATGACTTCCACCAGAATGAAGAAGGATAACTAAGCCGAGTCAAACTCGCACTTAGCTGCTACACCATTTGAGAATAAATTATTGTACAGTGTAGCATAAATTACTGTCATCCACAAAAATAGAATCAAGTAGCAAAGTATTAATTTGAATTCAAACAGTGAGGTTCCGTTGAGGCAATGGTTATTCAGTTTACTCAATCTTTTGTTTTCTTACGGTCATGTGTCATGAAGATTGATCAAGGGGTTCTCTTAAAAGACGTATTCCTGTCCATCGTAACCCTGCCGAGCAGAATACAATAATACCATTATTTTTGATTATTTCATTAAGATTTGTGTAAGAACAATTTTAGGCCAGTGAATCAGATCCGGTACTGTTTTGCGTTAAGAAATTGTATGAAATTTCTCGGAGACGTGTGTTTTCGTTGTTGTTACTAGTTTGAGTTTTTATCGAAAACGATTCAATAAAGGAAGCCATTTCAGTCCAGAAGAAGGATAACCAAAAGCCTATAATTCATATCGAAAGCCATTCTGGCATCATTGTTTTGTTGACAAAGTTGATTGTTTTTTGTTCGTTATATTGTGTTTTTTCTATGCATCAAATTTGTTTATATTAGTGATTCGTTAGACATCTGTATTTTGTTTTTGAACTAAGAAAATGATGATAAGGTAACCTAAAATTGAAAAACAAATCACGTATGTTTTACTTCCGGAGTTTCCAAGGTAGTTCTCACATGCAAGAACTATGCATTTTTCTACTTGTTCTTGATGGTGCTCTCGAATTTCCGTTTGATTCAACTATTGTCAATATTCATACAATTTTCACTACTGAAAGAGATAAGGAAATAACATGTTATATATAAAAATGCGCAGAATTAAAACTCATCGCAATCAAATAACCTTTTATGATTATAACATTGTAATTTATGGAAAGAACTACAAACCTTCCATAAGCTCACATGGCAAAATTTAAAACCATCATCACTTTCACCGCAGCTCCGCCTAGTTGTAGATTTGTACGTTAGATCGCCAATACCAGTAAGGATGGCACGCACTAAGTGTAAAAAAGTTGTGAAAGATTCGGATCGTATCAAATGTTATGGATATTGCGGAAACTCTCATGATCTGCGCAAAGGTAGATTACGGTGTTCGTGAAATTTTTGGGAACCTACCATCAAAACATTTTTTGGATGTGCGATGGATGAGCGGATTTATTTTCCAATGAACATTTTCGGAATATGACGACTCGTTTCACTAATAAAACGATGCCAGACACACCGTACATCAAATCACTTAAAAATTACACTGCTGGACTGAAAGATGCAGTTGGTATTTTATCTGCCAAAATCAATTCTGAGTCGCCTACCTCAACAATTAATGCATCGTGGAAGCCAATGCCCGGATCGGACGTCGTCCGTAACACACCGAAAAGAAAACGCGAAGACGATAGGTTGGTGAACAAACCTACCAATATTCGAGGTACTAAAGCTGCATCCGAAGTTGTCAAAATTGTTTCTGCGCCGGCGGAATTGCTGTGGATCTATTTATCCGCATTTGAACCGAGTACTTCCGAGAATGACATCGTTGAATTAACTGGAGATTGTTTGAACTTGAGCGCCAATGTAGTACCAAAAGTGATTAGGTTGGTCCCTAAAGACAAACATCCTGTCACCTTAAGCTTTGTAACCTTCAAGGTCGGTGTGGACAAATATCTAAGAAACGATGCTTTACAAAAGATACATGGCCGGAAAACGTGTCGATATGCGGATGACGTCAAAATTTTTATGACAGTTCGAGAAATAGCTGACTGCTTGCGACTACAGCACCTGCTAAACACTTTCGATGAGTGGTGCTTAAGAAATTTCCTTTCAATAAGTGTTCAAAAATGCAACGTCATTACATTTCACCGAAAACTCGAGCCAATAACGTTCACATACATGATCGATCTTCATCCATTGCTACGTGTAGCAAAAAAAACGAGATCTTAGAATTCAAGCATAATTCTCAGGTTTAAAATTCAAGCCGCATTACTCGGACATAATATCCAAGGCCAATAAGCTTCTCGGATTCATCTTCAAAATTTCTGATTAATTTCGCGATCCCACTTGCCTGAAATCATTATTCTGCTCGCTTGTTCGATCGGTTCTGGAATTCGGCGTGGTGGTTTGGTGCCCCTATCAAACATCGCAAAAATTGGCTCTCCCTCGTGATTACGTGGAGCAAACTGACCTCATTATTCGGAATACCAACTCTATAATGTCCGAATCAACTCAAAACACCTCCGAAATCACCGGACTTCAACACTATTGAGTATGGGAAATCAAGAACCATCCATTCATCAAAATCAAAATGAAACGGAACTCAAAACGACCATTACGGAGATCTGGGAGACACTTTCAGCTACAGTAACCAGAAAACTCGCTTCGTCACTTGCAGGAAGTGCTGGATGCCAAAGGGGGTCATAGCGAATACAAGGGGATGGATTTTTGTTATCTGTTAACATTTCTGAACTGATTTCAATTTTCTTTTTAAGAAAAACTTGAACTGTACACTCAATTTTGAAACGTCTGAATCGAAGATTTTTTGTTTGTTTTTTAAACATGAATACGCAACAAACTTGAATACGCATGACCACAGTGCAAATCGAAAGAAATTTCTTTGACGAAAATCCTCCGGCCTGAACGGGAATCGAACCCGAACACCCGGCTTGATAATGTGAGACGCTAACCACTCGGCCACGGGTGCACATGGATGGGTTATACCTATGATATAACCGCAAGGTTGACGTAGGACTGCCGTTGGCTTAGTAATCATTTGTGTTTTTTCAATTAGCAATAATCGCCCTTCGAATGTTCCTCATTGGGTACGATATCGCCGCTGCGCAAAGCTGTTGATTAAATTATTGATTAAACTAGTGAATGAATGGAACAATTCACGAATTCAATTGCAAACAAATCCCAATTTTGGTCAATTCATGCATTATGGTAGTGGTTATCGCTGCAAATAGTTATCAACATTTTGCCTAATCATCAAAAGGTATGCGTAGAAGTTCAGTGGGCTGGCGACATGGAGGGACATGCAGTCTTGAATAACCGAGCCAAAGCGTTGCATTTGTACCCGCTTTTGTAGACCGTGTTAGCAAAACGCATTCCGGAGTGTAAAAATGCATGGAGGTATAAAAAGTACTGCCGAGATCTGGAATGCCGATTGTCCCAACTTGTTTCGGTTTCTGTGTTAGGAAAACATATTCCGGTTTGCAAAAACGCAAGTGAGTACAAAAGTACTCGCAGCTTGCATCTCATTTGCAATGCCAATTTCCTCAGGCTCCATAGTTTTAAAGTCTGTGTTAGGAAAACATTCCGATTTGCAAAAACGCAAACGAGTAAAAAAGTACCAGCAGCTTGCATCTATTTTGTAATATCGATTTCCCCAGGCTCCATGGTTTTGAAGTCTGTGTTAGGGAAACATTCTGATTTGCAGAAGCGCAAACGAGTAAAAAAGTACCCACTGCTTGTATCTATTTTGAAATGTCGATTTCCCGTGGCTCCATGGTTTTGAAGTCTGTGTTAGGGAAACATTCAAATTTGCAAAAGCGCAAACGAGTACAAAAGTACAAACAGCTTGCATCTATTTTGCAATGCCGTTTTCTCTAGACTCTATGGTTTTGAAGTCTGTGTTAGGGAGACATCCCTTCATTCCTGCGATGGTACCTCAATCGCTGTTCAATTATAACTGAGTTAATTTCCAAGCGGCGCGCGCTTATATACCGATTGGTGATTTCAATAGCCTGTTTTGAAAGCAAGTTTAAGATTATTGAAACAAGTTTTTGGGTCAAAAAGTAACAAGTATGTAATGCGTAGACATTTTATCTTTCGAATGAGGTGTTTATCATACTATTTCGTTCAGTTGTTTAAGAGCTATTATCGCTCAAAATCTCGGTCTCCGGCGTAACGCTTTCGTTCTCGAAACTTTGATTTTACACCCCGGTATAGAAATGAAAGACGTAGTCCTACGTCAAAACTCAAAAATAACAAACCAACACGGAGTGTATACTCAATTTTGCGATTGACTGTACATAGGATACAGGACAGGTTCTGATTTTAACGGGTATTTCAATACGGACGCTACAAAAGTTGAGCGATAGGGACAGCAAACGACGCCATATTTTTTCCCGCTCCCTTGACATTTCTCTTCAGTAAGGTTTGTCATTTTATCATGGAAAGATATACGATCCAACAACGAGTCGAGATTATTAAAATATACTACCGAGATTCGGAGTCAATGGCATCAACTTTAAGAGCGCTACGTCCAATTTATGGTCGTCATAATCGTCCTGCCAGATCAACAATTGAGCATCGAATATTGCTGCCGCTAATGTATCAATTGAGGAAGACCCAAATCAGTTTCTCACACGTCGTTGTCAAGCGTTGGGCATCTCTGTGATGTCGTTGCGGCGAATTTTGCGAAAAGTTCTTAGCCTACATTCTTATAAGATCAAAAAGGACCAAGTCGGTAGCATCAACCGAGTGATTGCTATCGGTGCAATTGTCGTATTTGTTCGAGTTGGTTTGTTTGTTGCATACCTTCTGAGAATTATTTTGTTTTGGTTTGCGTCCCTGATATTTCCCCTTTGGGAAACGTTTAAGTATATGCAATTTGAATACATGACGTTCGAGCTCGGTAAAAGATTATTTCGATTTACAACATACAAAATTTTGCTCGGTGTGATAGTGACAGTTTAAAACCAAATACATGCTGACTTTCTGATCCGAGCACGACAGGACCAGATTAGGTAGTAGTGTAATGATCGACGGCGATGAGTTCGAGTTAGTGGACCAATTTGTCTACGTCAATCAATGGTAACGTCTGACAATGATACCAGCCGCGAGATCCGGAGACGCATCATCAATGGGAGTCGTACCTACTATAGTCTCCACAAACACTTAAAGTCAAACAGACTTAGCAGTCGTGCGAAATTTTCCCTGTACAAAACACTCATAAGACCGGTTGTTCTCTACGGGCACGAGACGTGGACAATACTCGAAGAGGACCTGCGAGCACTCGGAGTCTTTGAACGGCTGGTGTTAAGAACCATTTTCGGAGGTGTACAGGAGGACGGCGTATGGAGGCGAAGGATGAACCACGAGCTCACGTGACTCACCGGCGAACCCAGTATCCAGAAAATTATCAAAGCTGGAAGGATACGCTGGGCAGGACATGTTGCAAGAATGTCGGACAACTATCCTGCAAAAATGGCGTTCATCGGGAATCCGGCTGGTACTAGACGACGAGGAGCACAACGAGCAAGATGGTTAGACCAAGTGCAGCATGACATGGTGAGCACGGGGTGCCCACGGAATTGGAGGGAGATAGCCACGAACCGAGTTAATTGGAGAAAAACTGTGAATCAGGCCATGTTGTAAAGACGTTAAGCCAAAATAAATAAAAAAAAAGATAGTGACAGTTATTGTATCGACAATTTGATAATAAATTTTTTTAATAAAATTATTTGAACAAAATTGAACGTAGCTAGGTAGAGGAGGGGGCTGGAAAAGGGGTTGTTCCATACAACTAGGTTCGATTATCCGCAGTAGATTTATATACGTTGAATATTCCAAATTTAAATGAATACATTGATTTAATATTTAAAACATACCTATCATAATTTAATGAAACATGGATGTAGCTAATATGAGCAGGGTCCGTTCAGCATGTTTAAATTCGATTATCCACAGTGTATCATGTATAATATCATCATTTGAATAATCATGGATGTAGTAAGGAAAAGGAAAAGTTAGGGTAGGAGTGTTGAGATTGAATCTTTGGATAGTCCTTTGATTTATTGGAATCTCAAAAGATGTCTAATCAACATCTTCATATGTTACGATATTATCACAGAACAAATCCAATAAAACTTGTTTGGCAAATTATTTTTTTTTTTATCTGTATTATAGTGATTTTCAACTCATTTGGCTGGTTCGTCACTTTTACTTCCATTTTAGGAAGAATGTCGGGAGTGAGAATTGAACTCGTGACCTTTAGCGTGAGAGGCATGGATGTTACCACTACGCCAGATCGCCTCCGCCTCGGCAAATTATTATTTATTTCAGTTTAAAAACAAATTCATGAGTAACGATACGCACTAGAGTGCCAATGTAATTTTTTTTTCCAAAATATATATTTTATTAAGGCACATGTGGCGTTAGCCTGACGGGGCCGGGAGTCCAATATTTTGACAATTTTTGTCTTACAACTATGTTAGTAATATGTAACCGATTACTCGCGGTTGGCTCGAGGTTAGTATTACAAGTGTTCTCATAATTGGTATGTTGCAGTCTTCGATGCTCTGTACGTGTGCCCGACACGGGATACTTCCTATTGGGATGCAGCTAACCATTAATCACCCCCCTAGTCTGTACCCCATATCTAGCGTGGTGCGTCTTTCTCGCCTCGAGGAATCCAGGATAGAATGGTCACTCGCCGGCGCAATCATCAGCTCGTGTAGAGTTGTCATGAGCGGTACAACCTTTGGCTCTTGTTGAATGATCAGTGGACTGCACAACCTTCGGCCCGTGCATCTGTAAAGAGTGTGTGTATGTATTGCCGCGACTAAGTAAAAGTTTATCGATCGGATAGGAGGGATATGAAACGGGGGCACAACGAAGGAAACATCATTAAACGTTGACATCGGCGTTTCTGAGGAACAGGTATAGATGAAGCAGAAGATCAGGATCCCGGCTACCTAAGATATCCCGGACGGGGATATCCGATTGTCTGCCTTGTGCTCTCAGTGCTCTAGAGAGCTGAGAGCGAGCAGCATGGAACCGGATACACGACCAGACAACATGCTCGATGTCGTGGTAGCCATCGCCACAATCACAAAGATTGTTTGCTGCGAGCCCAATGCGATAGAGATGCGCGTTTAGGTTGTAGTGATTGGACATAAGCCGAGATATCACGCGAATGAAATCACGACCTACGTTCAATCCCTTGAACCATGCACTCGTCGAGACCTTAGGGATAATCGTGTGTAACCAACGACCGAACTCATCACCACTCCACATGCGCTGCCAACTTACGAGCGTATACTGGCGAGGAATGTGGAAAAATTCATTATAAGCAATTTGCCTTTCAAAAAGTGTGCCTTCTAAAGCGCCCACCTTAGCTTCGTTTACCAACACGAGGCGTGCGTAAAATTTATTTATTGTAGATGTATGCGTGCGATTCATTTATCTGTCAAAATTACTTCCATTCATTTGGATAAGTGCGAAAAGTATTATCTACGCAGACGAGCAGTAAAATGTGTTGAGGTGCCAATGTAAATGGTCATATCAAATTTACGAATAGGACTTTTTGAAAAAATGTTGATTCCCTCGAAAACATACACTATACAACATTCCAGCTCAATCGTACTTTATTTACTATTATCGCAAAGACGCCAAAGTTTGAGTCTTCCGAAAATCGTAAAATGGGAGTATCAAATCGGAGCTTTGAAAAAAAAGTTGATGCCAAATGTCTTTAAATTGCATGAACGTCGAGATCTACTGTCATCTCGATGTTCTGTTATCTAAATTCCGAAATCCGCTTTTTTGATGATATTCCTTCGGTGATTTTACGGTTTTTAAAAACCTGAAACTTTTACGGCTGTGCGACACTAGTAAATAAAGTCCGATTGAGCTGATTTTTTTTCCCATACATTCCATTGGCAATCCGTTTTCCTCAACCCAACTAATAACATTTTCGATTCCTCATGGAGCTGTCACATTTGAATCCCAATTTTCGAACTCTTCATCTTTATCAACCTAATGTAGTTCCAAAGCTGATGAAGCATTCGCACTCTCGGCAGTCGAAAACGAGTTTTCATCATCGTAGATGATGCAAAACTTGGGATGCAAAAAATGTTGACTATGCCATCGTCGATTAGGGCCTCAAACTCCACATCATGCACGGTATTGTCCTGGTCAATCAATTTCTTTAGAATCGAAAGTATGCATTCTTTTACAACTGACGACTTTCATGATCTTGGTGATGATGGACTACTTTAATTTTTTATTTTGTTGTTTTCTTTTGTATTAGTTAAAAAAAATAAAAGTAATCTACAAAAGTTTGAGCCTCGTGCGCGTCGCACAGATATAAAGGATATGAAATGAAAGTTTTGTGAGGGCCGGTCTAGGATTTTTTTGTGAAGGAAAATTTCTCGACATCTCTGGATGGGAATACTCATTGTCTATCCAAAACTAGGCTGGCGGTTGGACTTGTGCTCTGGTGGACCAATTGGCTGCAACGGCCTTGTCGGGACCGTATCGGCTCTGTGGCGGACAAGACTGATTATTGGCATCTCTTTTGATTATGTGATAAAATATTTTTTTGAATTTATAACTGTAAGTAAGATGAGTTCGTTTTTTTTTTTGTTAAACTGATTTCAAAGCTGAGGAAAAAAATATTATCTTCTAGATAACTCATCTTGCTCAAACCTCTATAGGGGAAGGTGGCGGGACCATCATCATCATCATCATCACGGGATATCAGCATTCTTTATGACTTGACAATGGAATCAGCCGGTACATCGTTCCAAGCCTCGGCTACCCACAACATAGCATCTCTAATGTTGAATCGCTCAACAATGTCATCGAACTCTCCTTGACATCCAAGAAGCTCACGTATAATCTTTTGCTTGTAGTTGGACTTGACCATTTGAATAATATTTTGGTCCATGAGCTGTAAGAAGGCGATGATTTTTTTTTCGATTTCCAAATCATTACCCCTCCCCTCGGGGCACTGCACTGGTCGATTTCTGGCTACGACACTACAATATACAAATAAATCAGTGCAAATCATGACGTGGATGTTGTATGTGAATCGCACTTAAAGCTCAATTTCACCAAAATTTTCACAATGAGAATAATTTGCCACTCCCTCCCTTTGAGCAATTTTGCTGATTCAGGTCAATCAGGGAGAGCAACTACGAAGTGTACAGTCTACCCAAGCACAAGCTCAAGCTAGAATATCAATAAATGTCGTTATATTACAAAATTATTAAGAATACGATGATTCATACAATTGGACATCCCTACTAAATGTGTCAGTAATATTTGGTGTAAACAGTAGAGTCAAAATCATTGTACCGCTAATTGGATATACCGAGGCACCACATTAGACGCGATTATGACCTGTAATTAGACATATTAACAAACACAACACAATGTGAAAAACAAATTGAAACAGGGAAATCATTGAAAATCATTGAAATTGCAATTAGCTAGATGTCCAATTAGATGCAAATCACTGTAATTGTGGATGAACATACACAAACACCGAGTTAGGGAGTGTGTGTAATAAATATTAGCAATGATGTCATTTCATTCATACCCGGCGACAGTAAACATAACATTATGGTGCCACGAGCCGGAGGTGGGAGTGAATCTACATAAACATAAAATATTTTGGACATCCTTAATGCAATGGTTTCATACGCAAAAACATGTTTTGAAAATGGACCTGCTTGCTGATATTTAGTGCATCAGATGTTTACTCAGGTCAACATACCACCACTTCTGATTCGTTCCATGTCGAACACCCATTCGTTTACCAACACGAGGCGTGCGTAAAATTTATTTATTGTAGATGTATGCGTGCGATTCATTAAACATCTGTCAAAATTACTTCCATTCATTTGGATAAGTGCGAAAAGTATTATCTACGCAGACGAGCAGTAAAATGTGTGAATCTTCTTGATTTGTCTATTTCTGTGTCCCTTACTGTGTTATCACTGTAAACAGCTCTTCGGAAGCATCTTCGAGATAAGACGTTGATTTCAAGACAACAGCCGTAAGTAGTGCTAAACATTTATTCCTTTCAAGGCCCGTGTGTGAACAACCATCCGCCTCTTCGTTTTAAGCCTTGTCCCAATTATATGTTTTTTTCGCACCACACAAGCTGTGAATCATTTTGGAAGATTCATCTGCATGGAATTATTGTGATATTTTCTCTCTTTTTACTATATTTTCAGAAAAGAAATCATTTTTTGAAAGTCAGTTGTTTTTGCTATCTGTAAAAATGCCCCCAGTTGCAGGGTAAGCTAAAACTAAAACAAAATCCAATGTAATATTTGTCCTTGTCGTCCAGCAAACCTAATCCTTTGACATGTGCTAGGAAGTGAGCAGACACATATAATTGAGTATAGAGACGGGATAACCATGCTTGCGAAATAATGATGCTGCGCTTCTGTAACATCTGCTCCGGTGGTGTTTTTGCCTTATATGGAATAATATGGTAAAGTAACCAATCGTGGTGGATGAACTAATGAACTTCGACTAATGAATATGCGCTTATTCAAGATGAGGGTAATATGAGGGCTTATTACTTATAATATCGTTCATTTTGATTTACCTTCGAGAGAAGTAGAGGAGGAACGAAGTTACAAAGGCAGAGCAGTAATTTGTATTAATCATATCTAATCGATTGAATGTGGTATGTTGTACAGATACAGTAACGTTGTTCAATTTAGTAATAATAAATTAAAGTATGAGTTTTACATATTCGTGAATATTTGTTTCCAATTACTGTATAGCGAATGGAAAACGTAAAATACTTGCATATAGCTTGTCGTAACAACAAGTAATTAAAAGCTGGAGTTCCCTTTTTTTATCTCATTTGTTTATTTATTAGGCTCATTAGCATTTTAGCTGTAACAGAGCCGGGTTTAACACGTTCGACGCCCAAAGTGACTTTTCTGAGTTTTTAGCGGAGCCCAAATTGCGGATAAACTAATTTATTAAGATCAAACTTAGTTTGTAGACATCTTTTACATGATCTAGCAATATTTTTTTTTATTTGAAGATGAATTGGCAACAATAACACATGTGCTCCCGTGGCCGAGTGGTTAGCGTCATAACTAACATGCCGGGTGTTCGGGTTCGATTCCCGTTCTGGTCAGGGGAATTTTTCGTCAAAGAAATTTCCTCCGACTTGCACTGTGATCACGCGTATTCTAGAGCTTGCCACTCAGAATGCATTGCAAGGCGTGTTATTTGGCATAGAAATCTCAACTAAGTACTAATAAAAATTACGCAAGTAATACTACGTTGAGACGGCGAAGTTCCTCTAGGAACGTTAGTGCCATTGAAGAAGAAGAAGAACACATGCCAAAGTCATATTATATGGATTTCGTAAAACACAAAGCATCCCCACTATAAATTAATAAAAAGTATAGTATAAATATGTAATGATATGGTTATAATTTTATTATTTTTCTACATATCCTATAGTTACACTTAGATGCATATTCTATCAAATTCATTTTATCCTATTCAATTTGAACGAGGAAAGTGTCACCCATATCTGGGTGACGGGGCGACGAAAGGGTTAAATCGTGTACATGTACAAACGTTTATCTATCTATATATATATATATATATATATATATATATATATATATATATATATATATATATATATATATATATATATATATATATATATATATAAATGGATTTCTGTCTGTCTGATTCTTATGGACTCGCGAACTACTGAACCGATCGACATGAAAATTGGTATGTAGGGGTTTTTGGGGCCGGGGGAGGTTTTCATGATAGTTTGAGACCCCTCCCCCCTCTCTAAGGGAGGGACTGCCATATAAATGAAACACAAATTTCTTCATTACTCGAGAATTAATCAAGCAAATGCAACTTAATTAGGCATCTGGAGGTTTAAGGGTGCAATAAATGATTCTATGGTGGTTAGATACTCCTCCCCCCTCTCTGGGGGGTGAAGAGGGGAGGGGTCAGTCTTCATTCATCATATCATATTCTTCATCTTCATCATATTTTTTGTATCAAACATTTATTCCATGTAACGGAGATACATGTTTTTTTGCAAGTGGTTGAAAAATCTTGAACGAGAATTGTGTCTGAAAATAATCTGATATTATTATGATGAGTTTTGGTAGAATTACTAGGAATTTTTTAGTAACAGGTAAATTCAACGGGTTCGATTAGAAGATCTATCAATGAACAGTTCTGCGATTGGACTCATAAACTTGCGCTTAGTAAGAAAACGTGAATGTTTGAAGGTATTGATAACAAAAAAAGTTTTCTGTTCCATTACATTATGGTAAATTACACAGTAGTAGCCATTTACGCGTAAGGGTGATCTTTCTGTGTTCCATTGTTCAGCAGACCGGACAGCGGAGAAAGTTGATATTGATCATTGTTGGGTTATTAATAGGACAGCCCAATGTTTCTTGCAGAGCAGAACAGTTGTATGGATAAATCGATCTTTGTTCTACCGTGGATCGATCTCCATCGCTGATGATGGTTGCGTGGACGTAGTGATTCTATAACAACACAAAGATGGTCACAATTGAGGGCCCTGAGTTTGAACTCACGATCGATCGCTTAGTAAGCGAACGCGTAACCAAGTGACTACGAAGACCCCCAAAGCTGCCATTTGAATTTAACTGTTTTTGCTCCGACGAATAGCGAATTGTCTGTGCAATGACTCGTCCGGAGAGGTTATTGTTATTCTGAACTCGGAAGACGCTGATTTTTTATTTCTAAACCGTATCATACACAAAATAACATCTTGAAATGAGTACTGTATGTTTCTTAAAAGTAATATGGTTATGTAGAATTCGACCACGAATTTGCAACAGGAGGTGTTACTGCTTATGCTTAAAATATCACCATGAAACATACATTAGAGTGCCAATAATAATGGTCATCTCGAAATCGAACGCGACTTCCTGCAAAATGTTGATACCCGCGAAAAAATACCCTATGTAAAAATTCAACTCAATTGGGTTTCATTTGCTAGTGTCACGAAGACGTCAAAGTTTGAGTCACTAAAGGGAGTACAAGAAATCGTTTTTTTTTTAATTGCTGCCAAATGAATTGCCCAGAATTGCATGAAACGTCGAGATTTACTGTTATCCAAAAAAAAGAATCCCATTTGGAATAATCTAGAAATTTGTTTGAATTAAAAACGCTCAGATTATACAGATCTTGAGGTGGAGGTTCGAGTTTGCTATGAGTTATCGAAGATATTATTCTATCACCATTCAAACTAATAAGACAGAGCTGAGAACAAGAGTATACCAGATTCCGATTATTATTCATAAAAGTCAAGCTTCATACCAGATTAATTTATATAGGTACACTGATTTTTTTTCCAAAACAGCAAATCCAAATGAAATCGTCCTAAAAATGCAGTTTTTTTTTGGTTCCAATGAAAGTGTGTATTCCGTTTGGGTTGGAGGAAATATGAGTTTTTCACAGCATTTGGGAATTTTTTGACTCAAGCGTAACTTTTGAAAAGGGCGTATCGATTTTAGTAAGAGAAATCTTTGATAATTTATATCTCAAAAACTATGAGTCGTACCGAAATACAGGGTAACTTCGATATAACGTACATTTTTCTTTCAAAATTGTACGTTGTATCGAATTGTACGTTATATCGAAGCATAATAAAACGTAGCTTATATTACTTTATTGTATTGCTGTTTGAGTAAGGTTGATGAATAAAATCAATAAGAAGACGAAGCCAACTTTTCTCATGATGTTTCCCTTCCCTTCAGAAAAAGAGTTATTCAACAGAAACAAAAACTACCTTTTTTGACCCATTTTCACCCCCATCACCGGTACTTCTATCATTACAACTAATACTATTTTTTTTTCAAAGTCAAGATAGTGATGTAGTGCATTTGACAAAGTTATAGATCTTATTAAAATATGAACTTTTGTCGGAGGCGTCAACAATCTCTTACAGTTTCTGAATATACGGTATTTTTGTACGGAGACTCCTGAAAAAATAATGTTTTACTCGTAACAAACTTGTGTGTGAATTCTCTCGTTTGACATGTTCTTGAAATGTTTCTAAATAGTAAAAAGTTTGCAGAAAATTTCAATCGCGATAATATACACACAAAAATGTTGCGATTAGAACATTCGTAGTAAATTTTCAAAAAAAACATGCAAAAGTTGTTGTTAAGAAAACTCTTTCCCTGTAACAGTGCCCTTCCTACGATGTATGGGTGACTTGTTGGTAATTGTATGGACTATTCATATAATTTTCGGTTTTTCAAAAAAATGTGTTTCTAAGAAAAAATGTGTTTTTAAGAAAAATGAATTTGAATTGAAAAAACATTTTTTTTATAATTTATTGCAAAGTCTTATTTTTCCAAAGACGGTTTTGGTTTTTTAATGAAAGCCTTAATAATCTCCTATAGTTCTTCCTCTGACCAAAATTCTGTAGGTCTTACGGTTTTTGATTCAGATTTTTTTTTGAAATTTGAAGTTTTTTTAACTTTTCTTCGAACACAATTAACTTAAAAACTTCAAGTAGATTCCATTGAAAAGGATCACGATCCACCCTATCGCAGCAATTCCGCCTATTCGAGAAATAGTTTCTTCGTTTTTGACGTAGAACTACGTCTTTCAGGAAGGGTGCCAAATCACGGTCACGTTTTTATGAAATAAAGTTAACGTTAATAACTATTTTCACTATGAACGAATTCTCATGATTTGCATACCACTCAAATCGGAAATTGTCTAAGATGTGTTTGAAGTGCTATACATTACATTTCGCTAATCTCTAAACGATTTGAATTCATGAAAACTGGAAGAACTTCCTTTTTTTCTCATACATTTGTTCTGTCGATTTGTGTGCAAACCCTACCCGTATTTCGAATGCTTATGACTCAAACATTCTTTAACAGATCGAAAAGATGTTTGCATCAATTGATAAATATTTCTACGCGTCTATCACAATTAATAAAATATTATTTTTCATGTGATGAACAGTTGAATAACTGTAAAATGTCAAGCGTTATCTAAACGCTTTAATTGCCGAGTTTTGGTTGGTCCGATTTACGGTTTCCCCAACACAGACTTCAAAATCGATGTAACTGTCGAAATCCGCTTTGCAAATATAAATGCAAGTCGGTGGTTTTTTTTCCCACTGAGCTATGTTTGCCTAACACGGATAGTGAAAAAGACGCGCAATGACAGTAGCTCTCCAACGAATGTCTAGAAATTTGATTCACTGGAATG
Organism: Toxorhynchites rutilus septentrionalis; assembly: GCF_029784135.1. Taxonomy (NCBI): domain Eukaryota; kingdom Metazoa; phylum Arthropoda; class Insecta; order Diptera; family Culicidae; genus Toxorhynchites; species Toxorhynchites rutilus. The sequence goes on along the minus strand of NC_073744.1, from coordinate 76,172,898 downwards.
ATAATCAAGTTACGCCATCTGTTATTAAACCGAGGAAACTAACCGGTACACCTAATAACTTCTTAATTTTTTCATTTCATCAAAATTCTACCAAGATAGTGGCATCACTCGAATGAGCTATTGTGAAAAAAGCCACAATTACTTCGGAATTTGATGAGCGGAGGCTCATCTATCACATTTCAAGGTGTTTTCGCTCCCCCATATCATTTTTGCTTTTTGTGCTATCTACACGTGAATCTTCCCCGATGCTGTTGAATACTTCGTAAGCGCACTCGTCTTCTATCATACCATTTATAGCGCAACAAATTCCGTTATTATCCGTGTGTCGCAAATGCATACTATTGCAGAAGTGTCTTCCCAAACAGTTCTTTCGAATCTGGACGTATGTGATGGAATGAGGGCTGCGTTTTGCAAAACATGTACAGCGACAGAGGTTTCATGTTTACCTTATTAGTCTGAACTTGAATTCCTTACCGGTATTCAATCGTCAATTTCATTTTGCTGCGAAAGTAGCAAAGGAGGAAAGGAGCCCAGTTCTTCAGGCGAGGGTATAGAGATGTAACGTGAGAAACATCAGATTCAGTCCTCTACAGTCACCGTTAGTGTTTGGAACGCGGCGCGGATACTACAGCTACCGATCGACTGGTGATTTGTGATATCAGGGAAATTTTGGCTATAGGATACACACCTGTTGGACTATTTACAAGCCTAATGATGAACCAGCAAATGCTGCTGTTTAACCACTGTTTACCTAACACTGTGACTCAGTGTGAATGTTGGGGAAATTAACATGCGCTGCAGATGATTGGGATTCTTGATTGTGACCGGTTTTTAAATTGCGCAAGGGAGTATTCCTTGAAAAGGCTTACAGAGCCAGCAGTCGTCGTTTGTCGCTGATACGTTCGAGATCAAAACAGTATTGTTTATTGTGCGGAGAATGAGTCGATTAAAGTTGAAACCACTCGAGGATTCTAATTTGTACAAGCGCAGAACTACGTCGCGGGAGAACCTACTTAACGGGACTGTGACCTCAAATGTAGAGCAGCAGCACATGGGCATCGCAAACACTTACGCAAACATTCACCCATCAGAACAAGCCTTTCAAATGAGGCAAATGGGCCACACGGAGGAAAGGCTTTATCAAAACACATCGGGTCCGATAAGGAACACACTGCACGTGAACGGTGCGGCAGTTAACGGCAACATTGGTAGAAACGCGGGCGTGGGTAACACTCAATATAGACGACCCGATGACACGTTTCGCGAGTTTAGTCAGCTACGATTGGCCGATGTGAATCAGCGTTGTGAATTTCCCGTCAGTAATAGAAATGCGGCGGAGGATAATATTGTGCGTGATTTGAAAAGTGTACAATTTGAATGCATCCAGCAGCACTTTCCATCGGTGGTAGAACAGTATACGACGGGCCAAAGTGGAAGATATCAAAATTTGCCCATTGCGAGTTCAACTCCGGTTCGAAAGAAGATGGAGCTTAAGGATCAGATTGGGCGATCTGACGTGCAGGTTATTGGGTTAGTGTTGATGAATTTAGTTTTACGAGCCTGCATATTTTATATGAAAAGAATATAATTTCGTGTATTAGTTGGAAAACAAAGTGTCACGATGGTGTAAACATGCTCGCTTTATGCTTAATTGGTTTGAAGTGCGTTTTGTTGACTTACTCTACAGCGTCTGATAAAATGTTTCCATGGAATTTGATTGAGGTGATTCAGAATAAATAAATCTCTATATACAGCCATTCCATTCCACACCGATATAGCGGTTCTCAGATTTTCGTGAAAATTGGTAGTTTTGTTCTTTATCGCAAAGCATTTGTCCCGTATTTTTTTATTTTTTCATTAGGGTGACCATTTCGTTTTTAGTGTTGTCGGAAAAATAAACTTTTTCCTCTTTTTCCAAAAATGACTTTTTTCAAAAAAATCATACTTTTGAACTATTAGACCGATTCAGATGACCGACATATCAAAATATAGCCAATCACTTGGTCTTTTCTATCATAACTCAAAAACGAAAAATAAGCCTTTCTGGTTTCGACATATGTTATGTGAAAAATCCTCAACTTTTCAGAAAAAATATAAAAAATATAGCGCCCAGGTCCCGAGACTATGAAAACAATAAAAAACGAATACAATCAATAATAACGAGAACAGAATTCGAATTTTCTGCAGATGTAGTATTTTTTCAAAAAGGTGATTGGCCTTTATTTGATATGTCGATCATCTGAATCGGTTCAGCAGTTCACAAGTTACAAATATTTTTTTTTGCATTTTTTTTCTTAAATTTGGCTTCAGAATATATATAATCCCAGGTTTTTATCCCCAATTCTCTATTTTCCTCACGATTTTAATATTTTTGTACAAACAATATCCAAATAATTTAACCGTCATTCGTTTTTCAAAAAGAACGAATTCATTTGCGTTGTTAAATGATAGATGCCGCTACCTCCGCTTCATCGAACATTCATTCACACATGTGCCTTCACACAGTAACCTTAATTCGCCTAAAGCCTGGCGCATCGTCGGCGAGCAGGAAGCCATTCTGAATGAACACAATGGATCATTGAAATTTTTAAATCACACATGCTCGGATTGCACAATCACAATCACGCTATTGTCCTCAACAGTGTTGTAAACGGTCGACATTTCTCTCAACCATCACCTACTGCCCTTGCTCAAGAGTTACGGCTCAATATGTATAGCGAATGTAACCAAGAATGCATTGCTCGGTTCTAACAGTCACATCAGAAATAAACGCACAGCCGCAAACATGACTATCAATTAAACGTTTATATGTTTTCTCTTTCTGTCGACCGTACCCAGAAGAGCGATGAAAATATGCTATTTCCATTCTACCATTCGTGCTCATAACCATCCCTCAATTCCGGCTAATATGACTGTAGTTTTAATGTCATTTGACATTAAAACTGCAGTGGTGTGCATTCTTTTTCTCCCTTTATTCTGCATTCAAGCGTAGCTGCACATATACATCCACCTGCTCACTCACACATCCATACACGATGGATGGTATTCAGACGGATTGCTATATCAAAGCAACCGTCGAACTCTCCCCTATCAAGTGCGAATGTGTTGAATGAACGTAACGGTAACGTTCCCCGTGAACACTGTTGTTTAATTACGGGGCGATGGATATCTATATATATATATATATATATATATATATATATATATATATATATATATATATATATAGGACGAAAAAAAGCCGAAATGTCATATGACATTTTTAGTTCGACGGTTGTTTGACTGTTCATTTTATGATGTTCATTAATGACACAGCACATACGTCTCCATGAACAGTCATACGATGGTGACCATTAGCAACACTGGTCCTCAATTCTAATAAAGCATCAACTGGAGAGCTCGTGTGCAGATCCAATGTGCATGTTCTTGAAAACTTAGCTGGAATTATGGTAGACGACTGCACAGTGACAAGCAATTGTGTTTCAAAGAAGAAACAATAATCTGGATTTCTATGCCAAGAAACACGCCTTGAATTTATTTTAAGTTCTAAAATATATGTGACCACAGGAGAAATTTCATTTATGAACATAATTATTTTTTATGAACATATGGTTAGAGGAGACGAAGCAAACAAGCAAATTTGACGCAATGAGGACAATGCCATTATCCGATGTAGTGAGCTGTGTCAACAATTTATGGTCGAAATATTCGCAAAGGCAGAGAGTGAACGACTGCGGTTCCTTTGACACAAGCAACAGAAGGAGCGTGAGAAATAATATATTCATTTACGAGACGCTATCATGAGCACCACCGATACAGCCTTCAGCCAGACCAAAACGAATGCAATGTCTGGACATTACAGCACATGTGTTTAAACAGAAATTAAGTCTCTAATGTGCTCCATTACCACATTACACGTATTCGGTCCCACACGGTGCTGGATGGCAAATGCTAGAATTACCTCATACTTACGTTCTTTGGTTTGATTAATCGTCAAAATACGCCTTTAGAGAATCGATAGTGTAATTCCCTCGGAAATCCCATATCCATCTACTGATCAACTACTCTCCTGTATTCTTAAATCTGCTCGAGTCAGAATTACCCGAACGGATCGCAATATTGGATTCTGTAACCCGTTCGACTCAAGTCCAATCGGGTTGTGCAAATGTGCCACACAATTGGACACAGATGTCATTGAATTTCATGCTCCATTTTTGTGAAGGGAAAATGGCAATGAATTTTCGGATGAAAGAAACACGCTTTTAAAACAAAAAAAAAGACGGGTGGGTAATGTCGGGGACATAACCGAAGTGACGTAGGACTATACAAAGGGGACAGCTTTTGTTAAATATATATTTTAAATATATTGTTTTATTTTCTTCTCCTACGTGAATACCTACCTATCTACCTGAAAAATGGATTAGTTTACTGTTTACTCTTTATGAATATGTTGATGGTTCTGAAAAGAACCTTTGGTGTTGTGTTTTTGTTATCACTCGATATTCCCATCTTGTTCGGTTAAACCTTCCTGTTTAGCTATTACGTTTGCCACTCGCCACAGCTTTCACAGTTGGAAAATTTCTTCCCATCCAGCTTGTGACATATTGTTCAGTAAATTACATTTAATGCGACTTTGCCACTCACTGAAACTAATTGTTGCCTTGCCGAACCGAAGCTGCTCTGTTCTTGATGCGTGTTTTCTGATTGTCGTGAGCAGCAGCCAACTCGAGCACTCCGACGGCCGAAACTCTATAATCGCTGTTAGGTATACTGGTGCTCCGGCACCAATCCGTTCGGCCTAGTTACCCTTGCGGAGCAATCAGTGAATGCGGCCAACAGGGAACTGGAGATCTGCACGGTTCGAGTGAGACTTTGCCTTTCCCTTAACTTGTCCTCCTTTGTTACGTCCACGATGCCGATGCCGTACAACCACACGGGTTTACGGTTTGAAAGAAAATAAGATATTTTTTTGGGGTCCGCGTGCTTTATACTCTAGCGCAATTTAAGAATTGGTGAAAATCAATAAGCTCAGAACAACTGCCAAATTCACATACTCATCATATCCTGGCAAACAAATTATGAAAAAATCAATTTGTGTTTTATTATTATTTTGGATAATGTTTTAGAAAGCATTGAACTGTATTTCCTAAACTCTTTTTTGGAAGGTTTAATGGCCCTGAAAAGCGCCGTGTTTTATGGAATGGTTCCAATTTAGAAAACTTAGTACTCGTGGTTTTGAAAAAAACCATTTCGAGCGCCCTCGATGCCGCCTTGTTCTGGATTTGCCACCAAAGCAGTTTGTATAAAGAACAAACGTTTTTCTTCTGCTACCTGATGCCGTTTTGCGATTGCGTTTGCCACTCGCCACTCGCTGCAACTGCCTGTTGTCTTGATGTCCACCGAACCGAATTTGTTCTGTTCCGAATGCGGGTTTTCTTATCGTCGCGAGCAGCTTTGCCAGCTAACTCGATCACTTCGGCGGCCGAAACTATATAACGCCGACTAGGTGGACTGGTGCACTGGTACTAACGCGCTCGGCTTAGCTACCCTTGCGGGGAACTCCAGACCAACGCGATTCGAGCGGGATTATACCTTTCCCTTCACTTTTCCTCCTTTGCCATGTCCAGACATGGCTGCTTGGGTTGGTTTGTTGATGTGTTGTGATGCGAACTGATGTGGTGTACGGTTTGAATGAGAATGATCGTTACGGAAGGAAGGAAGGTCTTGTATTATAGAGACTTTAAACTTTTGCAGTTCATTCGTCTCTAGCCTTGAGAAAGGCCCTTTGAAAACTCTACTCTACTCTATTACTCTACTCCAGCGCTACCACCTCCGCCCTCTTGCCTTGAGAAAGGCACTCGATCCCTCGCCGTCCAGCTCGTCCAGCAACGATGTTGTCCAGTCGGTGTCCACACAAAGAATGATCGTTACGGCAGCGGAGCGGGGATTTTTAAGCTGACTGGCTGGCTCGAGAATTACGCATGTGTGAGACTGCGACCAATGTTTCGTTCATTTTTTCTTTTTCCTTTCCAATCGTGCTTCATTCTATTTCGCTGCTGCTCTGGTTGCCCGTTTTGGTCGGTACAATATGAGGAGCACAAAATGGACCAATCAAAAATGGACACATAGTGCATTTTGACAATGCTTGATATTTGACAATTATTCAATTATTTATCTCAAGAAAAATGCAATGTTATTCGTTATGATAGATGCGTAGATATATTTCCTATCAATTGATGCAAAAACCTTTGCGATCTATTGAGAAATGCTCGAGTTATAAGCGTTCCAAATCTTGCATTTTTTCCTACTTGTTCAGTGCCTAGATTTCCATTTCACCCCCTATATCTTCCGGTTAGACGTAGTCCTACGTCAAAATTATATGTGAAAATAGGCTCTAATATATGTTTTGTGTAATGTGGGTAAAATCTTGAACAAAGAGTGTGTCTGATAATGATATCACGAATAAAGTTTTGGCGGAAATGCAAGACTTATTTATTTATTTTGGTGTCCCTTTGGAGTACTTTGCGTAGCCTTGATGAAATAGTTGATGCTGGTTGATTGATGGATTATTCCTGCATTCGCAAGAATAATACACATATGATGCAACTTGTTTTATCATGATAATGCACACACTGTACTAAGTATTTATCGCGAATGTACTTCTTCTTCTTTGTATAACAGCAGTTGACACAAACTCGGCTATAGGCAATTGCATATTTGTTCCACTACCACCTTCTATTTCACATTCCTTTGCCGCTACAATCTACCTTTGGCAACGCATAATTATAATTGAGGCGATCTGGCGTAGTGGTAACATCCGCACCTCTCACGCTAAAGGTCACGAGTTCAATTCTCACTCCCGATATGCTCCCGAAATGTTGGAGTAAAGTGACGAACCCGCCAAAAGGCAGCGCCATCTCAGATAGCAGTGAAACGTTGTGGGTTTACACACATGAATCTTTTAAGCACCTTTGCATACTTGAAATATTAAAAAAAAAATTAGACTGCTTTTTGAAAAGGACCAAAAAAATTCTTGATTTTTTACAAAAAAAACTATAATGCTTACAAATTCTGAGCAAAGGATTAAATGCAGGAAATTATTTAAATTTTCATAAAAAATACCAGTTCTTTTTAAATTCGCTGAAAAAAAAATATTTTAAAAATTAAAATAATTTTTCTCAAAAACTTTTTTTTTAATTCTCAAAAAATATATATGAATAGCCCTTACAATTTCCAACAAGTCCATACATCGGATTATGGGAACTTTTACAGGGAAAAAGTTTTCTGATTTATGGGTGACTTGTTGAAAATTGTATAGGTTATTCATATCTATTTTTTCAGAATTAAAAAAAACATGTTTTCGATGAAAATAAGTTTTAATTTTCGAAATATTGTTTTCCAGCATTTTTAATGAAAAGATAAATGATTTCCTATATTGCATTCTTTGACTACAATTTGATGGATTTTGTATGAGAATTTTTCTGTAATTTTAAGTTCTTTTTTTAACTTGTTTTCGAAAAATCTTAATTTAAAACTTAAGATCTACAAAATATTGGTTAATGAATGAAAGGTAGGGAAATTTAGAAATTATTATCATTAAAAAATATAAAAAAAAAACCAAAAAATAAATATCATTGAAAAATCAATTTTTGCTCCTTTTTAAAAAAATGACTTTTTTCACAAAACCATAATAATAATATTTGAACTACTGGACCGATTCAGATGATCGATATATCGGATTTGAAGCCTTGAAGCTTCAATTTAACATGTCGGTTGTCTGAATCGGTCAAGAAATACATATTCAAAATCAGAGATGTTTTTAGAACACAATTTTGTTGTGAGTTGGTGCGTATAATGAATTATTCTCCATTTATCGATAATAGGTATTCATCAGTTATTGTATTGTATGTTGCTCAATCAAATCGTGCTCAATTCACGTTTTTATCGTGTAGGTCTTGCAACCAACAATTTATGTAATTGTGGTCCAGGATGTCATAATATCGAGCATGTTGTTTGGTTATGTAAAAAATGCAATTGATGAATTTAACTGGCTGCTGATTCAGAAGATCGAAAGGGTATACTCACGCATATCAGATTATGCTCCCCATATATGTCTTCCTAAGAAACCCGCTACACTTCCTCGAATGCACATGCCCATTCTCCTTTTCCTTACCTATACATAAGCAGAACTTAGCACCCACTGAGATCAAATCACTACAGCAGCTACACGAATTTCCTATTGCTAGGATACTCAATATACATCACCTGGCTATAAAATTATTACAACCCTCTACAAACAATGTTTCGGACAACGTGACAATGAAGGAGAAAATGCTATTTTTATCTATAATATATTATATTTCTGTAGTCATAGATTTATTTAACTTAGGCTTATATTTATGTAGATATCAAGTTAGACTTGTGTTTAAAATGATACATGATGACTTTTTGTCTTATTCTGCTCAATTGAATAAACAGAAGAAATGGTAGTAATGACTTTCATCGTATTTCTTGTGTACATTTTTGAACAGAATGTGGTTCCGGATTCTTCCACGTCATCTCATCTTATTCTTTTAAAGGATGCATGCTCAAAAAGTGAACGGTTTTTTTTTTCATTTGATTGTATTCAAATTAGATGTATCAAGAGAGAAAAGAAAAAATACAGCAAAACTAATCAAGCAAATGGAAATTAAGCATGTGGGGGTTTTAGAGGGCACAAAACGTTTTCTGGTGGTTCGACGATCCTCCACCTCTCTAAAGGGGGCTGCCATATAAATGAAACACAAATTTCTGCATAACTCGAGAACAAATCAAGCAAATGGGTAAGCGAAAAATTCGAGGAAGGAACCTCCGATTTGATATGTCACCATTTTATTATACACTAGCTGTACCCTGCCCCGCTTTGCTGTGGCACATTGTGGTGGCATGGTTGAGTTGAATTTTTCATTTCTTTATGTTGTAACAACAATCCTAGATGTGTTTGGTTGTTTTGTATATTGTATCATAGTTTGAGCTCAATCGGATCCGTACTTTTCGAGTTTTTAACGCACACACAAACGAACAGAAAATTTATATATATATATATATATAGAGATAGATGAGGGAAATCGATAAATTTTAAATCACTTCAAAACACAATTTCAGTTCATGATTTTGTCAAACACGTGGAAGAAAGATGTTTCCATCACATAGGACACATATTCATTACTGAACAGTCGATTTTCATTAGAAGCTCAATTTCAGAAACGCACTCTGGTCATATATAAAATCATTTTTCTTCCAATTTTCCAATTTTTTATGCCGTAACAACACTCCTTGAAGTGGATTGTATATTGTGTACAACTTTGAGTCTAATTGGTTCCGTGCTTTTCGAGTTTTTGACGCAGAACATTTATATATATAGAGATTCTGTATCAAACATCTATTTCATGTATAGGAGAAACATGTTATTTGCAAGTGATTGAAAAATCTTGAACGAAAATTGTGTCTGATTTGATATTATAATGACGAGTTTTGGTAGAAGCACTATGAAATTTATATTGATAGGAATTTGTAACGGCTCAATTAGAAGATCAATCAATGAACAGATCTGCAGTTAGACCCATGAACGTTCGTGTGAATGTTTATCTCACTGCAGTTGTCACAGATCTTTCGATCAGTCCAGCAGCAAACTTTGTCTGACAAACATATCAGTCAAAATTGCAGTGAATGGTTTTGGAAAATCGAACTTGTCACTTCTTAGAGGTGAATGAACTGAAAAGTTTAAACTCTCTTAAAGCCAAAAAGAAGAAGAAGAAGAACTCGTCACTTCGACTTCGCAGCACAGCGAAGCGTAACACAAATTTAATTTTTTATAAATTCATTCTTTCACAGGTGAATTCATAAGCCTATTTGGAGTATATAAAACATAGCAAATAACAGAATAATTTATACATAAGTAATTACATAAACATAATGATTGACGCCGTTGATTATAATCATCAAAGGATTATATGGACTTGGACTCTGGGTATCGCTAGTCACGCAACTAAACCCTCTTATTTTTTTGTTTCAGAGTCTCGGCAAACATGTCGCTCACATCAATGATCTGCACTCGATGCGACGAAGGTTTTGAGCCTCACGAGAGGATTGTCAATTCAAACGGACAATTGTGGCACACCCAATGTTTCGTGTAACTACATCATATTTTGGAATCCGAAAATAAAATTTTATGAACGAGTATTTGCTGTTTCACAGGTGTGCTCAGTGCTTCCGACAGTTCCAAGATGGAATCTTCTACGAGTTTGAGGGTCGCAAGTACTGCGAGAAGGATTTCCACATCTTGTTCGCGCCATGCTGCAATAAGTGTAACGATTTCGTGATCGGTCGAGTCATCAAAGCGATGGCCGCAAACTGGCATCCGGAGTGTTTCACTTGTGAGCGGTGTAACGTTCCGCTGGCTGATTCCGGCTTTCTACGATATCAGAACCGTGCCCTCTGCCATGACTGCAACCGAAAGGAGAAGGAAGTTGGATTGGGGAAACATATCTGCAAGAAGTGCCAGTAAGTATTGATTTGGGATCTCATCATTAGTGCTTGTTCTGATCCTAAGCTTCAATTGGTAGTGGTGTAATTGATGAGAATCCATTACGTTTCCGTGGCGAAGTTTATCATGGATACCATTTTAACTGTACTTCTTGTGGAGTTGAGCTGGACTCGTCGGCCAGAGAAGTCAAGAACCGCACCGGCTACGCTGCAAACGATATGAATGAACTTTACTGCTTACGATGTCATGACCGAATGGGTATTCCAATTTGTGGCGCATGTAGGCGCCCGATTGAGGAACGTGTCGTCACCGCTCTGGGGAAACATTGGCATGTCGAGGTATTTTATAAACTGAGAACAAAAAACTACTGCAATCGTTACAATTGTTACTATTGTTTCAGCACTTTGTTTGTGCCAAATGTGAGAAGCCTTTCTTGGGACATCGTCACTATGAGAAGCGCGGATTGGCTTATTGCGAAACACATTATCATCAGCTGTTTGGGAACCTCTGCTTCGTCTGTAACCAAGTCATCGCTGGAGATGGTAAGCATCCCATGTTTTGTTTTTTGAAAATCTTCTAAAAATTTACTTAACGCTCATGTCTTGCTAGTATTCACCGCTCTGAATAAGGCCTGGTGTGTGCATCATTTTTCGTGTTCAATTTGCGACAATAAAATGGACCAAAAATCGAAATTTTACGAATACGACGAGAAGCCAGTGTGCAAGAAGTGTTATGAGCGCTTCCCCGGCGAACTGCGGCGCCGTTTGCGCATGGCTCACGAGAATACTCTAAAGAAAAATGTCAATTGAGCAGTGGCATTCAGAATCCATTATTTAATTTGATATTTGGAAACGGAAATGTTTTTTATCGTCTGACGAAAAACGAAGCTATCAGTCGAAGTGCATGAAGTATTTGATCCGAAAGGATGATTTAAACGTCTTACAATGTTTTCTTCTAATGTTTTCTATTGTTTTTTATGAAACGATTTTAGTCGTCGTCCAAATCGTAGTTATATTAACAGCTGTTCAGCAATAACTTCAGTGCCTTCGAGGTAGTAAGTCCTAAACAGATTTATCAAAACCTATATGTTTACAATTATACTTGTATACTTAACGCTAACGACGATGACAACATTGTTGTTTTGTATTCTAATCATAGAAACGTGTAAAATTTTAACTCGATTTACGTAAAGATACATTAACACAAAAAATGCGATTTTAATCGAATTAGAACGAAAAGAACTCAATACTTATGCGATAGGATTCTGCTGTATATTTTGAAGTACTATCGACTTTTTTTTTGACGTAGGATTACGTCTTTCGGGAACATATTGGGGGTACAAATTGAAAAATTAAATCGATCGCTTCGTAAAAAATGTTTCAAATGCTCATTGTTCAGTAATTTCATGATGGATTGATGAGATTTTTGCGCTTCATAACATTTTTTTACATTGAATAAAATAATACATGTCATGAAACTATGTCGAAAAATGTCAATGTGTTCCCGTAGCCGAGTGGTTAGCGTCACACCTAACATGCCGAGGGTTCAAGTTCGATTTCCGATCTAGTCGGGGGAATTTTTCGCCAAAGAAATTTCCTCCGACTTGCACTGTGGTCACGCGTATTCTAGAGCTTGCCACTCAGAATGCGCTCAATGCGTGTTATTTGGCATAGAAATCCCAACCAAGTACAGTAATCGTTCGCTAATTGGTCCTGGTTTAACTGGTCTTTTTTTTAACTGGGCGGACGAGAACTGGTTCTTGGATCAGTTAAAAAGCAGAATTTCGTAAACAATCGACGCCATATTCAAATGGAAGATTTGCTGTGAGGGGCATTCGAATGTAATTTGAAATGTTATTAAAATTGACATTATTTTCGCAAATTACATTGATTGAATAAAACATTGAACATTGATTAAATTACAGAAGAATAATTTCTTTAAATTATATTTCATACCTGTTGTCGCACTCAATGCGAAATTTCCATTTGAATCCTTTTGTTTATCCAATTTCATGATCAACGCGAATCAAACAATTCATTGAAGTTCCCCTCGATTTTATTTGACGCTTAACAATCACAGAATCCCAACCATTATCCAAATGGAAATACCTCCTTCTGAATGGTCGAAATCGAAGATACAAGCTTCCTCTTGTAATCACAATTGCTCTGTCATTTTCTGATAGATTTACGAGAGTTTTGCATCAATAATTTTGGGCACTCCATAGCAATTCATTATAATGAAAATGAATAAAACAATATATTTTATGAAACTACAGACTTCAAAACTAAGGTGCCTGGGAAAAACTGCATTGCAAATACAAATGCAGTTGAAACAAATGAAACACAAATTTCTACATAACTCAAGAATTAATCGAGCAAATGAAACCAATAGAGGCGAATGAACTGAAAAGTTTAAACCCTCTTAAAGCCAAAAAGAAGAAGAAGAAATGAAACCAAATTTGGCTTGTGGAGGTTTTGGGGTGCAATAAATGTTTTTACGGTGATTAGATAGTCCTCCCTTTTCTCTGAGGAGGGGCTGCCATACAGATGAAACACAAATTTCTGAATTACTCGAGAATTAATCAAGCAAATGAAATTAAATTATATTGAGGTTTTAGGATGCAATAAATGTTTCTATGGTGGTTAGACAATCCACTCCCTCTCTAAGGGGGGGGCTGCCATACAAATGAAAAACAAATTTCTGTATTACTCGAGAATTAATCAAGCAAATGTAACCAAAATAGGCATATGAAGGTTTTAGCGGGTAATAAATTATTCTATGGTGGTTAGACACTCCACCCCGCCTCTCTAAGGGGGGGCTGCCATACAAATGAAACACAAGTTTTTGTATTACACGAGAATTAATCAAGCAAATGGAACCAAATTGGGCATATGGAGGTTTTAGGGTGCAATAAATGTTTCTATGGTGATTAGATATTCCTCCCCCTTCTCTTAGGGGGGGCTGCCACAAAAATGAAAAATAAATTTCTGCATAACTCGAAAACCAATCAAGCAAATGGAGCCAAATTTGGCATGTGAATATTTTAGGGGGCACGAAACGTTTCTATGGTGAATGGACACTCCTCCCCCTCTCTAAGGGGAGAAGAGGGGAGGGGCCTGTCTTTATTCTATCATATTTTCTGTATTAAACTTTTGTTCCATGTAACAGAGAAACATGTTATTTGCAAGTGGTAAAATATTTTGAACGAGAATTGTGTCTGAAAATAATCTGATATTATAATGATGAGTTTTGGTAGAAGTACTAGGATATTTTTAGGAAAAGGTAAATTCAACGGGGTCGATTAGAAGATCAATCAATGAACAGTTCTGCGATTGGACTCATGAACTTGCGCTTAGTAAGAAAACGTGAATGTTTGAAGGTATTGATAACGAAAAACAAATTTTGGGCGAGACGAAGTTTGCCGGTTCAGCTAGTAAATAAATAAATTAGATGGTTATGCAATTGGAAGAAAAGTTCAAATCTTCTACTGACGACAGAAGCGAGCAGATAAAAGTATTATCAGTGTTACCTAAATCTTGTTCTATAACCATGATCGTAGGCGAGTTTCACGCATCGGAATACATGGTTAAACAAATGGAGAAATTAGTTAATGAGCAAGGAATCCTTTGTACCACCAATGCCAGAAGTGGGCATGATATCAGCGAACTCGAAAAAGCCATTGTAACAAATTCCTACGACAGTGACGATATAAGCAGACCCATGCCAGGAATGAATGATTACGTTTCATCAGCATCGTTCGAATGTTGAATATTTCACAAATTTCAATCAGAAATATGAGGAGTTTAGACTTCCGTATCGAAAAATCTGAAGATATTGTGCAGCAGTGCGACAACATCTACTCGCACTGGATTCAATAGACAAGAATAAATCAGATGATTCTGGAAGAAATTGGAAGAAAAGTTCAAATCTTCTTTTGACGACAGAAGCGAGCAGATAAAAGTATTATCAGTGTTACCTAAATCTTGTTCTATAACCATGATCGTAGGCGAGTTTCACGCATCGGAATACAAGGTTAAATAAATGAAGAAATTAGTTTATGAGCAAGGAATCCTTTGTACTACCAATGCCAGAAGTGCACATGGAATCAGCGAACTCGAAAAAGCCGTTGTAACAAATTACTACGACAGTGACGATATAAGCAGACTCATGCCAGGAATGAATGATTATACAAAAATGATAAAAAAAAAGTGTTCAAAAACGTCTTTTGATGATGTCCCTTGAAGAGGCATTTATGATTTCCGAAAAACGGAATCAGAATTTGAACATCGGTTTCACTTTGTTTTCCCATGCTAAGGCCAAAACATTGTAGGCTACTTGATAGTACATGAATTCATAATGTGTGTATGCACAATCCATGAAAATGTGAAATTAATGGCTAAAAGCGTAAGAAACGTATTCCAAGAAGAAACCAATAGTAATTTGCTTTGTAATACATCTGTGAGAACGGTAGATTGTTTTTTTCGTGCTTGTGAGGAATGTGCCTTGAATGAAGAATTAAAAGAGGCACTTGAAGTGATTTAAGAAAAAAAACGAGATAGAACACGTTGTTTTTCAACAATGGTTGACAATTGATCGTTGCAATTCAAAAAAACATTATGAAGCCGGTAAATGAATTTGTTTCATATTTTGTTGATAAAATTTATATGTTGATCACTCACGTTTCCATTTGTAAAGAACAGTCATCCTTTCTCAGAAGCAAAAAAGATTTTTTAAAGCATAGTGAATTAATTGCAATTTGTGACTTCTCAGAAAACTATTCATTCATAATTCAAAACACTGCTCAGGGTTATCACTGGAGTAATTCGAAAGCAATAATTCACCCGTTTGGAGTATATCACAGAAGTGGTACAAAATTAGAAAATATTAGTTTCATTATTATATCGGAGGTACTAGTCCACGATTCAATAGCAGTTCAATTGTTTATGTCAAGATTGATAGGATTTATGAAACGATTTACTGATTTCACAAAAATTGAAGCAGCTGGTCATTGTAAAAACAAAGCAAAATTGACAGTCTGTGTAGGTTTAAATTAAGCTGAATGGATTTTTGTCGCCACATCGCTTGGGAAAGGGCCTTGTGACCCTTAAACGAATGGCAAAGAGAGCAAGTTTTGCTCAAGGGTAGAGCAACAAGCAGATGAAGGAATAACAAAACTGAATTTCAGTTACGTAACGACTGAAGAATATTAAAAAATGGCGAAGAAACTCGAAAAAACATTCAACAACGCAAAGACAACTTGAGGAACCTAGAAATTTCATTATTTTGTACCTATTGACGATAATCGAATAGCTGCTAAAAGATATTCGAACTCGAAGGAAACTTCACAAAATTTCACAATATTTGGAAAAGCCAGAAAATAATATGTATGATAGAATAACTACATTACGATTTTCGACCAAATTTTTTTTTTAGAAATACCACCAGATCTCGACATTTTCATGTATTTTAAATCAATTTTCACCCCTAAGTCATGCCCGATCTAGCTGAAACGTTGCATAGGTCATTTTTTGGGCATATAAACAAATTGTACATGGTCGGTTTTTGAAATTCGAAGATGAATTTTTTTTCCATACATGGGAAAATGATTTTTCGGACCACCGGTTAACTTTGAAAAATCATCTCTGATATCGAGATATTTTATGTAAAAAAAACCCTCAGCTTTCAAGAAAAAATAAAAAAAATGTAGCGTCCTCTAGTCCAAAGCCATGAAAACAATAAAAATCTACTACAATCAATAATTACGAAAACAAAATCCAAATCTTCGCCAACATAATATTTTTCCAAGAAAGGGTAGCTAATATGCTTTAATTTGATATGTTGATCATCTTAATCGGTTTAGTGTTCGATTGTTCGATCGTTCGATTGAGGCTGTCTGTTTTGTTGTGTTCATCTTCACCCAAGGAAAGCTCATGTGGCGAGGAAAATTGAAAAAGTGGAGGAAAAAGTGATTTCCCATATGCTCTACATTAGGGTGGCAATGGATGTATAGAAAAAAATTCATCGTCGAATTTAAAGAACCGACCAAGTACACTTTGTTTATTGACCCAAAAAAATTACCTGTGCTAAATTTCAGCTCAATCGGACTTGATTTAGGGGTACCTCAAAGCTCTCAGAGTTTTAATTCTTTGATCCTCGAAAATCTTCCAAGGGGGAGTAAAGGAAATTTGGGTTATTTCGAAATTTGTGTTATCTCGAAAACAACATTTTGGCCGAAAATCGACTTTTTGGGACTTAGCCTGAGTGGCAAAAAAGTCAAAACATTGAGATAATTTTTTTTCCATACCTTCATTACCTCTCAGGCAAGTCCCGAAGGGTCGATTTTCGGCCAAAAATTTTCTTTCGAGATCACACCAGATCTCGACGTTTCATGCATTTTTATGTCATTTGGCATAGAAAAAAAATTCGATTTCCCAAATTTCCTTTACTCCCACCTTGGAAGATTCTCGAGGATAAAAAAATCAAAACTTTGAGCGCTTTGAGGCACCTCTAAATCATGTCCGATTGAGCAGAAACTTTGCACAGGTTATTTTTTTGGGTCAATGAACAAAATGTACAAGGTCGGTTTTTGAAATTTGACATGACCATTTTCGCTGCCACCCTACTCTACATATCGCATTAGGTGCTGTTAGTTCAATTGAAATTCGCATTGAGTCATATAGCATCGTGTCGTGTCCATCAAGCATACAATTTATTGTTGATTGTTGAGCATAAAGGCTGATTTAGACGATGCTAGTCAGCGCTCTAGTTGAGGTATCCAGTGAACAGAGAACAGACACTCTGTCCAAGTTACTTGTACCAGTATCGAACAAGTAATTGGCCTCTAACTTGAACAGAGTGTCTGTTCTCTATTCACTGGATACTTCAACTAGAGCGCTGACTGGCATCGTCTAAATCAGCCTTAACACAACCAACCACAACCAAGATGTCGTTATCCACTTGCACGCAAGGCCAAAACATTCTCCGAGGAAATTGCCTATACTCTCCAGATGATCACAGACAAACGAGCGAACGCGCATTGTTTTTATCTCATTTATTTATTTGTTAGGCTCATTAGCATTTTAGCTGTAACAGAGCCGGGTTTTAATCGTGTACATGTACATATGTTTGTGTTTCTATAAATTGTAAATTAAACAGTAGTTAGTAGTAGCCATTTAGGCGTTAAGTTTTCTGTTCCATTACATTATGGTAAATTACACAGTAGTAATTTACCATAATGTTTTTCTGTTTTCACGGATCTTACGAGGCGCTCCCACACTCCGCCCATGTGGGGTGCCGCTGGAGGGATAAACCTCCAATCAGTTTGTGCATTCGTAAACGTAGTTGCTAGAGCCTCGTTGCTCTCCGCCATCTCCTCCTGAAGTTGACGATTAGCACCTTGGAAGCAGGTGCCATTATCCGAATAGAACACCGCTGGCGATCCGCGTCGACATACAAATCTCCGGACGGCCATAATGCACGACACCGTAGACAAGCTGTGCACTACCTCCATGTGCACGGCGCGGACGGTGAGGCAGGTAAATAGGGCGACCCAGCGCTTTACCTGACTACGACCTACCTTGACTAACACGGGCCCAAAATAATCGACGCCAACGTGCGTGAATGGACGCACAAATGGCTGCAACCTTGCTTCGGGAAGCGGTGCCATCGCTGGTGGTTTTGGAAGGACCTTGGTGATGCGACACTATGCACAGTTTTCTGTCACCTTTCGCACAAGGGATCTTAAGTTCGCAATTTCGTATCGCTGGCGCATTTCGTTGACCACGGTTTCACGGTTGGCATGGCGAAAACGACGATGATACCAATTCGTGATCAAAATTGTCACCATGTGTTGCTTGGGAAGTAAAACAGGGTATTTTGCTTAGAATGATAAGAACCATGCTGTTGAAGCGCGTCCTCGCATCCGCAGGATACCTTGCTCGTCCATAAACGGCCACGTTTTGTAGATACAGCTGGATTTAGGAACGACAGAATGCTTTGCTTCCGGGAAGCCTTATGTTTTCTCGAGTATGGTTCTCTCTTCTGGAAAATATTCCATCTGTGCCAGTTTCCAGAAGAATCTCTGCACGCGAGATTTCGGCTTGAGTAAGAATCTCCTTCTGCAGACTCCGTCCAACATTACTCCGACGTAATCCATCGATGAAGCGAATGACATACGCTGTCGTCCGTTGGAGTTTTGACCAGTGGCTGAACCTGGAATAATCGATGAGGGGTTCGGGATTGCAGTGTACCTAACGCTTCGAACTTCTTCGTGGGTCGTAGTCACGATTGATTGCTTAGGCCATGATTCCTCGATGTCGCGTAGAAAGTCTGGTCCTTCGAACCAAGGACAGTTCGATTCAAGAGTTGGACCTTTCTTCCACTTCGTGGCGTCATCAGACACATTAAGCTTAGACTTCACCCATCTCCATTCTTGCGGATCACTCAAGGTTAGTATTTCTCCAACTCGCACTGACACAAACTTGTGAAATCTTCGGTGATCCGATCGGATCCATGCCAACACCGTAGTAGAGTCGCTCCAGAAGAATCGCTGAGATACAGATAACGTGTGATATTCGAGAATAGCCGCCAGAAAGCGTACTCCCAGAACGGCAGCTTTAAGCTCAAGCCTTGGAGTAGACAATGTCTTCAAGGGCGCTACTTTACTCTTGGCTCCAACAAGTACCACCTGAACGCTGTCGTTATACACTAGCCGGAAGTATACAGCACACGAGTAGGCGACATCACTTGCATCCACGAAGCAATGAACATGTATATCGTGGAAATTTGCCGGAAATGGTGAGAAGTAACAACGAGGAATCTTCAGTTTACCAAGTTCTGGAAATAGGGCCACCCATTGTCGCCATTTTTGGAAGAGACTCTCGCTAATTGGTACATCCCAACCCGTTCCTGCAGCCCACGTCCCTTGAATGATTACTTTCCGGTGGACCAGGAAGTGCGAAATAAGCCCGAGTGGGTCGAAAAGACTCATTACGACTTTGAGTACGTTTCTTCGTACTCAATAAAATCAATATTTCTCTATTGGGCGAAGCTCCGGCGCGTTGGGCGGGTTCATTTCCTTTGGCACGAAGGTGACCCCGTTGGCTTCGTACCACTCCAACACGTCCTTTGAATAGTGGCACGAAGCGAGATCCGGCCAGAAGATGGTTTGGCCCTCGTGCTGCTTCAATAGTGGTAGTAAGCGCTTCTGTAGGCACTCCTTAAGGTAAACCTGCCCGTTTACCGTGCCGGTCATCACGAAGGGGGCGCTCTGCTTTCTGCAAGAGCAGATCGCTTGCCACACCATGTACTTTTTGGCAAACTTGGATAGTTTCTGCTTGCGAATCTCCTCCGGAACGCTGAATTTGTCCTCTGCGGAGAAGAACAACAGGCCCGGCAGCTGACGAAAGTCCGCTTTGACGTAGGTTTCGTCGTCCATTACCAGGCTTCGTCAGCATTTCGGTGTACAGCT
Organism: Toxorhynchites rutilus septentrionalis; assembly: GCF_029784135.1. Lineage (NCBI taxonomy): Eukaryota > Metazoa > Arthropoda > Insecta > Diptera > Culicidae > Toxorhynchites > Toxorhynchites rutilus. The sequence goes on along the minus strand of NC_073744.1, from coordinate 76,152,904 downwards.
TCCGGGCTCGCGTCTTCCCCACCATGTTTTGCCTTTCGTCGCGGTTAGGAGCCTTCTGAACCTTGTATGTACGCAGGCCTGCTTGGTCCGCTGGACGAATGAACTTGACAAATTCAGCTTATTGGCGACATCCCGGACCGAACTTCTCGGATCACGTCTAAACTGCCGTCTACGCGCTTGTGATCTTTTTCACTGACGGAGCATCCATTTTTGCCGTTCTTCACCTTCCGGTCGATGGTTAGGTTCTCGAAGTATCGTTTTAGTACTCTGCTGACCGTGGATTGGACGATTCCCAGCATCTTACCGATGTCCCGATGTGACAACTCCGGATTCTCGAAATGAGTGCGCAGGATTAATTCACGACGTTCTTTTTCGTTCGACGACATTTTTCCAAATTTACGAAAAATTGACAGTGAAGCATGGCCAACGTGATCTATACACTCTTATCTGATTATAGCGAAAGCTGAAGATATAATTCCTAAAAAATAAATTTCTACAGCGTTTTTTCCATGATGCAATTTGATGTGACACACCCTTTACACTTTGCAGCTATCGGATCCATTGGTGCCCCTTCGCGAAACTTTAAGGGAACACAGAGACGAAGATTGTCCAATCCGATTAATAACTTAGGTCGGATAAGATCATAATCTTTCACAGGGAGTCCACGCAAATGTGTGTTATCTTACCCGTCCACTGTAGGGTTAAAGGTTCTACAGTTCCGGAAATACCCAGACGATCGGCGACTGTTTCCTCTAGAAGTGTTATTGACGACCCTTCGTCAATGAAACCGAATACAACCTCCGTACGCGTCCCCGCATACAAAACTACTGGGAGCACCCGAAACATGGGACAAAGATTGTAGCTCGTAGTGAGATGACTGGCAGAGACATTCGGAGGGGATTGAAGGGAGTGGAGGAGTGTATGGTGTTTTAGGCGACAACCGTCAACCCCACACCCTAACCAGGATTTACATGGCCATTTACCATGACTATTCAAGCATGTACGACACAAACTCTTTTGATGGACAATTTTCCACCGCTCATCGATGCTTAACGATTTGAACTGATGACAGTCGGATACTCGATGCCCTTCTCGACCACATGTTGCGCATGGCTTACCTGATTTCTTTCGGTTTGCCGATGCGTTTGAAGACGACGACGCAGCTGGCATCGCGGAATGGGCATGTAATATACCTTTCTCCTTGGGCTTTCGTGGATCTTTCTTGTAGTCCCGGCTGGAACATGGTAGTTCGAAGGATACCTGGCTTGCTGCAGTCACTAATCCAGACATGAAGTCGCTGAATGTTGCCAGCGTCGCGTATGGCTGCCTACTTTTGTAGACCGCCCACTCCATTTTTAGAGAACCGGGGAGCTTCTCGACAAGTTCCTGCATGAGCACCGGATTGGCCAAGTGCGTAAACAGGTTTGCTGCCTTTAGGTGATCGGCTAGATTTTGAACGGTTAGACCAAATTCGATAACCGTTTCGAGACGATCGTGTCGGGGTGCTGGAGCTCGATGGACCTTTTCAAGTAGCGATCGGATCAGGAGTTCGGGTCTGCCGTACAAGGTTCTCAATGTGTTTACTACTTGAGGAACGCTCGAAGGAAGCAGAAGTCAACTACGCACTGATTCAAGCGCATGCCCTTTCAAGCATCTTTGTAATCGAATCAAGTTTTCGGCGTCAGTATAGCCACAGGCTGCAGTCGATTGCTCGAAGCTGCAGATGAAGATTGGCCAATCCTCGGGATTGCCGGAAAAGGATGGCAATTCTTTCCCCATCACCTGCCTTGCTGCCACCTGGTGTGCATCTAGTGCCGTAGGGAATGAACCAGTTGGTCTTTGCTGTACATTCCGTGTTTGGTTCGGAGGAATACCTGGAGCGACGCTGGGAATCGGTCCTCCGTAAGTGTATTGCGCCGCATTCGGATTCTGCATACGTTGTTGCTCGCTTGGGTCTACAGCGGGCGCTACTGGTTCCCGGTTACTCGTCGATCGTGGCTGCATTTGACTGCCACATGGAATTGGCTGAAAGGCCAGATCGTATTGCTGGTATGCTGGAACCGCGAAGCTCTGGAACTGCTGTCTGGAATCCCCACAGTGATGGGTAAATACCTGGCTCGGAATGATTGGGTTAGAATTCCAATTCAGTTGGCCAGACATAGATGGCTGATACATCGGGATGTTGTGTGTCATCGCGGGAATAGCTTGTGCAGGAACGTAGCTCGAGGGTTTCTGAAGAACTGCAGTTTGACGTTGGCCATCGCTTGGCGTTGGTGGGTTCTGACTGACTAACGGCGTTGCACCTGCGGATACCACCATCGAAGTAGGATTTTGATCTTCGCGTGGTTCAGGAGAACAATGTTCCAACCAATTGGAAACCCGTTGTTCGGAGTCGAGAATCGATCCGTTCCGACTGCCACACTCGCTCAACTATCGAATTATGGTCTGCTTCTTTTCTAGAGACTCCTTTCTAACCATCTGCTGCTTCTCCTGAAACGATTTTTCGTCTTGTAATTTCCTCTGACGCAGCTTCGCTTCTTCTTCCATGAGTGCTTTCCTTTCCTCCAGACGACGTAGTTCTTCATCCATTTCCTTCTTCTTCATTGCTTGTTGCACTTCCAGTTCCTTCTCTTTCAGGATCTGTTCTTCTTCGGCCAGTTTCAGCTCATTCTGCAAACGAAAAGCCCGTGTACTAGAAGTCGTACTCGGAGTAGTCGATCGCGCTGTATTAAATCCTTGCTTCGCATTTTTAGATCCGGATTTAACCGTTGTTGAACGAAGACATCTGGTGTTTGAAAGCGGTTTGTCTGGTTTCTGAGTAGACGATGCTCCAGCTACGGCTTGCTTGGAACGGCACCGTTTACAAACGTATGGTCTGTCCTTCACGGAATCGTCTACCCCCGCGCAACCGTAATGTTCCCATAGATTACATTGGTCGCAGGCGACCCATTTCTCATTGTGAGTGTCTGGCCGGGTGCAAGACTGGCAGCTTGTTCCTGCGGATCTTTGTTGTCCTTCCATTTCGATCCCCGTAATAAAATTCTTGAAGATTTTGTTGGGGGAGGAGTTATTGTAACACTAATCTCGACAGCACGAAAAACGCAGTTTTTCTTTTGGTTTATGCTTCAAGCTGTAACATAGTTACAATTTTATTCATAATATAATTCATTTATTTAACACTTACAATTTTAGTGAACATATAGGTTTGGAATGGAAGAATCCTAACTGTCCACGTTTTGAGTGTGCCCAATCCGATAATTTTAGCAAAACAGGTAATTATAGGATATAATTTAAGGTAAATTTGAGGTAAACAATGAAACTCTAAGTTATCGAGGAGAACCAAAATGAAAGTCAGCACAATGATAAGCCACAATGCTCTTTTGCCCCTATTGTTCCGCCTGTTTGACGTTTCTTTCTGTCACGCATGACAGTACGCACCCGAGTTCATTACGGCGTTGCTGCGACGAGGGGTGTTGTCGTCACAGTCGTTATTTATAGAACAGCAGCCCAATGTGTCTTGCAGAACAGAGCAGTTGTATGGATGAATCGATCTTATTTCGACCGTGGATCGATTTCCATCGCTGATGATGGTTGCGTGGACGTAGTTATTCTATAACAACACAAAGATGGTCAATTGAGGGCCCTGAGTTTGAACTCACGGTCGATCGCTTGGTAAGCGAACGCGTAACCAAGTGGCTACGAAGACCCCCTAAACGCGCATTTGTAATAGAACTTCTCCCACCAACCAATAGGCGTTTCTTTCCATGAAACCAAACCAAACATGTTGAACAAGCAGTTTGATCCAGCAAATATAGTTTATAATAAATAATTTATTTCAGTTTTCTTGTATTATAATGAGATTTTAAAATAATAAATAATCATTAAATAATAACGTAATGAAAGATGTTAATTGAGATGATTCCAATCATTGTTGTAGATGCTGTTGCTGCTGGTATCGCGTCCTGTCGCTTATAATCATCGTCATCACGATTGTTTCCGCTGATGAGTGGAGGAATAGAGTATGGAAATGGTAGTAGAAAAAATAATGCTTCCGACTTATTCAATAGTTCTACAAGGAAACCGTTGACATTCGAACATTTATTCTTCCTCCTCTTCTTCCTCTTCCTCCTCTTCCTCTTCTTCCTCTTCCTCCTCCTCTTCCTCTTCCTCCTCTTCCTCCTCTTCCTCTTCAACCTGGTGGATGTAAAATTTTATGTTTAGCTACTTTCGTTTCCACTTCTACCAGAAAACGAGACACTTACAACTTCCTCGACGATCTCCTCAACCTCCTCGACCTCTTCGTCTTCAGGCTTGGCTTCATCCTCGCCTTCTGGGGTCTCTGGGTCTCCAGCCTTTTTGCCTGGTCGCTCACCGAACCATTTTGGAAGTTTGGCTGTTGGGGAAAGATGTTATGTTACTGACTCGGAACACAGAGCCGAATTGGTTGGACGAGTAACACGGACACAATAGCGATTAGGCTACAACGTATATCGTCTATTGTCCACAGTGATTGTGTTACGGTTTCGTGTGAACTTACATTTCTGGCGACCGACATACTGTTCCTTCCTCTCGGACCACTGCTTCTCGAGGACTTCCTTGTTCAGAGTGTCAAAGCCCTACACAGACACGTGTGTTGTTAGAGAATAGACAGGAATTAAACAAAAATCACAGGTGAATGCTTGAATGTGTGTGTGTGGCGATTTACATGTTGAAGATGAATGAGAACGTAATGTAAAGGAAGTGAACAATTCGTTAGAAACAAGAAACAATAGTTCTTCCGAGAGAACATAACTAGTAACTTCATCTGTGAGCACGAACGAAAACAGTAAACGATGGATTCTTACACTTGGTTCGTGACTGCCACAGTTCCTGACGTTGCTGCCATTTTTTGTTCATTTTTTCTAGATAATACGTGCTGTAACCCTTTAGGGTTCGAAAATAAGATGATGCTCGATTAGGCATTTGAATTTCGTTCATTGAATTTTCAGAAAAAATTAAAGATGCGTGATTTGTAGGATGCAAAATCTAGCCTTGTGAATACTTACACCCTCGAACAGCTTCTTCTTGTCATCGTAGGAGCGGGTATCGACACGACGTTCGTATTTGGAGGCGACTTGGATCTTTGGCTGTTGGCGAAACATACATTTATTAGGCTTGCCTTAAGGTGTTCATAGCGCTTCAAACTTACCGGGTACTTGCCGGTGAGAGCTTCTGGGTCCAAACCCTTCTTCAAGGCTTTGTGTCTCAGCTGCTGCTTCTGTCTTTCCTTCAACTCTTTAAGCTGGAAGGAAGAAATTACCGTTAAATGTTGGAAATCATCCTACATTTTCCAATATTACATGCTAATACTTACATCGTAGTCCTGACGCTTTTGCCTTTCCTCCAAATCGTACTTCTCTGTTTCCAGCTTGACAATGGTTTCCCACAGTTCGGTGGCCTTGGTGCGCAGAGCGTCGGCGCTCAGGTTATCGACTTCCAGAGGCTTGATGCGGAAGGAGAGCGAGATTTTCTTCTCTTCCTCCAGCTGTTCCTTAGTCTTGTTACGCTCCATCTGGGCACTGGACATACCGAACTATTGAAACGACAAGAATGGGTATGAGCGGCTAATTTGAATGCAATCCATGATTTATCGGTACTAACAGAACTGTCCTTCTTGGTGATGGTGAAGTTTGGTCCCTTCTTGTCCTTGTCCTTCATGGCCTGGAGCATAGCCTGACGCTTCTTCTCGGCCTCCTCGAGACGTCGTCTCTTCTCATCGATTTCGCGTTGTTTCTTCTCCTCAATCTCGCGAACGCGACGCTCCTCCTCTTCCTTCTTGCGTTGAGCCATACGCTGCTCCTCTTCAGCTCGGGAGACCTATCAAAGTTAGGGATAGTTAGGCATTTCATGGCCACCAATTGAATACACTTGTTATTGGACCAAACCTTGCGCTTGGCCTGTTTGTCCTTGAGCTTCTTGAGTTCATCCTCTTCCTTGGCCCGCTGTTTGCGCCATTCGTTGATGTACTCCTTCAGCTGTTCGTCCAAGTCAGAGCGCTTCTGGTCCTGACGCTTGATGAATTCGGGATCATCTCCCCTAGAAGGTTATGTTCGCGGATTGGGAAAGAACGATAGAAAATGGCAAAGACAAGCAGAAAAAAAACACCGGTAAGCATTTGACCAGGAATCATTTAGATTGGGATTTTTATTTTCGTTTTTGTTTTTTCTACCGTCAAAATATGTTTCATTCGTTGCCTAACAGGTGTTATGAAAACAAAAAAAACTTTCTGTTGTATTGTACAAGCTGATACCACAAAATACAAAATGATGTGTTTACCATATTCGTCAGATGTGGGAATGATCGATGAGGTGATTGATGAGAGGATGGATTATATAGGTTTTTAGTATCATTTCTGATGATTTGAAAAGCAAATGTTCAACTCCACACTTCATGGCATCTTTAGTTAATTATTTGAAAACAAATTTGAAACGAGATGAAGGTAGCCATTCAGTTTCAAGTTGCAGAGAACAAATCAACAATATAATGTGTCGAACCGTTTTAAAAAAAAAAACAAAAATACGTGTTAGCTGTTCTCTGAACCTGAATTGGGGCTGAACAATGAAGAGTATGTTTAGAGCATTCCAGTATTTCAGAGTTATGTAAAACATCATTCTGTTAGTTCCTACGAAGTGTATACAGTGACAGAAAGGAAAGTCTACAGAAAATTGTGAATTGATTATGCGTAGAACGTATGCATTAAAAAAATTAACTGATTTTAGCGATTTTTCATGCGCGAAATCATCAACGCATCGCCAATCACAGCAACCCTGTTTTGTACAGGAAAAAAATTGAGAGCGTTATCAGCCATGGTGTCAACAGTCAACGCTCGATGCTATGTTTGTACTGTCTGCCTCACTCCGAGGTGAAGAAATTGGACATCCTGGAGCACTTCGAATCAGCCGGACGTAGCCGGTTTATAATTTACAACATCTTCGCCGTTGAACGAAACCCTGTTTACGTATGCCCGGCGGGTATATGTGACGGTAAAGTGCAGCAGTTAGTGAAGGAGAAGACCGAAAGCGACATCGTTCTCCACCTTGGGACGGAAGGCCGAAGCGACCGACCAAATAGTGAAGAAATACCATGGTCATATTGAATGACGAGACTTACTTGACGCTGGTTAGCACCGAAAGGAAGGGGACCGGGTACTTTACGTTCCCCAGGAGATAGGCGATGACGTCAAATATATCTCTAAAACCAAGTTCCCGAAGTTGTACCGAAGATCGCCCACCATCCCAACGTCCCTCAACTGTGACTGATAAAAATGTTTTGGGCGAAATTCAAACGAAAGATCCACTCCAATAATTTCGTGGCTTTAATAGAGAAACTGCTGATCGCTGTGACCAAGAAAGAGCTGAAAAACATGCTGACATCCATCTTCGGCCATCCATCGCCCCATGGATGAAGTTCGCCCCACTGCCGTAAGGCCGCCCGGAAGGAAATCGAAGCATTTCCGTAGTCGTTCTAATGACCGTAGGATTTATGGAAAATTTGCCCCATTGAATTATTTTTCATAGTTTTTTTTCATGGTCATCGGGAATTATTACGTATTTTTTTAATGCATACGTTACTAGATAATTGATTGACTCAAGAAATCTGAGCTTCTACTACATTAACCTAAGGTACGCGTAATAGAAAACATCGGCTTAGTTTTATTTCGTCTCAGCATGTCATGATTAGCTTTCTGATAGCTTTGCGTGAATGTCGTTCATGGTAGTCTTGACTTTTTACAGCACTGGGCATGCGGAATGACATATCCATTGTAATAATTTCTGCTAGCAAACGAACCAACTTAATAGCCAAGTAGACGAAGTTGCATTTCCACCGGAAACTAGGAAACCACAAACGATGACTCTTGTTATATTTAGTGTGAGTGTGTGCGTGTGAGTGGCTTTCAATATTACTCAAGAACCCTGATTATTACTTCAGCGATAATTAGTGCTTCGAGAGTGCGCGAAAAAAAAATCCATTGCATACTGCTGTGTTCGTGCGAGCAGCGGTGAGGTGAATTTGTTCGGTTTCACTTACTCAGGTTTAGCTGCTGGTCTACACGGTTACGGATGGAGATTTTGGTTTGGTGTGTGTTTTTTTTTTGGTAGTAATGATATTTGTTGTTCAAAAACGCATACATTTTTTGAGGTGTTGATGTTTGGATGAATTTTGTTTTTTTTGTACATGGAATGCAGATTTCACACGGGCACGGACGGACACGTTGTTGACAAAACAAAATATTTGTGTTTTGTACGGTTGTTTTGTTTGTTTGGTTGGCAAAAAATGTTGGGTTGGGTCCAGTTTCGAATGTTGACGACGAATGACAAAATAGGAATAAAAAAGAAAAAAATCAAAAACATTGTTTTTAAAAAGGTATGGTGCAAAAAAATAAGTATGGATTCGTAGTTGATTGTAATAATTCAGGTAACTTATGAATTAAAATCTACGCAAAACATTCAAAATATGACAGTTATTTTTTGCATACCCATATTCGTAAAACACATTTGCTTCAGTGACTGAGTACATCTTATTGGAGCTTAACCGCGATAGTGGCAGCCCTCAAGATTTAGGGACAAGGAAGTAAGTTAGTCATCATTTGAAAGTTCTACAATAATCGGGTCGGAAGCCGGTCATGGATGTCATATTTAGAATATTTGATAGCAACTTATTATAATTTAATCCTAATGTTATAAGATCATATCAAACCAGGGTTAAAAAGCATTGTAGGAGTGCTAGCGTGCTAATATTTGATGCATTGTAGAAAGAAGTGCTGATTACATCTGCTTCCCGCACGAAACTGAATATCAAATTCTAATTCATGATTTTCCATTACATTATCGACCACTGGGCATGTCTGACAAATTGAACTATGCAGCTTGGCCAAAATGGGTTTCTCTTCTTTATAAAGGCGATTTTATATTATCCGGTAAGACAAGGTGCGGTTCCGACGAAATATTCTCTTATAGAATTATTTATATACGCATACACATTTAATACACTTTCAATAATATTTGTCATTTTTCTCTGTATGAAACGTAACGCTTCCGCTACGTGTCGGACATCCTAGCAACATAAAGTTCGACTAATTCAGGATCGGTACGCTTTTTTGTTCAGTACAGCGCTACCAGTGATCGGAATATTTGACAGCAGTTTGCTTACAACGTATTTCATTTGAAATCCTGTGCTTAAGTTTTGAAGAAAATGTGGTGTTTTCTTAAATTGCCCCGCGATGGAAGAAGAAAGAAGAAGAGAATTAATTCTGCCCAAAAAATATTGAAAACTTGACATGGTGTGTACAAAGATCGCAAAGGAGTTAACCACTGTACAGTGTCTGTACAGTGCTGAAAGGTTTCAAAGAACATTTGTCTGTTTCCCGGAAGGTTCAATCAAGACGTCGAAGCCATACATACCGGAAACTGCGTCAAAACATCATGAAGCATTTCAAAGCGAATTCAGGGCTTTCGAACGTAAAGGTGGCCAACAAACTTGGTGATCGGGAATGTCATTACGGCAAAAACGCGAATCCGAAAGCAGAAGTTTAATGTTTTTTGTGTACCAAGTTGCGGAGATGTTCCCTAAAAATATAAATGCGTTTTGCGGACAAATTTGCCGATAAGCTGATGCCCTAGCATAGATTCTGTGGCCGGAAGACTCCGATTTTCATCATAACCTATACTATGAACTATACACCGATGCATGCCCAATGAAGCGTGTTTTGTCGTTCATTAGATCCTCCCTGGCTCCCGTCAAATTCAGAGTTCTGGCCTCTTAATCTGGCCGGAATTTCGCCCAATCGAAATGTATTTGGGTATCATCAAAGTTAAACAACGGACGAAGAGTGGAAAGGCACACATGATCAATGTGAGCAATATGTACATTACTGGGCCAGATTTGGACATGTCGCTTCAGAGAAACTATAGGAGTTGCTAGGGGAGTGTTACTGGGAATCCAAAACTCTCGTATCCCCTTCAGGGTCATGAATTGAGCCACCACAAGAAAGATTATTCAAATACTCTAAATGCACCCACACATAGTACATTATTGAAAACACTACAGCCTTAAGGCGAAAACGTCATGAAAATTGAGAAAGTTGAACCAGATTTTCGAGAGGATATTCTGATGAGCGAAGAGGTTCAATTCACACTCTCTGGTGCCAACAAGCTTTTTTGTTCGCTTTTGAGGAAACAAGTATGCCCACATCATTCACAAAACACTACTGCATCAGATCAGGAAGTGACTGTTTGGAACGGTGTTGGCTCAAAAGCCAAAAGCTTCTTTGGAATTGGTGACACAGTCAACTGAGGTGGATATCAGTGGTTTTGCGTGGTGGCAAACGGTGGCAAATGCGTGGAAAAGGTCCCAAAGGCATCTGGTCTCAGTAAGACGATTCAACATGCCACTATACAATCCAAACCATAGACTCGAGCAGGAGGGGTAGGAGATGTCAGAAGATACAATGAAATTTGGTGAAGATTCTTTGGAACGGATTTTGCTATTTTCAGACAATTCCGATGGCCGGGTCAAATAAATTCGATCAAGATGTGCGAATTTACACTATAGAGCTCAAGTTGCTATCAGATTTATCAGCAAATAATTATAAAGATTAAAGATTGTTCCGAACAAAACTTGGTCGACTTAATCTTGATGCATTCCTTTTGATAGTGTGTCAAAAAACCTGAGAACCCCTCATTTTGTAGATATGTGCGATGTCTTTATTTGGATTTTGACATTTGCTCTACAGCTATCAAAACGGCGTTCAAGCAAGAAAATCAATGCATTAAAATTTTGCTCGCGCATCACGAACATCCGAAGAACTCGCACATCGAGTCTGTCGAAATCCAGGAAGCCTGAATCGTGGAGAAATTGAAAGCCAGATCGTCGAGGCAGACTGAAATATATTCCTAGGAAGGAATTCTATACGGCAACCGAAAGGGGGAAGGAGGCAGACATTTTCAAGCATCTGAAACTGTTCGAAGTTCGCTGAGAAATATCTGTTAGGCTATCTTCACTTGTACCTGCTTGAAAAGCGACGTTTCTATTGCTACCGGGACTGTTAACCAGGATATTTACGGGAGTATATTGAAAACGTCTGCTGCCTTTTCTGAAGCAACACGTTTGTTTCGTGCTGTTTTGGGCAGATTTTTCATCCTACCAATACGGAACCCTCCTAATCGAGTAATATTTGACCATCGTCAAGCAGCACCTGAAGAAACAGTTGGAAACGAGATCGATGTCGGTCCCTCGGAACTGACATTGTTTCTGCAAAAACGATCGAGTAATGACTTCAAATCACATCGGGGACCGTCAACGTTCAAGTTTACAAGTATGAATGTCTACGTGTGACTACTTCTTCTTGAGGTGTCACAAAGGCCCGATCCTGCTAAGACATGATCTGGCATCCGACGCTACCTCGTCTTAGATTGCTACAGAACCAATTATTTTATACCGAAAGAGGTTGTCTACAAACCTCCAAAGGCCTCTAAACAAACCGGAATTTAGCCCTATCGAGAACTTCTTGGCCATCTCTTCAACTTGGAATAGATGATTCAATAAAACAATGATGTCAAAACACAAACATTTAGTGATAGATAATTAATTTTCAGAAAGTTTCAAGAGAAATGTTTTGGTGATCTGTGTGTTCCTTTTTTCAGCACAATCTTTATTATGTAATATCAGATCAGTGAAAGGACGCAAAACACGCAAATAGTAAATGCAATTAGGCGGCGACAAAACAAAATTCTTCGTTTTTGAACAGATCTGAAGATCTAAAACATCACGGCAATAACGCGGCGCACAGAAACAAAAACCAATTCGCTCAATTGGGTTCGACAGTGTAAAATGTGGCTAGAGTAAAATTAAGCGAAAGCGTGTGCTTATTGCTTTATATATACTTTTTTTAATACTGTATGAAAAAAGCTAGAAAGCCGATCGCGAAAATGGATGGCGGCAACACATCGAGAGATCCGGTTGTGTTTTTGCTGTTTCCGATTGACAGAAAAGGCTGAATTTTGATCGCAATCTCTCGCAATGTGTTGGCACGGCGCGATCGCAAAAAACACATGTTAAAATTATAGAAAAATGGAAAAATGTTACCGACAAAAATCTTCGTTTCACAAAATGTCTACCGCTTTCTGGTTCGGTAGTATCGGAGGGGTGATTTTACTTGTTTTTATTTATTTTGTTTTTTTTCGGTTTCATAAAAATCACTAGCTTTCTCGGAAAAAATACTACGATTTTCACGTTTGTAAAGCTGTTAGAGCTTCGCTTGGATTTGCAGCCTAACGCAAAACGCTATTGTACGTATAAATCTAAGAGGAGTGGAACTAATTTCTAAATCGCACTTACTTCCTGCAAGAGAAAAGAAAATTCTACATTTAGAGTTTGTATCACAATGATTAGAAATTGGCTGATGTTAATTGTAAGGGGAAAACGGAAAAAAAGTATTTAGTAGCAGAATTTTGGGACAGTTTTAAAGTATATATTCGGAAGCTATAGTAAAAAAACATCCATAATGTCACCAAGCAGTTTCATGTTTTTTTTTTCTTTAAAACTGTCACGTTCATTCATATTTACAGCTCTGAAGCGTTTGGCAACAATGGCAGTGCATGAATGCTGGGAGGAAACTTCGTAAAGTGTACTAGGAAGCATTCAAGCAGTTTTACTGATACCTTCCACAAGGAAAGTATCCGATAATTGACATTGGGAAGCATCGCATATCGACATTTAATCGCGACTTCTCTACGGGTATAAGTACGTTACATTCATTGGAAGAAACAATCAGCCTAGTAACTAGCAAAACATTTGGCAGGTCCGAAACAATTGTATAATAAATATAGACAGACAGGATAAAAGATAGAGAGAGCAAGGCGGATTATTTTCCAACCGTTTTTCTAGATTATTATTTCTACAAACGCTAGCTGTCACCATAACAGCTACACTTACTGTTCCTGCTGATGTTCCTCGACGACCTCCTCCTCTTCAGAGCTAAAAGAACGTTTAGAAACAGATTGAGATGAGTGGGAATACAATTTTGAACTCTATTCAACCGAATGCTTGCTATCCCGCTTTCTAATCTTTTTCTAGTCTCCTCACTCTCTTCCTTTTTTCTATCTTTAGGGCCAAACGGCTTGAAACTTCAGCAAAAATCCACATATTTTCTTATGAAAAAACCGGAAAATATATCGGAAGTATTCTCAGGCTGAAAGGCGCTGTGATTGATGGAGGTGCAAAAATGGCGCAATTTGTCTTTGTAAAAAGTAAATAAAAGCTCAAAGTGGGGTGTGTGTGGAATAACAAAAAGCTATTGTGGATTGATGGATACGAACTAACGTGTAACGAAACAAAAGTTAAAAATAATTACAACAAAGAAACAAAGCAGGGTCTTAACGAAAATTACACTCAAACGGCCTATCGAATGTGATTTAAGCAGTGTTCATCACTTTTTTATTTGTCCTGAGTTTCACTTTTGCTAAACTGCTATAAACAGGTGTTGATTTTACTTATGTGTAAAAATAAGAAAACTTTGGAACAAGAAACAAATGGCGTGGACATTATTTTACAGAAAAACGTCTATGAGAGAAATGATGATGTCGTTTCGTGTGACACATTTAAAAAAAAAATTTCTTCTTAAAAACGTGAGGATAAAAATTTTATCAACATTAAAACGAACAACTGAACTTCAAAAAACGTTTAATTCGGCTGAGAACTGGAACAAAAAACTAATTTCGGCGGGTTTGATACCCATCGAAACAACGAAAAACCGAAACAAGGGGCATGTTGCTAGCTGCGTTATACTTACGAATACTCTTCATCATCGGACATGGTGATGGGGTGTGGCTAAACCTGTAAAAAAGATGGGATGAAACTATGGTCTACTATCAACACTATACAGTAAATTCAGCTTCTCTGGAGTTGGTTAAGCAATGAATGTCCGAAAGCAACAATTGATGTACTGTGTGTGTGGAATCATCTTTCCAGACTTAATCATTTTTTGGCATAGGAGATTATTCCGACTAGAACTGATACATGTGCATCTTATCACTTCATAAAGTTCCGGTCAAAACTACTCTAGTGATAATGCGTTGAGATGACCGGCTGATTTTCATTGAGCAGTGTTGTATCATCGACGAAAAATAAGCATTCCAATACCCTTAATTTTGACTTTTTACTTAACCCTTTTTTTTTGTTTTTTTTCTCTATTATAGTGATTTTCAGCACATTTCGGCTGGTTCGTCACTTTTACTTCCATTTTTGGAAGAATGTCGGGAGTGAGAATTGAACTTGTGATCTCTGCGTGAGAGGTATGGATGTTACCACTACGCCAGATCGCCTCCCCTTACTGAACCCTATTTTTTACTACTTTTAAAGAAAACAATCGTTTTTTGGGGCAAAGCTGTACTTATTCCTCAACATAGTTTCCTTCAAGGACAACCACGACCACGGTATCTCGATACGGCAGCGGTCGTATCTGGTAAAAACAGATTTGGACGATGAAGCCTGTGAACGATGTTATAACTGTACCCATATGCAACGATGCAAGAGTTCAAAAATGTTGCATGTTGGATGTCTCATGTCCCTCATAACAGTCGATTTCTCCGTCATCATGATTTTGAACCCCATTTAACTCCCTATCCTCCCATACATAACGCAATTCCTATCTTTAACAAACAGTTAGAAACGCAACCTGAACACTAGATGTGTGTTATGCCATCGAATCTAATATCGATACATTACTGAACTGGTGTGATAAAATAACTCTTCAGTAAAAAGTTTCGGGGACCCTGAAAAGGTTTAATAGCTTGTGTGGTTTTGTAGAATCATTTCGAGAAGCAACGATTCTTTCTTGCCTTTGCGAGAACAATACACTGATTGGTCATATGTCGCAATTTGTTTTTTTTATATCAATGCACGCATTACACTGAGTATTTAACCCTTTTACTACGGCAGTATTCTCCGTCGGAGTGTTACCTCGCAGTGAAAGGGTTAACGAGAGGCATCTGCAGTGCATCGCCATTCAACAAGCATCGAACACGCGTCTAACGGATGCATACAGTTGCAGCGATAAAATGAAACAATGACCGTTTATGAAAAATCGTTTCTCGACTCTCGGTCAAAACCGTCAACAAAGTTAGGAGCTAGCGTTTACAGCTCAAGAGGAAACGTAAAACATAAAACGAACAGAATAAGCGACCTTTGTTGTTTCGGGAACAGAAAGATTTTGAGAATTTTCTTCAGAGGAAATGCAATACTTATACGCTAGCGACAGCTTACTTACTATTTTATTTTTTTTATCCCATTTATTTATTTGAGGCTCATTAGCATTTTAGCTGTAACAGAGCCGAACTTTAATCGTGTACATGTCACATGATTATCATATCTATAATTAGCACATTACACACAGTTGTCATTCGCCAGTATTCCTTCTATACCATTACATATAGTACATTCACACAATAGCCATTTAGGCGTAAGAGTTTTCCTTCTGTTCTTCCATTATCCAGTTAGACCGGACAGCGGAGACAGTTGATTGATCATTGTTGAGTTATTTATAGAACAGCAGCCCGATGTGTCTTGCAGAGCAGAGCAGTTGTATGGATGAATCGATCTTATTTCGACCGTGGATCGATCTCCATCGCTGATGATTGTTGCGTGGGCGTAGTTATTCTGTAACAACACAAAGATGGTCAATGAGGGCCCTGAGTTTTGAACTCACGATCGATCGCTTACTAAGCGAACGCGCAACCATTGTGGCTACGGAGACCCCCCAGCTTACTTACTATGTAAGGGTGGACTTTACTTCGCAGAGGCTGCATAAGTTGCCCGTTATTGACAGCTCTGTTCGAGAAAGCACACAAATGGACATAACAAATGTATGGGGAAACGGAAATGTTTTCAATTTTCATCAATTTAAACCATATACATACTATGGGATTATAATGTATAGTATATCAAAATAAATACAAAAAAATCCGATTGATTGGTATGCAAATCGTTAAAATCCGTTCGCAGCAAAAATAGTTATTAACGTTAACTTTATTCCAACGTGGCCTCTTTTCTGATTTGGCACCCTTAATGTAAGTCGTAGTCCTACGTCAAAAGAAATACAACAATCTTTGACTGGGAAATGTCCACAACCAGCATCATCATAGTCAGCACTGTTGAAGGCCAAACTAAATATTGTCCTAACTGGTCTAGCATAAAGGAATTCGATGGAGAACGAGTATTGTCTGTTCTACGATTTATACCAGATGTAAGCATATCAATGAGACGGTTCGAAGACGACATGGAGGGCACACGGGGTTTTAAGGAGTGTGGTGAAAAGTAGTCTTGAACATTTAACACGTTATTACACACAAAAGGGTGAACTTTTTTTGTCGTGTAATCAGAGCACGCTTTGTTTACATGTCAAAAATCGGAATACAATTTATTGAGTCGCGGTTGTTTTCGAAATGTCGTGGATTGATTTGAAAACTAAAAAGAAAATTCTGCACAATTGGTGCACCGAAAAGGGTGTTACATACCACAAAATAGCAAAAAAAAATCAAAGTTTGTCTAAAAAGCGTTAAACGAATCGTCGCAAAGTTCGGTAATGAGTGTTATTTCGAGGATCTCAGCAGAAGTAGACAAAACCCCGGACCACGTAACCCCGAATTGGACCGAAAAGTTGTAAATTATATTCAGAAGAACAGGTTGTGCTCCCGTGGCCGTTAGTGCTATTGAAGAAGAAGAAGAAGAAGAAGAAGAACAGGTTTTCATCTATTCGTGATTTGGCCGAGAAGTTCAAGACCAGTGTTGGGATGATTCAGCGGATAAAGCATGATCTAAAGACTTATAAAAAGCAAAACATGGTCAAACAAACACCGGAGCAGCGAGATCACACTAAAACACGAGCTCGGAAGCTATATGACCGTATTTTGAACAATCCCAACCAGTGCATTCTCATGGATGACGAAACATGCCTCAAAGAAGATTACAGAACGCTGCCGGTACCTCAATTTTATACCAAATCAGTTGGAGAGAGTATACCATTTGGGATACGACTGTTGCGATGGGAAAATTCGGCCAAAAGTTGCTCGTTTGGCAAGCCATTTGCACGTGTGGCATGCGATCTTCAACTTTTTTCACGAAAGGGACTAAAAACTAAAATTTATGTAGAAGAATTCTTGGTTTTCGGAAAACGACATCATTTTTGACGAGAAAGACCTCGGCCCACCTAACTGTCACCTGCTGCGGCCAATTGAACGTTACTGGGCAATTGTTAAGGCCAAGTTCAAGAAAGAAGGTACCGCATCTAAAAATATGTCAGAGTTCAAGAAGAATTGGTCTGCAGCGTCCGGAATGTGAATGTGCCATTTATTCTTTAATATTCTTTAATAAACAATCCACTTTTGTAAACACTTTCTGAACGTTTTCAGTTTTGTTCCGGTGTTTGAAAGTTTAGGACTACTTTTCGATACATTCCTTAACGGCCGATGACAGTTCACCGCTACATTTTTTTCCAGAACGGAACCATCTCGGTGGAAGACTTCGAGACCGGTTGCCGGGCAACCCGACAACCCAACGTGGATCTCCATATCGGGGGTTAACTCAATCATAGATTTCTTCCTGACAAACGTGACCGTTCCAGAGGATCCAGTTGTCTACGATGAGCTGCCATCGGATCATTACCAAGTGGTGATGAAGTTGGGTGCTGTTATCCCAGGCGGAATCGACATCGTGCTAATTGGGTCATGTTCCAACGAAATGTGGACAACATCATTAACACCGCCCTACCTTCGGATTCCTCTATTGAGACTGATCAGGCTTCTATCCCAAAGAGCTATCGGCCTTTGAGTTGTTCGAGAAATGTATCTAAAATCGAATTCTTCTTGCTTTTGCGGGTGAGTATGGTGTTTCTCCAGAAGAACAATTTGGTTTCCGTAAGGGAAGGTCCACCATCCACCAATTCACTAGAGTTACCAATATTATACAACGGAATAAGTCGTTGTCCAAGATGACAGCAATGGCGTTTTTGGAAATGAAAAGGTTTTTGACAATGCGTGGCACGACTAGCTGTCTGTCTAGCTGCATCGATTCAATTTCCCAGTGTATCTTATTAAGATCATCAGAAATTATCTCACTGATATGACATTTCGGGTATATAGATGCTGGTGTGTATCAAGGAAATATCCTTGGGTCCATTCTGTACAACAGTTACACTGGGGACATCCCACCGCATCCCGTTGATAGGATGTTGTCCAAATTTTCCGACGACACTGCGATTTTGTTTCAAGATTGCGTAATCGGTGCTATGACTCGCAAATTGCGGCCTGGGCTGGATGCTCTAACAGAGTATTCTACCAGTTGGAAAACTTTTATTAATGTCGCAAAGACTGAGGCTATTCTATTGCCACATTCGAGATTTCATAGACTTGTTCCAACTGATAACGTCAGAATTCGGTTCGGTGACTCACTTATCGAATGGTCCAGAGAAGTGGTCTACTTTGGACTCACTCTAGACTCTAGAGTCTAGATTTCTAGACTCACTCTAGACTCTTGAGTCTGATCTTATTTCTAGGTTTCACGTTGATAAAATTGTCACGAAATGCAATAGTCTGCTCGGGTCGTTGAATTCGTTGATTGGCAGAAATTCTAAACTTTGTCTGAACAATCAGATGGCTGTTTATAAACAGATCATTTACACTGTCATTGAATATGTGATTGCTGTGTGGAGGGGCTGTGCCAGGACACACAGAAACAAATTGAAATATCCAACATTCAAGACCTTTCTCAGATATCACTCAAGTGCAACTAGTCTTACCTAACATTAGCCCATACCTGAAGACAAATGGGTCCGGACGATATTATTAAAACAACTCATGCTTCCAGGAAGTGTGTCCCGGCGAATGGCTAGTCAATCAATGATTCGGAAAATTTCCAATTTGTTAGTTTTCATTTTGCAAACAATGTCAGGCATACGAAATATTACATGTTCCGAGTCTAGGCACTAAATTTCAGTTCCCTGATGCGGATGCCAAGCATCAGATTTCATGAGCATCTTTTAGATCCCATATATTTGTGAATATCAAATCGACAATTCACATTCACACTCTCGATCCTGTGTTCGGTCCCGGTTTGTGTTGTTCCACATACAGCTCGGGGACTTATTCTTAGGTTATTGGCATTGGTATTTGAACATTATAGATTCCCAACTTCGACAATGCAAGAGGAACCGCAAACCTATGATAATTAGGAACATCAGATTCAGGGTATGGATATAAAAAAATATAGGCAACGAAAGGGTCATTTTTTTTTTTTGAAATTCACTATGAGTTTTCTAGAAGTCAGGATCTAAAAAAATCAATAAGGCACCATAATAAAAGCGCCGTTCCGCCAAAATCTTCTTCCGCAGGTGCTTCCAATAGGAGAGAAATATTTGAAAATAAGACGCGGTTGTTAACTATTTTGTTCTCATATAAACATGGTAATTCGACAAGTATTTGGAACAATAATGGATCAATGTCCGAAATGAAATTGCAAATGAAACATCTTAGACTAGCGCTTAACATTATTTTGTGTGACAATATGAGTGAGATTGCCCAACTGAGGGGGACAGTTCAGGAAGCAAAATAAAATATATCGCAATGTTATTTTGCAAGTGGTCTAAAAATTGTGAAACAGCAATTTATAAACTGTGCAACCATCTCAGAAACCATAATTTCGAAATACTTATAGAACATGCTCGTATCAAGTAGCCTTGTAGTTATTAGAAAGGAGGGATTACGCAAAATCCTATTCTGAGCTCTAGCCAGTGCACTGATTGCGGATTGTTTACATTGAAGAATCAGTGTTTTCCTTCAAAATATATTTTGGGGTTCCGTGAATGAACATCATTGCTGCATCATTGCATCAACATGGTGAGCGACAATTCAAATATTTTAACGTCTCGATCAACCCTGAATTGGAGTGATCCCAAAACTTCCAGGACCTAATCGTTACAATTATGGCACCATTTCGGGAGCAAATGGATTATGAAAGATCTCCCACGTATCATCCATCTAGTCGACGCCAACGCCTGGCGTTTTCGTGTGTGGCAAAATTTCTCATTGGCGGAAAATTCATTCACGGTAAAATAAACAATGCTGAGGCAAACTCCAAGTTACTATTTTTAGTAGGACCGAAATGAAGGATGACGGACGACGAACGGGAGCGCCGAGTGCGCGCAGTTTGCTGAATATTTCCAACCCAAGATCTCGGTTATGTCCGTGCGCAGGCGTACCGAGTTTCGCCAACTATGTCAGCAGATGCAGTAACCGCGCGCGCTCCCGATGTTTATATTAAGATTTTCCTATGCGTTGGGTGCTCGCAAATGTGCGAGAGCAATGTTCGAGTTGCGAGTTGCTATTTTTGGAAGACTCAAATCATAGTTTAAAAATGTGAACTCTCTCGCTGTTGCGATTGCTGTTGTTGCCTGATTCGCTGGTGGTTATGTAGTCAAATCCCAGAGCTCAGGCGTGAATTCGTACGAATTGATGTGTGGCTATAAATATTGAATTGGGCGGCAGAGGATTTTACGATTTGTGTGGACCACTTGCCAAATCGGGACCTTTGTGGCGCTTCATTCTGTTGCCTTGATTTTTTTATCACACAAGTTACTTGATGGACAAATTACGTTATTTGATGTACAAACGGAATGAAATAGAATAGTTCGAAAGACAGCTCGAAAAAAGAGATAGTTTCAATTTTCTGTATTTTATAATGGCAGCAGAAATAATATTGATTTAGTGAACTATTAATATCAATTTTCAGAACGTAACATTACTAATAAGTGTAATGATTATATGTAAACTTGATCGTTGTCTTCTGCGTTGAATTTTCCTCATCATTCTAATTAAAAATCATCTAATCAGTAATTCTTCAACTTTGCACAATAAACAAGAACATCCAACTTATTTTGCAATAGTTACAACAGCTCAGTATCAGTATCTAATTTTAGCATCTGGCCGAGGCTAGATTTGCCTTGCGAGCACAACCTTATTTCGCTAGCCGCTGTCGAAGATCCGAACCACACCTTGTGTCACTCCCATTCACCATTTCTGCCCATTAGAACCAATCATTTGCACCACCAATTTCAGTCCATTGTGGGAACAATTTCCCACAGGTGCCAAAATCCAAACTCAACAGGTATTCTCCTCTCTGCTTGCATAATGATCGAGCACTTTTTCCGGGGTTTAAATTCCAAACACCGTATTCCTCTGAATGACAAATTGTAGCACACGATGCAGAATCGCACCAAACTACCTTGCTTGCTATCAATAATAATAATAAACTTCTTTTTTCCTCGGTTCGTTGGAATGATTCCAGCCACTACTTGCACTACTTTTGGAAACACACTCGTACCAACTACCAGAGAGTTACTACAAAAGATTTCAAATCTCAACACTTACTTCTCTACAAGAAAATGGAAATACACACTGATCCGGCGGCCGTCGTCGAACTCAGTGCTGCTGCGAGCGATGACTGAATCGAGGAAACCCAGCTGCCCGAAACTGAAGTCTTAATTTTCCAATCTCACACGCGATCCCACGTACACACACACAACCCGAGCCAGAGAATACGGAGCGTGCGATAGGTATAGTCGATCGCGATCGCGAGTGTGATGGTTTTACATAAGGATTAGGACTATGTACATAGGCGCAGAGTAACCGCGCTGATGTGTGGTGCTATGATCGGTTGGGATCTCAGGGGGAGGAAAAGAAGCTTGCCATTCCTGTGGACTGTGGGAAATTTTTGAGGTACCCTGGTGGCGTGTGCGGCAGGTTGTAGGATATTCGAAAAGAAAGTATTATCGTGGAAAACCTGGTCAGCCAGAAGTTTTGTTTGAGTCGTTTCCGATGCTGGTTCTAACCACTCTAGAGTTCAACGGGGGAGAGATATTTGCGAGTTTCTATAGTTATAAGAATTATTCCAGGTAGAAAGTCAATAAAACAGTTTATAGCATAACCAAGCCTGGTGGTTGAGCTAACTGGGGCAGGCCATACATGAGAATACAGGGACCTTGTTTTCGGTTGAATTTGGTCCAAATCGAAACAAAAACATTCGGGGTTTATTTCGTTTGTTTATAATAAGGATACAGTGGTTCTGATCTACTCGGCTTAACAGATTGCAGACATGATTTCTTTGTTGCTTCAATTTTATTTTCTAAGCGTGACCTGGTGGTTAGCATCACATATTATCATACGGGTTCGGGTTCGATTCCCGTTCTGGCCGGGGGATTTTTCGTCAAAGAAATTTTCTTCGACTTACACTGTGCAAGGGGTATTCTTAAACTTGCCACACAGAATACATTCAAGACGTGTTGCTTGCAATAGGAAGTCTCAACTAAGTACTAATAAAATGTCGCAAGTAATACCTACTTTGAGACGGCAAAAGTTCCTCCGCGATCGTTAGTGCCATTCAAGAATAAACTACATAATATTGTGAATACTGACAGTTGACTGTGTTGACAATTGTGCTTTAGAATCTGAGGTTTCCCATGAACTATGAGATATTACTGTAAAAGGATAATAAATGAAAACCGATTAGCTTTTTTGAAGGTAAGCATATTTTGCTTATGAAGCATTTTGAATTCGCGTATTGATCTTGAAATTCCAAACTGGAAACACACATTTTCAGGTTGATGCTGGAAACATCTCAATCTGGGAAGATGCAAAGTAATTGAAGAGAAAAATATGAAGAAAAATAATATTTTCTCTAGCACTTCACTTCACAAAACATTCGTTGGTTATGGAACTGTCCAAAACGTTAATTACTATGGTCTCATGATCGGATTTTTAAATTAGTAGTCGCAAATGAATAAATTCTATCGAAATTGGAATACGCATGATCAATTGAAGTTTCCTAGAATCAATGAACATTTCGAGCCAGTTCTCTAAATTTTCAACGAAGCGCTGGTCACTAGCTGGAAAAGTGACTCAATACAGCACAACTACCCATCTTCATGCCACGTTATTCAAATGCAAGTCACTTTTTCTAAAACAAACTCTTTTAAAAAATGAGCATTTAGATCTGACTCCGGCATGGTTAGTGTCCAGATTCGTTTTGTGTTCTTCATTCATTTTTCAACAATGAACACATTTCATTACAGTTGACTTGCACTCAGTTGTTTTGTGTTTTTGACTATACCTTGAGCACATATCATAATTATTACAATATGTGCTTTCATGTCCAAACATCTCAACACATTTATCGCGAGAACCACTCAAAAAAGGGTTATGATGTATGTGGATATTGTATATTCATTAAATGAAATAAATTTTATTTGAAAGCTTTCAAATGGTTTTATTGGACAATTTATATCATGAACTTTGTTACTTGAATTTGTATTATTGGCCATTTTAATCCCGGGTCTCTGAACTTCGGATCGGAACTTTTCCATCTGGTTATGCAGGACTGCTTGGGAGACTCAATTGACCTGGTTTCGATTTCAGAAGCTAGAAAGTACTGCTGTGTCACGTATGTGTATGTGATTTTTTTCACGATCATGCTCAGAAATCTTTCGAGTAAAAAAAACTGATTGAACTGCGAAAACTTGAAGTGGATTTTTTGACAATAGGGGTTTTACGGTCACTGCTTTCCTAAGAAATAGTTGTTTTCTCGCGTAGTTTCTCGTAGTTTTCTCGACGGTCGTGTAGTGGGAAACGACGAAATGTGTTGTCCAACAAGGTCAATTACAGCTCTCAGCTTGGTGTTTCCGAGATATGATATGCCTCTCAAATCGTTAGAGTAATGTCGGGACATTTTATCCATAAGTATTTGCACTGAATTGTTTACTTAATCCATCCGAGATATTTCTCTTCCGACGACGTTTGATATCGATCAAGTTTTACAAGTATCAGTACTGTTCGCTTATATTTTCAGTCAAGCAAACCTAACTGCAGATGCAATCCGCTCCTACTTTCACAGCTGGAACATCCTTTCCCTTCCTATTTTTGTATACCGTTCAATTGACTCTTGCCCATTTTATGACTCCCGCTTTGAATTCTTCTATCCGCGAACATCACGCTTACATTTCGTGGTCATGTCCGGGTCCCAATCCGAATCAGAAGACATTCCGATTAACACGTTCGTCGCCCAACGCGACGTTTTTGGGTTTCTTGCGGAGCCCAACTTACGGATAAATTATTAAATGAGATCAAACTTAGCTTGTAGACAACTTTTACATGATCTAGCAATATTTTTTTTTTTAATTTGAAGACGAATTGACTACAATAACACATGCCAAAGTCATATAACATGGTTTTCGCAAAAAACTCCAGTACAAACCATCCATACTATAAATTAATAAAAAGTATAGTATAAACATTAAAATAATATGGTTATGATTTTACTACATATCCTATAGTTACATTTAGGTGCCCATGCTATCCAATTTCTTTTGAAAATTCTATTCGATTTGAACGAGGAAAGTGTCATCAATATCTGGGTGACGGGGCGACGAAAGTGTTAAATTGAGCAGCGCATGCATCTTATCATTCGGATGTAAACAATGAATGAAATCTAGATTAACATGTCAAAAGGGCCTATCTTCTATGATCGATTCTCTTCATCTACATTCTCTTTCATCAATAACTCAGCATTAACAGCATTTCCTGATGTGTTCGACTATAACTAGTGTGAAAGAGAACCTCGTTTATCGAACTACATGGCAAAACTGGCGCAAAATCTGTTTGAAAGGCCGTGATTATCGAAAGAGAAAGTCGATGAACAGCATCGATCAAAGAAGATAGACCCTTTTGACATGTTGATCTAGAAATTATGTGTCTATCGCAACGTTGCCCGTGGTGATAGTTGAGGGGCTCAGAAGGAAAGGGCTGTACTTGATCAATTTCTTTTCGTCAACTTTCTCTTTATTTAATAACTCAAATGCAAAAACGTTCCAATTTGCGATTGCTATAGACGATTGCGATAGGTTCTGACCTATCGTCCAAATTGTCAAATACAGTTGGGAATGTGTTTGCAGCTAAGTTATGACCAAGAGAGAGATTCGATGTAGAGAAACCGATGATGTCACTTACACATCTTTCATTTTGAGCCACTCAATTAGAAACATGGACTTATGGGGTTTCTCAAACAAACGAATATTTGTAACCTCGATTTAAGGGGATTCGTAGAACTAACTTTTTCTCAAGGGCTCAAAAACTGCCATAAAGTCATTTTTGATAAAAGTGACGTTTATAGGGTTCCTCAAACAAGCTATTCAATTATAGAAGAAGGTGGTCCTAATCCAACCGGCGGTCCTGAACCTCCCCTTCTTGGATCTCGGGAATGGCGCTGCTTACCGAATTTTTAGAAGCTAACAACGCTGACTATTTGTGTTTAACGAGAACTTTTTCTTTCTCTCTTCATTCTGGCAGTTTGGCGCCTTTTTTTCCTTTTGCATATACAATCGGAACGATCAGATGAAGTGAACAACTACATAAAATTGTAATTGGTACGATTACATTGTTTCCCCCTCGCTTCGTTCGAATTCGTCTGCTTCGAACGAACAAAAATGTTTGTTTCCTTTCGTCAGTTAACGTACAATAAAATTGTCGTAAGAACTCTTATTCACTGTCAGCGTAGCCTTAGACGTTTCTCTTTAACTCTCGTTCGCCGCCGATGACGTGATCGAGTTAAAGTGCGTAGGCATTGGTGTTTGCCTGTTGACCGTTGTGCGTTAACGTCGCATTCGTTTACGCCTGACTCCACTCTAGGGCGTTTCCAATTAACCGGAAGCCACTATCTTCCTTTTCAAAATGTCATCAGAATACGAAATTTGACTTCCGCTTTCTCCTGCTACTCATATCGTGGGTGTTTTTCATCGTTGCTGGTAATTTAGCGTTAGTGTTGGAAAATTAATTCAAAACAAGATTTTATTAGTTTTCCGCTCGTCGGTTATTTACACCCATCTATCTATCTATATATATAAAAATGGATTTCTGTCTGTCTGTCTGTCTGTCTGTCTGTCTGCCATTTTCTGCCATACAAATGAAACACAAACTTCTGCATTACTCGAGAATTGTTCAAGCAAATGAAAGCAAATTAGTCATATTGAGGTTTTAGGGTGCAATAAATGTTTCTATGGTAGCTAGACTCTCCACCCCCCTCTCTAAGGAGGGGCTGCCATGCAAATGAAATACAAATTTTTGCATTACTCGAGAATTATTCAAGCAAATGGAACCAAATTAGACATATTGAGGTTTTAGGGTGCAATAAATGTTTCTATGGTAGTTAGACTCTCCACCCCCTCTCTAAGGGGGGACTGGAAATGGATTTTAATGTGATGCAACGCACTCCTATATCTTCTTCTATCTATACCAATGGGAAAGTATCGCCGAATGTGTTGATGAAAGCAAAAGTCGAGGAAGGATTTAAGCCTGTCTTTATTCTATCATGTTTTCTGTATAAAACATTTATTCCATGTAACGGAGAAACATCTTATTTAAAAGTGGTTGAAAAATCTTGAACGAGAATTGTGTCTGAAAAAAATCTGATATTATAATGATGAGTTTTGTTAGAAATACTAGGAATTTTATAGTAAAAAGTAAATTCAACGGAGACGAATAGAAGATCAATCAATGAACAGTTCTGCGATTGAACCCATGAACTTGCTCATAGTAAGAAAACGTGAATGTTTGAAGGTATTGATAACAAAAAACAAATTTTGGGCGGGACGAAATTTGCCAGGTCAGCAGGTTACTTATATAATTGGGGATGTATGTAATTTACGGCTAATTGGGATTAGATTCGTTGCAAAAAAGGGGCGGTTCAAGAGCAGTTTTAGATCACCATTTGGTCGGTGTTCAGTTAGAGGGGACCAAGTCGCAATACATACCACATCAATCAGAATTAGAAAATCACGCGTGCAGCAGGAATAACGTATCGAACGACATCAAACTTCGAACCCGTTTTTCTCGATATCATAAAAATGTCACTTGATCCGGTCTGACTTCACACCGACCATTTGTAAAAGTGACGTAAAAAGATTTTTTTTTCAATTGGGTCTCTGTATTCCTCTTTTTCAACACTCATGAACCACTTCGACTAGCAGAAAACATGTTTTTTCTGTATGAGAATAACTTTCTACACTTTTGGCTGGTTCGTCACTCAGACCACTTCCTGTCCGAAGGAATGATGCCGGGAATGAGAATTGACCTCGTGACCTTTAGTGTCAGAGGTACGGATGTTTATCACTGCGCCAGATCACCTCCAGAAAACATAGTTAAAGAGTTATACTATACAACACCATAGTCGCAAAAAAAACAAGAATTTTATATGATCAATGGCCGTTGCAAATCATGATCGGATCGAGTCTGGGCCCCCTTCCCCTAACATCTGCTTCAATTACAAAACTATACAGTAGAATCCCGATTATCTGCGACTATGGCCTTCACATTTCATATCACACGACCTTAGAGATGGATGGTTTGTTTATTTCTGTATTGACATAGTTTTCATGCTGAAATATCTTATTTCCGTGTTTGCACCTCATTTTTAATCCTTTATAGCGTTATTCGCGGTGACTATGCCAGACTTTTTCGCGGATAATCGGGGCTCTACTGTATTTGTTTTATGTGAAGCATGAATTTTCGAACGGATTTATAATTTTACATCCTTTATTGCGGTACCTTCGTTTTGACTTGTTTAATTGTATTGGGAGTAATACTTAATTTCGGCAGCTCCACATGAAATACTTTGACTTTTTTTTAAAGATTCGTGTTTCATGATGTGCATGTTTCCCCGGAGCGAAGGCCCTGTTCCTCTCATTGGTGCCACCAGGCCATATTCAATTTCTCGTTTCTTAAACAACAATATAACATGGAAAGTTTCTCCGTGACGAATGTGACTACGCATCCGGATGTGATTTGAAAGTAACCTTTTGCTCGCTACTTTTCCCAGCCAGCTCACCTGTTCTTCTCTCAGGTTCGGCTTCCGATCTCGGGAGGACTCACACAATGACGAACAAAATTCCGAAAGAAACGATTAAATACCACCGAAGCAGAAAGGACTGATCCAATGAAGAAATAAACAGAATTTAATGAAGATAATTTTTATTATTTAATTCGGTTGGTAAGCCCAATGTGCTCCTTCGTCGCTGGTCGTTGTAAAGGGGAGAGAGGAGTGTCGTACCTTATAACGTTCTCGGATTCGGTCCCGAGTGCAGAACCGGAGCGTTTCGAGAGTACAAAAATTTCAGCGGCTTCTGAATCGTGCACCTTTTTTCACCACACCACTATTCACTTTTTATCAATTTTCTCAACGTTTTCCGTCTATTTCACTTTCTATCTCTGGTATTGTTGGCCGAGCCAATTCTTTTTGCTTTCCTTGAAACCTCTTTCTCTCCCCTTTCCGCCCTTTTCCTCCTCCCCCTTTCTATTCTTTTTATTCTTCCAGTTTCCGCCAGTGACACCGGTGACAGTGCCAGTAACAGCTTGGCGGGATTTATGATTCTCGTTCATGCGTTACACCGTCATTGTGGCACAATGGGCATACTATAGTGGGGTTAATATTACAATTTTATAATAACAACTTTAATTCTAAATACCATATAAATGGGAATCATCCAAACAATACTAATTTAATATGATAAACAACACTCTACTGCGGTGACACCTAATTGTTCCGTATTTCAACGGTAACAGACTATTAGTAAAATACCTGTTCCAGCATAATGCACGAAACACAGACAGATATTGTTCTTTTATAGAATACGACTCACCGATGTAGATGTCCATATGCATGCAGGTTGTGGCCTGAGAATTCAAACTAAAGAGCATAACTAACAGATCAACTAGTAGACCATGCGTCTCCACGGCTGGATCAAGCGTTGACACAAGTAAACAAGCCCAAGGAGTTCTAGAGACGTGTTTTATGGATCGACAAATCATATCTTTTGGTTGCTTATAAACAACGTGTAAAAGTGTGGCGGAAAGAGTAGCAGGACTTAGATGAGCGACAATTGCAGTTGCTACTATGAAGCATGAAGGTGGCAATGCGATCGTGTGGAACTATGTTTCCTAGGTCAGCGTGGGAAATTTAGTTCCAATTATCGGTACTATGACCGCTGTTGTGTATATTGATATCTTCAAGGATAATTAGACAAAATGGCTTCGAAACACTGGGACTAGAAAGCGACCTCCTATTGTCGAACTCACATATACACCTTAAAACATCTTCTCAAAATCTAGATCTCAATTCAATCGATAATTTGTGGGCTCTTTTTGGATCACAACGTGATGCGAATGGTGTCATGAATAAGGACATGGGACTCTTTAGAAAGCAACTAAATCAACCCAAAGCATTCGAAATCGAAATTTTGCTGACAGCGTGTCAAAAATCCTGCAACGAACCATCTAGGCTAAATTCAGATGAAATCGGTGCTGGAAAGATGCCGATTATAAATGCAAATCGCAAAAAGGTCACATAGTATGTTGCCCAGAAAAATTTCCAGCAACTGTTCAACATAAAATTTGACACATAAGTTAACCATCAGCGTCAACCAATCTACTCGCTTAGCTGTGTCCGTTTCGACACAGTAAAATTAAGTATTTTTCCTTTATTTATAGATATCGTTTTTCTTTTCAGGACAAACGCCTACACAAATAGTAGAGCTACATCGGTGCGCGCGTTGCAGGAAAGTTTTATTCTCGCGGTAAAACAAACACTGTTTTCCTCCCGAGTCAATGTGTACTGGCATTTCTAACCAAGAACAACCGAAATCCCCACGTAAAGGTACCACACAATAGACTAATTGTTACATTGTGCAGGCGTAAAATAGCACGCATGACGGCACGTTCAGTATTTTTAGCTTTGCTCATAGCAAAACACCAACTATCATCATAGCATTGTGTAAATAGTCTCGGCAGCGAGGTGTTTCGTTCTCTGCTGTGAATGTGTATTTTAAAATTTCCATTCAAACTTTCGGGCACCCACATATGTTACATCTGCGTCGTACGCAAAATCCGCACAGGAGAATAAACATTGAACTAGATTTTTATTTGTCATGTTCAAAATATTTTTGAGTCAGTCTGTGTGCGCCAAGGAGAAGAAAATTTGTTCACCCACTTTTCAACTCAAAACCATGTACCTAACGTTTTTCAACTTCCAGGGTGGTTGTCATTCAAGGCATACTTGAATAATAATGTGTAACAGGGTAATAAGAAGACAATGGGAAATGTTTTCAACTCCAAAATGAAGCCTAAAGGTAGTTTATTTCGAGAACTGCAAATATTTAAGACTAAGTGGACACGATTAAAATTGCCATTCATCCCTCAAATCTCAAAATTCCATATTTATAACTGCATAGAAGACAATTATATCAACTGTCTCGTGTTTCACCAATGTATCTTCGCAGCAGATACAAATACATTTTATATACGGTCCAACCACCTGATGATCAGAATACTTTAACATTTAAAAAATGAACAGAAAATAAACACAAACATCTAAAGATCTACATCAGGACAGATTACAACAACGCGCAGCATTGCACGTTGCTGCTTAGAACCTAGGTAGTGCGGACTGAATCAAAACGGCTGTCAAAAAAGATCCAATTGAAATGTCAAAAGAGATCCAACGATTAGGAATGTTATTTTTCTTATGATAATCAACACAATAAAAAAGGTATTGTTATCAAAGGCAAAAATAA
The DNA here is from genome assembly GCF_029784135.1 of Toxorhynchites rutilus septentrionalis. Taxonomy (NCBI): domain Eukaryota; kingdom Metazoa; phylum Arthropoda; class Insecta; order Diptera; family Culicidae; genus Toxorhynchites; species Toxorhynchites rutilus. The sequence continues at coordinate 76,122,207 of NC_073744.1, read as the reverse complement.
TTAAACTTATAAAATGAACGAACTTCATTTTTCCGTCAATTGTTTAATTGGCCATTGCATCTCTGAAAGAGAATCTCATATTGCAAGGTATCAGAACCTGACCGATCATCAACAAACTACGAATAACGCTTAGTTCACTCCAAGATTTTAACGTGGGAGCGAAATTCGACATTGGCGAATTTTGATACGTACATACATAGCAAAAGTGAAATGTTTTGAGGACTATTTTTTCTAACGTCGGTGAAAACAGTTTTGCTAGTGGAGCTGGCTGAATGAAATCCGCGTAATTATGATCCGCTAGTACTGGTTATGAATATAACGGTAAAGCAATCTGCGCTTCGAGGTTTCTTTTCCGGTTGAAATGTAACGATGTATCTCTTTCAAAAATGTACAGTCGCAAGCGCACTGAAGAGAGAACAGATGCATGCGATGCAATCCCTCGACGTCAGATCCTAAAGTGCAATCCTCAGCTCTCCTGCAAAAAGAATCGAACATGCTCCGCCAACGGATTGGACAGCACACTAGTTCGATTAAAGACAGCAGAGTGTACGCAACAGCAGTAAATTTGAAGCAGAATTTAAGAAGAAATTTAAGTGCTTGTATAATTTATAACTCATACAGAGTATATATTTCTATAGTATTAAGTAAAATACAATGTACATAGTTATAGTTTAAGCATGTGTTGTGTTTTGTCTCCGATGAAACGAGTCCCTCAATCTGCCACAGTGCTTCACATCACGTGCTTCCATGCGAATGGAAAATCCTCGCTGCATCACTGCAATGAATGCAGTCTGCATCGCGCCCACAGGGGGAATTTGGTTTCTCACGCTGGGCAATCCGCATAAAGGCTGCTTTGGTATCGCGCAGCGGGATTAAGTAGCAGTTTTTACAGTCCACTGTATTAAGACGCTATAAAAATAATCCTGAAAATGTGTATGAAAGGTTTGCTACACTTTTGATTTTCAATAATTCAAACATAGTACTTACTCCACAGATACGCGAATCCTTATTCGGAACTAGTTTGTTGTCTCCTTAAAAATCGACCCAGCGCGTCTGTAAATACGTTTCCGAGTGAATACAATAAAAGCTAACGCGAATATTTTCACTCGTATTCGGGCAGCCTTACACTGAGCAACGCATTTTTAATGTCCAATTTCCGTGATATAATATTTCTCCGAACGAAATAAAAACAAACGAAGTCAAAGTCACGTAAATGTTTACTCCTGCGATTTGAAAACATTCTATGAAAAGTGGAACGAAGAGTTACCAGATGATTTTTAAAAAAAGTTTGTAAAAATATGTGAAAGTCTATTAAAAATGTGGAAATGTCTGTAAAAGTGTGCGGATCTGTAGAAATGTCTTTTAACGTTAATTTTTCCAGATTCATTGATGCTTTGTACATCGCGATGCTCGTGAGATTGTCTTTTGTATTATATATTATTGTATATTTTGTATATGTACATCTTTCATATATACAGCCATTCCATGCCAAACCGATATAGTGGTTCTCAGATTTCGATGAAAAGTGGTAGTTTTCTGCTTTATCGCAAAGCATTAGACCCTTTTTTTATTTTTTCGTTAGGGTGACCATTTCCATTTTAGAGTGGTCCGAAAAATCATTTTCCCCAGTTTTTCCCAAAACTGACTTTTTTCAGAAATTCTTTACTTTTGAATCACTGAACCGATTTAGATTATCGGCATACCTAATTGAGGCCAATGAGCTAGCTTTTCATTAAAATATAATATATTGAAATTGCAAAAAAAAGGATTTTGTTTTCGTAATTATCGATTGTAGTTCTTTTTATTATTTTCATGGCGTTGGACTAGAGCTATATATTTTTTATACTTTTCTAGAAAGCTGCGGATGTTATACATAACATATCTCGATTTCAGAGAAGCTTTTTTTACGTTTTTGAGATATGATTTTTAAGGTAAACTGGTGGTCCGAAAAATAATTTTTCCCCTTGAGCACCACTTTATTTGCATGAAATGACTGTATATACAGTAGTTTACATTTAATGCGACATTTAGCAAATTGAACAGACCTGTAATGCGGCACGTTGTGGGCAGAATACCACAAATACAATAAAATGAAGACAGCTCAAAAGGGACCTTTCCTTCATTGGATTTTGGGATAAGCAACAGATTTAGCCTTCCATTTTTATTTAAATAGATAGATAAAAGATATAGGAATGCGTTGTTTTGTCTGAAAATCCATTTCCACTTTCGAACAACGATCAACTTCGCTAGCGCATATATTGAATGGACTAAAAACGCGTATCATGTTGTAATTTTCGGTCATATGGGAATTCATTTTTCAGAATTTTTTTACATTCCTTCTGAGTTTTCCGGAAACTTTCCGATTTTGCTCTCCACTATAATGGTCTACAGGAAGAGACGAACACAACAAAATAAAGAAGGCTAAAATCGGATCATCCCTCCTTCGAGGCCCGCTTACGAACATATTTGGCCTTCCATTTTCATTTATATAGATAGATATAGGCTAACAGTGCGAGGTTGAAGGGATGCTCAAAGACTGGGATGAAACGGTTTCCGTTTTCGCTCGGATGTAGTCAATCTCAATATTACTCAAAGTTGTTCAATTAACCCTTTCATTACGGCAGTGTGCTCCGCCACAGTGCTACACGGAATACTGCGCCGAAAAGTATGCACATCGCGCTGGTGTGAATTTCATGACGTCTAAAGACGACGCTCGTAACGAAAGGGTTAAAGCTTTGAGAATCAACTCATTGTCGTTTGCTAAAAGATACCACTCTAGTAGACTCATTTTTAAGGGAATTAGCGACGCACATGTTGCACCGTATGCTTGCTAAAAAATGATTCGCTTGGCGGCGGCAGCGCTAATTCGGTTTACTTGGTTTGTCGTCGGCTGTTCTCGATATTCTCTGAAAATTACAATTACACGTTTTACCAATCTCATCGATAGTTCTCAGAGGTTCTCGACTCTGTTCCCTCACTGTCATGAAATTTTGAAGTATAGTATAGATACATTTAAAGCAATTTTTCATTCATCGTGAGGAATCATATTGTCTGTTTCGTCTGCAATGATTTCAGGGCAAAAGTACTTATGAAATCATGAAAAACGCTGACGTATACAATTTATTGTTACCAAACAAAACACCAATAGAATGCAAAAGATACTGAAGTACTGTCGTCGGCCACTGAGCGATACTATGCTCACGACATCACTTCAATGCAACCTATTATGCGCACGTAATCACTGTGGTGAAACCGGCAGTTAGGCGCTAGTTTGCGCACATAACCATTATTACTCAAAAAATAGGTCTAACGTCATGTGTATTGATATGAAATAAATATTTTTATTGATGTATTAAAACTATGGAAGAATGTAATACGATGAGTCAAATATCTTTGATGTGATAAATAGAGCCTCTCATTTCTCAAAAACCTGTGAAATATTGTTGTATCCAAAAAGTCTGCAACAAAAATAAAAAGAGTTTTACAGATATGTCTGTAAATTTACAAACATATCTGTTAATCTGGCATCTCTGGTGGTCTTAGAATTTATTGCAAGAAATCGCTTGAAAAAATCCATAAATTAACTTGAAAATGAAGTGGATTGAGTCCGCACCACTTAGCTTAGAACTATCCGTTAAACCAGTGTGTAGCCGTTTCGTGTCGCGCTTAATTTGTGCAATGTTGTAACGGTATCGCTGCTGGCAGGAATTCGTATAGCTCTATATGTTTGGGAGTTTTTTTCGAGCAAAATTTGTTCGATTGTCTTTTTTTTTTGTTTTCTTTTATTGTCTTTCTATATACTTTTTGCATATACCCAGCCTGAGAAGGCTTGAATTGGAATAAAACACAGATAAATTATGTGAATTGTCATAAAACATTTTTGCCATTTTATTCGAATATGATTTCCGGCATATGGCTACTCGGCTGACTCGGAGGAAATTCGATCGGGAAGTTGAAATTTCGGTCATTTTCTTGCCTAAAATGCACCAAATAATGACTTCTTTCAGAATGCAAAAGTATTGCCAACTTCGTATTCTATACCTCTATGAAAAACACCCATTATCATTGAAGCATGAGTCCCCTCACTAGGTATTATTGACTATGAGGTTTTGATCGGTCAGAATATCATAACTATATTTTAAATTTAAACGATAACACAAAAGAATTATGAAGAGTAATAAGCAAAGAGTATTTTTTTACATTTAAACGGAAAAGTACTTCACGATTACCTGCCGACAAAAAACCAACTATTTGAAAAGTGAAGAATATGCTAGAACGAATGAATGAAAAACAAGAAGGTACTCTTTATTATTCATTATTGCTAGACGAATTGATAGCAAATGGCGCGTCAGTATCGGAAGCACCATGTCAAAGAAATTGCGACAGAATCGCATCAAATGCTTGTCAATGTTTACGGAAATCATCCGAAAAAGTTAGAGGACAGTGAACTGCAACCACTTTTGGACGAAGACCCCAACAAACAATTCCCATACATCAGCAACGGCAAGTCGAAGTTCCCGTTGCCGGTGTATGTGAATGTTTGCATAAGAACTGCTTGGAAGAATAACTGACGCAACGTGACGGGACGGAACGTGAACGTGACGTGGATGTTGTATGTGAATCGCACTTTAATAATGCCTCAACTATTTGCAATCAAAACTTCTCCACGCAAACTAAGATAAATTTTTAAGTTATAACCAATATTGTTCGTTGCATGCAGTTCAAAGTCAATTGGAAAACATTTTTCCAACTTCACGGTATAGCAGAAACGTTTATTGGACCATATTTTGCAACACGAATGAACAGTCAGAATTGTAATGAAATACTTCAGAATCATTTACTTCTGTTTTTATATCAAGAACACCGTGATAATTGGATAATTTGGTATCAATTCATAAATCCGGAGAGTCATGGCATGGTTTAATGAATAAGGGCTTCAGATTCTGGAGTGGTCAGCTTGTGTTCCTAGATCAAAACCCTATCAAGAACTTATGAACAAACTCCGCCTGCGAATGACAGATCTCAATAATAGCATGTCCGAATAAGAACCTGAAATTATTGAGAAACCAGAGCAGTGGGCCAAAGCCCCAGAAAAGGAGGATGGTTGTAATAGCTGTTATCCATGGTTATTATGGAAAGGAAGTAATGGATAAACCCCTAAACCAAGGTGTGAAGCGACCCGTGCCGAGGGATGAATGGTAGGGGGGTTTTAAACCTTGCCGTTAACGGAGCCTGTGGAGCACCAGGGCACCCTCCACAGTATCGTCTGCCCTTGCTGCATTAAGCCGGTCACTGATGCAGTGGACCTTCTTTACCGCGAGACTCGTGGGACTTCTATGAATAATCCACATCCAAATGAACACTAACACTAAGGTTCTGCAAATAAATCTCCATCACGCTAAAGCAGCGTCTAGACGCTATGGATTTAGCTTTAATTCAAGAGCCTTAGGTCCACAAAGGAAGAATACTTGGTATTCATACTGGTTCATGCAAATTATTCTACGACGACAAGCATGACTCCCCAAGAACTGCTGTTCTAGTAAAAGGAAATATTAAATGCTTTCCTATAACAGAGTTCATTCAAAGGGACATCGTCGCGATCAGAGTTGAGATACCAACCGCCAAGGGAAGATCCGACATAATAATTGCGTCGGCTTATTTCCCTGGTGACGTACCTGAGGCACCTCCCCAAGAGGTTGCGGCGTTCGTAAATTATTGCAGAGAAATCAAAAAAGACTTCATCATCGGCTGTGATGCCAACGCTCATCACACTTTGTGGGGTAGTACTGACATAAACAGTCGAGGTGACTGTCTTTTAGAATTTCTTTCTTCAAACAACATTGACATTGCCAATATAGGCAATGAACCAACGTTTATAAACGCTATCAGACAAGAAGTCCTGGACCTAACACTGTGCAGTCCGGTAATTTCTTCGAAAATACACAACTGGCACGTTTCGGAAAAGGCGTCTTTGCCTGATCACAGACACATTATCTTCGAATGGGATGGTGGCTTGACAGTACAGAGAGAATATCGTGATCCAAGAAAAACCTGGGAACGATATTCACTTAAACTCGAGTCAGAAACTCTTAACACAAGAATAAGGTCGATTCAACAGCTCGAATCAACTTCAAAAGAATTAAATGATACGATAGTTTCTGTCTACAACAGTAATTGTCCACTTAAGAGAGTTTCTTCGACAAGAAACGTTCCATGGTGGAAGAAAAGGCTCGAGCGGATACGTAAAACAGCGCGGAAGCTGTTCAACAGAGCTAAAATTAATTCGGATTGGTCTCAATATAGGAGCGCCCTAACCGAATATAACAGAGAACTAAGACGATTTAAACGAAAATCTTGGGTAAATAACTGCTAAAGCATTGAAAGTACCCCAATCGTTACAAGACTAAGCAAGACTCTTGCAAAAGTCCACTCGAACGGGCTAGGTTCCCTCAAAAAGGACGACGGTTCGTTCACAAAATCTCCCTCAGAAGTATTAGACTTACTGATGAAAACTCACTTCCCGGGATCTACATCGGTTCATTCTGATACCAGTCCTAGCTACAACCGCGACATGAAATGCTCTCGAAGGTATTCTCAAAGTGCAAAGGATGTCGCAAAGATAGTTGCTGGAATGGTTTTCACGAGGGCCAGAGTAGAAAGCGCGGTGAGATCCTTTCAACCGTACAAATCCGCAGGTGCAGATGGATTTTTTCCAGCCCTGATTCAAAAAGGAGAATCTAAGCCTATTCCATCTCTAATCGAGATTTTTAAAGCAAGTATGATACTAGAGCACATTCCTTCCACATGGAGACTCGTTGAAGTGGTCTTCATTCCAAAAGCTGGGAAACGTGATAAATCACTCCCAAAATCATTCAGACCAATTAGTTTATCATCAATACTGCTGAAAACTATGGAAAAAGTATTATATGAATACATAAAGTCTGTATTCATGTCCAAATGCCCTTTATCTAAATACCAGTTTGCCTATCAATCAGGCAAATCCACAGTCACAGCGTTACACACGCTTGTGACTAAAATTGAAAAATCTCTTTCGTCGAAAGAAACTGCATTATGTGCGTTTCTTGATATCGAAGGGGCTTTCGACAATGCTTCCTATGTATCAATGGCACAGGCTATGAGAAGAAGACATTTCGATGACTGCATAGTTGAATGCATCAAAGGCATGCTCACAAATAGACAAATCACCTCGGAGCTGGGTGGGTCGTCGACATCTGTGATTGCAACGAAAGGTTGCCCACAAGGAGGGGTTCTATCACCTCTACTTTGGTCACTGGTGGTTGACGACCTTCTGATTAGTTTGGAGGCGAATGGTTTCGAAACCGTGGGTTTTGCTGATGATTTAGTCATAATGGTACGTGGCAAATTCGACGATGTGATATAGAGCAGGATGCAGATGGCCTTAAACCTTACACAATCATGGTGTATCAAAGAAGGTCTGAGCATAAATCCCTCAAAAACAACAATTGTTCCTTTCATCAAAAAGAAGAAACTGCATCTGCAGACTCTAAATCTTGGAGGAGAGGAAATAAAATTCAGTGTTTCAGTGAAATATCTAGGCGTAATCCTAGACGCTAAACTAGACTGGAACGCACACTTAGATGCAATTATCAGTAAGGCCAACATTGCCCTATGGGCATGTTCTAAAATGATAGGCAGAACATGGGACCTGAAACCAAAAATGGTTATGTGGGTCTATACAGCAATTGTGCGGTCTAGGATAACCTATGTCTCATTAGTATGGTGGTCAAAGACTAAGGAGACTGTAGCTACAAAAAAGCTAAACAAACTCCAACGACTGGCATGCGTTGCTGTAACAGGAGCAATGCGAAGCACACCCTCAAAGGCATTGGAGGCTATCCTTCACTTGTTACCTTTGGGTCAACATGTTCAGCTGGAGGCTAATAGAAGCGCTCTAAAGCTAAACAGATATAAAAAATATTAGACGGGGACAAAACTGGTCGCTTGAGCATCCTGAATCTCTTACCCGTTGGACCAACCTCAGAGATGAACAGCGATTGGATGGAACCAAGGACCAATTATGACATTCCATACAGAGTGATCGAACTTTCTCGTTCAGTATGGGATGAGGGTGGTCCCGATGTTCGTAATGGTTCAATCCTGTTCTATACCGATGGGTCGAAAATGGATAACAGAACAGGTGGTGGAGTGTATGGTCCCAGAATAAAAATTTCTGTAGCTATGGGGAACTGGTCAACAGTTTTCCAGGCAGAAGTAGCTGCAATAATAGATTGTATAAATGTCTGCCTTAAAAGAAATTATAGACATGCTAACATTTGCATCTTCTCAGACAGTCAAGCAACACTTAAAGCCCTCAATGCTTTCAAGTGCTATTCAAAAATTGCCTGGAAAGCATTTGCATTTTACGACAACTGTGTCAGAGAAGTTCGGTACAACTGTACTGGATTCCTAGCCATTGCGGTATAGAGGGAAATGAACAAGCAGATGAACTCGCAAGACGCGGCTCAAGCTCACCCTTCACTGGTCCAGAAACATTCTGTGGAATTTCTGAATGTGTGTTGAAGAGTGAGCTGAAGAAATGGGAAGACCGGGAAGTAATGGCCAACTGGATGGCTGTACAACTCAACCAGTCAAAAAAGTCACAGAAGGTTGTGTCCGAGACAGGACCGCATAGTTGACGTAGGATTACGTTAGGCTATCTGTCGCATGCTGATTTTGGATGTTTGAAAAAATATATTGTTAAACTCTTTGATAATGATCTGATGGCCCTGAAAAGGGCCGTTTGATTTGGTTGTTGGGTATTTTTTGTTCATTTCACCAGTGTTACAATCGAGCTTTCGGTATCAGTGATAGAAAGTTGTTTCAGCTCCGATGCACGTTTACGAGATTGGCGCTCATATTGCGTGAACATATATTCCGACATATTTACTCGCGTAAAACTTTATGGAGCAACAAAAACAACAATTCACTTCTGTTGTTTTTTTGGCAGCGGTAGCTTTTTCGGAGCCGCTGCTGCTTATTTCTGTTTTTATTTTGGTGGTTTTTGTTGACACCATCACGTCGAGCTAAACGGCGAATATCGAATTTGATACACTGGATATTATCATGTAGAACCTTGCGAGACGCTTCGATCCTCCTTTGCCTTCCTTGCCGCATGAAGTCATGTTGGTTGATGTTGATCTGATGTGACCACACTTAAAACACTAAAAACATATATGTTTACCGATCTGAGCGTCGAACAAAATGAGAAATCTGACTGAGCAGCAGCAGCAGCATCAGCAAAAAGAGAGAACATGCCTGAAACTTTCTGCTCATGATGTTTGCTGTTAGCGATGAACGCACCCATATCACGAACTTCGACATTTGATTTGCTATACAGAATAATTGCATACATATGTCATTCGCCTCCCTTACCGCATCCAGTCAGGTTGGTTGATGGAAAGTATGTTTCTGACGTGATAAGTTTCCTGTTAGTTGCACATGATCAAAGAACATGTAAAAGTAAACAGTATTTTTGATCGTAGTTTTATATCATTTTTATGATAAGTGGAAAACAATAAATTAAACTCTTTCGTTTCAAAGCAATATCGAAAGTCCTGAAAAGAACTGGAATGGTTAAATGGGTTGTATGGAATCTGCTGCGTGCTAATGTAATGAGGTTTCAGTCGGATGTAGTAGTTGTTAACTTTTTGGCAGCGGTAGTTTTTTCGGAGTCGCTGCTGCTTTCCTTGGCTTTGGCATCTTCGGCTTCTGTGCGTCGGTTTGCAAGGGTTTCGTTGACACCATCACGGTGAGCTAAACAACGGATAGCGGGTTTGATACACTGGATGTTGCCATGTGGAACCTTGCGATACACTATTCCTTAACCGGGTCCTTTGTCTCCTTTACCTCCATAACCGCATCCAATTGTATAGGTTGATGTGAACAGGAGTACCAGCAATGCACACTAGAAACACATATGTTTATCGATCTGAGAGTCCAACAAGAATGAGAAATCTGACTGAGTAGCAGCAGTAGAGAAAGAGAGAATGGCTGAAACTCTCTACTCATGATATTTGTTGTTGCCAACAGTAGTGGACCGATGCGAGACACAGCTCGATTGTTGAGGTTCAGCCTCGATGTTTACCGCCGCTGCTGCTGCTACTGCCACTTATGTGAGACACAGCTCAATTGTTGGCCGCTCAGATTCGATGCTGCACTTTCACGATGCCAAGAAACGTTGTCGCACTTCTGACGGAGAGAGTGTGCCTGAAACGATCCGCTCGTGATGCTTGCTGCTGCCACTAGTAGTAGACCGGTTTCAACAACCGTTGCTACTGTTTGCCGCTGCTTATGCTGCCATAGAAGCTCGATGTGAGACACAGCTCGCATTTTGACCGCTCAACTTCTATGCTCGCCTATATATTAGCCGCTTTCACTGCTGCTGCTCTCCACTTGTTGTTGTCCGTTCCACGTCCGTTGTAAGAATGAATGAGATCCACGAATGCTCCTTGCTTTTATATCATTTGGTATGTGTGATGTAGGCGCCTCCTACTCGATTGCCATGCAGCTTGCCGGTGAGAGAACGAATCGGGCGCGAAAAAGAAATGACGTCAATTTCGACCAACCAGGACTGGGTATCTCTGTTTGGATAGGGGTTGAATTTTTTCAATTGTTCGATAGTTAGTTATATGATATATACTATTTTATTCAATGTGAAAAATTGTTATGGAGTGCCGTAATCGTTTGATGCAAAAGTCTCATCAATCCATCATGAAATGAATGAGTAACAAGCGTTTGAAATTGGACATTTTTCACGATGCGATCGATTTTCATTTTTCAATTTGTACCCCAATATGTTCCCGAAAGACGTAATCCTACGTCAAAAATTTATCACGCCGAGTATTAAAATTACTCAACAATTGTTGAGTCTTAATAAGAAAGACTTCAGCACATTCACTGGTCTTATAACAGGACACTGTCCGAGTAAATACCATCTCAAAAACATAGGTTTAGTGCAAGATGATATTTGTCGCTTTTGTAATGCCGAAAGCGAAACCTCGGAACATTTGCTCTGCAAATGCGGAGCACTAACAAGACGCAGACTTCAACACCTTGATAAGGCTATTCTGGAGCCCAAGGAAGTTTGGTCTGTGTCGCCGATCAGAACTATAAATTTTATCAAACAGATTATTCCTGATTGGCACCTATCTCGCTATAGCTTTCAGTCTACTTCTTCATCAATAAGCAGTAGATAAGCTTGAAGCGTAGTACAAAAAATGGGACATATCACAATAGTTCAAAATAATGGACGCAGTGGTTCACACCCAACAAGGGAAAAAAACTTATGAACAGTGATCGCACGAAGAGTAGATGCTGCTTACAAGCAGTATGAGTTATTTGAGAGAGCTTAAACGAGCAGTATCCTCGAAATACACACTACAACATGGTGCAGCTTGGTCGAAACCACCCCGAATAGATTATTTGAACTGATTGAGAACTAAAGATGACCTACAAATTAGAAACTTATTGCAATTAATGTGAAATTGGGGGTCTCCGTAGCCACATTGGTTGCGCGTTCGCTTAGTAAGCGATCGATCGTGAGTTCAAAACTCAGGGCCCTCATTGACCATCTTTGTGTTGTTACAGAATAACTACGTCCACGCAACAATCATCAGCGATGGAGATCGATCCACGATCGAAATAAGATCGATTCATCCATACAACTGCTCTGCTCTGCAAGACACATCGGGCTGCTGTTCTATAAATAACTCAACAATGATCAATCAACTGTCTCCGTTGTCCGGTCTAACTGGATAATGGAAGAACAGAACGAAAACTCTTACGCCTATATGGCAACTGTGTAAATGTGTACCATATGCAATGGTATAGAAGGGAATACTCTAACGCCGAAAACATGGCAACTGTGTAATGTGCTAATTATAGATATGATAAACATGTGACATGTACACGATTGATATTCGGCTCTATTACAGCTAAAATGCTAATGAGCCTAAAATAAACAAAAGAGATAAAAAAAATGTGAAATTGACGTTAATTTTGTAAAGGAGGAAGAGTTTCTCCATCTGGTTCTATAGTTATGAAACACTGGAATTTTAGTCATTCGAATGTTTCGCGTCTGGACACAACAATAAAGATCAAATGGCCTGTCTTATAAATGAAGATAGTTATTATATCCTACACTTTATACTTCAATTCAATCGAATTCTTACATATCTCTGGAAGCTCAGAAAAAATGAGTGGTTCTATAGTTATGAAACGCTGTGTATTTGACACAAAACACAACAAGCAAATATTTAGTTTTTATTTAATTAAACTTTTGATGGACCTGTTCCTCAAACCATGTATCGCAAGAGAGATTACTTATCCGTATTTTAGAACGCATATGAACTTGCAACCTAAAGGCAGGCTTGTTATACAGCAAAATATTAGGAGCATATGACTTCCTTCGTGTTAAATATGTTTAAAATACAGAGAAATGTTAAACCTGAAGGACTCGTACGCTCAAATACATTATCTTACACGAACCTGTTCACTTTTTTTTTACCCGCGGAATTTTTCATCTTGTACTTTTTTATTTTCATCTTGTGCACATCTGGTCTTGTTGAGTTTTTAAAATGTACTGCAATAATATTTTCTACTAAGATATTAGTCATTCTCAGGGTTGCCACATATACAGAATATTCCTTATTTTATAGATTTTTCGCCGAACAGAATACAGAATACAGATACAGAATTTGTATATACAGAATAACAGATTTTCTGCAAAGATACAGAATTTAAAGATATTTTTTCAAATTCAAATTTGAACGTTAATTTAATTGAAGTTTATTTTCTCTGTCTACCTTCTTACTAATAAACTTTGTTTGTTTTTCGTAGAGTAATGAAGATATGTACCTTGTATATAAATATTGAACCGAAATGTCACCTCATTTCTCCATTCCTGCTAAAGATGTTTTTGGGACACGGTTGGCTTCCGCAATGATGAGCTCTATTTTGAATGCAAAAAACTGTGTATTGGCTCAAGCAGAAGCGTCAATTTGAAATCAAGGATGAAATTGACGGAAAATTTAAGGAAAGCAAAGTTCAAAAAAACCATGTATAAACATCATACAATTTATTATGAGAAAGTTTTTATTATTTATTTTGTTGTATTGATACGACTTAAACAAACCTTAAAAAGAACAACAAATTCAAAATGAAAATAAATCTTTCTTTCCATTCTTTCCGTTAGTTTTTCGATACAGTTTTTTTTTTGCTGGGAATACAGATATATAGTTTTTTTTCAGAAAATTTTACAGGATCAAATGTGGCAATCCTGGTCATTCTTATTCACGTGACACAACTTATCTTAAATCGTAAATCATCTTAAATATTTCAAATAAGAACTTGTGTTATTTTATAGGGGTCGATATTCAGACCCCGTCGACCCCCAAAATCAATGTTCGTTTCTGTCGACCGCTGGGAAACCGAATTTGACCCCAGGGGGTCAATCGACCACTTTGAGAAACCTTGTTCTAAATTGTGAAAGTTCTTCGTAGCTTACACCGCGAAACCGCTCAGCTTAGCTCACCTCTTTTTTATATAAGATCTCAGGGTCGGCCACCGACCTCGGGAGAACTCTTCAACCCGTATTTTCGGAAACCTAGAATCACCTTTTCCAATGTGGAATGGTCCTGAGAAAGGGGGATAGGCAACTCGTAGAGGGGGTTAGTTTTATATATATATATATATATATATATATATATATATATATATTTCATTTTCAATAAAACGTGGGTTAGTCGATGTGGTGCCGGATGTCACAAAGGTGGGCCCGTTGATGACCTCGTTGACATGAGAGACGAGGAGTTGACGTACCTGGTATCTTTACTTCTTGGGGACAATTTCACATGTTCCGATACATCGCAGGGTGCCATTAGGAAAAGAAAGATTACTTCTTTTCCATCACTCCCCCGAAAGAAGACCGAAACTTCCCAAGTTGGAATGAAACCTCGTATCGAACGTGCTGAGAATAGACCGAAGCAAGTACCTCCTGGTTTAAGCGGTTCTTCTATGCACCAGGGGTCCTCAGCACTTCCCGGAGCAGAGCCCAACACGTCTATTCCTTTTTCGCGGTCGAGGCAACAGTCACAATCTGGCTTGCTTGCGCTTTCTGACCTGGTGGACAATATTTTAAATGCTTTAAATATAAATGACCCTCTTAAAAGCATAGTATTATGTTTGCTTCCGATTGTGAGAACATTTTTGAAAGAAAAATGTGGTTTTTTAGCAGCGTTCATTTCCCTCGATGCCTGATTCAGTGCAAGAGGTCAAGGATTTGACCACTGTAATCAGAGATCGAAATCCTCGCTCGGATGCACGATAAATATTCAATCAATCAATCTAGTTTTCGATGAACCGTGTATTGTTGATATTTTCGTCTCTTCGTTTTCACCGAAAATTCTTTTTCAGAGAGAAAGAGATGTGGAAAATCTCGTTCTCGGAAGTTCAACGAGAATGGTTTTTCGTCTCTCGTTTGGTACTGAAAATATGGAGCGAAAAATCATAGCTAACTTTACCAACGTTAATCTGTTAGGACAGCGTCCAAACGATCTGCATTTGGACAGCGTCTGAATTGTACAAATATTAATCCATCTCATGTTCACTTCACGATAACACCCAATATTGCCGCATACTTTCATGCAATGTTTTCAGCTGTACTGAAGAAGTGAAAAACCATTATCGGCATCAAGGAGTCACTGAAAACGAAACCATTTTTCGGCAATCATAACTCACCGGAAAATAAAAATCGGCTTTGCGTTTCTCGCGAGAATCGAAGTGAGCGTATAACATTCTCTCGCCTCCTATATTCTCAGCTATTTTTCCCTGTGGGTGAAAACGGATGTTTTTCGTCTCAAATCGGCGAGCATTTCGATCTCTGACTGTAATACAGTGGAATTGCAGAAGCATCATCCCTAAACTAGATTAATTTAAATTTTTAATTCATAGTTCTAACTGTGATGTATTTTCCCTCTGTGAAACATGACTTTCTTCAGCCGATGAACTGAATTTCCACGATTTCAACATTATTCGCCTCGATCGAAATGACTCGTTTGGTGGCGTACTATTGGGGATCAAAAAATGTCACTCCTTCTATAGAGTCACTCTCCCATCGATGACAGGCATTGAAGTTGTCGCTTGCCAGACACAAATCAATGGCAAAGACCTCTGCATTGCCTCGATATATATTCCTCCAAGAACTATGGTTGGCCGCCATCAGTTTTTTGATATCATCGAGGCACTGCCGGAGCCGCGGCTAATCTTAGGTGACCTCAACTCTCATGGAACAGCATGGGGTTCACTCTACGATGACAACCGTGCCACTTTGATTTATGATCTGTGCGACAACTTCAAATTGACAGTTTTGAATACTGGGGAAGCAACTAGAATAGCCAACCCTCCAACCCAAGTATGCTAGACATATCACTTTGCTCTTCTTCGTTATCCCTGGATTGGAAGGTAATCCAAGATCCCCACGGTAGTGATCACCTGCCAATAATTTTATCGATCGCCAATGAATCAGGTTCTCGTGAGTCAGTCGATATTGCGTATGACCTCACGAAAAATATTGACTGGAGAAAATTTGCAGAAATAATATCTGAAGCACTTGTTTCAATGCATGAACTTCCTCCACTCGAAGAGTATAATTTTATATCGAGTTTGATTTACGAAGCGCACTTCAAGCTCAAAAGAAACGTGTTCCTGCTACCACTTTCCGACGTCGTCCTCCATCACTTTGGTGGGACAAGGATTGAACACTCCTTGTCCCACCAAAGTGATGGAGGACGACGTCGGAAAGTGGTCTACCTTGAAAAATCATCCGCTTTCAAAAAATTCCGGAAAACTGGACTAGTGGAATGGTTTCGAAAGTACCAAGCTCTAGAAGCCAAACTAAAAGGTCTGATTAAAGCAAAAAAGCGTGGATATTGGCGAAAGTTCGTCAATGGTTTGTCAAGGGAGACCGCTATGAGCACTCTTTGGAATACGGCTAGGAGAATGCGTGACTGGAACCATACAAATGAAAGTGAGGAATACTCTGACCGTTGGATTTTCAAATTTGCAAGAAAGGTTTGTCCCGATTCCGTTCCTGCACAAAGCGTCGTACGCGACATTCCGCTCCAATGCAACTATGAGAATTTTTCGATGGTAGAATTCTCAATTGCCCTCCTCTCATGTAACAATTCAGCTCCGGGGTCGGACAAGATTAAATTCAACTTGTTGAAGAATCTTCCTGACATGGCGAAACAGCGTTTGCTGAACTTGTTCAACAAGTTTCTGGAGCTGAATATTGTCCCATATGACTGGAGGCAAGTGAGAGTGATAGCAATACGAAAACCCAACAAGCCGGCTTGCGATCACAACTCGTATAGGCCGATTACAATGTTATCCTGTATTCGTAAATTGTTAGAGAAAATGATTCTACTTCGTTTGGACAAGTGGGTTGAAGCGAACAATTTGCTGTCAAATACGCAGTTTGGCTTCCGCCGAGGTAAAGGGACGAACGATTGTCTCGCGCTGCTATCTTCTGAAATCCAAATCGCATTTGCTCGCAAAGAACAAATGGCTTCCGTTTTCCTCGATATCAAAGGGGCATTTGATTCAGTTTCCATGGAAATTCTCTCAGAGAAACTTCATAATCGTGGACTTTCACCAATTCTGAATAATTTCCTGTACAATTTACTGTCAGAAAAGCACATGTTTTTCAATCATGGCAGCTTGAAATCTTCTCAATACAGTTTTATGGGCCTACCACAAGGCTCCTGCCTAAGCCCCCTCTTGTACAGTTTTTACGTCAATGATATAGATGATTGTCTAACTAGAGATTGTACGTTGAGACAACTTGCAGACGAGGGAGTTATTTCCATCACGGGTACTAATCCCGCCGTTCTGCAAAAATCCTTGCAAGATACCCTTAACAACCTGTTCACATGGGCTCTCAAGCTGGGTATCAAATTCTCTACGGAGAAAACCGAAATGGTCGTTTTTTCTAGGAAGCACGAACCCGCCCAATTCCAGCTTCACCTATCCGGTAAAACGATCAAGCACTCGATGTTTTTCAAATACCTTGGAGTATATTTTGACTCTAAATGTACCTGGGGAATACACATTGCGTATTTGAAACAGAAATGCCAGCAAAGAATCAATTTTCTCCAAATAATAACCGTAACATGGTGGGGTGCCCATCCAGGAGACCTCATTCAGTTATACAATACAACAGGATTCATATTCTCCACCTGGAGAGAATACAATATCGTTGCCTGCGTATAGCCATGGGGTGTTTGCATTCGACACATACGATGAGTCTCGAAGTTTTGGCAGGAGTACCCCCGCTTACTCTTCGGTTCACAGAATTATCCTACAGATTTCTCATCCGTTGCAAGATCATGAATCCATTGGTGATTGATAACTTCGAAAACCTACTCCAACTGATTCCTCAGTCAAGTTTTATGTCTTTATACCATGAGTACCTTACCCACGACGTGCACCCTTCACCAGGCATCTCCAACCAAGTTTGCTTCCCATACTTTTGCAATTCCTCTGTCATTTTTGATCTGTCCATGCGACAAAAAATCCATGGAATCCCAGATCATCTACGCTCAGATTATATTCCGCCGATATTTTCGGCAGAATATGGTGGCATAGTTAGATCTGATAAAATGTTCTTTACTGACGGTTCATTCATAAACGGGTCCACTGGCTTCGGCATCTTCAATGAAAATTCCAGTGCCACTTTCAAACTCAAAGATCCTTGTTCCGTGTATGTCGCTGAACTGGGTGCGATATACTACGCACTGGGGATCATTGAAACATTGCCCATCGACCACTATTTTATTTTTTCAGACAGTCTCAGCTCAATAGAGGCAATCCGCTCCATGAAGGTTGATAAACGCTCATCTTATTTCCTAACAAGAATAAGACAACTATTGAGTGTTTTGGTCGAAAAATTATTCAAGATTACCTTAGCATGGGTTCCCTCTCATTGCTCGATTCCGGGGAATGAGACTCGCTAGCTAAGTTGGGCGCTTTAGAAGGCACTCTTTTTGAAAGGCAAATTGCTTATAATGAATTTTTCCACATTCCTCGTCAGTACACGCTCGTAAGTTGGCAGCGCATGTGGAGTGGAGATGAGTTCGGTCGTTGGTTACACACGATTATCCCTAAGGTCTCGACGAGTGCATGGTTCAAGGGATTGAATGTAGGTCGTGATTTCATTCGCGTGATATCTCGGCTTATGTCCAATCACTACAACCTAAACGCGCATCTCTATCGCATTGGGCTCGCAGCAAACAATCTTTGTGATTGTGGTGATGGCTACCACGACATCGAGCATGTTGTCTGGTCGTGTATCCGGTTCCATACTGCTCGCTCTCAGCTCTCTAGAGCACTGAGAGCACAAGGCAGACAATCGGAGATCCCCGTCCGGGATATCTTAGGTAGCCGTGATCCTGATCTTCTGCTTCATCTATACCTGTTCCTCAGAAACGCCGATGTCAACGTTTAATGATGTTTCCTTCGTTGTGTCCCCGTTTCATATCCCTCCTATCCGATCGATAAACTTTTACTTAGTCGCGGCAATACATTCAAACACTCTTTACAGATACACGGGCCAAAGGTTGTGCAGTCCACTGATCATTCAACAAGAGCCAAAGGTTGTACCGCTCATGACAACTCTACACGAACTGATGATTGCGCCGGCTAGTGACCATTCTATCCTGGATTCCTAGAGTCGAGAAAGACGCACCACGCTAGATATGAGGTACAGACTAGGGGGGCTTTGCTGATTAATGGTCAGCTGCATCCCAATAGGAAGTATCCCGTGTCGGGCACACGTACAGAGCATTGGAGACAGCAACATCCCAATTACGAAAACACTTGTAATACTAACCTCGTAACTAAGTAGGATAAAACCTATTTTTCAGGCTTAAATTGCGTCATGAATTGTGGGTTTTCATGAGTTGTTGAACGAAAATAAAAAGTCAATGTCAATGGTTGAACAAAAACTTCAATTTAACTTGAATAAGCTTCCACACAAGCACTAAATGCCTTTGTTCGACCATTATTTCCCTGACAAGCTCAATTACAGCTTATTTGCATCGACGAGATACGCACTTGGCAAAAGGGCTTGGGTTTGGTCTGCTTCTAAAGAGGAACAGTTTTTTTGGCGTGGCATCAAAAAATTGCCAGAGAAATAGGAAAAATGTATAGCTATCGATAGAACATACTTTAAACTAAATGGAGTTTATCATTTTAATGCGAAAAATATATATATATTTTTGTTTATTCAACGGAACGGCCTGGTAGTGATAAATATCGGGAAAAAATCGAATAACTCAACACAGCTTATGCTAATCCTTTGTTAACAATAATGAGCAAAATCTGAAACATAAAATACTTATTCTCACATCAAAGCAACTTATATGCGAATTGAGTCATTTTGATTAAGTATACCCATTCACCTTCATTGTCAAAGCGTAAATGACTAGGTCCGAGAACCAAAATACAAGCGGCATGGATTGATGCTCTGGGAAACAAGCTGTTATGTTTCACCAATATTATTACAGATGTTACACTAGCATTTAATCGTTCATTTCTAGACTAAAATCTTTCTAGAATAAACAATCGATTGGATTGTGGCGCAACACGCGAGGCTAGCGCATAAATACGACTAAAAATAAGTTTTCACGTTCTCTGAACTCATCCTGGCCTGGTCTGAAATCTACCGGACAGCCGACACCCACTTGTTATTACACTCAATTTCGCTTTTCTTCCCCAAGGGAAATTAGACACACACTAGAGGTACAAATTATTAAATAACCTCGGAATTGCAAATTTGTTCAAATAGTGCGCTACAAGTCAGAAGCGCGTCTATGATTCGTGTCCTCCAAGGCGATATTTGACAAATAGCGACGAGAAAGAGATGCCTGGGAGATCTATACCGTTTACCTGGTCCCTGAGTGAACGTAAAATTCGAATGTGTGAATTGCTGGCTAAAGAGGAGTCAAATGGAGGCAATCGAAACTGTAAACATTTTCTTGGTAAAGAGAAAATCAGTTCTACTTTTCGCACATATGCTGCAATTTCCACCAATAAAATTCAGATAAACGAACGAATTGACGAAACGAGTGGGGCGCCCGTTAATCCGTTTGGTGGAATAATTTCCCATTCCTTCGTGGTGACTAAGACGGGGAGCGAATCTAAAATTAAAAATAGTACACAGAGCGCAACACACAGCGCACCGCCAGCCAAAAGATTTTACAGAAATAAAATTGTCTTCTCGGCGAAGGTACGTCGTCGGATGATGCGTTCGTTGGGAGGAAAAGCTATCGATTCGCCGACACGATATGGAATTCATCTGAACGGTTGGACGCGTCAACCGATTTTTTTTCTCACCAAAAGAGCAGAATGTGTGAATCAATCGGTGGATTCAGCCAAAAAGCCATTGTTAATAATTTATTTGTTTAGTAATATTCTACCAAGATTCGATTAAAGCTCTACCCGATTATGGTTCGGATTCGTTATTCGTTGACGAAGTTATAACGGATATACTATCGTCTTTTTATGTTGAGTGTTTCCTGTTACTTGTTGTTTTTTGTCTAAAGATAATAATAATGATGGTATTTAGTTTATTTTCAGTTTTTTAGATAGTAAGATTGTTGATTTTAGAAGTAAACAATAATTGCGAAACCTACAATAAATGTAAACTCATTTGGTTAATAGATGGTTATAACAAGATTTTTCTGAGTTGAGGCAGATCTGATTGCGAGTTCCAACGAACATGTGTATATCCCTGTGAGAGCCTTCGTAGCCACACTTAGTTCAAGACGAAGAGCCCTCAATTGACCAGTCGGAGTCTTGGCCTCTCTCCATCCATATGTAAGCTCTGCTTGCAACAAGAAAAACATCGGGCTGTTGTGCTATTGATAACACAACAATTATCATATCAAATGTCTCCGCTGTCTGGTTTACTGAACAATGGAAGAACAGAAGAAATACACTTATGCCTAAATGTGTAATTTTCAATTTATAAATACCATAAACATGTAACATGTACACGGCTCTGTTACAGCTAAAATGCTAATGAAAGTTAATCTCTGTTACAGCTCTGTTACAGCTAAAATGTTAATGAGAGTCAATAAATACTATGAAGGGCATATCAGTTTTCGAAATATCAGTTTTCAAATAAGCTAACATCGATTCGAGGGGTGTGATGTTAAAACTGGAATGTAGCTGGGATTATCCCTATCGGAAAACTCGTAAATTCATTTGTTAAATAAATGGTTATAACGAGATTCTTCTGAGTTGCGGCAGATCTGATTGCGAGTTCCAGTGGGAATGTTATATGAATACGAAGGGCCTGAAAAGTTGGCTTGAATAAGGCTTGGGGATGCTCAGTGGCCTGGACTCGGAAACGATCCCATTAGCAGGCCCTCATCGAGAATATATTAGAGCAAGAATTATCTTTTAAATTCACGGCTGATACGGGTCCAATTCCCGATCGGTCATGGATTTTTTCGGTTTGGAAATCTTCTTGACATCCCATGGAATAAAAAAGCTCGCGTGCTGCCCCAAAAAGTTCATCAAATTTAGATTCTATGTCTGTGGCACAACCAATCCGTTTTATTTCTATTATATCTTGTTTACTGGTTCAGATTGATAATAAAAAGATACATTCTTATAACTATTTATCTCAAAGATAACTCGTCCGGCTTTGTAGGGGAATTAGGTGGGATCATCATTATTATAATGACTACTCATACTAGTGTTAAAAGTTAAAAGTCATATCGATCGTCATTTTGGATGTTCTTAACATCTGTCAACAATATCCAAATCAAAACATCAGAAATTTCATGCAGCCACTTTTTTTTTGGTTCTAAATATCGTGAATTTTTTGCTTGCTAACTACGATCTGCGGATATCATCGATTTCGTGTCCTCATTTGTTATCGACTCGAGCGTCATATAGGAGCTAACAAGTAAAGTGGCTTCCAGAATAATGTAGTAAACTGCGCAATCTCACGTCACTCGCCGCGCGGAATAAAGGGGATTGCTTCCTCCTTGCTTCGTTCGAATTCGTCAGCTTCTATCGAACAAAATCGTTCGTGCGTAATCCGATTCAAAGTAACCTTAGCCTAAGCCTAGACAAACTGCAATGTTATGAGGGGCTGTTCGCATACCACATGGACAACTTTAGGGGGGAAAGGAATTACGAAAATATCCACGCTTGTCCACGAAGAGGGAAGAAGGGATATAGATAATGTCCACGTGGACTCGTTAAATACATAATTTAAAAAAATCACATCTGTATTTAACAATAAATGAAATTTATTGCTGTCTTATTATACTTCCCGGACAAGAATCCATATTTTCATATAGTTCAACTTCTTTGCTAAAATGTGTATTATGATAGTAACGCACATCAACCTAGAGCGATCGATTTATTGGTTTAAGATGATAATGCCGAAATGACAGGATGAAGACACCGTCAAAGCATGATATAATTATGAAATATTAGAAGTAAACGACATTGTTTTTCTAGATATGATTTTCGTTTCAACTTCCGCTCTTGTTGTAAAAGCCGTTTCGCTTTTATCTTTTGAAAACTCTCAAGGTGAAAATGGCAGCAAACAACGAATTATTTTATGGATAAACGAACTGTATCTCGCGAGAAATGTTGTTAGCAGAGATGCTCTTCTTCGTTCTGGAATACGCTTCTATTGGGTTGCCCAGAAAGTTCATGCCATCTTGAGCTTCATTACAAATACAGTAGAACTCCGTTTATCTGCGAAAACAAAAAGCATTTCAGCATGAAAACTATGTTTTATGAATACAGAAATTATCAAACAATCCATCTGTAGGATTGTGCACAAATAATGGTCAACTAATCTGAAAGCCACGACAAAAAAAACAAGTGCCTTCCTCTCGCTAACAAATGGGATCTTCCTGGTGAAACCTGGTTACCGTTCTGAATCATATTTCGGACGGTTAAGGTAAACAGATCTCAACTTTATGCACAGGTATTATTTGATTGATATTTTTAATAAATTTGTTCAATATGCTTAAAAAAGCTTGCTACTTTGGTACCTATTTGATTGAAAACATAAAAAATCATCGAATAAAATGCTTTTCAAATCAAGCGAATAAGAATCAAACTTCGGACACTATTTTTAAGAAAATCAAATTTATTTTGTATTTTTTTGAGTGAAAATTACATTACACCTGATTATATTTTATAGTCAACTGCGAAACACTTACCAAGCAATCACAGTAACCTGATAACGATGATGAGAACTGATGAAAAACGAGAGAAATTTAAATATTGATGAAAGGGTAAATTCTACGTGCTCACGCTAAGCAAACGTCAAACACAAACGATAATGAGTGGATTTTGGATTTTGGATGGATTTTTTCCTACTATGTAATAATTCAAATGAAGTGATAGTGGAACCAAGGGATTACTCTAAAGAAGCAATTGTGATATTAATTTTATAGTTATATCATCAGTGCATTAAGCATTTGAAGATATTAAAACAAAGTGTCCGAAATATGATTCAGAACGGTACGTAAAACGCTACAATGTATAGGTTCTACACTATTATACCAAAAACTTTCAATAGATCGTATTTCTATAACCTCGTATTTCCATACTCGCAATTTTGAAACAAATCGTTACTGGTAATGCAAAATCTAAGCATTCACAACAATGTCAATGTCAACAATATCTTGAAGAGCGTAATGATATCCATATCAATTTTTATTATACCACTGAGGTTAGTTTTTTCGTCGAGTTCAATTTTGTAAGATACGGAAAAACAGGTTTGAATCTAAGTGGTGCAGACTCAATTCACTTCATTTTCAAGCAAATTCATGCATTTTTTCAAGTGATTTCTTGCAATAAATTCTCATACGACGAGAAATACCAGATTTACAGATATGTTTGTAAATTTACAGACATATCTGTAAAATACTTTTAATTTTTGTTGCAGACCTTTTGGATATAACAATATTTCACAGGTTCATGAAAAATGAGAGGCTCTATTCATCACATCAAATATAAAGGGTGTGTCACATCAAATTGCATCACGGAAAAAAAAAGCTGTAGAAATTCGCCAAGTAGACCGATCCTTTTGAAAATTTTAGACAGTAAAATAAAAACTATCAAACAACTTTTGGCATTTTCTTTTTATTCATACTTCGAGCCCAAGCCCGTATGCTCGCACCTTCCTCTTTACCCCGTCCATAAGGTTCTGTACAACGTCAGGTTGTAGTTTTTTTTTCCAGAAATCCATTTTCTCTTGAAGTCCGCCTCCGATTTGACAACTTTTGGGTTCTTTCGGAGGGCCTGCTTCATAATCGCCCATATTTCTCTATTGGGCGAAGCTCCGGCGCGTTGGGCGGGTTCATTTCCTTTGGCAAGAAGGTGACCCCGTTGGCTTCGTACCACTCGAACACGTCCTTTGAATAGTGGCACGAAGCGAGATCCGGCCAGAAGATGGTCGGGCCCTCGTGCTGCTTCAATAGTGGTAGTAATCCTTAAGGTAAACCTGCCCGTTTACCGTGCCGATCATCACGAAGGGGGCGCTCCGCTTTCCGCAAGAGCAGATCGCTTGCCACACCATGTACTTTTTGGCAAACTTGGATAGTTTCTGCTTGCGAATGTCCTCCGGAACGCTGAATTTGTCCTCTGCGGAGAAGAACAACAGACCCGGCAGCTGACGAAAGTCCGCTTTGACGTAGGTTTCGTCGTCCATTACCAGGCAATGCGGCTTCGTCAGCATTTCGGTGTACAGCTTCCGGGCTCGCGTCTTCCCCACCATGTTTTGCCTTTCGTCGCGGTTAGGAGCCTTCTGAACCTTGTATGTACGCAGGCCCTCCCGCTGCTTGGTCTGCCGGACGAATGAACTTGACAAATTCAGCTTATTGGCGACATCCCGGACCGAACTTCTCGGATCACGTCTAAACTGCTTAACTACGCGCTTGTGATGTTTTTCACTGACGGAGCATCCATTTTTGCCGTTCTTCACCTTCCGGTCGATGGTTAGGTTCTCGAAGTATCGTATTAATACTCTGCTGACCGTGGATTGGACGATTCCCAGCATCTTACCGATGTCCCGATGTGACAACTCCGGATTCTCGAAATGAGTGCACAGGATTAATTCACGACGCTCTTTTACGTTCGACGACATTTTTCCAAATTTACGAAAAATTGACAGTGAAGCATGGCCAACGTGATCTATACACTCTTATCTGATTATAAGCGAAAGCTGAAGATATAATTCCTAAAAATTAAATTTCTACAGCGTTTTTTCCGTGATGCAATTTGATGTGACACACCCTTTATTTGACTCACCGTATGACATTATTCCATAGTTTCAATACATAAAAAGTTTTCATATTTAGTTTATATCAATACACATGACGTTAGACCTATTTTTTGAGTCATTCATTAACACTTTGTCGTCCGGCGTAACCAAGGTGGTTACGTTCGCAAAATAGGTCCCACCGCAGTGATGTCGTGAGCATAGTATCGCTCAGTGGCCGACGATACGATTCTTCACGATGAATGAAAAATTGCATTGATTTACTATACATACTATACATTTACTATACTACACTTCGAAATTTCATGACAGTGAGGGAACTGAGTCGAGAACCTATGAGAACTATCGATAAGATTGGTAAAACTTAAAAGATTGTAATTTCTCGATAATGTCAAAAACGGCCGGCGACAAACTAACTAAACCGAATTAGCGCCAAGCGAATCATTTTTTAGCAAACGTGTGGACGGCGAAATGTGCGTCGCTAATTTCCTTAAAAATGGCTCTCCTGGAGGGGTCTCTTTTGAGCAAACGACAATGAGTTAATTCTCAAAGCCCTAAGATGTTCATCTTTGAGTAATATTAAGATTGACTACATCCAAGCGATAACGGAGATCGTTTCATCCCAGTTCATGAGCATCCCTTCAACCTCGCACTGTTAGTCTATATCTATCTATATAAATAAAAATGGAAAGCCAAATCTGTTCGTAAGCGAAAAACCCGAAGAAGGGATGGCCCGATTTTAGCCTTCTTTATTTTGTTGTATTTGTCTCTTCCCGTAGATCAATATAGTGGAGGGCAAAATCGAACAATTTTCGGAAAACTCTAAAGGAATGTCGCAAAATTTGGAAAATTGAATTCCCATATGACCTAAAATTACATCATGATGAGCGTTGTTAGGCCATTCGATATTTGCGCTAGCGAAGTTGATCTTTGTTCGAAAGTGGAAATGGATTTTCAGGCAAAAAAAACGCATTCCTATATCTTCTATCCATCTATCTATACATATAAGAATGGTAAAAAAGTTCAATAATATTTTGTAATAAAAAGCTCATTGGCTTCATTTAGATATGTCGATAATCTAAACTGGCTCAGTAGTCCCGAAGTTATGAATTTTTGAAAAAACTCAGTTTTAGGAAAAAGTGGGGAAAATATTTTTCTGACCACCCTAAAATGGAAATGGTCACCCTAACGAAAAAATAAAAAAACACGGGTCTAATGTTTTGCGATAAAGAACAAAACTACCACTTTTCATAGAAATCTGAGAACCACTATATCGGTTTGGCATGGTATGGCTGTATATATGCAATATAATACAAAATGCAATATAAAAATATACAATAATATACAAAAGACAATTTTACGTGCATCGCGATGTACAAAATATCAATGAATCTATAAAAGTTAACGTTAAAAACATTTCTACAGATCCGCACACTTTTACAGACATTTCCACATTTTTAACAGACTTTCACATATTTTTACAGACTTTTTTTTTAAATCATCTGGCAACTCTTTGTTCCACTTTTTATCGAATGTTTTCAAATCGCAGGAGTAAACATTTACGTGACTGTGACTTCGTATTTATGTGACTATGATTTCGTTTGTTTTTATTTCGTTCGGAGAAATATTATATCAGGGAAAGTGCACATTAAAAATAAAAATAAAATGCTCAGTGAAAAGCTGCCTGAATACGAGTGAAAATGTTCGCGTTAGGTTTTAACGTATACTCTCGGAAACGTATTTACAGACGCGCTGGGTCGATTTTTGCGGAAACGGCAAACTAGTTCCGAATAAGGGTTCCCGTATCTGTGGAGTAAGTACGATGTTTCAATTATTGAAAACCAAAAGTGTAGCAAACGTTTCAAACACATTTACAGGTTACAAATACATCGTTACATTTCGACCGGAAAAGAAACCTCGTGAGAAACCGTAATGCCTTCTCCACAATTAAGCCGGTAGTTGACTCAGAAGATTACGTCCATCAACACGAAGCGCAGATTGCTTTACCGTTATATTCATCACCAGGACTAGCGGATCATAATTAAGCGGATTTCAATCGGTCAGCTTCACTAGCAAAGCTGTTTTTACCGACGTTAGAAAAAAACGCCTCCAAAACATTTCATTTTGCTATGTATGTACGTATAGAAATTCGCCAATGTCGAATTTTGCTCCCACATTAAAATCTTGGAGTGAACTAAGCGTTATTCGTAGGTTGTTTATACTCTGTCAGGTTCTGATACCTTGCAATATAAGATCAAATGAAAGAGCAGAGATGCAATGGTCAATTAAAAAATTGACGGAAAAAGGTAGTTCGTTCATTTTATAAGTTTAATTATTTTTGCCTTTGATAACAATACCTTTTTCATAGTGTTGATTATCATAAGAAAAATAACACTCCTGATTATTGGATCTTTTTTGACATTTCAATCGGATCTTTTTTTGGCAGCCGTTTTGATTCAGTCCGCACTACCTAGGTTTGAATCAACAAAATTTATAAATTCCGTGATTATGCACGCTATTTTATCTATGTGTGTGTGTGTGTGTGTGTGTGTGTGATTTTTGTGAACGATCAGGGATGCCAGGCGATTTTTTCAAATGTCTTCACATGGTACGAAGAAATATCTTGAAATGCCTTCGCAATCATATGGAAGAATACTAAAATTCCTAACATACGTAACACAGTTTGATAGCTTATTCAATGTTTATTCTAATTGGCATTGTTATAGAGCGCATTTAATTAAACTTAACTTGAGGTTTTGAAGATTATTTTAATAAATGTGAACAAAGAATATATGCAAACTAAATTTTATGTGTTTAGAAATGATAATTGACATAATATATACCGTTGATTGAGTGAATATCGCCCCAGTTCCTCCCCAAAAAAACGGAACTGTGATAACTCAATTTGTTTATCTCTGCTTTAAACTAATTATTGAAACGGTATGTAACCGGAAAACCTTCGATTTATTAAGTAGTCATATGAAAGATCTAGGTTAATCTATTCTATAGCATAGGCCCAAAACTAATGTCTTCAAGAAAAAATATTTATTCAAACAACTTGAAGTTCTCCAGAATTTGAAGTAAAAGTCGCTTTGTTGTAAAATTCATTATATATTCTTGTGGATTTTCTGCTTGGAAATTCTTAAAAAAAGCAAGTGAATGACCCCGGTCTCCGTTGATTACTAAGAACAAAAGTAAACAAGTAACACTAATAAAAAGCGAACGAATGACACTTATTTACAAAATAAAAATTCAATTTGCAAAATCCAAAATACATATTTTTTAATTTTTTTTAAATTTTTTTCATACAAAATAGAAGTCATGCAGAAAATTTAAAAATGGACCCAAGATGGTAAAACTATTTTTGACGAACTTTGTGGAACATCGAATTTTTAGAAATTTTCAAAACTTATAATTTTTGTATGTTAACAATCATTTTTAGCCACAAATTATGAATCCTGATGTGATTTAAAACAAAAAAAAGTTATTATCAATCTCCTTCTAAATGTAGCCATTCTCGAAATATTTAAAAAAATATTTCTAATTTATTGTTTTTTTTATAGTAAATAATCTCTTTTAATATGTTTGTCGTGTTATACCGTCATGTTCATGAAATTTTATGAATTTGCTTATAATTTCCAACAACTTTTCCAAACACATCATCATGGTTCATTTTTTGACTCAAGCATAACTTTTGAAAAGGGTGTATCGATTTGAGTAAGAGAAATCTTTGATAATTTATATCTCAAAAAATTTGAGTCGTACCGATATGTGTTAGAAAGAGTTATAGAGTATTGTTGGCTTAATTTGAAAAAAATATACACTGAGAAGAAAAATTAGTACAAATATTTTTTTAAATATCTCGAGAATGGCTACATTTAGAGGAGGATTGATAATAAATTTTTTTTGTTTTAAATCACATCAGGATTCATAATTTGTGGCTAAAAATGATTCTTAACATACAAAAACTCGAAATTTATAAAATTCCTAAAAATTCGATGTTCCACAAAGTTCGTCAAAAATAGTTTTACCATCCCATTTTTTGTATTTTCTACATGACATAGAAGTCATGTAGAAAATTGTAGAATTTGTATGAAAAAAATTTAAAAAAAATTAGAAAATATGTATTTTGGATATTGCAAATTGAATTTTTATTTTGTAAATAAAAAAAGAGTAATATTTTTTTTCAGTGTACATTGTTTTCATATTCAACCATCAATACTCTCTAACTCTTTCTAAGACACTATTTCGGTACGATTCATAGATTTTGAGATATAAATTATCAAAGATTTCTCTTACTCAAATCGATATGCCCTTTTTAAAAGTTACGCTTGAGTCAGAAAATTCCCAATTGCTGTGGAAAACTCATATTTCCTCCAACACACACATTCCCAATTGCTGTGGAAAACTCATATCTCCTCCAACACACTTCCATTGGAATCAAAAATACATGTTTTTAAAATCTGCATTTTTAGGACGATTTCATTTGGAATTGCTGCTATACAAAAAAATATAGCTCACCTGTAGTTATGTCAAATCACGTTGCATCACTCCTCTCACGACGCAGCCAGGTAATAAAGTTCGGCTCAATCCTTGTATTCGACATGAAGTCGCAATCCATCGATGTCGAAACGTAAATTCCACGCGATAAATTCATAAACAAAACAACAGTTTCCGAATGCTTTTTGTTGCCACAATATTGCTCTACTTTAATTTGAAATATGAAAGAACGTGTGATATCTATAAGTGAGAAGACATTCGTGCAGAAAGCAGTGCTTGAATCAACGGTATACATGCAATATATTCAAGTTGGCAATTTCCTATAATGCTAATAAAATGTTTTAGCGCATTGATGGACGCTTGCTGGATGAATTTCGTAAACTTCGCATTAACTTTGGCTCCGAATGGGGCAGCGTTCACGTTTCATTGGGAGAGACGCGTGTGCTAGCGCAGGTTACCTGCGAAGTTGTAGCACCGAGAGCAACGCGTCCCAACGAGGGTACACTATTCATCAACATTGAGTTAGGTCCTATGGCTGCACCACACTTTGAATCCGGTCGCATGTCGGAGGCAGGAGTGCAGATCAATAGAATTCTAGAACGAGCAATCAAGGATTCCGGATGTGTCGATCTAGAGTCGCTTTGTTTAGTTGCTGACGAGAAGGTGTGGAATCTGAGAGTAGATATTAACGTGTTAAACCACGAAGGAAACATAACTGACTGTGCTTCGATTGCCGCACTGACAGCTTTGGCACACTTCAAACGACCGGATGTTAGCTTGAACGGCGAGGAAGTCATTATTCATACCATATACGAACGAGATCCCCTTCCAATTGGAATTAACCATTTTCCTATATGTGTTAGCTATGGTATTTTCAATAAGGGGAAACTGGCCGTGGCTGATCCGACGTATCTGGAGGAAAGAGTTGCAGAAGCAAAGATAGTTTTCGGAATGAATTCGTACGGCGAGTTATGCGGTATCCATTTGGGAGGAATAACTTTAACCAGTTCGGATCTTCTGCTGAGAACCGCCGCGAAAGCAGCCAAAAGAGCTAAAATTATCGTTCAGAAAATTAAGGATGAAATTCAAGCGGATGCTGAAAAACGGAAAAATAACGTTCCGATTGGATACAGTGAGTGTATACGGCTGAACGAAATTACGGCGCTAGCGCAAGAAAGATTGCATATAAGATTGAAACGATTTAAACTGGACAAAACAGCTCTAGATAACGAATCCGAAGATGAGGAGGACGATGAACAGAATCTGGATCCAGAAGAGGAGCAAAATGACGAGAAGATAGCACCAAATGACGACAATGACGACGCTGATGAGCTAATGGAAGAGGATGCAACTGTCGTTCTGCTTGCGGAAAACTCGGCAGTATTATTGCCTAAAAGCGTTGACGAAGAAACTTCATGGATTCCAGAGGACGAGATGAAAGTGGAAGCTATACAGGATAAGTTGGCTAAGAAAAAAAGAAACAAGAAAAAGAGGAAGTCAAAGGAAGCAATGGCCAGGATGAACGATATAGATGTTTCTGACAGTAGTGAAGGAGAAACAGTTCAACTCACTGCAGATGATATTATGCAATGAACTGTAACAGATAGGAAGATTTAATAAAACTAACAGATATATGATGGCCCTATTATGTAAATCGAATCGAGAAGTCGATACAATCACTATCACACCGAGCAAAATTTCGAATTTTGTAAATCGAG
Source organism: Toxorhynchites rutilus septentrionalis (assembly GCF_029784135.1). Lineage (NCBI taxonomy): Eukaryota > Metazoa > Arthropoda > Insecta > Diptera > Culicidae > Toxorhynchites > Toxorhynchites rutilus. Next base: position 76,090,629 of record NC_073744.1, on the reverse strand, counting down.
ATAATTCCCTTTATTCCGTGCGGTGAATGACGTGAGATAGCAAAGTTTCTCGCTTTATTGTGGAAGTCATGTCATTTTTTGGCCCCTTTTTGATACCCGAATCGATAACACATGAGGGCACGACTTCAAATTTCACTTAGTGACAGACTGTAGTCACGCCCAAGGCGCTTGTATAAATGTATAACAGGTGAAGCAACATCATCACTTCAAAAAGAAGGGAATTACGGTTTGAGGAGCGGGGGTTGTTTGTTTTGTTATTGCTAGTATACGCCATTGTTGCGTTTTCACATGCAAGAGTAGTGGATGACCTGGATAAGAATGAAATTCAACAAAATCATCCCTTCTTTGTCACATAAATTCGCGAAAGTCGAACATAGTAGGCATCGTTCGATTAGGCGTCGTAGCAGTTTGTAGAGAGCCGCCGGCAGCGTTTGACGATTTTCCTGTTCTTCCGACCGGGTAGAGATTTTTACCAGAGCTGTTTGTAAACAATACCGACAGCAATTCCAATATGGCTGAAAGTGCATTTCATATGATTGTTTCACCTGGTGTATATAGAGGCGCCTTGGTCACGCTATTCGTCATTCGCCGCGCGGAAGAAAGGGGAATCCCTTACCGAGCTCGTACTTCTTGTATTGTAAATTGCATATTAAGCGTTTCTGAAACGTTTCCCAAAGAAAAATATAAGGGACGCAAACCAAAACAAAATAATTCTCTAAAAATATGCAACAAGAAAATCATACAACTCGAAAAAGTATGACGTACAAATCTACACCTAGGCAGCGCTGCAGTGAAAGTGATGATGGTTTTAAATTTTTCTGTCAGTTTATTGACGAATTTACGTTATATTTACAACCAGATGGCGTAGCGAGTAAATGGTCAACTATATACGGTCGCGTCATCTGTTGTAGTTGTGGTGAAGCTCTTCGTTTATCATGAAAGCGCGGATGAACGATGTCACCAAGAGCCTGTTTGTGCACCTTAGGCCAGACCAAGATGTGTGGAATAAAGGTGTGACCGTGTCGTCAATAAGTGCGCGAGGGGGAACGGTATAAATATACAGAGGACTGTGGAAAGGGATTTGACTGCAAATAGAGATGTCTAAATTTTTCGTTTATTCAATTGTCGATTAATCGTGGGGTCATTTTTAAATATTCGATTCATTCGAATAATTGTTTTTCAGTATTCGATTAACCGAGCGAATATTAATTTCTTGTAATCAAAAAGAACAGACATATTTGTAATAAAAAAGTATGATGTCATAATTTTAAAAGTTACACTAAATATAATTTTGAAATAAACATGGTGCAGAATAATTGTTTTTGAATGAAATGATATTTTAGTATATTGGTAAATTTACCATTTCATGATTTTTTGAGGACGATTGAAAAAAAAAGTACACAATGAGAATGATGCAGAATATTATTATTGTACCAACATAAATTTTTTTCTGTTCAAAATTACCTGTTCTTTGAATGTTGAATGAAATAGCTGATTTGTTTGAATATTTCTGCTTGGTTCTTATAGCTACTAGTTCAAAAGAGGTACATTTATAGAATCATTGACCACTAGTATGGTATATTTTCCTCGGCACGCTGAATTTGAATACTACTATTTTAGAACGGGAGCTGAGACCACCTTCTTTAAGTCCGCATTTTACTCCTGCAGACCCTGAATTCTTCTTCCCAGTCTCTTCCACCAACAGGGAATCATTTTTATGGTTCAACCGTAAATGATTTAGCATATCCGAAGAATTTCGACGAAACACCATGACGGTTAACACTCCTATACTCGCGCATAGGTCTGAGAGACCAAGAAATCAATAATTCGTTCATTTCTCAGAAAACATCAACACTACGACATTGCGATTCTCTCTAGCTTCGTCATTCGTTGTTCATCATCGTTTAGCGTATCGTATAAGTTGGTACGAAGGGGACGTATATCACTTTTTCACCACCTTCGGTTTGAGACACCGACGCGCGTGCAGGAGTAACTTTTTTGGACAAGTGACTTTTTTTTCCTATTTTAGAATACTGTTCAATGAAATGTATAAATAATGTCAGTGGCGTGGAATATTCATTAAATATAATGCATAATATCATTTTCGAACTATTCTTATTTGATTTTAGTCCTTTTGTCACCGGATTGAACGGATTATTCGTCGATATACTCGTCGTTAGATTCATACGTGCAAAAGTAAAGTACAAATGTTTGACATTCGTATAGTTGTTCACTAAATATAATGGTCACGCATATACACACTTGTGAAATAAATGCACTTGCGGAAGAATTGTAAACTGTAAATTATAAATTAATTGGTGGCTTATGGTTATTTTTACAGTTACAGCTTCGGTTTTTTTTTCTATAATATATGAGCTGAACAATATCGACGATAAAACAAGTCGCAGGAAGTTCCTAGAAATTATTTTATATCATCTTTTTATGCCCCATCAAAAACAGGCATTAAGTTTTTGTTAACCAAGAACACAGAAACAAAGAATATTAAATATAGGAAAACTTGAAATTCCAGAAACCTTACAATCGAATAATTAACCGACGTCTCTAACTGCAAAACGCGGGAAAAATACCTCCATCACCGACCGACACAGAAAGTCGATTTATTCTCTTGAGCTGAAACATATAAGATAGAGTATATTACAAACCTAACTTTAACCGTAAAAAACTTACCTTTCAACTTTCCAATGCTCTTATTCCCACCAAAACAATACCACACACAAAGAGCAAAAAAAAAGATATTGCAAAATATTGCAGATTGTTTACATACAAAATCCAAGATGGCTGAAAGGCTTTTTTCATAAGTTGCGCTACCGTATTGTATCTATCGTGGGCCAGACATGAATCCATCAGGAGGATAGTGATGCCACAAACGGTTCCCCGGGAAGATCTTGAAGCAGCCGCTACACACACATACACGCACGGAATTCTTTCCGTTTGGATGCCATTCAGCATCGAGGAAGATCCGGAAAATAATCTGCCAGTTCCTCTGGGAATTTAAAAATACATTCATGTGAATGAGTTTATTTTGATGTTTTCTATCCATGTAACACTGTGACCAAATATGTTTCAATCAAGTGCTATTAACAGATGGTTATCGAGTTAGCAATAACCACTGGTGGGCTTCCAGTATCGAGGAAAATGTGCAAATATCTAATCGTTACTGAAAATAATCGGCCAGTTCCTCTGGGAATTTAAAATTACATTCATGTGAAAGAGTTTATTTGAATGTTTTCTATCCATGTAACACTGTGACCAAATATTTTTCAATCAAGTGCTATTAACAAGTGGTTATCGAATTAGCATTAACCACTGGTGGGCTTCCAGTATCGAGGAAAATGTGGAAATATCTAATCGTTCCTCTGGGAATTTAAAAATACATTCATGTGAAAGAGTTTATTTGAATGTTTTCTATCCATGTAACACTGTGACCAAATACATTTGGTTTTGTGATTTTTGTGGATAGCTTCTGAAAATTATTCTTCCCCTTCAGTAGGATATTTTCGTATCCAATATTGGATGCATAAAACCTTGTACCTCCAACGTAACGCTCTCGTTTTCGAAGTCCCCCAAATATTCATTTATTCATTCATTCAGCATGGATTCAGATTAAACTTCAAACAAAGGATCACTGAATCAACGATAGTCCTACGTCACCATTGCGGTTATACCATAGATATAACCAAGGAGCTGGAATTGACAGGTGGTTCGTTTTCGACAGTATGATGATAAGGCATGGATGATGCGAGAGGGGATGAAAAATGACAGCGGCTTTTTTGTTTATAAACAAAGTAGATCAAATCTTTATGCTACATAGCGGTCCCCACCAACATATACCTACGCTGGGCTGGTTTCAATCGAACTAGCTGTTGTGTCTCACAACCCGAACGATCAGGCGAGTCTCCAGCTAAAGCAGTACGACACAAGCCCACCGGTTATTAAGAGCCACCTCTTTTATATACCCACTAGCAAAGCTCCCACAATCGCTGAGTTTCCAATCCCAGCAGCAACGACAACAACTCTCACGTCTCGTAGAACAGCAATGCAGACAATAACTTGCAGCAGTCACCGAAACACTACAATGATGCCAACAGCGTAAACAAAACCAACATTTATGCGCAGCAAACACATAGCGGCATGCACTCCTCATTGCATGCCATTTGTTATCCTCTTTCTCGGAAAACTCTAGCCGTTCGTTTGGCCGCTGTCAATTCGAACTCAAGTAATGGCTGAACAGCAGTTCTGACATAACGTTCCACCTTATTATACCGCCTTGGATATAACCCACTTTTTGTTTTTTGACGTAGTATTACGTCTTTCGGGAACATATTGGGGTACGAATTGAAAATCGAAAATCGAGCACATCGTGAACATTGTCCAATTTCAAACGTTTATTGCTTAGTCATTTCATGATGGATTGATGAAATTTTTGCGTCAATCGATTTCGGCACTCCATAACAATTTTTTATATTGAAGAAAATAATATATATCATGAAACTAACTATCGGACAGTTGAGAAATCTCAATCCCTATCCTAACGAAAATACCCACTTCTGATTGGTTGAAATTGACGACACATGCGGCGGGTCCCTAACAGAGACATCAAAACCAAGGCGCCTCTATATATACCAGGTGAAACAATCATATGAAATGCACTTTCAGCCATATTGGAATTGCTGTCGGTATTGTTTACAAACAGCATCAGAACGCTTCCGGCGGCTCTCTACAAACTGCTCCGACGCTTATTCGAACGATGCCTACTATGTTCGGCTTTCGCGAGTTTATGTGAAAAAGAAGGGATGATTTTGTAGAATTTCATGCTCATTACCACCGAGATGAAGAATAGAAGGTGGGAAGATTCACGGGTTTTGGTTGTGTTGAACTTTGATTGTGTTAGTAGCCAGGAAGATAGGAAGTTCACATACCAGTTACTCAAATGGTACAAAATTGAATGTGTCAACGAATAACGTTGAAAGAGGATATACAGAAGCTAATTACAGATTTCCAAATCATATTTTTCGCATCATGAAAAAAAAAACGAAACATATCACGAACTAAAATGTTTAATTATTATGATTTCAGATATAGTATTCTAATGTCTACTATGTTTGGATTCTAGAGCAACTTCATGGAAGTTTGACATTTGTCAGCAATTGTAATTACTTTTTCACAATTCAGGTGCTAAAAATTTCAGTCGTCTAAAACTAAGACGCAAGCGGAAAGTTTTTCGTCTCAAATGTTTATCCGTCAAAGGAACAAAAGATTGTATGACTCTGACTTTGTTCGTTTACGTTTTTGGTCGACGTAACGAGAAGTAAAATTGAATTGAAATTATGTTTAGAACACTTCAAAAACACTGAAATTTCAGTTTCTGTTAAAAAGTCGGGCCCTTGTGATTTTGAACGCTAGCATTGATTTAGGAAAAAAGTAGTTCATTTCATTTGTTTATTTTTACTTTTAATAACAACACTATTCCTATGTAGTGGACTATTATAAGAAAAGTAACATACATAAACAAAATCTGTGACGTCACAGATTTAAAAAATCTTCCCACCTTTCATTTTCCATCTCGCATTACCACTACTCTCGCATGTGAAAATGCACAATTGGCATATCCTAGCAACAAAACAAACAACCCCCGCTCCACAAACCGTAATCCCCTTCTTATTGAAGTGATGATGTTGCTTCACCTGTTATACATTGATATAAGCGCCTTGATCAAAACCAAGCTGCCTGGGGGAAATCGGCATTGCAAATACATGAGAGTAGGGGGAGCTTTTGTTTCTACCGAAATGTATTCCCTAACAGAGACATCAAAACCAAGCTGCCTGGGGAAATTGACATTGCAAATACATGAAAGTAGGGAGAGCTGTTGTTTCTACCGAAATGCATTCCCTAACAGAGACATCAAAACCAAGCTGCCTGGGGGAAATCGACATTGAAAATACATGAAAGTAGGGGGAACTTTTGCTCCTACCGAAATGTATTCTCTAACAGAGACATCAGAACCAAGCTGCCTGGGGGAAATCGACATTGCAAATACATGAAAGTAGGGAGAACTTTTGTTCATACAAAAATGTGTTCCCTAACAGAGGCATCAAAACCAAGCTGCCTGGGAGAAATCGACATTGCAAATACATGAAAGTAGGGGGAACTTTTGTTCCTACCGGAATGTGTTCCCTAACAGAAACATTAAAACCAAATTATTATCAAAGAGTTTAACGATGTAATTTTTCAAACATATCCAAAATGAACGGATAGCCTAACGGAATCCTACGTAAACTATGCGATCGTGTCTCGGACACAGCCCTCCTGCGACTTTTTGATATGAAATTCGTTTAAATTTGTTAGAAAAATCCGAAATAAATCCAATTATTCCTTCGAATATCTCGCATTCAAGTATTCTTTCCACGCTAATAGGTTACAAAATCATCATTTTACAATGTGACATATCACATTATAAAGAATGGCTTGGTATAAGTGCTGTAACTTCAATTTTTTTCAGCTAGGTAAACGATGAGTACCATTTGTTGCGCTAAAAATACTGTAAATCCTCGTATCGGACCCTATGTAATCAATGGTATCAGCCTACTTAATATGATATCGATTTCATCGCCATTATTCACTGTTTTCATAACCAGTATGCATTAACAAAGTTAAAGTTTTCTATCATAGTCATAGTTATCTATGACTTTGGTCAAATAGCGTGTTGGAACCATCGTAAATATACAGAACTCTAACTTTATTACCATATCCTGACGACATTGAATGGTTGAAATGAATCTAAATTGAAATACGGGAAAAAATATTTAAAAAAATATGGCGCCCGTGGTCCCGAAACGATGTAATACTTATGACAGACATACAGCTGCGAGATGAAAAATAGAAGGTGGGAAGATTCACGGGTTTTGGTTGTGTTGAACTCTGATTGTGTTAGTAGCCAGGAAGATAGGAAGTTCACATACCAGGCATACCAGTCAGTTACTCAAATGGTACAAAAATGAATGTGTCAACGAATAACGTTGAAAGAGGATATACAGAAGCTAATTGCATTAGGAAAAAAACATATATGTTCTGTTTTTTTTTCTAAGAACTAAAATGTTTAATTTTATCTTTGATTTCAGAAATAGTATTCTAATGTCTACTATGTTTGGATTCTAGAGCAACATCATGAAAGTTTGACTTTTATCAGCAATTGGAATTACAGTGGAACCTCGATTATCCGCGAGCGGATGATCCGCGATGCGGTTTATCCGCGAAAGCGAGTTCCGTAGTAATGCTATGGACTTTCCCGGAAATTATCAGTGAGGTGTAGATTTGAGCATTTTTGTTTTGGTCATGACTTTCACATTATTTGACTTCTGGCATACACAACCTTATAGATGGATAGTTTAATGATTCCTTTATTGATAAAACATAGTTATCATGCTGAAATTTTGTGTTAGCATCTCTTTTTTAGTCATTAATTGCATTATCCGCGATTTTCGTGATCCGCGGTGACCTAGCCAGACTATTCCGCGGATAATCGGGGTTCTACTGTACTTTTTTCACAATTAGAGCCACCGTACACTAGAGACTTTTTTTCAGCCGACAGTTTGTTCGGATCGGCCTACTGATGCAAAAACCGACCCAACTGAATCGGTGTAATGTGCGCACATGCATACCTCTCCGTACTGATTAAGAAGCCGACCGAACTATCGATCGACAAGTCAGTCTGCAGTCTGCGGAGGCTCTTAGAGTGCTGAAAACTTCAGTCGTCTAAAAATAAGACTCAAGCGGAAAACTTTTCGTCTCAATCTAAGTCATACGGAGTCAAATAAATTTATTTTTCAAGTTGATTTTACATGAAAAAACTTGCAACCTTTTTTCCCATGCACTGTCAAATGTTTATCCGTCAAAGGAACAAAAGATTGTGACTCTGACTTTGTTCGTTTACGTTTTTGGTTGACGTAGAGAGAAGTAAAATTGAATTGAAATTAAGTTTAAATTGAAGTGTTCACAGAACACAGAAATTTCAGTTTCTGTTAAAATGTCGGGCCCTTATGATTTTGACCGCTAAAACTAGTTCGTTCATTTCATTTGCTTATTTTTACTTTTAATAACAACACTTTTCCTATGTAGTGGACTATTATAAGAAAAGTAACATACATAAACAAAATCTGTGACGTCACAGATTTAAAAAATCTTCCCACCTTCCATTTTCCATCTCGATAAAGCTGTACTAGCGTTGTACGGTTGTACTTCGAAAAATTCTATGTCTGTCGCCATGTACAGCGCTAGAACCATGCAAGCTAATGGGCACCTTACACGATCAAACTGATTGACAATAAGTGTCTTCAATATCGTGACAGCTAGGCTTTCGACATCCGATCTAACCTCAATCAATATTTTGCCACCTTACACGGTCAATATCGCCCTCAACCCGAGACAACGAAAATATCCGCGATGGCTAGTGGTAACATTCGAGTTTGGGATCCAAACTATTCTCCATCAGATTAGAAGGCTAAAAGGCGATTTTTAATTGGTAAAATTTGAATGAAAATATATACTTGGTATTATTTAATTAGTTGAAGCGCGTAGTCCTAACTCTAACTTAACCTATTTTCTATGAATTTTCAGATATTCCTACTAAAATTTATTATTATTATATAACGTCAGTTTCAGATACAATTTTTGTATGGGATTTTCTCACCACTTGCAGAAAAAAAGTGATTTGCATTCACATAGAATACTAATTTGATTTGGAAAAGTTAATTTTCATTCATAATTTACACTTTAAAACTCGTTTTTCCTTTTCAAAAACACATCATAATACTCGCTTCACAAATACAGACTGATCCTTTCAGTTTCAGGGATGCCAAATTATTTTAGATTGTGAAAATATATGCAAATTATATTATCTGCAAGCAAATGTTTTTATTCGATAAATAAGACTATGACAGTAGAACCCCGATTATCTGTATCTGTATCTATTTCTGTATTGATAAAACATAGTTTCTATGTTTAAAAATCATCCCGACTATTCACGGATAATCGGGATTCTACTGTAACTTGAATTAATACGTGATGTTTTTTCACCTGTGATTTTCCCAGATCTTCTCATTCTCCAAATTTTATAGCGGAGTGTGAAGAAACACACAACTTAGACTAAAGTGGGTGCCCCGCTCGCTAGCGCAAAGAATGACCGAGTTCAATGTTAAAAACATACCTAAGACGTTGTTAATTTTCATTCACTCTCTCACCATCACATTGTCAGTTACTTTGAGGTTTTGATTTGTATCGCGAAAAGTACTGTATTTTGCTATTTTAGGTACAGTAATTTACATTTAATGCGACATTTTTCTAATTGGACAGACCTGTATGCGACACGTTTAGTTAGACATTTTTGTAAACATCGAGTTCAGGCCCAAATTATGGCCCCACATTGACATTCGCCGCCAGACGTCGACGCTGTACCACTCTCATCTTCAATGTCCAATTACAGGTCAAATCGCCTCCAGTGCGACACTGAGTGGTTCTCCGGCATGTCGCATTAAATGTAAATTACTATATCAGCTTTCCAAACCAAAAGCTTTCATTTATGATTCCTACAATTTCAGAAGTTTATAAATTTTAATTGCAATCGCAAAAAAGACTAACAAACATTAAATGTCCGCTTGCAAATCTGGCAACTCAGTCTGGAAGTCCGTGAGGTAAAACGTCAACATCATGCATCCATATGAAATGTCACGCTATTGATGCCCGAAAATCAGAAAATCCGGATTTCTGCGTTGTCGGCCATGTTCAGCTGTCATTATGCTCTCAAATGTCATCATATTGTCAATAAATTTGACCGTGTAAGGTCCGCTTAAGACAAGACGTGACAACTGGCTTCTTACTCTTCTTTCTGAATTTTCGCCGACCAAGTGCTAGATAACAGGGAAGCGAGATGTGAAGGTTGCCAAATGTTATAAAATTTCGGAAGATTATTTTCCTATGAAAAACATGTGTTCTTCGTATCATGTATTTTCTGTGCTGCACAATTTTTTGTATTCATTTTTCAACCGAATATCACATATTTTAAACAATAAGTATTTTCCTATTATTTTGGAAAGCAAAAAAATTAATCGTGAAGAGATAAAGAAAACTAAAAATCGTAGATTTGCTAGTAGGAGCAAGATATGTTGAAATACATGAATTTATTTCAAAGTTAATTTTATTTATCAAGAGATTATGGGCCTTACCGTTTACACTTCACGATGAAAACGAAATGAGCGACACGCCATTAAATTTCGTTTAACGAGTTGATGAAAATGATGGGTTTTCAGGTAGAATGAACACTTTTCAAATTGAAATTATGAATAAAAATTAACTTCTCCGTATCAAATTAGTGTTCAATTTGAATGGAAAACCTTGCTTTCCTCATTTGGTAAAATAATCTCATACAAAAATTGTATCTGAAGATAATTTTATATTATAATGATAAGTTTTAGTGAGAATATCGGAAAGTGTATAGAAAATAGATCATTTTAGGGTAAGAAAGACGTACTTCAAGTGAAAAAATATCGCCAGATAAAAAATTTCATTCAGATTTTAGCAATTTAAAAGTGCCTTCGGACCGAGTAGTAAGACTTAAAAACTAATTTCGTATCCAGATATCGACACCGTATCGTTGACATCGCGAATACTCTTCATTTCGTTTTCATCGTGGAGTGTATACGGAAATAAGGCCTTATAATTCAATTTTGATATCGTTCAAATACTAACAGTACTGAAATTTTGATAAAATAATACATTCCCAAATTATAACATAGCGTTTATTCAGTTTTTTTGTAGGTATGTATGGTTTATTTAGGTTCCAACATGATTTTAAATACTTTTTCTGTTGCCTTGGTTGTTATTTGTTATTCGATCTTAATTTTATTGCTTACTGCTTTACGGTTGGGAAATAATTGAATGCTCTTCTCTGCTGGGCCGTTGCTATTATGCTATGCTAGATGGCAGGAGAATCACAAAAAGATGTAGGGTGGAAATTCCGATGCAATGTTTCCCTCTCTTCAGGAACTGAACACCGGACGTAATAGAAACGAAAACTTACAAAGAATCCATAATAAAAATTTTCGCTAAAATGAAATGTGAATGCAACTATTATTCAATTTTGAATATATTTGGCAACACTGTGAAAATGTTGGAAATCACATTTTTGTATATTTATCTTTGTCAATTATTTTCCTCATTAACCAATCAGAAGCCGAGTTGCAAGTGGTCCGAGTTTGACAGAAGAGGTGGTCCGGAATCGGCCCCCTATTGTCATGTCTCGTCTCAGCATGCAAGCAACTCGGTACAATCGCTGTACCTGTACCGACCTATTTTACCGCTGTACATGGCTACAGTTGTACTGTGCGCAGCGCCATAGACGGTTAGTGGTGGGTAGGATGAACAAAACGAATCAAAACATTTGGTATACATTCTTTTCATTGACTTTCTCTTGAGTTGATAACTCAGATTGGAAACATATTTGTTGTGTTTGATAGTTTAGACGCTGAATAAAAACCTTTTTCATTGAAATATTGGTGAAAATACAATGCAATACGTACAGCGCTAGTACAGTTGTATGTCTGTCCATGGTATAAGCTATAAAAAAACATATATAATCAATAATTACAAAAACAAAATCTTTTTTTATTCAGAGTGTAAAATTTTGAAACAAGACTAGCTCATTGGCTTCAATTTGATATGTCGATCATCTGAATCGGTCCAGTAGATCAAAAGGTCTGATTTTTTGTAGTGAAAAAATGGGGAAAAACTGATTTTTCGGACCATCGGTTAACTTTGAAAAATCATAACTCAAAAACAAAAAAAAACGCCTCTCTGGTTTCGACATATGTTTTGTGAAAAATCCTTAGTTCCCAGAAAAAAATATAAAACAATATAGCGCCTTTGGTCCCGAGACTATGAAAACAATAAAAAACGAATACAATCAATAATAACAAGAGCATAATTCAAATTTTCTGCAGTTATAGTATTTTTTCAAAAAAGACCAAGATATTGGCTTTGATTTGATATGTCGATCATCTGAATTCAATTCAAGAGTTATGTTATTTATTCAAAAGTTATGAAATTTTGAAAAGAGTCATTTTTGGAAAAAAGAGGAAAAAGTTGATTTTCAGACAACCTTAAAATGGAAATGGTCACTCTAATGAAAAAAAAAATATAGGAGGTTGTGTCCAAGATACGACCGCATTTTTGACGTAGAACTACGCTGTTATTTTATATAAGTCGCTTGTTTACACCTTCGGATATTATTCTATAATGCTGTGAAATTTTCGAAACAACTGCTTAGTAGAATATCTTTGAAATGGTTTTTCATTGTAGAATCAGTTGACGATAATTGATTGATGATTCATTATTGACCTTGCAAAACAATACACTAGCTGATCGTATATCGCAATTTATTTCATGCCAATGCATTGAAAATTTACCTCGAACGCTATTTCGGTGGCCTTTTTCGCAATTGACATAGACTCGGCTACAGTCGATTATATACATGTTACACCAGCAACATTATTCCACATATCATAACTACATCAATATATCTTTAGCACCGAATGGAAACAACAACAATGACAACACTTTCAAGTATCAAATATCATGCTACATGTTATTTAGTATTGCCTCAAAGCAATCGAACCTCTAGACATCGTTCGTACAACGTAAACCAAGCGCCAAACAATCGTTCGCCATAGCATGCATACAGAACCATACTTTGGTGGCTTGAAGCTAATAGGAATACAAATACTTATCATCATTTTGCGCTATTCTCAAAAGAAACGCTTTTGTTAATATTACTGGCCTCAAAAAAAGTTGCGTTACTTTTTCATGCTCGAGAGAAGCGCAACTGTCACCCTTAGTGGAGGAATTTTTGCTAATGGTAATCGAAACCTAATCACATACAACACTCCAGAACGACATTTACTTTCTTGATGACTAAACAAGCGAAATAAACTATTTTTGTTAATATCAACAACCTCGAAAACAGTAGCAATGCTTCATTATGATCAATATTAGCGCAAATGCAATCCTAGTTGACCTAAACCTAAATAACTTATAACATTCCAGTAATACATTCAAGATGCTTGGTATTCCCCAAATATTTTTTTGGAGCATAACCATAACGCCTGCTTCGCCATAACGTCAGTTTAATGCATTGATGCATTCTCAAAAGCACCAAAAAAGCCGTTTACATTTTCGACCGACGCGCCGAAATCGCCTATTTTGCTGTTGTTCGTTGCGGTGTCACACTCGCGAAGGCTCGGTTCAGTGCGAGCGCTTTTCACTGCACCAACATCGCATCATTAGATGACGCTTGGCTCGAATTTTATTGCCCCTGGCAATGCGTTCGTTTTTTGCAGGCCTGTCTTCCTCTTCTTCTTACTCATCACACACTACGTGAAGCGTCCAATTTATGACGCGGAAAGAAAAACACACGATACTAATAACGCGAAAAACGAACAGAAAAAGCAAACGACGATATCCAAGTTGGATTACCACTGGTGGGGTCCAATCTTAGATCGAAGCGCAGCGAAAGCAAAGTGAACTGGATTGCTCAACAGTCCGATGCCGAATGAAAGTTTGCCTCAGCGAGATCCACTGTTTATACTCAAGGCAAATATTCCCCTTCATTCTTCTACTTTTCCTTTGTTCACGGCGACTTCAAATCCTACGATTTCCCCTTCGTTGGTCGTCGATAAGTTGCTCGTTATTGACAGCTCTGTTCGGGAAAGCACACAAATGGACAGAACAAATGTATGGAAAAATGGAAACGCCCAAAGTTTTCATGAATTTTAACCATTTGCAAACCAGGGGATTCTGATGTATAGCATATTAAACAAATCTTAGGAAATTTCCGATTCGTTTAGTATGTAAATCGCTAAAATCCGTTCGCGGCAAAAATAGTTATTAACGTTAACTTTATTTCATAAAAACGTGACCTGTTTTCCGATTTGGCACCCTTAATGAAAGACGTAGTTCTACGTCAAAAAAAATTAAAAAATACGGGTCAAACTTTCACGTTTTCTTACTGAGCGCAAGTTCATGAATTCATAGATTGATCTTCTAATCGACCCCGTTGAATTTACCTTTTACTTTAAAACTCTTAATACTTCTACCAAAACTCATCATTATAATATCAGATTATTTTTAGACACAATTCACGTTCAAGATTTTTCAACCACTTGCAAATAACATGTTTCTCCGTTAGGCTAGGCGCAAATTGAGAAGCGTATAGCGCTCGTAAGCGAACGCGAGTCTACCAACACGACTCATACGTGACACGAACGTAGCGTGGTGGAGCGCATATTGAGTCGCAGTTTGGACAATTAAGTGCGATTCACATACAACATACACGTCACGTTCACGTCCCATCACGTCACGATACGTCAATGATTCTACCATGCAATTCCCATGAAAACATTCACATACACCAGCAACGTAACGACCCGTCAGCATACGTTCAACGAAAACGACCGGCAGGATTTGTAGAAAAGAATAATTGACGGAGACGGACGGCTCGTTTTGTTTTTGTCTGGGCTTTGTGTCTCGGCTTTTGTTTTGATTTGGTTGTACAGTAATTTACATCTAAATCGACATTAAGCTAATTTAACCGATCTGTGATGCAACACGTTTAATTAGACATTTTCACTTCTAATTGGACATTTATGTAAATATTGATTTCGGGGCCCAAATTATGGCCCCACATTGAAAGTCACCACCAGTCGCGAATGTCCAATTACTGGTCAAAATCGACTCCAATGCGACACTGAGTGGTGCCTCAGCATATCGCATTATAAGTAACTTACTGTACTTTTTATACCAACATATCTCTCAGCTCCAAATTTCGGAGTGAAAATCATTCGCGACTAGTTGAGAGAATTATTCTATTTATTATTATTGTTAAATAAGGGTCGGGTGTGCTCCCGTGGCCGAGTGGTTAGCGTCATAACTAACATGCCGGGTGTTCGGGTTCGATTCCCGTTCTGGTCGGGGGAATTTTTCGTCAAAGAAATTTCCTCCGATTTGCACTGTGATCACGCGTATTCTAGAGCTTGCCATTCAGAATGCATTCAAGGCGTGTTATTTGGCATAGAAATCTCAACTAAGTACTAATAAAAAATGACGCAAGTAATACTACGCTGAGACGGCGAAGTTCCTCTAGGAACGTTAGTGCCATTGAAGAAGAAGAAGAAATAATGGTCGGGGTTTAAGCATTTAAATAATGGAATTCAATGATTCTCCACGCGCTCCACCATCTCGCGTCATCTGGCGAATTTGCGCCGTTCTATCTGTTTTCATTAGCCACAAAAACAGGCGCTATATCGCGCCAAGTTACTCGCGCTATATGCGTCTCAATTTGCGCCTTGCCTTACATAGAATGATTGATACAGAAAATATGATAGAATAAAGACAGACACCTCCGCTCTTATCCCCTAAGAGAGGGGGAGGAGTGTCTATTCCCCATAGAAACGTTTCGTGCCCCCTTCACATGCCAAATTTGACTCCATTTGATTGATTAGTTTTCGAGTTATGCAGAAATTTGTTTTTCATTTGTATGACAGCCCACCCTAAGAGAGGGAGGAGGAGTGTCGAACCACTATAAAAACATTGGGCCCTATTATAGAAATCGAGGCGATAAGAATTTTGCTCGTTAGCTCTATTTCAGTATTATAGAAATCGAGCAATTCGATAGAAACGAGCGAGTGATAGCTATCAATGCAAGTGTCAGAACTTTTCGAGTTGTTAGTGCGCTTGTTGCATATCTTCAGAAAATTATTTTGTTTTGGTTTGGGTCCTTGATATTTTCCTTTGGGAAACATTTCAGAAACGCTTAAATATATGCAATTTTCAACACATGTTCGTTTGTTTTGATCTGTATTTGTTTTGCGGTGCTGCCAGAATAGTCTGTACAAGGTAAGTATTCAATCCAGCATTATTTATATTGATCATGTTATAATTTAGAATGCAAAACTTACTTCTAGAGCATATTTCAGTGGCAGAAAATGAGTGGACAGGCAAATCACCAATCGTTGAACCAATGAAAGCGTATGTAAACATCGCTCGAGGTATTTGTGGAGGCAGTTCAAATAGAATCTCGGTTAAGGAAAAGTGGAAGGAATTCATTGAGGAGCCTCATGCACTGAGACCATCAATGTGTCTTGGTTCAGAATAGCAGAAAGTAAGTGTTTCTTCTACGATCCATATAACTTCATAAGTAAATTTTATCATATTCTTTGAATTACTATCAACCGAATTTCCTACCTAAAAATTGATTATTCCTGCTAGCGTACATTACGTGTTACTTTTGTCAGCAATTTTCTTTTTTATTGCTATACTATACCAAACTTTCTATATCATATGCTAAAGCTGAAATGTCTTGCAAAACAATAATGTTTTTTTTAAATTACAGATTTGGATTGACATGAGGTGAAAGGTAAAGAAAACACTAGCACACAACAAGCGAGAGTTTAGGGCCACAGGTGTTGGCCCAATAAAGTAAAGCTATTGACGCCGCTACAACAAGAAATCGACGCTAAAAGAGAATCACATGCAACAACAAAATATTTTGTCAAGAAAAGTGGGATTCATGCGTGACTCCTTACGAATTCCATAGATTGCAGTTGTGAAAATACATGAGAAAGTTCATTTTCTAATAATTATATTTTTTGTAAAGCAAATTGTTCCATGATGTCGTTTTTATTACACATCCATGCATGCATTACGCCTATTAAGCTTCATACGTCGAGGGAATATCAGTTTTCTCCAAAACATAACCATATTAACACTTTTGGAAATATAGATATTTATAATTTTCATAACAGATGTCTCAAAAAAAAAAAAGATTTGGCATCCTTTCTGTAGTGCTTTGTGAAACATTTCAAACTCGTTTCAAAATATTTTAGCACGGCCACTGACATTCGAGCAGGGTAACGAATCGAGCTGTTTTCCTCGATTTCTATAATTCCAGATTTTACTCGATGTGATAGTGATAGTGATTGTATCGAATCCTCGATTCGATTTCTATAATAGGGCCCATTAATTGCATCCTAAAACCTTCACATGCCAAATTTGGTTTCGTTTGTTCGATTAGTTCTCGAGTTATGCAGAAATTTGTTTTGTTGTAATTCTGTTTTTTATTCAAAATTTTACGATTTTAAACCAAAAAAAAACAAAGCATCATCATTTTATTCGCTGCGCCATCTGGTTGCAAACCTAACGTAGATTCGTCAATTTGAAGCGATACATTTGTAAAATGATAATTTTCCGATCTTTTCAGCTTATAAAGAATACATAAAACCGGGAAACTTGAATAAAAATTTTAATTCTGCTGAAAAATTCAATGAATTTCAAACCAAAATCATCATTTCACTCGCTGCGTCATCTGGTTCTAAATCCAACGTAGATTCGTCCACTATATACGGTTGCGCCATCTCTTATACATTCGCTTTGCATCGACAAACTATCGAAGAGGTAATAAAATACAGTTTTGAATTCTATCCGCCTTTCATCATCTTCAGAATGATAGGAGCGCCATCTGTTGTAGATTTGGTTGAATTGACATATTTCATGAGCCGCGAGCTACAGCTCTCATCCACGATGATGAATACAAGTGTGACGTCTAGTGGCGACATACGAGTTTGAGACCCAAACAATTTAATCAAATTAGAAGGCCCGAAGGCAGTTTTAAACTGCTAAAGTTTGGATGAAAATTTTTACTTGGAGTTATTCAATTACTTGAAACACGTAGTCCTGATTCTATTTTTTTCTTAATTTTTTGTTATTTCCCCTGAAACTCATTATAATATGGAATAATCTTCATACGCAATTTTCGTACAAATTTTTTACCAATTGCCGAAAAAATATGAATTTCCGTTTATTCCACCTTAAAAAATCATTGTCATCATGGTCGCTTCTTAAATTCGGAGCACGAAAATCAATCCTCGAATTGACAAATACTATAGCAAAGCTTATCACCTCTTCTAGATGTGAAGAAGTCATCCTTCAATTATAACAACCATAACAACGAATGAAGCTTATTTTGTTCCAGTCGTTCGTTAGTGATAGGCTAGCTGATCGTGTTAACCATTCTCGTACACAATCCACTTTGTGTAGGTGTTGAGTGTTTGATTTGAATATTGAAAACGTTCTTGACAGAATCATACGTGATCACTTTGTTTTCGAGCGAATGTTATCTATTGTGCTCAATCATAATCGAGGCAGTAACTCAACACTGGTGTATCTGTGTGAATTTTCACAATCATTGACCTGATAATCTTCAAAAAATAAATGTAAAAAAAAACCATCGTTTTCGACACATATGTTTGCCAGCATTTAATATTGCATTTATTTCTGCTTAAGTATTTGTGTTTTAGTTTCTATCAAAGGCTGAATAATTAATCTTACCGGCATTTCCAGTAAACACAAATCAACGAAAGCAAGTCGTTGCTAACCAGTGGCAATATCAGTAAGATGACATCCACCCAGCAAAAATTGGTGAAATTCCGAAACTGTAGAGTTTTGCGGGACCATCGGCTCATTGTTGATGACTTGTGGGTGCGTGGTGGGAAGATTATTGACCCCGAGAAAGTATTTTTCGATGAAAAAAAACAGGCGCACATCCAGATTGATTGTAATGGTGCTATCGTAGCGCCCGGTTTCATTGACCTGCAAATTAATGGTAAGAATTTGGCTCACTGACAAACGCTATTTGGATGAAAACTCCATTAAATTTTTCACAATTTAGGCGGTTATGGCGTAGATTTTTCAAATGACATCAGTACAGTCGAAGAGGGAGTTGAGAAAGTTTCCAAAGGACTGCTAGCTCATGGTGTAACATCATTCTGCCCAACTCTAGTTACATCACCTCCCGAGACATACCATCAGATTTTACCCAAGATTCCCAAAAAAGACGGTGGACTTCACGGTGCTTCTATCCTTGGGTGTCACGTTGAAGGCCCTTTCATAAACAGTAACAAAAAGGGGGCTCATCCTGCGCAGTGTATAAAAGAATTCGACAAGGTAACATTGAATCGAATCAAAATTCGTCGATTGTGAATAATCGTTTTTGTTTTGATCAAGGGCTTCCAAACGCTATTAGATGTTTATCACTCATTAGATCACATCAGCATTCTCACGCTGGCTCCTGAGAAAGATGGTGCTTCGGAAGTGATACGTGAGTTGAGTCAACGAGGAATCACTGTGTCTGTTGGCCATTCGATGGCTAATTTGAACGATGGGGAAATAGCGGTACAGCATGGGGCAAAGCTTATCACGCACCTGTTTAATGCGATGCTGCCGGTAAGTTCAATGAAGTGGAGAAGTACCGCTCACACATTGAAAATGTCGTACATAGTTCCATCATCGTGACCCAGGACTAGTTGGATTGCTAACGACTGACAACATTCCGCCCAATTCTTTGGTGTACTTCGGTATAATCTCCGATGGAGTTCATACCCATCCAGCCGCACTAAGGATTGCATACAAGACTCATCCGAACGGACTCATTCTTGTTACCGATGCAATATCAGCCATGGGACTGAATGAAGGCAGACACAGGATTGGACAAATGGACCTGGAAGTTCGAGGAGGTCGAGCTTATATCGCTGGCACCGACACCTTATGTGGTAGCATAGCTCCTATGGACGAGTGTATCCGCTTTTTCAAGAAGGCCTCCAGTACGATTGATATAGTGGAATTCGTATTGTTTGAAATTATTTTTAAAAAAATAATTACAGGTTGTTCTATTGAGTATGCTCTGGAGGCAGCATCTCTGCATCCGGCACGCTGCTTGGGTATCGAGAAACAGAAAGGAACATTGGACTACGGTGCCGACGCCGATTTTGTTGTTTTGGATGACTCTCTAAATGTGCTTTCTACGTGGATAGCTGGTAAATGCGTTTATGAGAATAAAATTGAACTAAAAACACATGATTGAAGAAAACACACAAAAAATCATAACCATTGCAGGGAGTTAATGTAGGCCACATTACAAGAATTTGGAGATTATTAAGTGGTAACCGATAATAAATATATTTTAGCACATTTTTCATTACAATCAGTGACAATATGAACAGACTTCTTTTTCTGCAACGGCACTTACGTTTCTAGAGGAACCTCACCGTCCCAACGTAGTATTACTTGCGTTAGTACTTAGTTGAGATTTCTATGCCAACTAAGCCACCCAAGCAACATGTCTCGTGCGTATTCCAAGTAAGAGCTCTAGAATACTCGAGACCACAATGCAAGTCGAAAGGAATTTCCCTGACTGAAAATCCTCCGACCGGAACGGAAAGCAAGTCCGAATCCTCGGCATATGTGACGGTAATTTCTCGGTCATGGGAGCACATATGAACAGAGGTACAGTGTAAAACAACAGCTATGCGCACAAAGCGCCCATGTGCGGCGTATCCGTTTTAACAAAATTCACGTTGACGGCATTAAGCTTCGTTTTACGAGTTGGTAAAGCTCAAAACAATACACTACAATACAATAAATTTGTATTTATATCCATTTTGACAATTAAATGTCAGTAAATGGTAAGAAAGTTATGGGCCCTATTATAGAAATCGAATCGAGGATTCGATACAATCGCTATCACTATCACATCGAGTAAAATCTGGAATTATAGAAATCGAGGAAAACTGCTCGATTCGTTAGCAAGCTCGAATGTCAGCGGTTGTGATGAAATATTTTGAAACATGTTTGAAATGTTTCATAAAGCACTATAGAAAGGATGCCAAATATTTTTTAGAGGCATCTGCTATGAAAATGTATTTCCAAAAATGTTAATATGGTTATGTTTTGGAGTAAATTCATTTTCCCTCAAAGAATAAAGCTTAATAGGCGTAAGGCACGCATGCATGTGTAATAAAAAAGACAGCGTGGAACAATTTTCTTTAAAAAATATATAATTATTAGAAAATGAACTTTTTCATGCATTTTCATAACTGCAATCAATTCCGTAAAGAGTCACGCACGAATTTCACTTTTTTTCAGCAAAACAATTTTTGTTATTCATGTAATGCATCATTTAATTCTCTTTTAGCGTCGATTTCTTGTGGTAGTCAAATCCTCCAATCCTGCCTCCAAAAAAACCTCAAGCAATGTCTACATTTGCTTTCATTGGTTCAACGAGCCGTTCAAACTGGTGGTGATTTGGTTTTTTTTCTTCCGCCACTCATTTTCAGCCACTGAATTATGCGCTGGAATAAATACTGCATTGTAAATTATAACATGATTAATATAAATAATGCTGGATTGAACACTTACCTTGTATAGACTATTCTGGCAGCACAGTAAAACAAATGCTGATCAAAACAAACGAACATGTGTTGAAAATTGCATATATTTAAGCGTTTCTGAAATGTTTCCCAAAGGAAAATATCAGCGACGCAAACCAAAACAAAATAATTCTCTGAAGATATGCAACAAGCGAACCAAACAACTCGAAAAGTTTTGACACTTGCATCGATAGCTATCACTCGCTCGGTGCTATCGAATTGCTCGATTTCTATAATAGTAAAATAGAGCTAACGAGCAAAATTCTTATCGCCTCGATTTCTATAATAGGGCCCTATATTTTTGTATATTTACAACGATTTCAACACGTGATTGGATTTTTTAGTTTGGTAGTGCATATAGGTTATGAGTACGCAGGTATTTTTCAGAAGCTTATGCTGTGAATGCATTTGATATCATATAAAGTTGGTTGTTATCATTGATTATGCAGGGAATTCCGTTCGGCCGATACAAGGATTTGCAGTATTTTAAATGCAACATGTCACTCATCGTTTGCCTAGTAATTGTAAATTACAACACTTATAACAAGCCTTTCTTCAAGTTATGGATGAAACGATAAAAAATGATGATTTTCTGAACTTTTCAGCGTAGAAAGAATACTGAAAAGAAATTTGAGAAATTTGAAGAAAAATTCTGCCTTTTTAAAAAAAAAATTACGAATTTCATACCAAAAAGCAAAGCATCATTTTACTCGCTGCGCCATCTGGTTGCAAATCTATCATAATTCGTCAATACGCGACCAAGACGGGTCTATGGTACTAGGTGAGGCCGTTTCGTCACTAAGTTGAAAGGAAAGCTGTATAAGAAAACAGTACGGAAGAAAGCAGAAGGGGAATTATTTGCATGAAGCGTGAAAGAGATAGACTGATCACGAGCGAGCTTGGGCACAAGCGTATTGTGTTTTGTTTACAAACAAAACACAGTAGACTTCCAATATGGCTGAAGAGTGGTTTTAGCAAGTTGGCCCACCTTAGGATATACTTCTAGGTCCCTTGTACGCGACATAGAAGGTCGGTGTTGCCGGATTCTATAGATGTATAAGCAAAAAGTGAACAACCTTATGTTTATGTCTTCATCAACTTTCTCTTTAGTTAATGACTCAACTGCAAAAACGTTCCAATTTAAGTTTACTATACAATACGATAGATGAGGTTCTGATCTATCGTCCACATTGTCAAATACAACTGGGAATTAGTTTGCAACTTAGTTATGACCAAAAGAGAGAGTCGATGTAGAGAAATCGATGATGTCAATCGATGCAAGAGAGGTGCATTTTGAGCACCTCATATGAAACAAACTATCAAACAATCGAAATATTCCCAAACGGAAATACCTCGTTCTGTTTGTTCGAAATTGAAGAAACAAGCTTCCTCTTGTACTCAGCCATTTTCTGATATATTTACGAGAGCTTTGCATTAATCATTTTGAGCACTTCATAACAATTCATTACAGTGAGAATGGAAGAAATTATATATTTTATGAAAAACCAAGGTGCATGGAGAAATTGGCAATGCAAATACATAAGAGTAGGGGGAGCTTTTGTTCCCACCGACATGTTTTTCCTAACAGAGACTTCAAAACCAAGATGCTTGGGGGAAATTGGCATTGTAAATACATGAAAGTAGGAGGAGCTTTTATTTCCACCGACATGTAATCCCTAACAGTGATTTCAAATCAGCATTTAAATTCGGATAAAGACGAATGAACTGAAAAATTTAAAGCCTCTTAAAGCCAAGAAGAAGAATTTAAATTCGGAGATGAATGAATCGAATGATTTAAAGTCTCCGTAAACAAAGGAAAAGAAGAAGAAGCATTGAAAAACTCTAGTGGTCGATAGTTTAACAAGCGACGCGCACAAATGGATAGTGCTCATTGTAACTAGCATGGGCATTGTTGATTGCATGCGTGCTGGCGAATAAATTAGGAGCGATGAATAAATGCAAGCAATTGCTTTTTTAATTTCGTTCCATTAAGAATATTTCGATGGATTAGTTGAAGAATGATGCTTCAATGAACTGAATAGAACTTATGTTTGATAGAATATACATAAAATTTAGATTTGGAGCTACAATACAACAATAAGGTTGTTTCGTTAAATTTTATATCAATGACCAATCATGCATTGTAAAACTTTAAGAACAAGTGTAAGCGTCAAATTGTATTGTTGTGTTAAAATGAATTGAAATATTTTTCGATTTTTGACAAAAAACTACGTCTTTTATTAAGGGTGCCAAATCAGAAAACAGGTCACGTTTTTATGAAATAAAGTTAACGTTAATAACTATTTTTGCCGCGAACGGATTTTGGCGATTTACATATCAAACGAATCGGAAATTCCCTAAGATTTCTTTGATATCCTATACATTACAATCCCATAGTCTGTATATAGTTTAAATTGATGAAAAATAGAAGCATTCCCATTTCCTCATACATTTGTTCTGTCCATTTGTGTGCTTTCCCGAACAGAGCTGTCAATAACGAGCAATTTAGGGGGAGACGACGGGGAAATCGTAAGATGTAAAGTGAACAAAGGAAAAGAAGAAGAACGACGGGTATATTTGCCTAGAGTATAAACAGTGAATCTCGCTGAGGCAAACTTTCATTCTTCGTGAGGACATCGTGAACAACATCGTTGCTGGGAGTGGAGGAGTAATATTAGGAGGAGGAGTAATATTATGGATGAAGTAAATTTTTCCAAGAGCCTTTTTGAAGGTTAGAGATGAATGAACTGATGAAGTTTAAAGTCTCTAGCAAGGAAGGAAGGCAATTTTTCAGTATCGTTCTGTATTCAAAGCAATGAATATTGCTTGTTCTTCCTTGTTCTGCGGCATCACATGTCTTCGTTTCGGATTGAGCTGTGGACACGACCAAATTACGCACTCGCTGATGTATCTGGAATTGCAATCATTGCATCAAACATACGCCATTGCATTAAAGTTCTGAGCTACACAATTGTGTGGGGGATCATCAAGCTAAGGTATCGCCAGCCCACCAAGAAAATGAACGTTCTGGAATTTTGTCAGTGATTTGGTTTCGCATGACGGTAGGAAAACTCTCTTCATGACAGCTAAGCTAATCAGACTGGCAATATTAACAGAAAGGGCTTCTGTTGAGAAGAGCGCAAAACGGAGATATATGTGTTTATATTTAGTTGCTATTTGTATGCGTACGTGTGTGCTTCATAGCCCTTACGTGAAAAAAAGGCATCTTCGCTACGCTGAAACCCCATTTGTAACTACTCCCGTGTGCATTGGCCCTATAACGATGCGACAATCGCCTTATTTTTTATGCTATGATTGACTATTGTGTGGTGTTGCAAATTATGCAGTAGTGATAACAAATACAAACAAGAACGGGAGATAGCGGGAGGGAAATATTTACGCTGGGGTTTGGGAATGAATCTCTACTGAACATTCAGCCTTTTTCTAAGCAGTTAACATTGTTTGTTTTCTGTCATCAATGCATTGAACAGACGCTATGGTGAAGCAGGTGTTAAGGTTGTGCACCAAAAAATTATTTGGGGAATACCAAGTTATTCAATAAGTTACATCAAATTATTAACTTATTTGGGCTCGCGTACCATTCGTAAAACTGCTTTCAACTAGGATTGCATTTTCGCTTATCTTGATCAAAATGAAGTGCCACTCTTTTCGAGGTTGTTGAGATTAACAGATAGAGTTTATGTCGTTTATTCAGTCACCAAGAAAGTGAATGTCGTTCTGGAATTTTGTATGAGATTTGGTTTCGCTTGCCAGTAGCAAAACTTTCTCCACTAAGGATGACAGCTGCGCTTATCTCGAGCATGTATTGTTCTGCGAGCACTGCGAGCAAATGAATCATCTAACAATTATCGTCAAATGATTCTACAATTAAAAAAAGTCACAGCAGGGTTGTGTCCGAGACACGACCGCATAGTTGACGTAGGATTCCGTTAGGCTATCTGTTGATTTTGGATATGTTTGAAGAATTACATCGTTAAACTCTTTGTTAATGATTTGGTTTTAATGTCATATTTGGTTAGGGAACACATTTCAGTAGGAACTAAAGCTCCCTCTACTTTCATGTATTTGCCATTTGCCAACAAAAATTTCATCAATCCATCATGACTGAGCAATAAGCGTTTAAAATCGGACAATTTTCAAGATGTGCTCGATTTTCGATTTTCAATTTGTACCCCAATAAGTTCCCGAAAGACGTAATCCTACGTCAAAAAACATGTCCAACAACACTCATCCACAGATAAAACTCACCCTTCTATTCTCCGTTTATGCCTCACTTTATTTGAGACAGAAAACATTCACTATTCGCTATTCACTATTCACTATTCGCAAAGTTCATTCTCGAGTTAAACGGAAAAATACTGTCTCGATTTCGCTCATCTATTCTCAGAAAATTTTGCCTCTCTGGATGACGTTAGATGGTGATAGAATAATATTGGAAACTTTTGCTTGGACAGCGAGTGTCTCTGTAAAATCATTCATTTTTCACTCTAATAGCAATCATTGAGCCTCGATCGCGGCAATAAAGTATAGGTAGATAGTTGAAATCGAGTTGTTTCCTGTGCACTATTACAATGACATTTTGACGTAGAACTACGTCTTTCATTAAGGGTGCCAAATCAGAAAACGGGTCACGTTTTCATGAAATAAAGTTAACGTCAATAACTACTTTTGCCGCGAACGGATTTTGGCGATTTACATACTAAACGAATCGGAAATTCCGTAAGATTTGTTTAATATACTATACATTAGAATCCCCTGGTTTGTAAAAGGTTAAAATTCATGAAAACTTCAAGCGTTTCCATTTTCCCATACATTTATTCTGTCCATTTGTGAGCTTTCCCGAACAGAGCTGTCAATAACGAGCAACTTATCGACGACCAACGAAGGGGAAATCGTAGGATTTGAAGTCTCCGTGAATCTTGGACACAACCTCGTATCTTGGACACAACCTCCAATGATTTTTTTGTTTCTAGTTTGAAACGATCTAAGCCAACGCAAAAGACCATATTAACGCAAGTTATTGGTGAGCGGGAAGGTGGATTCATGTGCACTTGAAAAGAGTACAATGGAAAATAAAATCATACGATTGCTTGCTGCATTCTTTTTGCCATGATTATTCCAAGCAGATACAAGAGTGATTTATAATTAGGTGTGGAGAAATGAGCGAATGAACTTTTCCATACTTCGCTGTGGATAATGGCGATGAAATCATTATCACATTAAGTTGATTGATATCACTAATTATGCAGGGGATTCCTTTCGGCCCATACGAGAAGGATCTGCAGTATTTGGAGAGCAACATATGCCACCCATCGTTTGCTTAGATGAAAAATGTGAATTACAACACTTATAGCCATTTTTATATGTTATGAACGTAACAAAAGGCCATACGAATAAAAACAGAATTCTGCTTTATTTTACCTAAATCGAGCAGTCCAACAGGGAGATTGAGTTTTTACTACGTTTGGTACGAATAAAAATAACAACTAAGTAGCAAGAGTAGCAGCGCTTGTCTGCTACCTAAAAGATGCCGAATTATTTTTTAAGATCTAGCGTCTGAACAATAGATCAGTCAAGAAGATCCTTGTTCCTTCCCCTCCATGATGAAGGGGAATAAGAACACGTCGGCATCTTCAACGGCACGGCTTCCTCTCCACTGGCCTGGAGCCATGGTCCGAGAACATCCATGCCATCTGGTCCAACAAGCAAACAGTTCTTTGTTAAGTCATGTCTCGCAAAAGAATTTATATGTGTTTAATTATTACGTCCAATTTTTATGTGATAATTTTACGTGCAATCTGTTCCCAACGAAACCTTGCTGCAATGCCGTCGATAAAGAGGCGAACCAGTCCAGGAGGCTGAAAACCTCTCAAATAAAGAATAATAAAAAAAACAACTAAGTAAGGTAAATGATTTTGGTTTGTCCAGTCGAAAATATGATTATAGTTTGACCACTGTTTTGAATGTTCTAATTCAGCGCACCTGTGTCAAATCAGATATTCGAATCTTTCAAAACATATAAATAAAATTGTCTTTTTCATGAATTACATTAGTTTTATAGTATACTTTTACGAATTCACATGGATTATAAAATCCACCTTCTATTGGTGTCAATGCGCCCCTCATTTGCCTTAACTTTCAATCAACCACCAGACATAGCGATCGATTGTGAGTTCAAACTCAGGGCCCTCAATTTGACCATCTTTGTTTGTATATAATAACTACGTCCACGCAACCATCATCAGCGATAGAAATCGATCCACGGTGGAACAAACATCGATTCATCCATACAACTGATCTGCTCTGCAAGAAACATCGGGCTGCTGTTCTATAAATAACCCAACAATGATCAATATCAACTGTCTCCGCTGTCCGGTCTGCTGAACAATGGAAGAACGGAAAGAATACCCTTACGCCTAAACAGCTACTACTGTTTAATTTACCATAATGTAATGGAACAGAAAACTCAACGCCTAAATGGCTACTACTGACTACTGTGTAATTTACAATTTATAGAAACATAAACATATGTACATGTACACGATTAAAACCCGGCTCTGTTACAGCTAAAATGCTAATGAGCCTAATAAATAAATAAATGGGATAAAAAAAATCTTTTTACTCGCGCCATCTAGTTGAAAATCTAACGTTGATTCATCAATTGTGTATGATACAAAAATATTAGCACACCTTGAACAAATGTCAAACCACTTTGGATGTCACTGGTGTTGCGCTAAGACGTTGCGTGCTGAGCACACCTTTCATGTATTGCGCTGTACATAAAAGTGTACCAAATAAACACATACATGATCGCTTTTGGTAACAAAATAATATCCAACTTACATACATTCCGTGCAGCAGATAACAAACCGATACGCAAAGCACAAATGCGATCTGCTGTAAAGTGTAAACAGAAGTGTGAATGTGATCCTTCCGCGATTAGTGGTTTTACGACACTCACCGATGGATATCGTACCAGATTTGATGCGGATTTGCTATCTTTACGTGATAAAACATTTTCGCGAACGATAACTGATAATAAATTATATCTACTCCTTCATTTGGTGATTACTCCGGCTACTGAGTGGAACAAAATCAGTTTATTTACTGTGCCGAGTCATTTGAGGGAGTTAAGTAACTGAGATTTATTGCATTTAATTCCATATTCTGCTGAGCAACATGAATAGTAAGGTATTGAACGAAGTTTGTGATATGCTGGACACCTATACTGGACGAGACAAGGTACGTAAGAGCATTCCACGTAGATGGTCATAGAATTACTTTCACTTTTATTTGTTCGATACACGCAAACACAATATAACGAGATCAAGTTCAAGCAAAGAGCCGCATGAGTGACCGGTTTGATTAACCTTTATCATTCGTTTTCAGATTGTACGAACACTTTGCTACACTACGAAACTGGCCTCGGGTTTGTACGCGAACAATGACCCGGATCTCGCGAAAAAGCTGGCCACTTTCAGCTCCAAAATGTCACAAACAAGAGCCACGCTAAGGCTGTTCGATGATCTGCCTATGCTGAGCTATTCCCTCAGCTATGGAATGGGCAGCAAGGTTTGTCGCAACTTTAAAACGCTTTTTTTCTTACTAACTGATTGGCTTGCAGGAACCAGATCGAATCATGGGCCTAATCGGCTTCATCACTAATTTGATAGATCATGTATACTACCCCGTGGACAAGATTTGCTGGATGATTGAGTATAATTTGCTGAAGGTGGAGAACCCTAGCAAGTGGGACACAATCAACTCAATTTTCTGGGTAGCATCCATATATTTGAACTTGATGAAGTAAGTGAAATGTGAATTATTATATCTTATCGAACCTCTCGATATTATCCACCTGTTTGTCTCACCTAGTCGCTTATGTTATCTAAATACCGCCGTGTATTCGATAATCAAAATTTGTCACTGTTATCAATCACAAAAATGCGAAAGGCGGAAATTCACTAGGAATACTCGCTCATACTATGTATAGCGCTAGAGCAAAACTCTCGAGCGAGGGTTTACTTTAGAGCCACAACGTAACGGCTCAAACATTCTTACTTATCCGATAGTGAGTAAACCATAGCGCTGGTTTTCTCAAGACAATTTTTTTTCTTTTCGTCTACAGTATGATTTATAAAATAAGTAAATACCTTTTATGGTTTACGTATATACATTAAAATGGAACCTCCACTTCTAAATACAAACATTTCTCTAAATACGAATGAAGCTGAATTTCTCCGTTTTTGTTTAGCATTGAACAGGCAGTGCCTAACGTAGAATCAGTTTTTATTCTATTCCTACTTAATAATGGACGAATCTTTGTGCTATTCGACGAAGACTGTCGGAAAAAGATGAATAGCTAAAAAGGTTGCATAAGAAACGTGCAGAGTTTGTCATCGAATTGATCATATCATACAACGAGAGATGTTACAATCATGATTGTATATGAAATTGGGCCATTGAATGCAATTACGAGAGATGATATCAACATGTTACTTGACGAATTTCATGCAAACTCGACTGGCCGTTGACAGCACCATTTCAGATAGCAGCAAAACGTTGTGGTGTAAACACATGGGTCTTTTAAACAACTTTGTTTACTTGAAATATCCAAAAAAGAAGGAGACTACTTTTTTGAAAGAGCCAAAAATGTTTTCTTGATTTTTTACAAAAACATCAACTCAAAAACTATAATGCCTGCAAAACTCGGGTCAAAAAATGAAATGTAGAAAATCATTTAAATTTTCATAAAAAAATACCAAAAATTGTTGAAAAAAAATTATTTTAAAAATTTGAATTCATTTTCCTCAAAAACGTATTTTTTAGAAAATCTCAAAAAAATTCTATGAATAGCCCTTACAATTTCCAACAAGTCATCCATACATCGGAAGATGGGCACTTTTACGACAACTTGTTGAAAATTGTGAGGACTATTCATAGAATTTTTTTGAGAATTAAAAAAAAATACGTTTTTGAGAAAATTAAAATTTAATTTTTAAAATAATTTTTTTCCCGGAATTTTTTTTACAAAAAAAAATTGGTATTTTTTTATGAAAATTTGAACGATTTTCTACATTTCATCCTATGACCCGAGTTATTATAGGTATTATAGTTTTTGAGTTCTATTTTTTTTTGTGAAAAATCAAAAAACATTTCTGGCCCCTTTCAAAAAGTAATCTAATTCTTTTTGGAATATTTCAAGTGTGCAAAGTTGTTTAAAAGACCCATGTGTTTACACACACATTTGAGATGGTGCTGTCAACTCCTAAGACGAATTGGCATGAAATTCGTCACTTATCAACATATTACTTATCGACTCAAGAAAAATACAAAAATGTCGATTACATGGCAATTATTACTGAGTTGATATACCTATAACAATAATGGATCCATTTGAAATTTCTGTTTGCGTGCACAATTATTTCCTGATATTTTTAGGACAATCAAATTCCCGTGCAAAGCTAGTTTAGTTAATTAATTTATAAGATACTAGCTAACCCGGCAAACTTCGTCCCGCCCATTTACTTGATTAATTCTCGAGTAATGCAGAAATTTGTGTTTTATTTGTATGGCAGCCACCCCTAAGAGAGGGGGAGGGGTATCTAACCACCATAGAAACATTCATTGCACCCTAAAGTTTCCATATGCCTAATTTGGTTTAATTTGCTTGATTAATTCTCGGGTAATGCAAAAATTTGTGTTTCATTTGTACGGCAGCCCCCTCTAAGAGAGGGGGAAGGAGTATCTTAACACCATAGAAACATTTATTGCATCCTAAAACCTCCACATGCCAAATTTGGTTTCATTTGCTTGATTAATTCTCGAGTAATGCAGAAATTTGTGTTTCATTTGTATGGCAGCCCCCCTTTGAGTGGGGGAAGGACTGTCTAACCATCATAGAAACATTTATTGCACCTTAAAACTTTCACATGCCAACTTTGGTTTCGTTTGATTGATTAATTTCCGAATAATGCAAAAAATTGTGTTTCATTTGTATGGCAGCCCCCTCTAAGAGAGGGGGAAGGAGTATCTTATCACCATAGAAACATTTATTGCATCCTAAAACCTCCACATGCCAAATTTGGTTTCATTTGCTTGATTAATTCTCGAGTAATGCAGAAATTTGTGTTTCATTTGTATGGCAGCCCCCCCCCCTTTGAGTGGGGGCAGGACTGTCTAACCATCATAGAAACATTTATTGCACCCTAAAACTTTCACATGCCAACTTTGGTTTCGTTTGCTTGGTTAATTTCCGAGTAATGCAGAAATTTGTGTTTCATTTGTATGGCAGCCCCCCCTTAGAAACGGGGGAGGGGTCTCAAAATATCACGAAAACCTTCCCCGGCCCCAAAAACCCCTACATACCAATTTTCATGTCGATCGGTTCAGTAGTTTCCGAGTCTATAAGAATCAGACAGACAGACAGACATCACTCCATTTTTATATATATAGATAGATAAATATCTCGTGTCACGGTGTTTGTTTCCAAGCTCCTCCGAAACGGCTCGATCGATTTTGATGAAATTATGCACAAAAAACTTGGTGAGCATGAGAATAGGCTGTAAACTATATACGATGCCGCTAGGATACCGATTCCTAAATATTAAATACCGTTTAGAG
The DNA here is from genome assembly GCF_029784135.1 of Toxorhynchites rutilus septentrionalis. Taxonomy (NCBI): domain Eukaryota; kingdom Metazoa; phylum Arthropoda; class Insecta; order Diptera; family Culicidae; genus Toxorhynchites; species Toxorhynchites rutilus. Next base: position 76,058,659 of record NC_073744.1, on the reverse strand, counting down.
TGAAATCTGAATATATTTTATTTTAATTTTACTTCAAACAATACGTATAACCAGTGTTGCCACATTTTAATCTGTGCCAGAGACTTTTTCGAAGATTGTACCATCGAAAATATTCGTAGTAGAAATTTAACATGAATAAAATACTCATTTATTTACTATATTTACATTTACATATAACGCCTATACATAGTTTTTTAATCTAGATTGCGGCGTCAAAGTCGTCATGTACCTTAATGTTGCTTTGTCCGAATGTAAGAAATTTTACGCGAGGAAAAAAATCTGTACCGTACAGAATCTGTACCAAAAATAACAAAAACAACTGTTCCTTTCCAGATAAAGCTGCACGTATGGCAACACTACGTATAACCACAAATTTATACCCCCATACCTTATTTTTAATCGCGATTCAATAGTTTTGTACAAACAATATTCAAATAGTTTAACCACCGGTCGTTTTTCAAACAGAACGAATTTATTGTCATCAATCCTGATAGAACACCTGCTGGAGAGCATGTGTATAAATTCAATGTGCAAGCGTTGCTAGAATCATAGATGGCTAATGCAAAGTGACGCGAAAAATTGTGATTCGAAGAAAAAACAATTATCTAAAATTCATCGTTAAAGCACATCGTTCATATCACTCTCTCCATGTTCGTCTTCAATAGCACTAAAGTTCCTAATACTTATGACAGACATACAGCTGTACTTGCGTTGTACTTCGAAAATTGTATGTCTGTCACCATGTACAGCGCTAGAACCATGCAAGCAACTCGGTACAATCGCTGTACGCTGTACCGACCTATTTTTCCGCTGTACATGGCTACAGTTGTACTGTGCGCAGCGCCATAGACGGTTAGTGGTGGGTAGCATGAACAAAACGAATCAAAACATTTGGTATACATTCTTTTCATTGACTTTCTCTTGAGTTAATAACTCAGATTGAAACATATTTGTTGTGTTCGATAGTTTAGACGCTAAATAAAAACCTTTTTCATTGAAATATTGGTGAAAATACAATGCAATAAATTCAAACTTCTGATTGTCAGTCTGACATGCGGTACAATGTACAACCAAAGTATGTGTGTCATGCTATCGTGGTACCTGTACAACGCTGTACACGTACAGCGCTAGTACGGTTGTATGTCTGTCCATGGTATAACGTTCGCCTTATCATCGTAGTATTACTTGCATCATTTTTAGTAGTACTTGATTGTCATTTCTATGCCAAGCAATATACCTTGAATGTATTCTAAGTGACTAGCTCTGGAACATGTGTGACTTTAATGCAGGTCAGAAGGGTCTCCTAGAAGAACAAACATTACACAACGAAATCTCGCTAAATGTAATTCATTCATTATGAACATCATTCTTTTGGCATGTGGAGGTTTTAGAGTGCAATAAATGATTATATGGTGGTTAGATACTCCCCCCCCCCCCCTCTCTAAGGGGGAGCTGCCATACAAATGAAACACAAATTTCTGCATTACTCGAGAATTAAACAAGTAAATGAAATGAAAGAGCCTGGCCGGGTATGGGAGTAAAAAAGCCTCCAAACCAAATCACTAGCTGTATGGAAAATATTGTATAGGATATTAAATAAGAATTTTCGGCGGTTTTTTGAACCCCTATGTGATTTGACATAGCATCTATAGTGAAAAACGTACTTTTTCGTTTATTTCACGCCATCCTCAAAAGCTTCGAGATAAAAATTTGAAAAAAAAATATTGAATGTGCATCTTACAACGGTTACTACTCCGGCCCCGTCAGGCTAACGCCATAGGAGCCTTGATAAAAATATATATTTTGGAAAAAAAACGGTGTATTAAGAAAAGTTATCAAAAAAAAAATCATCAAAAATTTAAATACTAAAAAAAATATTGAAATTTTGAATTTTTTTTTGTGATTTAGAGATTCAGTACTACTTTGATTCATATTTAAATGTGTTCCTACGGTTTTTTTTAGATATGTGTGATTTTTTTCAGATTTTTTTCAGTGTCGCGAACTACAAAAAATATTTTTATATTTCCAAAGAGTCTGGCTGGGTAAGGGAGTAAAAAGTCCCCCAAACCAAAACACCAACTGTATGGAAAATATTGTATAGGTTACTAAATAAAACATTTTGGCAGCAGTACCATATATTTTAGTCCTCTTATGGTACACCACGGGATCTATGGTGAAAAATGCATGTTTTCGTTTTTTTCACGCCATTCTCAATAGCTTTGAGACAAAAATATGAAAATATACTGAAAGTACATCTTACTAAGGTGTATCGATAAATATCTTCAAACTATTTTTTCATCAAAAAATCCAAAAATAAAAAAAATAAATACGCAGTACAAAAAAAAGAATCAAACTAGTACTGAATCTCTAAATCACAAAAAAAAAAACAAAATTTTCAATATTTTTTCAGTACTTCAATTTTTGATGATTTTTTTTTGATAATTTTTCTTGATACACTGTAGTAAAATGTTAAACCACATAGGGGTTCCAATAAACGGCCAAAATTTCTTATTTAATATCCCATACAATATTTGCCGTACAGCTGGTGATTTGGTTTGGAGGCACTTTTTACTCCCTTACCCAGCCAGGACCTTTGGCATGTGGAGGTTTTTGGGTGCAATAAATGATTCTATTCTATGGTGGCTAGACACTCCACCCCCCTCTCAAAGGGGCAGCTGCCATACAAATGAAACACAAATATCTACATAACTCGAGAATTAATCAAGCAAATGAAACCAAATTTGGTATGTGGGAGTTTTAGGATGCTATAAATGTTTTACGGTGGTTAGACACTCCACCCCCACTCTAAGGGGGAGCTGCCATACAAATGAAAGATAAATTTCGGCATAACTCGAAAACTAATCAAGCAAATGGAGCCAAATTTGAGATGTGAGGGTTGTTGGGGGCAATAAATGTTTCTATGGTGGTTTGACACCAGTAGTGAGGAATTAGGGAGATTCCTGCCGTGAAGCATGTGATCAACTGTTGCTTATGAAACATCCCATACCAGAAAAACAAAAAGAATAAAAAACGAAGCAGTGGAAAATACAAAGAATAAATTTTAGAAAAACTTATATTTAGTTCAGCGAATATATGCTCTAAGTGTAGGAGAAGATAATGAAAAATATCTATCAGTGTGTGTTAAAAATTTTAAAAATAAAGCAAAATTTCTAAATTCTATAGGCAGCAAGTTAGAAGGTGATTCGTTTGAAGCTAAGAGGTAATTGTTCAGTACCATGTGACGAAACGTCTGTCGTACGAAGAAATTACTGTGAGTGAATTTGATATTATTTCGTTGTTTTTGACATGAAACCGTCTTAAAAATTTTGCAGCGTTATTAACAAGCGTTGTTAGTCCATTTGATGTTTGCGGTAACGAAATTGATCTTCGTTCGAAAGTGGAAATGGATTTTAATGTGATAAAACGCACTCCTATATCGTCTTCTATCTATATAAATAAAAATGGGTCGTCGAATGCGTTGATAAGAGCAAAACTCGAAAAAGGAATTTAGGGCTGTCTTCATTCTATCTTATTTTCAGTATCAAACATTCATTCGACGTAACGAGGGAACATGTTATTTGCAAGTGGATGAAAAATCTTGCACGAGAATTGTGTCTGAAAATAATCTGATATTATAATGTCGAGTTTTGGAAGAAGTTCTGAAATTTTATAGTAAAAAATAATTTTAAAGGGTAGATTAGAAGATTAATCAATGAACCGTTCTGCGATTAGACCCATGAACGTGCGCTAATTCCAACTAAAGAAATTGACTCCGATTGGACAAACTTTTCGTTGAACTCAATTTTACAGCAGAATATTTACGTAGTCGATTTTTTCGATTTATTTTATTGATCTGAAATATTCCTCAAAGTATTCAATCATTCTGATTCGAGTGAAGATAAGCTCAATGATATATAGACGACTTCAAGGTTTTACGTTTTACACCTTGTTATATATATTTCTTGGGCGACCCATGCGATGAAAATACGATGATGGCTTCTGTCTTTTTACGAGGACAAGAGCATAATAGTACCGAAGTACAAGCCACGGGTATGACACGCAAGATCTCCTTCTCCAACCCAAATTTTCTGAGCGGCTGGATTTCTGCACCACATAGTTCAGCATGAATTTGGAAGTAGATGCCAATCGAATATTCTGTAAATGTTTCGGTGTTTAGATATGCTTTTCCTAATCAGATCTACCTGTAATGTTTCATTGTTGATTTCGAACTTCTGTTTCAACAAATGGCTAAACCCAAATACCGCTATGAGCCACCGACACTTATGAATCACATACGCAGCGTTGGCCTCATAGTCCTTAAGTTCTTTTGTGAAAAAAGGGTACTTCTGGCGCAACTCATCGATAAAATGACACTTTCTTTTAGACATTTGGAAAAATTAAGTTGGAACATCGAGACGAAACACAAAAATTTTACCATGGCCAGTGGAACAAAATCTCTAAATGAAAATAGTTGAAAGATCTCGTCAATAGTAGATCCAACTGCTACTCTTTATATATTCACAAAACTTTGGTCTTCAATAAAAAAGGTTTTACTCAAAAAATAATACACTGATGATAATTCTGATTCTGCAACAAAATTGAATTTCTCATGAAAATCAGGACAAAGGCTAGATTGTAAAAAATAAATCAGGACGCCCCAAATAGATCTCAAAATCAGGACATATCCTGCTAAATTAAGACAGATGGTAACCCTATCTCTGACGAAGTTTCAATCCTTTGAATTGAGCTGAATTCTCGATCTACATTTTATGATGTTACCAGGAATGCCTCAATTTTTTTTTTCTCTCCAAAAGAACGATCCGAAGCTACACGGTGATGGAGCAACACAAATCACACATAGACAAATCGGAGAATGGATCCAGGTGAGATAAGCAAAACAAATGTTTCTGATAGATACTCATATTTTTTTATTTGGAATCTTCAGCCAAGCATTCCATATGCTGCTCATGAAGCAGCGCATGGAGTTTATCTCGATTGTCCGACTAACGTTGGATCTCGTACATGCTGGAAGCACGCTACCAAAGGGCATGCTCTGGGGAGGTCGATTCGAATCGTGGCACGTAGGTCTCATCGGGACGGTTTCGTCGTTCATCGGACTTTACCAGTACTTCGCAAAAAAACGGATCATTAGTAAAAGTTCCTAGTTTAGGACAGACGTCGATTGACGTCCGAGTTTCATGGAATTTTCACACCAGGTTTTGTTATATAGATAACTACAATTTAGAGCTAGGCTACGTAAAGTTAATTTGTATATTTGTGTCTGGATTGCAACGGAATGCGATTATGTCATGAAATCTATATGAGATTGATTTTTGGAGGAAAACTTATGTGTTGAAAGCAGAAATGTAGGGAAGAAAAAATATTTTTGAACCATGGTTGAGGGGAAAATAGTGTCGGAAATAACTGTAAATAAAAAAAAATGAATAAATAAACTTCTAGTCAACAGTGTTTTTATTTTTACTACTTCATGGTACACCCCCAGAATACGATTCTTAAGATGTCTTCTTCATTTCTCATTGTTTATTGTTTAACCCACTGAACATATTTTTTTACTGGTGAATAATCAGAACTGCGGCTACGCTGAGTTTTAGAGCGGAATGGGATGATCAGAAAGTTGTATCGAACCGGAGAAGATAAAACATGGTATTGAATGAACACAGTCCAGAGGCTACATTGGACACTTTAGCTTTTCGATGTTTTCTAACGGAAATATCTATTTATATGAAAATGGATTTCTTTATGTTTTTCTGTTTGTCTGATACTTATGGACTCGGACCGATCGACGACATTTGTACGTAGTGGTTTTTGGGACCGGGGAAGTATAAATGAAACACAAATTTCTGCACAACTCGAGAAATAATCATACAAATGAAGTCAAATTCGGGTGTCGATTCAAAATCCGAAAAAAAATCTCTGATATTCCCTCATTTTCCTGTAATTTTTCAGAAAATTCCAGATGTAGACTAGTAATCAAACTCACTAGCAGTGCGTCACTGCCCATGTTTGTATAGGAGACGTAAGCGACAAAATGAAAAAAGCGACTTTTTCGCCGTGCATTCTACATGCATGCAACATGCAAACAAACATTTTTTGTTCGAAAACATTTGAGTAATTTTGAAAAAAACGTTTCCGAAAAATCACTGTTTGTCCGCATAACAGACGTAGTTCCATACAGCTTTCATACGTCGTTCTAAAATCAACAGTTATCAGTATTATGTGCTATAAGCTAAATCTACATTTGAATCACATTCTTTGTAGAGTCCAAACATGCGTGTCACGATAATATCTTATTACTTAGTGTTTCTTAAAAACACTACTCATAATTACTATTTTCTGTACACTGCACTGCGATGAACAAAGAGAAGCAATTGTGTTTTTTAATGTTATAATTAGCTAAATTTCTGCACTCGAATCTTCAAGTAGATAATGAAACAATCAGATCAGTAGTGAAAATAAAATGATATTGGTTCTTAGCATTATAACTCCTCGAAATCGACATCGAATTATTCTACATACTCAGCATTTACTCATACCGTTGATGTAAGTCACTCCACCATCTTTATGCGATTGATCGTGATATCGGTAAGTCATGTTGCTAAAATTACCAACATTGCAGATTCACAAATTCAATTGATTGAAAAACCCGAACCTGCTCTTCTTATTATATCCCAGAGTATTCAGCTATGCGAACAAATGTTCATTGAAACGATTGATTGTCCGCATAAATAGACGCAAGCGTTTCCAAATGGAAAAAATATGTTTTAATCCACCAAATCTCCTAGGCCCTCTTTTGTCGATAATATCCTTCAACTGGACAGATTATTTGATTGGAAATTTGCATCGTTACGCTTGTAGGCAAAAAAAAAACAACAAAAATGCGTTTTCCCAACACTAATGGTGTTGGTGATTACGTCTCCTATGCATACATGGGTAGTTCAGCTGTAGTTCTTAAAATATTTAGTTACCTTAAACACTGAAATTTGAGAATGTCTGTCGATATTTTCCAATAAATATATTGCTTGTGATTTTTAATTGAGTTAAACAACGACTGATAAGTTTCGTAAAAGATTAAAAAATGGATTTGGATACTCGCGCATTGGTCAGACCGAGAAATCAATAATTCGTTAATTTCTCAGAAAATATCAACACTACGACTTTGCGATTCTCTCTAGCTTCGTTATTCGTCGTTCATCATCGTTTAGCGTATTGCATGTGTTGATACAAAGGGGACGTGTGTCACTTTTTTAACACTTTCGGTCTGACACACCGACGCGAGTATAGGAGTAACTTTTTTGGACGGATTACATATTTTTTCTAAACCCCATCAATATGGATATCAAATGAAAGGGCTTGACTATTAAAATACAGTTATTGATGAAAAATGTAAATCCAAGATGGCGGATCACATATTTTCTCAAAACTCCATTAATATGGGTATCAAACGAAAGAGAATGACTAGTAGAACACCGTTATTTATGAAAAATGCAAATCAAAAATTTTGAAAAAAAATTGTTGAATGGTTTTGTTGTAAAGAAATATACTAATGGTACAGATAATGTACTAAAACTTTTTAAGTTCAACGGTTTCATTATGAATAAACATAATAATAATACAGATGATGTACTCAAAGTTAGAAAATAATTAGGCAACTAGCAGTTAGTAGTTATCACACCCATTTCTTCATTAATCTAGGGCATCAATGAGTGGGGCATGTGATGAAAAAACACACTGTAGATAATGGAAATCTGACGTGGCCCATTTTAGATATGCATTTTTCATAAATAACTGTGTTCTAATAGTCAAGCCCTTTCATTTGATACACATATTGACGCAGTTTTGAAAAAAAATATATATATGGCACCATTTTGTGGTGGCGGCCATTTTGGATTTGCATTTCTAATAAATAACTGTGTATTACTAATCAATCTCTTCTGACTACCTAGCTCGTTCGCCATGGACAAAAACAGGTGGTAGTCACTTGGTGCAAGGTCCGGACTATACGGCGGATGCAAAAGAACCTCCCATCCGAGCTCCCGGAGCTTCTGGCGCGTCACCAAAGAAGTGTGTGGCCTGGCGTTGTCCTGATGGAAGACAATGCGGCCTCTGTTTATCAAAGATCGCCTCTTCTTCATGAGTGCTACCTTCAAGCGGTCCAGTTGTTGGCAGTACAGGTCCGAATTGAGCGTTTAGGGAAGCAGCTGATAATAGATTATTCCTTGACAATCCCACCAAACACACAGCAGAACCTTCCTGGCCGTTAATGAGGGTTTGGCCACCGTCTGAGCCGCTTCAGCGGGCTTCGACCACGACCGTTTGCGCTTCACGTTGTCGTAAGTGACCCACTTTTCATCGCCAGTCACCATCCGCTTCAGAAACGGGTCGATTTTGTTGCGATTCAGCAGCGATTCACATGCGTCGATACGGTCAAAGATGTTTTTTTGCGTCAACGTGTGTGGCACCCATACATCGAGCTTCTTTGTGAATCCAAGCTTCTTCAAATGGTTAATAACGGTTTGATGACTTATCCCCAACTCTTGGCCGATGCTACGGCTGCTACTATGCCGGTCTTTCTCGGCTAATTCAGCGATTTTGTCGCAATTTTCGACGACAGGCCTTCCGGAGCGTGGCGCATCTTCGACGACCTCTACGCCAGAACAAAAACGTTGAAACCATCGTTGTGCGGTGGAAATGGAAACTGTATCGGGTCCATAAACTACACAAATTTTATTGGCAGCTTGAGATGCATTTTTGCCTTTGTCATAGTAGTACTGTAAAATATGTCGGATTTTCTCTTTATTTTGCTCTATATTTGCGACACTATAACTCATGAACGACTTAACCAAACAAAACACTGTCAAGGACTATATTATAGCGCGCAAAAACACCTTTCCAACAAGCTATAGTATGACTCGATACAATGAATACAACTAGAACTACGCGTTTACAACGACACCTCGCGGAAATACCGCAGGACTTTTTTGACAGCCTAATATATGGCGCCATTTTGTGGTTTTTGGATTTGCAAATATTTCATAAACAGCTGTGTTCTACTAGTCAATCCATTTCGTTTGATACACATATTGATGGGGTTCGGAGAAAATATGTTATTCATCATTTTGTAGCGGCCGCCATTTTGGATTTACATTTTTCGTCAATAATTGTATTCTACTAATCAAGTCCTTTCATTTGATACTCATATTGATGGGGTTCTAAGAAAATATGTAATACACCATTTTGTAGCGGCCGCCATCTTGGATTTACATTTTTTTCATCAATAATTGTATTCTACTAGTCAAGCTTTTTCATGTGATACCCATATTGATAAGGTTTAGAAAAAAATATAAATGGCGCCATTTTGTGCTGGCGACCATTTTGGATTTGATTTTTTCATAAATAACTGTATTCTACTAGTCAAGCTTTTTCTTTTGATACCTTTATTGATGGGGTTTAGAGAAAATATGAAATCCGCCATTTTATAGCGGCCGCTATTTTGGATTTTCAAGATCATGAAATACGCAGTTTTATAATGAATGCAGAGATAAAGGTGTGTTCCAAATTTTAGATCAATCGGCCAACAGTAAGGGGGTTAAGTTTCTATGACAGCGCTACAGACAAAGTTACCCACGTTCATACAAACGGGGCATATGATCGACCCCGTCCTGTATACCGAAGAGTTTTGCGGTTTTCCGGATCGAAAATTTTTTTTTTTATATCTGTATTATAGTGACTTTCAACACTTTTGGCTGGTTCGTCACTTTTTACTTCCAATTTTGGAAGAATGTTGGGAGTGAGAATTGAACTCGTGATCTTCAGCGTGAGAGGTATGGATGTTACCACTACGCCAGATCGGCTCCCGGATCGAAAATCTTTGCTCCACACTCCGTACTCCATACTAAGGCTTCTAACATACACTTATGCAACTTTTTAAATGAGAAATTTAATCGTCAACTTTTGACCGTCCGGATTTAAAATTGTTTTCTGAATGTGCTTTTCATTCCGGACATGGGTTTGTGAAATTCACATTGATTTTTGATTTTTGACATTTTTTTGTTAACAGCTAGATACTATGTTTGACACTGAATTAAATTGACACAATAGTAACTATCAGTCACATGATTTCAACATGCAAAAAATTTCATGGTTTTGACATGATATTGAATGTAATGAAAAAGTATCCGGATTAAAAAGCGTCCGGATTCAGAAGCATCATTGCACAGTTATAGAAAAAATCAATAGTAGGTAGAAATGGATTGATGGTGACTCTTGTATGCTAAAGTACAGTTTTCAGCTTGTTTTTGTAGTCAAATACAATATGTTTCAATTCAGAGAGCAACGACAGCTCTCGAACAATAGCCATCTGCCAAAAATCTCTTGATCTTTTTTCATTTTTTGGCATACAACGGGTTAACGGAACAAGATGGAAACAAAAACATGATTCTTGCAAATTACGGTGAGCACAAGTATCAGTTCATGTAATTGATTTGTTGGTACTTTTCGGAAAAGAAGAAGAGGAATGTTGATAGGTTGAAGCTAATTCGGAACCCCCAGAGTTGCTTGTTTCATCGACTTCTAATGGTCTGCAGTAGATAAATTTTCAATCACAAGTGTATTCGTAACCCCGCGTTCTATTCTGAGAGAAAGTTTCCAGAATCGGTTCTGGAGAGGCATTATTCTTGCAAGAACTTCGAGACATTCATGTGTAGCCCAATGTACAGAGTAATCGCTAGATGGGCGGGAAAGCATAGAAACTGTTTGCCTCTTTAATACATCAGAAATTACGTGTGTCATCTCGAAGTAACGGATAGCCTCTCCCATGAATTGTACAAATGGAACGTAGTTCGTTCTAATTCCATTCATATGAAATGTGATATTCTTGAACGGAATTGCTCTTGAACAGAACGTTGCAAATGAAACTCATAATATGTAGCTGATGGAACTGCTCTGATGTTCAATTGTTTTTATTCAGAAGTTATCGAAGGCTCAGGTATCAAATTTTCCAAATTTACTGTATCTATAACTTCCAAACTCTTCCCTTTGCCGATTGCCGATTCGGTATTTGCTCTTCGTATTGATATACACTTGATGCTTTATTGGCAATTCATTAGCATGACCTGTTCTTGCCATTGTGAATAATTAAATTTTCCTTTAAGAAGAGCATGGGATAAAACAAACTCGAAGTTTTCCCTCCTCATCTGTATATACCAATAAAAGTTATCTGTAGGTTCTGCTGTAAAGTATTATTGTCGTACATTTTACTTTTCTTCGTAAGTTATTGTTATATTTGAGTTCCGGTTAAATGGAGTTTTAATGATAGTTAGATAATGGTCTTGCGTTTGCCTTATTCGTGCTCGCCTTTTCTTTTATTCTTAACGAGGAAGAGTAGTTCAACTTTCATTGTGTCACTTTGTTAAGGTATCTTCGGTGTTACGTTTTAGCTTTTATTGAGTATTCCTGTTTTCCGATAATAACTCGTCTGTTTATATATGAATGAGTATAAATAGTTTTGTATATGTTTTGCATTTGATTATCGAAGCTGAAACTCGATTCGTTTAAACATTTCCTCTCTCAGTGGAACACACTCGTTAAGTACTATACATTTAGTTTTAATGTCTTCGACTTATTCCTGTCTATTGGTTGGTCCTACTTGAATTTGTCGCACCTCGTGCACCCGGTCTCATTTTTTTTCTCCAGCGTTAAGCATATTTAAACTTACGATAAAATTATGAAACGTGATTATACTGTTGACGTTCATTAGTAATCATACAAGTTTGCTTCTTCAGTATAGCAGTCATTGATTGAAGCTAAAGATCAGCTTCAAGTTGGTTATATTGCTTTCAAGTATAAAATATAAACTGTTCCATCCTCACTGCTTGATCGAGAGTTCAATCATAGAACCTTCAAATACTAGGATTAATAAAGTGTTCATTTCAAAGATGAAATTCAGCATTTCGAACAATCCGATTATCTTATTGATGCGTGAAAATTATCTAATTAAAACGAGTGTTAAACATTATAAAATTTCTCATTAAAATAATCTCATTAATTATATTAGCACCTCAAACGAAAAAAAGAGAAATTCTTAATAAAATACGCTTTCTTACAGCTTCATCTTGTAAAATAAAAAATAAATTATTGCACCGTAACACTGAAAAACATTGCTTCGTTATAATGTGTATATCTTGTCTTGTCTATTGAATTATATTGTGCATAAAACTAAAATAAGGAAGATTATTCGTTACGTTGAAATCTGTTCTGGTCGAATCGGTATGATGAAAGATTATCTATATCTCTGATACGTATGTATTATCAAAGATTCCGAAACGCAATAATTTTCCTAAGAAAATTTCTTCCGTGTGGTTGGTCACCAGTAATTATGATACTGTTTTTTTTCGTCCGTAAGGAGTGAAACGCCGACCTATTCAACAAAACTTCAAGTTTCTAGTAGTAACGCCTATTAAAATGTATAATTTTTTTTATTTAAAAATAACCGTTTCCTGTTAAAATAACATTTAAGTGGGATTGAGTATTAAAATTTGTTTTTATCGTGTCCCCATTTTTTATTCTTTAACATGTTCGTGTAAAAGTCAAGTAAAACTTCTCTATCAGGGGAAGGGAGGGTAACATATTGTAAAGTAACTATAAAATCATTACTATTGCGACGAGTGATTACAGCTGAATAGATTTAAATGAACATCTCCAGGTTGGTTCCGATTCAGGAGAGATGTAATTTTTGAACAAATCTATAATGTTTCGTCTATTTTGTTCTTTTGTTTCGAGGACATACAAATCCTACTGATTTCATCGGTAGTAACAACTCGCGCAATGGCGTTTTTTACGGACAAATCGTGAACTTCAATCCTTAAGTGAACTGAACATCCTAGTCCAGGACATGTGCATTTCTATCTATTCAGCCGTTCTTCTACTTAGTCTCTCACATTGCTTTCGGCTTGTTCGATTGATCTATATTGCACGATAGATTAAAATGTTCGTACGAAGTGAGTACACTTTTTTCGGGTAAAATCGAGCTACTGGCGGTCTTAAAGTTTGTTCCCATTGATCAAGTAAAAATTAGCTAATCGAAGGAAGATTCGAAAAGATCTCGTAACAGTTGCTGTTTGAATACATTTCTATCGTAATAAAACACTTCTACTTGATTTGAAATAGTACTATTAAAATTCTTTCTGGGAAAAATGTAAGTAAAATTTCTAAAATAATGCATATTTCTCATTCAATAGTCTATTTTTCACGTTTTATGCGTCTCACTTCAAAGATGCACATTGATAAATGGTTTCGTCAATCTCTTCACAAAAAAAATGGGAACAATGAAAAATTTCATACCTAACTGCTTCAGCATGTCAATTGAAATGGATTGAGTTGTAATACACCTCACTCAATTCGTTATACAGAAATTGGTGTAATGATTTTTTTTCTTCCCTTTAATCGACCGAACCCCGGAACCTCTCATGATGGATTGTTTAATTGGTGTACGTTTCAATAAATTGCTATAATAATCCTCACATAAATAGGCTAGGCACGTACGTTTTCCTCATTTTCATAATAATATATATTATTTAATGTATGCATTTTTATCATTTAATATTTTACACGTTTTAGTTCATTTTGCTCGGTTCTGCGATGATCAATTTATTATAAATCAAGCTCGTAAATTTCGTTTTGCCATGGGCGACTCGACTCGTATTGCCCGACATCAAGAGCTATCGAAAGCGCTTGTTTTTCCAGTTCCTGATTTACTCTTCTTCTCATAATATGCTCTATGCTCAGATGCACTGATTCAGAAAACGAATTGGAATTTTAGAGTAATAAAATATGTTTATGGTCAAGTAGATCATGGTAAAAGAGTCCAAAAATGAGGACCAGCCTATGTCCCGGAATAGCGGAAAATGTAAAATTTTATTTTAATTGCGAATGTCGCCATCTGTAAATATGACCCCAATGCTAGACCAGATGGCTAACTGGATTATCTTAGCAAATGGCCAATTTCAAAATTTATTATCCTGGGTGTAAAAAAATTGCCAGGCATTTTCTTCAATGATTTAAATATCTTATTGTCTTTTGTTTGCTTTTTCTTCTCCTCCATTTCCGATATATAGTTTTGGCAACGTAAATTATTTTATTAGTTTCTTCATTATGTGTTACATTGTTATTTTGTTGGTTCTGATGCTTATGTTTCACAGTTTATTACGATTGTATATGTATAGAGAATATATATATTTTAAATTAACAAAACAAACAAAATGTTGATTTGCACAGTAAAACCCTATGCAAAATTTTAGCTCGATCGGACTTCATTTACTAGATTCGCAGACGTCAAAATTTAGATTTTTTGAAAACTGAAAAATTGCCCATGAATTCGGGTTTTAAGAAAAAAATGATGATGCCAAATGTTCTAAAATTGAATGAAACTTCGAGATTTACTGTTATCTTAAATTTTTTGTTGTCAAAAATAAACTTTTCAGGCGGAAAAACAACCGAGTTCCAAAAGGCTAATTGGGTAATCTTTTAGTTTTCAGAAAAATCAAATTTTGATATCTGCGGCACAAGTCCCAGACATTCTTCGGAAAACATACGCTTCGCTGCACTCGAGTATGATTTTCATCAGCGCAAGTTCACAGCAAACACATATCCTCTCTTGGTACGAAGCGTGCCAAATTCTTAAACACGAGAGAGAGAGAGAGAGATGAGAGAGAGAGCGTCGAATGAACACAGCGCAGAATTCAGATACATAACACCGCTTCTCACTTGTGCGATATGCGTACCTCATTTTACACACACAAACACATACAGCAATACTTGACGTTGCCCCCCTAATCAGCTGCATCCCAATAGGAAGTATCCCATGACGGCCAGACGTACAGAATATTAGGAGATTGCAAAATTGCATCTACGAACAACACATTGTAATACTATCATCTAGCCAACCGCAGGTAATCGGTTACATTTAAGTAACATAGTCATTAAGCAAAATTGTCGAAATATTGAACTTTCGACCCCGTCAGGCTAACACCCAAAAGGCCTGAATACTAATATATTTTGGAAAAAAAAACTTGTTAGTTTAAAACATCACCCTATCTAATCACCGGATATGAACCCAATCTACGCATATGGCCGAATCTCAACTACGACAAAATGATAGGAGTTGGGTGTCGCAGAACGAATTGAAGCGCATAGAGAAACTTTTACTATTAAATTATTACTCAATTTCTACTAATTTAAATATTTAACTGAATGCAGTGCACAGAATCGTTCTAAGAGTCCCCTCAGACTACAACCTTTTTATCGGTCGCTAGTTTGATCGGGTTGGCATGCTAGTGCAAAAACCGACCCAACCACTTCAGGCTGATTTAGACGATGCCAGACAGACAGAGTGTCTGTTCTCTGTTCACTGCATACTTCAACTAGAGCGCTGACTGGCATCGTCTAAATCAGCCTTTAGATCAGTGCAATGTGCGCATATGCATACCATGTTGACTAAGAAGCCTATCAAACTATCGGCCGACAAAAACCCCTTCAACCCTCTAAAACCCAAATTTTTTATTTGCGTGAAAAAACTATAGTAGATAATATTTTTGAGGGGAAAATTGGAAAACATAATGGCAAACGCCGATGTCAACGTTTAATGATGCCTCCTTCGTTGTATCCCTGTTTCATATCCCTTCTATTCGATCTACAAACTTTTACTTAGTCGCGGCAATACATACACGCACTGTTTACAGATACAGGTTGTGCAGCCCCCTGATCATTCACCATGAGCCGAGGATTGTACCGCTCATGACAACTCTACACTGATGATTGCGCCGTCTAGTGACCATTCTATTCTGGATTCCTGGACACCTGACAGCGAATTAAAAAAGTCGATTTGACGAACTGGAAACTACGATGTTTAGGAAAGGCAGCTTTTGCTAGAGATATCAAGACTCCGTAGACATTTGGAGGCCGCTGAAATTAATTCTAATGATGTCATAAATGAGATTGCAATGGATGTGTTACAGTTCATCAAGAAGTGGGACTTTCAAGAATTGATTTCAAATTTTACAGTGAACTGAAAGTTGTTTTCAAATCGTGTACGTTTCTGTGGCATTTGGTGGAGAGGCAAATATCGTCCATTCAGTTTTTTCGATGTTTTATATGCATTTCAGCGCGAAAAAAAATTATAGGAGGTTGTGTTCAAGACACGACCGCATTGTTGACGTAGAACTACGCTGTAGTTTAATTCAAGTTGTTTATAACTGCGAATATTATTTTATGTTTGTTTTTTTCATATTGTAGCCAATAAAAATAGTTATCTCGATTTTTCATTCGGAACTTGTTGCGAAATGTTGATTTGCACGATAATATACCCTATGCAAAATATTAGCTCATTCGAACTACATTTGTTAGGTCGAGGATATAGTAAATGCGGTAGATGCGATTAATTGGAGTTCATCGCGTGCTATGACATACTCTGATCGCTTTAGATCGCGCGTTTTTTGATGTTTCATTCCACTCCATTCTACATGTAAACAACCCAGCACAAGGATGCCAGATATGATAACATGTCTTCATTTTGTAAACAGTTGAGTTGTGAGGACGTAACTTAACGTAACGTTTTCATTATATGCATTATGTAAATGAGAATAAAGTTATATATTTCATCGAACAAAACGAAAATAATAATTTAACAACTCAATCTTTATTTTCGTTCGATGAGTTCGATTGTGAAGATATTTATGAAAATCGTCTGGCAACCACCACTTGCGTTCCCTCGCGGCAAAACACTCCACACGCAGTTTCACCGCATTGAAATCGCGTTTACTATTAGCGAATTCGTTTTTGTTCAGTTTCAACCCCAGTGCCGCACTAAGGCTAAGGTTACTTTGGATAGGAGTACGCACGAAAATTTGATTGTACTAATAGAAACAAACAATTTTGTTCGGTAGAAGCTGACGAATTCGAACGAAACAAAGGGGAAGCAATGTAACCACACCAATACAACTCAATGTGGTTGTTTACTTTCACTATTGCATAAAATTCGTACGATCACTTTTCTGCATCCAGTGTCACCGCCGCCTAACTGTTGTCAAAACGTTTTTTTATTCACTCAGTTTCGCACTCAGTGTCGCACTAGTTCGCCCCGAAAGCTGTTAGTTTCGCACTGAGATGTTTCACGGGTTGGCACTCGGGTTCACCAATACAACTATACTGAACTGTCAAGTTCAGTATAGTGTTCAGTATGTGTTTTGGAAAATCTAAAAATAAAGACTATGAAAATGGAAAGCCTGCTGCTTTTGCTTTTGTACTATTGGAATTCGTAATCAAATTCGGATTCTGATTTTGAAGAGTATATTCGAGCAGACGGCATTAAGCTACGTGTGCTTTCATTGGGAGGCGAGAATAATGATGGATATTCAGGTGGAATAAACCTGCTTTCAAAAGCAAAATTATGAATGAAAATTTACTCTAACGTATCGAATATTTATTTTATTTGATGGAATCGGAGGTTTTTTCCGATATCGCAGAAACATATTGAACGAAAATTGTGTCTAATGATGATTTTATATTATAATAGTAATTATTTGTGGAACAAACAGGAAATGCATCGACAAATGGTTAAGTGAGTGTCAGAACTACATGTGTTAGGTAATCAAACAATATGAAGTAACTGTGATGTATTTTCTCTCTGTGAAACATGGCAAGTTTTTACCCAAACACAAACACAATAACCTGAAAAAAGGTAACTGGTCAATAAAATTGAATTTTTAATCAAATCAAGACGAATGCTAGAAATAAAACAAATCAGGAAGCCGAGATCTAAAAATCAGGACATGTCCTGCTAAATCAGGACCGATGGTATCCCTAATTCTAAGCGCACTTGTGGTGTGCGTATGACTTCCCACCATCCTGAAAAAATTATTTGTACAAATTTTGCTGATTTGAACCCGTTTTGCCGTCTATTTTTCTCGCAAAAAAGAACTCGGTGAAGAAACGATCTGAAACAACAGTTATCGGATTTCAATTTGCTAATTGAAATAGCTGATGAAAATTTTCTGAGTACGATCTCCTGTTAAACATAGTCAACATAATCAATTAAAATGCTGACCTGACAAAAGAAGAGGCTAATCAAGTGGTTGAGTAAAACGCTTCCCTTTTTCTGACTGAGCGCCATGTCAAATAAGTAGATGAAAAATGCATACATTTGAAATTATTGAAAACAACACTTAAAAAATTGCTCTAGATAAAAAAACCATGTGTAAAATAAATGCGAATAAAATGAGAAATGAAAAACCAACAATGATTATATACCTTTTCCAAAGAAAATTAAAATACCCGATGAAATCGGTTAGTGCAACGATGAAACAAATAAAACCAAACGAATGTGCATGATGAACAAAATGTTTATGTTTATGAATAAGGTACCACACTATTGTGGTGTGTTTACAAAAATATATAGGGGAAATAATAAATAACATGTAAACAAGCTACAAAACGTCTATCCCACGTTGGTTCAAACTAATTCCGGTATAAATAAATGCATTTTTCATAGTGCATAAATGCAATCAAAATCATATCGATCGAATTAATGTGTTACCCTTTCTCGCCGGTAATTGTTTACCAAGATTTTACAAAAAGCAAGAAGTTCAAATCTAGAGCCTACCGATCTCTCTATTGTTAACAAAATCTACCTGAGCAGTAGTAATAAATAAATAATAAATATGAACGACAAATAAAGTTGCAACTAATGGAATACAAATGTTGTTTACAATTATTACCTCCGAAAACGACAATATTTAGAAGGTTTTTAAAATATCAATTCATTCTCTCCCGTCACCTGCTCTCTGGTGTCCAACCGACCTGGGCAAAAGCGTGCGGTGTTTTTTTTCATCCTAAATAAAAACGTTAATTCGAATACTTCCAAGCTTGGCATTCCATATGTTTAAAATCGTATATAAAACGAGCGATGTCCCTCGTAATTTTTTTTTCTCTTCATTTTTCTCCTTTTTTCTCTATACTGATCTCAATAAAATAGCCTTCCGCCTCAAAGTAATCAAAAACGTACTGGTATCGGGCATTCAGAACTAGTGTTTCTTCCCTCTCTCGAGGAAGTACAATTATTTGATTGTGGTAATTTTTGCCGTTGATAGCCATTCAAGTCAATTCGCTCGCATGTTCCTTACGCATGTTTTTGTTGGCCATCCCGGTTGGAAAATACTTTCGATTCAGCATTGGGAAAGGGAACAGCAGCACTTGGGAGCAGTGTTGCACAATAGTGATTCATTTAAATAATAATAACAAGCTATTATTAACAAATTAGCACACTGTGCGTATCGGAAATGCTACGAATTGACGTGCGTTCATGACGGTGGTTTCCGTATCGTCGTCAACCACCTGGCGGAATTCCTTTGTACAAAGGAAATTTCATTCGTGGAAATATCCCAAAGAGATTCCGCAAAGGTGTATTTCAGGGCTGTGTAAACCACAATCTGTTGTGCTGACTTCCCTCGCAAGCAGTAGGTGCTCGCATGAGGTATTGGATATTGGTTTTGTGGAGAGTAACAAACAAAACGTTGCAACATTCATAATCAACAATAACACCTATGATAACAACAATCGGTGTAAGCTCGGTTTGAGCTACACCACAGTGTGAACCTACAACCGACATATGGCAGTCGAAGGCGGCCAAAATATAAACTAAAAAACGATGAGAATACTTGGTTTAGAGGCTGCCAAACTGTTGCTGTAGCTGCTGGTGAATGGTATTCGATCCATGACATGAGATCGGGGAAGAATCGGCAGAGCTACTGCTGCTACTATTACACGGTGGTGAAGGCGATTTAGGCGAATTGTGTAGCGAGTGATAAGCATGATGCTGCTGCTGCTGCTGTTGTTGCTGTTGATTGTGCTGATAACTCGTCATTGATGAATGCGAATGATTCTGTTGTGCTGTAGGAGTCTGCTGTGGGCCAACTCCTACGATAGCCGTCGATTTTGAGTTGCGCGTGAGAGGTTTGTGACTCTGTAGTAGACTGTCCCGATTGTGTTGAAATTGCCAGCAGGATCTGCAGAAATATCTGTGGATATATAGATAAAAATTGTGTTGAAAATTTGATCATCCCAAGATGTGAAAACGGTTCTCTCAGGCCATTTGCGGCGCAGAGTAAGGGTGGAATATACGAGGTCAGTCCGATAAGTACTTAGCCTACAAAAAAAAATTTTTTTGGAAAAGTGGCGATTTATTTCGCAACATAGTCTCCTTTTAGCTCGATACACTTGACCTAGCGATGCTTGCACTTCTTTATTCCATCTGAAAAATACGGTTTTCACGAGGTCTGCAAAGTAGGTCTTCGTGGCGGCGATGTCCTCCTAATTCGACACAAATTTCTGCCCGGCGAGTGACTTTTTCAAGTTTGGAAACAAAAAAAGTCGCACGGGGCCAAATCCGGAGAATATGGTGGATGGGGCAACAGTTCGTAGTGCAATTCGACCAATTTGTGGCGACGGTGGAATTTCCAAACACGGTCAAAACAGAACTACGAGTTCGATTCGGCTGAAATTTTGACAGTAGCCGTATACGAAAATGTACTACACGATAATTAATCTCTCTTGCGATACTGACACCATCGGACGATGAGGCTGAGTACTTTTCGGACTGCCCGCGTATAATGTCAGATGCCCTGAAAATTGATCAGAAGTCTTTTTTTCGCTTTCTCGTTTGTTTCAAGGAACATTTTCAGCTCGAAGGATTAAAGTCAACGAAAATGGCGGTGTATAAACGAAAATTTCTTCTCCGTATCAAATTAGTGTTCAATGTGAATGAAAAACCTTGTTGTGGTGAAATAGTCCCTTACAAAAATTGTAGATAACTTTAAAAATCTAATAATACATTTTTGTGGGGATATCCGAAAGTTTATAGAAAATAGGTTAAGTTAGGGTAAGAAAATTTTCATTCAAATTTTAGTAACTGCCTTCGGGCCTGCTTATCTAATAGAGGGTAGTGCAGGACGGACTCGATTATATACAGTCTCTGATTTCTTTTCACTGTGTATAATCCTGTATATAGTGGGATAAACAAAAAAAATGTTTTCTGTACATATATTCATCCTTTTTTGAATATAAAAGAAGAATTTAATTTTTGATTCATCCCCTTTAAGTTACAAAACACCTTTCAAAAATCTTTCTGCGTAATGTTCGAATTTCAACAATGACATAGTTATTGAACTTTTTCTCTGTTTAGGGCTCACTTTGCCTCTGTTTGGCTCTAATTCAAAAACTACGCTACGTAGGACAATTCTGTTGCTTCCATTTGGAAGATGAGAAAATTTAAAACAGGACACAGTTGTGAAACTTTCAAATTAGTGGATTTAAGTAACATTTTAGAAGTGAAAAAGTTAAATTCTCACCTTCAAGGTGTTATTCTTAAAATTTAAAAAAATACCTAAAAACAAAAAAAACTTGTTTCTTCTTCTTCTTAAATGGACTTTACGTTCCTAGAGGGACTTCATCGTCTCAATGCAGTATTAGATAGTGATTTTATTAGTTAGTTGATTTTTAGTTGAGATTTCTATGCTAAATAACACGCCTTGAATGTATTTTGAATGGCAAGCTCTAGAATACGCGTGACCAAGTCGGAGGAATTTTTCTTTTGACTCCACTGTACTCATAATAGCCAATTAACTTTTACTTTCCCGTTGAACGATCTCGTTTTCGCTTGAAATAAGCCATATGTATTTGAAATATAAAAATATATTTTTTGAATTGTATATAATTGGACTGACCAAATAGTTCAGAAATAGAAACGGGACACGTAAGCAAAAAAACTTTTGATATTTTTAGAAAAAAATTATTCAGTGAATAAAACCAAGTATAAAACAAAATAATCAAATATTCATAGAAATTCAACGAAGATGATATTTAGATGATGAAGTGACATTGCGAAGAATATTATTCATCCATTTAACAGGTGCGAGACTACCAGGTAGACACAAAATATAGAGCAATTCCACGCCAAAACAGACGTTTTTGTCACGGCCGTGCACCATTTTTTATGTAGAACTACGACTTTCAGTAAGGGTGCCAAATCAGAAAACAGATCACGTTCTTGTGAATTCAGGGGACTTATTGGTGACTTTTCCGATCGACAATTCAATTTCCGTGAATTCGAGGATTGTTTCCGGGTTAAAAGTGGCGTCAAAGTATATTGTTTGCTTGTGTTTTTTTGGGAATTTCGCCGAGAGGGGTACATTCGGGGGCTTTGCACTCCCAACGTATTTTATGCTAAATTAAAGGGATGCAGAAGAAGAGGCTCAAACTACGGTAGGCAACACTTTTCACTTCTAGAATTTAGAGGAAATTTTCGAAGCTTCAGACAGAACAAGTTATTACCACAAGAAGCATGAAAAACGTGTTTCTCCTAGACTAACCTTCCATTATTCAATGTATTCCAACGCAGTATCGAAAAAAATTAACAGTTTTAATAAATTAAGCATTGTATGTTTCACCTGAATTGACTAGATTTTTATGAACAGTTTGCACCTCGCTAGTCGAACATACTTCTCCCCTTTCACGTTGGAGAATTCTAATAAAATATTCATGAATGAAAACAACTTCAGCAAAATTGTTTCTTCCAACACAACAGATCAATGTCTGAAAGGTCACTATCCGATCTCTGGTAGAAAGCAACCATAGTTTGCGGCACGGGGTTTCGAACAAATCGCGTAGTACAAGACATATTTTTTTCTCTTTATGCTCAAGATACGGTACTGTCCCTTTAAAAAGGTACGTTTGGTCAGCCTATATAATCGAATCGTATATAATCGAGTCTGTATTTAGTCGAATTCGGTCAGTATGCCTTTTTAAAACTAATTCATATCCAGATGTCGACACCTTACCATTACCATCGCGGATATACTTTATTTCGTTTTCACCGTGAAGTACATATGATAATAAGGCTCTTGTGATTTTGAAAATTATCCTATTGTTCGGTCCATTTACAGTGATGGTCATTCATTTAGCAGAGCACCGTATAACTTGTCGGCGAAAAAAAAATCAAGAACGTGTTTTTAATCGTTTTTTTGTCGTAGTGTCAACTCGACTGGACGTTAACAGCACCATCTCAGATAGCAGTGATACGTTGTGTGTGGGTGTAAACACATGAGTCTTCTAAGCAACTTTGCATACTTTAAATATTGGGTTGGGGAAAAAGAAATGTCGTATTTCTGATCGAAATTTGACGCTTTATTGAACATACTTAAAATTATCGAATTTAAGTCAAATATGCGCCGTTTTGTTCGCAAACTTGTTACCATTTAGAAGGCAACTTCATTATCCCCCCCTTATAAAAACCCCCTCCTTATTTGCAAAAAGCCCAGACAGCCAGTTTTCGCAAGCCTCTTTTGAGGCCAACTTAGTATCACCAAAAACGTTTTACATATACCGGAAGAGGTGATAATCATTTGGAGCCAGGTCCGGACTATACGGGACATCCCATCCGAGCTCCCGTAGCTTCTGGCGGGTCATAAAAGATGTGTGAGGCCGAGCGTTGTCCTGGTGGAAATCAACACCTTTCCAATTGATCATTTCTGGCCGCTTCTGGTCAATCGCCTGCTTCAAACGGTCAAGCTGCTCACAGTAGAGAACCGAGTTGATGGTCTGGCCATAGTTGAACTGCTCATAGTGGATCATTCCCTTAAAATCCCACCAAACACATAGCAAAACTTTCCTGGCCGTCATTCCGGGCTTGGCGATGGTTTGGGCCGGCCCACCACGCTTCGTCCACGACTTTTTTCGCTTTAGGTTGTCGTACGTGATACACTTTTCATCACCAGTCACCATCTTTTTCAAAAATAGGTCGAGTTCGTTTCGTTTCAGCAGTGCATCGCAGGCGTTGATTCGGTCTAAAAGATTTTTTTGCGTCAACTCGTGTGGCACCCATATATCCAGCTTTTTTGGAATCCATTCTTCTGCAAATGTTTGGTTTTATGGTCTATACCAAGTTCCTGGCCAATCCAGCGATTGCTCACATGCCGGTCTACTTGGATGATTTCAACGAGTTTATCGGTTTCCACAACGATTGGCCTACCAGTACGGGGTGTATCTTCGACAGCTACTACACCAGAACGAAATCGATCAAACCAACGCTGTGCTGTGCGAATCGTTACAGTATCGGGTCCATAAACTACACGATTTTTTTCGGTCGCCTTCGTTGCAGTTTTACCTCGCAGGTAGTAAAAACGTAAAATATGGCGAATTTCTTGCTTGTTGGACTCCAAAGTACGTAGAATAAGAAGGTAGTCTACTCCCTGCTTTGTTCAAGTAGTGGTAGGCAAAGAAAAAAAGGAAAAAATAGTTATTAACCATAGATCGAATCCATATAAATTCAAACATTTTTTAATTTTTTAAATTATAACACAAGAACTGTCTCGAAATATGTTCCGAAATAATGGAATAGTGGTATACTTAATTATTTTCAAATTGAAAACAGTAAAATTATCGCACTTGTACTATAGAAATAATGCAAAACCGATAAACAAATGTGTGGAGAGGTTATATCGAAGCAGTGTCGTTCTCGTTCCCGATCCAAGGAGCGAATGCATGGGATAACTGAAAACATCTCCGATTAGTTTATCTCATTCGAAATTATCCTGTTCCGGCATCGCGGAACGTGATATTTCAACATTTTGCTGAAGTAAACAAAAACTATTCAGTATGAAATCGATAGAAATTCACATAAAACGTTACTTGCAGTGAAAAACAAGTACACTATCGTGTTTACCGTCGACTCGACCGGCGATTTTGCCACTTTTTATGATGTTTAGAACTTTTAAAATCGAGAAATATTGAAAAAACTTCAGAACTTCGAACAAATTGAGGATTTTTTATTACTAACTTCGTTGTGTGTGTAATACATGCGCTCTCCGTGTGTATACACAGGAAATATCCCTTACCTTCTATTCTATGTACTTTGGTTGGACTCCACCTTTGACGCGCTATAACTTGGACTGAAAAAGACAATCACAACACTGTCAAAACGACACTTGTAGCACAGATTGTCGTCTTTAAATAGCCGTATAGTATGACCCGATGCGATAAGTACAACACAAGATATGTTTAAGTGTTGCCATATATTGACAATCCACGACATTTCATTTTCCCCAACCCAATATTAAAAAAGAATTAGACTACAAAAAAAAATTCTTGATTTTTTGCAAAAATGCATGTCGGATTTCGGAATTCGACTATTCGGAATTTTAGACTCGATTATCCGAAGTATTTTATTTTTGATTTTTCTTATTTTTAGATCAGAAATTTCGAATAATTTGTATAATAATTCCATATTGAATAATCAATTTGGGTAGCAAACTGAAAGGGCTTGACTAGCAGAACACAGCTATTTATGGAAAACGTAAATCCAAAATGGCGCCCACTATAGAATGGAGGATTACATATTTTCTCAGAAGCCCATCAATATGAATATCAAATGAAAGGGATTGTGACTAGTAGAACACAGTTATCATGAAAAATCAAAAACCAAGATGGCCGCAGTTCCCAAGTAAACAATTACTTTTCAATGGTTTCATTCAGCTTGCCCTATTAGTATGTATGTTTGAGTGTTTGTAGGGTTTTCGTGGGGTATATGATGAAACAACTATTTGTGGATAATTGAAATCCAACGTTTATTTCTTACCTTGTTCGTAATATTTCCATGATGTACTGTATTCTATTAGTCAAATCATTTCATTTGATACCGATATTGAGGGGATTGCAACAAATACATAGTCGACCATTCAGTGGCGGCAACCTTTTTGAATTCATGTTGTTTATTATGTTTTGTGTTCTCCAAGTCAAGCCATTCATCCATTTATTTAGCGGCGGCCAAATTGAATTTATCTAGATCATGGAATGAGCAGTTTTATAATGACAGTAGAATTAAAGCTGTCTTCCAAATTTTAGATCAATCAGTCAACAGGAACGGGGTCAATTTTCCATTAATGTGGGACAACCCTACAAACATTCAAACATACATACAAACAGGTCAAGCTGAATGAAACCATTTAAAAAGTCATTAGTTATTTGGGTACTGCGGTCGTCTTGGATTTGGATTTTTCATGATCTGCTATGTTCTACTAGTCGAGCACTTTCATTTGATACCCATATTGATGAGGTTTTGAAAAAAATATTTCCGCCATGCACCATTTTGCATTTGCATTTTTCACAAATAACTGTGTTCTACTAGCCAATCCCTTTCATTTGATATACATATTGATGGGGTTCTGAGAAAATATGTAATCCGCTATTTTGTAGCGGTCGCCATCTTGGATTTTCGAGACTGTAAAAGGATATGCTAAGCAACTCTCGAGTTTTCAGTGGAATTTTTCATGTGGATGCAATTTCATTCAATCGGATCTGTTCATGGGTTGAAAAACTTCGTTGCTTCAGGTTGATTCGTGAACAACTGTGTGTTTAGTCCGAATTACTTTAGTGAAGCTCTATGTTTGTTGCAAACCAATGGCGGACATGTGATCCACAAACAATGGTTGCAACGAACCGTTAGTTAGAAAGGCCTTTTCGGGATTGATCTGAGAGTCCTGGAAAATACATAAACCTTGTGCGAGAATATTTGTTGTACGCACCCAAAGAATTGGATAGCAAAAAGTGACAAAACCAGTCCGGTCTTTTATTTTTATTTTTTATTTTTTATGGCAGACTTATCTCACTTCTTAACTAGGCGAACCTAGCCAGAATTTTCACCTGGTTCTGCGGAATGCACGTATCTGCATGCTCGTGCTGTTTTAGTCCTGACCGAGGAATTGTCGGACAATCGCGCAGGTGCTAAGGATGACCGACTTTTGGATGCCGGCCAATTCCTTCTCGATGTTCAACACCTTTAGCGCTTCCAGAAGTGTCTTCGGGATAATTCCAGTTCCAGAGAGAACGACTGGAACAATTCTTGGGACCTCCCTTAGCCCCCACAGTTCCTTGAGCTCCACGGCCAATGGTCGGTACTTGCAGATTTTGCGACCGTGGGTCTCCTCCAGATTCTGGTTCAGTGGAATAGCGACATCGATGATGGTGACTTTGCGGTCGCTCTTGTCGTAAACCATTATATCTGGGCGGTTGTGGTGGATCGAGAGGTCGGTCAGAACAGTGCGATCCCAGTACAGCTTGAAACGGTCATTTTCCAGGACAGGTGCAGGCAGGTACCGGTAGTTTGGTACGTTGTCTTCCAGTAGATTGGAGCGCCAGTTGTCGATGAACAATACGGGCCACGTTGTTGTGGCGCTCGGTGTAGGCTGCGTTGGCCAAAACGGGACAGCCTCCCATAATGTGCTCTATGTTTTCACCTGGTTGATGGCACATCCGGCAAATGTCATCAACGTCTTGATGCCAGACGTACCGCCTGCAGTTTCTCATGTCGGCTTCTACTACTGAAGAGAGTTCACCACGCGTTAGCCACAGATTAGATGCGGCCTTGTCGACGTGTGGCCGGTCCAGTTGATGGGGGTGGGCACCATGCACTGCCTTCTGCTTCCAAGCTGCAATCTTCTCCTCCACTGTCTGCAGATTGCAGTTGAGTTGGTACTCCGCTTGCGCCAAGTGCAGAGCGCTGTATCCTCTGTGGGCGGCGCAGACATCCCGGTATAGCGTGTTTTGGTTGGCGCGTTCTGCGAAGCACTCGCGCAGTTGTTGTACCTGGGCTACACACAGTGCAGATATGTCGACTATTCCAAGTCCCCCTTCTTTGCGTGGCAGTGAAACTCTCTCCAGTGCCGATTGAGGATGGTGCATTCCGGCCTCTTTGAATGCTTTCCTCATCCTCCTCTCAAGGTCCTCTAGGTCAGTTTTGCTCCATTTGACTACACCAAAACTGAAGGTCAGCAGGGGAACCGCGAATGTGTTGATCGCGCGTACCTTGTTCCCCGCGTTGAGGAAAGTCCTCAGGACACAGTTCACTCGACTCAAGAACTTGTCTCGCAGCTCCGTCTTGATGTCGGAGTGGCGAATCCCGGTGAGCTGTCGGAATCCAAGATATTTATAGGATTCGCCACGAACCATGTCTCTTATAAACTCGCCGTCATAGACCTCGTAGCCTCCGGATTCGGTAAGTTGTCCTTTCATCAGGTGGACACAGCGACACTTGTCGAGGCCGAACTCCATACAGATGTCCCTGCTTATGTCTTCGACAACCCGGATAGCTACACCTAGACGCTGACGTGAATCAGCGTAGACCTTGAGATCGTCCATGTAAAAGGTATGGGTCACTTCTTCGTGGGCGCCGTCGCCATACCTTATTTTATAGCCATGACCGTTTCTATTGAGCGTCCTACTGAGGGGGTTCAGTGCCAGACAAAACCAAAGCGGGCTGAAAGAGTCGTCTTGGAATATCCCCCTCTTTATCTCCAGCGTTCTAGACTGCAACACATTTTCCCCATCACTAAGGTGCAGAGACGTGCTCCACTGCCTCATCGCATGCTGCAGGAACCTAACGACGACGGGATCAATTTTGTAGAGCTCCAATACCCGGACGAGAAACGAGTGAGGTATGGTGTCATAAGCCTTCCTGTAATCGATATAGGCCATGCTTAGGTTCCGCTGGTTATAAACCGCCTGGCCGACTATGGCTGCGTCGATGATGGCCTGGTCTTTGCAGCCATGCGTATTTTTTCTGCATCCTTTCTGCTCTTCTGCGATGATATGGTGTTGTTCGCAGTGGGCAGAAACTTTGGCGGTTATGATGCTGCTTAATATCTTGTACAGACTCGATAGGCACGTTATCGGCCTGTACTTTGATGGGTTCAATGTGTTGCTGTCTTTTGGGAGGAGGAATGTGACGCCACGGGTGGCGAATTCAGGGAGGTTGTGTGGGTCACGTAGCACCTTGTTGAAGCACTCAGCTATCTTTTGATGTGCGACGGTCAGCTTCTTGTGCCAGAAGTTCTGAACACCATCGGGGCCCGGTGCTGCCCAGTTCCTCAGGTACCGCGAGGCTTCGCGGACATCGTTCTCTTCGACGATGATAGCTGGCATCTCTCCAATTTCACCACAACTCTCCTCCTCCCGTCTTAACCACATTTGCCCGTCGCGATGTTGTACTGGGGTCTCCCAAATACCAGCGCAGAAGTTCGTCACATCGCTAATATCTGGCAAACCTTCGCGGTAGTCGGGCTTCTCGTCGCTAATGTGGTCGTAGAACGCTTTTTCGTTATCTCTGAACATCCGATTTTGTTCCTGGCGCTTTGCAGAGTCAGAGTAACGTTTCAGCCGTTTAGTTAGGACGCTCAATTGCTGTACCAGTGTGTCGAGTTTTTCCGTCAGCTGGTGAGCTCCCAGCTGGCGAAGTTCAGTAGGCCGCACGATCACAGCAACTTGGCGACATAATTTCGCCGATCTGCTGCCTCTTTTGTACGCCATCAGTCTTCCAATTGCGGCGCGCTTATTTAGGATCCGTTGCTCCAATCTCCTTCGCCATGGAGGCTCACGCCTTTCACGGAGATGTTGGAGCAGTCCGCCTCTTGGCCTAATACGGTATCCTAAACTTTTGGCGGTCGCCACAGCAGCACAGTAAACTTTCAGTTGCAGCTCCTCCATGTTCTCAGCATCAACCAAGTGCAGCGGAAGAACGTGCTCGTTCATGAGCTTTACTGCACTTGTCAGCCTGCGGGAATGCTGCAACTTCGGGATCCTGGGGCGCGACAATGGGTCTGTGTCGCGGAACTGTGAGATCGCCTCGTCGTAGTGGAAGACCAGATCGCGTAGTAGTTGTTGATCTGGCTGTGGGTCTTCCGGCTCAGGGGGTTGTAGTACTGTGGCCTCCACTGGTGCTGATTCGCGTGCCCCACTCGCGAATGAATTGCTCAGCCGTACTGAACTTCGTCTCGACACATCGCTTGCTCTGTTGTTCCTGGAGCTTATTTCTCTCTGCACCTGCTGCTTGATCTCGTCGATTTGCGTTTGGGAGAGCATGTTGTTGCGTACTATCGCTCTACGCCTCGCGTTCATCGCGTTCTGATCAAGCCTCCCGACGAACTCTGGATACGCTTCCTCGAACATTGTTAGTATTCGAGGGCGACCGCTCATGTCCGCCTCCAAAGCAGTGCAGATGTAATAGGCGCGGATCACGAATTCATTCATTTCGTGTGTCCACATGATCCGGCGCCTAGTGGTACCCACAAGTGTGGACGACTGTCGTCTGGCAGTCGCAACACGTCTCGTAGGCGCAGCGTTTCTTGGGTGATGTCGATGGCTGCTGTTTCCGTGTGGCGGTAGCTCTTCGGGTTGAACCCGGCTGGTGGCCCGCTCTTGCACATCGCCCTCCAGCCGCTGGCCGCTCGCTCTTACGCCCGTTCCAGGACCAGCTCCAGTTCGGGGACCCTCCTCGGGTGATCGCATTCTAATTACTCTTCGTGAACGTAGCTCCATTTTCTGGGTGTATCTCCTTTGCCCGGGAGACAGCGGGTTGGCAAGGCCTCCATGACCCGGGAGGTCTTCCCCGGGAGAGATATAGCGCTCTGACTCGCTCGCACCCCCTCACTTAGCCACTTTCGACACCCGTTCTCGGAGCCAAGACCAGGTGTGTGTTTCCAGTTCACGCCCGATCTAAAAATGTCGTCATATGATCTTCGTGGAGGCGTGAGATAGGAACATTTGAGACCAACAGGCAGGCTCCTACCCTATGTTGATCCCCATTTATTTTATTTTTTATTTTTTATTTTAGCAGACTTATCTCACTTCTTAACTAGGCGAACCTAGCCAGAATTTCCACCTGCTCCCGGGCTTCTGAATGCCAAAGGGGGACTAGGCTCTGCGGAATGCACGTATCTGCATGCTCGTGCTGTTTTAGTCCTGACCGAGGAATTGTCGGACAATCGCGCAGGTGCTAAGGATGACCGACTTTTGGATGCCGGCCAATTCCTTCTCGATGTTCAACACCTTTAGCGCTTCCAGAAGTGTCTTCGGGATAATTCCAGTTCCAGAGAGAACGACTGGAACTATTATTTTTTATTTTTTATTTTTTATTTTTATTTTATTATCTTGCTTACTGGTTCAGTTTGATGCTATAAAGGAAAATTCTAACATTTAATTATCTTTAAGATAACTTGTCCAGCTCAAACCTTTGTAGGGGAATGTGGTGGGATCATCATTATCAAAAAAAAAAGTTTTGAATTGGTTGTTCCTTTTTATTCAAAGTCGTCTTTTAAAATGATAATCCTTTCAGTTGCGTATCAAAATGATCAAACTCTACAATCAAGTTTTTTTAAAGTATTGTTATAAGTGAAGAATATGAACACTAAACGTGTAATTAGATTTGTGTTAATTTTGAGGGATTTTTTAACCAACCAACGAATAAAGAATAAAGGTTCAAAAAATTGAAAAAGTTCCGGTTGCTCACGCAACAATATTTATTTACTTCACGTTTACTGACTAGCTTTTAATATGAACGTAAACGTGAACAAAAGCATTCTATTCGCCACGTTTTTTTAGTTGTTTGTTCGGAGTGTGGTTCACCGTGGAATGATCGTACTATTCCACCACCTGTTCAAGTTCACGTTCACGGGAACAGCTTTCAGCCACTACACGAACACTCAAAGCTCCAACATATCTGTTATGATGTTATTGTTTTTAGGATCAAATATTTTGTTGTTCCATTATAATGGTGAATTATGGTAATCGTCAATAAATGACGTAGTTGCCTTATGAGTTGCATAAGCATTCCAAGCATACCAAGCTATGGATGCTATAGAACTTATCTCCAGCAATGAATTATCTCTATTAAGAAGAAGATTTTCCTTCCAACATGTACGAAAGCAGTAATAAGTTGTCCGTTAATTTCGAATAACTTAACACGCTCACGCCGGTGCTGCAATTTATGTTCCTTGCCCACTGGCTGCTGCGCTTAATACTATTCGCTCTGTCGGATGGAAGCTCTTCCAGACAGTGTTTGCCGCTTGAACGTTTTTCTGAATAATTCACTTTTGTTTGTTCAAATATGATCTTGCAGAAGTCATTTCCCCAACAGTGACATTCGTTTGTTGTTACATGCTACGGATCATGACACAATGACACAATAACGATGAGGCAGTCTAGTGAGCAGTTCCGAAAATATTCACGTTCACGGCATTCAAATACGGCGAATTTCAGCCTGCCTTGTATTGACAACCTACTGCTCAAGCGAGA
Organism: Toxorhynchites rutilus septentrionalis; assembly: GCF_029784135.1. Classification (NCBI taxonomy): domain Eukaryota; kingdom Metazoa; phylum Arthropoda; class Insecta; order Diptera; family Culicidae; genus Toxorhynchites; species Toxorhynchites rutilus. The sequence continues at coordinate 76,026,472 of NC_073744.1, read as the reverse complement.
GTCGATAAATATGGAACAACACTATCAATGAACACCAGTGCAATGAACATCAACATCAGCTTGCCATAAAGTTCATTTTTCATTTGCATATTCATTTTTCGCCATGATATTCGCAACGTCGAAATTGAATATCATTGCGTGTTAGTGAAAATCAAAGCATAAAATTCAACGTCAACTAATTGAGAGTGAAATCGATTAATGGTAAAGGATAGCCATTTATTATACAAAATTCTTGTTTTTGGCGACATTGGCAATGAAATGTATGGTATAACTCTAGCTATATTTTATGAATCTACTCCTGATTGGCCAGAAATGGCGTACACCCCAATTATATGGGCAATGGGTGACAATAACAGACGAGCGAAAAACGAACATAATGTTGTTTTGATTTCCGGTTTAATGATACTGGCTATAAATGACTAGCAATCATATAAAACCCCTACGATATGGGTATTGGATGGAAGGGCTTAAACAGCGGAAGTCGAATATCGTATTCCGGTGGCTTCCGGTGCATTGAAAACCGCCCTAGGAGACCGAAAATGGAGTTAGATAAAGAAAGTGTTAGAAACTAAGATCGTGTTAGAGCGAAATGGCGATAGATCATTTAAAGCGGAAACGGAAACGGGAACGGACCGTACCTTTCACGGTAAAGATCGCGAGTTCAATTCTCAATCCCGACATTCTTCCAAAAATGGAAGTGACAAGCCAGCCAAAAAGTGTTGAAAGTCATTATAATACAGTATAAAAAAGAAAAAAAAACGGAAACGAAACGCTCAACGCCGTTCAACGCTAGATGTCGCTCAACCGCTCAACACCGCACAACGGTCAACGCTCAACGAAAGCTAATGTTGCCTTCTCCGGATTCCTTTGTTTCTAAATATGGACATCAAACACGTTTTCAATAGAAATTCACTGCAAGCGATGAAGATCAACTTAACGTTCGTGATAATCACCTGAAATTATTGACAGTAATGGAAGTGCCTGAATGAAGGCTTTCCGAAATTCGTTCATGCTCTATTCGTTCAATATACCAGACAAAGTTCAAGCGTCTCGACGCTTGTGTTATACTCATTATGACAGATATGGCGTTGAGTTTCAACAGAAGAAAATTCATCCGACACTGGGAAAAAGCTAATGTCTTCATTCGTGAACAGATTTTGATAATTTGTGGCACTGCTAGTGAGGCCTACCGGTAGTACACGCCGGCGTGAACGCCGAACACGCCGGCGTGAAAATGGAATTCAGCTAAACGAATGTCTGCCACTATATTTACGCTCTCATCGAGAGTGCAGAATCCACACTCTCCGCATAGTATCGATTGGAGTAAATGTTCGAAGACAAAGAATTGGTTAGGTAAATCGAGCTTTTACACAAAGTTTACCAAATTCCCGATTTGAATAAGTATTTTTCTCATTTGGTAGAGATTTGCTCTACAATTTCAACTGGCATCAATGCGTCTCCATGGCGAACAAAATATTATGCACGCGCATGGTATTTCAAATAAAATGGTTTGCACAGTTTTCCTTTACATGTTTATTTCCAGTTCATGCAGTAGTGATAATGATGATTTTGATTTTAAACCTTACGGATAATTTTCATGATGATCTGTCATCGGAAAAAATTCAAAACAAAATGTGTTATACAACAAACGCCCAAATGCAAACGTTTGGATGGGTGAAGCACCCAATAATTTCATTACTTTGCTGAGTGTCCTAGCACCCTATGATATGCATGAAAACTTCAACTAAATGACTGCTTTTCAATGATTTTTCGGGAAATCTGCTCTTGCTGCTCTGAATTGGGAGTTGTTAACACGAAAAAGGCTCCAAAATGAATAGTTTATGATTTATTACATTGAACTTATCCCTCTACCGCCCAAGTTTTTTATTTATCTAAAAAACCTACTCCACTTTTATCTCGAATTTCCGACTTACAACATAAAATACTCCTAGCAGAAAGCTGTTAGCATGAAAAACAATGTGTATGTGTGATAGATGAAAATATTATGAAGACGTTCTAGTGGGGGGTGGACGTCGAAAACAAAGTCTGAATAATTTGAAAAGAGAATCCGTGAAGTCCGTCTAAAGGTGGGCTTGGACTGTAGAGGGTTAATTAATTGCCCAATCAAGTTATGAAAAATCAAATGAAATTGATGAATGAAGTGGTTGCTAATAAATGGAGCTATCATTTGATGCAAAAGCATTACCATACGGTTGCTTTCCAAAGGCATGAAAATTATCATATATCAACCGATTGTTTGTCCATTTTAGGCCATATGTTCGAAAAATCGAACAGCAAATATGATATTTTTTCATGTCTTTGGAAAACAACCATATGGTAAGGTTTTGACATCAAATGATAGCTCAATCTATTAGCTACCACTTATTATCAGTTTCATTCTATTTTGGGCAATAAATGTAGTTTAAAGCAACTATCTGCGAAAAATACATAACCTCACAAAACTTTTCCGACAAACGGAAGAACGGAAAAAATAATTTTCGAAGTATGAGGTTCCTGTAACGCCAATAATCATATTTACACAGGTGTCTTTTGTTAAGCCATATAATTGTTACAGCTTAGTCGTTAATGGGTTAATTGAGAGTATTGAGTTGATGAAATAAACAATAATACAAATAAAATTCAATATTTCAATGATACAATGATACGAAATGAATGTATTATTCCAATGAAAATAAATCGACTCACCTGAAGCATACGATTTCCCGGCAAAAATATGGTCCGTGTTGCACACCACACATGGAGCACAGTGAGTCCTCTAGGTATGGATCTACCTGTAGCTTTTTCGTAAATTTAGCCGTCTTGATTTCGATGAAAGCCGCCACCACAGCTCTCATGTACGAGCGGGAATTATTGAAGGTGACACGCGCTGACCCGAGAGGATATTTGTACTTGTCCGTGTCGATACCAACGTACACAACGCCCTCGAACAGATCGTTCATAATTTTCGCTAATCCTTCGGCCGTCAGCTGACCGTGCAAGGCTCCAACGAACACAGTCTTTGTCGGGTCTAGCTTCTGCGAGGTTGACTTTACGTAGTTTGAGTCCGCAATATTCCAAGGAATCACCTCGACGTCCTTGGATTTGATGCGTTTCGAGGAAATCTTAAAATTAATTCGGGCTCCCGGTGGCGAGAGGAGTTTATTCTGCTGTAGCAACTGCTGCTGTTGTCCAGATTGTTGGTGTTGTTGTTGTTGAAACTGTGCCAGCGATTGATCTTCACTGCCGTTTGAAGAATACGTCAAGGTTCCCGTGGAAGACGAGCTGGCACCACGATTAGAACAATTGTAACCATTAACATCCGTGTAAGTGCAAGCCTGCAGTAAGGCCTTGACCTGCTTGTCCGATTCAAAGATAATATATACATATCCTTTGGGCTGTATTGCCTGTTGCTCCTTGCCGGGCCATTCCACTCTATGAGACAAATCGAGGAATGTCAATTATTTATTGAATATAATTAACATACAAAGTGCGTCTTACTTGATAGATCCAAAAGGCTTGAAAATCTGAACCAATGACTGTTCGCTAATATCCCAAGGCATTCCACCGAGAAAGATTTTAGACGAATATGTCACCAACCGATGAGAGCGCGGTGGAAGTACACCGCTCCACGTGCAAGTTGCATCATAATGAGCTGTGAGAGATCATAGAACATGAATACATCATCAGTTTCAAAGAATGACAATGCAGGAAATTGAATCGATGTGTTGTGTGATCTGCTTTTGCGTTACAAACAAACGTTACACAGCTCACAGGGATGAAAAGAGAGAGAGAGAAATTAAATGAACGGCGGAAATGAGTTACCAGCTGATGAACGGTGAAATCGTGCAATCCGGTCGAGATTAATATCATTGCCATTATTGCCTGACGATGATGCAGAGTTCTGTAGCGACCAATTTTTTAGCTGTCGGAAAACAGAAAAAATGAACATTCAAAATATGCAATAATTTGAATTTTGCATCCAACCAACCTGAGCGTTGTTATAGCTGGGCAACAGTTGATTAAATTGATAGTGTTGCAACTGAAATTGAGACAGTTGCTGCGACTGCTGCAAAAGGCGCAAAGTACTATAAGCTTGCAGACTTTGCAGTCGCTCATAGTCATTTGAGAAACCACCGCTGCTGTTGTGATTTGATTGAACATTGGAATTCCCAGTTCCGAAGGCCGACGATCCTCCTTGCGATTGCTGGTAGAAATTACTCAAATTCGGCACTTGGTTATACTGGGAGCTGTGGTTGTGATTGTTGCTGTTGTTACTGTTGCTGGCACTATTACTATAATGCTGTTGGTTGTGTTGTCCGTTTTGCTGCTGCTGTTGTTGGCTGATGGTGAGATAACTGATCATGTCCAAAATGTTGGTGCTATCAAAGTTGGACAGCAGATTTGAGTCATTGTCAGGCGGGGAATTGGAACGTGACAGAGATTGGTTGCCGCTGAAAAGAGCAGACCCGTTATTGGGCTCGAAGCTATGGTTGAGCTCACTCAGCTGTTGCGATCCGCGAAAATATCCACTGCAGAGCCCAGTTGAGGAGGTGTTTGGTGATGTCGGAAGAGAGCAGTCATAACTGCCGATGTTACGTTGAAGCAGTTTTAGTGTCTCTGGGGTCAAGCTGTTTATGCAACTCGAGCCGGATAAGTTGATATCACCATCAAACTGGTTCGGGCAAAAAGGAGGAAAAGGAACAATTATAAAATATGAAAATTATAGAATACTAGCTGACCGACAAACTTCACTCCGCCCAAAATGGATTTTTTTTTGTTATCAATACCTTCAAACATTCACGTTTTCTTGCTAAGCGAACGTTCATGGGTCCAATAGATCTTCTAATTGACCCTTACCAATTTCCTTTTACTATAAATTTCCTAGTACTTCTACCAAAACTCGCCATTGTAATATCAAATTATTTTCAGACCCAATTTTCGTTCAAGATTTTTCAATCACTCGCAAATAAGATGTTTCCCCCCTACATGGAATACATGTTTGACACAGAAAATATAAAAAAATCTCAAATCGGACGATTTCTTCCTCGAGTTTTGCGCTTACCCCATTGCTTGATTAGTTCTCGGGATATGCAGAAATTCGAATTTTATTTGTATGGTAGACCTCTCCCCCCACCTCTACTTTAGAGAGGAGTGTCGAATCACCCTAGAAACAATAATTGCCCCTTAAAACCATCACATGCCAAATTTAGTTCCATTTGCTAAATTAGTTCAAATTTGGCTTCGTTTGCATGCTTAGTTCTCGAGTTATGCAGAAATTTATGTTTTATTTGTATGACGAGAGTACACCGGATCTCGCCGTTTAATGCATTTTTAAGTCATTTGGCATCGAAAAAAAATTGACTTTCCAAATTTCCTTCACTCCCTCCTTGGAAGATTTTCGAGGATCAAAAAATCAAAATTTTGAGCGGCACCCCTAAATCATGTCCGATCGAGCTGAAACTTTGCACAGATCATTTTTTTGGGCCAATAAACAAAATGTACATGGTCGGTTTTTTAAATTTGACATGACCATTTTCGCTGCCACCCTAATGATCGTCTATCACCTTCTGAGAGAATATGGATAAATTTATTTTTTTCATATGAGAAAGGTGTTTTCTGACTTTAAGGGAATGAATCAATAACCAAATTCTTCTTTCACATTCAAAAAACGAAAAATACATGCATAAAAAAAGAATTAAAAACGAAACGAAATTTGAACCGTATACGCTTGTGTGAAGAAAAATATCTCAACAGAGAGAGCAATCCAGATTCAAGCGCGTAGCACGGCTCGAATTTCAGCGTAAAACTCAGCTTAAAACTGAGCAACCAAACATTTCACACATTTCACAAGGAGGGTACAAAAATCTTGTTGCACATCAGCACCGAGTTGTTCCTCAGAAACGCCGATGTCAACGTTTAATGATGTTTCCTTCGTTGTGTCCCCGTTTAATATCCCTCCTATCCAAACGATAAACTTTTACTTAGTCGCGGCAATACATACACACACTCTTTACAGATGCACGGGCCGAAGATTGTGCAGTCCACTGATCATTCAACAAGAGCCAAAGGTTGTACCGCTCATGACAACTCTACACGAGCTGATGATTGCGCCGGTTAGTGACCATTCTATCCTGGATTCCTCGAGTCAAGAAGACGCACCACGCTAGATATGGGGTACATACTAGGGGGGCGTTGCTGATTAATGGTCAGCTGCATCCCAATAGGAAGTATCCCGTGTCGGGCACACGTACAGAGCATTGGAGACAGCAACATCCCAATTACGAGAACACTTGTAATACTAACCTCAAGCCGACCGCGAGTAATCGGTTACATATTACTAACATAGATAATAAGAAAAACTGTCAAAATATTGAACTCCGGCCCCGTCAGGCTAACGCCATATGAGCCTTGATAAAAATATATATTTTGGGAAAAAAAAATCAGCACCGAGTTGCATTCTGAAGACTGAAGAGGATAAAACAAATTATAAATAAGCGTTTTTATGGCTTTTTATTCATTTTCCCTCAAAATCCATGATAAACTTGATAAAACAAATTGAAGCTCTCCATCGTCCTACAATTCGATCTTTGACACCACACTTCTATCGCTCTCAGTTCTGCTGTAATTTTATTTTATGCGTCTTCAAAACCCACGCATATCGCTCAACTGTGTCAGAAGAAGAGATGAACAAATACTTTTTTGTTAATAATTCATCAGTCCACATATGAAACGCGAGGAAAATATCTTGAAACGATAGGAAGAAACATTTTCTTTCTTTATTATAGTGATTTTCAACACATTTCGGCTGGTTCGTCACTTTTACTTCCACATTTTTGGATGTCGGGAGTGAGAATTGAACTCGTGATCTCTGCGTGAGAGGTATGGATGTTACCACTACGCCAGATCGCCTCCTATTTTTCTAGTTGAAAAACATATTTAAACACAATTAATATCGATGAGATTCAATATTTCACTACGATTCTGAATTTTCGCCGTGCAATCGAGATGTTGTTGAATTCACCATAGTTCACCGAGTTCGGTAAACGTGAACGTCCTTCCCCGTTCATGTTCACATTCGAATGCTCCTAGGCGTTCCGAAAAATTATTTCGCCGTGAACTTTTAAAGGATATGCTAAGAAACTCTCGAGTTTTCAGTGAAAATTCCCATATCGATGCAATTTCATTCAATCGGATCTCTGCACGAGTTGAAAAACTTCGTTGCTTCGGGTTGATTCGTGAACAACTGTATATTTTATCCGAATTACTTTTTGAAGCTCGATGTTTATTTACTTCACGTTTACTGGCGAACTTTTAGTATGAACGTGAACGAATGAATTGTGTTTAAATATGTTTCTCAACCAGAAAATGTTTCTTCCTATCGTTTCAAGATGTTTTCCTCGCGTTTTATATATGAACTGATGAATTATTAACAAAAAAAGTGTTTGCTCGCGCTTACGAGAGCTCTGAACCAGCCTTTAAATGGTACTTAATTCCACTAATTTAAATATTTGACGTATTTTTGATTCGGATCAGTTTAGAGACAGTTTGCACTCAAGAAAAATTCAATAATCTTGTCATAGTTAAAATTTGACCATGTGCGTAGAAGAATGTTTCTTATCAAATGTGATCCTCTATCACCTCCTGAAATATCTGGGTCAGTTACCTAACACTGTATATGAAAATGTATGATTTGTACGCTACAAAAACTCGGATAGTTCTACACAGTTTGAGCACAATTTGTAACATACCTGCTGTGAAGCAGCAACCGCGCCATTATTTTAATACAGTAGAACCTCAATTATCGATTATATTGTTGTGAAGCGAGTGCTAGTTTCTGTTTTGATCGTGGCTTTCACATTATCTGACCACTGGTGTACACGTCCTTACAGATTGATTGAGCTAATTTATTTCTTTATTGATAAAACATAGTTTTCAGGCTGAGATTTTCGTTTTTCCACTTCATTTTAGTCCTTCATTACGTGATTCGTGGAGACCTTGCCACTCAATTCCGCGGATAATCGAGGATCTACTGTATACAAAAAAACAATTGGCACGAATGTTTGTCAGCGTATCTCAGGAGAACGGATCGTCAAATTCGAGCTGTCTTTCGCTCATGAAATATTTGTACGGCGATAAAAGTTATTTTTTTATGAATCGATTTTCCATATATTCTGCCGTGAGATTGTCTATACTTCAACCCCAAAACCTTAAAAACGCCTAATAAACACACTTTAGAATTAAATTTTGTAATCAAAATCAACAGTAACAGTAACACTATTTTTTGCAAATGGTGAAAAATCTTGAACGAAAAATGTATTCGATAATGATTTCATAGTAAAGGGTGATTTTTGAAGCACTTGGTTTTTAATTTACAGAAAAAACGCCGGAAAATAGAATGAAATATAAATATTGGGGGTTAAAAATCTATCCTTGCAATTTTTTTAAGATTATTTCAGATTTATTTCATAGGTACATCGTTTCGGTGCTGTGAGGCCTGTGGCACAAAGTTACCATATCCACAGAATAATCTGTATTTATACAGATTTTTCAGACTTTTTGAAACCAAGAATCTGTAGATACAGATAACAGATTTTTTTAGTATACTTCTTTGCTGTGGTGGCTGAGAGGAGACACACGACCGCAAAGGGTTAATACAGACTTCTTTACAGATTTTCTGAGAAAAAACTCAGATAAAAGATTTTTTGAGACCAAAACGCAGATTTTATTATGGCAACCCTGCTGTCTTGTTATAAAGCAATTTCAAATGAAATCGACAAATGACAAAACATGAGTATTTTTTATTCGAATGAAAGTTTGTATTCCGTTTGTGTTGGAGGAAATATGAGATTTCACAGCATTTGAGATTTTTTTTTACTCAAGTGTAACTTTTGAAAAGGGCTTATCGCTTTAGTAAGAGAAATCTTTGATAATTAATATCTCAAAAACTATGAGTCTTACCGAAATAGTGTTTTAGAAAGAGTTATAAAGTTTTTTTATTTACAAAAAAAAACTTTAATTTGCAATATCTAGAATATATATTTTTTATTTAATTTTTATTTTTTTATATGCAATAGAAGTCATGTAGAAAATTTAAAAAATGGGTACAAGATGGTAAAACTATTTTTGACGAACTTTGGGGATCATCAAATTTTTATGAGTTTTCGAAACTACGAATTCTTGTATGTTTACAATTACTTTTTTTTTGTCCTTTTTATAGTAAATAGGCTCTTTTAATATGTTTTTCGTATTATATCGCCATGCTTTTGAACTTTAATGAATATGCTTATAATGTTCAACAACTTTTCCAAATACATCATTATGGTAAAACTATATATTTATGAGTAACGTTGAAAACATTATAGCTACGTTTTGTATCAACCCACATGTCTTCAAATGTTATTCAATGTAACTCCTAAACATATAATAAAAACTAGCTGACCAGGCAAACGTTGTTCTGCCAAATAAATTATTTCTAGTGAATATTTTGGGTGTTGAATAAAACACACTAATGTATTGTAAGTGTGTTTGAATATTTTAACGATCTTTAAAATAAATCGAATGTGACCGATAAAAACCGAATTAAATGATTTGAACGAAAGGTTATATGATGTTTCTTGGTGTATTTCATTAACGTAACTGACATGTTTGATCTCTTAAAAGTTAAACGTCAACTGAAAAAAATAATATAAGTTTGTCGTAAAGTAGAAAAAATGAAATATAGAAAATCAATATTTATTGCTGTCTCCTTGTTAGAAAATACGTGCATGTGATTTTCAACATGGCTTAGTTTATAACAGCTTGGTCTCGTTCATAAATTGGAAAACAGCGATACGCCAGCTAACTTCAATGGAGCTGATTAATCGGCCTGTTTGGAATAGCGTTATTTTATCGTTGTGGAGGCGATCTGGCGTAGTGGTAACATCCATGCCTCTCACGCTGAAGGTCACGAGTTCAATTCTCACTCCCGACATTCTTCCAAAAATGGAAGTAAAAGTGACGAACCAGCCAAATGAGTTGAAAATCACTATAATACAGATAAAAAAAAAATTAAAAAAATTATCGTTGTCATTCAATCGAGGAGTATTCACATCGGTAATCTAAGTTTGAAACACAGCCATATTGATTCCTTTATTCATGGATGTTTTTATTACTCTTCACCGATTTGTAGAACTCAATATTCATATATGCATATGCGTGATCGGATTTTACAATTCGATCGAAATCGACTTTTACACTCTTAAATTCGTTCACCTTGTCGCGAAACAATGGTCAAAATAAGTCATTCGTATTTGTGGTTCAATTTACTCTCTATCTGATCGGCATAATTCCGGAAATAATTCTAAATTGTTGAAATTTGAATGAAAATTATTATTCGATTTCGTTTGGATGCTAAATTTGTTTTGAATGTGTTTGCATGCTAAATTTTGCGTGTTTATTCCACCCGAAAAACCATTACTATTTTTGCTTCATAGAAATGGAACATGGAGACCAATGTTGTTTACGTCGAATTGCGTGGCAAGGTTGTCACATTTGCTCAACTCGATTGGACTTGAGCTTGAACAGAATGCAAAATTGCGAAACCCTTCTGACTTGCACTGTAGTCACGCGTATTCTTGAGCTTGCCACTCCAGAATACATTCAAGGCGTATTGTTCGTCATATAAATCTCAACTATTTACTAATAAAAATGACGCAAGTAGTACTACGTTGAGAGGGCGTTGAGAAGGCAAACCTTGGGAACGTTAGTGCCATTGATGAAGAACATAGCGAGGGTCGTATGAACGGTGTGTGTCAACGATGAATTCCAGATTATTGTTTTTTCTTCGCATTAAATTTCTCGTGTCACCGTGCTATCATGATTCCAGCAGCGCTTGTGCTTTGGATCTACACAGGTGCTCTCCAGCTGATGTTTTATCAGGGTTGATGGCAATAGCGTGATTGTCATTTTGTAATCTGAGCAAATGTGATTTGAAGAATTTCGATAACTCATTGTGCTCATTCAAAAAGGCTTCCAGCTCGTCGGAGATTAATTGATGTTACTTGTGTATTTGTAGATGGATGTTCAATGAAGCGGGCGTTACGCCATCAGTCATTGAACAACTTAAATGAATTCGTTCTGTTGAAAAAACGAACAAAGGTTAAATTATTAGAATATTTTTGACACAAAAATAATAAAATCGCAATTAAAAATAGGGAATTGGGGTCAAAATTTAAAGTTATATGTATGGAATGAAGTCAAATTTTTGAAAAAAAATATCCAGATCTTTTTTTAAATGTATGGTTATCGGTATCCTATTGGTATCATATATAGTTTACAACCTATTCTCATACCTACCAAGTATTTTGGGTATAATTTCATCAAAATCGGTCAAGCCGTTTCGGAGGAGTTCGGTAACAAACACTGTGACACGAGATTTATATATATATATATATTTTTATATATATATATATATATATATATATATATATATATATATATATATATATATATATATATATATATATATATATATATATATATATATATATATATATATATATATATATATATATATATATATATATATATATATATATATATATATATATATAGAAGAAGAAGATAAATCCTAGGTCAAGTTTCCGTCAAGGGCTCAGATCCTTCTAGTTCTTCAAATACAAGAAAACCTGTTTTTGTGCGGTTTTTTTTTATATTTTTATCCCATTTATTTATTTATCAGGCTCATTAGCATTTTATCTGTAACAGAGCCGGGTTTTTATCGTGTACATGTACATATGTTTATGTTTCTATAAATTGTAAATTACACAGTAGAAGTAGTAGCCATTTAGGAGTTATGTTTTCAGTTCCATTACATTATGGCAAATTACACTGTAGTAGCCATATAGGCGTAAGGGTATTCTATCTGTGTTCCATTGTTCAGCAGACCGGACAGCGGAGACAGTTGATATTGATCATTGTTGGGTTATTTTTAGAACAGCAGCCCGATGTTTCTTGCAGAGCAGAGCAGTTGTATGGTTGAATCGATCTTTGTTCCACCGTGGATCGATCTCCATAGCTGATGATGGTTGCGTGGACGTAGTTATTCTATAACAACACAAAGATGGTCCATTGAGGGCCCTGAGTTTGAACTCACGATCGATCGCTTAGTAAGCGAACGCGTAACCAAGTGACTACGAAGACCCCCTTTTTGTGCGGTTATTCTGTGCGATTTTGTTGTGTGGTATATGAAAAGATATTCTCGTCCATTTGGTTTTTGACGTGGGACTACGTCTAACCGGAATATATGGGGGGTAAAATGAAAACCTAAACACAGAACATGCAGGAAAAAATGAAAGATTTCGAATGCTTATAACTCGAACATTTCTCGATAGATCGGAAAGATGTTTGCATTGCATCAATTGGTAGGAAATATTTCTACGCATCTATCACAATGAATAAAATGTTATTTTTCATGAGATAAACAATTGAACAACTATGAAATGTTAAGTGTTATCTAAACGCCCTAATTACCACGTTCTGATTGGTCAAATTTACGGTTTCCCCAACACAGACTTCTATGTGCCTGGGGGAAAGCGCTGTGCAAATACATGCAAGTGGAGAAGGGGGGACATTTGTTTCCATCGAAGTATGTTCCCTAACATCAAAACAAAGCTGCCTGAGTAAATTGCCATTGCAACTAAAAGCAAGTGGGGGAGATTTTTTGTTCCCATCGATGTATGTTCCCGAACACAGGCATCAAAATCGATGTGCCTGGGGGAATTCGCTTTGTAGAAACATACAAGGGGGGAGGGGGGGGATTTTTGTTTCCATTGGAGTATGTTCCCTAACACAGCCATCAAAACCGGGGTGCCTCGGTAAAATGGCAAATACATGCAAGTTGAGGTAATTTTTGTTCCCACTGAAGTGTATTCCATAACACAGCCATCTAAACCAAGGTGACTTACATTACATGGCGTTTGTTCAAATTCTTTACTTATACAGCAACTAGGTTGAATTCAATTGAATTCTAAAACTGTTTCACTCAATCAATAACTTAATCAATACAAACAAATGATTACTAAGCCAACGGTAGTCCCACGTCAACCTTGCGGTTATATCATAGATATAACCCACCCATTTTTTTTCGATGGTTTATATGCATTTCAGTGCGAAAAAAGCATATTTGCGTCTAAATTATCCACTTCTCAAATCATTCCCATCCTTCCATCAAATGCTCTAAGTTGCGCATGACTTATTGCTGTTAGAAACAAGTTTCGATATGCAACTAAAAGCACAACACAGCCACGCGCATCCGAATAGACAAACTGTTCCTTCGCAAAGCAGGGAAACAAAAGGAAATCGAACGGTCAACGGCGTAGATTTGAGTTATTTTCTTGGGGGGAACTTTTTTATGCGGTCCCTATCTACCGCACCAAGATTTTTTTTTCAAATTGTATACCGAACACAAATTTTTCAAGCTATTGGTGAAGTTCTGCACGACTTTTTTATGCGTTTTTTGTGCGGTCCCTATTCACCTCACAAAAAAAGGTTTGCCTGTACGCGATGTATATGTGAATATTTCTTAGAAATTATGTACGAGCTCACGTGGATACTACCCATACATTCTCCTCTCTCTTCGTGGAAGCATGGGTATTTTTATTTGTGAAATTCAAACAATCGACTTTTTTCCATTGTCGACACAATCGGTTATCATTCAATAATTGACGATGAAATTGTTATAAAAATAGAAACGAAAGCTCTAAAATGGTTTTGATATTCAATACATCTCCGAAACGTTTTATCCCATATGGGTACATGATAGTCCATTCGATAAAATGGGAAAGTATATAGGTAACGTTTTGATTCAAACACTCTAGCACTTCAAATACACGTGTTTGAGTGACACAAAACTGTTGAAACGGACACCTCAAACGAGAAAGGATTGTCAAGGGGAGATTAATTGTCTCTGTTGCTAATACAGCAAATACTATCGTGGAAAGCGCAACAATTACGGAAATAAAAATTAGAAAACAATCCGTGGCTATCCCGTTGTTGGCTGGCCGCCAACGGAAGCAGCATAGGAGAAGTTTATTCGAATCATTTGCCAAAAAATTGTTTCACACTTTTCAATCACCTTTTTGTTTCTACCAACTTTTACCCTCCCCTAATTGAATTCTCTCTAAATAGTAAAAGAAACCAATGTTTCACCTCACTTACCCGAAAGTCCTCGTAGTTTTTCAACGAGTGTCCATTGCCGCTACCGTAATAGGTAGGTGATTGGCTGCCACCGCCTCTACCTCCACTGCCACCGTTGTTGTTAGCTCCACCACTATTTATCTCGGGAGAGTTGGGGCTGGAGTTGGACATCGGCAGCCCGGAAAAGTTAAACGGATTGCCTGAGTTGATGATCGGCGACGAGGTCGTATTGGGGCCGCTGAGATTTGAACTGAGTATGCTGCTGGCACTGTCCGGACATCCGAGGGAGGAAATCGAAGAAAAGGAAGCCAACGAAAGCTGCTGCTGGAGGCCGGCGCTTTTGCCCGACGATACATTGCAACCGCTGGAACTGCTGCCGCTGCTGTTGTTGGCACTGAGCGACGATGATGTGGAGGTAGATTGCGATGATTGTGATGAGCCCAAAATATCAGAGAATGACACATTTTCTACTGGAACGAGATGAAGATTGCGGGAAACCGATGTTAGTCATGGTGTTGAACATTGACAAACTATCTATGTTTATGACAGGGTTTTATCGTTTATATAAATAAATTGGTTATACAGGTCGGACTCGATTATCCGAGCTGTTATTCTCAGGAGATTCGTTTCAAGATTTTTTTGTAAGATGATTTTGATTATAATCTAAGAAGGTTGCAATCGGATAATTTTGATCTTCTGAGTGGTTAAAACACCGTTCCAGCGTTAAAATATGTTCTCATGTAAGTTCTCCGTTCTTTGTGCAGTCTCGCCCTTATTCAAATACTTATTTGATGCAGGAACATGTGGAATTACTTCGGATATATAAAAGCCCAACGCACTTCTCCACCAAGCCTAACAGTTGTTGAGTCTTCAAATTAGTGAAGTTGTCACCGATCATAATAATTTAGATTTGTAGTGAAGTAAGTGTACCCCCTCTCAGACTACCATTCCTGAAGACAGTTCTAAGTTTGTTCTCAATCTCAATGAAAATAATTGATTGCTGCTTACGACATCCACTCTTAAGTGCGATTGACATACGACATCCACGTCACGTTCACGTCCCGTCACGTCACGTTACGTCAGTACCATGCAATCCTCATGAAAACGCTGCTGAAGAGCTGAGTAAAAAGTCTATATATTATTATTGTTCAATCTCGGGTCGGGACAACGGGATCTAAGCATTTATTCTTGAATGGCGTTAACGTTCCCTATGGAACTTTTGCCGTCTCCACGTATGCATCAACTAGCGCCATTTATTAATACTTAGTTGAGATTTCTTAAGCCAAATAACACGCCTTGAATGTATTCCGCAAGCTCTAGAATACGCGTGACCACAGTGCAAGTCGAAGGAAATTTCTTTAACGAAAAATCCCCCGGCCAGAACGGGAATCGAAGCCGAACACCCGGCATGATAATGTGAGACGCTAACCACTCGGCCACGGGTGCACGTTATTTAAGCATTTAATAAACATTAAATAAATCATTCCTTTGACATTTGATGTGACGGTGCTGGTGCAAGCATTGACTGCATGTGTGAATTGGTGGAGACGTTGACTGAACGTAGACGTTCTTTTCCGTAACGTTCTTTGTGAATCGCACATTACTCTTACTCGGCCAGTATTCAAATTATCTCAATACACTCACAAAAATCTTTTATAATAATATAAAACCATTATTAGTATAACACTGTTCTAAATTCCTTGTAGAAACATTATACTCTATTAACCCATTAACGACCAAGCCGTAAATATTATTTTCTTAACGAAAGCCACTGGCGTAATTTCGATTATTGACACTAAAGAAACCCCAATGTTCAAGAATTATTTTTTTCCATCTTCCATTTTCCGGGAAATGACTGTTCGAAAGTCGAACATTGGCCAAAACCCGCACTTTTTTTTTGTAAGCACAAACATACTGTGAACTAAAAGTCACATCAATTAGCTAATAAGCGGCAACCCCAATGTTCAAGAATTATTTTTTTCCATCTTCCATTTTCCGGGAAATGACTGTTCGAAAGTCGAACATTGGCCAAAATCCGCACTTTTTTTTTTGTAAGCACAAACATACTGTGAACTAAAAGTCACATCAATTAGCTAATAAGCGGCATTCTTAATCCACTGCATAATTTCATATTCCGCGACGAACCAGCACAGGTGGATGGAGGTCTTTAAGTATAAACCTGAATAATTAACCTATGGTGAGATGTGACCTTTCTTATTCCACGTAATTTTGATTTATTACCGGCTGACTTTTCCTTTCTGTTAATTTTACAATGTCTGATCGTGGAGAAATGTCAATGCTTATAAATTATTTCTTTCCGAACATTTCGAACATTTCCCAAAACCTAAAAGTACAAAAACTCTGCGAAAAAAACAATGTCATTGAGGGTTTGATGGTTAGGTTAGGTCATTTAGCTATTTTTTATCGATGAGATCGCCTACCGGATCCAGCGAAAAAATATTTGTACCAGCAATTTCATTAGAATCCTCGTTACACGTACTGATGATTCCTACAGCACTTCCAGATATGGTAATTACGGATGAAAAATCATACAGATTTTCAACAATATTTGCTAAATTAATGAATACTTGTACACATTCAAAAATAAATTAAATAACTATCCATCTTCCAAAGTAAACAAACCAGAGTGCACTGCGTAGGTTAGATGTATTGGTATATAAACAGTATCAAAAAAAAGTTCGTTATTGCCAACATTCGATTTTTCGAACACTCAATTTTTCTGGCTGTTAGTTCTCTGTTCTCTGAGGCTCAATCGAATGATTTTTGGTCTACAATACAATGTTTGTTCTTTCATCAAAGTAATACTGTCTAAAAGTTCACATATTCTAGTATTTTATTGGTTTTTTTTATTGAAATTGAAAAAATCTTCCAAACATACTTGCTTTAAATCGTATTTATTGCCCAATAAAGTTATACGAAATTAAAAGGAAGTGATGGTAAATTGAAGCTAATGAATTGAGTTATCTTTTGGTGTGAAAACATTAACATATGGTTGCTTTTCAAAGACATGAAAAATTATTAAAGTTACTGTTCGATTTTTCGAACGCTTGGCCTAAAATGGGTTAAATATGATTTTTTCAATTAGCAATAATCGCATCTCGGAATTACCTCATTGGTTGCGATATTGACATTGCTCAAAGCTAAATTGGATACTTATTCTAAACGAAAGGGATTGATTAGTAGAACACAGTTGTTAATGAAAAATGCAAATCCAAAGGGGTCGCCACCACAAGATGGCGCCATATTTATTTTTTTCACAACCCTTTCAATATGAGTATCAAATGAAAGTGCTCGACTGGTAGAACACAGTAAATCATGAAAAATGCAAATCCAAGTTGGCGGCCACTACAAAATGGCGGATTACATATTTTCCCAGAACCCCATCAATATGGATATCAAATGAAAGTGATTGATTAGTAGAACACAGTTATTTATGAAAAATGCAAATCCAAAATAACGGCCACTACAAAATGGCGGATTACATATTTTCTCAGAACCCCATCTATATGGATAACAAATGAGAGGGATTGACTGGTAGAACACAGTAGATCATGAAAAATCCAAATCCAAGATGGCCGCAGTTCCCAAGTAAACAATTCCTTTCTAATGGTTTCATTCAGCTTCACCTATATGTATGTATGTTTGAGTGTTTGTAGGATTGTGCCACATTAACCCTTTCGCTACGAGCGTCGTCTATAGACGACATTCGCGCGACGACTTGTGTGTACGAGTGTCGTGTGTGTACGAACGTCGTCTCTAGACGACATGAGAGTGTTACTGCACATCGATCACACCAGCGCCATGTACATACTTTTCGACGCAATGCTACGTACTCCGGCGGAGCACACATTCAAACATACATACAAACAGGTCAAGCTGAATGAAACCATTTAAAAAGTAATTAGTTATTTGGGCGAGATGGAAAATGGGAAGGTGGGAAGATTTTTCAAATCTGTGACGTCACAGATTTTGTTTATGTATGTTACTTTTCTTATAATAGTCCAATCCATAGGAAAAGTGTTGTTATTAAAAGTAACAATAAGCAAATGAAATGAACGAACTAGTTTTTTTCCTAAATCAATGCTAGCGTTCAAAATCATTAGGGCCCGACATTTTAACAGAAACTAAAATTTCAGTATTTTTGAAGTGTTCCAGACTTAATTTTAATTCAATTTTACTTCTCGTTACGTCGACCAAAAACGTAAACGAACAAAGTCAGAGTCACACAATCTTTTGTTCCTTTGACGGATAAACATTTGACAGTGCATGGTAAATAAGGTTGCAAGTTTATTTTATGTAAAATGAACTTGAAAAATAAATTTAATTGACTCCGTATGACTTAGATTGAGACGAAAAGTTTTCTGCTTGAGCCTTAGTTTTAGACGACTGAAGTTTTCAGCAACCTAATTGTGAAAAAAGTATTTCCAATATCTGACAAAAGTCAAACTTCCATGAAGTTGCTCTAGAATCCAAACATAGTAGACATTAGAATACTATTTCTGAAATCAAAGAAAAAAGTAAACATTTTAGTTCGTGATATGTTCTGTTTTTTTTTGTTCAGAATTCGAAAAATATGATTTGGAAATCTGTAATTAGCTTCTGTACATCCTTTTTTAACGTTATTCGTTGACATATTCAATTTTGTACCATTTGAGTAACTGACTGGTATGCCTGGTATGTGAACTTCCTATCTTCTTGGCTACTAACACAATCAAAGTTCAACACAACCAAAACCCGTGAATCTTCCCACCTTCTATTCTTCATCTCGTTATTTGGGGACTGCTGCCATCTTGGATTTGGATTTTTCATGATCTGCTATGTTCTGATAGTCGAGCACTTTCATTTGATACCCATATTGATGAGGTTCCGAATTAGTAGATAGAATAACATTTCGGAAGAAACCTCAAAGTTAGTAATTTTTAACATGTTATTATTAATTTTATTCTTAAAATCATATTAAACTTGATTGTTTCTATCAATTTAATTAAAGCTCTCTAACCATTCTACAATTTGTTCTTTGACATTCAACTTCTATCTTTCTTTATTTCGCTGCAATATCGATATAAACAATTCCTGGTGAAAACTGAAACAAAATCTTCGGAAACCTCTTTTTTCCCAACTGTACATATACTAGCCACTTAAATTGCACTTGAAATGTTAAAAAAAAAATTTCAAACTGTATGTAATCAAGTCCAATATTGTATATAATCGAGTCTATATATACTCGAGTCCGACCTGTATATGATTACTAGCGCTGTGTAATTATCAACATCGCCAAATCATTTTGCAAACAATAAGCTTAAAAATTGGACTCATGAATTGAATACAGATATCGATACAATTTTTTTGAAAAAAATGTAAGATGAAAATATTCTTTAGATCATAAAACACAGCTATTATTTTGGTACGGTGTCGGACATGTCAGTGTCGGTGTAGTTTTTCGGTGGTATTGTGTGTTTTTCGAATCCTGGTAAGTATTTATCATATAAACAAGAAGTATGTAAGGTTTTAATTCTCAAATTCTAGTTGCAGTCAACGAGAAATAGGTCGCGCGCATAATTGTACGGAAACACAGCAGATGGCCATCCGTAAAATGTCCAAGGCAACCAACGCCAAATTTTTTTTGGCCGGAAATCAACTTTCTGGGACTAAGCCTGGTGACAATTAAACTATGGAAAAATATAATCATCGAATTTGAAGAACCGGAATGTTTTTTTCGTGTAACTTTTGAAAAGGTCTTACGTAACATTCACATCAACTCGAGAATAACGTAGTTGAAGACCGGGACGTTGATCCGCGAATTGTTTCAAAAGGAATCGATCTTTATTACTACTTGCACCACTAGCAGTCAATAATAACTCTGAAAAACCAAATCATTACTGTTGTTATGCGATTTTAGTTTGAAATTGAAGCATCCGAGCGAAAAATACATTGGACAAATTACGTTGAACGGTGAGAATTTGAAAATAACGACTGAACTTCTCCCAAAGTCAACACCCGAAAATAACAAACACTCAAAATGACCGAAGTGCGACTACGTGTTGTTTTGATTGCTTTGTTACTTCGGACGTATCGAGCGTCAGAGGAAAGTGGCGTCCGAAACAACAGTCGAGCGCTTAAAATTTGAATCTATACATTGGACATTTTTTGTATCGGTGACAAAAATGTGAAAAGGATAGATACATGAACGATTGTTTTCGCAATGCATTTAATGATTGAGAACTAATAGTGTACATCCATTAACTCGATTTGTTTACATTTGTTACGTAGGACCTTTTTAGAAGCTACGCGAGATTTTGTTTATTGGCCCAAGAAAATTACCTATGCAAAATTACACCAAACACTTGAAGTTTTGATTTTTTGACCTTCGAAAATCTCCCAAATTTAGAAAATCTAAATTTTTTCTAAATGCTAAATGATTCCCAAATTCCCTTTGAGGCACCCCCAAATCATCCTCGCTTGAGCTGAAACTTTGAACAGGTAATTTTTTTGCCAATAAACAAAATGTACATGGTCGGTTTTTGAAATTCGATTAAATTTTTTCATACACCCATTGCCACCCTAGTGTACACATGCTACTCGGCGATACTTTTCATTTATTTGGTCAATATATTTTGAATACATTTCTTCTTTTAATGCATATTAATAAGACACATTTAACTAACCATGCGCGCAAGAAAATTTCGCGAAAAGTTTTTTGCTGATTATTATTATGTAGCATCTTTAGAATTCGAACTAGCAAACGATGTTTAAAATAATCATTTTGTTATTACTTTTTTTAACTTTTAGAAAAATAAAGAATTTGCCAAAAAAAATATATTCATTCCTAAAAGTTGAAAACAATCTCTATTCGGAGAATTGTAAAATTGAGCGTACACCTTAAATTTCTCCAAAAAAATTAACCTTGTAAATAAGATCTTGGCGAATTAATGAACTTTTTTCGTCAGTGTGTGATGTCAAAACCAAATCACAGCTTGGGCAGTGTTGGTTTTTGTTTTTTGCAAACATTGCGAACGAACCCTTAAACAAGCATTCCAAAATTGACTTCCAAAGTAGTCTGTCCAATGAGTAGCATACATACAGGAACAATCTGAGATGTCGTGTTGACACTATTGAAAGACCTGTCAGCGCAGACAATGTCCAGAGAGTAGCATACATACAGGAATGATCTGAGATATGTTGCCCGTGAACAGATCTTAGAAATCGGATGGAAGACAGATGGTGTATAGGAAACCAGGATCGGTGCTCCAGATTAGGCATTTGGTTCCCACAGTAAAACACGACGGCGGCAGTTGGCTAATAGGTAGGCTTCTGGAACTGGAACCGAAGAATTTATCGATCCGGCTATGGGCAAGATGGCTTAATTGAACATCCTGAAACGTAACTTGCAGTCTTCCGAGCAAAAATTGGGTCTCCCTGGTGATTACTTCTTCCAATAGGATAATGGCCCGAAGCACACTGATCTCATAGTGCCGGAGTGCCTGCTCTATAATGTCCCAATCAACTCGAAACATCTCCGCAATCACCGGACTTGAACACTATTGAGAATCTATGGTCGGAAATCAAGGACCGCCTGAAGAGTAAAAATCCAGGGAACAAAGTGAAACTCAAAACGGCAATTGAAGATATCGGAGTGAGCATTCCATCTACAGTGGCCAGAAATCTCGCTGAATTGATGCCACGGCGTTTGCAGGCAGTGCTAAATGCCAAAAAGGGCCATACAAAATAATAGGGGATTGATTTTTGTTATCTATTAACATTTTTGAATTGATTTCAATTTATTTCATGAAAAACTTAAAATGTACACTGAATTTTGCCATCTGAATTGAAGAATTTTGTTTGTTTTTTTTATTTTATTTTTTTTTCATTATCACTACATGAGAGTAGAAAGGATCGATCATACGATGAATGTAAATCGTTTCAAATTGATTATTTTTTAACCCCGAAAAACTCAAAAATACCGAAAAAACCAAGTGTGTCTACTCAATTTTGCGAAAAGTTAACTCCGTATTAGCCTTGGTGTTCTAGTTTTTGGCCTTATCAATTCACCATAATAGACTCGATATCATATGTTAAAGTGTTAAGGAAAAACAAATCCTTACAAAGAACGAAAAACAACATTTGCAGCACAACTCAAGAAATGTATTAAGCTGTATGAATTTTTTTCAGAGAAATTACAACACAGGAATGATCCATGATGTGGGTGAAGATATTCAGACTAGGAATCATCCTAGAATTACAATGTTCCTAGATGACTCGAGCGACGAGAACTAGAAAGCATTTTTCTTTATATCAAAAATACATTAATACTTTATGCAAAAGGAATTGTAAACAAATTTGAATTATGTGATACAAGATTTCTTGAAGGTGTATTCAAAGAATAAATTTTGCTTAGTTTGTTTTCACGCTTTAAACGAAATCCCGTTTTATTGCATTCTCGCATAGCACGAATTCAATGAATTGTGTTCTTTGGGGGATAGGAATATCAAGTCGAAAAAGTGCTTCCGTGACATACAGTATTTTGAAAACACACATAATTTGATAGAGAAAGTGTAACTGTGAACCCAAATTCCGTTTCTAGGGCATTCGATGTACAATTATATCAAGGTGATGTATGATACGCTAAGCCAACATCACCACCACTGCCGGATGTTGTCTCACCATTTCAATTAAGTCGTTTTGACACCGGTCAAGATTCTTCGAACTCACGCGGCGATCAGTGCGCAAACATATATGATATCCACATCATACCCAGTGGAGCAAATCTGTGCGTCCACGACTCGCCGCCACTAAAAAAGCAAAACAAGGCGCGCAGAACTGTTGCTGTGAAAATAATAAAAACGGTGAAAGAAATTTTAAAAAAGGCACAAATAGTGATGTTGATATGGACAGTCACCAAACCGTAACGTCCATCTCCCATTGCCTCCGACATGAGCGATAGTATGGTTCCCCCTGCTTTAACTCAATATTTCTTGTTTTCGTTGGAGGCGCTTTGGGCTGTTTTCATGGAAGTTAACAGACCGCTGAATGATCTTGCGGTGCGCGAGAAGTCAGCCGATAATAAGTGTTATGGCAGGTGTGCGCAAAGGTAAGCGCAAACGCGCCATCCGCATATATTGTGTACGCTTGTTATGAACGAAGAAGAGCACCAAAAAGGAATACGAGACCTGGAAAAGGCTGAAAGGCTAACTACCCTGGGGGCGAAAAGAGGAGTTGTGTGGCAGTGAAAATTATATATCGTACTACTGATTAATTAATTAATTACACGCCTAATAATAAGACTAAAAACGCGTGTGTGTGTGTGTGTGTGTATGGATCAAAAACTAAACACGTTTCATGAGGTTCACCCTGCGTGGTGCGTGAAATGGGGAAAACTTCATATACTAGAGGGGGAGAGAGCAATTAGCAAATCATATAAATCCAGTGTTTTTATCCACATCACATCAATTGTTGGGTGTGCAATTTTATTCGTTCCGTTTCCATAAGACGGCTCGAGGTGCTATAGATAGTCGACGGTGACCACAATTTTTTCCGAAACGTGAAGTGTCGACATCTGTCATTCAAATTTTTTACGATTCTTTGAGTTTTGCTCAACAAGTTTTATGTTCGTTACGTTGAAAATGTCGAGTTTCGTTGCAAACAAGCGCTATTTGCGGGAAGTTTTGATTTTCTGTTTCCATTGGAAAAAAGTGCATCTGAAGCGCTTCGAATACTTGAGGTAGATTATGGTTACTCTGCACCATCGGATAGATTTTACAGAGTACGTGTAATAAACGACGGAATATATCCGGTCCGTCTGGTTTGGAGGAGTTCTCTCGGTTACCTTCTTAGGTTTCCCATAGTTGACTCTCCGCCGTCGCGATTGGTTTTGAATAAAAAGTACGTGCGATAAAAAATAAGAATATATAGCCGGCCCAATCAATTTTGCAGGGTTTCCTTCTCAGGCTACTCAACGATAATCGCTTCCGCATGTTGTGACATATCATATTTTAGCATATTATAGGAAGCCACAAATGGCTGCCACAATGGCGCTCACTTCTTTCATCTCCCTTCCTCACCCCTCTCCCGATATGCAAAAAAAAAACTATTTGCGAAACAGTGTGTAGAAAATGATCGTTTTCGCATACTTTTCATCAAGTAATATCAACCAAACTCTAATCGATTACTCACAAGACATTAAATTTTCATTTGCCGTCGCAATGTATAATGAAAAACGTCGGAAAACTCGAGCTAGTGCTCTGAAAGTTAAATTTTAATTTTTCAATTTTCCGCAATGGTTTTGTTTGTATTGGTGGAAGCATCGTTATTTTTCCGAAACTGATGCCAGACAACATCATCGAAACAGCCAATAAAACCACTCAATAACATGTTATTCCCGAGTCATAGAGTTTCATGTCATGAAAATCAATCAAATAAAATTGTGTTGATATCAACACAATTGTTATTTTTACGTTTAATGGGTCTATAATGTAAGTTTTAGCAACTTTGAAAATTGGTTAAGGAAATTGTATTGCAGAGCTAGGAAACACTGCCACGGCTGCCTCTGCTGTCAAAAATAGTAAACGGAAAAGTATTACATTCAATCAAAATGCCTCGGCCAACGAAGAGAAGGGTTAAAGCTCTCCTACGTGAATATGTGAAAAAAATACGACCAACAAAGAAAAATATTAAGGAACTAGCTGACCCGGCAAACGTTGTTCTGCCATATAAATTACTTCTAGTGAATATTTTGACTGTTGAATAAAAAATAACTAATGTATTGCAATACATGTGTGTTCAAATGTTTCAACGATCTATAAAGTTAATTGATTATGATCGATGAAGGATAAATTCCACGTGGATATCGAGCAGATACGTGAAGATTTGACCGTGTATTGCATTAGACCGAGGGAACTTCCCGAACCTGAGTGTGATGTGGAGATGGAGATGAGATCTATGGTGTACAGAGAAATGGACCGGATCGATCGGATCTCAGGATTCGTCGTTTGCACTCAGAAATCTAATCATTCGTGCTATGGAATGTAGCAACCTTTCCTCGGCGCAAAATAAACTTCAAAATAAGTAGTCCGTATTCGTGGAGCAATTTAATCTGTATCAGATTAGCAGACACGAAAATAATTTTGAATTGCTTAAATTTGGATGAAAATCATTACTCGATGTTGTTTAAATACTTAGAAAACAGTCCGAACTTAACGATTCTTCTATAAATCTTGTATACATCCAGCAACATGTTGGACGAAATACGTGTAATTTTGTAATAGAGCCCATTAAAGACTGCATTTCCTTTGTTTGAACACACGTGCTGTCGTTTGAACAAAGGCTGTGTAGGTGTTATTCATGATAGCGTCTCGCTATCATTCCTCGAACCGCTTCTGTTGATTGTCTCATAGGAATCACAGTCGTTCGCTCTCTACCTTTGCGAATATGTTGACCATGGATTATTGACACAGCTCAAGACATCTTAGAATGACGTTGTCCTAACTGTGCCAATTCATCAAACGACACACATAAGAATCCATCGAGGACACTCTTTTGTTTGTTTCGTCTCCTCCAACCACATAATATTAAAATATTAATTCAAAATGAGTAATGATGTTCCTAATAATTAAAGTAACTGTGGCGCATTGGATCTACACACGTGCTCTTCAATCGGTTTTTTATCAGGATTGACGACAATAGCGTGACTGTTATTTTGCATTCCGAGCATGGGTGTGATTAGAATAATTTCAATAATTCATTGTGCTCATCCAAAAAGGCTTCCAGCTCGCCGGCGATATTCCGCGTTTTATTCGAATTGAGGTTACTTGCGTATGTGTAGGGTGAAATTCGATGAAGAGGACGAAGTGCCATCTGGCATTAAACAACGTAAATAAATTCGTCCTGTTTAAAAAACGAACGACGAATCAATTATTTGGCATCGTTCATATAAAAATACATGTGTCGCGATAAAAAAAGAAGATGAGGGTGAAAATTGATTATATATGGTATAAGTTTTTTTCCAAGCCAAATTTATGCAAAAAAATACGAAAACAAAGTCATTCAGATTTCATTTGCATGGGACCACCCTAATCGGTATCAAATATAAAGTAATAGGTAATCCTAGTGGTATCATAGATAGTTTACGACCTATTCTCATGCCCACCAAGTTTTTTGAGTATAATATCATTCAAATCGGTCGAGTCGTTTCGGAGGAGTTTGACCACGAACATCGTGACACGAGAATTTAATATATAAGATTATCAACTATAATCAACTGTTAGATGTTTTCGGACTCTTCATCTTCATCAACCTAATGTAGTTCCAATACTGATGAAGCATTCGCCCCCTCGGCAGTCGAAAACGAATTTTCGGTATAATGAAAAATGAACAAAGTTCATTGCACCTGGCATTTTTTTAATTACACCGATTCTCAGAATACAAACACGCGCGCAAATTTACTGTCACGTCGTGAACCGACTCTCGGAATAGACTCCAACGTACAAAGAACGACAACGACAACGCCACAAACACAACTCTAACCAAAGTCCCATCCGGAGAATCCATATGTGATAAGGTTATCGTAATTTCTGTGCCTGCAAGCAACCAAACAGGACGTTGAAGCAAAATCTGATGACCGGAAGACGCGCTTGAAAGTTGTACAACAAAGTTTTGTCGAAGTACGAAGGATGTATGCAGATGGATGACGAAACGTACTTGAAGATGGATTTTGGACAACTCCCAGGCCTGAAATGACCTGACCACTGCTAGAGGAAACGTTCCCAGCAAATTTGATAAATTTGCCAGGAAGTTCTTGATTTGACAAGGGATTTGCAGCTGTGGACAGAAAACAAAAGTTCTCAAACATGACAATGAACTCGAAAATGTATAGGAGAGAGTGCCTGCAGGAACGTACGGTGAAGTTTCGGCCAGATTTGGCAAGCTGTTACCACAGTCGAGAGGTGCTTCGGTGGTACCTTGACAATTACATTGAAGCAGACTTCAATCCACGGATTTGACTCCAATTCCACCCAATTGAAAAATATTGTCCAACTGTCAAGCGGAATTGAAGAAGGATGCCAAAGTAACTCGGGATGCTACAGACATGAAGAGATCCTAGAATAAAATGGCCGCTGAGGTTGACCAACAGAGTACACCCATACCTCGCTATACGGCCGCTCTTTATACGGCTTTTCGTTGAACAAGCTTGGAACCGATCGGATAGAGTTTGTATGAATTTGTATTGGAATAATTGATTCGTTATACGGCTTTTTTCTTAGCGGCCCAGGAACGTATCTAGGCCGTAAAGCGAGGTATGGGTGTATCCAAATTTTGAAGGAGGTATTCGAAGAAGAGTTCACGGTCGGAACAACTAATTATTTTGATATAAAACATTGTTTTTACCTTTAACCAAGAGATACGACTGGTTTTGAGGTTCCGGAAATGAATCATGAGAAAGGTTGGCTTCATCTTCTAATTGAATTTTTTCATCATTATTTACTAAACTTACTCAAACAGCAACACAATAAAGTAATATAAGCTATGTTCGTAAGTTCTTCATTATGTTTCGATATAACGTACAGTTTGATACAACGTACAATTTTGAAAGAGAAATGTACGTTATATCAAAGTTTTTTCTGTATAAGGTTGTGTATACCACTGTTCAGTGAAATGTGAAAGCCATGAGCATGAGCCTACCACTCACTGACAAATCCGGAAAAGCCTATCGCTTTAGTATGGAACTCGGCGTCGCGAATAATTCGCACCGAGGATCATCCGCTCGGGTCCTACTGTATGCTAGAAGTTTACGCAAAAACAATATTTTTATCCGATTTAATACATATTCGTTCTCCAGACTTTTTGTTTGACAAATGTCCCAGGAAAAAAATAGCCA
Source organism: Toxorhynchites rutilus septentrionalis (assembly GCF_029784135.1). Lineage (NCBI taxonomy): Eukaryota > Metazoa > Arthropoda > Insecta > Diptera > Culicidae > Toxorhynchites > Toxorhynchites rutilus. The sequence continues at coordinate 75,998,406 of NC_073744.1, read as the reverse complement.
TTTCACGTCCAACCATTCCGCGTGTTGGCGAAGGAATAGGCACCCATAATTCTACTTTGGAAGTTATTATTTCTGAAAATGCTCATTTTCCTATTTTGGCCATTGTATTTTATTGCAATTAGAGCAAAGATGGCCCTTGTCTCAATTCAAATGATTTGTTGCTTCCCGAGAAGCAGCAGCCTGGCTCGAACGCTCGAAACGCACCAACCGAATTGTATTCCTTCCCCCAACGGAGGAAGGGCCAATTAGACTTGTGAAGGAGTGAGCACATTCTGATGAGCGTTATTGTTGAACGATTGCCAGGAAAAAATTCTTGTTTAGTTTTAATATTCATTTCATAGACATTTGGTTTTATTTATTGTCTCTTCGAGTAATACTCGGATTCAACCATCCAATCCGTAGCGATGGTTCAAAGACCGAAAAATCTTGAGCTACATACCGAATTGGTTACTTTCGTTACTGAGTAGTGAGTATAGGAATGAATACCATCTTTTTAGTACACTTGAATATTGACGAGTGTATTGCAAAAAGGAAAGTTCCGTTTAAAATGTACTTGTCACCCTTCCACCCCTATACCAAGTAGCAAGGCACACGTGTAAGTGTGTGTATAGTCCAGACGTTAAAGCGTATCGGAACAGGATAAAAGCTATAAAAAAATGGGCGGACATGAAAAGTTAGACTATGACACAAGAAAATTTTTAACTTTTCCGTATATGTTTCATCATCGAGCATAACATTGTACATAAATCCACACCAATACGCACCTATGTTGCAGCAAATTTGATGGATATTTCTTCACGAATGACATAATATAGGATCAGTTTTTCTCGAATCAGTTTTTTTACTTTTCACGCTCATATGGGCATATTAGCGTTTTTCGTTTTGTTTTTCTATATGTGCTCATTTCAAAACTAAACATACATCAATTTTCCTTCCGCACAGCTACTACTGACTTATAGTTGGCCCCTCTTAGCTTGATTTCTAACCGTGTGCTAGAAAAATAAAACACGAACGATAGATGAGCACTTTTTCCTACCTATAATAAAAGAGAATTACGCTCAAAACCTTTTCGCTTCCACTACAACTGTCCGGCAAATCGTACAAAGATACGGCGGAGGAGAAAAAACACTGAAAAATGTTCAAAAGCATCATAATCGGCGCTTAACTAACCGTAAATGACCAGACCGATATGCAGTCCAGTTCGATGAAGCAGCAGAGCAGACGTGCATCGTGCAGAAGATTTCTTGCATGCAATAGATTTAGAATTGTTGCTTGTCTGCGCTTGGCTGAGCAATCGTGTCTTCCGACTAATAACGCGTCTGCCAGCCCAGATGGGGGAAAGGTTCACCAACATTGGACTCGTGCCGGTTGGCCTTGATTTGCCGCTGTTCGCAGAAGTAGTAGGCCCCAGTCTGGTTGATTCGATGTTTGATAATCTGTAGGAAGACTTATTTTTCCCCTTGGTCAGTATCACACGCGACCACAATTGAATTTAGATGATTTGTTGATTCACTGTTACACTGTTACCCGTAGAATTTACCCGTTCATAAATATTTAAATTTCTCCCGTGTTTCATCAGTTCTCATCATTGTTACTGTATATATAATCAAGTGTAAAAACTCTTCAAAAACTTACAAAATCAAGTGTCTGAAATTTGAATTCAGTCTGCCCGAAATTTGATTTAGTGTCCGAAGTTTGATTCTTATTCGCTTCATTTGAAAAGCAATTTATTCGATGATTTTTGTTTTCAATCAAATAGGTACCAAAGTAGAAAGCTTAAAAGCGTATTGAACTACTTTATTAAAAATATCAACCATACCTCATACCTTAAGCGTCCGAAATATGATTCAGAACGGTACTGATGAAATGCAGTATAATATATAGGTGTGAATTTCCGTCTAGAAGAGAAATTCCCCTAAGAAACACGTATTACCCGTCGTTATGCTTTGGATGGAAAGAGGACGATTCGGGATATAGAAGGTACAGCGTCACCATCTACCGGATTTTATGGTTGTATGGTGCAATAGTAAACAACCCGTATGTTTTTCAACTATACTTTGAGTACCATTTTTCATAAATTCTATTGACGAATTTTATGTCAACTCGACTGGTCGTTGGCAGCACCATCTCAGATAGCAGTGAAACGTTGTGCGTGTAACACATTGATCTTTTAAGCAACTTTGCATACTTGAAATATTCAAAAAAGAATTAGATTACTTTTTGAAAAGGGTCATAAAAATTTTCTTGATTTTTTACAAAAATTTGTAACTCAAAAACTATAACACCTACGGAATTCTGGTCAAGGGATAAAATGTAGAAAGTTGTTTGAATTTTCAAAAAATAAACTTTTTTTTCAATTTCACTGCTTTCGCTTTCACTGCTTTCACTGAGTGAGGAGCGCGAACGCTTCGCGAAGCAATTTGGGTAGATTGTCAAATTAATTCGAAGCATCAACATGTACTGTTGCTTGCCCGCTGCCTATACCCAAACTAGCGTTGCTAGAATGCATTTCATTTTCGGCAGAAACCATTTCTTCTCGTGCCTTGCAGCGTCAAATGAGCAAATAATGTCATCTGTCCCCCTGCGCTTTAAAATGTTTGTATGTATGGAAGCAGACATCTCTTTCTTTTTTCGTTTTTCTTTTTTTTTCAGGATTGCACCCAAAAAAAAGTCCAAACGACGTCAACGGGGATCGAACTAAGGCCGGCTAGAGTGCAAGACTGTTTTACACAACCACGCTATCCACATAGCTAATGATGCTGTTGCGCAGAAGCGTGATAATGTTACATTTCATTACAAATTGATGTTGGTTTTACTCTTAGAAAACACTTTCCAGCATAAAGGAGATCTATATCCATCTCGGTCCGGGCCGTGTACATATGTGGCAAAGTAATGTGTGCTTATTTAAAACGTGTCTCTTGTTTTGCTCGCTCGTATTGATCTTATATTGCCGTACCATATGTATATATTGTACAAATGCTTACCAGTTTTTGAGAGTCATGACATTTTCTGTTATTTTTACGCTCATTTGATGTTATAAATCGGGATGGCAAAACATGAGCTGAAAATCAATTTTGGGTGTAGAGCACTGAAACTGGAATACTGAACTTCTTGAATATCTAAGTAGTTTTTCAGTATCTCCTAGCAAAATTACATCTCCAATGCAGAACGAAACATCTCAGCAAACGCAGAACGGTAACAGAAAATCCAAACCAAACTCTTTATGTGGTGGCTCGATCGATTGAAAAAATCACAAATAAGTCATTCACGATTTATCAGTCATCCAAGCAGCAAGGCTTTCCAAATAGTATTCCTCAAGGCCGAGTTGTTTAGTTTGGTATTTCAAATTGGTTTATAGGCGAATAAACTGAGAAAGCTTAAACCCTCTAAAATTCAAAATAACATCATTACACCAATAAATTCAAACACACTCCTGAATTCACAAAAGTCCTCTACAGGCAAATATAAATATTAAATAGATTTTTAGAATGCATAGAATTTTCTTAAATAACTCTTTATTTGAAAGTATTAGTGGCCCTAAAAAGGATCGATGTGTTTGTGTTGTTTTGTGCACGCAGCTGAAATTCATGATTCATTCTTGTTCTCACGAGAACAAAACACGTAACGCATTCAGTATGTATCGCGGCATTTTCCTTGTACTACATAGAGTGTGGTTCCAGACGATTATATATTTTGTCCCACACTATCGTTATCTATTTGATCACGCATAACGCATAAAATCAACAATTCGTACAATCTCCATGGTATGAAAACAGACGACGTACCTTTTATTTAATGTTTCTATTCTGCTTTGATTCCGCTCTACACTATTTTTTGCTTATTGCATATTCTAAGTTCAACACAGTAGCAAAATAGAAACTTAGATTGGCTTCGCTGACAAACAACGACATGCATCGACAAATCTCGACCAAGATGAACGTTCCAGCAGGTACTCATATTTATAGATTTTTGTGATTTCAATAGCAGTTTTGAGATATTGAAACAAGTTTTTGGGTCAATTGGTAAACAACATTACTCATACGCCTTTTATATTTTGAATGAAGTAAATGACATACCACGTTATACAACTGGAAAAGAGTTGTTAACGCTCGAAACTTTGCACCCTAAACGTAACGCTCTTGAGCTTGAGCTTGGGTAGACTGTACAATTCGTAGTTGCTCTCCGTGATTGACCTGAACCAACCAAATTGCACAAAGAACACACAGAATGACGCTTGGGAATAGCAAATCATTCTCGTTGTGCAATTTTCGGTGATTCGTTTGCACCCTAAACGTAACGCTCTTGTTTCAAAATTTTAAATTTACTCCCCAGTACATATTCAAATATGATGTGATGCAAAAATACAGAGGCATTCTTCACCAGACGGCATACAAATCGACGCGGTGCCCCACCGAACAAAATTGCACCATACAGTGCGATATCTATCATTCATTCTTCCTTAGAATCGAGCAAAACCATTGTGTGACATCAGCTTTGAAAAAGACTGCTGTTTGATAGTTGGAGCGAGACGACTTGAATGATGATGATCTTGGTGATGTTTTCAATTATAGAGGTTTTTAAATTCATCAGTACATTCGTCTCTAGCCCTGAAAAAGACCAATTTGGAACACTCAATTCAACACTCGGCCTTGATAAAGGTTATTCAAAAGACCCGCTGCCATCTGGTCGGTAGTTAGATGACTGATGAATTGTGAATACTGTGTTTTGAAATCGCGATGACTAGTTTAAACTCAATGATCATTATACAGGGGAGCTAAGATTGCAATATTATTTCTATCCACATTGTCCGTAGAGCGAATGCTGTAATTGCATTTCGAGCGACCAATTTACGCCTGTCTTATTCAGGGCTCGGCATAGTCATAGTCAACTGAGTATAGTCAGCTGACTATCTGACTGACTATATCCGTATTCAGTCGGAAATTACTTTAGGCTTCTTCTCGCAGTTTTTCCGCCAAAACGACTAAACTCAGTCGGGCGTTTAGTCGCTATCTTCCTCTACCGACTCGACTATATCATTTCATTCTTCCCAGTCAAATTGTCTTCATTGCATTTTGAAGTGACTTCTCCCAAAACGAATTCGTCTTTCTCTTTCTCTCTCTCTCTCGCTCTTTCCCTCTCTCTCTTTCTTTCTTTCTCTTTCCTTCTCTCTTTCTCTCTTTCTCCTTCTTTCTCTCTTTCTCTCTCTCTCTCTTTCTCTCTCTCTCTTTTTCTCTCTCTTTCTTTCTTTCTCTCTCTCTTTCTTTCTCTCTTTCTCTTTTTCTCTCTCTTTCTCTCTTTCTCTCTCTTTCTCTCTTTCTCTCTCTCCCCCATGTATCATGTATGCATGCATCGATGTTTGAGTTCAACGTGGTTTGACATACGTGAGCTGGATTTTTTTGTATCGTAAAATGTGAATTGAAGTCAGTTGAATAAAGAGGTAGATTTGTATTCATTAGTCGCGTCAGTTAGAATAACCACTGACTGAACTAGTTCATCAGTCATCCTCGCTAGTCAACGCTAGTCTATTCACAGCAGTTCTAGTCGAACCGATACTACTGAGAGAAGAGTCGGTCTTCAATTTTAACTTTCGAAGATTTCGGCCCCTGGTCTTCTTAGCAGCGATATTTGAATATTGTACCTCCTTCATACATACTTGGCCGCAAGAACACGATAGGAAAATGTGTATTCTAACAAATTTTCTTATTTTAAATCATTTAAGGGTTAGGGAACTGCAATGTATAAATTATCAAAACAGTTTTAAGAATTTCCGATTCGATTTTAAGAGAAAGAAGCCACAACATTTGGAGAAAGAAGAAATACCTCGGATTTTCAACAGCATCGAAGTCGTAATGTTAGAGTTGTGCATGAAGAATTTTGTTCACCGTTTAAAACTCGTTATCGAAAAAAGGGGTGGTCACATCGAAAATGTCCTAAAATAAGCTTTATTTTCGGTTTTCAAAAACAAAAATTGTTTCACTTTTTGTAGAAAATTTTAGCGTGATCGTTTAATCTGAAAGACTCCCAAGCTATTGCTTATAAAAAAATGTTCCAGAATTCTGGGAGAAGGAATTTTGGCCGCCTAGCAGCCCTGTTATCAATCCCTTGGTTTATTTTGTGTGCGGTGTCGTTGAACAGGACACTAAGAAAGCCCCTCACACAACAATTGGATCGCTAAATTTAATAATCATGAAGGTAATGACGTCACTAAATCATGCTGAAACAAGCTTGCAGCAATTCCCGGTAGCGTCTTACAATGGTCAGCGACTATGAAGACGACTTTTTCGAATAAAATCATTTTGAAAGGATTATTTCGAAAATGTCATGCTTTATTCTTTGAAAGAAAATGAATAAAGCAAATTATACGATTTTAAAAAATTATTTGATGACAAACATCACTTTGTGCAAATTTACCGCACGCACCCTGATCCTGTGCTGAATTTTCTCATCTTTCAAATGGAAGCAATATAATTGTCCTGCGTAGCTTATGTAAATTGTTCTACTTTTTTAAGTAGAGTCAGTCTTAGTCAGAGTCCGAAAAAAATAATAATTTTAATAACAATGTCATTGTTGAAATTTGAATATATGCGTACAAGGATTTTTTTTTGCATGAAATATGATCTTCTATCACCTCCTGAAAGATTCCGGATACATGTAATTTTTTTTATGTGAAAAAGTTGTTTCCTGAGTTTAAGGGGATGAATAAAAAAAATTAATTCTCCTTTTATATTCGAAAAACATAAAATATATGCATATGAAACAATTAAAACGTTTTTTTGATTCGATTATATACAATTGGTCGAAACAATGTGAACATTTAGGGTGCGATTTGTGTTCCTGTAGATTGCGGAATATTATAGAGGGCAAATAGAGAATAAAATCAACTCAGATCGTAATTCAGTATACTCAACGGACGATTATCTACTCACCCTCGATGGGAGATGGTAACCCCCGGCTGATAATCTCATTGTGCTCCAGAAGTGAGTTGATTGAATGCTTCTGTAGGATATCTGGACCGGTCAATGATCGTGCGATGTCTGGGCTGGGCCAATCCTTAAAACTAGTCTGTGAATATGAAAGAAAACAAACAAATGATTAGTGGAAAGTATTATCTCGAAATTCCCTCCGTTTAACCCGCGACAGCAAACGTGTGGAAACGTATCATCACACTTTTTCACAAACGCTTCAGTATGAGACAGAGAGTATGCGGCAAACTGAAGCGAAGACCCGTGAGCCAAGGATACCGCACATTTCTGCTCCAATCAGGGAAAAACGGAAGGCGCATTCAAGCTAGCAAAACAATACCACCAACTGAAAGAGGGAGTCATCTCCAGCAACAGTAGTGCTACAGTGGTGTGCCGTTAAATGGAGCTTTTTCTCTTATTCACGTGTGTATGATCCGCAGGCATATAGGGGATGGCAATTTCAATATGCCCATAAAACAATTGAAAACGAAATACTTAAATGTGACGAAAGCTGCCTCCAGATAGGCTTCGCCACATTGGCATTGTGCTTTCAGCGGTTCATTAATTATTTCACTTCCTCTACGTCGGAGTGATGTTGTGGGATCTTATACAGTTTTTAATTATCACTAACGGAGCTTCCTTTATTCTACACACTTCCTAGAAATATAGTTTAATATGAATTTGATTTTTTACCGAAATTGCAACAGGTGAGATAGAATTTCGGTGGATTCTTATACGGAATCCACTTTGTCATTCAAAATTAGTTCAACGAACGTTTCTCGATGATCACATTAACCAGATTTCTACTGACCCCCTGACGGAACCTGTATGAGAATTAGCAAATGCATCTCCTCCTCCTCATTATCAATACATACTAATACATTCTCGCAGCATTAGTGTCTGTTCCAGAAAATGATTTGCATACCTGAAGGAGCAACAGGATACTAGAGAGCCGGAAAAGCTTTTCATATCAGCTTCACAGTGAGAATGTCCCCGAGGGAAACAGTAACTAACTTTCAACAAGGATGTGTGTAGGTGTATCTCGTATACCGCACAGCTGCAAAATACAAAATAACTATCCTAACATGGCTGCCACACGGTTTGTGCCACTGCGAGGGTGACACATCTCTTTTTTCTCGTACTGCTCGGAAAACTGCATTCGCATTCAGCAGCTCCGTTCGCATTCATTCTATTCATCAGGTGTACAACTAAACTGTCAGTTAACTAAATCAGCCAAAGACGCATAACAGAATGCCTTCAATTCATTGCATTCCCATCGGTGAGCCTAGCTCATAGTAGAACTATTTCCACCTCGTAATAACGAGTGCTAGGAATTTTATGATAATAACTTTATGCGCTTTTGAATTCTCTGCTATGAGCCTCGGTTGAAATGCCACTCCGAATGATGAGACGACAATACGAAAAGTGTCTCTTCCATATACAGACACATTCTGGATAGTGGCACCGATGGATTCTGTCAGTAGGTGGAAAAAAGCCTTCCCGTTTCGGGTTTCTTCCGGTGTGGTGCGAGACAACCGATAGAAATGTAGACTGATAGAAATGAAGCGTATCCAGGAGAAGATTGCCTCTCTGATCATATTTCGAACACCTCAATTTATTTGTAACATCAAACCCGACATTAAAACAAATTAATTATCAATATTTTAGGGTATGTATGCCATTTCGTTCCATTGTTCAACATCACATTATTACAATAAACATTTTTATTGGCGATTATGATCAGCGAGTAAGGTTATGAACCCATTGGTGATCGGGAATTTTGAGCAGCTGATCGAGCTAAACTTTCACTCTGGATTCATGAGTTCATACCATGAATTCATCTCCATGTAGATTGGCTCTTCTTCGTTTATTCCCAACAGTGTTTGTTTTCCTGACTACATAAATTCTTCTGTGCATTTTGATCTGTTCATGAAGCAGTAAATCCATGGAATTCCAGATTATAATCGATCGGAGTTTGTTCCAACAATCTTCGATGCAAAGTATGGCTGTATCAATTGTAATATCATGTATTTTACTGATGGGTCCTCTATGAACGGGTCCACAGGATTTGGAGTGTTAAACAATTTTTTAGCACCTCCCATAGTTTTCAGTTTCCTTGCTCAGTGTATATTGCTGAATTGGCAGTAATATACTGGGCGCTGGACAGCGTCGCCTCAGGACCTGTTGAACACTATTACATTGTAACGGATAGCTTTAGCTCCGTCGAAGCTATCCGTTCAGTGAGGCCGGGAAAGCACTCGCCGTACTTCCTTGAGACAATACGAGAAATGTTGAGTGCATTATCTAGACGCTGTTATATCATCACCAGAGATGCGAACCTTCCTGATATTTCAAGATTTCCCAGATTTTTGTCACGTTCCCTTATATCATGACAAACATCCCATTTTGGCTGAATTTTCAGAATGATCCTGATTTCTCCTGAATTTTATACTTTTTACTTTATCAAAATTAAAATTATTGGTAAAAAAAATACAAAAATTCCTGTCAAAGTTTTTCTGGTTGGAAATGAAAACTGTCATTATAACCCTCCGGACCGCACATTTATAATGCTTACATTGAATTAAATTCTCCTGATACAAAGCTCTAGCAAACTTTTTTCTATCAATATGTATGATCGTTCTGGAAAAGCTTTTCCAGAGTGAAAATCCCGAATTATTTCCACTACGCACAAGTATTTCGATTTTTCAAAGCAGTGCAGTAATTTCATGAAACCAGAAGATTTGACGAAGTTAAGAAATAATATCGAGATAAAGTTTGATGAACAACATTATCTCGTATGATGTGTATTAGGTTACCAATGAAAATCGTCATCTCGAATTTAAAAAAGTTACCCCATAAAAAATGTTTATCACCTCGAAAAACACCCTATGCAAAATTTCAGCTCAATCTGACTTCCGGGAGAGTGACGCAAAGCAGTCAAAGTTTGAGTTTTTGGAAATAGAAAATTCAAATGTTTTTGTTTTCAAATTCAAATGAGGTGTTTTCGAAAAAAAATTGTTTGATGTTAATTGTCTTACAATTGCATGAAACGTCGAGATCTACTGTCACCTGTCAATGTTGAACAACATTTCGCACAAAGTTCCATATGAATAATCGATGTGTCCTGACGCAAAAAAAAATTCAAGATGACAGTAGATCTCGACGTTCCAAGCAATTTTAAGACTGCCTATAAACATGATGCTTTTTTTACAGAAAATCGGCACGAACCTTCTGGACAACCCAATATGAGCTATTCTGATTTCTTCCTGATTTTTGAAAATTATAGTTGGTAGCCCTGCTCACAATAATTGGAATCTTGATTCGTCCTTAGAGGTGCGACGAACAGAAATTATTGCTTTACCGAAAATTATTCAGCCAAAGAATACGCGAAAGCGCCGTTTAGAAAAAGCGGTAGAAATCACCTCTCAAGCATACAAAGTTTGACTACCGCAAAAGCGACGAAAGAAATTAAGGCTATTATGTTCTAAAAACAAACCGAAAATTGGGAAAAGCATATATAAAAGATCTGGGAGTTCTTCTTGACAGCAAGCTGCGTTTCCATGAGCACGTCTCGGTCACAATTTCAAGAGCAAATGCGATGGTTGGATTTGTGAGTCAACACAACTCATTTCGATGACGTCTACGCTCTGAAGTCGTTGTACTGTGCATTTGTTCGCAGCGTCTTGGAATACGCAGTACAAGTATGGACCCCATATCACGCTGTACATATCCAGCGCATCGAACGTGTTCAGAAACGCTTCGTAAGGTATGCTCTACGTGGCCTGCCCTGGAATGATCCAACCAACCTACCACCCTATGAATAGCGCTGCGCACTTATTGGAATGCAAACCCTGGAAAGCCGACGATTGGTGCTACAGAGAATTTTTATTTTCGATGTATTGACAGACAAAATTGACTGCAGCTATCTACTTCGAAACGTTAGCCTACACGCACCATCCTGACAGCTACGCCACCATCGAGTCCTGGCGATGCCTACGGTGATTAGGCCGTTTCGTTTCTTCATGTGATATAATAATCTCATACAAAAATTTTATCTGAAGATAATTTGATATTATAATGATAAGTTTAGTGGAAACTAATCTCGTATCCAGATGTCGACACCGTACCGTTGTCATCGCGGATACGTTTCATTCCGTTTCCACCGTGAAGTGTATTCGAAGTGTATTCGAGAATCAGGCCCATTGAATTGTCCCTCAATGAACGATCCATAAGTATGATAAAATATTCAAGGATATTGAAGGTTTTCTTGATACTTATGAGGTGTCGGTTTTACCCTAATAGGGTGTCGATTTTTCCCGCACTACCATTTATTTCAACTACAGACACATTTTTGTATTCTATCAATACACTTCACGGTGGAAACGGAATGAAACGTATCCGCGATGACAACGATATGGTGTCGACATCTGGATACGAGATTAGTTTCCCACTAAACTAATCATTATAATATCAAATTATCTTCAAATAAAATTTTTGTATGAGATTATTCTATCACATGAAGGAAACAAAGTTTTCCACTCACATTGAATACCAGTTTGATACGAAGAAGTTAATTTTCATTAAGGATTTTTTATTTGAAAAGTGCTCATTCTGCCTGAAAACTCATTATTATCATCGACACTTCACTAACTCGTAAAACGTAGTTCAATGGCGTGCCGTTTATTTCGTTTCCACCGTGAAGTGTATTCGAGAATCAGGCCCCTGTAGAATGATTTATGAATAGTTAAAGAGAGATTCTGCAACGGTTTTAAGTCAAAGAAACATTGGCAAATCCTTAGAGTGTCGGTTTTACACTGATGTGTCCTACACATTGAAAATGTGTACGTTATATCGAGTGGCGTTATATCGAAGTTCCCCTGTACTTGCTTTAAACACCACATTCAAAAGTTTCTTTCACCATAAAACCGAAACCGCCATAAATGCTTTTAGATGATGGTTGAAAGAAAACTGGTAAGTCGCAGCAGAAATGAAATTGTTTTTATTGGAGACAATAGCAAAAAAGGAACAAACTGACATCATGACTATTTTCCTCAGTCTTTATAAACACGGCAATGGAAGATACAGCCACCGGGAGCCGCCAAAACAGATCGCGAGAAAAGGACAAAAGGAGAGAGTTCATTTGACATTTTACGTTGTCTGACATTGTATTTCTGCTGCTGCCGCTACTACTAACGTTGTAGTTACTGTTGGTTCCGACTGGTTTTGTTATGTCCTACGCTATTGTCGAGCAGTTGCTAGCTATTTTGATCTTACAACCAACCAAGCGTTACCACCATCATCATCATCATGTCATCATTGTCGTCATTCTTGTGGCATTTTCCGCTCAATGAAGTGATCAGTTTTGATCCAGTTGACCTAGGACTAAATTATTGTCTTTGTGCAGATTGTGATGACTGTGATGAGGAAGCTCACTAACATAACTGACAATCATTCGCTGTTGACTGGCGAATAATTGGCTTTCTCATACATTTTGGAGCTTGGAACTACATTCTGCAAAATTAGAAAGACGAAATTCAAGTTCTTGTGAGTTTCATTGTCGAATCACATTCCGTAACATGTCGCAATGTGTCATAAAATTTTAAAGTGAATCAATTGGCAATTTGAGTTAATCTTCTTCTTCTTTCTTTGTTTTTAAGAGGCTTTGAACTTTGCAGTTCATTCGCCTCTATTGAGTTAATCCCTTAGGCTATGATTTAATTCGATCACACATCGAGTAATCTCACTAATCTGCTAAGAGTCTTAACGCCCTATGATTTGAAAGTGCAACACGAGTGAGACTCGATGTTGTAGTTGAAGGGGTTGAAGAGGAATGTTATCTTTTAACTTGACTTGTAATAAAATCTCTCCACACGTTGTGCTATCAGCAGCAAGCCATTTGCGAAAAATCGAGCAACAGATTCGTATTTAATTACGTTGTAGTCGCGGCGAGATCACGAAGATTACCTGTTGAATGCTCCTATAACAGAAGCATATACCCATGAAATGAAGCTGTTCAGAGTTCACGAGAATAAGAAAAAGGATCGAAGTTTCTTCCTCTCCACACGCCTCTCTACAAGCAAACAGAGGAGAAAAAACAAGGAGAATATACATGGACATATTACTGTCTGCAGATGGGAGAAAATTTGTATTTGCTCTTTTACTAGCCTCCAATGTACGTGTCCTATCGAAAGTACTGCAGTAGCGTTTATCGTGCTGTTCTGTACATGTTTCGTACTATAAATATTTTGACCATGACAGTGTGGCGGGAAGTATAGATATTTTTCAATATATTGGAAGCGACATTCGGGTGAAATTGCAACAAACACGCGTAACCATCTTCTATACGCGTATGTGAGTGGACGCGAGCATTCGTTATACGACTACTTGAAATATGTTTCCAAAATGAAAAAGTAAAGCCGTCACAATAGCTGCTTCGGGTGGACCGCGTGTGTTATCGTCCAAGACAAGTAAAAATAGTTCAAATTGGAAATCCCACAATGAACCGTTTATACGGACGAAAAACTTCTTCTTTATGTAAGAGTCTTATCCACACACCGGCCACTAAAATATCTACACACTTTTGTACAATACAATAAAAACCGAAATCATCAACATTTCAAATTAGCTCCAGCTCGGTTATTGCTCTCGAGTCACAAAGCGTGAAAGTTTATACCAAAATCCACCGAAAGCTTCGAACATCCGACACAAACACAGGTCGACCGGACTTATCAACAAATATGTCGGGGTCGGGATTTGGTGTCGTAAATATTTCAGCCAGCACGGTTCGACTTTCACGAAATTTTAATTTTAATTTTGCTTTTAAGGAGAAAATTCGGTTTAATTCAATTATAAACAAAAGTAGAAAAAAGTGATTGAATAAGAAATGCGACCGCGTTTGCTGAGTCGCCGTTGAATACCGTGTCTGGTTGTTGGCAAAGTCGTATTTTTCTTTTAGTATTTCTGTCCCTAGACTATATTTAGGCTTTGAAAATGGTGTCTTTTCCACGATTATTACCCCAGAAACTTTATTTTGAGAGTATGCTTGATTCTCACTTGTTTGAAATTTGAAGATTGAATTCTGCATATTGAATGCTTTCCTCATATATGAATATAAATAAATATAAATGGCATCCAGAGAAATGCCTGACAAAATATACACTTTGGATGAACATTTTTTGCTCTCAAATACAAATATATCGATCAAATACAATATATCGATCTAATACCATCTCTATATATATAAAAATGTTCTGTTCGTTTGTGTACGCGTCAAAAACTCGAAAAGTACGGAACCGATTGAGCTCAAAGTTGGACACAATATACAATCCACTTCAAGGAGTGTTGTTACGGCATAAAAAATTGGAAAATTGGAAGAAAAATGATTTTATATATGACCAGAGTGCGTTTCTGAAATTGAGCTTCTAATGAAAATCGACTATTCAGTAATGAATATGTGTTCTATGTAAAGGAAACATCTTTTTTCCACGTGTTTGGCGAAATCATGAACTGAAATTGTGTTTCGAAATGATTTAAAATTTATCGATTCCCCTCATCTATCTCTATATATATAAAAGTTTTCTGTTCGTTTGTGTGCGCGTTAAAAACTCGAAAAGTACGGAACCGACTGAGCTCAAATTATGATACAATATACAAAACAACCAAACACATCTAGGATTGTTGTTACAACATGAAAAAAATTAAAATTTTTAACTCAACCATGCAACCACAATGTGCCACAGCAAAGCGTGGCAGGGTACAGCTAGTATGTCATATTTTCCGAAAGTAAACAACATACAGTGTGTTAGGTTACTGAGTGCAAATATTTTAAGGTGTGATAGAGGGTCATATTTGGTGAGAAAATAGGTCTATGCAAATGATCAAATTGCATCTATTACAGAGTTATTGAATATTTGGTCGGTGTTAAGTCAGACCGGACCATGTGACATTTTTATAATTTCTAGAAAAACGAACTTGAGGTTTGGTGCTATAAGGGGGTTTCGTTGAGTTTCGTAACTTTTGAGTCATCCTGTACTTCAGTAGAGCTGTCGTATGGAGCAATTCCACCCCAAATCAGCTGATCAGTATTATTTCTTTCTGAGTATCAGCACTCAGTTGTGATTTTTCGGTGGTTCAGATTTTGTTTACGTCCGAAAATTCAGAGCATTTACGCACGATTAAAATTTTACAATTTTCTTAAAATTACCGAATGGAATGCTCGAAAATTCCAATCCATTTTAGTGCTAACGTCTGCAATCAGAAAAATGGACTAATTTCGGATGGCGATGAAAGATTATTTATAGGAACAAATCGAACGTTTATTAAGTCTACAACAAAAATGATTCAAGGATGTTGATTCGCAGCAGCATCACTGTCAAGCAACATCCTGAGGCACTTTGTGTCCGCCAGATATAGCCGATCTTGTATTTACAATATCACCTCTTTGCCGCTCCTTAAGCCGGGAGATCGAAGCAAACGTCCAAACGGTGGAGAAGAATCTGGCCAAAATGGACATTTTTATGCGGAAGCGTCAGACGAGACCGGCAGTATCTGAGCAGCAGGCAATCACCCAGAAGGAGTAGCTTGAGGTGCTGGTGGAAAACTTCTTTCCGTACTCATAATGAAAGACGAGACGTACTTAATGCTAGAATTCAACGAATGGCAGGGGACCGGGTACCTTACGTTTCCCAGGTAAGCGATGACGTCGAATATATCATTCACATCAAGTTCTCGAAGAAAGTCCTTTTCTGACAGACGTGAAGGGAATGTCCAAACCGCTCTTCTTTCGAGTCCTATGGTGAACGGGAAGATATATAGTACGAAGTGCTAGTCGGAGTTGGGAAGGTGATGTGGTCTTTATGCCGAACCTGGGATCAGCCCATTATGCCAAAAGATCACTGGAGTATGGATCGGCTGAAGATAAACATTGTCGCGAAGACCACCAACCTTCCCAACATTCCAACTTTTATAAAAATCATTTTCCAATTTTTTTGCTGTCGCTTCCAGTTGACACTTTCTAAACAAAAAGCTCAATATCGGTGCGATGAAACCAGCTCAACGTATTAATCTTTGGATGCATTAGAAGCGCTCTTGAACAGTCTGCCTGTCAGTCTGTTTTTTTTTTGAGGTTCATCCATTTAAGAAAATCAACATGATCAAATTGTGATATTGAAATATATTGATATCGCGGGACATTTTCGTTTCTTTTGCCAAACGCAGGACGTTTCGCGGGACGGAATCTTACGCGGGACATTCTGTTGAAATGCGGGACAGTCCCGCGTAACGCGGGACGTCTGGTCAGTTTACCTAAGCTGGAAACAAAACTCTCGTTTGTACTCCGGACCAGGAGCAGTAATGTCCGGCCGGATAACGGATAGACTATGTCCACGTGGACACGAAAAATAAATATTTTTAAAATATAATCACCCATACATTCTAAATTAAATAAAAACTGTTCTGTATTCAAAAATTTTCAAACTTTCCGCCCAACCTTAGTATTCCGTATTCATCGATAAACGAATTAAGCTGCCTGAGAGTGCTTAATATATACATCTTCACTGAAATCCATATTTTTAAAATAACTCACGTAAACTGTGAACGACCGAGCTATTTCCTATGATCCTATGACTTTCATAGTTGTGGACTATGCATAGATGTTCATTAGGGTGGCAATGGATGTATGGGAAAAATTTCATCATCGAATTTCAGAAACCTACCATTTACATTTTGTTTATTGGCCCAAAAAAATGATCTGTGCAAAGTTTCAGCTCGATCGGACATGATTTAGGGGTGCCTCAAAGCGCTCAAAGTTTAGATTTTTGACGTAGGACTACGTCTTTCATTTCTATACTGGGGTGTAAGTTCAAAGTTTCAAAAATGAAAGGGTTACGCCGGACCAACGAGATTTTGAGCGATAATACCTCCTAAAGAACTGAACGAAATGGTATGCTAAACACTTCATTCTAAAGATAAAATGTCTACGCGTTATGTGCTTGTTACTTTTGATCCAAAAACTTGTTTCAATAGCACTAAAATAGCTTTCAAAACAGGCTATTGAAATCACACCAATCGGTATATAAGCGAGTGCCGCTCGGAAATCCATTCAGTTATGATTGCGCAACGATTGAAGTACGATCGCTGGAATGGATGGATGTTTCCCTAACACAGACCATAGAGCCAGGAGAAATCGGAATTACAAAATAGATGCAAGCTGTGGGTACCTTTGTACTCGCTTACGTTTCTGCAAATTGGAATGTTTCCCTAACACAGATTTCAAACCCATGGAGCCTAGAGAAATCGTCATTGCAAAATAGATGCAAGCTGCGGGTAGTTTTGCACTCGCTTGCGTTTATACAAATCGGAATGTTTCCCTAACACAGACTTTAAAACCATGGAGCCTGGGGAAATCGGCATTGCAAAATGGGTGCGAGTTGTGGGTACTTTTGTACTCGCTTGCATTTTTGCAAACCGGATTATGTTTTCCCAATACAGATTCCGAAACCAAGAAGTTGGGAAAATCGGCCTTGCAGATACATGCAAGTCGGCAGTACTTTCATACCCCCATGCATTCTTACTCTCCGGAATTCATTTTGCTAACACGGTCTACAAAAGCAGGTACAAATGTAACGTTTTGGCTCGGTTATTCAAGACTACATTGGAAGATATCCTTCATGTCACCAGCTCACTAAATTTCTACGCATACCGTTCGATGACTAGGCAAAATGTTGATGACTATTTGCTGCGATAACTACTACCATAATGCATTAATTGTCCTAAATTGGGATTTGTTTGCAATTGAATTCGTAAATTGTTTCATTCATTCACTAGTTTAATCGATAACTTAATCAATACACACAAGCTCTGTGCAGCGGCGATATCGTACCCAATGACAATGAGGAGCGATTATTGCTAATTGAAGAAACACAAATGATTACTAAGTCAACGGCAGTCCTTCGTCAACCTTGCGGTTATATCATAGGTATAACCCAACCATAGTTTTTGATCCTCGAAAATCTTCCAATGAGGGAGTAAAGGAAATTTTGAAAATCGATTTTTTTTCGATGCCAAATGACATAAAAATGCATGAAACGTCGAGATCGGGTGTCATCTCGAAAAAAAAAAATGTTGGCCGAAAATCGACCTTTTGGGACTTAGCCTGAAGATTTTCGAGAATGAAAAAAACAAAACTTTGAGTGCTTTAAGGCACCCCTGAATCATGTCCGATTGAGCTGTAATTTTGCACAGGTCATTTTTTTTGATCAATAAAAAAATGTACATGGTAGGTTCTTTCAATTCGATAATTTTTTCCCATACCTTCATTGCTTCTCAGGCTAAGTCCCAAAGGTCGATTTTAGGCCAAAAAATTTTTTTCGAGATGACACCAAATCTCGACGTTTCATGTATTTTTGTCATTTGGCATCGAAAAAAAAACGATTTTCCAAATTTCCTTTACTCTTCCCTTGGAAGATTTTCGAGGACCAAAAAATCAAAACTTTGAGCGCTTTGAGGCACCCCTAAATCATGTCCGATCGAGCTGAAACTTTGCACAGATCATTTTTTATGCCAATAAACAAAATGTACATGGTCGGTTATTGAAATTTGACATGACCATGACATGACCAAAACCATATGTGTAATATCATGAAATCTCAACCATTATGGAATCGGGCTATGAACATTAGGGTGTGCCACCCTAATGTTCATAGCCCGATTCCATAATGGTTGAGATTTCATGATATTACACATATGGTTTTTTTCATCGAATACTATTTTCTATAGATTTTGTTCTATCTCGAGAACAGTTAGTCGTGTAACATAAATTTGTTGTATTAGCTTTTTTTGAAAAGTTACAACTTTTCAAAGTATTGGAATTTCGTCAATTTCTAGGAATTGATATTTACATTTGCTTGCGTAAGATGATACATCACCACTAGTGGTCAAACTTTAATCAATTGACCCAGTACTCTAATTTTTTTTCGCATAGAATACAGTTGTAAAACATTTAAATTGATGATTGAAAACTTAGTTTTATCAATACAGAAACAATGCAACTATCCATCTGTGAGTTCATGTATATCAGTGGTCAGATAATGTGGGAGCCATGGCCAAAATAAAAGATCACACACTGACGAATTCCGGGAACCTCTATAGAATTACTATAAAAACTAGCTTCAGCGGATAATTCGCACTACATTTCTTACTAAAATATAGTCCATGAAGTTTCTCTCAACTTCGTATTTGCAAATGAAGAGCCGAGTATCCGGCCTCCGAAGCTTGCCGGATATCTGGTGTCCACATAGTATATATATAAATATACTCATAATACTTTCGAATTATTGTTACAAGTTTTCATTCGTTTCTTTAACCCTTTAACGAGCCGTGAGATTTAGGTATGTTATCAACGCAAACTACAATACAACGACATGTTTACATCAGGGCTCGGCATAGTCATAGTCAACTGAGGATAGTCAGCTGACTATCTGACTGACTATATCCGTATTCAGTTGAAAATGACTTTTGGCTTCTTCACGCAGTTTCTCCGCCAAAACGACTAAACAGTCAGTCGGGCGTTTAGTAGGTATCTCCCTCTACCGATTCGACTATATCATTTTATTCTTCCCAGTCAAATTGTCTTCATTGTATTTGAAGTGACTTCCCCCAAAACGAATTCGTTCCTCTCTCTCTCATGTATCATGTATGCATGCATCGATGTTTGAGTTCAACGTGGTTTCACATACGATACAGGTGAGTTAGATTTTACTTTTATTAGATTACTTATACGAATAAACTAGCGTGCAGTGTGTGTGCGCTATTTACTAATACTAATGCGAGGACCTATATAGCATACTTGATAAATGTCTAAGTTCGTTGGTTTGAGTTCACGATGGGTAGACAATAAACCATCCATTGATGGGGTAACTACTTTTGACGTCTAACCGGAAGATATAGGGGGTGAAATGGAAATCTAAGCACTGCACAAGTAGGAAAAAATGCAAGATTTGGAACGCTTATAACTCGAGCATTTCTCAATAGATCGCAATGGTTTTGGCATCAATTGATAGGAAATATATCTACGCATCTATCATAACGAATAACATTTCATTTTTCTTGAGATAAATAATTGAATAATTGTGAAATATCAAGCATTGTCCAAATGCACTATGTGCCCATTTTTGATTGGTCCATTTTGTGCTCCTCAAATCGTACCGACCAAAACGGGCAACCAGAGCAGCAGCGAAATAGAATGAAGCACCATTGGAAAGGAAAAAGAAAAAAATGAACGAAACATTGGTCGCTGTCTCACACATGCGTAATTCTCGAGCCAGCCAGTCAGCTTAAAAATCCCCGCTCCGCTGCCGTAACGATCATTCTCATTCAAACCGTACACCACATCGGTTCGCATCAAAACACTTCAACAAACCAACCCAAGCAGCCATGTCTGGACATGGCAAAGGAGGAAAAGTGAAGGGAAAGGCAAAATCCCGCTCGAACCGTGTTGATCTGGAGTTCCCCGCAAGGGTAGCTAGGCCGAGCGCGTTAGTACCAGTGCACCAGTCCACCTAGCCGGCGTTATATAGTTTCGGCCGTCGAAGTGATCGAGTTGGCTGGTAAAGCTGCTCGCGACGATAAGAAAACCCGCATTCAGAACAGAACACATTCGGTTCGGTGGACATCAAGACAACAACAGGCAGTTGCAGCGAGTGGCAAACGCAATCGCAAAACGGCAGCTGGTAGCAGAAGAAAAAAGTTTGTTCTTTATACAATCTGCTTTGGTGGCAAATCCAGAATAAGGCGGCATCGAGGGCGTTCGAAATGGTTTTTTTCAAAACCACGAGTACTAAGTTTTCTAAAATTCCATAAAACACGGCGCTTATCAGGGCCATTAAACCTTTCAAAAAAGAGTTTACGAAATACAGTTCAATGCTTTCTAAAATAATAATAAAACACAAATTGATTTTTTCATAATTTGTTTGCCAGTATATGATGAGTATGTGAATTTGGCAGTTGTTCTGAGCTTATTTATGGTTGGGGACTTTCCCGATTATTCAATATTCATCAATTTTTAAATTGCTTCTAGATTGAAAGTACAGTAATTTACATTTAGCTCGACATTCAGCTAATTGGGCGGACCTGTAATGCGACATATTTAGTTGGACATTTTTGTAAACATAAAGTTCGAGGTCCAAATTATGACCCCACATCGAAAGTCGACACTGTACCACTCTCATCGCAAATGTTCAATTACAGGTTAAAATCGCCTCCAATGCGACACTGAGTGGTGTTTCGGCACGTCGCATTAAATGTAATTTACTGTACAACATGTCACAAGCTGGATGGGAAGAAATTTTCCAACTGTGAAAGCTGTGGCGAGTGGCAAACGCAATCGCTAAACAGGAAGGTTTAGCCGAAGAAGATGGGGATATCGAGTGATAACAAAACAATAAACTCTTTAGATTAAAGATAATTTTGTGATCCTGAAAAGGACCCTTTTTAGCCTGCATGTGAATCCAACGAGCGAACAAATCGTAATGAATGTATTTTTTTGCCATCGCTGCCTTTTAACGCTCTTTCGTTCGTCTCGTTGGACTCGCCCCTTTGGCTTAGTCTGCTGATTTGTCTCTATCCTGTGAGTGTGTACCGCTAAATATATCATTCTCTTTCAAATCGTAAATCAGTGTGGTTGTGTGGCATCGTTTCACATCACATCGCATCAACGGATTGGTGCCGGAGCACCAGTATACCTAATAGCGGTTATAGAATTTCGGCCGCCGGAGTGCTCGAGTTGGCTTGCAAAGCTGCTCACAAAATAAAAAAAACCCGCAAAACCGAACAGAACAGAGCACATTCGGTTCGGTGGCAACAACTAGTTTCAGCGAGTGGCAAACGCAATCGCAAAACGGAAGCAGGTAGAAAAAGGAAAAAGTTTGTTTATACAGACTGCTTTGGTGGCAAAACCAGCCACCGTAAAACACGGCGCTTTTCAGGGCCATTAAACCTTTCAAAGAAGAGTTATTGAAAGTTTTTCACAATACCAATGCATTCTAAAGAGACATAATATGACATATAATATAAACCGATTTATTTTGTTTATCTTGTTCTTGAACTTATTGGTGGTTGGGGTCTTTTAAATTAATCATTCAGTTTTCACAAACCCATGCATGGTTTCCGAATTAAAAATGGCTTCAAATTACAACACATTGTATGCAGGATGGCATTAACGAATTTTCTCGGTAGCAAGAACTGCTTTCTTTGGTTGATAACTGATGTTGAAAAATGAATCACGTTACATCTGCTGTTCAGTCTCACGACTGAAGAAAAGAGAAACCGCAAGAGAAAACATGTCTGTACATGTTCATAAGGAACAAACGCCCCTTTTCTTTGATTCCCCTTCCACCAGCGCACGTGCATTACATAGCGCAATAACGGCAACAACACAAGAAAGAAAAATGCTGTCCATCGCTATTGCAGCATTACCGCTGAATAAAACTATGCGTTTCAGCCAGTGAGACGCTCTCACATCTATATTTTTTTGACGGCTCAAGAAGTGTTTTACCTCGAACAGTTTTTTTTACAAGTGTTTCTCTTTTAGTCTAGAATAAGTTAGTATAATTTTAGATTAAGCTAGGGCAATATAAATAAAGTGTATTATAAAAGACAACATTCCGTGTATTGAATTTCACAGTGTTTAAGAGTTTCTATCTAGCAGCTGATTCAACGAGAGTGGTCGTCAGCGTAGATCAGCGAGTGGAAAGTTTCGCAGCACGCAGCTTTTCAGCCAGCTACTTCCCGGCGATTGTGATTGTCGCATGCGTGAGGCATCACCAGCTGTCCAATTAAACCGAGGAAAGGTCACGAGCATCTTTGCCTCCTCCCCAATCATATACAGTCCACCATCGAACCACACATAAGAAATTGGTCCTTCGAGCCGGATCGAAGCAGACTCCGAGAAAAAGAGCAGTTACCAGTGTGAAATCTAACACGGAATTTAAACAGTGAAGCGTTAATAGACTAAAGTGAGTGAGAGTATTTGAACAATTTGTGAAGTGAACGAACAATCAAACAACGAACAAAATGCCCACGAAGAGAACACCAGTGAAAAACGACAGTGCTACTGCAGAAATTGCTAGCAGCATCGAAGCTTTGTCTGCGCTCCGCGGTGCAGCGCAAGGAAAAATAACAAGGATCATGCATCTCCTTCAACAAGCAGAAGTGGAGCAAAAGGAAATTTCCAGTCAACAAGTCAAAGTGTGGATGAAACGAGTTGAAGCAGCGAATAACGACTTTGACGGTTATCATCAGCAAATAGTGAGTGGAAGTCCAGCGTCGGAGCAAGAAGAAATTGATAATCGTTATGTGCAGTTTGAGGAAATATACAACGAAGTGACAGTGAAATTAGAAATGTTGCAAGAGCGACAAACACAACCAGCTGCTTCACAACCCATTATGAATCCGCCGCCATTAGTGATTCAGCAATCACTCCCACGTATCATACCAACATTCGACGGCAGATATGAGCACTGGGAGAAGTTTAAAATAATGTTCCGAGATGTAGTGGATCGAAGCAATGAGCCTCCTCGCATCAAGCTGTATCATCTAGAGAAGGCTCTAGTGGGAGAAGCTGCCAAATTGATTGACGCCAGGACGCTAAACGAAGGAAACTACGACAGAGCCTGGCAACTGCTAGAGGAGAGATACGAGAACAAGCGGCGATTGATCGATTTGCATATTCGCGGGTTGTTAAGCATGCAAAAAATAGTGAAAGAAAATTACAGTGAGCTGCAAAAATTAGTTGAAACTTTCAGCAACCATGTAGAGAATTTAAAGTTCCTTGGACAGGAATTTACTGGTGTTTCAGAGCAAATTGCTGTTTATCTGTTAGCACAAGCCATTGATGACGAGACGAAGAAACTTTGGGAGGCGACCATACGGCGAGGTGAACTACCAAATTTTGACTTAACAGTCCAATTTTTAAAAGATCGAGTGTCAATTTTGGAAAGATGTCAGCCAACCGAAGAAATTAAATTCAAGCAGCAGCGCATTTATTCGAACCCGTCCTCGGAAGAACCTTCGATTCAGCGTTTCAACTCAGCGAATTCTCCTGCAGTGCAACAAAGTCAATGTGATTTCTGCAGTAACATCCATCCATCTTACAAGTGTCCGGAATTCAACAGTTCTACATTGAGTCAACGTCTGCTGAAGGTTAAGGAAAGGAACTGCTGTTTTAACTGCCTACGTCGAGGCCATCGAGTAATAGAGTGTCCATCGAAAAGAACGTGCATCAAATGTCAACGGAAACATCACACCTTGCTTCATAGCGACGGAACTGTACCGAAGAGCAATGTTGATAAAAGACAACATTCCCAAACCAGTGTCGCAGTGGAACCGACAACAACCTTTGAAGAGAATGCTGCATGCCAGTCCACAGTAACATCAGCTCTGTCCAATACACGGTCAAACCCAGTCAGCCAAGTGGTGTTATACACTGCTTTAGTCAAAGTTTTAGATCGAGATAAGCAAATACATCAATGCCGTGCCCTGTTGGATTGTGGCTCACAGGTGAGTTTCATTTCGCAATCACTCCAAAATAGTTTAAATCTTATCATAGAAGAAGTGAATGTTCCCATAGCTGGAATCGGTAATGTTAGGTCGTTTGTGAAGCAGAAGTGTTCTGTTCAAATTCGATCACATTGCACTAATTTTGAGTTCAATTTGGATTGTCTTATCACGCCAAAGGTTACCGGCAACATCCCGGCTATTCATTTCACGACTGAGAATTGGAACATACCCACAGGAATTCAATTAGCAGATCCCTACTTTAATCAATCAAATAAGATAGACCTACTTATCGGAATGGATTGGTTCCATGATTTGATGAAACCAGGCTTTCTTAGACTAGCGGACAACCTTCCCAGTCTTCAAGACTCACAACTAGGATGGCTAGTAGGTGGTCGATTTAATAATTACAATCACAACATAATAACACTACACGCTCTTACTGTGAGCTCAGATTCTCTTGGAGAAAATTTACAAAAAGTCCAGGAGATAGGAGTGTCAGAAAATACTTACTCTACCGTTGAAGAAGAAAATTGCAAGCTACATTTTACAAAAGCATATCACCAAGATGAGAAGAGTCGTTCCATTTTTCAATCACCTCTGAAGAACATGAAAGGGAAGAAAAAGCATCCATTACAAGCAAATGTCATCGAAGGTAATTTTTACATAAACGACACCCTATTTGATTCCAATGATACGGAAGAAGCGAATATATTTCAAACACAACCAAATGGACTTAATTCCAGCGGAATGAACTTGCAAAAATGGTTACATTATGACGAGCGCTTCTTACTAACAATCCATCAAGATAAAGATTTCATAGTCAATGTTAGGAACTGTACGATAGCGAAAAACGAAATATGGTGTAATGATTCCCAGTTATTGCGAACAGTAGAGTATAACGTAGAAAGCATCGATGTACCTCCAGATATTGAGGTATTAATTCCCAAACTCAATCATAAATCACCATTTCATTACTCATTGATAAACGAAGAATTTCCGCTTTTCAAAAATGTTGAATTGTATGATCATCTAAAGAAAACTATATCATATTTGTTGGATTCAAGTAACACCAAACAGAATCGGGAACCCAATCGCTATCCTATCGTTTTTAAACATTACCAAGCAACATCATATATCATTAGTGCAATGCAGTATCATGAATTCTTGAAGGAAATTAAGTGTATATTATCTGGTGTGCCTAATCGGAGACAGGATAATTTGTATGGACCTGAGTTTACTAAGTTTAGTGCTTGTGGTAGAAGTCAAATGTACGACACTTTCAAGCGACCCATTCACAAATTAGCACCTTTAGCTATTTTGGATAATGATCGAAATGATTCCACTTTATTAGAAAAAGCAGCTTTTACCTATTCGTCGGGGGAGTATGTTCAGTCTCACGACTGAAGAATAGAGAAACCGCAAGAGAAAACATGTCTGTACATGTTCATAAGGAACAAACGCCCCTTTTCTTTGATTTTTGACATAAGAAAGAAAAATGCTGTCCATCGCTATTGCAGCATTACCGCTGAATAAAACTATGCGTTTCAGCCAGTGAGACGCTCTCACATCTATATTTTTTTGACGGCTCAAGAAGTGTTTTACCTCGAACAGTTTTTTTTACAAGTGTTTCTCTTTTAGTCTAGAATAAGTTAGTATAATTTTAGATTAAGCTAGGGCAATGTAAATAAAGTGTATTATAAAAGACAACATTCCGTGTATTGAATTTCACAGTGTTTAAGAGTTTCTATCTAGCAGCTGATTCAACGAGAGTGGTCGTCAGCGTAGATCAGCGAGTGGAAAGTTTCGCAGCACGCAGCTTTTCAGCCAGCTACTTCCCGGCGATTGTGATTGTCGCATGCGTGAGGCATCACCAGCTGTCCAATTAAACCGAGGAAAGGTCACGAGCATCTTTGCCTCCTCCCCAATCATATACAGTCCGCCATCGAACCACACATCTGCATTGTATAGAAAAATAACTAAGGAGCAACATGATGAGCTATGTATTTCCTTATTCTTCTTTCTTTGTTTTTAAGTATTTCCTGCTGCTCTGTTCTTATTTTAAAGGGCTTTAATCCGAAGGTCATTCGTCCATGTATTTACTGTTGGTTTTTCAGAACGCTTATAGCTCGTTTATTTCTCGACAGATCGTAGAGTTCGTCTCCAAAACCTCAGTTCTTTTTCATTTTTATTTACTTTGTTTGCGGAAACTACAAATCTTACAATTCATTCGTCTCCGAAACACGGAAACAGTTTAAGGTACGGTAATGTGCTCAATAGTGAAATATATGATAGTGAATGAGCTGATGACCACCTATGCATCCCCTATCACAGCCATCATTTTGGTTGTACGATATGTGCATACGCCTAAAGATGCCCGGCGATGAACATTTAATAAGTACAAAGCCTTCGGAAAAAAATCAAGAATTAACTATAAGACAGCGAGAAAAAATTGAGAAAGTTTGTAAAAAAACGCAAAAACACAACACCAAAGGTTCTTTTCAGAACCCCCAACATGTTCATGAAGAGTAAACAGTAAACTAATCCATTTTTCAGGTAGATAGGTAGGTATTCACGTAGCAGAAGAAAATAAAACAATATATTTAAAATATATATTTAGCAAAAGCTGTCCCCTTTGTATAGTCCTACGTCACTCTGGTTATGTCCCCGACATTACCCACCCGTCTTTTTTTTTTTGCATCAGAAATCAAGTTTTCGTTCCTCTTTATATGGACGAAAAAAAAATTGCGTACGCGGATAACAATTTCGTTCCTAGGGGGGGTAGAAATGTGGATTGAAGTCAGTTGAACGAAGAGGTAGTTTTGTATTAATTAGTCGCGTCGTCAGTTAGAATAACCATTAACGTAACTAGTTCATCAGTCATCCTCGCTCTCAACGCTAGTCAATACACTTTTCGTTGACGGCGACTGCCGAAGCAGTTGTAGTCGAAGCGAAGCTACTGAGGATAGATTCGGTCTTCATTTTTCACCTTCGAAGATTTCGGGCAGTTACAGGTTCACAAATACACATTCCCGATATGATAATGTGTGACGCTAACCACTCAGCCAAGGGAGCACTTGAAGCCTCGGATCGTGTATGAATAATCAATCGTTGGAAACAAATGCTATATGTAACATTGAATATGTGTGATTCCTGTCCTAACAAATCGTCATGATGCGACGAAACAACCATGGCACATTCAAGGATCATAAACGTCATAAAACGAGCGTGTGATTGAACATGACGAGTTCACGCTTAACTTTTCAATAGGACCTATTTATTTTGATCGATTTTCTTTATTGAACTTCTCTTTAGATAACAACTGCCACGACGACGGATTTATCAGTGTATTTCAGATAGTTTGATAGATTGTCTTCTAGAATGCAGATCGTCGAACACACGAGGAAAGACTTACCGTTGAGTTATTCACGGTAGAGAATGACGATGAAGAGAATCGATCGAAACGAATAGGTCCTATTGAAAAGTTAAGCGTGAATTGTATTTAATCCTTTTTCACCTAATGATCAACATCATATGCAATCGGCAGCACCCATACCCCTAACCGTACACGTTCATAATTGTACACAGTCATAATTGAGTAGCATAATTTTCAGGTGAAACGTTTTTCCCACGAAGGGTGTTGATTTTACGAGGATTGACAAACATAACAGAACGGAACCAAACGAGAGAACACGTGTAGATATTATAAAACAAACAGTGTCAACAAAATTAGACTACTCACCTGTTGCAGCGAGGGCATCTCTTCAACCCGGTATAGCGTCAGTTTTCCTCCGTTGTATGTATTTTACTGCCCGAGATTAAACTCCTTCCTTCTACACACTTGAGTCTCACTTCTCACACACTCTCTCTCTCTCTCTCTCGTTTCGTTGGCTCTTTTCAACAAGCTCCCGTCAACACTTTAATGTCCTTAAAGCCTGATATTATGTGTATGTGGATTTGGCAGGTCGTTCTTTTAAGATAGCCTTCTATAATGATTTTTGCATCTCTAGAAAATGCCACAATTTTTTTTTTGTTCTTCGAGCTATTCGCTTGCGTCTTGATTACTCTGGAATGGACAACAAAAACAATAAATGCATCATACGCATCGAACACAATCAAATATTCGCTTTTTCGAACATCAAATTTAGCACATCTTTTCCCGACAAGAGTTTCGTTCCAAGATTCAAACGTATCAAAGGAACAAAAAAAACATTAAAACACTTTCGCAAAAATACACACGCAGAGGGAGGATGAAAAGATGAAGATTAGAACCAATTTAAATATTACTCTCTCCGAGTTCTTCACTGTTTTGTAAATGATGCCGTACACAACAGAACACATTTGCAAAGCTTCACTGAAGGAATGAATGCATGTTGAAATAGAACGCGAATCACACTATTCCTGTGTTGACACGAAAACAAGAGCGAGAGTTTTGCTCTCGGATTTTCCGAATCGTAGAACGGAAAGGACATTCTCTTCTCGCGAACTAGGCGTGAAACCACGTTGTCGTCAGTTGGATGTTTTTGCTGTTCTTATATACAACGCGGGATAGGTATTAGCTTCGCTGTTAAAGTGTTGTTGTAAAGTTGATTTTCAATTCTAGTTAATTTGAAGTAGAACTGTAAATAGCATTAGTTAAGAATGTGTGAATATTAAATATATGGGACAGTTCAAGATATCATAATAATTAACTTGATCACGCGAAACAAAGACTTTCAGTCAATTTTTCTAACATGAGATTTCATTCAGCTTGAATTGTGACTATATCACCCTTTCTCTGTTCATGAGATGGAAATTTGCATACACTATACAGTGACGGACAAAATAAAAAGACCACCTGTATGTACAACATGAAAATTATCGTTGAAAAAACAGCAAAGCATCGCTACTTGACAGGCGTTTTTCAAATGATGATTGATTATTGAACGTTAAGTGGGAAAGAAAATTGTTGCATGATTCAAAAAAACAAAAGATCGATTGCGTACCGGATGAGTGGTGATGCTCGAGCAGTTCTAGAATAAGGATCCATTCCTATCAGCAGCTAGCATTCAGCATGAATAAAGTTTCTCAGTTCGGAAACGATACACCGTGTACTCGTTCGGACTTTTATTAGGCGTAGCCTCAGAGAAATGACATTTCTCAACATAAAGCACTCACAAATAATACTTAAATTTGCTAGAGAACTTTTTGACTGACTGGTCATGAAAATAGCAAAAAGTGGCGAGACTTTCAGAAATCTCTTGACGCTGCAGGGTGCATTCAACAAATTTATAACTAAATATATGCCAAATATGATTTTGACAAGTGCATTTCCAATGGAGTACACGTTTTGCTAACCAAGCGACTAATAACAGCCAAATTAGGAGGATCTCTACTTGAACCACGAAACCAATAAAAGGTTGCCTCAAGGGGAGTTTTGTCTCCTTCATTTGTGAAACAGAAGGCAAACAGTCTTAAACTACACACTCAAATGGTGTAACATTGATGGACCAATCCTTGGATCCCTAATCCTTCAAAACATTTTTTCCAATTCTGTAGTATAGTGACTTTCAACACTTTTGGTTGGTTCGTCCCTTTACTTGCATTTCGGAAGAGTTTCGGGAGTAAGAATTGAACTCGTGACCTTTAGCATGAGAGGTACAGATGTTACCACTACGCCATATCTCCTCCACACCCTTCTAAAACAGACATTTCTCATTTACCAGAAAAATAAAATACTAGGTTGGGAGGAGTACAATTGAGACTTTCAAAATGAACCAAGTATTTAAGCGTCATGCTTGACCAAAAACTAAATTGGAACGACCAACTGGAGCATGTAATATCCAAATTTCACATTGCTCTATGGACTTGTAGCAGTATGCTCGGGAAAAAGCTGGAGCAACAGCCTAAACAAATATCATCTCGGAAAAAGTTTCATAAACTACAACGTGTGGAATGCTTATCAATAACCGCTGTTTTGCATCGTCTAACCTCGCACCAATATGTGCAACCTGAAGCAGAGAAAGGCGCTATTGGGCTTAAACGTGTGAAACATTTTTCAAGATTAAAATCTTAAGAGACATCTCTCAACAAGTTGAGTGCCACGCGGTGTTATAGCGACTTTTTACCGTCAGGTCATTCGCTGATATCGTACTACTCGATGGAAATTTTTGAACGTATTAGGACCATCGTTTCTTATCATAAGAAGGTATTTCTGCTCGAAAGCAGTAAAATTTCTGCGAGAAAAAATTAAAAAATTGTCAGTCACCGATGACAGTCAACGTGTTAATCCAAATCCTAAAAGATTTTTTTATTGAACACTAAGTGATCATGTACATCCAATCTTCGATGGGAACAAAGTGTTTCTTTCAAAGTGATTGACTCCAATCGCAGTGTATGGGAAGGTGGTCCTAAAACTCGTCCAGGGTCACACGTGTTTAATACCGATGGGTTTGATATTGTCTACAGAAGCTGAGGTTACTGAACCAGACAGAGGTCGACATGTCAATTCCAATGGGACGGTGGCCTCCAGTTTCTCAAGCAGAAATACATGCTATTCTAACATGTAAAACTATTTAACCAACGAACAGTTTTAAATGCATTGGAAAAATACATACGTTAGTAAAAGTTAGTAAAATTGTTCATTAGACCTTGTATGGTCTATGTGATTGGAGGCTCCTACAAATAAAGAACATTGTATGATTGAATGAATCGAAGATTAATATGATCATATTCAATGGAAAAAAAGGATCCGATGTCCAGCATACAGCATTCGAGCCCCAGTACAATGGCTTTCAAACGAGATGATAATATTATGGAGTTACTTCACGTGGTACTGTACTAGGCCCATCGTTTGGACTAAACAAATAATGGGCTTATTGAGGAGCATGACGCTCTGTCGTGCTGAGTAGGATATGACACCTGTTGTCCTGCGAAGCACACTACACAGTCCGTGAAAAATTGGTTTTCTGTTTCCAGGTATATCCATATTCTTATCGATTCCTTACCGAACAGAGTTCGAGAAGTTTCCAAGAACTATGAATATACGATAAAATATTGATTTTCTTTTTTTTTAGGTGACACTAACTTTCCACAACTTGATGGTATTCTGAGTGACAATTCACGCGTGTACCAGTGGAAGTAGGAAAAAAAAGGCTTGACAAAAGAATTAGGCCCGAAGCTCCAATCACATGTGTGACGCTAACCGCTCGGCCATTGGAGTCACTTGAAAATTATTTTTCACATAATGGGCGTTATTCCCGAATGCACTAAACGTGATCATCAATTTGGAGTGAGATCAACCTTATTACGGATTACACGCAACTGTAAACATTTGGTAGAATTCATTATGAATATACCGAGTTCATCCACCCATGTTATTCTAATTTACACTTCACGCTCTAGTTTATGTAAACAGAGCGATTTCTCGTGCTCATCGTAATCGCCGATCATATTCCTTTTTCGACACAACTCGAAGATAAACAAAACAAAATACATCTGACATTTCTCTTAGAAACGACGTTGGAAATGACGCCGGGTCATTCTGGTTTCCACTCCACTTTATACACGGAGTTCATTTTTACACTTCACGATCGGTGGAAACGGGAATAGGTGCAAATATGTTCGTGAAATTAAGTCTTACTGTTCTTATTATTTTGTCTGCTACTTTTTAGACAGTGAAGATGATTTTTTTAGTTTCTTCTTGAATTGCAATGAATGTATTTTTCGTTGAACGTTTTTGCCTATTGAATAAACATATACCGATTGCTTGTAAGTTTCCTCCATTCCTCTGTTTTTGAAATGATGAACGAAAAAAGATCTATGAAGTCTTTTTGTTTTGTCCGTCACTGAATAGACAAATGAAGATTAATTATCGCCCTCGAATTGTTTACCAAAAAAGAAAGAAAAATTAGTAAGTGTTCATGAAACATTAAGCTCGAGCATCATTCTCAGACTCGACTTTTGAACAATTAGTTTTATATTTATTTTACAAATGAACTGGAATCGAGTCGTAGAGCAACGAGTACTGAGCCTAGTGAGATACAAGCTCTATGTAAGACCCGCCACAACTTTTTGTGTTTAATACTATGGATCACCATGGAGCTATTTTAACATGAAAATTTTTGCTCGACATATTAATGATAACAGTATAATTGGTTTCTTCAAAATGTTGTGTAAGGAAGTAAAAAGTGCCCCCAACCAAATTCATTCTGAATTTTTGGGTTAAAATTAATAATCACACCTTCAAAACCATTATCTTTCAAGTTTTTATACTTCCAAAATGTTATTGAAATCCACTAATTTCGATGTTTCACATCTATATCCTGTACTAAATTATCTCATCTTTTAAATGAAAGCAACACAAATGTTCTACGTAGCGTACTTTTCGAAGTAGATCCAGTTCAAGCAGATCCCGGAACAATAAAGAAGTTTAATAACCCCGTCATTGTTGAAATTCGATCATATACGTAGAAGGAATTTTTCATCAAATATCGTCTCTTCTGCTCTTCTGAGTGCGCGATTTCGATTTCGGTCGCG
The DNA here is from genome assembly GCF_029784135.1 of Toxorhynchites rutilus septentrionalis. Classification (NCBI taxonomy): domain Eukaryota; kingdom Metazoa; phylum Arthropoda; class Insecta; order Diptera; family Culicidae; genus Toxorhynchites; species Toxorhynchites rutilus. The sequence continues at coordinate 75,965,377 of NC_073744.1, read as the reverse complement.
CACTCCAAACGAAAAACAAACACACTTTTTAAACATTTCATTGGTGGAAAAACTGTTCGGTAAGTTTATTTTATTTTTTTAATTATTTTACGTTCGATATCAAGTTTTGTTGTTATGGTAACTGATAGTTACAGTTTTTCGGTAAAAACCATAACCCGCCTTGAAACGGTGTTGGACAGTTTAGCGAAAAAAAAATCCGACTCCTGCTGAAGTGTAACCTACTGAAAATTAACATCAGATACAGCTGTTCTGCAGAAATTGAGTCTATTTTTCAGTTTTCTATAAGTTTGCTTCCCAGCACGGTATGTAGTTATGACGAAGTAGATCCTGAAGACGACTTCGGAAGCAATGGTGAATACTACAATGACAAGGGAATTGAAAAACAAAAAAATATATTCCACTAAAAGCTGAGATTGAAGGACAGTCAAATGTGTCAGGCCTACTTGTAGGACCCGGAAAGTTCACTGGATCCGCTGACAAAACTGATCCGAAGTCTACTGAATTTAAAAACAAAAAAATCAGATTTTTGACGTAGAACTACGTCTTTCATTAAGGATGTCAAATCAGAAAACAGGTCACGTTTTTATGAATAAAGTTAACGTTAATAACTATTTTTGCCGCGAAAGGATTTAGACGATTTATATACCAAACAAATCGGAAATTTCCTAAGATTTGTTTTTTTATGCCAGATATTACAATTCCCTGATATTTAAACGGTTTATATTGATGAAAACTAGAAGCATTTCCATTTTCTCATACATTTGTTGTGCTCATTTGTGAGCATCCCTACCCATGCCGTCAATAACGAGCAAGTTATTGGCGATCAACGAAGGGGAATGCTTTCATGGCTCCGTGAACAATGAAAAGAAAGAACGAAGAACTACACAATTGTGTGGGAAATCATCAAACTAGGCTATTATCGGCTCACCAAGAAAATAATTGTTCAGGAATTTTGTGTGTTTTGGTTTCAGATGACAGTAGCAAAACTATCTCCACCAAGGATGTCAGCTAAGCTAATCGAGACTGGAAATAATAATAGAAAGGGCTTCTGTTGAGAAGAGTGCAAAGCGGAGATAACTTGCAACTTGAACAGCAACTTAAACAAAATAACAGCGTAGTTCTACGTCAACAAAGTGGTCGTGTCTTGGATACAACCTCCTATAATTTTTTGGAATCCTCATTTAAATATTAATTTACCGAACTGAGGTAAAGCGAGCGTAATTTCCATCCTCTGATGTCCGGCATGTTAGAATGGAGCATTTTCCAGATACAGATACGGAAAGAGGAATTGCAAAAACCTGAGATGCACATCGGAAACCCAAGTCATATACCATAAATGGGACATCAATTCACACCTTCAGCCAAACCAAAATTGGTTTTTATGCTTTCCATCTTAGGGTATAACTACTACGAGCAGTTCAAAATAAAAATGATTTTTTTCGACAAAACTATGATCTACTATAGTTTTTTCACGCAAATAAAAAAAAAATAATTTTAGAGGGTTTAACGTGGTTTTTTAAAAAACCGGAAAATATATGTATAAAAATAAATTTAAGAATTTTTTTTCGACTCGATTTTATACAGTGAAAAGAAATCGAAGTATATACTCGAGTCCGCCCTGTATTCATAAATTAGAAATATTTCTTTCTTCAACTTCAACTTTTCAAGATTTTTTAGTACTTCAATTTATGACAAAATTTTATTGATAATATTTCTCGATACGCCATAGAAGAATGCACTTTCAGTATTTTTTTCAATTTTTCATCTCAAAGCTATTGATAAGGGTGTGCAAAACTTGAAAACTACGTTATTCACCAAAGGTCCTCATAGGGGTTAAAAAAATAATAAAAATTTCTTATAGTGTACCCTATACATTATTTTCCACAGAGCTGGTGATTTGGTTTGGCGGAATTTTTTACTTCTTTACCCCGTCAGACCCTTACGTTATTTTCGAAAACATACAAAGCTCCAATGGTATTTAAAAGAACATTCTGACTTAAATCCAAAATGACTTTTATGTCACATTACATTAAAGTGCACCCGTGGCCGAGTGGTTAGCGTCTCACATTATCATGCCGGGTGTTCGGGTTCGATTCCCGTTCTGGCCGGGGGATTTTTCGTCAAAGAAATTTCCTTCGACTTGCACTGTGGTCATGCGTATTCAAGAGCTTGCCCCTCGGAATACATTCAAGGCGTGTTATTTGGCTTAAGAAATCTCGACCAAGTATTAATAAATGACGCTAGTTAATGCATACGTTGAGACGGCAAAAGTTCCACAAGGGAACGTTAACGCCATTCAAGAAGAAGGCACATTACTTTTTTATAATTATAGAAAATATTCCCAGAAAAGTGCCACATTAGAAAGAATGTGTTACCAAAAGATCACTAATGAATATTTGAATCGGCGATAAAAAAAAACATGTAAACAGTGATTCAAGTTTTGCAGCATAAAAAATTTGAACAAAGAATATTCACAAAACTAGATGCTGAAATCGGTTTATCCGCATGAATATATTTTGGTAAGGATATGTAAAACGTACTGCTTCAGCAAATTTCAACTAACTGATAGGTGATTGCCGCCTGAGCGACATAATTTGTATCACCTGTATGGAAGGCACAGCTTTCATGCGTAGATATCAGTTCCATCTAATCCTAGCACTACTCGTCTGATATTATTGACATATAACGGTAAATATTATCACAATAGTTCGGTTCACCACAGCAATGTCCTTTTGTCTCTTCATCTGAGATCCTATTGTGCTTTATTGAGTCGCTCTTATCGACTCTGACTGTCGTTTTTTTTAGCTCGTACTCTTTACATCTGTATTTCCCCCTGACTGTCATTGTCACACTTTAATAATCCAAAGAAAGGGATGCAAAGATACCTAAAAGCATCATCGAGCCTCGGTTGATAAAACGATTGCAGAAAAAAATAGAAATCACCAGAGTGCCGCCACCGAGGAATCTCCGTATATATTTTTCTCTCCCCAGAGGCAGATTCAATGTCTCCCTCTCAATATGTGTAATTCGCAATATGCCACTGGAACAGAATTTTAATCAACCAGACCTACCGGCTTTCGAGCTCGGCAGAATATTTGAGGTTAATTCCATTTTTGTCCTTATCGTCCTTGTGTCGAACAAACTAACAAAACGCAAAAGATAAGTTTTCAAGCTTCGAAACACTAAATATTTGAATCGAACAGTTTAGGAGACTTCAAAATATCCAGCTTTTTCATCCGGTCAATCCTTTCGATGCACACTTCCGATAACTTTTGTCCCTGCAAACACGTTGCCTACCGGGAAGTTTACAGTAGAAGAAAGCAATTTTGCTCATGTACGGTATCAGTATAACAACTTTCGCCAATTATTAGACTAAGCACGGAAAAAAGTCACACTTCAATCATACATACACCACACGAGTAATGCGGTGTTCGGACACCAACCACACTGTGTGTTTTCCACTAAATATATTCTATTTAACTGATTCTAGTTTTTCAGTTATTGCGTCCCGCACAAGATGGAAAACGTTCGATGTTACTCGTCGAACTGACACAGACGAACTGACCGAGCCCAATCTACGAGTATATCACCCAATAATAACGCTGGGCGAAGAGCGGAACCAATGGCGACGGATTCATCCGAGAGCGATGAGTGCATTCATATACTCATGATTAAATGTAGACTTCCGGGTGTCCAGGAATGACGAAACGGGCATGATGAGACCGTGAGTTTTATTTTATGTGAACACACGGATTTTTCATGGATACAAGGAATAGTTAGGCTGGCGCTACTAAAGTCATTTATTGGGGGTCTATTGCCGTTCAGACCGGGCGATTTTCTCATGGAAGAAAATTCCTCCAATTTGTGCAGTGTTCGTTTAGAGCATGGACTCCCAAACTATTTCGGGCAAGAGATCCCTTTTCCAGAACAAAGTGAAACCATCGACCCCCAAAAACTTAGTGGTTGGTCAAGTGAATAAACTTGATATCATTTTCTCATCAATGAATAGACATAAAATTCAGAAAATATCAAGTGTAATTAATAATTATTGATACAATATTAGTCCGTTATAAGAATGACTAATATTTTTGTGGAAAGTTGGTTCACGTAACACAACTTATATAGTGTCTTGTCGACCCGATATCGACCACTTTGAGAATCACACTCGTCGAACCACACTCGTGGTGATTACACTGTACCAGAACATACAACATCGAACCTCACTCGTGGTGTATCGATGTGGAATGATTACATAGCTTCAGACGTGTGATATTCGTGGGACTGTTTCGAATGATTCCATACAACACAAATTAATATATTTCCGTTGATTTTTATAAAATTTTGAAATTTTGAATGAACTCCACCACTAAAATGAAATGTACTTTTTTATTTTGGAACTAAATAACGCAACTAGTGGAAATAACATCGTACTGCAAGGGGTTAATCTCCACAATTTTGGGTTTATTCAGAAGTTAATTATTTGCCACTTTTAAAGCCCCCACAGCACTTTTGTCAGTCGATAGTTTGATCCTAAAGGCCGTTTTATATTATCCAGCACGTAGCGTTGGATAATATATTTGCACCCGTGGCCGAGTGGTTAGCGTCCCACACTATCATGCCGGGTGTTCGGGTTCGATTCCCGTTCTGGTTGGGGGATTTTTCGTCAAAGAAAATTCTTCCGGCTTGCACTGTGGTCACGCGTATTCTAGAGCTTGCCACTCCAGAGTACATTCAAGGCGTGTTATTCGGCATAGAAATCTCAACCAAGTATTAATGAACGACGCTAGTTAATGAATACGTTGAGACGGCAAAAGTTCCACAGGGAACGTTAACGCCATTCAAGAAGAAGAAGCACGTAGCGTAAACGGCACGTACCGACACGGGCAGACAAAAACATGATGTATTCATATTATCAGGCATAGCACGGACCGGCAGTGCATACGGAGCGAAGAAATTTGTTTTCGTAGCGGAAGAGTAAATTCGCGTTGATGAAATTGAGCCGAGTGTAGCTATTGGTGATTGAACCAATGTCGTACCGAAGAGCGACGAACGCACCCATACCACGAACTCCGACGTTAGATTTGTATGTATGGTGCTACTCGCCCGTGTAGTTCGTGCCCGGCACCGGCAAAATATTCTTTTCGAGAATTCCTTTATGCATTTGTCTGAAGCGTGCTGTGTATGCCCGGAGCCGATCCGCTATATATACGCATACACATTTGAAACACACGCAATAATATTTGTCTTGCATGAAACGTGCCGTGCCGGTTATGCTACGTGCCTGATAATATAATATTACCTTAAGACAAGACCAGACAATAGAGGGTCGATTTCGGACCAGCTGCTGATTGATCAATTCTAAAGGATTGCCAATAATATTTGAAAATACACTTCTACATAATGTACTCATAGTATGTACTCTCACAGTATAACAGAAAAATACAATTTTTTGTGAAATACGCAACAATTTCGCTTTATATCATCCAAATGTAATTATTCATGTTTTTCATAAAAATAATAAAACTTACCGTAATGCGATAACCGAGATTTGTGTGGGTGATTCGCAATTAAGAAACTCATCTGAAATTTGTAACGCTTTCAATAATTTTTCCATCAGCTTTTCTCTACGCCATAAAATAATTAACAAGAATCAGTACGACTTCCAGCCCAAATCAAACATAACCAGTGCCACTGTAAATCTAGGTAATGAAATCCAGCATTGCCTCGACCAACGAAAAATTTGTTCCGCAATCTTCATAGATGTGTCGAAAGCCTTTGATTGGGTACCTCACTGTCTGCTACTGTTAAAATTACAAAACTATGGCATTAGGCAAAATGCTTAGAAACTACTCGATTCATATCTAACTGGTAGGCAGCAACGTGTAGTTATTAATGATCATAGCAGCTCAAAAACTATTTTTTCTAGAACTTATCTACGAATCAAACAATATTGAAGGTCTATCTCAAAACATACAGCTTGACTTGAATTTATTAAATCGAAGGTTTTATGACAACCGTTTAACAACTAATGCGTCAAAAACTAAGTTCATAATTTTCTCTAGCACTAACAGGTTTTGTAATGTGAACCTTATGTTACATCTCGGGGAAGAAAAACTTGAAAGAGTCGCTTCAATAACTTACTTAGGGCTAGTATTACAACAAAATTTAAATGGATTCTCCACATCGACCATAACCATCGTAAAATAGTAAAGTTTCTTGGAATTCTTCGGCATTGTAGTCATATACTGCCCATGAAAGAGAAAAAAACGTGTTCTATGCGCACGTTAACTCACAAATCTGTTATGTAAACATTATATGGCAAAAGAATCAAGAATCACACTAACGGACTTGGTAGTCTGAAAAATGGAAACGGTCAATATACAACCGACTCCCAGGAAACACTTAGTATTATGATGGAAACACACTTCCCAGGCTCAATCCATTTGACTTACGGACACGCACAGGTCTTCAATACAGCTCAATCTTGTCAAATCAGAGACGAGAATAAAGCTAATGAAATGGCTAGGGCGGTCTTTACAAAGTCAAGGGTTGAGTGGGCAGTGGATTCCTTGAAGCCATTTAAATCTCCAGGACCAGACGGGATTCATCCGGTGCTGTTTTAAAATAGGATATTGTGTGGCATGCCTAGTCCTGGCAACACAGACATCGTCAGTTTAGTGATCAAGTGGGCTGGGCACCCGGTACATCTTCCGCTATCTTATCAGCAGGCAGTCATCGTTCGGCTTCGGGCGGTCTCTGATTATCCCGCGGACGCCATGGGCACGCATTTTGGCGATTTGGTTTTGAGAAGTGATTCTTCAGACGCTCTGCGTGAGAGTTGGGTGTGACAAAAGTTGCACGATTCCCAAGCGCATTTAATGTTATTCCCACTGCTTGTATTTGTTTTCCATCATTAAAGTTTGTGTGCAAAGGGACAGTGGAACCGTTTAGAGGAACAACACGGAATTGCGTGCACTGGTATTCCCCCGCTACGATGAAATCATGAATGGTCAGTTCGGAACTCGTTAACGGAAGACTCCAAATAGCAAAACTGTCTTACCATGGGACGCATGAAGATTGTCAGTAACAGCGAATTCGTTTTTGTTCAGTTTCAATCCCAGTGCCACACTAACTGCTGTCAAAACGGTTTTTATTCACTCAGTTTCAACCCAAATTCGCACTAGGTTCAACCCGAAAGCTGTTAGTTTCGCACTGAGATGTTTCACGGGTTCGCACTCGGGTTCACCAATACAACTATACTGAACTGTCAAGTTCCGAGTATTGTAAATGGCGAGAAGTTCGGGTTTTATTTATTCTCAAGGCTGGTAAACGTGACAGAATGACTCCCAAAGCGTATAGTCTAATTTATAGTCCAATTAGTCTAAAGACGCGTCAACATTACGCCAATCGGCTTTGGCCGCCCGGTAAAGCCGACTAAATGTGGACGTACCGCCCGGGCTTGCCGACGTGCCGAAATCCGACTCGAATCAAACCGAACCCAACCCAAAGCAAGTGGGTCCGTTTCGAGAAAGTCGAACCAAAACAAAACGAAGTGAATTAGCGTTGACGACATAGTGCTTCGTGTGTTCGTGACGGCTTTGTGCACCCGATGGGGCGTCCACATTACATAACGAACCGAATATGCCGCCTGGTACAGGCCGATCGGCATCATTCGGCATAATGTGGACCCGCCTTAACATCTGTCATCTTAAAAATGATGGAAAAGGTCATTGATCTCCATATAAAATCATCATATTTGAACAGAAGACCATTGAACATATTTCAATTTGCCTACCAAGCAAATAAATTAACTGAAACAGTGTTTCACACGTTAATTCCAAAAATAGAGAAGTCTTTTGATGATAAAGAAATCTCACTTAAAAAAACTTGATATACAAATACATACATAAATACATACATACATACATACATACATGGTGTAACGAGACGATTAACTCCCTTCGGTCGAACTGTCTTCGAGCCAGGAGGAGGATGCAAAGGGCCAGATATGCTATCCACAGAGTAGAGCGCAGGGAAGAACTCAAAGCAGCAAAAGCCGCCCTTAAGCATGAAATAAGACGTAGTAAGATAAACTGTTTCAGAGAACTATGCCGCGATGCCGATGCGAATCCTTGGGGCAATGCATATAGGGTGGTGATGGCAAAGATTAAAAGTTCATCGACACCCAGTGAAAGCTGTCCGGTGCGGTTGATGAATATTGTAGAAGGGCTCTTCCCGCAGCATGATCCGACGAGCTGGCCAGCAACACCATATAGTGAAAATGAAGAACACGTCGAGAGAGTGTCCACAGAAGAGCTGTTGGCGGCGGCAAAAGAACTGAAAGTGAATAAAGCACCTGGCCCCGATGGAATCCCAAATGTGGCCCTCAAAGCCGCGGTTGAAGCGTATCCAGACCTTTTCAGAGCAACGATGCAAAAGTGTCTGGATGAAGGATGCTTTCCAGATATTTGGAAGAAGCAGAAACTGGTACTGTTGCCGAAACCAGGAAAGCCGTCAGGGGAACCCTCTTCCTATAAGCCCATCTGTCTGTTGGATACCCTCGGAAAGCTGCTGGAGAAGATAATTCTGAACAGGTTGACGAAGTGCACAGAAAGTGACAACGGACTCTCGAAGACGCAGTTCGGGTTCCGGAAATATAAATCCACGGTGGATGCCATCCTGTTAGTTGCCGAAGCAGCCAGAAAAGCCTTAAAACGGAATAGACGCGGCAATCGATACTGCGCTATAATAACGATTTACGTGAAAAATGCTTTCAACAGCGCCAGTTGGGAAGCTATTGCCGAAGCACTGCACCGAATGAAGGTAACGAATTATGTGTGCCAGATCCTCAAAAGCTACTTCCAAAACAGCGTTCAGGCTTACGACACAGAGAAGGGACAGAAGTCATTGAATATAACAGCGGGTCCAACGCTGTGGAACGGGATGTACGATGATGTGCTGAAATTGAAGCTTCCTACAAGAGTGAAGATTACCGGCTTCGCCGATGATATTTCCCTGACGGTGACAGGCGAGACTCGAGAGGAAATCGAGATGCTGGCTACAGAGGCGATAGAGATAGTGGAAAATTGGATGAAAGAGGCTAAGTTGCAGATAGCACATCACAAAACCGAAATGGTGTTGGTCAGCAATCACAGAGTTGTAAAGCAAGCGAAGATCAATGTTGGGGCGCATACTATCGTCTCCAAACGTGAGCTGAAATACCTTGGTATGATTATCGACGACCGACTAAATTTCAAGAGCCATGTTAAATACGCATGCACGAAAGCGGCCAGTCACCGCGGCGCTAACTAGAGTTATGCTGAATAACGCGGGGCCTAGCAGTTGTAAGAGACGCCTCCTGGCCAGTGGAGCAACATCAATACTCCGATATAGCGGTCCAGTTTGGGCAGCAGCGCTTGAATGCCAACAAAATCGCAAGCTGCTGACTAGAACATACCGAATAATGGCGATGAGAGTTGCGAGCGCTTATAGAACTATATCTGCGGATGCGGTTTGTGTCATAGCCGGAATGATCCCGATCGATATCACTCTGGCCGAAGACGACGTGTGTTACAGAGGACAGAAAGCGTGCAGAATAACAGAAAAGTGCGGGTAAGAGCAAGGGCTGGCTCCATGAGAAAGTGGCAGCAGGAGTGGAACAACACGCCTAACGGTAGATGGACCCAGATGTATCACTACTTGGGTAGAAAGAAAACACGGAGAAGTGAGCTTCCACCTGACGCAATTCCTATCCGGTCATGGTTGTTTCAGACGGTACTTGCACAGATTCGGCCATTCAAGTTCACCGCTTTGCCCAGAGTGTAACACAATAGAGGAGACAACAGAGCACGTGGTTTTCGACTGCCCCCGTTTTTCTATTGAAAGAGAAGAAATGTTCCTCGCTAACAGATCAGTCTTAAACACGGCTTACAGAGACAAGGCTAGTTCTTTAGCGAGTAACCTTTTTTTTTTTGATGACGTCATCCGAATTGTCAGTGTAAACAGTCGCCAGTTGTATTTTGTTTTCCGACTTACGCGTAAATGTTCCTGAAATGAAAAATCGAAAATGGTTCAATGCACTGTGAGCGGGTGTATAAATTATGAAAATGACATTATCGGGCCAAAAAAGAGATTCTTTCACTTTCCGAAAAACCGAGAATTATGTTCTTCGTGGATAAATGTTTTATCAAATTATTCATGGTGTTAAATATAATCAACTATATTATCAACGCACAAACTTACAAAGCACGAAAAATAAAAAATAAGAACACATTGTTTACTTCAACGACTCAGAGTCACTAAAAAATGACTGATCCGGAGTAGCTAGCCTTGTCTCTGTGAACCGTGAGTCTTAAATGCTCAGAACATCGTCCAAAAGATGTGCGAAAGTTAAAGTACGTGGAATGCAGTGAATCGTGCAATAACAAAAATGTTGACGACGCTCCAACGAAGATGGAGGGACGAGCAAAGATTTAGCATAGCAAATCTAGAGATATGAGTGCATGAGCACAGCACCCTCCCGAAGTAATACCAAATGGTGGTCCCGGGGGGCCAGGCATGAAGTACAAGGAGGTGGTTTTAGTGACTAAAAATCTCACACTACCCAGTCAACATGGCGACGGGGAGTCTATGAAGATCTCCACCTCCTTGCCAAAAAAAAAAACCATACATACATACATACATACATACAAATCGAATGCCAAATTTCGTGGTATGGGTGCGTTCGTAATTCTTCGGATCGATCGACGTTTACTCGCAACCGAGTAACTCACAACGTCTAAATCCGGATTAAGGCGGCCACTCTCCAGATTATTGAAACAATCAACAATTGGACACCTTTGAAACATTTTAGAGTATTGCATTATCCTCAATTATACATACCCAATTTAGTGTGTTTATAGGTGAAATGCCATGATAAATAAAAAAAAAAACTTTTTCGATGGAGGCTACCTCGACTGGTTCGATAAAGTTTATTTCAATAAATCAATTATGACTCGCGCGTTTGGTATGTTGCACCGTTTTTTTGAAACCATAGCTCCTCCACATTCAGTTGTACAAAAAGTCGGTCGTTGTACGACCGGACCATAATATATCTTAGATCGATATTTGAAAGATCGATCTTTTCCTCTCCTATTTCCGATCTTTTGGATCCATTCTTTGTACTTCAAGAAATCGTGAAAATCGTGCTTTCTGATCTTTTTGATGGTAGATTTTTTTTTGTAAATTTCTTTTTCAGTGAACATTGATTTTAATTTCATCCAAAACCAAATGACAATTTTTTGTAAACATTGGATCCTTTTTAAGGTTGTCAAAGTTGTTAGTGTTCGTGAATTAAGGAGAAGCAGTAATGTTGGTCATCACAAAACAAATGGTCACAGGTTATATTTACACCATCATATTCACTAGGCTGACAGTAAAAATTGTGAAATTGGATGGTGACATCAGGTCCAGCCGAAACGTTCTTTTCTAGAACTGGGACTAGATTTCGACTAAATGCAAGCAGTGTTATCACACGTACAGATTCATCTGGAAAGGTACAGATTTTTTCGTTATTTGTGATACAAATTCTTCGTCGAAAAGTACAGATTGGTGCAGATTTTTCCGCGTTTGAAATTTCTTACATTTGAAAAAACAACATTAAGGTACATGACGACTTTTACACCGCAGTATCGCTTGGTACCACTGAATATAAAAGCATTTACATCAATAATTGATCAGTATCATAACGACTGGCATTGTGTGCTAGTTATGCATGTGACAAAACCCCTGACTATATTGAGCATTTATTGAGGGACATATATACCTATATATCCAATAGCCCAAAAAAGAATAATGAATTCGTAGTAGTACAGGAGATTTTGAAACTCAAACCGCTTAAAGTCCTACAACCTTCGGCCACCCGTTGGCTTTCGTTAGCGACGGCGGTGACTGCTTGCAGAATATTGACTGCCCTCAAAGATTACAAACAAAACCTCTGTTGCTTTTTTGGTGTATGTTTTGCTCAGATCAAGAGATTAAATCGTTTGTTCCAGGCTGAAAACCCTTAGTTCACGATGCCAAATGAAGAGCAGAAAGATTACTACCTAACCATTCTAATATCTGGTACATCTTGACACTAAAAACCATCCGAGTAGCCGAATATTATCGTCCCGAAGTGTGGAATGCAGTGTTACTATCGACGGAGCGAAAAAATATAAGGACGTTTTTTTTTTGCGTGAGCGTTTAATCTGAAAGACCCTGTATAAGCATAATCAAACACAGGAATGACTTGCGAATGTAAATGTAGTATTTGTAGTAAATAAATGAGTATTTTTTTTCATGCTAATAAAGCAGATTTTTCTCTACAACGAATATTTTCGATGGTACAGATTTTTGGAAGAAAAAGTACAGATGAGAAAGATTTTTAACCCCTCTGGTACAGATGAAAATGTGGCAACACTGAATGCCAGATATATGGCACGATTGGATTTTATGGGATTATTGTTAGCAGAGTTCTAGACGAGTATCAGTTGTTGAATTTCTAATAAAAATCTTCAATTAATTTATTTAATTAAATGATACCATGACGGTACAAGTTGAATGTCCTGGAAAATACAATTATTCAGGGTTTTCAAGTTTTTCTTTTGTAACCGTCATGTGAGAATCAATATAAAATGCTTTTGATTTTGTGAAATGTTTATTCAATGTTAAAAGAAAAGACGACACTTATACAGAATAAGTAAATAAATTGGAAAGGCATTCGATTCTTCAAAGATTGATCGACTCTGGTACAGTGAATCAGTGTATCTCTAAGCCGAAAATCGATTCGACAAGATCGATCTTTTTCTAAAGATCGCCAATCCTAGTGCAGAATCGCAAAAAAAAACAACAAATCTGTATACCACACAAGCGCGTTTGCATATGTAGAATTCCTTTCAGATTTGTTTCAACCTCCAAACCGACAACATTAGAAAAATTACTACTTGAGAAGTTGAATTCCGTTGAGTTAATACAAAGGCTGTCCCTTGTTTTCGACCGGGTTTAACTTGTAGATCCATGATAGGACCCCACCAGTGATAATATTTTGTGAACACCTACTAGTATAAGAATTTTAAGTCTCATAAACGTCCAAATACTGAACGCAGCGAATTCCCAATGACTTCATTTGCAAGCGACTTCGTTCCGAAACTAGTTTTTGGATACCCTACAGGTAGCTAAGAGGTCGGAATATATTTATTACAAATCACAATCGTACACATCATGCCCAATTCGGCGCTTTGAATTTTGGCAACTTGATTGTCGAAGATAGCCATATTGAACGTACCAACGGAACTAGGAAAATAATTAAGTTGGAATGATAGAGCCTGTTACGTTTTTGTGGCTGACCCCTCGCATTCTTGTTGAAGTCATTTAGCCGGAAAAAATATAACCAGGGCACTTATTTTATCAAGAATTTAAAAAAAATACACACTAGCGCAAGCGAAACATCCGATGGCAGGGCACCTTACTGATGGTATTTCGGAGAGTAAATTCTTTTTCCTCAGTTAACAGACTACTGAGAAGCGGAAACAGTATGACGTTCTGTACTCATATGTGCCCTGCTGCTCACTTTTCGTTCATAACAACACGCACCGGAGTAACGGACAGTGAGAGGTGGGCTCCTTACAACCGGCTGTGATGTATAGTTAGCTACATGCCGTTGTCAACACGCAGAACCATAACACCGTACGTCGTTTCCCAGCAAAGATAATGTACTCAAAATAAAACGGCCGAGTGAGCGGACAGCGTGCTGCTTGAACCTTTTGTGGCTCTCAACATCAGCCAGCGGTTCTTACGGATATTTACTGAAGCGGAAAGGCTCGTGCGGGCTGATTTATTCGCTGAGTTGTGGATGGCGTTAAGAAAGTAGAGAAATTTTGAATGATGAGGGGATAAAATGAATTAGTAGAACTCGCCATGAACTTATGATCAGGTACAGATGAACTTTAAAAAAACGGCTCCGCACGTCTATCAGTGTGGTTAATTTCAGTTTTAATCAAATTATTATTTTCGCTTATCCAAAACGTAAAGGGACCCCGATCTGAAAAGCCAACGAACATGGGTTTTTGATGATTTATTACGTCATTCGAGTTTAAATCTAGTGTTCAAGTTGTGACGTGTTTACAGGACGTGGAATTACAAATATTGTTTATTGGTTAGGTTAAAGTGACCAGATGGTCAGAGGCCTAACGCGGGACACAAAAACAAAACGTTATGTATATACGTTTTGTGAACATAAACCATAGTTTAGCGAGTCTAAACTGATCTGTATTATTTCTTTCTAAGTATCGGCACCCAGTTGTGATTTTTCGGTGGTTTAGATTTTGTTTACGATTGAAAACAACACGCTCAATTAGAGCATTTACGCCTGGCATGCATGATTCAAATTCTACAATTTTCTTCAAATTACCGAATGGAATGCTCGAAAATTCCAATTAATTTTTCATCGATTTTAGTGTTAACGTAGGCATTCAAAAAAAAATGGACTAATTTTGGATGGTGATGAAATATAATTTTTTGGAACAAATTTTTCTTGAATCTTACGTTTATTAAGCTTACAACAAAAATGATTCAAGGCTGTTGACTCGCAGCAGCAGCACTGTCAAGCAACTTGATGATTTTTTCATACTGCATGCTCCACCCTACAGCGAAAAAGTTGGACATCCTGAGGCACTTTGTGTCTACCACATATAGCCGATCTGGTATTTACAACATCATCTCCCTGCTGCTCCTTAAGCCGGGAGATCGAAGCAACCGGCCAAAGGGTGAATGAGAATCTGGCCAAAAAGGACATTTAAATGCGGAGGCGCCAAACGAGACCGGCCGTATCTGAGCAGCATGCAATCACCCAGAAAGAATAGCATGAGGGGCTGGTGAAAAACTTCTTTCCTTGCTCATAATGAAAGATGAGACGTACTTGATGCTAGAATTCAACGAATGGCAGGGGACCGGATACTTTACGTTCTCCATGTAACCGATGACGTCGAATATATCATCCACATCAAGTTCTCGAAGAAGGTTCTTCTCTGACAGACGTGGAGGGAATATCCAAGCCGCTCTTCTTTCGAGTCATACGATGAACGAGGAGATATATAGTAAGAAGTGCTTGCCGGAAGTGGCGAAGGTGATGTGGTCTTTATGCCGAACCTGGGATCAGCCCATTATGCCAAAAGAACACTGGAGGATGGATCGGCTGGAGATGAACATTGTCGCGAAAACCACCAAAATCACGAAAAGGTAAAAGAACACGTCGACTTACAATTTTTTATCGGCCATGGTTGGGGTTCCGGTCAACTTCCGTAAGACCACCCAGCGCTTCATTTACGATACTTCATCAAGCAACCCTGCCTCTTCCTGTCGAGTATACACTAGTTCTTTCGGCTTATTTAACACTCTGCCAAATAAAAGTTTTTTTTGAGGACATTCATTTAAGAAAATCAACAAGATCAAATTGTGATATTGAAATATATTGATATCGCGGGACACTTTCGTTTCTTTTACCAAATGCGGGACGTTTCGTGGGACACAATCTTACGCGGGACATTTTGTTGAAATGCGGAACGTCTGGTCAGTTTAGGTTAGGTAATAAATGGTTCCGTGCCATGTGGGGCGTGCACGACCCCCGCTGCACTTTCCGTTCAGACCATCATTGAAAATCAAAGAATTCTTTAAAAAAAATTATGAAGACAAAAGTAGACTCTAGAATGCATATTAAAATTTATATCTTTGTATTGCAGGTCAGACTCGATTATATACTGACTCGATTATATATGATTCGATTATATACAATTTTGGACTCGATTGTATACAGTTTGAATTTTTTTTCAACATTTCAAATATGGCCTATTTTAAGGAAAAGTGTGATATTTCAACGTTAAGGTGAAATTTATTTGACCATTCCATGCCAAACCGATATAGTAGTTCTCAGATTTTCGTGAAAAGTGATAGTTTTGTCCTTTATCGCAATTTATTTATTTCTTTTCTATTATTTTTTTTTTATTAGAGCAATTTTATTAGATCTTTTTTTGCTCACGTTTTCCAAAAATACATAACTTTTGAGCTACTGTACCGATTCAGATGATCGTCATTTTTGGAAAAAAAAAACGAAAAAAAAAAGATTTTTCAGACCACCCTAAAATGGAAATAGTTACTTCAATTCCTTAATTCTTAAGATAAGTTCAGATAGCTTTTCATCAACATGAATGGTTGCAGCAAACAATCTTTGTGATTGTGGCGATGGCTACCACGACATCGAGCATGTTGTCTGGTCGTGTATCCGGTTCCATGCTGCTCGCTCTCAGCTCTCTAGAGCACTGAGAGCACAAGGCAGACAATCGGATATCCCCGTCCAGGATATCTTAGGTAGCCGGGATCCTGATCTTCTGCTTCATCTATACCTGTTCCTCAGAAACGCCGATGTCAACGTTTAATGATGTTTCCTTCGTTGTGTCCCCGTTTCATATCCCTCCTATCCGATCGATAAACTTTTACTTAGTCGCGGCAATACATACACACACTCTTTACAGATGCACGGGCCGAAGGTTGTGCAGTCCACTGATGATTCAACAAGAGCCAAAGGATGTACCGCTCATGACAACTCTACACGAGCTGATGATTGCGCCGGCTAGTGACCATTCTATCCTGGATTCCTCGAGTCGAGAAAGACGCACCACGCTAGATATGGGGTACAGACTAGGGGGGCGTTGCTGATTAATGGTCAGCTGCATCCCAATAGGAAGTATCCCGTGTCGGGCACACGTACAGAGCATCGAAGACTGCGACATACCCATTATGAGAACACTTGTAATACTAACCTCGAGTCAACCGCGAGAAATCGGTTACATATTACTAACATAGTCTAAGCAAACATTGTCAAAATATTGAACTCCCGGCCCCGTTAGGCTGACGCCATATGAGCCTTAATAAAATATATATTTTGGATAAAAAAAAAAAACATGAATGCACAGTCAGATCTAAAAGAGCAACGAAGTACTTCAGAATCATTTACTGTTGTATTGCATGAAAAACATCGTGATTATTGGATAATTTGGCATCAATTCATAAACTCAATGGTTTAATGAATGGGGGCTTCAGATTCTGGACTGGCTAGCTTGTTTATCAGATCAAAACCCTATGAAGAACTCATGTGGAGTGATAGTACGAATAGTAGATGCAGCTTTCAAGCAGTATGAATGATTTGAAGAGCTTAAACGAGCTGTATCCTCCGCGTACAACGAGATACACACTACAACTTGGCGCAGATTGGTCGAAACCACTCCGAATGAGTTATTTGAACTGATTGAGAACTAAAGATGATCTACGAATTAGAAACTTATTGTAATTCATGTGAAGTTGCGTTAATTTTATGAAGTTTTTCCATCTGGTTCTATAGTTATGAAACACTGGAATTTTAGTTTTTTGAATGTTTCGCGTCTGAACACAACAATAAAGTTCAAATGGCCAATCTTATAAATGAAGATAGTTATTGTATTCTACACTATATACTTCGATTCGCCCGACTTCTTAAGGCAGTATTTCATGCTACAAGTCAATGCTTCTTGCTTCTTGGAGTTTACTATATGTGAATTTATTGTAACACAGTAAACCACGCTGTAGTACGTTTCTGAATAGACTGACTCATCTTTTATTTCGATCTTATCTCTGATTGTATCTCTAGGTTCGAATCGAACCGAACATTGACAGTTCACAAGTCGAATATGCATAGAAAATTAGTACACTACAATTCTTCCTCTTTTTAGAAGATGTTATTGTTACATCGATATTGACCTTTGTCAACTAATAAATTAACATGCTATATTATTGCTAATCTAATAAAACCTAGAAGGCCTAAAATTCATAATAAAAATCCTCTTCTTTCTTTTGCTTTCTTGCTCTTTTCAATCGTCTTGGCTCTTGTGTAAAACACTTATGCTGCTTTTGTTTTATTCGCACCCTTTGGCGCCTCCTTTCTTTCTTCGCATGCTTCCGGTAATTCTTCATTTTCGTTTCCTTCTCTGATTGTGCTATCGGACTCTTGCACGTGATTTTCTGTTGCTCCACTTGTTGTGATCAGTACATTAGGATGCCTCCAGACCACTTCTTTATATGGTCTAATTTGAGTCCTGTGAGCCACGGTTTCCGCGTTTCCAATTCGTACCTGGAATGTATTTTGAAAGTATCTTTTAACAAATATTGCTTTTAACCATTTCGCATGATGGTGGGGATTGTTATTTTTGCACCACACCTCATCTCCAGCCATCAGATTATCAATAGCCTCATTTTTAAGTCCTGGGATTGTCCCGCTTACGTTTCTAATATACGTACCATCATTTGACTGTATCACGTGTGGTACTGTTAGTAATTTTTTATAATGTGTCTTGGGATTAGTCAAGTCTAACAGAGTCTTTGGCTTATAAGAGAATATATTTTCTGCCGGGAATTGCCCTTCCGCTGTCATATTATTACTTCTATAATTATATAGAAACAGATTTATCCGATCCTCCAACTCTTCCATTTCTGGATCTAGTAAATATCTTTTTAAGACCTCTTTAACTGTTTTTACCAATCTTTCTGCTTATCCATTACTTGAAGGATGATATGATGGACTTTTCAGTACCTTTATTCCCTGCCTTTCCAAAAAGTTTGTGAATCCATAAGAGTTGAAAGGAGGACCATTGTCCGACACTAAAACATCAGGCAACCTAAATCGAGCAAAAATATCCACTAATTTTCTCAATACCTTGTAACAATCTGTACCTTTGCTCATTAGTACTACCTCAATCCACTTAGAAAAACTATCTACCACCAGCAGATAGAGGTCGGTATCCACTTTGCCGTTTCCTTTTCCACTCCCTTTACCGCATGAGCTATTAATCCGCCGAGACCATAACTCGAAGCGTCCGACACCACCACCATTGGTTTTTAAGGTTCATAAAATTCAAGGAAATTAGCATTAATCAATAACTTTTTGCTCCCTGAAAAAACCCTTTGCGCACATTTCATCCCAAGCGTACTTCACATTTGTTTTTAATAAATTGTACAAATGATGTAGCTTCCCTGATAATTGTGGGACAAATTTGTGATAATAATTTATCAACCCTAGGATTGATTTTAGTTCCAACTCTTTTTTGGGTGCCTCCGCTTTTTCCATTCCATTCAATACCATGTCCATAACCTGTTGGAAAATGGAAGCACTCGATGATGCTCCTTGTGGAAGTCTGTTGTACGTATACAACCCCTTCATAGTGTTGATAACGAGAAATTTCTTAGATCTTTCTATCAATTCTAATTGAGTATATGCGTATTGGGAACTATCGCTTTATTAATTGAAACTTTGCAGTCGACGACTAATCGAATATTGTCATTCTTCTTCATCACTATAATTATCGGGGACGCCCACTCACTAGTGTTAATTGGTGTAATCACTTTTTCATTTTCCAATGTGTCCAAATATTATATGCTTTTCTTAAAAATGGGAGTCTCATCTCTCAAAACCAATTCTGCTTTAAAGTCTCTTATAGGTTGACTAATATCCTTCTCAAATACCTCTTTAAACCGTTCCGTTAAATTTTGAACTGTTTCTTCACTTGCCCTTAAATTCAAATTATTAATTTTGAGAGAATCTGTAAAGATTTTCAATCAGAGCAAAGCTCATCCAGCCATGTTCGACCCAATAACGGAAAAAAGTCGTTATCGCAGTGCAGTACTAACAATTGCATTCGGCGTTCTTTACCATTGAACTTCACAAAGACCTTTGCCTCTCCTTCAATTTTAAGCTTTAATCCATTAACCACTACAAGTCTCTTATCATATTTTTTTAATGGGATGGAAAATTTAGAAAAATATTGCATTTTCCTCATAACAGAAACCGATGAACCACAATCAACCTCCATGTTCAACTAAATATTTTCAATGTGTACTTGAATTAAACACGGATTACTTATTTTGTTAATAGACGAAATCATGCATTGCAAATCACCTGAATCGCTTTCCTCGTCATCTGATTCCTTGGTCCTCATCCTTTCCATCAACTCAACTATATGCCTATCTTCTGAAGGACCACGCTGGAATGAATCAACCCAGTTTACTACATGCCTGTGTAGATTCATGAGCTTGTACCATTTTCCTTTATATGCCCCTTCATACCACAAAAATTACAAACCATTTGTGAATAATCTGGTCGTTGCCATTGCCTGTATCCTCTGCCATTGCCTCTCTGTTCTTCCTCTATTCTGAGGGGTCCTGTCTTCGTTTCGTTGAAAGCACGTCCCCCTCAGTTAATGGAACCTATTATAAGGTTTGAATGTTAAAAGTGTTAAAAGTGTGTATTGAGATTAAAAATAAATTTTTCAATATCGCTACGTTTTGTAAGAAGGGGATATTCTAGTGTTGAGAAACGAATTTCGGACGTTTTTTCGAGCTACGTAAAAATAAAACAAAGAATATCAGATTCTGAATCAGTGAAGATGCTGCTATCGCATGAACCTCGGACAAGTCAAAAACATCTTTTTTTGACAAAACGGTGGCCGTTTGAAAAACAAAACGCGGTTGAAAACGTTTTTTT
Organism: Toxorhynchites rutilus septentrionalis; assembly: GCF_029784135.1. Classification (NCBI taxonomy): domain Eukaryota; kingdom Metazoa; phylum Arthropoda; class Insecta; order Diptera; family Culicidae; genus Toxorhynchites; species Toxorhynchites rutilus. The sequence continues at coordinate 75,944,796 of NC_073744.1, read as the reverse complement.
AACGTTTCCCGATTTTTTAAAAATATTGTGAATTTACTTGACTGTTGGTCATTTTAGCTTCCTATTTCAATCGTCGCTTTCTACGAGGGGTGATTAAATTCATACAAACAACTTGTTGATTACCCCTTAAACTTTGTTTCAAATGTTAAAACTCAAAATAAAGACAAATCACACATAAACCAAGTTATTATCACAATGTCGTGGATGTGAAATTGAAATTAAAACATTCCGTTGCGAAGACATCACATACATGGGAAATTGGGAGCATGAAATTACTGCATTCCGAACAAAAAGACAAAACAGGAGTGCCAGCCACTCGGAAGTTTTCGAGCGTCGAACAGTTTGTGGAAAAGTGGGCGAAAAAATTTTTGAAATTAATAGTTTTTTTAAAAAATCCTACACTAGATTAAATTTAGAAGAAGAATAATTCACAAACATACGCTACCTTTGTATTGTATAAATTTGTTTTGAACGATAACTATATAAACCTTAGAACTACACACTCTACCCTACTGCTATGTACACATGCACACCATGAAAACGAAATTGTACCAGACACCATATTACTTTGTATTCACCTAAAAGTTAGTCCAATAAAGAACGTTGAAGAGAACAGTCGAGTTTCTTTTCCTATCCGAAATAGAGATGGGCAAAACAGTTCACTTTGATGAACGGTTCACTCACTAACCGTTCATCTAAGTGAATCAGTTCTTTTGAACCGTTCTTTCGTTCAGCGATATTAAGAACAACATAGAATGTTGGCTGGAACCCAACATCAATAGACAGCTATTAATTGATATCGTTGGATTGGATAGTGTACGTATGGGACACTACACTTCTACGCAAACACTTCTTTCTCAAACAGTTCGTTCCAAAACAGTTCACTCTCAATCAGTTCTTTCCCATACAGTTCACTCGCAAACAGTTCGTTCACAAACAGATCATTCTCCAACAGTTCACTCTCAAACAGTTCACTCGCAAACCGTTCTTACGGAATCAGTTCGTTCACAAACCGTTCGCTCGCAATCAGTTCGTGGGGAGAACTATCGTTCTTTTTCAAAGAACGATAGCTCGTTCACTCTTTTAGGCGAACTAGTTCTTTCGTACCGTTCGTGAACGGTTTCCCCATCTCTAATCCGAAACAGGAAAGTTTTGAGCGATCCCAATTCTGCCATTTTATTCAAGTTGGTTACACGGTGCTTAGTGTTCGCGAAATTCTGACTGAGGCATAGCGGTCGAGAAATCCCTTCGCGTGCGGAAATAAAATCGCGCAGTGAACCGCGTATACAGATACAAAAGCTCAAAGCTCAAGCGAGAAATTCTCGTTCATTGTTGGATGCAATGAATTCTTCATTGCTGCCAGAAGAAAACTGATTCAGCAAAAATCGAAAGTTACAAATGCTAACGAATCACTAATTTTAGTGCAGATTTTTTTGTACGGATGAATTAAATAAAGAAAACATTTATCATTTTTGTACTTTTTTAATAAATAACCGATGGATTGAATTTACCGCATTATTAAAACATTTTGCATTTTGAAAACAATGTGCCAGCTTGTCCTAAAAAGCGGAGGGACGAAATTATTGGTTTTTGGCAAAATTCTCCTCTAAACATCAACTTCTGTTCTATGATTCCGTATCCTCGGTAGCCCATGATTTCCAAAGGCAACTTCCTCAAGAAACAAGAACTGATAAAGATCCCAATGAAAATAGCCTAATTTATTAATATATATTTCAATGTCTACTTGCGTATCTGCATAACTCTCTTCGCCAAGGTTTTCCAAGTCATTCCATATGAATGTACTATTTTACTAATTGACGATGCGCTGAATGATAAATCGTTAAAAATTATCATCATGCGATAGAAAGATGCATGCAGATAGAATTCATATAATTTCGACATGAATCGGTTCTGTAAAAATAGATATATCGTGTACGCCAGTTTGAAAAAATTAGTTTCGAGAAAAATGCGTTTGAAGTTCATTGTTATTGTCGTACCAGGTTAGATATCGCATCACTAGAATGGCTGTGACTCGGTAAATGATAGGATTTTCGATAAGTCCTTTCTAGGGTATATTCTTGAATGCCTAAACTGAAGAAATATTAAGGAAAAAATGATTTTTTTCAAATTCCTAGACTAGAATACTGCCTTAACCCACATGTCTTCAAATGTTTTTCAACGTAACTCCTAAACATATATTTTTACCATAATGATATTTTTGGAAAAGTTGTTGGAAATTATTTTTTCAAACCATTGGTTAACTTTGAGAAATCATAACTCAAAAACGAAATAAGCATCTCTCATATCGAGATATGTTATGTAAAAAATCCTCAGCTTTCTAGAAAAAATATTTAAAAAATATAGCGCCCTCTAGTCCAAAGCCATGAGAACCATAAAAACCAAATACAATCAATAATTATGAAAACAAAATCCATTTTTTTCCAGTTCCAGTATGAAGAAATTATATTCAAAGTGATTTTTTTTTTATCAGAAAAGTTTTCTTGAAATAGTGAAACCCATGGCATTAGCTTCCACATTAGTTTTTGGGCTCGCAGCTTTGGAGATGGGATTTTTTTGGTTTGGGGAGAATTTTCTCAAAAAGGCCTGGTTTAGATAGCTTATCATCAACACGAATGAACAGTCAGAAGTACGACATACTTTAGAACACTTACTGCTATTTTTTCATCAAAACAATGTGATAATTGGGTAATTTGACATCAATACGTAAAATCCGGAAGCTCATGGCATGGTTAAATGAATAGTGGCTTCATATTGTGGATTGGTCAGCTTGTTTACCAAATTAAAACCCTATCAAGAACTTATGAGGAGTGATAGTACGAATAAGAGATGCAGCTTGCAAGCAGTATGAGTGATTTGAAGAGCTTAAACGAACAGTTTCCTCTGCATAGAACGAGATACACACTACAACATTGCGCTGCTCGATCGAAACCACCCCGAATGGGTTATATTAACTGATTGAGAACTAAGAATGACCTACGAATAACAAACTTATTGTTATTCATGTGAAATTGACGTTAATTTTGTAAAGGAGTGAGAGTTTTTCCATCTGGTTCTATAGTTATGAAACACTGGAATTTTAGTTTTTTGAATGTCTCGCGCATGGACACAACAATGAAGTTAAAATCTTTTGAATGTCTTATGAATGAAGATAGTTATTATATCCTTCACTATATACTTCAATTCAACCGACTTCTTGCATATCTGTGGAAACTCAGAAGAATGAAGTGGTTCGATAGTTAACCTTTTCGTTACGAGCGTCGTCTATAGGCGACATGAAATTTATACTGCTCTTCGATCACACCAGCGCGGTGTGCATACTTTGCGGCGCAGTGCTCCGTACAGGGGTAGCACATCGGCGGAGCAAACTGCCGTAATGAAAGGGTTAATAAACGCAGTGTATAATGTGATTTTATCTAAGAATATCTCAAAGGGAGGAAATGGTTTGGTCATATTCTTTTTCTTGGTTTTTAAGAGGCTTTAAACTTCACATTTCATTCGTCTCCAGATCATATTCGTAACTGTGACATGTGTCCTGATTTTAAACTTCGACCAGATGGTATCCCTAGATATGAAATCTGTTTCCAGAAAGTAAGTTTCTATTAGTATTCTTAAATATTAGTATATTTAAGTTTTTATTTTCTATACATCAGTAACGCCACGACAGGATACGATACGTCATCCAACGATCCCCAACCACGTTTTCCGCTAGTTCATCTTTTTCATTGATTTTCTCATTGAGCGCAATTTTTCCGTAGCCAACTGAAAGAGCTCACTAACACTGTTCTGCGTATATCAGCCGTATCATTACAGAAGAGCCGGCAAAATAACGAAACATGTGTTTTCTGTTTTGATTACCCGTTCGTAGCATTTGCATGAATACAAAGAAGACGTAACATGGTAGTATGGGTGCTTGGATTGCGTGTCATGTCAGAATTTTTATTATGTCGCATTCTGACAGGAGTTTTCACTAGAAAAGATACAGTGCATTGTAAGAATATAGTAAAACATGTTATTTTAATCCAATGACCCAACGAAACATATATTCGAATCTCGAGACGCGAGTGGGAAGGTTGAATTAATCATAAACCAACGATTAAATTTCTATGTTCCGTTTTCGTCTACTGAAAGTTGACAGAAATTTTGTCTGCAGTGCCGCATAATCCGCTCAATATTTGCATTGGAACTGCACAGGATAGACTATGTTTCGGGTAAGCGCAAAAATCCGATGGATTACATAAATTTACTCTACTCTTTTCTGCAGCCCAACAGGAATCAAAAAGGAGTAAAGGGAAAAATTCTTGACCCTGATATAGGTAGAGTTGATTATTACATTTAGCAATACAGTGAATAATGTTTTTTTTTGTTCGAAGATTTTTCCAAGGCAAAAAGTGTTCACAGCATATCGTCCTGGTGGGGTATTGGTGGAATTTTCATCATTCTCTTCATTGGCAATCTGACTAGTTACACTAATTCACATTTACCAGATGCCCTCCGCAACGCTCACCTGGTAAAATATCCAAATGCCTTTATCGCTGAGCGAGCCTACAAAGATTTAAAGATCTTGAATGATTTCGGGCCAAAGCCTACCGGAAGTTACGCCAACGAGATTCTCGCGGTAGACTTCCTGCTACGAGAAATATCCTACATCGATCAGTTAAGGAACAAGAATCAGCATATCGCAGTTGATAAACAGGTCGTATCCGGTGGTTATGTTGGCGTCTATATGAACAAATCCGCTGCCAGCGTATACCGCAATGTTCAGAATGTGGTTGTCAAGCTGGTTGGGAAAAAGCAGGACGACGCGCTACTACTGAATTGTCACTTCGATTCTGTTGCAAACAGCCCAGGGGCCAGCGATGATTTGTCCGGCTGCGCAGTGATGCTAGAAATTCTACGAGTTTTGTCCCGGCAAGCCGAACGCAATCGGTTTTCGATAATATTTCTTTTTAATGGCGCAGAGGAAACTCCACTACAGGTATTTTTTGCGTTTGTTTTTTCTATAGTATTAGAATTAGGAATATGTGTGATTGTTGCTGTTTGGTAAAAATAATTTGTACATTTAAATATTCTCTTATATAACGGTTGCATTCAATTTCTTGCACTCAACAAATATTCAATTCATGAAACTTCACTAATGGCGGGTTTTAATTAGGGAGATCTATAGCTATAGATGGATTTATTATTATATACTTATTCGAGGTATATATAACTTGAATAAATTCAGCATACGCTTGTGAATTTATCACTGGTGAGAAATCACTAAAGTTGGATGCAGTTCTACTTCAGGTGAATAAATTCACCGAAAATATGAAAATATTTATTATGAAGTTCACGCTAGTGTAAACGGTTGATGCGATTTCTATAAATCTCATCATATTTCTTCACATGAATATATCACTAGTCTAAACACACCCTAAGAAGTACAAAATCCAGATTTTCAGCGTCAGGTGTTTTGTGTACCACGCCTTATGTACAATATTTGATTTCAAGTGCAACTAGACTTGCAAACTATTGACATCGACAGTCAAATTTCCTGTTTTTTTCATCCTCAGAATTTATGAAAATATGGAATATAGCTGTTTTTTCTAATTGAAACTGGGTGTAATATTTTTTGTAAAAACTTTCTGTAATTTTATATTGCGAAATTGTGGCTATTTCCACAGTCGAGCCAGCCCAGAAGATTAAATCGGTTGGATCGTAATCCGTGACTTTATACACGTGATAATTAGATTTACGTCCAACCACAACTTGATAAATATGCTAAAGATCTCCACATAACAAATTTCATGGACATCTGCCGTTGTGGACACCTAGAGAGGATGCTACCAGTTTGAAATAAATCACGAAGTGTGGTAATGTATAGATTATGAAGCCAATAGCAAACACTATCTGAATACGCTAGGCTCAAGAAGGACAAAATAATGGTTTATCAAAGATGAGTCAGGAACTCGCGAAATCTGCTGTATGCAGTCGATTTTTGTTTTTCTTGAGAGGTCTAGTATGAGATTTTTTCCGCTCATTAGCTTGTCTTGTGTTCTCGTCTCACTGTCACCCACTTTCTACAGCCTATTGAACACCAGACGCTAACCCTGGTCCTCAAAGTACAACGCTACAGTACTGTCTGATGATGACATCTAATGTAAGTGAACGCTAACAGCAATCCTGGAGAACAAGAGCTGAAAAGGCGGAGAATGCGTTGAAAGAAACTATGCAGAGTGAGCCGAAAGGAGCGATTCCGAAACCAACGAGCGACTCGACCCCATTAACCATCAAAAGGAAAAGGCAAACTCCTGGAGAGAGAAGGATTGCCAAAAAACAAAAAGATGGTAGCTAAGTAACCAACTATGAAAAGAAACAAAACAATGCAGAGATAAATGAGTGGCAAAAAGTTGAACGGAAGAAAAAAGAAGAGAAGGAGAAGGACAAACCAAAGCCTAAACAGAAGAGGTCAAAGCTAGATGCTCTGATTGTGGGTACAGTGGGCACTGCGACCTATGCCGAGATTCTTCGGAAGGCAAAAGGAGTGGCCGTGGCCAGAGGCGAATCCAAAAAGGAGAAATGTTTTTCGAACTGAAAAATGACCAAACGATTGAAAGCTCGGAATTGAAAGATCTCATTGAGAAATGCAAAGAGAAACAGCGAAAGTCCCAAGAAATAGTGCTCGAATGCAAAAACCTGGATGAGATCACTACAGAAGCCGAGTTGAGAGAAGCCCTAAATGAACAGTTCGAGCTGGGAGAAATCTCCCTAGCAATTCGGCTGAGGGAAGCATTTGGAGACACTCAAACAGCAACCATAAGGCCTTGTTCTCACTGTAGCGGGGCGTCAGCGTGGCTTGAGCGGGGCGTGTGATGCTTACGATTAATCGTGTGTGTTCTTACCGATGTGTTCACACCAGGCTGACGTGTCGTGAGCGTGGTTTTGACGTGTGGCTGGCGTGCAAACGAAATCACTTCACGCCGGCGATATTTGTACTTCTCCGCTTCTCTTTAACATATGTTTGTTTGTAGTAGTGACATAATTTAAAAATTTTTGTTTTGTTTTATTTTTTACGTTTTTCACCCTCCGAGTGTTTAGCCGGATACATCCAACGATGTTGGAATATTGAAAAATAAACAAATTTTCATCCTTTCATTCAAAAACACACATTGACAATTTTCATAGAACACGCCGCTGGTACGGTGCAATGTGAGTGAATTAAAATATCGTGGCGAGAAGTGAACACGCCCCGCTCACGCCACGTTGACGCCCCGCTGCAGTGAGAACATGGCCTAAGACTATATAGGATCGCAGCAAGCAAGCTGTTGGATATTGGTAAAATGGAAGTCGGGTGGACAGTGTGCTCCCTGAGAGCTACTCAGCAAGTATTGAGGTGCTTCAAATGCATGGACCAAGCCATGTGCTGCAAAGAACCTGATATATCAGGCCTTTGTATAATGACAGGTTTACATTAGGGTGGGTTTAGACCAGTGATATATTCATGTGAAGAAATATGATGAGATTTATAGAAATCGCATCAACCGTTTACACTAGCGTGAACTTCTATAATGAATATATTCATATTCTCGGTGAATTTATTCACCTAAAGTAGAACTGCATCCAACTTTAGTGATTTCTCACCAGTGATAAATTCACAAGCGTTTACATATGCTGAATTTATTCAAGTTATATATAGCTCGAATAAGTGTATCATATTTATTCTCACCCGTTTACACCTATCTTCACGTGAATAAATCCATCTATAGCTATAGATCTCCCTAATGTAAACCCGTCATTAGGGACATCTATAGCTATAGATGGATTTATTCACGCGAAAATAGATGTGAACGGGAGAGAATATATATGATACACTTTTTTGTGGTATATATAAACACTATGAATAAAATAAATTCAGGCGTATGTAAACGCTAGTAAATTTCCACTGGTGAGAAATCACTAAAGTTGGATGCAGTTCTACTTCAGGTGAATAAATTCAACGAAAATATGAATATATTCCTCATATAAGTTCGCGGTAGTGCAAACGGTTGATGTGATTTCTATAAATATCATCATATTTCTTCACATGAATATATCACTAGCCTGAACCCACCGTAAGATGCGGTGACAAGGGACACTTGGCAAAAGCTTGTACTAACCCTCCAAGATGCATGCTCAGCACGACAGAAGAAGAACCCGCTACAATAACTAAATGGAGGTAACGCAGATAAACCTCAACCACTACAACACTGCACAACAGTTGCTATGGAAAGCCGCATCAGAAACCAAATGGGATGTGGCGATCGTAGCAGATCCGTATTAAGTACCTCCAGATAAACGAAACTGGTTGACCGATAAAGCTAGAATAGCTGCACGGACGACGATGGGAAGATATCCCATCCAGGAAGTGGTATCCGATGCATACGAAAGGTTCGTGATATGCAAAATAAACGGAATCTCCGTATGTAGCTGCTTTAGCCCGCGAGATGGACAATAGGACAGTTCGATCTAATGCTATATGACCTAACAGAAGAGCTCATTGGACGGAGTCCCATAGTCATCGGCGGAGACGTCAACGAATGGGCAGTGGAGTGGGGGAATAGATTTACAAATGCGATGGGTTTTAGTCTACTGGAACCCCTGGCGAAACTGAATGTGAGACTGGTCAACGAAAGCTCCACCAGCACTTTTCATAGAAACGGTCGAGAATGAATCTTCGATGTTACCTTCTGCAGTCCGACGTTGGAATTAAATTGGAGTGTGAGTTGATGATTATACTCTCAGCGATCATCAAGCAATCCGCTACACTGTCCGCTGTCAGAATTCATCTAAAATAAGAAAGAAAGTATAAGAATAAAAAGTCGGAGGTGGAAGTCGAAGGGATTCGACAAGAATCTATTCATTGGAGCACTCCGAGAGGAACGAACAGTCACCAGTCTCAGTGTCGGCGAACTGTGAAATTTGATAGTGAGAGCATGTGACGTTACCATGCCACGAAAACTAATACCGAAAAGCGAACGTCGCCCAGTTTATCGGTGGAACGAGACGATTGACTCCCTTCGATCGAACTGTTGTCGAGCCAGGAGTAGAATGCAAAGGGCCAGAAATGCTACCGACAGAGTGGAGCGCAGGGAAGTACTCAAAACAGCAATAGTCGCTCTTAAGAATGAAATAAGACTTAGCAAGATCAACTGCTTCAGAGAGCTATGCCGCGATGCCGATGCGAATCATTGGGGCAATGCATATAGGGTGGTGATGTATCCGATGAGCTAGTCACCAACACCATATAGTGATAATGAAGAACACGTCGAGAGAGTGTCCACAGAAGAGCTGTTGGTGGCAGCAAAAAAAAACTGAAAGTAAATAAAGCATCTAGCCCCGACGGGATCCCACATGTGGCCGCTCAAATCCCGACCCTTTTAAAGCAACGATGCAAAAGTGTCTGGATGAAGGATGCTTCCCAGATATTTGTAGGAGACAGAAACTGGTGCTGTTACCAAAACCAGGAAAGCTGCCAGGGGAACCCTCTTCTAGACCCATTTGTCTACTGGATACACTTGGAAAACTGCTGGAAAAGATCATTTTAAGCAGGTTGACGAAGTGCACAGAAAGTGCTAACGGGCTCTCGAAGACGTAGTTCGGGTTCCGGAAATACAACCCCACGATGGATGCTATCCTGTTAGTTGCCGAAGCGACCAAAAAAGCTTTAAAGCAGAAAATACGCGGAAATAATATTGTGCTATAATAACGATTGACGTAAAAAATGCTTTCAACAGCGCCAGTTGAGAAGCTATTGCCGAAGAATTGCACCGAATGAAGGTACCGAACTATCGCGTTTTTCAATTAGAGCGCTACAAAAGTTTTTTTTTAAATAAAACAAAAACGGTTTTGGATATCAGTGAAATTCTTTATTCATGTCAAAGTACATTTTATGCCATTATGTGAGAAACTCGATTTCTTTTGCATGGCCACCACGAGCACGCTCAAAAGCATAAATCGACCGATACTATTGCAATTTCACGTTCGATATTCGTACGAAGCTCATCAATCGTCGCAAGCTTGTTGGCATAGACCATAGACTTGACGTAGCCCCCAGGAAATAGTCTTGCGGCGTCAAATCGCACGACCGAGGTGGCCAATTGACTGGGCCATTTCATGAGATAACACGCTCACTAAACTTGGTTTTCAATAAATTAATTGTAAAATTCGCAGTGTTGCTTGTGGCGCCGTCCCGTTGAAACCACATATTGTTCAAGCCCATTTCATCCAATTCGGGCCAAAAATATTCGTTTATCATTGAGCGGTAGCGTTTCCCATTCACAGTAACGTGCCGGTCTTGATCATCACGGAAGAAGTACGGCCCAATGACGCCGCCGGACCAAACCGTATTTTTTCGGAATGCAATGGTGACTCATGGAGTTCGTGTGGATTGCTGCCTGACCAATAATGCATATTTTGCTTATTGACAAAGCTATTCAGTCAGAAATGAGCCTCAATGCTGAAGATGATTTTTCGATGAAAATCCGGATCATTTTCAAGTTGTTGCTCAGCCCAATTCACGAACATACGACGCTTCTGGTGATCAAGCTGCTTCAGTTCATGCATCAATTTGATCTTTTAAGGATGTAGGTCAAGATCTTTCCGCAAAATTCGCCACAACCACGTCACAGAGATGCCCAACGCTTGAGAACGACGTGCGAGAGACCGATTTGGGTCTTCCTCAATTGATGCGCTAGGGGCAGCAATATTCTTGACACTACGGGCACTTCTTTGTCTCACTGGTACGGGAACATTTTGTACTGTGCCTGTGGATTCAAATTTTTCCACTAGACGCTCAATTATTGATCTGGCAGGACGATTATGATGACCATAAATTGGACGTAGCGCTCTTAAAGTTGAGGCCATTGACTCCGAATTTCGGTAGTAAATTTTTATAATTTCGACTCGTTGGATCGAGTATCTTTTCATTATGAAAAGGCACACCTTACTGAAGAGAAATGTCAAGAGAGCGGGAAAAAATATGGCGTCGTTTGCTGTCCCTATCGGTCTACCTTTGTAGCGTCCCTATTGAAATACCCGTTACTAGCCGCAGCGTTGCACATCGATGTGCGGAGTCAACCATTAAGCACGGTGAACTACCCGACTACTATGTTCCGTCCCAACGGTATAAAAGCGAGGTGCGCTGCCTATAAAAGCAAGGTGCGCTGCCGAAAATCGCCACAATTTCACCAACCATCGCGACAACATCGGAGAACCAACAGGAAGAAGCAGCAGCAACCGAACAGCTCCGAAAAAAAGAAGATGGAATTGTAGAAGAGAAAAGAAATTAGGTTTAAAGTTGTTATTTTCCGCCATCTTTTTCTTCTACATTCTAGCCATTCCGAAAGAGTAAAAGCCTTTCTCAAGGTTTCCGATCCAGCGAATCAACCCGCATCCGACTACGATCCCCGACGAGAGCTCCACCCGTTCAGCCAATTGGTCCCGAGCTCAGAAGTTCCCGAAAATACAGTCCACCACAACCTAGTCTTTGTTCCCAGACTGAACATACTTCGAGATGCTTAAGTTCCTGAAGGAGGAAACTTTCATACTGGAAAAGGTCGAGGCCTGCAGTATACAAGCCTGTAGTGCAGAAAGCCCATACTGCTGTTTCATTAAGCGAATCGGAAATGAATTGTGATTTTTGCGGAAAGGTACATGCTAATTATCAGTGTTCAGAGTTTAAGGCTTTTCCTTCTCAGAGGTTGGTTAAGGTAAAAGAGAGGAATGTTTGCTTTAATTGTCTCAGGAAAGGTCACCGTGGTATCAATTGTTCATCGGAGAAATCTAGTCAAAAGTGTAAACGTCGCCACCATAATCTTCTTCATGCCGAGTATAAACATAATCATGTTCAGGATCCACCAATCAAGTCGTTCCCGAAGACAGTAGCGGAATGGGCAGATTCATCTACATCGACTCTGGCGACGGCCACATGTTCAAGCCTGGCTACTCGCATGCAACAAGTGCTGCTGCATACAGCGGTGGTTTTTATCCAATAAAACTACCAGCTGCATTCGTGTAGAGTATTGTTAGACAGTGGTTCTCAAGTAAATTTAATTACACGCTCTTTAGCAAATAAGTTTGGTTTGAAATTTGATTCATCGAACTTCATAGCATTCGGGGTGAACAGTATGAAGATTCAATCATCAAATTGCGGGGTTATACATCTTTCATCGAGGTACAAAAAATTTCAAGCGAAGGCAAACTGTCTGAAAAGGTGACTACAGATCTCCCATCATCGATGATCGATATCAGCGCATTATAAATTCCTACTGAATTTCAGCTAGCAGTTTCAAACTTTTTCCATTCAAGTAAAGTGAATATACTCTTGGTTAGCGAATGGTTTCTCAAGTTGTTACTACCCGGAGAATTCTTGTTGGCTCACAATCTTCCCATACTTCGTGAGACCCAATTTGTATGGGTTGTCGGTGAAGTGTATGATCAAAGTGTGGCATCTGATGGAATAGTTTACTTGCACACCGTAACGATGGATGAATTAAGTCAGTCCATACAACGATTCTGGGAAATAGAGAATGTCGCTGTCGGTAGTACCGAAGAAGAGGAATGTGAAGAACAAGGCGACTCATCGTAGAGATGCTTCCGGGCGATACATCGTCCAACTGCCCTTGAATGAGTCCGTAAGCGAGTTGGGAGATTCCAGGCCACTTGCATTGAGAAGGTTCTATGCGCTAGAACAAAAACTTTCGCAGCACCCAGATGCAAGGAAGCAATATCAAGACCTTATGGATGAGTACGAGAAGATCATTGCAAAGAAGTGGATGTTAGCAAGGATCTGACAGGTATCATTGAATGGTTCTTGCCTCATCATGCGATTCTGCGACCTTCTAATACAACTACCAAGTGTCGCGTTGTGTTCGATGCGTTTGCTAAGGTATCTGGTCGGTCGCTGAACGATGTTATGAAGATTGGTGCTTACAACAAAAGAGATCTGCAGTCTATATGGTCGGTGTTAAGTCAGAGAGGACCAAGTCGCAAAATTGAAAATTTCCAGTTATTGATTGAATTAGGTTAAGCATTTCATAAGCTACATTCCACATTAATCAGATTTGGAAAATCAAGCGTGTAGCGTACGGAACCGGGTTAGTGAGATAAACTCTACCGGTACACACTTTAAGTGAAAATATGTGAATACGCTGGAAAATCCAGCCGATGTAGTGTCGCGTGGCCAATCGACTGACGTTCTTGAGAATAACGACCTTTGGTGGAACGGTCCATTGTTCCACCGCAGCGAGCAATATCAGATGATCATTCCAGAGCTTTTACCCGATGAAGATCATCCTGAGATGCGGCGAGCCACTGTAGCTTCCACGATTGTGACATTGGAATATTTACCGGTGTTCCACAAATTCGCATCTTTCAAAAAGCTTCAACGAGTTTTGGCATATGTCTTGCGTTTTTGCCGGAATGCGATGGAGAAGATGGCCAAGAGGAGAATCACAGGACGGTTTCCCAGTGTGTTTGCACCAATCTTTGAAGGTTATCATCAAAGTAGTTAAGTTGAAACATTTTGGTAGAGAGATAATCATGATGAAGTCCAGTGAATACTGTGAAAGGTTTTCTAAGTTGAATCCTTTTTTGGACGATGGTATGATTCGTGTCGGCGGACCACTGTGACATTCAAGCCTGTCCCATGGAGTTGAGCATCCGTGGATCTTACCAAATAAAGAAGAAATCGTTCAACGCATGATTGAGACAGTACACCGAGAACCTTCACATAGGGCCATCTGCTTTGCTGGCCCAGATTTCAGGAGTCCGTTCAGCTGTTCTCAAGGTAACAAAGAATTGCGTGTGGTTTTTTAGACTTAACCCTCCGTGTGCTGGTCAGTTCATGGGGGATCTTCCTATTGCAAGGTGCGATAAAGCTCCGGCTTTCATAGAGGTTGGCGTGGATTTCGCGGGTCCTATACTTATCAAGTAAACTGGAAGAAGGCTAGCACCTGTGAAGGGATACGTGTGCATCTTCGTTTGCATGGTCACCAGAGGCATTCATCTGGAGGCCCTACAGCAATCTGTTTCTCGTTGTGGTGTCCCGGAGAAAATATTTTCCGATAATCGGACAAATTTCGTAGGTGCGGAATGAACTAAACGAATTGTCTCTTCAAGCAGCTAGACACCGACTTCAAGATATTCATGTTCTGTCAACCTTGGCAGATTGAATGGAAGATGATTCCCGTACATGGGCGGGAGCTGGGAGGCAGGTATGAAGAGCTTCAAGACCATCTTTAAGAAGAAGTGACAATCAAGCCTCCTAACGATGTCCCAGTTTTCGACCTTGCTCTGTCAAATCGAAGCTCAGCTTAAATCTCAGCCTCTATATGGTCCTTCTGACGATCCGTCGGAATTCGAGCCGTTAACCTCAGGTCATTTTATGATCGATCGCCCTCTGACTGCCATTTCGGAGCGTAGTTATGATGGAACCCCGGTGAATAAACTTTCCAGATGGCAATATGTCCAGCATCTGCGTCGAGAATTCTGGAAGCACTGGTCTGAAGAATACCTGTTGGAGTTACCGGTCCTGCAAAAATGGAGTAAAAGGAAGGACAACATTCTACCTGGAACAGTGGTGGTTATCAAAGATGATAATTTACCTCTTCAGGAATGGAGGTTGGGGAAGGTCGAATCAGCCTGTTTAGGAGCAGATAGATTGATCCGTGTGGTGGATGTTCGAACTAAGGTGGGTTTGCTGAGAAGACCAATTCATAAGCTGCCGCTCCTATATTGAATAACCTAGAGATCAGAAAATGCTAGTTTCCCGCGGAGGAGAATGTTCGAGCCGTTCGCCATGAATACATTCCTTCCAGTGCATCAACAAATGCAACCTGCTGAATCTAACAACACGCAGTACCAGCGAGAAACTGCAGCTGCACGAGGCGGGGATTAAAGGTAGCCATTTTTTTATTCTTCACTGTGCTTCCGATGCGTATAGTCGTGAATTTTATCCAATCAAATAAATCAAATGTAGTATTACTAAATATATAGTTATAGCCAGAAAAGAAAG
This sequence comes from Toxorhynchites rutilus septentrionalis, assembly GCF_029784135.1. Lineage (NCBI taxonomy): Eukaryota > Metazoa > Arthropoda > Insecta > Diptera > Culicidae > Toxorhynchites > Toxorhynchites rutilus. The sequence continues at coordinate 75,929,744 of NC_073744.1, read as the reverse complement.
TTGTTTTTCATCCAATGTGCGATTCCGTGGAAAAAAATTTAAGGACAAATATTAAGCGTGAAAAATTACAGTCCATTCGTTAAGTAAGCAACACTTTGTAACCGAAAGAAAACAGTGAATTGTACAATTTAAGTTCCATTGCCTCAATAAAAAAGCTTCTTGGAGCTTTTGCAATTGATCTTTACAAATAAAAGAACTGGAAAGCTGAAATTTGATCAACAACTTTCGAATTTTGTTTTTTGGCGTAGGACTACGTCTTTCATTTCTATACCGGGGTGTAAAATCAAAGTTTCGAAAACGAAAGCGTTACGCCGGAGACCGAGATTTTGAGCGTTAATAGCTCCTAAACAACTGAACGAAATGGTATGATAAACACTTCATTCGAAAGATAAAATGTCTACGCGTTCTATACTTGTTACTTTCTGATCCAAAAACTTGTTTCAATAGTCTTAAAACTGCTTTCAAAACAGGCTATTGAAATCACCAATCGGTATATAAGCGAGCGCCGCTCGGAAATCCACTCAGTTCAAATTGAACAGCGATTGGAGCATGTTGTCGCTGTTGTGGTGAAGCTCTTCGTTTATCATGAAAGCGCGGATGAACGGTGTCACCAAGAGCCTGTTTGTGCACCTTAGGCCAGAAGGGAATCCATCAGGAGGAGAGTGATGCCACAAACAGTTCCCCGGGAAGATCTCGAAGCAGCCGCTACACACACACATACACGCGCGGAATTCTTTCCGTTTGGATGCCATTCAGCATCGAGAAAGATCCGGAAAATAATCTGCCAGTTCCTCTGGGAATTTAAAAATACATTCATGTGAAAGAGTTTATTTGAATGTTTTCTATCCATGTAACACTGTGACCAAATATGTTTCAATCAAGTGGGCTTCCAGTATCGAGGAAAATGTGGAAATATCTAATCGTTACTGAAAATAATCTGCCAGTTCCTCTGGGAATTTAAAATTACATTCATGTGAAACAGTTTATTTGAATGTTTTCTATCCATGTAACACTGTGACCAAATACATTTGGTTTTGTGATTTTTCAATCAAGCACAATTAACAGGATAGCTTCTGAAGATTATTCTTCCCCATCAGTAGGATATTTCCGTATCCAATATTGGATGCATAAAACCTTGTGCCTCCAACGTAACGCTCTCGTTTTCGAAGTCCCCCAAATATTCATTCATTCAGAATGAATTCAGATTCAACTTCAAACAAATGATCTCTAAATCAACGATAGTCCTACGTCACCCTTGCGGTTATACCATAGATATAGCCCACTTCCTTTTTTTTTCTCTTAGGCATCCCATGGTTTCATCACGTCACACCAATGGGCCAAAGAAGTACGAGCGTTCATCAATCTAGAATCTGCGGGCTCTGGCGGCAAAGAAATGCTGTTCCAAAGTGGACCGAGGAACCCTTGGTTGATAGAAATGTACGCTAAGGCTATTATGTATCCCTATGCTCAGGCAGCAGCCGAAGAGGTGTTCCAATCGGGCGTAGTTCCTTCAGATACAGATTTTCGCGTATTCCGTGATGCGGGTGGTATACCTGGAATGGATTTCGCGTATACTGCTAACGGTTATCGGTATCACACGACGTACGATTCTATCGATTATATTCCAATGGCAGTACTGCAACGTACCGGGGACAATATATTGTCCCTTACCAAAGCGATTGCCAATTCTGAAAACCTTGCCAACCCTCACCAAAAGTCGGAACATACGGTATACTTCGACTTTCTGGGACTGTTTTTCATTTCGTACTCGGCAGAAGTGGGGCTTATGATCAATTTATCAGTAGTACTACTATCAATTATTATCCCGTTTTTGTCACTAGCTCGATCAACAAGTGGCACTCATGGGAAACAAATTCGCTCCGAAACAGTAGTAGGGTTTGTGGCAACATTGGTCGGAGTGGTTGTTAGTGGATTGGTCTGCTTTTTTATTGGATACCAGCTTGACTTGATAGGGCGTTCCATGTCTTGGTATTCGTCCACGAACCTAGTTCTGGGGGTGTACTGCTGCCCAGCATTGCTCTTCCAGTGTCTAACACATATGTTGTGTAGCAAAATATTGGGAAGCAAAACGGTAAGTAAGTGTTATTTAATTTCAAAACTCTTATCTCAATAATTTCATGCTTCCAGACACCACTTAGCCTCGCACTAAAAGTTCAAGCTCGCTTGAATGGTGTGAACTTATTCTGGGGAATGCTAACCCTAGGCATTACTTTCACAGGCTACCGAATAGCGTACATATTTATGGTCCTTATCTTCTTCTCACTCCTATCGAACACCCTGATCTCGATGTTCGGTGTGCAAAACTCTGTTCACAAGTGGCTTTATATACATTTGCTCTTCCAAATATTCGCCATCCTATGGAGCACTCAGTTCTACCATATGGTACTGAACCTATTCATTCCAATAACCGGTCGCATAGGAGCATCGATCAATCCGGATTTGATAATAGGAGCCATGGCGACCTGTCTCACGTTGCTCTCAACCAGTTATATGACTCCGTTGATATTTCTACTGAAAAAGACCGACAAACTCATCGGAGAGCTGGTAGCAATAACATGTATCGCTTTATTGCTCGCTTCATCCACCCATATTGGATTCCCCTACAGAGACGATAGCTTGAAGGCTCCTACCGTTCAGAGGCATTATATAACGGTTAGTATCAAGATTGATGTTTTTTCGATTTCATCAAGATTATCTATAACATTTCATCCAACAGCATACGCTTCGAACGTTCCACGACTACAACGGTGGAGTTCGATACACCGATTCTGGGTATTTACTTCAAGAACTTGACCGCAATGCTAAGAAGACGATCGAGGGAATAGCAATGCCCGATGGGATCACTCCAATGCGTGAAATAGTAACTTGCGAGAAGGAATTATTCTGTGCTATTCCTTTCTACTCCATATGGCACCAGGTGTTGTTCGAGTAAGTGTTTGTTAGTGAAAATTAGATGAAGTTGTTCGATGTCCTTACTCGACAGAAACTATTGGATTCCATCGCCGCCACCGATCATACATACATCGGTGAAGTGTTTGCTGAGTGGTAAAGATAAGATTTCCGAGAACGAGTATCGATTGCAACTGACGCTGCACGGAGACCACCAGTGTGCATTGGTTATTGGTCCAAAAGCTGGAGCTTCGCTCGTCAACTGGGATTTAGTGGACGAGCTGCCCAATCCCATCGAATTCAATAGCCAACGCGGGTATTTCGTACTTATAAGCAGTGGGCTTAATCCCGTTCCACTAAATTTCACGTTACATATGAGAGTAAGTACACAACCTTTTGTTTTCACTATAATTACTCTGAGTTTACAAATTTCGATCGTTTTTAGCATGAAATTTCAAATTATGATGGTCCATTGGTGGATCTAACCGTGACAACAACGTTTTGGGAGCACCAAAAGCAGCACACGCCTGTTTTTAACAAACTGTTGGCTCGTGTTCCGACATGGGCCCATGTTGTTCCTTCTGTAGCCGCTGTCAATAGTTATATATTCTAACTTTAGGTTATAATTTAATCTAAACAGAATATTGTTTCCATGTTCAAAGATTATGACAACCTCAAATGGTTTGAATTAGAATGTATTTATGAGTAGACGCTTTAGATGCTCTTCCTCAGTATGTTGAGTCAATAGATACATTCATCCCATTTTTGATACTTTGCAGATAGTATATACTCGAGTCGATAGCAGAAGAGGTAACACAACTTCACGTCTAATCTAAGGACACTTATAGTTGAGCCATTTGCTTTCGAGACTTGAGCCATTTTTTCCGTACGTTAGTTCTAGAAAGTAGAAACACGCACTATCGTTTTGTTGTGTGTGTTTTTTTTTATTATTTGATTTTAAGAGGCGTAGCACTTAAGGCTTTTGCCTCGCTGTAACATCTAGAGCTGATTAAATAACCCAGTGGTCTTCAAAAATTGTATAAGCTTTGTTTCGTTATCGGTTTCTTGGGATAGGTTGTCGTGCTGAGAATGACTCAGACGAAATTGTTGTCGATGTTCTTCCTAGGCTCTACATTCGGCGAGCATGTGTTGAACAGTGAGCTGCACTCCGCAGGTGATACAAACTGGCTGTTCAGTTTTACCGCAAAAGTGCTGGGGTGACATTACGCATTTCGAAACGAGTGATTTTTGTTCCTTCCGACCATTTTGACATGCCTTTAACCAGCTTTGTTTACGAACCCAAATATTTTACATTTCTCTATGAGACAAATTTTGCTCTAAATCTTGTACACCGAAAATATGAACTTGAAAAATATTCATAATTCTGAAACCATTTCGATTTGAGTTCGAATTTTCTCGAAACGAGTTACTCGTTTCGAAATGCGCAATGCCGACCCTGATCTCTTTATATTTCCAAATGTTAGCCAGTCGGTCTGCCAGTTCGTTTCCATGAATACCGACATGACTGGGAACCCAAACAAGTGTGATCACCTTATTCACGGCGTGAGTTTCGGCTGCTTGAATGAACGAGTGTTTGCTTCTCCCACATTCTATTATGAGAAGTGCACTGGCTGAATTCGAAAAAAATGCCTTGGTCCCATCTGCTCTGCTAATTCCGTATGATAAGATGTAGATGTGAACACACTTGTTGATGACAACACTTCTCATACGAATATCGCGGGCTCATTGGCTACTTTGATGTACGAGCATGTTTCACTCATACGGATCTCTTTTCACAGTATCCCTTCCATTCGATTGAATAACCCCACCTTCATGCAAGCCGCTTGTCATGCTGTTATTTGAGATTTACGTGTGATCCTATCAATTGAACTAGTGACCGACACTCAATTGACACCTGATAATGCCTTGGTTTGTCTTCATACAAAAACAGAGGAACAACTGGTGAGAGTGAATTTCTTATTTCTTTTATTCTTACGCTCCTCGCATTACTGTGAGAGTAAGGTAAGGTTACTCATGTAAAACATGAGTAAGGGGCATTAGGAAATGCTCTCCCATCACCTGCTCTGTGTATGCCTTGCTTATATGACAGTGAATGAACCGAAATAATGCTTCAATGCGGAAAGCTCAGGTTTTGAGAATGAATTATTTGTTTTCGTTCGGCCAAAAACATTCATCACATTCAAATGAGAAGGGAGAGCGTTCGTTTGACAATGAACCCTTTCGGATATCAGTTGACAAGGTTAGCCAAATTCAAGCGATCGAGTAATGCTTTGTGACAAATGGTATTCTTTGTCATTTTCGTCGGTTTCTTTCGATTGAGCCTGAATTTTCACCGCACTGGCTGTGATTCTTCTCAGATCACCAGGAGGATGCTGCATGGCTTTTTTAAGCAGTTTTCTACGTCGTTTCATTGCCGCTGCACATGCTGGATTCCACCAATATGCATATCTTTTAGGACGATCAAGCATGGACCTTAGAATGGTGATCGACGCTGATTCAACAATAAAGCGGGAGATGGCGGAAATATCCATGGAACAATTGTGACAATTGAACATTTTGTTTCCGAAGAGTACCCAGTTGGTCAAACGCATATTAAATCTGCTTCGGCCAGTTACTCTGGCAACTGTGGAATCCAGTTCAATGAGGGTTGGAGGGTGGTCGCAGTTCGCAGGGTCTAAGGGGATTTTTCAGGTGAGTCTACTGACCAACGAGTGCGACGCGAAATTGACATCTATAGCAGTGTTGGCATTACCGACAGTATCGATACGGGTGTGTGTTCCATTGTTTAGTGGTGTCAACTCGTTTTCGCAGGCCGATTCAAAAACTCTGTTACCAGTGTTGTTGGATCCCAGGTTGTCCCAGGACAAATGTCTGCCGTTGAAATCACCGACGAACACAGCTCTTCCAAAAATCTGTTCGGAAATGCCCATCAGTGCGCAGAGCACTGTGTGTGTTGTTGTATACGCAGACGGTTTTCCCAATTCCAGCAGACGCCGAACGAACGTTATCGCGTCGAACGCGGCTAGTAAACGGAGGAGTGGAGGAGAAGTTACATCAATCGTGGCCAGAGGGAAAGATTTTTCTGATTGTGTTGGAAACTTGCCTGTGGTGCTTCCAGTTGCCTGATATCAGCAAGCACCGAACGCACGTCGGGGTGCCCCGGATCATGTCCGGACGCGGCTGGCAAGGGGCTACGAGGGAGAAAAGATGCTAAAATGTTTGCATCCAAAGAAGCATTCGGGAGTTTTCGTTAATTGTACCATTTCCGTGCCCGTTATCATTGCCGTGTCGGATATCTTCGTCGGAATTGGTGAATCTACTCGAAATTATCACCGGAATTTTTTCCGGCTTCGGTTTCGTCTTCAGTGCCGCTTAAATACATAGATACTGATGCTTGGGTGTTGGTTGGTGAAAAATCGTGCATGATTCGATAAGCTTCCTTATGCTTCCGCATTGTTTCTCGCAATATAGGGGAAATACGGCCAAGCTTTGTACCTTGTGATTCAGTGTCCGTTGACAGGGTTGTGAATATGTTGATCGATGACAGTGCTTTGTAGCGATGTAGAATCTTCAATGAGGGAACTGATGCCGATCGAGAGTGACATGCTGTTTAGACTTATCTGCAGTTGTCGTTCCTTTTTCGCTTGTTTTTTTGAGAGTGGCTGAGATTTTTGTGCTTGCTGTTGTTTCTGCGTTTGATGAGGTTTTTGCTGTTCTTGAGACTGCTGTATTTCCTGGTTTTAAGAGGCTATTCGCCGTTCCGCTTTTAGAATGTACTCCCGCAAACTTTCTCTTTCGTTTTCAGCTTTTTCCTTTGCCTTAAATGTGCTATCGAATTTTTGTTGCAGATTCCTCAACGAGCTTTTCAATTCATCGATCTCATATTCCTGAATTTGCATTCTTCGGAGAACGTTGTTGTCGTTAATTTTGGGAGGACTTTCTCTAGACAGCATAACGTGCTTGATTCCAGTTGAGATTGTTGTCAACCTTATATTTGATGATAACTTCCTCTTCACGGTATTTTGAACAATGTCAACTGTTGCAGCTGTGCGCATTTGACGATTCTTTCGTAACTTCTCCGTCACAATTGGCTCAGGGTAGTGTGCACATTTAAACTCCCGTGTGCATGGCGTGCATGGTGCCTGCTGGTTATTTTCATGAGAACCTGCGCATTTGTGCATTTTATTAAGCGGGTAAGAGAAAACGTTTCTCGGCATATTTTTTGGCCATGTCCGTAGCTGCTACAGCGTCTGCATATTAGAGGGGACGGACAGTAAGCCAGGCATTCAACTCTTAGCCACCCAATATCTACGTAGTCGGGGCGGATTGCAGAAGAAAACGTGAGGACAACATTACCGCGAAATTCACTGGTTTTTGTCTTTTGATTAAATGTTGAGATAGAAAAAAACATCGAAAACACCTTGCGAAGCTTGTTCGGATAACAATTTTCCTTAGACACTAATTTCACTTCAGGACAATAGATTTTTCCTTGTGTTCGATTTATCGCAGGATGTATAATAACCTCGATACTTGTATTAAGCTGTTTGAGAGAAAATAATCCTTCCGCAATGACAGGAGACATGGTTTGTAGAAGGTAGCGTTTCCCTTCATCTTCAGCGCTGACCGAAATACGATTGCGGATACTGTCCAATTTCAACCTGGGCTGCCAGAACAAAAGGATCGGGAAGAGATTGATCCCTAGAAGAAGGAGAACGACGCAGAAGAAGCCATCAACAAATACCGTAATTTTCTTTTGTTCTCACATGACTTGGCAAGCGACTAGGCACTCCGTTGACAGAACCCGGCGGTTTGAATTCACCAGAATCGGTCACGGCACCCGCCATGGTGCCGGATAGAAAAAAAACCTTCGCCACCCAGCTCTAAACAAAAACGAAACAATAAGAAGCGACTGCCGAAGCAATAAGCCCGAAACAATGAACAAAAACTCAACACGATCAGCAACACGCCTGCTCCTGAGAACTGATACACTTCGAGTTGTTGTTGTGTGTGTTTTTTCACTTATTTCATTTAGAAATGCTCACGAAAGTACTATATACTCGAGATGATGAGAGTTACGAGCGAATATAAATTGGCTGTCCATTGCAATTCGGCATATTATTCAAAACAGACGTAAAGAAACGGATGTAGCCAGTTGCTTTCGAAATTTCGTAGCACAATAGGTTCATCATTTTCCAGAAAATCTCGCATTGCAAAAGAGCGATCGGGTTCCGGTAGGCGGTGTTCAACCTTAATCAAATCATTTTACATCGGCCAGTTAAAGCCTCCAATTTCATGCAAAAGTCTTCTTTGAATACATCTTTTAATTTGAACTATGGATTAACCATGATTTACAAGTTTTATCATATCATATTATTCATATTATTCATTTCATTTAAGATTATGGTTATATATTCCATAAACTAGGGTTTGATGTATCGTGGAAATTCCATTTATACATAGTTGAAAAGGAACAATAGTGAACCCTTTACATTCGTATCGCAGACGGTGAAAGTTTTCATTAATTCAGTAATTCACACCTTTTCAAATCAAATAAGAAGCGCTCAAAAACGCAACTCGTCGCATTTTTTTTCGGCCAAATATGTCAGATTAAGTAACAATCGTAAAAACAACATTATTAATTTCGTAATGCACTATAATTCGGTGCCAGCCGATGCGAAGATGCTTCGAAATCAGTGCTGAAGTGAAATTTTAAACGAAGCGCTTAACGCTATTTAACCAAAGCTATAAATGCAAGTTCACAAAAATTAAACGTAAAAATACACCAATTTTCTTAGAAAAAAAACAAATAATATAAGAGGTTTGATATTAATTCTAACTGCGATAAAAAAGTATTGTTTGATTGGAAGAAACAGAAATGTACTGGTTTAGTAGGCAATGGTTTGAGGATAAAACAGCTTACAAAGTAGATAATATGTAAGAAATTGTGACCGGAAAAATCGGCAAGAAACCATCTGCAGCAGAAACAATTGCACAGAAAAACGTGTGATGTCACTAGTAGGCTAGAAGATTGTGACGCGGGAAAAACATCATGGGTATAAATGCCCCACAGAAAAGCATAATTTCTATAATAAATTGATTTTGTAGTTTTTGTTTTCGAAATTCATTCTGAGGTGAATATAATGGGAGCTAAGTCCTTCACGAGAATAAGGAATCGAGGCGGGCCAAGTCTCACAGACCGTCCTATACCCATGATGTTTTTCCGTGTCACTTGTGGATTTTTTTGTGCGGTTGTTTCTGCTGCAGTTGTTTTCTTGTCGATTTTTTTCCGGAAATCGTAAAAAATAATATTCCTCAGAAACTCCGGATACTTCTTCTTTCTCAATATCAACCAACAAATTTCTTACTAGTTTAGAAAATAAAAAATGTTACTGCTTTGAACATAGATAATTCGTACTGAGGTCATAATTCCTAACTCTATTATAATAGTAATAAAAGTATCACTTGATTACATTAAAGATTCTTTATATTCCGAAAGCATTGAAACATATGAAGTGCACGAAACCAAATAGCGAAAGATTATCGGAATGAAACTCAGTATAGCTTTTATTGCGTGAATAAATGTGACGCGGAATACAAAACGGGGGGAAAATGGACGCGTCCCAACAAGAATGAAATTAGTTCACAGATCTGTCACTGAAGGCGTTGCTGAAATAAAGTGTGGCCAGTTTGGCTGCGATGTGAAGCACACCGCACTACTCCCCCTTCCTAATAACACTTTCATTGTATCCGGAAACGTACGTGATGTCCACTTTTAGTTATGCGGTCAGATGATGAATCAGCATCCTTGCTGATGTGGGCCGGTTTTACCCTGTCGATCGAAACTGTCACTTGTTTGTCTTTAATTTTAATGGTGAACATTTTACTGTTCCTTGAGACGACTTCATGTGGCCCTGTGAAAGGAGGTTCTAGTGCGGCTCTGACTTTGTCGGTTTTTAGAAAAATGTGTGTGCACTCCACAAGTTCCTTTGGAATATATACATGTCGACTTGTGTCATTATTAGAAGCTGATTTTGGTATTAGCGAGTTCATTTTTTCTCGTAGGTTGGCTACAAAAGTTTCTTTAGAACCCCAAAGGGGCTGCTTTTCAATCATCGCACCGGGAATTCGAATGGTCGTACCGTATAGCATTTCAGATGCTGATGTCTCTCCGCGTACCGCAGTTCTTAGTCCGAGTAGGACTAATGGTAAAGCATCGGTCCAACTTGATTTGTATGATTCTAGTGCCGTTTTGAGTGGTCTGTGCCAGCATTCAATCATCCCGTTGGCTTGTGGATGGTAAGGTGTAGTATGAATTCGTTCTAAACCTAATAATACGCACAACTCTTTCATTAGTTGCGATTCGAACTGTCGACCCTGATCTGATGTTAGCTTCGTTGGAGTTCCAAATCTTGATATCCATACCTCGATGAAAATTTTGGCGACGGTTTCTGCGGTCATATCGGGGATTGCTACTGCCTCCGGCCATCTACTGAAACGGTCAATCATGGTCAAGATGTAACGCATTCCATTGGATATTGGCAAGGGGCCCACGATGTCGATGTGGACATGTTCAAACCTGTCATCCGGAATTTCGATTTTGTTTGGTTTTGACCTGGTGTATCTGGAAACTTTGTTCTTTTGACACTCGATACAGGCACGTACCCAGTTCGATATGTCCTTCTTAACTCCGGGCCACACATATTGCTGTAGAACTTGTGCTTGCGTGGCTTTCAATCCCGGATGTGCTATTCGATGTACCTGTTCGTAAATGATTCTCTGATAATAGCGAGGAACGCAAACGCGAATCTTGTTTCCTTGTTGTTGGCAAAGGAGCTCCATACCAAGTCGAGAGATTTTTAGTTTCTTGATATCGGGGTTGTTTCGTTGCCAATTCTGCAATTGTTCATCGTTTTCTTCGTAGCAAAATCGCTGTAGTCGATTGTAGACGGTAAACAAATTCCTTCTATTCTCGAGAGGACGTCTGCAGGAACATTTTCAGTACCAGCGACATGAACCAATGTCGTAGTATATTCACTTATAAAGTTCAGCAAACGTTGCTGTCTTGGCGTAGGTTTGTTAGCGTTTTGTTTGAATGCGAACGTTAGCGGTTTATGATCCGTGAATATGACCGTGTCGCGGCCTTCAATTACATCTTTGAAATGTTTAACGCCCAGATATACTGCGAGCAACTCTCTGTCATACGTTGAGTATCGTCGTTCTCGGTCGCTGAATTTAACCGAAAAATAACCTAACGGCCTCCAATTGTCTCTACATTGCTGTTGCAACACGGCTCCAGCGGCCAGGTCGGACGCGTCAACCATCAGTGATAGCTGAGCGTTTGAGTCGTAGTAATCCAGAACTGTTGCCTCTGTTAATGATCGTTTACATTCATCGAAAGCATATTCAGCTTCGGGGGTCCATATGATCGGCGTTTTATCATTTTTCTTGTTTGATGGTATTAGTTTTCGCAAAGGTAATTGTACTTCAGCGGCATGCGGAAGAAATCGTCGATAATAATTCACTAAGGCTAGGAAACGCCTCAACTTTTGTACAGTGTCCGGCTTAGGGTATTCGGCTATCGCTGTGACCTTTTCAGGAACTGTTGTGCAGCCATCGGTGGTGATCAGTTGTCCCACGAATCGTACTTGTTTTTTCCCTAGTTGACATTTGTCCGCATTGATCTGGAGTCCGTTTTCTCTCAGTTTTTCGAAAACTAAACGTAAGTGTTTTTGGTGTTCCTCCTCGGATACTGACGTGATAAGTAAATCGTCTATGTACGGCATTACAAACGGCATGTCGAAGAAAATGTTATTAATGAATCTTTGGAATGTTTGACCTGAATTTTTTAGTCCTGGTGGCATTACGAGAAATTCATACAGCCCCAGTGGCGTAATGATTGCTGTTTTTTCAACATCGTTCTCGTGCATAGGAATTTGATAGTACGCGCGTTCAAGATCAATCACAGAGAACACAGTCTTATTTCGTAGCGTCTGACAAATATCGTAAACATGTGGCAGTGGGTACCGATCTGCAATAGTAGAGTCGTTAAGGTTCTTGTAATCGCCTACGAGCCTGTATTTTATATCACCGTTTTGAAGCGTCTTAGTGGCCAGGTGCACTGGACTTGAATAAGGGCTTTTCGAAGGTTTGATGTATCCGAGTTCTAAGAATAACTTTAACTCCTTGCGAAGCGCTTCTAGTTTATGTGGTGGAAGTCTGCGAAATTTGGAGTGACATGGAGGGCCTTCGACCGTGATAGTATGCTTGACGTTGTGTTTGACATTTTGATCTGGGAGTCGTGGTCTAGTCACGTCGGAATATTCGCTCAATAGACCGCCATAGTCATTACTATCGGAAAAGGCTTTGAGTCCGTATAGCCCTTCTGTGATGGAATTGATTTGCCCGCGTGCTTTTATATTTGTCATTTTATCGACTAGACACTCACCTCGCAAATCCACCATCAGGCCGTAGTGTTTTAGGAAATCTGCCCCTAGTATTGGAGACGTTACATCAGCTAGTACGAACCGCCATGGGAAATTTCTGCGAAGACCAAAAGTTGGTTTGCAAACTTCAGTACCATAAGTTGCGATGCGGGTGCCGTTGGCGGCATACAAATTCATTCCTGGGGTTGGTTTTGGTTTCTGGAGTGATGAACATGGCAGAACTGACAGATCCGCGCCGGTATCAATCAGAAATTTGTAGTTAGTTGTCGGATCGTGGATTATTAGACGGGATTGACTGACTACGCCGCATTCGCCCGTCGCCGATTGCAGCTGATCTAGTTTTTTGATTTGAACTGACAAGGCTCTCGGCAGTTCTTTGCATTTGCTCCGAACTTTCTGTGGTAGTAACAATACGGGTGATATTCTCGAGAGCCGCTCCGAAAGCTTTGCTCTCTGTTGAAACTTCTGTTGCGAGATCTGCTGCGTTCTTGACGGAATGCGGCCAGCTCTTTTGAAATTTCGGAGATTCGTGTTCGTAATTCCGCCAAGCCTATCTCGTTAGTGCTGTCTGGCGAAGCTGTTACGGACGATGCAACACGGTTCCTGGTGATGTCTGCAAGCTTGTCGGCTTGTTCGGCTAGCTGTGATAGTTGGAGTGTAGTTTCTGATACTTTAAGAACGGCTTGGGTGGTTTCGGGTAACTGCTGCATCCACAGAGATTTGATAATTTTTTCGTCAGTGATAACGTCTCTGGCAAGATCCCTCATCTCACGTAGAAGCTGAGAAGGCTTGCGATCTCCTAGTTCACATCCTCGTAATAGCTGCTGCATACGGTTCTGTTCACTCGTACTGTACTCTTGGATAATTCTTTCCTTAATTTTAGTGTATTTATCGTCGGCAGGTGGGTCTCGAATAATGTCTGAGCAGCACGCGAGGATTTCCGAATCGATACCTGCTAGGACGTGGTAATATCGAGTATCCTCTCTAATAATTCCGGCTAGTGTAAATTGCGCTTCAATTTGGGCGAACCAGAGGATGGGGTCGCGCTTCCAGAAAGGCCCCACTTTGATGCCGATTTTATTCACAGCCATTGGACCGTCGGGTACGTTGTTCGTAGCAGCTGCGTTATTCGTAGTGATTGCTTGTGTTCCCAACAATTCTTGCAAACGGGCAATCTCTTCTTCCAGACGTTGCTCATTCGACATCTTTGGGTGCTACCGATGGGCGCCTCGGCGAAGTTTTTTATGTGTGGCAGTCCGGATGATGACGTAATGGAACGATAAGAAAAAATATTGACACACAGCCGGTTGCGCCCAAGTGTGATTATTTGTGTGTTTCCTTACTTTTGGAAAATAGTCGAAATCGTCAATCACGTCGGGGTCACCAATGAAGTGCACGAAACCAAATAGCGAAAGATTATCGGAATGAAACTCAGTATAGCTTTTATTGCGTGAATAAATGTGACGCGGAATACAAAACGGGGGGAAAATGGACGCGTCCCAACAAGAATGAAATTAGTTCACAGATCTGTCACTGAAGGCGTTGCTGAAATAAAGTGTGGCCAGTTTGGCTGCGATGTGAAGCACACCGCACATATATAGTACAAGTAAGTGCGAATGTGGACGCATATGTTATGGTTAATGTCCTGAAAAAAAGGTAAAGAAGATGGTAAAGATTCGAGCGACATAGCCACCCCTATTCTGTATTTCGATCGATTCGAAATATTTCAACTTGATTAAATTCCATTCTGTATTCCGTTTCAGTTGTTTTTGCATTTCGTTCGATCTGGTTCTCTTCGAACATTAAATCGGCAAAAAGTTCGAAATAGGGAAAGCGAAATTAGTACTCGAACTAAAACAAGTGCATTGACTCGTTTTGAGCGAAGTGAAGTTACGCGAGTTGGCTGATACCGTATGCATTTCAAAAGAACGAGCGGGGTACATTTTGGACATGAAAAAGCTATACGCGCAGAGACGAATGAACTCTCAGAGTTTAAAGTCTCTCTAATTCAATACCTTCCTTCCTTCCTTCCTATACGCGCGATGAGTGCCGCGTTTGCTGATCGTCGACCAAAAACAGCGGCGCGTTGATGATTCCATAGCCGGTTTGGCATTGTTGAAGCGTAATCGAGTGGACTTCTCTTGACATTTTGTGACGATCGATGAAAAGTGGATCTATTACCACACTCCTGAGTGCAATAGGCAGTCTGCAGAATGGCACTGAGTCATATTTCGAGGACATAGACGTTTCGAGCTACAGAAAGGGAATCGAAATTGGAAACTCGGTATACCAAGTGTATTGCCCTCGAAGGAAACTATGTTGAGGAATAAACACAGATTTATTCAAAAAACGATTGTTTTCATTAAAAATCCCGGGACTTTTCAGCCCATGTAGTATGTCATGCTGATATCCTCAACGTCGGTGGATCGCAAGAAAGTCGTAAAGCTATCATGATGATACATTATACATTTTTTGCCCTCGATTTGCCGGGTCTTGTTTATATAATTTCAAAATTTACTGTTATCGTCTGTCCGTAACACCGTTCGTCTCATAGCAAGGTCCAGCGCAATCTTGAATAGCAGGCAAGAAAGACCTTGCCGAAGCGCCCTGAAATGGATCAAATAATCCACCTGATATTCGCACACAGCACTGTATTATATCGAGGGTCTTTGTAGCCTAGTTGGTTGCGTGTCCGCTACAAAGCAAACGATCATAAGCTCAAAACTCAGAGCCCTCAATTGACCAATTATGTGTGATATTTTAGCTACTACATGCACGCAACAGTCATTATGTGACGACGATTTCAGCCTCTCTGCTCACACACGCTCTGCTGCTTGCAGCCAGGAACATCAAACTGATGCTATTAATAACAACAATGGAATCCTCGTATCAACTGTCCTGCTGGGTACGGTCCAACTTTGAACATTCGAACAATAGGAATACTCTTAATTGTCATAAAAAATGTGCTAAAAAGCAATTTATTTTTTCCAACGGCCGTCATTGGTCATACAATTTTTTTGACTGGTCCGAGATGGATTCGATAGCGGCATCTTTACTGAATCAGAATCTGTTCGACTTTTTTGTTTAGGATAACCAGAAGGACTGGAATCGTGTATGCCATGACACAACTTTTTTAACACCCTCACTCCAACAGCTTGAATCAATTCTAATTTTGAATATTGTGTAATTTACAACATGTTATCATTAAGATAAAAATGTATACAAACAAATTCGGTTCTGTTACAGCTGAAGTGCTAAATGAGTCTAGAAAAATAAACAGATGGGATTAAAATAAAGTATTATATCCATCGGTGCCCTAATCAGACTGGTCAGCTTCCCGGGTAATCCGTTTTCGTCCATGTTTCTTCATAGCTCTTTTCGTATAGTTGAATCATATGCGGCTTAGAAGTCGATTCAAAGGGGCTGCATGAGGGTGCGAATGAAAATGGTCATCTCGAATTTCAAAAAGTTACCTCATAAAAATGTTAACCATCTTGACGAACACCATATGAAGAATTTTAGCTCAATCGGACTTAAGGGAGCATGGCGCAAAGTGGTCAAAGTTTGAGTTTTTTGAAAACGTCTTAAAATTACATGAAACGTCGAGATTTACTGTCATATCGAATTTTTCGACACTCTGGGACTTACGAGGCAAAACCAGAGATGCCAATCTAATTTTCGAAAAAGCTGGGGAAATTTGAAAAAAAAAAATTTTTTTTGTTTTTTTTTTCAAATTTGTTTATATTAGCAATAAAATATTAGGCTATATATTAGGCTGTCAAAAAAGTCCTGCGGTATTTCCGCGAGGTGTCGTTGTAAGCGCGTAGTTCTAGTTGTATTCATTGTATCGAGTCATACTATAGCTTGTTGGAAAGGTATATAATATAGTCCTTGACAGTGTTTTGTTTGGTTAAGTCGTTCGTGAGTTATAGTGTCGCAAATATGGAGCAAAATAAAGAGAAAATCCGACATATTTTACAGTACTACTATGACAAAGCCAAAAATGCATCTCAAGCTGCCAATAAAATTTGTGCAGTTTATGGAGCCGATACAGTTTCCATTTCCACCGCACAACGATGGTTTCAACGTTTTCGTTCTGGTGTAGAGGTCGTCGAAGATGCGCCACGCTACGGAAGGCCTGTCGTCGAAAATTGCGACAAAATCGCTGAATTAGCCGAGAAAGGCCGGCATAGTAGCAGCCGTAGCACCGGCCAAGAGCTGGGGATAAGTCATCAAACCGTTATTAACCATTTGAAGAAGTTTGGATTCACAAAGAAGCTCGATGTATGGGTGCCACACACGTTGACGCAAAAAAACATCTTTGACCGTATCGACGCATGTGAATCGCTGCTGAATCGCAACAAAATCGACCCGTTTCTGAAGCGGATGGTGACTGGCGATGAAAAGTGAGTCACTTACGACAACGTGAAGCGCAAACGGTCGTGGTCGAAGCCCGCTAAAGCGGCTCAGACGGTGGCCAAGCCCTCATTAACGGCCAGGAAGGTTCTGCTATGTGTTTGGTGGGATTGTCAAGGAATAATCTATTATGAGCTGCTTCCCTATGGCCAAACGCTCAATTCGGACCTGTACTGCCAACAACTGGACCGCTTGAAGGTAGCACTCATGAAGAAGAGGCCATCTTTGATAAACAGAGGCCGCATTGTCTTCCATCAGGACAACGCCAGGCCACACACTTCTTTGGCGACGCGCCAGAAGCTCCGGGAGCTCGGATGGGAGGTTCTTTTGCATCCGCCGTATAGTCCGGACCTTGCACCAAGTGACTACCACCTGTTTTTGTCCATGGCGAACGAGCTAGGTAGTCAGAAGTTAGCCACAAAAGAGGCCTGTGAAAATTGGCTATCTGAGTTTTTTGCCAATAAGGAAGCGAGCTTCTATAACAGGGGTATTATGAAGTTGGCATCTCGTTGGGAACAAGTCATCGAACAAAACGGCGCATATTATGAACAAATGAAAATTTATAAAAAATACCGCAGGACTTTTTTGACAGCCTAATAGTAACATTGTCAGTATGAAGCTTTGGTATTCACGTATTAACGCCACTGGAGCGTAATTAATTTGAAATGAAATTTATTCTGAGCCCAATCTGAGGTAATGGGGGCGAAATCCTCATCTAAAGTGGATATTTGACCGAGGCGACTTGAAGCCGTCGACGTGACGCAATTCGAGTCGGTCGTCGGACGCGGGGGCTTCTTGCAAGCAAACCTTTTTCTATGTATTATAGTGACTTTCAACACTTTTTGGCTGGTTCGGCACTTTTTCTTCCATTTTTGGAAGAATGTCGAGAGTGAGAATTGAACTTGTGACCTTCAGCGTGAGAGGTATGGATGTTATCACTACGCCAGATCGCCTCCACAAGCAAATTTGCCAATGATTGCCGGTAGGTTTTCATTAATTTTTGCTCCGAAATATATCATTTATATTTTTTTAAAGTACAAATTAACCAGGCAAACATAATGTACCAGACAAACGTATGTCGTCCGACGATCGCTAACGCTCGGTTGAGCCTAACTGAAGTTTTGTCTCCTATGTTTCAAACTTATCACTTAATCGGTAGAAACAGGTTTGATTGCCAAAGACCGCCGCTTGGGGTCGCCTCGGTTCCTTATATTCGTTAGATGGGGACTTTGCCCACATTTCACTGGCCTCAGAATAAATTTAATTGCGAAAAAAATAATGTATATATATATATATATATATATATATATATATATATATATATATATATATATATATATATATATATATATATATATATATATATATATATATATATATATATATATATATATATATATATATATATATATATATATATATATATATATATATATATATATATATATATATATATATATATATATATGCATTTCTGTCTGTCTGATTTTTATGGACTCGGAAACTACTGAACCAATCAACAACAAAATTGGTATGTGGGAGTTTTCGGTGCCGGGAAAGGTTTTCGTAATAGTTTGAGATCCCTCCCCCTCTCTAAGGGAGGGCTGTCATACAAATTAAACACAAATTTCTACATTACTCGAGAATTAATCAAGCAAATGAAACCGAATTAAGCACATTGAGGTTTTAGGGTGCAATGAATGTTTTTATGGTAGTTAGACTCTCCACCCCCTCTCTAAGGGGGGCTGCCATACAAATGAAACACAAATTTCTGCATTATCCGAAAACTGGTCAAGCAAATGGAACCAAATTTGTCATGCGAATGTTTTAGGGGTCACGAAACGTTTCCATGGTGAATAGACACTCCTCCCCCTTCTCTGGGGGGGAGGCGGTGCTGCCATTCAAATGAAACATACATTTCTGCATAATTCAAGAACTTATCAAGCAAACTGAACCAAATTTGGCATGTGGAGGTTTTAGGGGGCAAGAAACATTTCAACACTCCTCCCACCTTTCTGACGGATGTTTCTATGATGGTATGACACCCCTCCCTCCTCTGGAATGGAGATGGGGTCCCATGAAAATATTACACATATTTCAACCAAAAATATTCCAACCAAACATGACAATTGAAAATCGGATGTTCTACAATTACATAGTGACAAGTGCTGTTAGTTCATTTGATGTTTGCGCTAGCGAAATTGATCTTTGTTCGAAACTGGAAATGGATTTTAATGTGATGAAACGCACTCCTATATCTTCTTCTATATACCATTCAAAAAGTATCGCCGAATGTGTGTGATAAGAGCAGAACTCGAGGAAGGAATTGTCCGATTTAGGGCTGTCTTTATTCTACCATACTTTCTGTATAAAACATTTATTCCATGTAACGGAGAAACATGTTATTTGCAAGTGGTTGAAAAATCTTGAACGAGAATAGTGTCTGAAAATAATATGATATTATAATAATCAATTTTGTTGCAATTTTATAGTAAAAGGTACATCCAACGGGATCGATTAGGAGATCAATCAATGAACAGTTCTGCGATTGGACCCATGAACTTGCATAGTATGAAAACGTGAATGCTTGAAGATTTTTTTTTTTTATCCAAAATATATATTTTATTAAGGCTCATATGGCGTCAGCCTAACGGGGCCGGGAGTTCAATATTTTGACAATGTTTGCTTACAACTATGTTAGTAATATGTAACCGATTACTCGCGGTTGACTCGAGGTTAGTATTACAAGTGTTCTCATAATTGGTATGTCGCAGTCTTCGATGCTCTGTACGTGTGCCCGGGATACTTCCTATTGGGATGCAGCTGACCATTAATCAGCAACGCCCCCCTAGTCTGTACCCCGTATCTAGCGTGGTGCGTCTTTCTCGACTCGAGGAATCCAGGATAGAATGGTCACTAGCCGGCGCAATCATCAGCTCGTGTAGAGTTGTCATGAGCGGTACAACCTTTGGCTCTTGTTGAATGATCAGTGGACTGCACAACCTTTGGCCCGTGCATCTGTAAAGAGTGTGTGTATGTATTGCCGCGACTAAGTAAAAGTTTATCGATCGGATAGGAGGGATATGAAACGGGGACACAACGAAGGAAACATCATTAAACGTTGACATCGGCGTTTCTGAGGAACAGGTATAGATGAAGCAGAAGATCAGGATCCCGGCTACCTAAGATATCCCGGACGGGGATATCCGATTGTCTGCCTTGTGCTCTCAGTGCTCTAGAGAGCTGAGAGCGAGCAGCATGGAACCGGATACACGACCAGACAACATGCTCGATGTCGTGGTAGCCATCGCCACAATCACAAAGATTGTTTGCTGCGAGCCCAATGCGATAGAGATGCGCGTTTAGGTTGTAGTGATTGGACATAAGCCGAGATATCACGCGAATGTTTGAAGATATTGATAACAAAAAACAAATGTTGGGCGGCACCCTCGACAGCTAGTCGAACACCAGATGCTATCCCTGGTCATTATGCACAATGCTACAGTGCGTGCGGCAACCCTCGGTTGAGACAATGATACCTCATATCCATATCCCTAACCTGACCCGTCCCACAAAAATTGTTGCCCCTCTAACCTCGAGTAAACCGCGAGAAATCGGTCGAAACCTACTAAACATAGATTTAAGATGAAATTTTTGTAGAAACAAAACTTGAGTTAGCGGCTCCGCAAAGCTTATGCGATTGAGCCTTACAAATAAACGAATTGGAAAAAAAAAATGTTGGGCGGGACGAAGTTTGCCGAGTCAGCTAGTTTCATAATGAAAATTACGCTCCGGTGGCGTTAATACGTAAGCACCGTAGCAGTTTTAGCATTTTCCTCGTCCTGTTTGTGATCGTAAACATTATACTTTTGTTTTATTTTGATTTTTATTTTTGTCATTTTAACTAACCCTGACTGTACTTTATGCATGTCTACAAAATTCTTGAAAGCTACAATTCCTCGCATAGTTTTTGTTCCTGTTCTATTTCTTAGTTTTGTTATATTCAAATTGTATTCTGAAAACAATCGTTCAAAGGTTGTTGGTGAGAAAAGCGGCAGAATAAGAAATGTTGGAATAATTTTTCACAATTTGGGAAAAGCAAAATTCTTGTCATTCCCTTTTAATGACAAAATTTTACTCCAAAGGAAAGAAGCATCATTGCGTTCGTTTACAGTGAAATCCACGAAATCGCAAACATTCAGAAAACTTTATAGAATGGGAACAATTGACATATGCTTCCTTTCTATGACATTAGTTGGATGTATTATCGTCATGTTGATGATCATTGAAATTAAATCGTTTTAGAACTTGTTTGCAGAGTGCAATGTGAAAACTTATCGAATTGGTCTTCATTTGAAGTACGGCGTTGTCTGCAATTTAACATGTGAACAAATGTTCATTGACCAACATTTCAGTCGCGGCACCTACATAAACATTATTCAAACTGACACAATTTTCCTGTTAGAACTGTACGTTGTTCTGATTGGTTATAATTTCCATAAAGTTTGCCTTAAAAAAGTTATCCAAAAGTGCCTTGAATAATCTTGGAATACTCGAATGCAAAGTAAATATTTTCGAACTTTCGCTTTGAAATAAACTGTAAAAGTTGTTTTCCACGCTTGGAGTATAAGAAAAGAAAATTAAATAAATAGTCGTTGCGGTTACCCGTCATAGATCTGACGTAATTCTTATCTACTTGAACAACCAAAATAAATTCGGAGTGGTTCATAACGTTCCAATATACGTTAAACAACACTTTCTAATGAAAATCACCGCGTGCCTGATGATTGTTGCATTTTCAAGGGTTACAAGTCAAAGAAAGTGTGAATTTCAGCAAACTTATTGATTTGTAACGTATTATAGCAGAGATAGAAGCAAATAACCTTAGGTATTCACTATGTCCTCGGCCTTACACTGCTCGATACTCTAAGGCAGGTGTTTATATGGATCGATTATACACAGCGCTATACTATGGCAAACACATTCTAGTGTAACAGCCTTTGAATTCCAAACCGATATAGTGATTTTCGGATTTTCGTCAAAAGTGGTAATTTTGTTCTTTATCGCATTAAATTAGACCCGCATTTTTTTTATTTTTTTTATTAGGGTGCCCTTTTCCATTTCAAAGTGCTCCGAAAATTCAAACTTTTCCCCTTTTTTTACAAAAAAAACTAACTTTTTTTACAATTCATAACTTTTGAACCACTGAACCGATTGAGATGATCGACATATCAAGTTATTGAACTTGCTGAAAAAATGTATTCCATTTCGTAATTTTTTATTGTAGTCGTTTTTTATTGTTTTCATGGCTTTGGACTAGAGGGGGCTATATTTTTTTTTGAAAGCTGAGGATTTTTTTCACCACATATCACGATATCAGGGATGCTATTTTTTTCGTTTTTGAGATATAATTTTTCAAAGTTAACCAATGGTTCGAAAAAACAAATCCGCTACAAAAATTTTGAACTTACCTTTTTTGAATAACTTTTGAACTACTAGGCCGGTTCAGAAGATCGACATATCAATTTGAAGCTGATGAGTTTTCTTTAAAAAAATATTGCTTTTAAAATTGGGATTTTCCTTTCTGTAACTGTTGACTGAGTTAGTTTTTCATAGTTTTCTCGGTTAAAGATAGAGGGCGCTATATTTTTTAATTTTTTTTCTGAAAAGCTGAGGTTTTTTTACATAACATATTCGTAAATCAGAGAGGTGTTATTTTTCGTTTTTGAGTTATTATTTTGCAAATTTAACATGTTTTAGGTCTTCAGTCAATATTCCTATGTGACTAGATTAGACCTATACGACTAGAATCCCAGTGGTTCGAATGTTATGAATCATGCAAAAACTCATTTTAGAATAAAAAAGAAAAAATGATTTTTCGAACCACTTTGGAAAATCATATATCAAAAACGAAAAAAACAGCATCTCTGATATCGAGATATGTTATGAAGAAAAAATCCTCAGCTTTCAGAAAAAATTATATAAAAAAAATATAGCCCCCTCTAGTCCAAAGCCATGAAAACAATAAAAAACGACTACAATCAAAAATTACGAAAATAAAATTCCATTTTTTCAGCAAGTTCAATATTTAAAAAAAAGGCTTATTGGCTTCATTTTGATATTATAAATTTTTGAAAAAAAGCCTTTTTTGGGAAAAAAGTTGATTTTTCGGATCACCTTCAAATGGAAATGGTCACCCTAATGGAAAAATAAAAAAAAGGAAATGGGTCTGGGTCTAGGGCCTAGGAAAGTCACTATAATAGAGAAAAAAAAATGAGTGCTCCCCTGGGAAGTTCGCGTAGCTACTGTAGTGAATTGATCTTATCGAGTGCTAACATCAGCTCATTTATAGGGAAGGCAATGGAGAACGGACAAGTGAATTCAGGGGAGTGAAGTGAGCAAAATTATAA
The DNA here is from genome assembly GCF_029784135.1 of Toxorhynchites rutilus septentrionalis. Taxonomy (NCBI): domain Eukaryota; kingdom Metazoa; phylum Arthropoda; class Insecta; order Diptera; family Culicidae; genus Toxorhynchites; species Toxorhynchites rutilus. Next base: position 75,906,544 of record NC_073744.1, on the reverse strand, counting down.
CATAATTACTTCTAAAGAAAACATATATGGGTGACAGAATATTAAGATCGCGACTATTTAAGCTATGATGATCTGACGTGTGGGTGTATAACCTTTCGAAAATTAGAGGAAAAATTAGCAACCACTTTAACTGCATTTTTTACATTACCAAACAACATGCCTGTTATTATGATATCCTAGAACAAAACTACATAAATTGTTAGTAGTAAGACCTACACGATAGAAACGTGAATTGAGCACGAATTGATTAAACAACAACCTGAACATCAATCTAATAAAAGTTCTATCGATGTTTAACCTTTTGATCCAAGCTCCCTTGAAATCTTTGGTGAGAAAAGAGTAAAATCATCCAAGATTATCTCTAAGATCATGCCAAGATCATCCCTTCATTAATTCTGCCAATTAATAAATGCTTATTATCGGCAAATCATAATTCATGATACGCTTCGACCAACATTGAGTGTTAACGCCCGTATGTAGGCAACAACATTGCTGGTTGCGTTGTGGGGAATAACACAACGAAATTTTGAAAAGCTGGAGATTTTTTTAGCCTTCGGCTGTTTTACTGACATGCTTTCAAAAACTGGCAATATCCAAGAAAAACTGGAAGGTTGGCAACTCTAGGCAAAACGTATGGTTCAAGTGCGCTACACATATAGCGTCACCGTCACCGTCCCATCAACTATTCTCTTGGACTTATTTTGCCGACGTCAAAGTTGCCGTTGATGGTGTATGTGAATGCTACCATACGATTTCCATGGGAGAATATTTGACATTTCATTCCTTTGCGTTGACTTCACGGTCACGGGATGATGTATGTGTAGCGCACTTTAGGGTACCAATGAAAATGATCATCTTGATTTTTTATATGGACTTACCTAAAATACACAATGCAAAATGTTAGCGAAAAACTGAAAATCATCGGAAATCTGTTTTTTTAATTTGCTTTTGATGCCAACACGATTTTATTTTAGTCTTATAAATGCCCTAGACTAATGAAGGAGAGGTGTGATAACTGCTAACTGCTACTTGTCTAATTATTTTCTAGCTTTTAGTACATTATTATGTTTAATCACAATTAGACCGTTTAACTTAAAAAGTTTTTTTTACTTATTTTATTTTCTAGTTTTTAGTACATTATCTGTTTCATTAGAATATTTCTCTACAATAAAACCATTGTACTGTATTCTATCAGTCAAAACATTTAATTTGATACCGATATTGAGTGGATTGCAGAAAATACATAGTGTGTTCTCCAAGTCAAGTTCGTTCGATTTATACACATATCTCAATCAACCTTTTTTTAAGATGATATGGAATCAGCTATTTTGTAGCGGCGGCCAAATTGGATTTTTCAAGAAAAGCAGTTTTAAAATGACAGTAGAGATAATGGTATTTTATAAATTCGGTCAGTTCGTATTGGTCAAATTTCTATTAATGTGGGACAATCCTACAGACATACAAACATACATACGAACAGTTCAAGCTAAATAAAACCGCTTGATAAAGTAATTGGCTATTTTGTGATTGCGGTCATCTCGAATTTGGATTTTTCATGATCTACTGTGATCTACTATTCAAGCCCTTTCATTTGATACTCATATTCATCGGGTTTGAGAAAATATGCAGCCCGCCATTTGATAGTGGCAGCCATCATAGATTTGCATTTTTCATAAATAACTGTGTTCTACTAGTCAAGCCCTTTCATTTGATACCCATAATAATAGGGGTTTGGAGAAAATATGTAGTCCGCCATTTTGTAGTGGCAGCCATCTTGGTTTTGCATTTTTCATAAATAACCGTGTTCTAATAGTCAAGCCTTTTTATTTGATACCCATATTAATGAGGTTTTCAGAAAATATGTAGTCCGCCATTTTGTAGTGGCAGCCATCTTGGATTCGCATTTATCATGAATAAGCGTATTTTACTAGTCAAGCCCTTTCATTTGATACCCATATTAATGAAATTTCGAGAAAATATATAGTCCGCCATTTTTTAGTGGGAGCCATCTTGGATTTGCATTTTTCATAAATAATTGTGTTCTACTAGTCAAGCCCTTTCATTTGATACCCGTATTAATAAGGTTTTGAGAAAATATGTAGTCCGCCATTTTGTAGTGGAAGCCATCTTGGATTTGCATTTTTCTTAAATAACCGTATTCTACTAGTCAAGCCCTTTCATTTGATACCCATTTTGGAGGGGTTTTGGAAAACCCATATTGATGAGGTTTTGAGAAAATATGTGATCCGCCATTTTGTAGCGGCCGCCATCTTGGATTGTCAAGATCATGAAATACGCGGTTTTATAATGACTACAGAGATAAAGGTGTGTTCCGAACTTCAGATCAATCGTTCAACAGGAAGGGGGTCAAATTTCTATTAATGTGGGTCAGCGCTACAGACAAACACGTTACACGTTACAAACATACAAACAGGGCAAGCTAAATAAAACCGTTTAAAAATCGCCAATCTTTTCACTTCTCCGGAAATACCATAACTTCGGCACCCATTTCACTCGGAGAAATTGAACATTGCTTAGATACGCTATCGATTAAACAGTTGAAGATTTCGAACGTTCTCAGCGAAATATGTCGTATCTTTGCCTAGGCCCGATAAGTGCGGGAAAAACCCTCCTCCTTACGTGTCTCCAGAATCCAGATTCGGTGAATTTCACTTCCCACTCGGTTTCAAGTGTAGGTACGAATTTGTTTACCATCAAAATTCCACCTGTAGTAATCGATGAGAAAGAGATAAATGTGAAACCATCGCCAGTTGCTCGAAAGCGGGAAATCGTCCAAGTACGGGAAGTTGGTGGCTGCTTAGCTCCGATATGGCGCGACTATCTGAACAAACCAGTGGAAAGGATCATTTATGTGGTGGATACATCCAATCTGTGTCAAATATCGGCAGCCGGTAATAGAATCAAATTTTCAATTTCATTACTATGTAGTAAAATGTACAACTTGTTTCAGGTGTTTTGCTCTATTCTATGCTTGCCGAACCAAGATTGCAAAAGGCGAAATTTCTATTGGTTTTGTCGAAAATGGACTTGGCGTACCGTCAAATGAGAAACGAGGCGCTTCTTATGTTACAGATGGAGAAATTCAAAAAACAAATTCCGCAGGACATAACCATTGTTCAATTCAGCGCCATCAACAAGGAAGGAATTGATGAAATCTACGATTGGTTGGGCTCCCAATAGTGATTTCTCATATGTTCACCATGAAAATAAAATATTTCTTCGACAAATCACTTGTATTAAACTACATAAATATTCATAGCAGCAACAGATGGTATCACGTGTGCCCACGAGGGAAACTTATTTATTAGACCATTGAACTCTTCCGTGTGTAATTTGTGGTATTCCCAGAAAGTGGTAACTACAATTATATCAGCAAGAAGCCCACCATGAACGTCATCGTAATGTTGAAAATCCATCGTTATATTCCAAGGCTCTCCGGGAAGACCGTGTGTGATCAGAACGAAATGAGCCCTCTGATCATTGAATATGGTAGGCGGAGTGACACTTTCCAACAAGCTCCATCCAGTCAAGTTGATACCTTTTTTTGGACCAATGATGATTGAAGACTGAATGCTTCCATCAATAGTAAATGTAACTCGTTTAGTATTTTCACTTTTTTGTTCAATGCTTTGTTTAGCCAGGGTAACCGATGTATTCATTACGGGTGCTAGTCCCGGAAGCCAGTAATTGCTAAAATATTATAGTGTAGAGAAAAGTGCTTTGTGAGAGCATTATGTAATATACACTTACTCGAATCGTAACTGATGTATTATAGAGTACAGAGGAACAGCACAGAAAAGTTCTGTTTCGCAGGTGTCCATCATACGCATAGGAATCGCCTTTTCAGGGCTCGTAACGCCACGAATCATTCGATGAGAATTCCTATCCATTTCGCGGAACAAGAAGCCAGAATCTATGTTTCTAAGCTGACCTAACTCGTCATAGTAGTTCCGCAAGACATGCTGCGAAGAATTAACAGTTAATTCAGTGTTTTATACTTCACGGCAATTTTCTATCTATATATACCGTCACGTAGTGCCTCTGAACGGTAGGTTCCTTGGTGCTATCATCACGATATGGAAATCCAACCTGGGTGAAGCACGCCAACAATACCGCAATCAGCATGAACACTGTTAAACGGGTAGTCAGTTCGGATACCTTCTTCAGCAGCCCAACCAATGGCATTATGAAACTTCCAATCAACAGAACACAAAGCGCAGCAATCGCTCCAATCATGTATTCGGGGTTTTTGCTGCCCCCGATTCGACCGGTTATTGGTATGAAGAGTTTCATGAACATATGGTAAAATTGTGTTGCCCAGAGCATTGTAATTATCTGGAAAAATAAATGCACCGCCAGCCATCTGCGGGCGGTCTTCTGATAGTTCAACACTACTGTCACAAGCGACGACATGAGTGAGAGAAGAAGTTCAACCATGAAGATGTAACTACTGCGAATACCTAGGAACGTTAGCAATATCACCACTATCGCCCAAAACGCATTGACTCCGATAAGACGAGATTGGATGACCTCGGATAAATTGAGTACAATCTGTGAACATTTGTTTTGAAATATCAGCCATTTTGAGTGGTATGAAAATAAAAATGTGAAACATACCTTTTTATCACTGAGAACTCGGTTGCTAATTAACTGGGAAAAACAATGGCATAATAAGGCCGGGCAGCAATACAACCCAAGAATTAGATATGGCGTTGAGTACCATGACATTGCGCGCTCTATGGCGTCCAGTTGTCTTCCTATCAGCAGACATACAGCCACGCTGCTTATTAAACCTCCAACAGTGGCGACGAAGCCGCAGAAAGCTTCTTTAATAATAGCTGCTTCCCTACGATTCTGTGTAGAACGACTAAGTCCGAAATACGGTACCAGAATAGCCAAAATTGAAACCAAGCTATTGATAGTTACAGCAGCATCATTTGAATAGCACACAAACAATAAACCGAGGAAATCATAGAAAACCTTATAACCTTTCGAGTTGTCTTCAACTGAAGTATTGGCTAACTCCTCGCTATTAGCGAATGCCCTTGTTAGAGAAAGAATATTATCGCCGGTACGCTGCAGAACAGGTAATGTCAAATAGTCGATATTGTCATACTTAGTGTGATAACGGTAACCATCCATCATATGTGCAAAATCCATCCCTGGTACATGCCCGAAATCACGAAATATTCTGAAGTCAGTATCCGAGGGAATTAAACCCGATTGGAATATCTCCTCTCCAGCTGCATGAGCAAAAGGATAGCGTATCGCACGAGCGTACACATCTATCAGCCACGGATGCTGCGGTCCACTTTGGAAGAGCACTTCCTTTCCTCCTGATCCTGCGGATTCCAAATTCAGGAATGCTTTCACTTGTTGCGCCCATGGATGTTGAGTGATAAATCCATGCGCAGCCTGGAGTGGAGTCTCTTCTGCTCCATTGAAGAGAAAAATTATAGAATGTTTCTGTCGCAGAGGCTCTCTGGAAAGCACTCTCATAATTTCCAACATTACGCAACAACTTGCACCATCATCACTTGCCCCAGGACTGCTGGCGACGGTATCGAAATGGCAATTAAGCATAAGTGCAGGGCTAGTTGAATTACCACCTTCGCCAACCAATTTTACTACCAAGTTTTGAATATTCTTGTACAGGCTGGTTAAAGGATTTCCCATGAATATGATCGGATAACCACCACTCACAACTTGATGTTCGATTAACAATTGTTGGCTCATGTGCTTACTAGCACGAATCAGCTCAATTTCGCGCTTGATATACTCAGCAGCATGTTTTTCGTTAGCCTCGCTTCCAGTGGGTTTCGGACCGATGCCATTGAGCACTTTCAAATTTTCCCATGCTCGTTCTGCAATGAATGTTCCTGGATATCTCTCCAAATCATTACGTGTTAGGGCATTGGGGAGTGAAGTAAGCATATAACTGGAGATTGTTCCACAGAAAAGCATCATGACCACTCCAAGCATTCCAAACTGCGAATCGATCTGGTGCAGGTTGACATCTTCCCTCTGTTTTGAACTTTTCTTCTCTTTGCCACTTTGCGTCGACATTACTACTCAAAATCAGTGATGAGGTGAGAAATCTGAAAATGTTACACAATTTTAGCCTCGGAAGTTGGTCTGAATATATCATTATCAGTATCACGATAGATAACAGTAATTGTGATTAGAAATTGATTGAATGATGTTAACACAATACATAGCTCGTTTGTGGCATTTACAAATTCGATTACCGGTCTTTAGAAGATATTTAAAAGACCGCTACACCGGTAGTTTACGTAAAATTTGACATTGGTAATTGTTATGATGCCCGACATGACAATTACAGTAATTTACCTCTAATTGGGCATACCCAAGATGGTGGAATTGACAGGTGGCTCGTAACATACACTATTTAGAAAAAACGTATGAATAATGGCAAGACGATAGGTTTAGATTTGTTTATGTTATTACTTACGTTGGTATGGTTGCATTTGATTTTACTGAAAAAGGTATTTGAAGCAGTATAATAAATAAAACATTGTTGAAAATAGTTACCTAGTAACCTTTATGCATCTGCTTCCGCCAACTGGCTCGGATAATGGTATATGATTTATTCAGGGAATGCTTTGATCGTGGCACCGCCACTGGCGCATAATTTGCAGCTTTGTTTCTGTAACGTGACACAAATAATTGGACGTTTGTATAATTTTCTACAATACCTAGGTGGTACAAATTTGTTTTTTTTATTCTTTATTTGAGAGGTTTTTAGCCTCCTGGGCTGGTTCGCCTCTTTATCGACGGCATTGCCGCAAGGTTTCGTTGGAAACAGATTGCACATAAAATTATCACATAAAAATTGGACGTAAATATTAAACACATATAAATCCTTTTGCGAGACATGACTTAACAAAGAACTTGCTGTTTGCTTGTTTGATATCAATGGCTGTGTTGCTCGTACCTCTACGGAAAGTGTCAGTGCCGTCATTTAAGACCGAGAGCTCCATCACCTCCAAGAGGTCGGCGATGATATTCCCTCTGACATCTGGTGTTTGCATTTGCTGCTATTATTGGCAGGTCAGTGGATATTTGTTTTCGCAAATGGGGAATGTTTCTCCGGACACCCAAAGCAACGGAGTGTTGCAAAACAGAGCCCCGCTTAGTGTACCAGTGGAATCTACCCCCGACAATATTCTGTATGTAAGTTGTGGAAATTCGATTTATCTCTTGGAGTGCGATGACGGACGGACATAGCTCTCGGTCAAGGATCTCCAGTTCTCCCAAGTTGTTGTACAGTCCATTGATGTTCCATTGCAGAGCGAGGTTGGTGGATGTGTTGGTGGACATACTTTCCTGGTGATGGGTGGTGTGGTGGGGAATCAGAGGTGTAGTGGTACTGAATGTGACGATTCCCGGTGGAACTCCACCGACGATAACATGTTGGGCAGCCATTCCACTCGGAAGCAGCCGAGGAAAGGTAGTGAGGTTCGTTGGGGAGCTGGAACTCCCGGCCATAGCTTGCGTGAGATCTCCTCGGCTACGTCTCCATGCATCATAGGTATTGGCATCGGACCTCGCTTCGGCTGGCATAGGCGAAACAGACCTGTCATGACCTTCCAGTGGAGTGGTTGTGGCGGCCGGCTTAGCCCTGGCGGCGAGACGAGCGGATCTTCGGCGGATTGGGACATCAACTGTGGATGGTGTTGTGTCGGCAGCTGGAAGGATCGCAGTGGCAACGATACGCGGTGTTGTCGAACAAGACAGCGGTGCGCGGCGACTGGGAGTAGAACTCTCAACCAGCGTTCGTTCACTTGACCCGACGGCGGGAAAAAACGGTTCGGCGTCACTGCAATCCTCTGCGCTACTTTGTGATTTGGCGGTGGATACTTCGGTGATAATGACACAGGGTAGCGGAAGTTGCACAATGTCGGCAGAAGAAACTCCAGTGAGATCGATCGGGGAACGAGTGATTCCACCCTTGTGCGTCCCGAGATCTGATGCAGCTCCCACGCAGTCCTTCGGGGAATAGACGTTACCGCCCTTGTGCGTCCCGATTTCTGGTGCTGGTCCCACGTGATCCTTCGGGGAACAGGTGTTGCCACCCTTGTGCGTCCCGAGTGCAGGTACAATTCCCACGTAGTTCGTCGGGGAATAGGTGTTGCCACCCTTGTGCATCCCGAAAGCTGGATCGTAAAACACTGCATCTCCCTGGCGCCGGGGGTAGACCATCAGTACCGGTGGGGGTATAACGTCCGCACTGACGGGGCCTCGACTACCAGGGAATATCGCTGGGTTTCGTTCTTCATCGACGTTGGTTTGTTTCTTCGTCCACAGGCTGCAGAGGTTGTCCAGCCGTTCCGGTGGGGGTGTAACGTCCGCACTGCTGGGGCCCTCATACCTGGGGCTCTGCTGTTTCGGTCAGCGACAGTTCGCGGCGAGGGATGCCGGAGGTTGTCCGTCGATTCCGGTGGGGCTGTAGCGTCCGCATCTACGGGGCCCCGGCTATCCCTACCGGAGAGCTGATTGGTGGAGTAGTGGTTGGCGACAGGTGAGGTAAGAGTTGGACGAAACACTATTTGGGCTGACGGTCCTTACCGCTAGTCAGCGGTGGGTATGGAGAGTTTGATCGCTGATTAGATCGAGGGTTATCTGGAGGCAAGGCGCAAATTTGTTTTTAAAGTACATTTAGCTTGAAATAAATTGTTTGCACCTTTTTCCCCATGCTGCCTTTTTTCCGCATGCTGTCAGATGTTTCTCCTATAAAAGGAGCGAACGTTTTCGTGACTCAGGCTTTGTGTATGTACCTTTTTGACCGAACCATAATTAAAATTTATTTATTTATTCAGAATGATGCCACATCCCCAGATTCCAGATTCCCAGCAAACATTAAATCGCATAACAAGCGTATATATAACATCATATGCCCTAAAATTTGGTTGGCATATAATGCGCCTAACTGGCATATGCATGCAAAAGTGGAGGCCATACACGTACATGGCAAATGCTTACCGAATTTGTTTGGATGAATATGCAACTTCGACCGGCTATAATAGCGATTATGTTGAAATTGAGATGCGGTCTAATATAAATATATTCATGAATTGTCAAAGCACCAAATACGACTTTTGCCATACTCATATACGATTTATTACAGACATAGAAAAAAACAAATGGCGCAAAATATTTTCGTGAAATGTTTATTATAGCCTCACGAATCGCCGTTTTAATATATGAGAATTTATGTTTTTTTTTTTTATCTGTATTATAGTGACTTTCAACTCATTTGGCTGGTTCGTCACTTTTACTTCCATTTTTGGAAGAATGTCGGGAGTGAGAATTGAACTCGTGACCTTTAGCGTGAGAGGCATGGATGTTACCACTACGCCAGATCGCCTCCACAGAATTTATGTTTGTAGAAATAATAATTGTTTGATTGACTTGTGTTGGGAGTGGAATATGAATGTTTAAAATGGCACAGATTGATGTTTGGTGAAAACTGCTGCGATGTGGGTTCGAACTCCGGTCGTATGGATTATCATCCACCAGCTATCTCGCGCGGCTATCTGAAATTTAATTCAACAGCGGTTAAAACTTTCGAGTGCATCAGCATTTCATTGACATTTCAATATGATGTAATATGTTCTTTATTAGGATCTATTTTGATTTACTGTTTCGTGATCTTCAGCACGAAACACAATTTACTACAGTACTGAATCGATTTAAATTGTACGCTTATACGACACACAAACTGCATCAGCGTAATATACGCATATGATGCGGATTAAATATATTTTACGACAATGTACATCATAAAATTAATGTTTATTATACCGATTTGCGACTTAATTTGATAATGGTATATAAAATCGAGTTTTTACATTTTATGCGATTTCAAATATACACGATACATATTTTGATTGATATTATATGCGATTATGATTTATTCGGATTTTTTGTAAGACTTGGCACGTGCAAAATTATACGATTTAATGTTTGCTGGGTTAGATCTGATTCCCAACATTGTTCCGCCAATGCACTCAGTTCATAGCTGCAGTTCTCCAACTCCTGGCTGCACCGATTCTTGCCAAGTCCTGCTCCATCTGGTCTAACCACCACGCTCCCTGGGCTCTTCTCCTTCGTGTTCCTACCGGATTCGATGCGAACACCATTTTTGCATTTAGCGCCTTCTGGATGCTAGGTTCGCTGTAGAGTTACGCCAGTTTGTGGTTCATTCTCCTTCTCCATACTCCATTTTACTGTATATTGTTCTGAGCACTCGGCGTTCAAAAACACCAAGTGTTTGTGAGCATTGTCCATTCTTCGTACCTATGAAAAGCAACAGGTCGAATTAGGGATTTCTACATGGTACACTTCGTACGGGGTCGGGGTTTGTTGGACCTTAAGGATTTGTGGAGCCCATAGTAGGCGCGACTTCCATTGTAGTCATTTTTCGAATTTCACGGCTGTTATTGTTGGTTGTTGTCAACTGTAATCAACGACCCAAGGTAAACAAATTCCTCACCACCTCGTGCTCGTCGCCGTCGATCACAACATTACTACCAAGAAGAATTTTGTTGCGATTAGTGTTGCAGCCCTTGCTTCGTATTTCTGTCGGGTATACAAGTCCGCCACCGTCGCTTGTCGTCAGCGATAACTAACTAGACTTGTTGAAAATCGTGCCTCGCATATTAAAGCCCGGTCTCCGCAGAATACCTTTTTTTCTTTTTTTTTATCTTTTTTACCCTCCTCTCACCCCCATCTTTAAGGATCCATATTCGAGCTTCCTAGAGTTGGTCTCCTTTTTTTTCACAGGACGCTACAATATTTAGAGGTAAGAGGACAATACATAACAATTGATACTATTGGATCCCAGTGAAATGATATTCTTTTAAGGGATCCACTTTCCAGCGCCACGTTGAAGAGCAGGCAAGTAAGTCTTGGCGAATTCTTTTAAAGGATCCACCTTCCAGCGCCACGTTGAAGAGCAGGCAAGTAAGTCTTGGCGAAGTCCTCTGTGAATCTCAAACGATTCCGACACACGACACACGCACACTGCACTGGCGTAGTGGTAACATTCATACCTCTCACGCTAAGGCTTTGTTCTCACTGCAGCGGGGCGTCAGCGTGGCTTGGGCGGGGCGTGTGACGCTTCCGATTTATCGTGTGTGTTCTTACCGATGTGTTCACACCAGGCTGACGTGTCGTGAGCGTGGGTTTGGCGTGTGTCTGGCGTGCAAACGAAAACACTTCACGCCGGCGATATTTGTACTTCACCGCCTCTCTCTATTGCATACGTTTGTTGTTTAATAGTGACATAATTCGAAATTGTTTGGTTTAATTTTTTACGTTTTTAACCCTCCGAGTTTTTAGCCGAATACGTCCAACGATGTTGGAATATTTAAAAATAAACCAATTTTCATTCATTCAAAAACACACATTGACAATTTTCATAAAACACGTCGAAGACACGCCGCTGGCACGGTGCAATGTGAGTGAAATAAAATAGCGTGGCAAGAAGTGAACACGCCCCGCTCGAGCCACGTTGAAGTCCCGCTGCAGTGAGAGCATGGCCTGAAGGTCACGAGTTCAATACTCACTTCCGACATTTTTCCAAAAAAAGTTGAAAGTCACTATAAAGGTGGCATTCCATCTGTTCAACATTCTACATGCTACAAGTTAATGGTAAACATTAATGGATGTGATACTTGCGCATTTTTTTATATTTTGTTTCCACCTCAGCCACTACACAGCAGTATGCGAACGCTCACTGCACCAACATATCTGTTGTGGTGTTATTGTTTTTATGATAAAATATTCTGTTTTTCCGTTATTGTGGTGAGTTATGATAATGTAGCATGTTGCATCCATTCAACATGCTACATGCTACAAGTCAATGTTTGATTGAATTCCACCTTAATACAGAAAAAAAGTTGCCTGAATCAGTTTTGCCAGCTTTCGGGGAAAGTGTTCGTCCACGATTCTTCACAGCTATCGTAGGTCGATTTTATCATATGCGACCTTGAAATTGACGAACATATGATGCGTCGTGCTGATACTCGCGGCACTTTTAGAGGATCTACCGCAGTGTAAAAACTTGGTCCGTCGTCGAACAACCGGGCCTTGAAATTGACGAACGTGTGATGCGACGTGCTGATACTCGCGGCATTTTCAGAGGACCTACCGCAGTGTAAAAACTTGGTCGGTCGTCGAACAACCGGACATGAAACCGGTCTGATAATTTCCCACAATGTATACAGATGAGCAATTTAGTCGGCGCTATCGGATGAGTCACAGATTGTACCTGAGAATAAAATCTGCAATGGAAAACAATGAATATTTTGTCCAACGGCCCGACGCAACTGGTAAAATAGGACTAAGGGCATCCGCACCAATGCGTTACTATTCAGGGTTTCTAGTCGCGAGTTTTAGCCGTTGTCAATTTATGAACTCTTCGATTTGCGCACCCGTCGTTGCTATCGCGGTTGCTATAGTATCAGTTCTTTTTCGCACCGCAGGTTGCTAAATACGATTGCTATTACTAGAAGAAATGACAAGTGTCAGTTGATTCTCTTTTCGTCGCGTTCATTTTTTGAAAGATGAATGTAATATGTAAACTTCCGAAATAATACTTCAGAGCAGAATCACAAAAAAACAACAAAAGACGAATAGAACCCACAACAGATGTTTGACATTTGTTGAAAATAGCAACACTTGGCTCGGTTGCTATCGCGTTGCCAAATTTGTTAACTCACTATTCGCCGAGAGGCAAATTACTATTTCCCACACCTGAAGCGCAACCACCAGTGGGGTTGCTGCGTTATGGTGACGGTTGTCAAAATGTCTGTATCAACGCATTGGTGCGGATGCCCTAATATGCCTCCAGAAATGCACTGCTGTAGAGGTGTGCAAATCAGCTCATCATGATGAACAGCTCTGATCATATCAGCTCATCTAAATGAGCTGTTCTTTATGAACAGCTCTTCAGCTCAGTTGTCAGAGCCGACTTTCAATTTGGGTCCCAAACTCGATAGCCACGAAGCCAGTTTGAAAATGTTAAAATTCAAATGAAATTTTTCACACCATATTATTAATTACTTGAAACACGTATTCCAGACTATTATTTACAACAGACTCGGCGAGTACAACATTTCCGACATTTTTACTGAGGCTTTACATTACAATAGAAAGTTTTCTTCAAAAAAAAAAATCTTATGAGATTTTTGCACCGCCTGCAAACAAAGTGTTTTTCATTGAAATTGAATACTCATTTGATACACAGAAGTTAATTTTCATTAATAATTTGAATTTTAAAAACGTGTTCATTCTGCCTGAGAGCCAATTATTATTTTTGGCGCCCCCTAAACTGGTAAACAAAGCTCAATGCCGTCAACGCGAATATAACAGTTGAAAAGACGAGGGACAAATGAAACTAAACTGATGTCTTAACACGAAGAGCGAGAGACGGTCAGTTCATTTGAATCTTACAGCTCACACACTCTCTTCAATTCTACAGCTCTTTTCTCTCCTTCATCATCATCAAAGTGAGCTGAAGAGCTGTTTGATTTTTTTTGCGAGCTGTTCCGCGTCAACTCACTTCAAAGAGTCGATTCTTCGGAACAGCTCATGAGCGGATGGCACATCTCTACACTGCTGCAAGTATTCAGCCACGCAAGGCACAATGCTTCATATTACGATGTGGTCCAATTTAAATCTCCTTTCGTCGCGTTAATTTTTTGGTAAATAAATGTAATATATACACTTCCGAAATAATACCTGAGAGCAAAATAAAAAAAACGAACACAAGGCGAATGAAACCCACAACGGATGTTTGACGTTTGTTGAAAATAGCAATAATTGGCTCGGTTGCTATCGCGTTTGGTAACTCACTTATTCATCGAGGGGCAGATTACTATTTCCCACACCTAAACCGCAACCACCCACATTCCGTTTTGCCTGCCAAGATCGGGTCGATGAAATGTCAACAATCGACCTCAAATGCTGCCACCTTGCAATCGAGCTATCGACCTTTCATATGCATTCATCGAACAACTTGACGCCACTTTTTCGCCAACATGTGCAAGGCGTCGACCTGCTTGCAGCGCTGCTTGCTGCTTGTTTGTATTGGTTTGTTATTGAAAATGAAAAGGAAATACATTGATCGATTTTAATCATTTTATTGAAAAAAAATAATAAAAATCCATGTATAATAAAAATAAGGTATATAATGGAATCGGTGCATCCGGGTTGTCTGGATTGACGATTCAAATCCGACTGAGTACATTGATGAATACCTCCTTGCCCTTGATGACACAGATATGTGGCTGAGAAGGATTCTTCAATGTGCGTGAAGCACGGGATCTCCGATGGGGAAAATTGCTCGAAATACTATCGATGGCCAGGTCCTGCTGCGGTTGCTGTTGATGCTGTTCCCCGGAATAGCACCCTGGACTTAAAGGATACTGCTGCGGGAAAGCTGACGCTGTTGGCTGGTGTGACAGAAGTGGAAATAAGCAATGTGGTGATAAGGGAAATCATCTTTCTCATTCGCCGATTGATTGAGTCGGATGTATTCATAGCTGAAACAAAATAAAATGATTAGTAAGTGAAAAGCAGAAATGAATTCCCTACTCACCAGTTGTATGATCCGGATAAAAATGCGAACATTAAAATATCATGCGAATACGTTCGCTTACCTCGCCTATTTTCATTCTACTATACAACGGAATCAGTGCATTCGGGTTCCTCCGGGGTGGTAATTCAGCTGAGCAAGTTGATAAATACCTCCTTGTCGTTGAGTTTTCGTGTCTGAAGAGGATTTTTGAATGTGCGCGAAGCACGGAACCTCTAATGGGGAAAGTTCTTCGCAATACCATACCATGGTCAAATTCTGCTGCTGCTGCTGTTGATGCTGTCCCCCGGCATTGCCAACAGGGGTTGGAGGTTACTGATGCAGGAAAACGGATGTTGTTGGCTGCTGTGATAGAAGTGGAAATCCGCACTGTGGTGATGGGAGAAATCATCTTTCTCACTTACCGATTGATGGAAGCAAACGAGTCGAATGTATTCATAGCTGATAAGACAAGATAAAATAATTAATAATTAAAAAGCCGAAATATATTTCATACTCACCAGTTGTATGATCCATTTGTTTTTGTTTGAGATGACAATTTAGCGGAGTGGAAAAAGAACCACCAGTGATGCCATTTGGTTTGTTTAATTATTCAGTATTTTCGACTAACGAACTATCCGCGTTGACGATATTGGGGAATAGGCATGACAGTATGGATTTGCAGAAGGAATGAATACACTTTTAAAATGAAAATTATGAATGAACATGATTTTTCCTTAATCAAATTAGTACTCTATGTAAGTGAAAATCACTATTGCCTGCAAGTGGTGAAAAAACGTCATAAAAAATATGTTTTGAGATAATTTTATATTATAATGATAAGTTTTTTTTGAGAATATCTGAACGTCTATAGAAAATAATTCAAATTAGGGTCATGACAACGTTCTTTAAGTAGAAAAATTATGCCAAGAAAAAAATTTCATACAAATTTTAGCAAATATAAACTGATTCGGGCCGACTAATATGATAGAGAATAGTTTGCCTCATACAAACTAATGCCGTATCCAGATGTCGATACCTAATCGTCGTCATCGTGAATAGGTAACAGCGTTACGGTCGTTGTTAGGTCGATGTTTTTTTCGTCGATTGGATTGTGGGCACCAATGGGGTTGCTGCGTTATGGTGAGGGTTGTCAAAAAATCTGTAACAACCAAGGTACGTTTATGAGAAGGTATCCTGGACTCGAAGTGTGTCCGACACGATTCACTTATACACTCTCAACTATGACATCTTAGCTTTGGTGGAAAGCAGCGATCGCAAAGCAATTAATAACAAGTGTTTTTTTTTGTTGCGAATAATACGTGTTTTGCTACTTTTCATTTGAAAATACGTCAATAATACGTGAGATAGATGAGTTAGTGAACCATTAAAGTTAAAATAATGGATCTAGTACCCAGGATGTGTTGTTTCTGTGTTGCTTTTTAAAGTGGTATTTTTACCGCGGCTGCGGAGGAATATATATATATATATATATATATATATATATATATATATATATATATATATATATATATATATTACGGATATATATATATATATATATATATATATATATATATATATATAATATTTCTATATTTAGATAACTCTATGTCTCGATATGTGGCACCCGGATGCGTGAGCGTTCGGTCATTGATACCCGGGCTCGAGTCCAACTCGAATTATGAAAACATATCCCACAAATTATCATTCCATCGATCCCTAAGGGATGTGACTATTCGGAAGAAATAGCTTCGATTCTCTGGACAGGACCTAAACAGCAATACTAAAAACATGTACATTTGCTCGCTTCACTTCAGTTCAGATTGTTTCATTCATATCGATTGGATTGGCTTGGAAGTACAATATCGTCGAAAACTAATACAAACAGGTAAATTTGAACAAATCCATATTATAGTTACAATTATTACACACAACTGTTTATTTTTAGCTGTTCCTACTGTCAGAAAGGCCAACGATTCTCATGCATCGGGAAATCTAAACCGTAAGGCTCGTCGAAAGGTCTTGATTGACAACAAGCAAAAGTTGAGTCGACTAAAAACATCCGTAACATCCGCAGAATCGGCCCGGTTTTCTAATGGGAGGAAACATTACTATCCAAAGAGGATGGCACTAACGTTCCAGTGGAACTTTTTCCTTCTCAACGTAGCATTACTTGCGTCAGTTTTATTAGTAGTTGGTTGAGATTTCTCTGCCGAATAACACGCCTTGAATGTACTCTGGAGTGGCAAGCTCTAGAATACGCGTGACCACAGTGCAAGCCGGAAGAATTTTCTTTGACTTTCTTTGAATTTTCTATCCACCTTCAATTGACCTTTCAACCAACTTACCAAAAACCGAACCAGCCAAAATATTAAAAATAAAACTAATAAAATTTAAGATAAATGAATAAATAAATAAATCAAAACTAATCCAGAAACTTTCTTTAAATCGTCTCTTTTTTTTCAAATTAACCCTTTCCCGTACATCATCGAGTCTCACTCGTGGGTACTTGAATAACATAGGGCGCTAGAAAGCTCAGCAGGCTAGTGGAATCACTTGATATGTGACATATTAATTAATACGGGAAGGGGGTAATCGTTAGGATGACGTTAAACTTATAACCCTAATCTATCCTACTCGTATAATCGTTTTCCCTACTATGGGGGGGGGGGGATTTGTGTGCACACAGTTTGTTTTTAGGGTACTCACGAATCGATGACGTTGCAGCTACGGTGATGAAACGATGGAGCAGCCTGATGTTTGCTGAAGCGCTCACACACCGTTCCTTTCACCGACGTGAGTTCTTTGGGAATCTCGCTGGCGTTGGCAGACTTTTGCCTTGACTGAGGCAGCCACGGTGGAGTATTGCCGGTTGTAGCGTCCGGCAGCCATGGGACCGAGCTTCCTTTCCGATGACCAACGCACGCCAGAATGGTCTATAGTAGTACGCAACTACGAGGCGATAGGCCACTCCGGGGATTCGACCGATGCACCGACTTCAAATTGCGGATTGGGATGTGATCCGGACGCGGAGTTACAAGGCTATATATATATATATATATATATATATATATATATATATATATATATATATATATATATAAATATATATATATATATATATATATATATATATATATATATATATATATATATATATGCTGCAACCGTATTCGTTGTAGAATTTTTCTACAATAATCCTATTCACAAAGAAAATTAAAGTTGCACAAAAACCCTATTGTCTATTTCAATACACTTCTATTGTTTGTTGGTTTCACACAAACTCACGATTTTTTTAATATTTAAAAAAAAACTTCGAGAATTTCTGAAATAGAAATTTCTAATTAAATTACAAAACTTTACTTGGCTAAATGATGTCTCACCAAAACAACTATTGAAATTTAACACTCAAATAATCAACTGATTCGCTCGGCGGCTCAGAAGGAAAAGATCGAGTCGGTTTTGCTTCGTGAATTCGAAAATTATCTAATATTCTAGAATGTTATTTCCTGTACTTTTTCCTTACTGCTTCTGGTTTCACGAATATGGTTCGTGACCTAATTTCCGCCGAGTCATATTTAAAATATGAAGTATTCATCGATTAGTTATATAAGTCTGATTCCATATAGGTTGTCCAATACTAGGCGTCAAGTCTATTTAAATCTATTTGAAACGACTATGCTCGTTTCACAGTTCATGTTTCTCTTTAACGCTGATGTCAGCATTAATTTTCCGTCTGTGTTTTTTCAAAATTCTATGAACTTGTCGAAAGTTCTTCCGATGTCACTACTTGCGTATAAGGAACATCCGTAAGAACATTTGATTCCGACCTGAACAGATATCTAATTTTTTATGTTGAACGAACAACTTTGACTTTTGTGAAGATTAGCGTTACGTAACATAAGGGGGGGAGAGGGTTCAAAAACCGCATTTTTAGCTTTACGTAATTTGTGCACGACGTCTTATTTTCAGTTCTAGTAGTGTTATGATTCGATGAATTCTAATAATATTCGGTATTCCTAGTCCTATCTCCCACACTATCGTGGCGCTAACATCAATTCAGACCACTACCTATTTGACCATCAATATGGTAGGATGATCAATATGGATATTGATAGGTTCTGACGTCGATGATATCCGAGACGTGCCGACCATCGAAATGTGGTCAATTTGTTTCTATTTGCTGAGGTGATCTCCAGGTGTAACGGTATTGTAGGCTGTGCTAGCTAGATGGGGGCTGTGGACATTCATAATGCTGATGTTGAAAAAGCGCCCTCATCCTCAGTCTGCACATTCTTTCGTTGATCGTCCACGTACAGCTCCCCCATCACGATGAAAGCTGTACCCAGCTCGTGTGTGTTGCCGCAGCTCTGGTAGATGGTAAACCCAACTTGAAACGATCGCACCATCGAAACTTTCCAGCATACCTCCTGCAGCGTTTCGATGTTGAAATTGCGGGCTTTCAATGTTTTCGAAGGAATTCGGGTTCGGGAAAGTTGAGAGACTTGCAGTTCCATGTTCTGAGTTTCCAATCTCTAGTCCATGTTCTTTGCGTGAGTCCAATCCGATTGTCCTGTCTCGAATATTCACTATGGCTACTCGTACCCCAGTCGGCACCGTGGGGAGGTAGGGATAGGAGTAACTGGACAGGAAGCTAAGGGCCATGAATGGGGTCTATTTTATGCCTGCAAGTAGGCGAAGTATCGATGGTACGCCCAGTCCAGTCGTTTACCAACCTAGAGGTAACTTACTGTATTGAAGAAAAAAAAACATCGGGTAATAATTTTCATTCAAACTATTTGTAATTTGAATTGAATAAACACGTTTGATGATAAATTACAACAAAATTGAATTTTGAGGACCTGAAGTGTAGATTTCCGTCAATAATTTACAATAATGGAAAATATTGATCATTATTGACATCCGAGCACACCATTTCCACAACTATTCAATATCACCGGATTACCCTCCTTTTTGTAGCTACCGCGTATGGTTGGATGAAGTTGAGATTGAATTACATATTTTCAAATGATCGTGTGAAACGATTTTGGCAGCGAACGACCGCGCCGCAAGCGTTTCTTTTCACTCGTTGCAAATAGTTTCTTGCGGTTTGTGTTCTGAGGTGCAATAAAACGTAAAAATTAACCGATAGGTCTAGCTTCCATTCGGCTGGACAGAAACGTGACCCAGCAATGGCTCATAACTATATTGTGACCGCCCAGAAGCCGACGGCGGTCACAGCTTGCGTGACCGGTAAGTTTCAATCGGTATAGCACCGGATTTGCTTTTTTCCATCATGACGGTACCTAGGAAAAAATGGAGCCCTCTTTTCCACTGTGAAAACTTGCTAGGTGTTTTTCTTTGCGTAATAATTTTCTAGGTTAGAGTGAAATCTAATGTTGTATATGTTTTGCTTTGGTCCAAAATTAGTAGGGTTCGTTATTAAATTCCAAAACCAGTGGACTGTCGAAGAAAATACAATACAATGTTTATTTTATTTACTTGTGTGTTCTGTTCTTCCTTACAGGAAATTTTACGTCGACTTCCGACTTAAACTTGATAGTGGCGAAGAGCACCCGTTTGGAAATATATCTTGTAACACCTGAAGGATTGCGACCCATCAAAGAGGTTGGCATAAATGGTAAAATAGCGGTGATGAAGCTCTTTCGCCCAGCGGTATGTATTCTAATTGGTGTGAGGAGATAGTGTTCACTCATCAATGGCAATAGTCAATTGATTTCGCCATGATTTAATAACAAACACTCAATATTTGATTTTCTTACCTTAAATCAAGTTATTCTTTATTCCTTATTCTCTTTTATTCAGGAGGCTCAAAAAGATCTTATTTTTATCCTGACTCATCGGTACAATGCGATGATATTGGAGTGTGCCGTTCAGGGTGATGACATCGAAATCATTACGAAAGCTCACGGCAATGTAGCTGATAGAGTTGGTAAACCAGCCGAAACAGGAATACTGGCCGTGATCGATCCGAAGGCACGTGTCATCGGTATGCGACTGTACGAAGGATTGTTTAAGATCATACCGTTGGACAGAGATACTCACGAACTGAAGGCAACTAGTTTGCGGATGGAGGAAATGCATGTACAGGATGTTGAATTCTTGTATGGCACACAGCACCCGACACTTATTGTTATTCACCAAGATCTGAACGGACGGCACATCAAAACACACGAAATAAATTTGAAGGATAAGGACTTTCTTAAGATCGCCTGGAAACAAGATAACGTCGAGACAGAAGCAACGATGTTGATCCCGGTGCCAACTCCACTCGGGGGAGCAATTGTTATTGGGCAAGAATCGGTAGTTTACCACGATGGCGATAGCTATGTGGCGGTTGCGCCGGCTGTAATAAAACAAAGCACAATCAATTGCTACGCCAGGGTTGACAGCAAGGGATTCCGATATCTACTCGGTAAGTTGAAATGCGTAAAAGGAACAAGCAAAACTTACAATATTCAAACAATTGTTACCATTATTCACTTCTAGGTAATATGATTGGTCATCTGTTCATGATGTTTTTGGAGACGGAAGAAAACTCTAAGGGACTGCTAAGTGTCAAAGATATCAAGGTAGAACTGTTAGGCGAGATAACGATTCCCGAATGTATAACATACCTGGATAACGGTGTGCTTTTCATCGGATCTCGCCATGGAGACTCACAGCTGATAAAACTGAATACAACTGCTGGCGACAACGGGGCGTACGTAACGGTGATGGAAACATTTACTAACTTGGCTCCGATTATCGACATGTGCATCGTCGACCTTGAACGGCAAGGCCAGGGCCAGATGATCACTTGTTCGGGAAGCTATAAAGAGGGTTCGCTTCGTATCATACGCAATGGTATTGGCATTCAAGAGCACGCCTGTATTGATCTGCCCGGTATTAAGGGAATGTGGGCACTACGAGTGGGCATCGACGACAGTCCTTTCGATAATACATTGGTCCTTTCATTCGTGGGCCATACTCGCATTTTGACATTGTCGGGGGAAGAAGTAGAAGAAACCGAAATTCCCGGTTTCCTGAGTGATCAGCAGACATTTTACTGTGCGAATGTTGATTATGGACAAATTATTCAGGTTACTCCAATGACAGCACGATTGATCCAATGTGACAACAAATCGATGATATGTGAATGGAAACCGCCGGATGATAAGCGCATTGGTGTGGTCGCGTGCAATTCATGCCAGCTTGTGTGTGCAACTGCATGCGACATTTATTACATCGAAATTGAAGCAGGCAAGTTGGTGCACAAGAGGTATGAAACGGCCAATTGCACATGTTCACAACAATAACTTTCTTTTCCCTCAGCACTGTCACACTGGATTATGAGGTAGCATGTCTGGACATCTCACCCTTGGACGAAAGCTCCAGCCGTTCGGAACTGGTTGCAGTAGGCTTGTGGACCGATATCTCTGCTTGCATCCTTCGTATACCTAACCTTGAATTTGTCCACACTGAGAAACTCGGAGGAGGTATGATTGTGGGGAACATTAGGCGCCGTGCACAAATTACGTAACGCTAAAAATGCAATTTTTGATGGTACTAAAATCTATTGTTTTGTTCTCGCCCAGTTCAGTAGCTTCTATTACTATATTTTCAACACCTAGATAGATATTTTCAGATATTTTCTAAATCTCCAAAGTCTGGTTCTAGAACATCAGATTTGATGTATCATTCTACTCAAGAAAGCACGAGGGCAGTCCGATAAGTACTTAGCCTGCAAAAAAAAAAACAAAAATCTGCAAAGTAGGCCTCCTCATTCGGCTCAAATTTTTGCCCGGCGAGTGACTTTTTCAAGTTTGGAAACAAAAAAATGTCGCACGGTGTCAAATCTGGAGAATACGGTGGGTGGGGCAGCAGTTCGTAGTGCAATTCGACCAATTTGGCCGTGGCGACGGCGGAATTTCCATTTTTCTAAAATCACGCCCGCTTCCACACACGGTCAAAACAAAACTAGGATTCCGATTCGGCTGAAATTTTGACAGTAATCGTTTACGAGAATGTACTACACGATAAGTAATTTCTCTTGCGATACTGACACTATCGGGCGATGAGGCTAAGTACTTATCGGTCCGCTCTCGTAAGACAAAGTGTTCTGGTGTCCGAATTAATCTGATTGAATTCAGGTATTTCAGTTTGTTTTGTTCAATTCAACAATCAATAGCAAAACGTAGCTCAAAAAACAGTAAAATTAGATTTCGGTCGTAGTTGAATCTCTCTAGGTTATGTTCAAAGACGGATTCCAATAAGAGCCGGTAATTCAGCATTTTCAATGGTTCGAACTTCAATATTTCCTGAACTGATTTGATCCCTACTTCTCGCTTTGAACTGTGCCTTTTCAATTCATTTGAAAAATAAACTTTGAAAGGAATTGAATTTTCACGACAGTATGAGTGCACTTTTGGAATTTACATTCTCTGTGCTTTAATAAGAAAAAGATAAATGATGTAATTTATTTATTATAACGCTATGTGAATAAAATAGTGGAGATGGGAAAAATATGATTAACCTCTAGCCACTATTGCAACGTTGTTTTAAATAATCTGTAAATTCTGCATGAAACAAAAAAATATAATCTGTATCTACAGATTATTGGTTTAAAAAGTCGGTATCTGTGAAACCCATTACAACACGTACTTTATCATTTTGGCTCAGGAAACACACCTCTTTCGGTCCCAAATTGCTAGCTGCTCAAGCATATAAAGGCGCGTGAATTTATCTAGGAATAAAAATGGAATTTTGTTACGTAACGATCACTTTTACTCCCCTCCCCCCTATGTCACATTAAGTAACGAAGTGTTGACCCCCTTCCTCCCCACGCGTTATGTTATTTGTGCACGACGCCTTACGGGAAAAATGGATTTATTGCATTTTTTTTTTCATTTTAGAGATCATTCCTCGTTCTATTCTGATGGCTTGCTTTGAAGGTATCTCTTATTTATTGTGTGCGCTAGGAGACGGTTCAATGTTTTACTTCGTCATGGAGAAAAATACGAACAGATTGACGGACCAAAAAAAAGTTACACTTGGAACCCAGCCGACTATTCTGAAAACGTTCCGGTCACTTTCGACGACAAACGTGTTCGCCTGTTCGGATCGCCCAACCGTTATTTACAGCTCCAACCACAAGCTGGTTTTCTCGAATGTCAACCTGAAGGAAGTGAATCATATGTGCTCACTTAATGCCGAAGCGTACCAGGACAGTTTGGCTCTTGCTACCAAAAATTCGGTTATTCTTGGTACAATTGATGAGATTCAAAAGCTGCACATTCGAACGGTACCGCTGGGTGAGTCACCACGTCGCATTGCATACCAGGAAGCTTCGCAAACGTTTGGTGTAATAACGGTGCGAATGGACCTTCAGGACTCGAGTGGTCTGACTCCTTCGAGACAGAGCGCGTCAACTCAGACGACAAATGTAACTTCCTCGAGCAACATGGGCCTCCTTAAGCCAGGAGCCAGCAATGCCGAGTTTGGCCAAGAAGTAGAAATTCACAATCTACTTATCATCGATCAGAATACGTTCGAGGTGCTGCATGCACATCAATTCATGCAAACGGAGTATGCTATGTCACTGATTTCAGCGAAGTTGGGTAACGATCCGAATACTTATTACATCGTCGGCACAGCACTGGTTAACCCAGAGGAACCGGAACCCAAAGTAGGACGGATAATCATCTATCACTACGCGGATGGAGCCCTCACTCAAGTTAGCGAGAAGGAAATCAAGGGCGCGTGCTATTCCCTCGTTGAGTTCAACGGCCGAGTATTGGCTAGCATCAATTCAACCGTGCGATTGTATGAGTGGACTGATGATAAGGATTTGCGACTTGAATGTAGCCATTTCAATAACGTGTTGGCATTATACTGCAAAACCAAGGGTAAACTAAATTAATTCAATCGATTGTCTTATTCAGAGTAACGTTCTTTTTGAACAGGCGACTTCATTTTGGTGGGTGATTTGATGCGATCTATCACGCTGCTGCAGTACAAGCAAATGGAAGGTAGTTTTGAAGAGATCGCTCGCGACTATCAACCAAATTGGATGACGGCAGTAGAAATATTAGATGACGATGCCTTCCTCGGGGCGGATAACAGCAACAATCTATTTGTTTGCCTAAAAGATGGGTAAGTAGGGTTTCCGTAGCCCTGTTCAGCATACGAACATTTTTTGTATTTATTTGAAGGGCCGCAACAACGGACGACGAACGACAGCAAATGCCAGAGGTTGCTCAGTTCCATCTCGGTGATATGGTGAATGTATTTCGCCACGGTTCGCTCGTGATGCAAAACATTGGTGAGCGAACGACGCCGACAACGGGTTGTGTGCTATTTGGCACGGTTAGCGGTGCAATTGGTCTGGTCACACAAATACCACCCGATTATTATGAATTTCTTCGGAAGTTACAGGAAAGTTTGACTGACACAATCAAATCTGTCGGCAAGATTGATTATTCGTACTGGCGTAGTTTCCATACCGAAATGAAAACGGAACGTTGCGAGGGATTTATTGATGGAGATCTCGTGGAAAGTTTTCTGGATTTAAGTCGGGAAAAAATGCACGAAGCTGCATTGGGATTACAGATCGACGTGGATGGAACTAAGAAGGAAGCCGCCGTAGATGATATAATCAAGATTGTAGAAGACCTAACACGGATACATTAGGATGTCCAGTTTTGATTATTATTATTGAATCGATGCTATCAGTTGTTTTCTGACACAAATGCTGGCAGAACGAGAAGTTACACACTTTTCCAAAAAAAGTTGATTAATAAATCAGCTCATTAAGAGAGATGTTTGGCTGGACGAACAATAGAACCAGATCGAGCTAAGCTCACTACTCGCGAAACATAAGTTCATGTTTGTTGGATAATAAAGAAACTCCAGTGAACGTATTGTTTACTACAAAGTTTGTAAAACATCTCATTATTTCTATTCGAATAGCATACACGGCGGATTTCTCCAAACTATTGAAAAGTTTTATCAAAACTTTTTTTTATATATTATTACTTTTTGAATAAGAAATGTGGAATATTCAGGTGTAATGGGGCAAGCGTGAGGAGGATGTGGATCGAGGCTGCGTTATTTGTTATTTTTTTAAATTCCTTCATTCGTTACGGGTGGGGGGCTTCATGGTTCTTAGTTTATAATTCATATTTTTAGAATCTTTCATAACCAAAAATCAGTTAGTAAGTAATGTACCGTAACAGTTGCATTATTTGAATCAGTACTTATTTTTTGTACATCAAATACTGAATTTGACACTAGAAGGCTGTCCACATGCCACATGTACAGAAAAAGCACGATGTTAGACACCCTCTCCTCCTCTCTGGACAAGCGTGGGTATTTTCTATACGCCTCTCCCTGTTGCCCACGTGGACATTTCTCGCGTAACTTTTGAAAACGACCTGTCGATCAATATAGATTCTCTTCATTGACCTTCTCTTTCGATAATCACGGCCTTTCAGACAGATTTGGAGCCAATTTTGCCATATAGTTTGATAAACGAGGTATTCTTTTACACTCCTGATCCTCGAACGCACCAGGAAATGCTTTCATCGATGAGTCATTAACGAAAGAGAATATCGATGAAGAGAATCGTTCAATGTAGATAGGTCGGTTTCAAAAGTTACGCGAGATTTGTCCGCTTCTTGGAAACATTCGGGGAAAAAATTGTATTGCACCTAAATTCCATTTTAAGTTCGTTTCTATTATCTATTCTATGAAGTTTTTTGTATCGCTGTTTAGTTAGAAACATCACTTGTGAATATAATCTTGAACATTTTCTTTCATAAATCAACGTAAGCGGGCTGAGCTGGTTTAGTTCGCAAGTTGAAATGTTGTTTAAGTTTGCGATTGAAATGGAGTGAGTATATAGTGTAGGATATGATAACATTTATAAGGCTGGTCATTTGAAATTTATTGTTTTGTTCAGGCGCGTAACACTCAAAAAAACAAAAATGCCAGTTTCTAATCCGTAGGTCGTTGTAGTTCGAAGCCTATCCAAATAACCTATTCAGAGTGATTTCGATCAAACTGCGACAAGTTGTAGGAAGTACCTCGTTCCAAACAGAGGATACTTCTCGTTCAAGCTTTTAAAATCTCTCACATTGCTTGTCAACTACTACATGGGCTGAAAAGTACCGGAATTTTGAATGAAAACAATCGTTTTTTAGGCAAAGCTGTATTTATTCCTCAACATAGATTCCTGTAGCCGTGATCCTGATCTACTGCCTCATCTATACCTGTTCTTCAGAAACGCCGATGTCAACGTTTAATGATGTTTCCTTCGTTGTGTCCCTGTTTCATATCCCTCCTATCCGATCTATAAACTTTTACTTAGTCGCGGCAATACATACACACACTCTTTACAGATACACGGGCCAAAGGTTGTGCAGTCCACTGATCATTCAACAAGAGCCAAAGGTTGTACCGCTCATGACAACTCTACACGAGCTGATGATTGCGCCGGTTAGTGACCATTCTATCCTGGATTCCTCGAGTCAAGAAGACGCATCACGCTAGATATGGGGTACATCCCAATAGGAAGTATCCCGTGTCGGGCACAGGTACAGAGCATTGGAGACAGCAACATCACAATTACGAAAACACTTGTAATACTAACCTCGAGCCAACCGCGAGTTATCGGTTACATATTACTAACATAGTTATAAGGCAAACATTGTCGAAATATTGAACTCCCGGCCCCGTCAGGTTGACGCCATATGAGCCTTAATAAAAATATGTACGGGAACACCTAGCAATTGCTGGGCCAAGTTTGGAGAATATGGTGGGTGAGCAACCAATTGGAATCGTAATTGGTCCAACTTAGCTATCCCTTTTGAAGACGTATGCGACGGTGCGATGTCGTGACAGTATGGAACTTTTTTCTTCGCCATATAGAAATTCACCGTCATATTTCAGATTATATAGGGT
The DNA here is from genome assembly GCF_029784135.1 of Toxorhynchites rutilus septentrionalis. Taxonomy (NCBI): domain Eukaryota; kingdom Metazoa; phylum Arthropoda; class Insecta; order Diptera; family Culicidae; genus Toxorhynchites; species Toxorhynchites rutilus. The sequence continues at coordinate 75,878,955 of NC_073744.1, read as the reverse complement.
TGGGGAAAAAGAAATGTCATATTTCTGATCGAAATTTGACGCTTTATTTAACATACTTAAAATTATCCAATTTAAGTCAAATATGTGCCGTTTTGTTCGCAAACCTGTTGCCATTTAGAAGGCAACTTCATTATCCCCCCCTCCTTATTTGCAAAAAACTCAGACAGCCAGTTTCGCAAGCCTCTTTTGAGGCCAACTTAGTATCACCAAGAGCGTTTTGCATGGACCGGAAGAGATGATAATCACTTGGAGCCAGGTCCGGACTATACGGTGGGTGCAATAGAACATCCCATCCGAGCTCCCGTAGCTTCTGGCGGGTCATCAAAGATGTGTGAGGCCGAGCGTTGTCCTGGTGGAAAACAACACCATTCCTATTGATCATTTCTGGCGGCTTCTGGTCAATCGTCTGCTTCAAACGGTCAAGCTGCTCACAGTAGACAACCGAGTTGAGGCTCATAGTGGATGATTACCACATTACCCACCAAACACACAGCAAAACCTTCCTGGCTGTCAATCCGGGCTTGGCGATGGTTTGGGCCGGCTCACCGCGCTTCCACCACGACTTTTTTCGCTTTAGGTTGTCGTACGTGATCCACTTTTCATCACCAGTCACCATCTTCTTCAAAAATAGGTCGAGTTCGTTCCGTTTCAGCAGTGCATCGCGGACGTTGATTCGTTGATACATCTAGCTTTTTTTGGAATCCAATCTTCTGCAAATGGTTCCAAACGGTTTTATGGTCTATACCCAGTTCCTGGCCAATCGAGCGAGTGCTCACATGCCGGTTTACTTGGACGATTTCAACGATTTTATCGGTTTCCACAACGATTGGCCTACCAGTACGGGGTGTATCTTCGACAGCCACTACACCAGAACGAAATCGATCAAACCAATGCTGTGCTGTGCGAATCGTTACAGTATCGGGTCCATAAACTACGCGAATTTTTTCGGCCGCCTTCGTTGCAGTTTTACCTCGCAGGTAGTACAAACGTAAAATATGGCGAATTTCTTGCTTGGTGGACTCCATCTTTGACGCGCTATAACTTGAGACTGAAAAGGACAATCACAACACTGTTAACACGACACATGTAGCACAGATTTAAATAGCCGTATAGTATGACCTGATGCAATAAGTACAACACAAGATATGTTTAAGTCTTGCCATATATTGACAATATACGACATTTTTTCCCCCAACTTAATATTTAATTTCAATGAAGAAGAAAATCAATGATAGGAATACCTCTCCAGATGTACGACATTGTAGACATGAAAGAATTTGTTTTGCGTGTTCCATTTTCACAAAACTATGGGAGTTCACAAAATAAAGAAACGAAGCGATTTTTACATCAAGAACGGAAGCTGATTCGAAACCTAAGAAAACTATGTCGGGTATTTTTAATATTAAAACATTCTAACATGCGTTGGTGGCAACTCCATCCTGCTGGAATGTATGATCCCATAAAAACAATGATAATGAATCGATCGCTCCCAGTTCATGTGCCCTTCTCTCAAAATATACATTTCAGCAAAGAAGTTCAACTATACGAAAACATATAGATGTTCAGCACAATCAGACAGCTCAATCCTTTTTGTCGATTAATACGAATGAATTTGTTGAAAATGCAGAATAGTTTTCATATATTGTTGAACACAGGTGTGAATAGTTTTTTTTTTTAATATTCACTCTACGTGTCCATGTGGATATTGTCTATGCCCACTCCCCCCTAACCAGCGTGGACATTTACGTCAGTTACCACTAAGCCAACCAGTACCAGCTTCCCATCAACGATATCATCAATCCATCCAGCACCTGCTCTTCACCAGAACCAAAACAACAACAGGGGATCACCACATTTCACCGAGGACAACATTGGCACATTCCATTCCCACGGCCACGGTTGTTCGTATAAATCAGAACCCAAACACCATATGGTCATATGGTAATCAATGTCATAACCCAAACACCATATGGTGATCAATAAATAATTTCTTGCTATAAAAGCTATAGCATAGATAAGGTAATTAAGTTAGTTCTAGTTCAGATCTTATAAGTGACAGTAATGTAAAGTGTAGGATTAGAAGCATAATAAATATTTTTTTATGTGAAAATAGTAATAAAATCGTTAATTGGCGCCCGAATAGGGACATCGCGAGTGTAAAAAGTAGGAAGATTCACCACGTCAGAGTGTTGTGACAATCCGAAAAATCCAGGATTCTAACCGCTACAAAGCAGCCGTGTGGATAGGCTCCATTAGTAGCATTGCAAACAGGAGAAAGCCGCCACACCGGAAGGAATTTGGGCACTGCGGTGGTTCCCGACCCGAGGAGTCCAACTGTCAGAAGTTTAGGACCAAGCATCAAGACGATCAAGACGAGGACCATAACCTCGCGCTTTCACTGGTAGAAGCTGAAAGTAATGTTTATTTTTATGTGAGTATTATTTTATTATTATTATTGTGAATCATTGTGAAGTGATAATAAATAAAAATAATTTCAAGAAGTGTCTATAGTGCTTTTTTTATTGTTCACTTGACTTTATATTTTTTTGAAAAAAATAAATAAATACCAAAAGTGTTATATATAAAGATATTCATTTTTCTATAGTGGTTGAAAATTATTAAAAAATAAAAATAAATACTCTAATCCAAAGTTTTAATAAATTAGCTATTAAAAATAAAAATAAAATATAATAATACATTATATTACATAATACTAAATATTTTATTTCAGGTAAGATTTAACATTTATCCATTATCAATATTTTTTTAAATGGATGATAAAGAATTGAATGAGTTTTTAGAATTTTTAGACGTGGTTGAAAGTGGTAAAGCTCCGGAACCTTTTGCTTCATTAAAAGTAAAATATACACCAGGCCCAAAAACATGGGAAGAACTTATTGAAAGGATCAAAAATTTGCCTGGGGACGATCCAATTACATGGTTACCCTTAGAAGGAAAATAATTAAAATAAAATCTAATTTCTTTTGTACATGTTAATTTAGCAACATGTGTAAAATTGCTATTATGACATGATAAACGACATAAAGGCAGCACTAAACCTTTCGATCACCACCACCACAATTTGCATATACCAATCAAAGATAAATATTCCAGCGGAAAATTAATTAAACCTTTAAAAATTTTAGTTGATACAGGTTCAAATAAAAATTTTATTCATCCCAAATTTTCAAAAGTTTCTCATCCTGTTGAAAAACCTTTTTTTGTTTCATCCGTTGGAGGAGACATAAAAATTGAAAAATATTCTAGAGGCAAAATTTTCTCTCCTTATTCTGATGTGAATGTGAAATTTTTCCATATGGAAGCTTTAAAAACATTTGATGCAATAATTGGCCACGATACTCTCAAAGAAGTTCAAGCTGTTGGGTGTGTCACAACGAACAATTAATTATCAATTCAAAATATGTTATTCCACTTTTGCAACACAAGATACAAGCAATAAACAAGATACAAATTCGTGATGAACACTTAGATCATCATGAAAAAGAAAAAATGTATGAACTATTAGAACAATATCAAGATTTGTTTCAACCACCGAATGAAAAATTAACATATACAACTAAGATAAAAGCTGATATCAGAACTACTGAAAATACTCCTATCTACTCGAAATCCTATCCTTATCCACAATCATTAAAGAATGAAGTTTGTAAACAAATTGATAAAATGTTGCATGATGGTATTATTCGACTATCACGTTCACCTTATAATTCTCCTGTTTGGGATATAATCATATTTGGTGAAACTTTAGAAGAACAGATAAAAAATTTAAAAATTATACTTGAAACACTAAAATGCGCAAATTTTAAGATTCAACCAGATAAATCTGAAGTAGAATTTCTTGGATTTATTGTATCTCAAAATGGATTAAAACCCATTAAAAAAAAGGTTGAAAGTATTCAAAAATATCCAGAACCTTGTAATCTTAAAGAATTACGAGCATTTCTTGGATTATCCTGATACTATAGAAGATTCATCAAAAATTATGCAAAAATTGCTAAACCATTAACAAAATTCTTAAAAAAAGAAAAAGGACACAAACAAATTTCAAGGAACGAATCCAAAAATTTCCAAATCGTATTAGATGATGAAGGAAAAAAAGCATTTAATTTATTGAAGAAAATTTTATCGTCTGAAGATGTTTTAGCATTTCCAGATTTTGAAAAACCATTTTTCTTAACAACCGATGCTTCTAATAAAGCAATTGGTGCTGTGTTATCCCAAAAATTTCACGATGGCGAAAGACCCATTACCTTTATTTCAAAAACTCTTTCCAACACAGAAGAAAATTATGCAACTAATGAGAAAGAGATGCTTGCTATAGTGTGGGCATTGCAAACTCTTTGAAATTTTATTTATGGTCATAAAATAATAATATATACTGACCACCAACCTTTAACTTTTACAATTTCCCCCAAAAACAACAATGCAAAACTCAAAAGATGGAAAGCTTTCATTGAAGAACACGATCATGAAATTTGTTACAAACCAGGCAAATCAAACATTGTGGCAGATGCTTTGTCACGTATCCAAATAAATTCAATGACTGCAACCCAACATTCAGCTAATGATGATGACAATTCCTACATTCCCTCAGTTGAAGCACCAGTAAATGTTTTTAAAAATCAGTTAATATTCAAAATTGATAATAGATCCAGTTATGGTTTAGTTTTTCCTTTTGAAAATTCAGTAGAAAGACATATTTTTATTGAACCAAGATTCACAATAGAATATCTTACAGATAAACTTAAAACTTTTTTTAATCCGAAAATAATAAATGGAATTTATACAAGTGAACCAATAATGGCCACTATACAAGAGATTTATCGAGAGACCTTTAACCCGAGATTAATCAAAGCACGATTTTCTCAATTAAAAGTCCAAGATTTAAACGACAGAGAAAAACAGTTAGAGGAAATTAAAAAAGTTCACGATTTCGCTCACAGACAAGCCAGAGAAAATACCGAACAATTACTAAAAAAACGTTTCTTTCCAAAAATGAGAAAAACCACGGAAGAATTTGTAAGCAATTGTGAAATTTGTAAAACCGAAAAATACCAAAGAAACCCACAAAAATTTGTACCATTCAAGACTCCAATTCCTAGACAAACCGGAGAAATTATACATGCGGATATATTTATACATGATCAAAACAATATGTTCCTCACAACCATTGATAAATTTTCTAAATATTTGAAGTATAGGTCTATCGAATCAAAATCACTATTACACATAGAAGAAGCCCTACTTGATCTTGTTCATGAATGGAATATTCTCAAAATAATTGTTTTGGACAATGAAAATTCATTTAACTCTAATGTAATAGAACAAAGACTAAGAAGTTTAAATATTGAAATTTTCAAAACTCCAATTATTAGATCTGAAACCAACGGACAAATTGAAAGAAGTCATTTCACTTTAAGAGAAATTTCAAGATGCATAAAGAAACAAAATCCAGATGTAAACATTCCCCAGTTAATAACATCAACTGTTTATAGATATAATAACTCCATACACACCTTTGCCAAAAACACCCCACACAATATTTATATTGGAGAAACAAACAAAAATGTAAGTATGGATCAAATAACAGAAAGAAAAAGAAAAAGCCATGAAAAAATTATAACATTATACAACAAAAAGAATGATAGTATTGAAGATAAGCAATATCCAACTTTCGAACCAGGATCTTTTGTCTTTGAAAAAACAAATGAAATCTCTAAACGAAAAAGTAAATATAAAAAAAATACAAGTTAAAGAGGATTTCGATACCTATATTATAGATATGAATATGCTTTGTGTATCATCCCAACAATTAAAGAAAAAAATCAAATCCACGATTTAAATAAAAACCCTATAGCAATCATACCTTTGGGTAAAGCAAAAATAAAAATGGGATATGTAAGAATTATACAACCAGTGGACATACTCCATATACATAATATAATTGTCAACTTTGATAATATAGTAAAGAACAACAGTTATAACAATCAACTTTATAGATTATTAGCTAACAAAAATAATTTGTTATATCAAACATATTCAAAACTTATACCACACGAACACTGTACCAATCGATGGGATAATATAGGACGAGTTATCAAATGGATTGCCGGTACACCTGACGCCGACGATTTGCAGATCATCAACAGAACTATGAACGAATTAATAACAAACAACAACCAACAAATTCTATTCAACGAAGCCCTCAACACCAGAGTTACTCATCTGAACCACATCATAAATGAATTACAACAGCTAGACTTCAAATCCAAACAGCAGCATGTGATTGAAATAAATCTCCTTACCATTATTCTAAACATCGACGCCATACAACATCAACTCGAAATTCTCGAAGATGCCATCTTACTCGCCAAAAAAGGTATTCCCAGCAGCCAATTTTTCTCCATGAAAGATTTTTCAAAAATCAAAATATTCCTGAAGCATCATCAAATTCCAGTTACAACTTTTGAAGATTTATTGACAAAATCAATTGCCCAGATTGCCGTAAACGAAACACATGTGATATACATGTTAAAAATACCGCAAATTTCAAAAGAAATTTATGACTACGAATATATAAATCCGTTAATTAAAAACCAAAGGAGGATTTATATTGAATCGAATTATTTCATCGCTAATGAATCTCACATTTTTGAGATTACAAATCAATGCACAGAGGACCTTAATTATTATTTGTGCGACTCAGATTCCATCAAATCAACGAATTCATGCATCAATAAATTGATCCAACTGCAACACGCAAACTGCACTTACGAAAAAGTACATACTTCTGGAATAATAAAAAAAATAAATGACGCCACTATACTTCTGGATCATGTGAATCTCACATTGAAAACCAACTGCAACAATAATAGGCAGATTTTGGAAGTTTCATATTTAATACAGTTTGAACAATGTGAACTGGATTTGGGCAACCACCATTTCTCAAATTATATTATGAAACTAAACAACAAATCATATCGTCCAACAACTGGAGTACTAGCACTCGAAAAGGATATCATCGTAAAACCTACCCAAGAATATCTCAGTAATTTAACATTAAAACACAGGCAATTGATTTAACATGTTTACCTAGAGAATAATTCTCTAAAATGGAGAATAACAATATTTGGAACCATCAGCATCATCACAATAATTATTATAGCAATCATAATTTTGATCTATATCATTTTAGTAAGGAGAAACAACGGAACAACGATTGAAATCAATCTTCCAACAAACGCATCAGCACCTCAGGAATATCAAATAACAGAAAAAATACCTAAATCATCATACCCAGATATTTCAGATGAAAGATTTCAAGAACTTGTCAACTATCTCAATACACCAACTTCTGCTTGACCAATTTGACTTTGAGGACAAAGTCATTTAAGACGGGAGGAGTTACCACTAAGCCAACCAGTAACAGCTTCCCATCAACGATATCATCAATCCATCCAGCACCTGCTCTTCACCAGAACCAAAACAACAACAGGGGATCACCACATTTCACCGAGGACAACATTGGCACATTCCATTCCCACGGCCACGGTTGTTCGTATAAATCAGAACCCAAACACCATATGGTCATATGGTAATCAATGTCATAACCCAAACACCATATGGTGATCAATAAATAATTTCTTGCTATAAAAGCTAGAGGGATAAGCTAATTAAGTTAGTTCTAGTTCAGATCGAATAAGTGACAGTAATGTAAAGTATAGGATTAGAAGCATAATAAATATTTTTTATGTGAAAATAGTGATAAAATCGTTAATTCGTCACCTCGGTGACTTGGACCGCATCGGTTCCTTATCCTCGTTAGTTTAGGATCTCGACTCCGTTACATTGACCTCAAAATAAATTCATAGTAAAAATTGCACTGCGGTGGCGTTAATACGTAAGTACCAAAAATGTGACTACAATTGAGGAGACATTTTCCTCTATCATAATAACTAATGGTAACTTTATTCAAAATTCTTCCGTCAGTTTGAATCGCTGATGCTGTTCGGCAGGAACTACGTTGAAGAACTTTTTATAAATAATCTGATTTTCGCGTCCCGCGTAAATTCTTTTAACCCAGGTATGATCCCAGTTCAGGTCCAGCTTTTCACACGTTACGTACACCTTGCCATGCTCGAGAGCAAAAATAGTTCCATTCTTTCCAAATCCGACCTAACAAAACGCACAGAATTAGAGACTGCAAAGGTCATATCGCAAACAACTTACATTTAACCCAGGATGGAATCGAGGTGTCCGTTGGGTTGCCAGAATGGTTCCTGCGGAAACGTAGTGTCCATCTTGTACTTTCCAACCGCGATGCTTGGGCCGTCCGTGGCTAACCGGATTTCTAGTACTTCCTCCGGTTTTCTTCGAAGCATGTCGAATAGAAGCTGTAAAAAACAATGTATAACTCATATATATATACACCTAAATTGCTTCATCCACAACCTATAAAGGGTGAACTTCTAACAAAATTTTCAGCATTGATAAAGCAATTTGCGAACATTTGATTGTGTTTTCAAAAAGTTACAGAGAAACTACTTGCGGGCTTACGTAAAGGTAAACAATCGAATGCTTCTGTGGTGACATTTCTACCGCATACTTCAAGGCAAGATAGTGAAGTTAACAGGTGGCTCGTAATTTACACTATTTAGAAAATACGTATGAGGAATGGTAAGACGAAAAGTTTGGATTTGTTTATATTATTACTTACGTTGGTATGGTTACATTTGATTTCGTCGAAGGCAAGATGCTGAACTATAGGTGTTTCGTTCTTGACACATTCAGGACATGACGTGAGACGAGTAGCGAGACGTAACTTTCAGAATTATTTACTTTTTGTTTGGGTGTGTGGTTATGATTTCAATGTCAACTCGCTAAGGAAAATAATTGAAGGAGAAAATAAGCAAATATATATTCGTGAAATATAGTGCACAACCTCCTTTTGCTCTAGCCAATTACCGTTACAAGCTCTTTCCGGATCTCCTTCCAGGTATATGCACAGCATTCTCCTCTTCCCTGAGCGAAATCAGTGGAGCCACAATCAGCGTTTTTGTTTGTCACCATCGCCGTAAGCTGTTAGTACTCTTTTCCTCGCCGATGGGAGCCAAACAGAAGTACATTTTACAATAAACAATAAAGCGCGAGCAGCTATTTTGCCAACGAATGCATTTGTCACCAAAAGATACGACTTGTTTTGTAAACAAATTTGTTTTTTTCACGAGCAATGGCCGAACAGCAATTTTGACATTGCGGTCCACCTATAATACAACGCCTTGGTCGAAGGTATTCGAAGCAGTATAATAAATAAACAGTTGTCGTTGAAAATAGTAACCTAGTAACCAAGGCGTTATACTATAGGTGGACCGCAATGTCAAAATTGCTGTTCGGCCATTGCTCGTGAAAAAACAAATTTGTTTACAAAGCAAATCATATCTTTTGGTTCAAATGCATTCGTTGGCAAAATAGCTGCTCGCGCTTCACTGTAGGCAGGTAATTTTCTGGATTTTTTTGTATAACAATTTCTCATAATTGCTTCTACTTTTTCAGATATCTACAATCAGCGGTCGAATTAAAAACAGTGCAGAAGGATGTTTTGAGTATATTTTACCTTCTAGCCGCGCAATCAATGCTTTTCTTTCCAAGCAAGCAGCGTTTTTCGTATGTGGTTTTATTGAGCATTTAAAAGAGAGTGTTATTTTTTTTGTTTTATCACCAGGGCAAAAGCATGAAATAGAATCGTACGTGGTACGAATTTATCGGCACAATCTGATCAAGAACGGAAACTACGCGAAAAACTTTTCGAAGAGATAAAACTGCGCCGCAACACTCGTGTGAAAATGGACGAGTTGGGCTGGGTGCTGATGAACCACAATTTGATAACACGTAATGAGCCAATCCAACAGCATGCCAATGGCAATCGACCAAATCATTTTAAATTGAACATGGAGCGGTTGTGAAACCTACTGGAGCAGCAAGAACAGAACAATCACGCTGGTAGGTCGGTTTGATGTATTTATTACGCTAAAGAATGATTATATTTGTTGATTTTTCAGAGTTGACTTCCAAAAAGCAAAACAAATTCTTGCGTATGCTGGATGCAATTTTACAAAACGACATAGTTTTGAAGGAAATTAAAGAGATGCGAATCGACTTCTATCGGAAATTCGTTATGTGACTACGGTGGAACGTATGCTGAAACACAATTTGGACCCCTCTTTGCGCTGCTGCTTTGTATGCCGAGAGTATTTCCGCACTGCCGATGAGTATACCAGTCATTTCGAAAAATTGCACGGTGAGGCGGTGGATCGATTTCAGACTAGTCAAAAGTTCAACGTTCTACATCACTACAATGCCCTTAATCCGGTGACAATATTCACGATTTGCAACGTATACCACACAGCCCTAATAAAAAAAAAACAAGAAAAGACGGGTCTAATATTTTACAATAAAGTCTACAATCTACCACTTTCCACGAAAATCGGAGAACCACTATATCGGTTAGACATGGAATGGCTGATACATATAAGGCAGAAAAAATGTTTAACTTTGGAATTCAACATCCTATATTTCCTCGTACCATTAAGTTCATGGCGCATTTGATGTCGGTCATCGTAACTGCTTCTATGGAAATGACGTGAGCATATGATTTGATTTTTGATTTTTATCTCCATCTCGGAGAAAAGTGTGGTAAACAATGTCCGGGTTATTTTTCGTTATGAGAACCTTGTTTCCACATCCTTTTACTGCACAATAACACGGCATCTGAAGTAAATAAAATATTCACAATATAATTTTGGCATGATAGAGAACCGCGAGATGAACGATTATCTGTGGAGGAGTTGGACAACAGATTTCTTAGACTTATAGCACTTTTATCACACTCACAAGCTAATCAAATCCTCACTGTCCCCCAAAAATATTGAATAATACATAATTTTTTTACCAAAATATATATTTTATTAAGGCACGTAGCTTGACGGGGCCGGGAATCCAATATTTTAACAATTTTTGTCTTACAACTATGTTAGTAATATGTAACCGATTACTCGCGGTTGGCTCGAGGTTGGTATTACAAAGATCTCATAATTGGGATGTTGCAGTCTCCAGTACTATGTATGTGTGGCCGACACGGGATACTTCCTATTGGAGTATAACTGACCATTGATCAGCGACGCCCCCCTAGTCTGTACCTCATATCAATCGTGGTGCGTCTCTCTTGACTCGAGGAATCCAGGGTAGAATGGTCACTGGACGGTACAATCTTCAGCTCGTGTAGAGTTGCCATGAGCGGTACAACCTTTGGCTCTTGTTGAATGATCAGTGGCCTCCGACCTGTGTATCTGTAAAGAGTATGTGTATGTTTAATTACATTACATGGAGCGTTTATAATATATAATATAAATACCTTATTGCAGCTATAGTACACTATTTTTCACGAATATATATTTGTTTATTTCTTCCTTCAGTTGTTTTCCTCAGCGAGTTGATATGAAACCATAACCACACAACCAAACAAAAAGTAAATAATTCAGAAAGCTACGTCTCGCTACTCGTCTCAGGTATTGTCATGAAAGTGTCAAGAACGAAACACCTATAGTTTAGCATCTTGCTAGTAACCTTTATGCATATGCTTCCGCCAGCTGGCTCGGCTAATGTGATTCAGGGAATGCTTTGATCGTGATACCGCCTCTGGCGCATAATTTGCAGCTTTGTTTTTTGTGCTGGTTCATAACGGCAATCAACCGTGCCGGCGAAACTGTAGTCAATGTTTAGTGTTGTTTGGATACCATCTATGTAAATAAGTTCAAACTTACGGGATACGTCCGAACGGCAATTCTGACATTACGTTTTACCTTCCACTTCACTTTCCTTGCTTCTAAGAGGGCGAAGTACGAATTCATTCAAACAAGATATCGATGGCTAAGGTACACTTTGTGTCGAATCAAGACGGGTCTATGGTACTAGGTGAGGCCGTTTCGTCACTAAGTTGGTTAGAGGAGCGGTATATGAAAACAGCACGGAAGAAAGTAGAAGGGGAATTATTTGCTTGTAGCGTGAAAGAGACAGACTGATCACGAGCGAGCTTCGGCAATAGCGTATTGTGTTTTGTTTACAAACAAAACACAGCAGACTTCCAAAATGGCTGAAGAGTGGTTTTAGCAAGTTGGCCCACCTTAGTATATACTTCTAGGCGCCTTGTGTCGAATATACAAGGATTCGCCTCTAATTGGACAGACCTGTAATGCGACACGAATAATTGAACATTTTCGCCTCTAATTGGACAATTTTGAAAACACCCTTTGTGGAGGTTTCTACGATACATTTTCAGGAGTGTTTCGACGTAGAACTACATCTAATCGGAAGATGTAGGGGGTAAAATGAAAATATAGGCACTGAACAAAAAAATGAATGACTTGGGACGCTTATAACTCGAGCATTTCTTAATAGATCGCAAAAATGTTTACAACAATTGATAGGGAATATTTCATCGCAAATATCACAATGAATTGCGTTTTTTTAGATAAAATAAAATTAAATGAAATGTCAAGTATTGTCCAAACGCAGTGAGTGCTTCGATTTGATTGGTCCAATTTGTGCTCCTGCAATGGGTCCGATCAAAAGGAGCAACCAGAGTAACAGCGGAATATAATTAGGATACAGGCAAAGAATTATATTGTGAACCACTCCCCTTGTGACTCAACCGTCAGTCGAATGAAATAAAATTGGACGTTGCTTTCCGAAAACATAATTCATTATCTAACCGCGAAGCATAGCTGATATGCTGAGGCTATCGTCATGTGGTGGCACAACTGGTAGGAGTAGTGGCAGGAGTGGCAGGAACGTCGGGATTAGTATCAGGAGCGTAGCGGTGGCATCAATGACAGTGGGCAACGAGTTTTTATTTTGTCGCGCTCGTCCTCTAAGAAGATCCTAAGAGCCTTCGCAGACTGCAGACATTTCACCGGCCGATAGTTTTGTACGATTTGAACTAGTGCAAACACCGACCCAACTGAATCGATGCATTGTGCGTGTGCGTATGGATATCACTCCGTACTGATCAAGAAGCGGATTAAACTATTGGACGATGAAAAATCTGCAGTCTGTGGAGACTTCAAGGTTCCACGAATACTAATATATATCAGCAACGACCACCGAGTTTTGATCATGTGGACAACTGCAACTCATCGCTTTTGTTTAATCGATTCAACAAACCAGTGCTTGTGGCTGCATTCAGTTTGTCGAGAAAAGTGCATCGGCAAAATGAGGACAAAAATATCGGAATCACGAGAACGAGAATCTTTTACAAAAGAGTTATTGAAAGCTTATGCTTATGTTATTGAAAGTGATATCCGAATAATGAAGTAAAATGTATAATCTGATTTTTGTTTGCTTGGCTTCCTTATGCTTGGCCTGTTTACGAGGGCAGTCCAATAAGTACAAGTAGTGTATTTCTCAACATAGTCTGCTTTTAGCTCGATACACTGACCCAGTAATGCTCCAACTTCTTTAATCCATCTGAAAAATACGTTTTCTTGAGGTCTGCAAAGTAGGCCTCCGTGGCGGCGATGACCTCCTCATTGGACCCAAAACTTTTTCCCGGCGAGTGACTTTTTCAAATTTGGAAACAAAAAATGTCGCATGGGGCCAAATCTTGAGAATACGGTGGATGGGGCAACAGTTCGTAGTGCAATTCAACCAATTTGGCCATGGCGACGGTGGAATTTCCATTTTTCTTGAATCCGCGGACACGCCCGCTTCCACACAAACTACTACGAGTCCGATTCGGCTGATATTTTGACAGTAGCTGTTAACGAGAATGTACTACACGATAAGTAATCTCTCTTGCGATACTGACACCATTGGGGGATAAGCTAAGTACTTATCGGATTTTAGACGTAATTTAGACGTATTTTTGAGCTTATTGGTGGTTGGGGTTTTTCAGATCGATCATTCAGTTTTTTCGGTTTCGTGCATGGTTTCCAAATTAAAAGTAGCGTCAAAGTGAAACACATTGCAAGCCGGATGCCTCCTACTCCTTGAAAGTCGCCACCAGACACTGAAAGTCCACTGTCATCGCGAATGTCCAACTGATGTATGGTTGGACATAAGCCTACTCATTACACGTATGAAGTCACGGCTTACGTCCAAACCTTTGAGCCACTCTCTCGGAGAAAAATTTAGTATAATTGAATGTAATGTTATAAAGTTGCCTCTTATCCGACATACCGAGGCACCACTCAGTGTCGCATTAGAGCTGATTGTGACCTGTAATTGGACACACTACTCGCTAGATGTGCATCTCTACAGAATAAATATTGTTCAAAGCAATATCTATCGGTGTGGAAACGGTTAGGCTAGGTGCAAATTGAGAAGTGTATAGCGCTCGTAAGCGAACGCGAGACTACCAACACGACTCATACGTGCCACAAACGTAGCGTGGTGGAGCGCATATTAAGTCGCAGTTTGGTGTAAATAACATGCCACTTGCATACAATGACTGATTAACACAGAGTTGCGCGATATATTTATTTACTAACACAATCACCCGACCAGTACAGCCATACAGTGTCAAACCCACGGCGCTATATGATTGTTCACCAACACAATTACCACAACCGGCATGACCAGCACGAGAAACTGTGGTTCAGCCACAGCGTCGCGCGAGTCGTGTCTCACGAGCGCTCCACCATCTCGCGTCATCTGGCCAATTTGCGCCCTTCTATCTGTTTTCATTAGCCACAAAAACAGGCGCTATATCGCGCCAAGTTACTCGCGCTATATGCGTCTCAATTTGCGCCTTGCCTTACTGTGACATCGATCACGAGTTTGGCAATGTGCGGATAATTACGCAGCCAGAGAGCACCTTTTAAATACCCTTGAGGCTCAAGGAAGACAACTCTATGTTCTTATTAGAGACGTGTTGTGAACTCGCGACATCTGCTATATGCAGTCCATTTATGTATTTGGTCTAGTATAAGAATTTAATGCCATTGTGTTCTTTTTTTTCGTTATTAGTTTGTTTGTCTTGTCCCCTCATCTCACCGTCGCCCACCTCAAGTAAACCGCGAGTAATCGTTCAAATCCTGCTAACCATGTGTTTAGAATTGAAAAATGTAACTGAAACTGAATTAGCGGCTCCGCAAAGCATTTTCGATTGGGCTTTACAAATAAATAATTTGAAAAAAAAATGGTATGGCTGTTACAAGATATCCCAAACAATCAAACCGATTGACAATTGATTATTCCAAAAATGAGTGTACCTATTTATTGTGATACCTTGTCCCTCGAAAGTGCCCTGCATGGTTTGATCGTTTTACCGTCAGAACTCACATTTTTCGCAACCGCCATTATCGATCAGCGGAGTGCTCAGATTCACTTTTCACTGTCGGGATTTTTCACGTACTTCAGGATGAAGGTAAAATATTTTATCCAATTTTTGTGCAAAATTTTCGAAGTGAAACTTAGTGCCGTGGTACATGAAAATAGTGTCAAAAGTTTTCAATAGTATCGATGTATCTGGAAAAGATGAAGTTTACTACGGAAAAGTGTTTGTGGTCGAGAAAATGATCAGATGAATTCTGTACATATACCAATCGATCCAATGCGTTTTTCCTTTTCATTCTTTGCGCGACGATGTGACCAAGTCGCGAAAAAAAAAATCTGGCCTGCTCTTCCCATTCCTCCCATGCAGGCAAATTTGTTCTTGCTCTGCGATTACGGGAGATTTGAATCAGTGCTGCAAGTTACACGGGGGAGCCAAAATACGTCAGAGCAATTACGAACATTGCGTGAGACGCAAAGTGATTGAATATAGTGTGATATAAAATCGTGGTGTTTTCCATAAATTAATCGAATAGTAAAATGAACTTATATAGTGTAGAGTTACATTGAGTACTTGGATGATTGACCAA
This sequence comes from Toxorhynchites rutilus septentrionalis, assembly GCF_029784135.1. Lineage (NCBI taxonomy): Eukaryota > Metazoa > Arthropoda > Insecta > Diptera > Culicidae > Toxorhynchites > Toxorhynchites rutilus. Next base: position 75,863,017 of record NC_073744.1, on the reverse strand, counting down.
TAATCCTGAACAATATCAAGGGGCGAAATGTCGAGAAAGCAGGAAACCACTTATTGTTGCTGGTTCTGGTTCAATTTTCATCCGGAAATACAGAACGAGCCTGCGTAAATATCATTTTTAAATTCAACACCTGCACAAATCAAGGATGGTGCGTTTGTGCTCATGTTGTGTAATAGATTTTAATTTAAATTTACTAAGTTTATGTTCGAATGGAAATTGGCTGATTTTTATTGGCATCTGTAATTTGAAACCGAAATGGTCAAATGAATAGTACAATTTTATTAACATGACGTAAAATATTAGTTAAGATCATTACCTTTGAGCGAAATAATCTGTCCATTGAAGATACCGCGTTTTACCTTAGATTAAAGTTCATACCACGCTATTCACTTTGATGGAGCAGAAACAAAAAAAAAGTGTGAAAACGCTCTATTGATAGTTCAAGCCTTCAAACTACTTGCTATTTTATCGAAAATTCTAGCTGGATGTTTGGCGATGATATCGCGATCTTTGCGCATTGGTGTTCCTTTAGTGTTGAATGTGTAAATGTACAGAATATGGGAAAGCATAGCATGGATTTACTGACGTAAATCTCCTAGCTTCATCACAATCATTTTGCTCAGTGCCCTGTTTGTATTGTGCCAAATTCAAACCAAAATGATAAACTTCTTTTGGCTGATGGAAAATGGGGACTATTTCTTAAAGGAAAATAAAGTGATTCTGTTGATCGATACAAGAGACAGTTTCTCAATTCAAGCAATTATATTTTGTGTTGGGTTTCTTCCAGTATCATTGCAGTGGTTCAGATAAATGGGTTAGGATTTCGCCTCACGCTTTGCGCTTTTCATTTTCAAGGACACATTTCTGTATTACACAACAATTTTCTTTTTCGTTGCATTTTCATTGCGGTCTTTTCTGCTTGTTGCAGAATGGGGAGATACAACAGATGTCACGAATAAAAGTTCACTGCAAACGTTTGAAGTCGTGTCATTTTTTTCCCTACAGATTGTGTAGGGCGTGTTGAGCTTCGCTAAGCATATTTTTCTTGTTTCGAATTTTCGATTTCCGTGGAAAGTTATCGGATGGATAGTCATGTTCATTCATTCCTCGTATTTGATGTTATGTCGTGCCAATGCTTCAACGCATGAAAAAATGTTTTCCTATGATAAAACGTTACGTAAGATGGTGAGGGGATTTTTGCATTGAAAATGGGTGGATGTACATTGTGTGGACAGATTGAATAATAATCGCAGTGCAATTTTCTAAAAATAAAAAGCTAGTGCAAATCTATTGGTACTCAAGAAAATTTATATTCGAAATATTTTTTTATTTGGATGTTCGTGATTATAATCAATCAATTCAATCTAAACTAATCAGGTTGAACCGGTTTGAAGTTATTGAAGCAACATGAATATGAATATACAGAAAATGCCTGCCGTTTATTGCATTCACCTTAATCAAGCATTACCAATTCTGTATGAGCATTGGAAATTCTAATTTATTTGGACAGTTCATGCAAAGAATTTGGGTTTCAATAGAAAAAAATCTTAATAGTTTATTCAATTTTTCCGAAATCTTCAACTGATCTAGATAAATATTCAGCGCATGCTTTTAGTCTGTTGCATATATCGTTTCCATAGCAATGAATATAAATCAAAGTAAGCCTTGAAGGGACATATCCGGTGCAAAAATAATTTTCTTCATTCCTTCACAAGTTCAGTATTCGATTACAACGTTCGCTAATCTTACATACATTTCTTCATTTTTATTTCTCACTTAAGCTCAGATACTAGGCAGGATTGTTTAAAGTAAAAACAAAACATTGTGGCCTAATAGCAACATACTTTTACTCCAACAACCATTGTGTCACGTGCTCTAGCGGATACAATATAACAGATTGAAAGGAGGGAGCAGAATCAAGGAGCGGAAAAATACCACTTTCACCAAAGAAAAAATAACAGTGAAACAACGGGGGACAGTAAAGAGGAATATTGCTGCGTTAGAGTAAAACCTGGTGATAATCATTATTTTTGCGTGAAGTGTTTTACCAACAGAAAGGAATTGTAAAGCTGGTCTCTGGAAATCTACGCCATTTGATACCTTGTACTGTTCAACGATTTGCATCTATCATCCCATTTAACGAAAACGTTCGACTAGTCAGATCCGTCAAATCGAGAAGAGAAGTCTATGGCATCGGTTGGAGTATTTACCTTTCCGGGTACTATCAGCACAGGCAATGCTGTTGGTGGCACCAGTACCAATAATCTTGTTCCTACGGCAGCCATCCTAATGCCAATTTCGGCACCTGTTCCTAGTGCCGTTACGACCCAAACGCCCGCTGTAACGGGAAGTGACACTCCTCCACCATCTACCAACAACGCGGTGTCATCAGCTAATAGTCCATCGTCGGCAATCGCAAACGGCTCGACTGCTATCGCTGCTCCGATAATTTCGATGTCGCCTACTTCTGAAAACGTACCAATGGTAAAGTCTGTGCCAGTCAGAACGGTAACGCCGACTACCATGGGGGGAATATTTTCCGAAACTTTTAAGCTTGTTGAAAATGGACCGTTCGATGAGATTGAACCTGATGCTAATGGTGGACGTAGTTCAGGAAATGTGAGCGTTCAGGATTCTATCCACGGCTATCCGTTAGAAAACGGTTCGCTTACCGATTTCATGGAACAGGATTGTACCGTTTGCCAGTAAGTTATTCTTATATTCATAAACGAGGTGTTTTACGTCACATTTGATTTTTTTTTGTTTTCAGAAACAAATATGTCTCGCCGCGGGTTTTGTCTTGTCTGCACGTGTTCTGTGAAACTTGTTTGGAGAAGCTACTAAACGAGGAAGATGGGAAAAAGTTCGATTGTTTGATCGAATGTCCCACATGTAAGCAACCAACAAAACTGGGACCTGCAGGAGTGCGCGCGTTGCATCAGGATTATATCCTTACCAATGTACTTGATTTGTCGACTATCGAACCCTCGATGCTGGCCTGTACATCTTGCAAAAGCAAGGAAACGGCCATTTCACGTTGTAACGATTGTGCCAACTTTTTGTGCGCTAGTTGCGACAACGCCCACCGCTATATGCGATGTTTCGAGGACCATAAAGTTGTACAACTGGAAGATTTGCGGCAATCGTCCGAGAAGGTTGCCATTCATAAGCCACTTTATTGCACTGTTCATTCTCAGGAAAATTTGAAGTATTTCTGCTTTAATTGTCAGATTCCGGTGTGCAATGAATGTTTGATTGGTGAGCATAAGGGCAAGGAACACAACTATCAAATCATCAGCGAAGCTGAGAAGCCAATGCGTATAGAATTGGAAAAACTGATTAAAGATGCTAAAAATAAAATTGAATGCTGCAACCAAACCACAAGTAGCCTTGAAGCGTCCCTACAGGATTTACAAAATCAATTCGAGACGGCTCGTGATTTAATCAACGAATCTTTCCAAAGCTTCAAGGCTGTACTCGAAAAATGCCGGGACAATGCACTGAAGAATCTTGAGAAGTTGCACTCGGAACGCGAGCTGAAGATCATGGAATTATTCCATAACGTGGAGAAGTCTACTGAAAAGATAGATAATACTGCCAAGTTTACTAAAAAGGTACTAGAGCAAGCAAATGCGCCAGAGTTATTAAGCCTGAAGAAAATGATTTCCACGCAATTTGGTATTTTGATGGGATCAGCGCCAAAAGTTGATGTGAATTTTTCCCTAGAATTTCAAACCAGCTTCGAAAAGTTCGACCAAGTCGCCCCCGAATTATTTGGATCATTCCGCACAGAAACCGTTTCACAGAACCCAAAAGAAACAACGCCTCCGCCAACCTTGCCAGGGATGTCGATAATGATCAATAAGCCCCCGGTAAACAACACCGGTGGCTGTGGCTTGTCACAAGGTCCACTAACTGGATCAGTCACTGCCAGTAGTCCTATTTCGTTACCAACATCGATGCAGTCATCGTTTGACGGTGATATTTCCAACATAGGCACGAGTTACATGTTACCACACGTTCTCACTCCAGAACCACCAACATCTACTCCAATTGCCAACAATCATATGACTGCAGCTCCAGCAACTGTCGGAGGATCGGCTACTCTTCCAGGTTTGACCAGCATTGCTGAGTACAACCTTCATCGCTTGGCCAATCTGGCTGAAACCTCGAGTGATATAACAGATGCAATTGTACCTGTAAACAACAATCCGACCACCAACTTTACGCTTGCAGACTTGATCTCAGGTGATCAGAATGCGTTTCAAGCTCTTGCCAAGTATGGTCTCAACAGCCCGGATCTGCAATCAGGTCCAATCATAACAACTCATCCTAATATCGATAATCTTTCGTTGCTGAACGATTTCTCTGGTTTGCCGGGCCCGACATCGACAATGATTCCAGCTACACCGATGTCTATCGATTCATCGCTTGGCAGCGATATGGGCGCTATGAGTCGTTTCCAAGTTAATGGACGCACGAAGGCAACACCGATGCAAATTCGCTGTAAGTTCGGTTCTCTGGGTCAAACAAAGGGGCAGTTCAATTCACCACATGGATTTTGTCTCGGAGTTGAGGAGGAAATCGTGGTTGCTGATACGAACAATCATCGTATTGAGATATTCGAGAAGAATGGCGCGTTCAAGTTTTCGTTCGGCGTTCCTGGCAAGGAGGAAGGTCAGCTGTTCTATCCACGCAAGGTAGCCGTGATGCGCTCGAGTGCAAAGTTCGTTGTTTGTGATCGTGGAAATGAGCGTTCGAGGATGCAAATATTCTCAAAAAATGGACATTTTATTAAAAAGATTGCCATTCGGTAAGCGAAGCATTTCTTTCATCTTCCAAAAATCGACAGACCAATTAATTTCAAACAAATTATTGTAGCTACATTGATATTGTCGCTGGTTTGGCTGTGACCAATAAAGGACTGATCGTAGCTGTCGACAGTGTGTCTCCTACAGTTTTCATTATTTCAGAGGATGGAAATCTAATCCACTGGTTCGATTGCAGCGATTTTATGCGAGAACCTTCTGATATCGCCATAAATGGTACTTGCATGTTCTTAGTATTAATGTCAGGCTTATATTTCTAAAGTCCTCTCTCTACTCCTACAGGTTCCGATTTCTATGTGTGCGATTTTAAAGGACACTGTGTAGCAGTTTTCTCCGAAGAAGGTACGTTCAAATATCGTATCGGTAGTGAGAAAGTTACCTGTTTCCCAAATGGTATCGATATATCCGATGCTGGTGATGTCCTGATTGGCGATTCGCATGGTAACCGTTTCCATGTGGCTTGCTACTCGAAAGATGGACAGCTACAATCGGAATATGAGTGTCCATATGTGAAGGTAAGTATCGTTGGTTAAATGAATATTTGTGTTGTCATCTCGGAAGCAAACAAAAACAACAGAAAACGGTCCTGACTGTCTCTAATATCATTAATCTAGTACCTACACTGTTTATGATCAAGAGTTGTATTTTACACTATTATAATGAGCTCACGGTTGGTTTTAAAAGCACATTTACCTGAATATAAGAAATACCCGAATGAAGAAGAAAAATTTCGAAAAGTCAGGTTATGACTTCTGTCGAATTTCCTGTTGATAAATAAGATTAAATCAAAACAACATGATATATAACATACGAAGTAAAAATAAAAATAGTACAGGCAAACCTTTTTTGTGCGGGGGATAGGGACCGCATAAAAAAATCGTGCAAAACTTTATCAATAGCTTTAAAAAACCGTGTTCGGTACATATTTTGAAAAAAAGCATTTTTTGTGCGCTGCACCCGTGGCCGAGTGGCTAGCGTCTCACATTATCATGCCGGGTGTTCGGATTCGATTCCCGTTCTGGCCAAAGGATTTTTCGTCAAAGAAATTTCCTTCGACTTGCACTGTGGTCACGCGTATTCAAGAGCTTGCCCCTCGGAATACATTCAAGGCGTGTTATTTGGCTTAAGAAATCTCAACAAAGTATTAATAAATGACGCTAGTTAATGCATACGTTGAGACGGCAAAAGTTCCACAGGGAACGTTAACGCCATTCAAGAAGATTTTTTGTGCGGTAAATATGGACCGCATAAAAATAGTTTCTCCCAAGAAAATAACTTAAATCCACGCCGTTCTCCGTTCAATTTCCTTTTGTTTCCCTGCTTTGCGATTGGACAGTTTGCCTCTTCGGTTGCGCGTGACTGTTTTGTGCTTTTACTTGTATGCCGAAACGTGATGCTGTTACATATCATGTCATGCAAAAACTTAGAAAAACTTATTGATGGGAGGATGGGAATGATTTCAGAAGTGGATAATTGAGACGCAAATATGCTTTTTTCGCACTGAAATGCATATAAACCATCGAAAAAAACTAAATGGACGATAACTTCGTCAAATATGCTTCTTTTCATATACCACACAAGAACAGAAAACCGCACAAAAAAAAATTCGCACAAAAAAAACCGGACAAGAAAAACCGCACAAAAACAGGTTTAACTGTATTGAGAAAATTTGAAAATGATGCTGGAGATTTCGCTGTATCATTTCTAGAAATAAGGGTAGGCACAATTGACATGCCATATTCTTTCCTTTCCGTATGGCATGAAAATTATAAAACATAAGTGCCTGGAATATGTGAAAAGAATTGACAAGGAAAAAAAAATGGTACATAGGGTAGATAGGGGCAATATGACCAGGCGGGGCACAATGGTCCACCCTTCGTTTGGACTTGTTATTAAACAAATAACACTTATTTTCCAACAATTGTATATGAAATACTCTTATTAAGTATCTTCGTGAAACCAAATTCAATTGTTTTATAAAGATATTGAAAGAAATCCTACATTGGCTGATTATCACGAGAAACATATAAAAAAGCAGTCAACAAAATAAGCTCTGTACGTTTGATACAAATTTATGACTCTGCTCTTTCTATCAATTCGTGCTGGTGTAATTTCTGAACATTTTCACTGATTTATTGCGCTGCTTTGCCGTTTCATGTAAAAGATCAGTTCATTTTTATTGAGCGTAAATGTACGGGGCGGAATGGTCATACCTGCTAGGGGCAGTATGAACAGGTATTTTTTTTAATATAACCTGTAAATACGGCTGGCGTATAATTTGGTCGAAAGAAATGGTATTCTCACTCTTTCAATAGCCAACAGCAATTAGCCGGAATAGAATGGCTGGCTGGTTTGCGAAAGCGTCACCCAAAACTAGAAATTATGATCATCATTCAACAGGTGCAGACCAAATTGTCCAAAAGGCAGATGAGCATAACTTCAGCTGAGCGCTGGGTGCTGAGTACGGAATTACGATTATAGAATCTTCCACAGGACATTCTATGTTGCTACGGTGGGGCACAAATCAGTTCCTCTACGGGTGGCGATGGATGGAACCAATGCTATCGATGCCACTCGTGGGTACATAACGGCAAAGATATGCACTGTTCCTGCTTTGAGTAACGTAAAATTGCAGTTCAATCACTTTGATCACATTATTATTTTTTTGTATATGCAAACTGAAAGAAATACAATGAAGTACACGTGATAGTTGCAAAATAGAATAAATTTTCGTTTCATGAACTTGTTACGTTATTTCTTAACGAAAACATGCTCAAACGATTGAATCTACTAACATGGTCATATTGCCCCGCATGATGGCCCATTTTGCCCCGTAGTGCTTTCGATCGACGGAAATGGAACACATTTTTAAAAGTGTAATTTTTCCACATAATTCTTTTTTAAAGCATATTTATAGAATGTACATCGATCAATGAGGTTTCAAATCGTGAAGTTTTAACATGCAGCATAAATTATAAATGTTCCTACATGATTTCTTAGGATTTCTACATCGTTTCGTTCTTAGGAGGACCATATTACCCCTATCTATCCTACGTATTATGCCACTGCAGCGCAATTATTATTATGGATTTTTTTTTTTTTCATTAATGGTCCCTTACACGATAAATAATAATGACATTACTTCATCAGAATGACAATAACAATGATCGTGTAAGGTTGACAAAATTGATATGAAGCGCAATAATGATACAAATCCGGATTGTCTGATCTCGCTCCATCATTACTGTAATAAAGCAGGGACACTATCATTCGAGGTGTCTAAGATACTGTGCGACATCTTGTGTCAAAATCTATGTTTGTGAGCCAATTTACTCTCTATCAGATTAGCAGGCCCAAAGCAATTTAAAATTTGAATGAAAGTTATTATTATTAAAACAATCGGGTTCACTGTTCCTGATAGCAATACAATTGTATTCCAAATATTTTTAGTTCAGTAGTAGTATAGCGTATAGCTTCAAGAATAACAGTGCGTATCAACCAATCTCGATCTTTAAATTCCGGCTTCGAATGAGTTTCTTTGAATCACAAACGACGTGTACGTCGTTCAACGTCCGATTTTCAAATATGTTATTTTTCACTATAACAGTCGCTACGGTTACATTTTCACGTGCAGGTTTGCTGCGATCGTGGCAACATTCCCCTCCTCGTGAGGCTGAATGGAACCCTCAGGCTCACTACAACTAGCTACGTCCAGCACAGCCAGTTCGAAAACCGGCAGTCGAAACAATCCACCGTATGTTTGAATTAGTGCTTGCCTAAACCTTTCATCTTTTCCTGTTGTCACCTCCAAGACGCGTTCACGTAAGTATCCATTCCTTCTGGTTTCGTCATAGAGCAACTTGGTACGCCTCTTTGGAAACTGCAGATACTTCGAAACCCACTGCCTCTGATGTTGGACGAAAGCCCAAGCTAACCAAATTATTTCAGTTTTCATCTTCACCATTACATGTTTGATCAAAGTTGAACTTCCCATGATGCAGTAATACGGAGTCAGTGCCTCATGCTTCAGGGAATCCAACGACAGATCAGTTGATCGAGAATCGACAGTCGCTTCGCCTTCAACCACTAACATTTGCAATTTTATTTTTTCTGTCTGACCATCGACTTGCTGAGTACTTTGCTCATCGATCGTTGGTGTTACTCTACACAGTGAGTTTGGCTTCTCGAATTTTAAGCGATCGTTACTCTACACAGTGAGTTTGGCTTCTCGAATTTTAAGCGATCGTCCGCTGGTATCGTTCGGTTTTTTTATTGTTGTCTTTTCATTGCGATCTGCCTTCGAAAGGGTGAGTTTTCCTCTTTTCGCGCTAAGTGTGCACCACTGCTGCCTCCAGATTTCTTGCACATCAAACTGTATGCAAAACGGATCGCATGTGCGGTCGTTCTAAGAAAACGGGTCCATTTTGAGAAGCGTTCGAGCCTTATCGGACATTGCGACGTTCAAAACTCTTGGTATTTGTGACTCGCTCGATGCTTCTCTTCGGTATTTTTCTGTTTTGACAACTCTCCATCTACGATTTCTAGCACTTCCGGATGTTCCATCACGCATTCATCGGCGTTGAGGTTAGTCTTCATATTATCGTTCAATGTTTCTTCTGCTTCGCTCTGGTATACGTGGTAGTTGTACTCGTCGGATTTACGAGTATGATCCAAGGCTCCGTATATGCACCACCCTAAGCGAGTCTTAGCAGCTACGATTCCGCTGTGCCCTTCCTTGATTTTTTGAGGCACGGCTAGCTGTAGGTTTCGGAGGCCTACCAGAAGCTTCGGAGTGACATTTTCGTAGCTTTTCACTGGTAAACCTTTGAGATGAGGATGATTCCGTTGAAGGTCTGCAAAACGTAGGGTTTGTGATGGTAGTTTCAAAGCTCCTACCGTGCGCACGTTCACCAACGGAAGCTGTTTCTTCCGATTCATTTCGGATACCGTTACTACGGTTACATTTTCACGTGCAGGTTTGCTGCGATCGTGGCAACAGTTATTATTTGCTGTTGCTTGAATGCATAAAACACGTAGCACTGATCCTTACTTGATCAATTTTCTATATTTTTTCTGAAATCCCTACTAAAACTCATTAGTATAAAATAAAATTAGCGTGACAGGGTAGCGCATAAGTCACGCAACGCTCTCTGAAGGAAAAAAAATGACGATCGCGCTGCAACTATCGAGCGTGTTGGTTCAGTTGTCGACTTGGTATCGTTTATTCGCGAATAAAGATTTTGTATCGTGAGTCATTTTTTTATACGAATTGTTTTTTGTGCAAATCGGTTACGTGACTTATGCGTGACAATGTGTCGACAACCTTGAAAATCATGGAATATATATATATATATATATATATATATATATATATATATATATATATATATATATATATATATATATATATATATATATATATATATATATATATATATATATATATATATATATATATATATATATATATATATATATATATATATATATATATATATATATATATATATATATATATATATATATATATATATATATATAATAAAACGCCAAAATTTTACGACAGACAAATCTTGAAATTTCGTCTAGGATGCGGAGCACTGGTTTTAAAGCTTATGAAGCATTGATATATCCTATATTGTCGTCATTGATTCCGATAAAAATAGCTGGAAAACGATTTGGGAAACTTTTGATTGTTTGACCCTATTGAACTTTTTGATATTTGATAAGTTTTGGACGTATCAGTGGAGCTCCAGCAGACTTAGCACTGACAAATTGTTGATAGCAAAAATGACCTTCTGTCTCTTTTGTGGAAACCCTAAGGTTGGGAGGGCTTTTTCATTAATTCCAAATGTTTTTAGAAAACATTTGTTACGAAACGACTGTGCTATGCGACAAGTTTATGATGATATGCTTCACTTTGGAAGGATAGCATCAATAAAAATGTTGAGCTAGTTAATTCAACGAGTTCGAAATTTTCATTCTCTTTATCTAGAAGACTTTTTTTGTTAAATAAGTTAATTAATGAGACACGTGAGACACTGAATGTTCTAGAAACTACAGATAAAGTACTAGTGAAGAATTTGATTACTAGTCTACATCTGGAAATTATCTGATAAGTTACTGGAGAATCAGGCAATGTTTGGGTTTATTTTCGGGTTTTGAGTCGACACCCAGCTTTTTCAAAACTTTCAAGAATATAGTACGCAACGTCACTCTATTTCTATTTTATTTTATTCCTCCTCCGTCTTCGATTATTCGTACAGACTGATTTTGGTTTCTTACAAACTAGGTAGGGTAGATAGGGGCAATATGGTCCCCCTAAGAACGGAACGTCCTAAATCACGTAGGAACATTTTTAAATTATGCTACATGTTAAAACCTCACGATTTGGAACTTTATAGATCGATGTAAATTGTGTGAATATGCTTTTAAGAATGTTTATGTGGAAAATTTACACTTTTAAAAATGTGTTCCGTTTCCGTCGATGGGTCGATGGGTCGAATGGGTCACCATGCGGGGCAATATGACCATGTTAGTTGATTCAATCATCTAAGCATATTTTCGCTAGGAATTAACGTAACAAACTCATTAAAGAAAAGTTTATTCTATTTTGCAACTATCACGTATATTTCATTGAATTTCATTCAGTTTGCATGTACAAAAAATAACAATGTGATTAAAGTGATTGCCCTGCAATTTTGCGTTACTCAAACAGGAACAGAGAATATCTGTGCCGTTATGTACCCACGAGTGGCATCGATATCATTGGTTCCATCAATCGCCATACGTAGAGGAGATTCGTGTACCACAGTATCAACATATGGTTGTCCTGTGGAAGATTCTATAATCGTTATTTCGTGCTCAGCACCCAGTACTCTGCTGAAGTTATAGCGCTCATCTACCTTTTTCCCCACATTGCTAGTATTTTGGAATTTTTGGTCTGCAGCTGTTGAAGGAAGATAATAATCATTAGTTCATTTGCTTCTCCTATTGATAAAAGATATTTACTGGAATCACTGATGTCTCATTGACATTGAATTGTCTTTCTGGTGGAATGTTGTATTTCCTCTGTACGTCCTCCAGTAAATCGTAGAATTTCCCGACTGCAACGCAATTGAATCCTTGTGCCCTGGCGACGGAGGTTGCTTCTCGTGTCCGAAGTGAGATTAGTGGGTGGCGCTTTTGATAGGTCGAGAAATACCATTTCTTCTGGCCGGATTTCATTCGTCGTTACACCGTAGAACCGTTTTTCCATAGAAAGAATATAATCTACAAGCTCTTCCTCTTGCTCCGTTGTAAAAAAAATACTAAATGATCCGAGAAGCTGGAGCTGCACAGGATCTGCACAACGTAAATAACGTTTAAGTTTTTCTCGCTGAACACAATGCACTAAGGCTGCATGTCGCACTGACGTACCACTCTTCACTGCCTCGATTGCCGCTTTCAAGCTGGTCTGTGACTACTTTTTACCATCGGATGTTCTGGTATAATTCCGCAATTCACCAAATAGCTACTTTCAGCTATGTTTACAAATTTTGACAGCTGTATTTACAGGTTATGTTGGAAAAATGCCTGGTCATACTGCCCCAAGCAGGTATGACCATTCCGCCCCGTACATTTACGCTCAATAAAAATGAACTGATCTTTTACATGAAACGGCAGTGCAGCGCAATAAATCAGTGGAAATGTTCAGAAATAATACCAGTACGTATTGATATAAAGAGCAGAGTCATAAGTTTCAGTATGAAGTGTACAGAGCTTATTTTGTTAACTGCTTTTCTAATATGGTTTTCGTGATAATTAGTCAGTGTGAGATTTCTTTCAGTATCTTCACAAAACAATTGAATTTGAATACGGTTTTCACGGAGATACTTAATGAGAGTATTTCTAACACAATTGTTGGAAAATAAGTGTTATTGGTTAAGTAACAATCCCAAACGAAGAGTGGCCCATTTCGCTCCGCCTAGTCATATTGCGCCTATCTACCCTATAATTAGTATTCTTAGATTTAAACACATTTTTAGTCAAATTGAAGTCAAATACGTCACAAACAGCATTAAAGATACGAAGACATGTAACAAACGGGTTGTTGTAGCCATAATTCGTTCTGTGGAAAGGAATGGGTAGTAAACATGAGTTCCGAAAGCGTCGAAGAGGAACGTTCAACGGAATCTGTGCAAGAAGTTCAGGGCAATCAAAACGTCTTTGAATTGTCGATTGTGGCTCCAATCCAATTAGCTTGCACCGGTCGGAATAAGGCGGAAGATTGGTAGGATCGTTTCATGGAAGTCGTCTCAGAGCGAAACGTAGAAACTTTTTCTGCACCCGTTCGTAGTGGTCAAATTGATAAACGGAGAAGCAGATGCTCCTGATTTACTGTCAATGCTGAACTTTCGTGTGCCAAATAGATCGCTTTGGAACACAACGTTGCTGCAACCAAGCTTCCATAGAACCGTTTCTGGATACAATGAACCACTATCAAGTTGTATTCGTGCGTTTCGGATGTTAAAGAGTTTTTTGATTTTAATGAATCAACTAGACATTTCGTTAGCAGAATTAGACATGTTTTAAAATTAATTCTTACTTAACACATTTTATTCATCAAGACTATGAATTACCACAAATAAATAAAATAAATAAATAAAACAAAAAATTAAATGCACTGGTAAATTCACAAAGAATTTCGGGACAGGACAATCGGACTAGACCCAAGCAATGAATACGGACTAGAAGTTACAAATTCGGGACACGGAACTGCAAGTCTCTTAACATACTTGCAAGTACCCGAATTCAGGAATATTGACAGCACGCAATTTCAACATCGTAGCGCTGCAGGAGATGCGCTGGAAAGATTCGATGGTGCCATCGTTTCAAGGTCTCTTAGCTTTCATCGTGATGAGTAATTCTAGGCTCTGGCTGCGCCAGAACTCTGAAGTTTTTAAACGGATTTTTTGGGTCATTATGTTAACGGAGAATTTGAATTTGTTGTCAGTTTCAAAATTCGGTTGGTTGTAGTATGTGTAAATTCAACACAAAGTAAGTACTATTTTGGATGTTTAATTTTGCTTCGAATGGACTTGCACCGCATTTCCCCGCAAAATGAATCCTGCGTATCCGAAAACATGCATTTTGATACCAAACACGATAAAAACTGAAAATTTTGAACTTTGCCCCCTTGCCCCTCCCCCTTTTTGTTTTTTGGTGAAACCGAGTTGAAAAATGAACTCTACGTATCCGAAAACATACATTTTGATGTCAAACACGATAAAAACTAAAAACTTTGCCCCCATGCCCATCCATCCCTTGTGGTTTTTTAGTGAAAATGAGTTGAAAAATGAACTCAGCGTATTCGAAAACACCAGTCTTCCAAAAATTGGGTTTTTAGCTCAAAAATCTTTTGGTTTTGGCCGCCTAAATTTTCTCAGGGACCACTGTGAGGCGTGTCGACAGATAAATCCAAGAGTATGCTTTGGCGGTCGTGATTTTTACGTGTTCGTTGAACCTGAGTTTGGCGTCAATGGTCACTCCCAGATCTCAGATGGATTTAACCCGATCAACCGAGTGCGCTGCCATAAAATATTCATGTTAAGCAAGGTTACAACAGCGAGTGAAGGAGATAATCTTGCACTTCTCACTGTTGACATGCATGCTCCGTTATCGCCACACCATGTCAGCACTGTGTTTGTACGAGGTATTGCTATTGAATAATGAGACTGGTTACGAGGATCCACTTATTAAATCGGTACCAAAAAATCGATCTTTGTCGAATCGATTTTTGAAAAATTGAAAGCTATTTTGATTTATCTGCTTATTCTATATGAATACTGTCGTTTCTTTGAACAGGGAATACAAATTTCATATTTCTATTCAAATATCAAAATCATTTTGTTCTGTTTCTCAGCATGTGGCCCACAGAGCATTCATTTTGTGCCATCAGGTAATCGTTTTGTTTGAAAAATTGATTGAAAAAGTTATTAGAATTTCATCAACCGCCCAGAACTCAGCTGACAATGATCCTATAAAAGCCAGTAGTTTTATAGTATACTAACTGACCCGGCAAACTTCGTCCCGCCCAAAATTTATTTTTCGTTATCACATCCATGTTTTCTTACTAAGCGCACGTTTATGGGTCCAATCGCAGAACAGAACTGAAATCGGACAATTCCTTTCTCGGGGCAATCAATTTTTATTTATATAGATAGAACATTTATTGTCCCCTAAAACCTCCACATGCCAAATTTGGTTCTGTTTTCTTGATTAGACCATACAGTAACAACCCCCCCCCCTCTCCAGAGAGAGGAGGAGTGTCTATTCACCATAGAAACGTTTCGTGTCTCCTAAAACCTTCCCATGCCAAATTTGGCTCCATTTGCTTAAGTTTTATTTGTTTAGTTTTCAAGTTATGCAGAAATTTGTCTTTCATTTGTATGCGGCTCCGCCTTAGAGAGGGGGTGGAATGTCTAACCACCATAAACATATTTATTGCACCCTAAAACCTCCATATGCCTAATTTGTTTCATTTGCAATGCAGAAATTTGTGTTTTATTTGTATGGCAGCCCCTCTAAGAGAGGGGTGAGAAGTATCTAACCACTACAGAATTATTTATTGCACCCTAAAACCTCCACATGCCAAATTTCGTTTTCTTGATTAATTCTCGAGTAATGCAGAAATTTGTGTTTCATTTGTATGGCAGCTCCCCCTCAGAGAGGGAGGTGGAGTGTTTAACCACCGTAAAAACATTTATTGCACCCTAATCCACATGCCAAATTTGGTTTCATTTGCTTGATTAATTCCAGAGTAATGCAGAAATTTGTGTTTCATCTGTAAGAATGTAGCGAAAAGTTCCGCTGCTTCTGGATTCGAACTTGCATCAGATTCTCCGTATTTTACATTGGATGGAATACGGATAGATGATCTCCGTTTTTTTTTTACAAAGTCCCCGAAGAGTTCAGGATTTCGTTTCATATTCGATTGTACCATAGAAAACATGTTTTCGTAGGAGAACAGAAGGAGTTCTCTATAACTTGCTTCCATTTCGCAAAGGTTGTTGTGCTCTTTCTCAGATTTTGTTCGGAAGAATCTTTTGCGTGCTTTTCTGGACGTGTTGCGTAAATGTCGCAGCTCAGGAGTCCACCATGGTTTGCCAGTGTTCAGTTAAAACTTGATTCAACTTATTATAGAAGGTCGAAAGTAATTCATCTGCAGTTCCGTCGCTCATCATACCGTCCTAGTCAATGTTGGTGAGTGTGTCGTTCAATCGGTCGAAATCTCAAATCGAAATCAGAATTACTGGTTAGACTACTACGGTCGCATAGGAAAAGTATGTATGCAGATGTTATTCCTGCGTCATCAATATCGGTTCGTAACCACGTTTCGGTAAGAACAAGTACGTCGTAATCGCTTTTGGTACGTAAACCTCTTACGTTCTTACGGTCGATTCGGAGATACTTTTCGGTGTCCAAACTGATGATGAGGAAGGATTAATAGTCGGTGTCGGTCTGCTGGAATCGTTTGAGGTATCCGGTAGAAAAACCAACGGCACGCGAACATCGGACGTGTACTTGCCTGTGGCGTTAGTGTGGAAGTCCCTGTCTCCATACACAAACACAGGACCGGGACGACTGCTGGTCAGTTGTATCATAGGCTCTACTATGATGGGAGGATAAGAGCCTTCCAACTTGCTATCGCCTTATGCACAAAAAATTTAAAAAATCGAAGAGGGTCGAGTCAAAATATGGTTCCCGAATAAACATGTCATGATTAATGCAAAGAACGTCAGGTCTGAAAGTTTGTGATTGTATAGTTCATCAAGTATTTTTTAAAACTTATTCGTCGCTTTTTCTAGGTTTCACGATGCTGCGGGCTCAAAATTACCTCCGAGGGGTACGTCGTGACACTTGCCAAAAATAACCATCACGTACTCGTACTCAACACTCTCTACATTCAGTGATTGACCGCCGGAGCTAGAATTCTCAAGCCGAATCGTTAGGTACCAAGGTAAGTGCGCTGGGCAGATTCGGCTACTGGAGAAAAGTGCGTGTGACAGCGCGAATGTGTTAATCAGAATTAAAAAACACGATGTATCGATTCATTACCTAGCTGAAAGCTAAGGTCATCCATTTATACGCTTCAGAGAGCAACCGTCAAGTCAAGTATGTCATTTATGGCACCCCACGTATCTATCTAATACACCCCGTCACATGCAATCCGTTGCAATCGAAAGGAGGAGATGTATACATTAATCTATGCTGTTTGGTAGGTGTGGCATCCTGTGGAAACAACCTTACAAAACATCTTTGGAAAAGAGATATTACGATATTATGTTCTTTTACCAATACTATTATTATTTTAATTTTTCATTTTATCAACATTTTATTATTTTATTCTAATATGATACTATTTTAAACAATATTTGTTATTGAAAACTGAAGAACTGAATGATCTCCAATTTTTATTTTACAACAACAAGAGCGAGATAATGTTTAATTTTAGTAAATTCAAAACGAAAAAAACTAATAAAGAAGAAACCATAATTGTAGAAACAGCGAGCTGTAAGATTTGCGAAATTTGTTAAACAAATAATGATACACCTGTATTATCAAATAAGTTGTTTCCTATAGAGAGAAAGAGTGAGTGTATTGAAACGCAGTGTGGTATCGTACCCTTCATTTTTTGTCATAAAGGCGCGATTATTTATAGAAGAAAAATGAAAATGAAGAAACACGGAAAACAAACAAATCCTGTTTTTTACAAAACAACAAATCTTTCGAACGTGTAAATATTTTTAAAATGATTATTATACACAACAAAGTTAATATTATGAACTGTAGGAATAATTTCTTTGAAAGCAGATCAAACGAAGTAGAATAATACAAGAGAAGACATATTTTACATAGAAGTATACATTCATAGAGCCGCCATATTTTCTGCTATTCGTATAACTTTTTCCATCGTGAATTTTTGGCTCTTATTATCCTTTCATATTCATTGATCCGAGAAGCTAGTTCTAAACTAATACTGTGTTTTTCTTTTTTAAAGCAGGACTCAATTCCATTAGGGTGGAGCTTTTTTATATAGATTTTTAGTAAGAGAAAAAAAAAATCATTTGTCTGTTGTTTAGTAATGTTATTTTTTTATTTCTTGAATCATATAGCTTTTAATTAAAACTCATACAAACATGTTGAATGTATATCGCAGTATTCATCTCTTCGTATCATATCTTTTGCAACAATGTATAGTAATGAGCACACGTTGATAGAAATCTTGTATTCAATTTAATTTTCCAGGACTTTTGTTATACTGATGTCTAGTACAATGCCTATGTTTCGTATTATTTAGTTTTGTTCAATATTTAAAACGCTGTCCTTTCATCTGAATCCCATAGTAAATCTATGGGACTTCCCGGAATGTCCGTGAGTGGTACGCTCATGCTCTTTTGTTTTTATAATGGCGTTTACGTTGACACATGAACAGTTCAATGATTTCTGTATTGATAAAATATTGTTTTCATGCTGACATATTTTTTCGTATTTGCACCTCATTTGTAGTCCTTCTTCGCGTTATCCACGATTTTCGTTATTCGCGAAGACCTTGCCAGACTATTCTGGGGATAATCGGAGGGGTTCTACTGTACTTTGATTGATATTTTTTTCTATCATGCATGAGACAATAAGATTATATAGCACCATGCAATTTTTGATTATGTACTTCACTAGGTTGTCAGCATTTTGCCCGTCTTTCAATCTAATGTAAAAGTTATCGAAAGTTTTTCATTCTATATTTATATGTTCATTTTAATCTCATCCTGAGTTTTGGATTTACAGTTCGTGTAATCTGAGTTCGGATTCTATAACAAAGAACTTACCGTCGTAGGATAAAAATTCTTCACATTGAGACGAGTGATAGTTTTTTAGCTCAAATGATTTCGGAGTGTTCATTTATTAATTTTTTTATTTTTGAATTTTCGTGAACCGCGCGTTTGGCCCATTTTAAATAATTAGTTTAAAAATCAATATTCGTTTTGTAAATTGTTTGTCGACGTCTAATATGCTACAACGTGAAATCACTGGAATGAGAAAAAATATCACTGCTTCCGATTTCCAAATATGTTTTGTGAATCAAAATAAACACACAACGTTAATTGTTTTTGATAAAAAAAATGCAAACAAATAGAGCTGAGTATACCGAATGTATATTGCGAATACTGGGAAGAAGCTAACGCTTGAAAATCAAAATTTTAGGCGTATAGATTATCGTGTGATTCATTTTCTTTTTTGTTTTATTATTGAAGAAATATTTTGTTTACAGTTCTTTCATCATGAACACAAAAATGTACTCTAGAAGAGAAAAAAATTCCGTTTTCTAATCATTAGTTTAGTATATATACATATATATATATATATATATATATATATATATATATATATATATATATATATATTTTTTTATCTTAATGCAACCAAACCAGAAGCAAATCCCGTTGAAAAAGTAACTACATCAGGATAGTTTTTTTTTTATATATTCGTTTATATCTACGCTACATTCGAATCTCTGCTAGTGTGACGAGCATGCTGAAAAAGTTCACGTTAATTGACTTTATGCGTAACAGTTATAAAGCAAGTTAGTTACTGATGCAATATCATGATGCCATACATTACGACATAAACTACAAAGAGGACCCATTTTCCTATTCCTACAAAAAGGTTGCAAAACTTTTCAATCATTTCGTTCTCATTCCTTTTTTTCCAAATTTCATGTTTTGTTATGCAACAGACGTTAAAATCTTACTATATATTAAGATAATGTGAAAGAGAACCCATGTTCACAACTCGTTGACGCAATATTATATTTGCCAGAAAATGATTAGATGGCAACTGTGCACTGTCCTTTTCTCTATTTCAATTGTAGATATTACGCATAAGATAAATATCGGCGAAAATTTTATATCCGGTCGAATAGAAATATTTGAAAGATGGTATTCTTTTCGCCATCTTCACTCGTCACGTATGTATTTTTTCATTTTTTTTCTCTAGGATTACATCGTTCGAAGAACGCGCTCAATTTTATTTGACTAAATATACATAATTAATGCGTTTTGGCGGCGATCGATGGAGAACTTGGTTGTTCGCAAGAAAGACATATTTTTTGGGAGATTTACTTATGATTTCTCCGCTACCTGAGAAGACAACTAAAAAGCATAGATTCATGGATATGTTAATGAGCAACGAATTTCTCCGAAGGAAGTTGTGGTTTTTGCCGCTCCTACGATCACGAACAACTAAAGAGCAACTAGAAACGCTATAACCTGTTAGTTTAAATTGCACGCTTATAATTTTTATCGCATTTAAAAATCTAGATACATTTATATTTAACAAACAAATCTAATTCATAACACAACATCAGAAAAAAGACAAACACTCAAGAGTGACAAAGTAAATCGAGAATGAATATTTGAAAACAACCCAAAGTAAATATCGCGTATTTAAAATGATATTTTTTGCCTTATATTTTACATTTTTACATCATTAGTGGTAACATCCAATACACTGTAGAAAGTGCAAAGAAGAGTAGAGCAGTTTTTGATTCTTTTTTCTTGATTATAAATTACTAACGAAAGCCTAGTATAGATCGAGTGATTTTACCAAAAAAAAAAAAAGAAAATGATTACATATTTTCGTATAACAAAAATATTTTTTCAAACAAACAATATACCCAAAATGCAAGGAACAGGACCCGAAAAGTATGAATTTAAAGACCAATACTGAAACGAAACTGTGGATTCACGGCATTATGCATTTGATCTAAGTATCAAACTAGCATTATTATACAGATTCAACGACCAACAAACAACACGTCTTATTATTGAAGATCGACTTTCGGTAGTTTTTTTTCGGTTCCTTACATTTTAGTGTTAAGAAGTGAGTTTTTTCTTATACGACCGAGAATAAAATCATACTGAAATATAAAGATACCTTAGCTCTCAATAATAGTCTTTGAGCACTTGTGACAGAAAAGCGATTAATTGGCAATTATTCTAGGCTGTCAGGAACAATCTTCTAGTTAAATTTTGTTTTTGGGTCATGCATGCTCTAAAAAAAGTTCACTTTTGTATCTATACGGGTGCTTGAGACGTGGGGTACATATTGATTACCCTTAGAGAAAGTGATATACTACATCATTGAATAATGTTCGACACCCCATTTGCTAGTTCTCTAACATCTATTCCCATGGGTTCGATACTAGAGGAAGCTAAATACAGCTAGCTATTTTTCATTCTAGACGTGGAGAGGAATCATTCTCAAACACAAGTGTATCTTTGATGCTAAATAGGAATTCGCATATTATCATTTTTTTTCGGATAATCATGTTGCGTAATCAGTGGAATACAGGTTAAAAATCCATGTCTTTAGTGTAAAAGGTGAAAAATACTTCATTAGAAACATATCTAAATCCAATTTGTCAATTGTAATTAACCGTCTAGGTGTTAATCAGGTTTATCGAGATATTCATCGCACTTTCTGTGACATCATGTCTTTCGCTTATGGTTTGGTCTAAATTCGCGAAATTCATTGAGTCTCATCACACTCAGACTTTCAAACCGCAAGCGGATAAAAGTTTGAATAGATTGTGTGAGAACCTCAAGGGTCAGAGATAACACAAACATGGAAAGTATATTTTCTAAATACATAATCTTAAGAATGCGTAAAAGCCACAAAGAACTATAATTATACAACTTAATGAAACGGAATAACAGTGCCATGTTTTAAAAGCAGATTGTAACGTATACTTTTTTTCAGTTTTTTAATCAATATTTTAATGAACAATTTTACAGTAAATCTTGAAGCAAAACACAGATAATAATTAAAGGCAAGTGAAACTTCGACGAAGACAGAGTCAGGACGATATTCGCAATTGTATATTGTGGTGTTTTTTTGAGTTTCGATCCGATAGAAATACAAATTATCTCTCGATAAGCAATGATGTTTGGCTGTAGTGTTCCTTAATTGATATAGTCTCATTGTTTTTTTTTGTTCTAGAAATCGTAGAATAGTAAGTTCGAAACTAGTATTTACATTTACAAATGTGGGCCGAAAGATGTGTGGAGTGGTAGTAGTATGTATGTAGTACATAGATGGAAGATAAAGACATAGATAGGTTTTATTGTCTTTTTTCCCCATTTCTGGTCGCAGAAAGAAAATGAAACGATGTGTAAAGTATTTATTCTATATCGAAATGCGGAAATCGGTAGTATACAATAATTTCTACGTCAGAAAGGTTTGAAAGTGTCTTCAAGGAATGTTTGACAGAGTATTCAATGTAATCTGATGAGTAATAGCCGAACTCTCGTACATCTCAAATACAATCAAAAAGTTTACCGATGTAGTGTTAGTAGTGGGTATTTGATATGCTGTGACAGATTGAAATCCACCTTTTATTTATTTATTTGATCATTCAATTTATGTGGATAAGATGAGGTTTTTGACGCGTTAATAATTTTATAGGATAATTTTACAGCAATTGTGACCAAGGCGCAAAAATTCTACATAAAACAAAAAAAAACTTTTCGTACAGATTAAATTGTTGTTTCGTTTACACTTTAGTCCATGTAGAAGAAATACGAAAAATAAATGCTCACCTATATACATATTTATACAAACAACTGAAAGTTGAAATTGCTAACAACAAAAATATACAAAACTTACAGCACTGTTCTCAACACTGTACTACTTATTGAAATCCTACCTTCGATTGAGACATTAATTTAAACAACCTTAACAGAAATTGAACCTAACGCAAGTGAAAAGCATCACATATTTGTTCATTGATGTTTAATGTTTTAGATTAATTTGAAGAAAAAAATAATGCATTTATGAACATCATATTTCTCATACCAATCCTTTCCAAGGAATTTGATTAAAACACAGTCTTCGCCAATGTGATAAAACCGTTTCCTTGTTTTTTTACTGGTTAACAAAAACATACGTTTGATATTTATTTCTCATTTTGAACAACCCATATAGAACAGACATGTACAAAATTATATTTATATAACGAAGGTAGACAAAATATTTAAACAGAAAATAAACAATTATATCCCAGTCGTCATCTATATTTTACCGCAACATGATGAAATCTATAGGAAGGAAGGAGGGAAAAAATCAATTGAATCACATAACTTACAATAACAATACCTTTTCTCATACGACGAATAAACTATTGATAAACAAGACAACTATTTACATAATATTATTGAATTGCTCTTATAATAACAATGCAGATAATTATGCATCATATATAGAACATACGTGAAAGGTATTTTTCGCGACAGTAAGACCAATTGGTAAATGAAAATAAACAAGATCAAGGAAAAAGCAACACACATACCTATATTTACAAAAGGACTATACAGAACAATAGTTATGCTACTCATTAAAAAAACAATTACATGCCATGAGATCTGACGAAATATCAATAGACACTGTCCGTGAATAGTTTGTGCACGTTTTGTTTGTCCAGATTACATCCGCGATTTGAGCAGATTTCATCGAATGTTGTCTTTTCCGTATCAATCAGAAAAAAAACCATGTTGCTCGGGTGAGTTAAGACAAAACAAAAAGATTGGAAACTCGTCGAACGGAAACAAAAAAGAAGAAAAGAAAACCGTAGCAGCACTTTATCTAGCAGTGTTCGGAAAATCGCATACAAACAGGGGCTTGTACTCTGATAGTAATGATATTTATTATTAATACTTGTTATTTCTCATTCCATCCAGGAAAAATAAGGAAAACTATTACAGAAAAAAAAACGCACGACAAAGAGTAAACCATAAAACGAGTTGAAATAAATTTCAATTGAATGGGCGATAATGAGGGCAAGGAAATTATTTAAGCTTGACCGTAATATTAGAATATATCTGTAAAAATGTTCCCGCCTTATTTTATTTTATAAACAAGTGATGATATATTTACTACTTTACACTCTTGTCAACGAGTAACATTATAGTGGTTTAATGCGTTTTTATTAAAGGTATAACTTTATTCATAGTACTGGAGTGCCTATTGCACAATTTTTAAAACTTGTTTTTTTTTGCTTTTTACTTTTTAATTATACACACGTATATACATAGTGAACGCGCTAGTATACAATCATTTCGAGAAAATAAAGTTTACAATTTATTTACTTTAACTTGTTATTGTTTTATTTATTTTTTCGACTAGTCGATGAGCGGGTGGGGTACACTATTCTGACTTTGGAGTTTTATTTGAGTTTTATAGTATTTTGCTAGAGTTTGTCGTACCCAAACGTTTATGAATTTTTTTAAATTTCTATTTGTGTTGCGGTGACGATCTTTCGCGATATAATATAGTGATGGATGGCTATAATACAGTGGTGATCGAATGATTCGTCTTCCTTTTATTAAATGACTTCAACGTTTCGCGATGAACTTATTTTTTAAATTTATAACTAGCTATTGATATTTTCATTTAAATAAGCCAGGACACTCAAGTTCCCACAGAAATGTTCACATCTGTTGCTCCGTTCTCGAGTTAAATCGTGAGGAATGGACATCAAATCATTTTTATTTATATAGATATACAAAATTCGCTGAAAAATGACCTTCCAATTTTCCATCTTTTCGAATTATTTCATAACTTTGTTGACATATAAACCTGATGCTGACTGCCCGTTGACAAATCCGTTGCCCCGTTCTCAAGTTAAATCGCGAGGAACGGACACCACATCCTTTTTATTTATATAGATGATACTACATCCCTTTGAGAGATTAGATCTTCTTCACAATATTCCACCAATAAACCTGATTCATGGCTGCAGTTCTTAAACTGCCGCCCGCATCGATTCTTGTCAAGTCCTGCTCCACCTGGTCCATCCACCTCGCTCGCTGGGCTCCTTTCCTTTTGTTCCTACCGGATTCGATGCGAACACCATCTTTGCAGTGCTACTGTTCGGCAATCTTGCCAAATGCTCTGCCCATCGCATCGATATGAACTTAGATTTCCCTATGTATATGCGCCTCTTCTTATTAGTTGCCATAAATTGAAATTTAACATAGCCCTAAAACAATATCCAGCGATGTTAAGCCACATGAATTCAATGGAACAGTTATGCCCATCCCATTTCGCGATAAATGTAGTAGTAGTATGATGCATCTTGCGGAGAGAGAATAACATCACCATTGATGTTATTGGCTTGGCTTCACACGATAGCGGTAATTCTGTTTGTTGACGTTGCCGTTCTTGCGTCTTGACTTCAACACCTTAATAAGGCTAATCTGGAGCCCAAGGAAGTTTGGTCTGTGTCGCCGATCAGGACTATAAATTTCATCAAACAGATTATTCCTGATTGGCACCTACCTCACTATAGCTTTTAATCTACTTCTTCATCAATAAGCAGTAGATAAACTGGAAGCGTAGTATAAAAAATGGGGCATACCACAATAGTTCAAAATAATGGACGCATTGGACAACAAGAGGAAAAAAAAGGTTGAACGCGTACGAATTCGGACCCGAAAATCTTGTTGGGGTTGAAACATCCATTTTATTTTAGTTCATTGTAACAGGTATACATTAGAAGATATTGGACCTGATCACGAACGTCACTTCACGGCGAAAACGAAATGAAGTCCATACAAATTGCATACAATTCATTTCGTTTTCACCGTGAAGTGACGTTCGTGATCAGGCCCTATATAACCTTGCATAAAATTCTTTTCGTTTTCACTGTGAAGTGATCTGTTCGTGATCAGGCCCATCATGATTATTTTATCAGTGCTCCCGGGGTCGAGTGGTTAGCGTTACACATTATCATGCCGGGGGATCGGTTCGATTCGCGTCCTAGCCATTTTTTTTCATTTCGTCCTAGTTCAATTGCAGTTCCACCTTTTTTCTTCAGTATGTGCTTCACGATTGATCAGTAATCTTAAATTGACCTTAGCTCCGAATTCGTCTTCTTGGGAAAGTATGGTGGCGTCTGTTCAAATCCGGCTAGAATAGGCGATCCACTTCACGTTTCTCCAGGAAAGGCAGTAGTCTCCTCCGGCACTCCTGGTAAATTTGCTGGTTCATGGTCCCGGAAGTAATAAATGTTTCGCTTTTCAGTCCATAACTGCAGATTGCTTACCAGACAAGAACTTTTTGAGGACATTCGATTTCTCGACTTTACTTGTTTGCTAGCCATTGTTCTGGTCAACCGAGATATGAAATTCCTGCCCAGGAATTTGATCGTAAATTGTCTGGCAATACGTTCCGTCGTTCATGGCCATGCAACCATATTTTGTAAACAATTTTTTTTCATCTTCAATTTCTGCTTTCCGGTCCTGCGCAATCTGGGCCTTCAAACTTCTTAAAGGGGTAGTACACCATGTAATTTTGAAAAAAAAAAAATAAAAAAATCTGGGATGTCTACTTTACTGTAGTTTTTGTCCGATGCTCCGTTCCAAAGTTACAAGCCAACTAGTGGACCTAAGTCTTTGCGTAGGGAAGGCGGATCCAAAATTTTAAACGCGTTTTTCTCGAAACTAAGTTTTGCAAACTGGTGGGAGTTTTTCCTCCGGAACGGTCCATCCGGTATTGATGAAATAACTTTTCCCAGATTCTCCACAAAATTTCCTGTCATCGTACGTAAGATTTTTTTTACATTTTGAAAAATAAAATATTGGTTGTAATGTTTAATAATGTTTTTGTCTCGATTTTTGAGGCAAAAACGCAATTTTTTGCAAAAAATGTCGCCATTTCGTCAAAAATCAATATTTAAAAAAAACCCTACGTACGATGACAGGAAATATATCCAAGATTACGTAAAAAATCATTGGTTGAAATCGGTCCACTAGAAAAACTTGTGGAACTTCCATTCCGTTCGTGGAGTGTTTTGCCTAGAGCTCGACAAGGTCATATTCAACAGAGGATAGTCTGCGAACTATGAAGAAATTCGCCTTCGTATTCAATTGAAAATGAGTTTTGGCTTCTTCCAGCAGTTTAACCGTCATTATGACTCAATAGTCACTCGGGCGTTTAGTTGCTATCTCACTCTGCGACTCGACTATTTAATTTCATTCTTTCCCGTCAAATGGACTTCAATGCATATTGAAGTGAAGTATACATGTATCGATCTTTGAGTTCAACGTGGTTTGACATATACTACAGGCAGCAGCGTAGAGGGGATAGACAGCGCCCCTGGCAAACTAACAAAAAAGGCGCCCCAAGAATACCACTTTTTTCAAATCAAATCAAAAGGGTATTGGTGTAATATGATGTTGGGTGTTTCAATTTTTTACTCAATTGAAATATGAAATATAATTCGGGGATAAAAATTGTTATTGAAAATTCTTGGATTTTGGCGCCCCAAAGGCTCAGCGCCCCCGGCAAATGCCGGGTTTGCCAGCCGCACACTACGCCGCTGACTACAGGTGAGCTAGATTCGTTTGTATCGTACACGAAAATTACTCACACATATAAAATAGCGTACAGTGTTGTGTTCAGAAACACTGACAAATTTGTGAATTTTGTTGATATAAACCCGTTTTTCTGCATGTTTTTTTTCACAATATTGAACTCGGAGACAAAGTGAACTAAATTTTTTTTTAGAATTCTTCTCAAACTGCACGCTATTTACTAATACTAACGCGAGGACCTTTATAGCATAGCTGGTAACTGTTTAAGTTCGTTGTTTTGAGTTCACGGAGGTAAACCATAAACTGTGCATTGATGGAGTAACTATTTTTTTTGCATCTGAAATCAAGTTTTCGTTTCACTTTATATGGACGTAAAAATCAGATTGCGTATGCGAGTAACGAGATTCGTGTCAGAGGCAATAGAAGTGTGGATTGATGTTAGGTTGAATGAAGAGGCAAATCTGTGCTCATTAGTCACGTCAATTAGAAGAACCATTTGCTAGATAGTTCATCATTCATCCTCGCTCTCAACGTTAGTCAATTCTTTTTCTAGACAATTCAAATCATGTTGACGGCAAATGCCGAAGTAGTCCTAATCGAAGCGAAACTACTGAGAGGAGAGTGGATTTGCATTTTTCATCTTCGAAGATTTCGACCCCTGGGGTGACATTGTGCATTTCGAAACGAGTGATTTTTGTTCGTTCCGACCACTTTAACTTAGCTTTGTTTACAAACCCAAAAATTTTACATTTCTCTACGAGACAAACTTTGCTCTAAATCTAGTATACTGAAAACATTCATTTGAAAAAGCTATATACAGTTGAATTTCACTCGTTGGGCTATCTTTAGTTGGGCTTCGATTTAGTTGGGCTCCCGTTCGTTGGGCTATAGCCCAACTAAATCGAAGACAAACGTCAATTCTGACAACGTAAAATTTTTTTCGAGGGGCTCGTGGATGGTATTTTTAGGTTTAAAATAAATTTTAAATGAATCATTGAAATAAATAAAATCGAATATTATTCAACAAAAACAATATTTATTTTAAACGTTTCAAACAAAATTAAACAAACCACGTAAATTCATTTTCAACAAAATGGTAGAGTTCTTCAACATGCTCGTTTTAGCCATTCAACTTCAGTGATTTTCGAACGTAGCGCGTTCAAACGGCATACTTCTGCAACATCATGCTTCATATAGCGAACTAGGCAATCAATTGACTTGATTGCATCGCCAAAATCAGGATCTCCGGTACTAGTAATGGAAGTATCAAACGAATTACTTCCATCTTCTGTGTCTACCAACCATTCTTCTTGCATTTCAGGTTGATCTTTCTTGAGAACTGATGACAAAATCTCGTCATCAGAGAACACTTCACTGGTTACCCAATCTGGATTATGATCACCATCATACACCTGATCTTTGATCCACAGATCAATATCTTGCTCAGATGTTTTTGTTCCTGCCAAACTGTCAATCCTGGACACAAGCGCTTTGAAGTCATCATCGGCCGCTTTCGAGTCTACATTAACAGCATCCTCCGGCAAACCATCGATCAATTTCTTCCACGAATTACGTATAGTTTTGTCAGATATCTCCTCCCAAGAGGTTGCCAACCACGAAATACACTGTTGAAGATTAATCTTCTTCAATCGTTCTTCGAAACTAAAGAGGAAAGTACATAAATAAAACCTCAATTAGAATTTGAATTTAAATTTTGAAAAAGCACAGACGAAAAACTATCGTGCGCATAGTTTTGTGTTTATATTTGGAATTAATTACAAAAATTTAATGTTTAATATTTGGAAATTTACCTTAAGTGTTCGTTTTCCAGAATTAATGCGAGCATCAGTTTTCTTTTATACTTTCGCTTGATTGCATTGATGACCGATTGGTCCATCGGGTGGCATTCAGCATTTACATTTGGTGGGAGGTAGATCACTTGAATCAGTCCATCGTCACTCTGTAGAGATTCGTCAACGTCATAATGACTGGTGCAATTATCAAGAACCAGCAATGCCTTTGACTCCAATCCTCTCTCGGCCGAAAATTTTCGAACAGCGGGGACAAACTCTTCGTGGAACCATTGACGGAACAACAGTCTGGTCATCCAAGCCTTTTTGGAATGATTATATGAAACGGGAAGTTCTTCGATGTTGATTCCTCGTGGTTTTGCAGCAGTGCAAATGAAATACAACGGAAGCTTTAGGGAACCATCTATGTTGGAGCAAGGCATAAACGTATACCTTGTCTTGTTTTGCTTCCGTCCGCTTGCCACGGTCTCATCACAGGTAACGACAGAGCGTGTGGCTAGGAGCTTGATGAACAAGGCAGATTCATCTGCATTAAAGACTTGGGATAGTGATAGCTGCATTTCCTGAATCTTCTTCTGTAGAACCTTCTTGAAATTTAGGTACGCTTCAACGTTTACCGATGCCTTTTCTCCTGTTACGGCTTTCACGCGCAATCCAAACCGCTGCTTAAAACGATGCATCCAGCCATCCGAAGCAGAAAAACCGTGCACCGCATAGAGCCCCCGGTCCTGGAACATCTTAAACAGCAGCTCCGCCTTTGCTTTAAGAATATCCACTGTCAACAAAATGTTGGACTGCCGCTGCTGTAAAATCCAGATGTAAAGAGCTTCTTCCAGCAAAGGGAACGTCTGCTCTTTCAATGTTTTTCGATTATTTACACCATATTCCTTGAACTTGTCCACCGCCTCACGAATTGCTTCTTTCTTTTGGATTATTCTCGTGACCGTAGAAGATCCTACGCCGTTCTTCTTCCCAAGAAAGTCATGCGTACCACATCCTGCTTCAAAATCTTCAATTATGCGAACCTTCTCCACCAGCGTCAGGAAATTGCTCCTCCGTTTCCGGTTAACGTTCGTACTGGATCCTTGCAAACCATCCATTTTGAGCCTGGCGATCGAAATGAACGTATATTAAATCTACGCTAATTTTAATATCAAACTTCATTAAGAACTTACCAATTAATCCAACCTAGAACGAAACTCAACCACGAATGAAATAAACGTCAGTGGTGTGAAAACTTTTCTGCGTTTCCCATAACAACAAACAATCGGTGTGACCCTCGATCGATTTTCGACTTTGACAGTTCAGCCCAACGAGTGAAAGTCGTTCACAAATTGGGCTAAGAGCTTAGTGCAACGAGTGAAATTCGACTGTAATACTAAAACCAATACGATTTGAGTTCGAATTTTCTCGATACGAGTTGCTTGTTTCGAAATGCTCAATGCCACCCCTGGTTTTGCCGCGAGTGAACGAAAGTGATGGTTGCCAGATGCTTTTCACAATCGAGCTTATCGATCGAAAATCAAAATTGAGCTATTAAATGATAATATTCGTTCTGATCGGTAATCCATATAACTCTATTCTAATTTATTTTATTCATACCATGAACACAACTCTTGATGTTTTTATATTTATTGCAATGAGTTCTAAAAAATATCATATTTAATATCGTTGACCGTGAGCTATCATAAAGCTTTCAGGAAAACACATGCGCATGGAAATGAAAATAGTCGTTGATTGTGTGAATAAAATATATCAGACGCTGGAGAAAAACTATCCAAATGTCACTGAGAAAAATGCAAATCCATTCATTAATGGGTGACTCCATCGTTTACCCGTCGTAACAACTTTTTTGCATCAGAAACCAAGTATTCGTTTCACTTTATATGGACGTTAGAATAAGATTGTGTACGCGGGCAACAAGATACATGTCGGCGTGGAGTGAATCCAGGTTGAATGGAGTGGCAGATTTGTATTTATTCGCCTGCCAATTAGAACAACCATTTGCTTCAACTTGAAATGAATTGACGAGCGTTGAGAGCAAGGATAACTGATAAATGAGTCATGTTTGGGGACGAATGCGTTCGTTGTGACTCAGTAGCAAGATAAGAAGGACGTTATGGAAGTAGTCCTGCTCTAAGCGAAGAGACTGAGAGGAGAGTTGATTTTCATGTTTCGTTTTCGAATATGCTGGACCCAGACCCTGTTCTATTTGAGCTATAATATTAATTTGATTTTTGATGATGGACCCACCTCATATATTAAGGAGTTTCAACATTTTTATAGGAACCTTTTTTTTACGTGTCTTCCATTACGCAGCACGAATTCCAATTAAACTAATGTTAACAACGATTATGCAAAACAGCTAGACGAAGTTTTACCAATGATGGGAACTTCTCTGGATTGTTTGAGACATGATACGGTCACATTCAAACTTACCAGAGCTGTCATTTAATCCCAATATGGGCGCAGAATTGATCCTCTTCTTTTTTTCCATCGAGGAGCAATTCAAGA
The DNA here is from genome assembly GCF_029784135.1 of Toxorhynchites rutilus septentrionalis. Lineage (NCBI taxonomy): Eukaryota > Metazoa > Arthropoda > Insecta > Diptera > Culicidae > Toxorhynchites > Toxorhynchites rutilus. The sequence continues at coordinate 75,831,451 of NC_073744.1, read as the reverse complement.
AAACATCAAATATATTTAAATGTTTTACACAAGATTTCAGGAGAAATACTTTGTGGATAAACTGATGTCAAAGATTTCCGAACCGACTACTGGGAACGCTGTACTGGACGAAAAAAGTATACCGTTTCTGTATTGTCAGAGCTTTATAAAGATGTCACCATTTTCGATAGATCACACCTTGACGAAATTGATAATCATCATAATTTTGAGCGTAACTTTCAACTCATCAGTATTCGGTTTAGCGGAATGGTTTTAATTTCCTATACATATTTAATTTCAATATCGTAACAAGGGCGTATTTCATGATGAATTTTTTGATAAGATTGTGATTGCTCCGAATTATTTCTTAAGCATTGAACATATTCATCACATAAAAGGGGTAGTGAAGCAGTATTTTTTATTCAGTTATTATAATATTATATTATATTATCATAATACCATTTCCTATGTTACTTTTTATTTTGAATTGTTTTTTTTGTCGAATCATCTAGCTACGAACTTCAACTATGAAAACTTAGTAATTGAAGTTAGTCCTCTTTTCCATCACGTATAATCAGCGAAAAGGCACAGTGCACTTACAATTACACGTGAACACACACTCTGCGAGGTCTTCCTATTCTCTTCATAAGTACACATATAAATTCATCTATGCACAGGGAGGACACAAGCTAGTTGATTGTCGCTTTGGCGGTATAAAATTAGCTTATTTTTAGACCAAACTTATTTTTTTCAGTGAACCACAGTTTTTATGGGACTTGATAATGATAAGGGTATGCAATATTGTATGGTTAGTATATGATTAGTGAGTAAAGTTTAAAATTTTTACTTTTTTAGTTACCGTTTCTTTCGAGGTGCCCCTACTGAATCTGTATATTTGTATTACTATTTTGTAGATAACATTTTTGAAGAACTGATTTTTCTAAATAATATTGAAACCAAACGTTCGAACAGAAAGGTAATTTTAGATAAGACAATATATTATTATAAAGCAAGAAAACAAAAGTTTGAGAAATTTCACTCGTTTTTGCAGAATTATACAAAATAAGATTAAACGAAAATTTATGAGAAAATACAGTATATAAAAAGGTCACTTTGTTTCCGCATGTTGCAAGACTAAAATTATCCTATGGATCATACAAATTTGTTTGCCATCACGAGTGTGACCCAAAAGCTATAGTGAATGCCATCTTTTATTTTATATATATATACTAGCTACCGTTTTGACTAAAATGTAAACTATCCAGTATTGTGAAACCTAAGAAAACAATAATACCCGTCTTGCATCTTTCTATTTGTTATTTTTAACAGTAGAAGGAACAGCAGGAAGCGTTTCAAGTGAGCAAGAACAAATAAACAATACACACAGCGTCTAATAGATAATATAGGAAAGCCCAAGCGGTTATAAGGCGCTTCTTTTCCCTTTCGAACAAAAATAAAAGAAAAAACAAAACAAAACAAAAACAATCCAAAACAACGCTGTAATTGTAGCTGGTTCAAAACACACGAAATTGAGAGAGAAAATGTAGCGAAGTCATCTGGAAACTTTTATAGAGGTCACTTTATATATATATATATACTATAGTCGTATACACACCAATTACACGCGTACATTTTACAATTACAATTAAGATGACAGAGCAGCCTGCTTTACGACGTAATTGTATTTTGTTTTATTAACCCATTTTATAGAAAAATCTTTTCTTTTGTGTTTGGAATATTATTATGCCTTGTCTTTTATATACACGTATTTATTATACACAGATAAAAAAACAACAAAATAGTACATAAAAAATAATAAAAGTATTTTGAAGGAAAACAAAAAACAAAAAAAAACATAATTTTGTAGTATGTTTTTAGGTGATAGAGTTCCCCAAACCAATTATTGAGGGCAGTATGTATTAGGCGCGTATTAGTAGAATCCCTTCCTCCCAACAACAACAAAAACAACAAAAATGAATATGTATACAAACAATTTTTACCCGTGAACAAACCCGTTTTAAAACATAAACAAACAAAAATATACACTCATAATGAGACATTACAATATAACAATTGAACGAGAGATCAACATATTTTAACGTAACAAAAAATGATGTTTGCTATTGAATAACGTAAGCCAAGAAAAAGCAGTACACAAGAAAATTAAATCAGCTATCTTTCTCCACAATTTGAGCGAATGAATGTGTTTCGAAATTATTTCAATTCGATTGTAGAAAAAGTTTGCAGTAGGATCTAGTGTGCGGAAGATTTCTCTGTTAGTGCCGATTTTAGTGAAGCCGAATCGTTTTTGGTTGGGAAATGCGGGAATGCACATGTTAATGAATCATAAAAGTTACTGTGTGGTGCCATTCAATGCTATTTTTCCAACAATAAGAGCTCTCAAGGTAAACCAGTAAATCATTTTAGCCACATTTCTTTGCAAATGATGAAGTTCAAGCTCAGCTAAACCGTGTGCTAGTATTCAAAAAAAGAGACAGACACGTTTATTGCGATAAAAAGAAATAATCTTTATTCAAAGTACAATCGACAAAAAAATTAAAAGTACAGAATATGAAGTCGAGTTTTTTAGGTGATTTGAACAAATTTCCATCTTGTTGTGTGTAGGTAGTGGACAAAAATATCGGTAATAAATAAAATGTCGGTTTCTCTCCGTTTTTTCAGAGGTTTTGTGAACTAACACAAGTTTTTGGAGTTTGGGATAAATTTGAGGAGCACTTCATCGTAAATTGTACCAGAAGTACAGTACAAAATGTTATGCGTACCCTCGGGATGAACGATTCGTAGCTTTCCTTTTTATGCTGGTTGATAAAGTTAATTGGATTTGTTATTGACTTAGTTGGCAAACAATTGTGTTAGAACACAAAATCATTGAAAAAAACAGAAAAAAATCGTTTTTTTTTATTTTCATCCCAATATTTTTGTTCACTACATATAGACAGAAATATAAATTTGTTCGTATAATATCTTAAAGAAAATGCTCTTAGATGATGTTACAGCATTTCATTATCTGTTCCTTCAATTGTCTGTCGAGTGTATCTTCCATCGAATGCTATACATTTTTCCCATCTCTCTGGCAATTTTATGAAACACCAAAAAAATGTTCTCTTTTAGAAGAAAACCATTCATCAACCTATTTTACCACAGTTTCTTAAGAACTGAAGCGTTGTTTAGCAAGTGTGTCTCAACGATGCAGATAGATGGTCGGAAGGAGCCATGTAAGCTGCATGTGAATGAACTTCTGAATAAAACCGCATCAACCGTTTCCGTGACCGGATTTTTATTATGTGGTGGAGCACTACCTTGCAACAAAGTCACTTTGTGCTGCCTGTTCTGGCACTCGTTTTTTATCCAAAGCTCAATTTAAGGGGGTCTTCGAAGCCACACTGGTTGCGTGTTCGCCTACTAAGTAATCGATCGTGAGTTCCAAACTCAGGACTCCAATTGACCATATTTGTGTTGTTATAGAATAGCTACTTCCACGCAACAATCATTAACGATCGAGATCGATCCACGGTTTCACGGTTTCAGAAGTATAAGTTGTGGGAGAATGAAGAACAGTGGGAAAACACGTTTATCGTTATAGAAACACACGCGGTATAAAGAATAAAAGTATATTTATTTGGACGAACTTGACTCGAGCACATGTAGTTTTGGAATGAAAAAATATAGATGATATGTAAAGAAACTGGCTCCTCTGACGAGCAAAAAGTGTTGCCCGATATGTGGAATGTTTTGTATTCACCGTATTTCGACACAGGGTGGTCCGTAAGTGTTGATGATTGTTACACTCCGACACTCCTCCTCAATCTTCAACTCTTCACTCTGTAAGTCCCAGCATTTCCGAGAACATCTGATGCTTCTTGGTGCCCAGTGGTTCTGTACAGATGTCCGCAATCATAGAGTCCGTAGGACAATACTCCAATCGAATCTCACGACGATCGCACAGATCTCTAACAAAATGCTGGCGAGTTTCTATGTGTTTAGATCGCTTACTCAAACGGTCCGAGCTAACAAAGCTCAAGCAGCTCTGATTATCCTCGAATACCGTTGTTGGATGATTTTGTTCTTCGTTGAAATCTTTTAGCAATCTGCGTATCCAGAGAAGCTCCTGGCATGTTTCACTTAATGCACAATATTCGGCTTCCTTTGAAGACAAGGTCACCGAGTTCTGCTTCCTGCTTGTCCAACTAATCGCGCCACCATTGAAGAATATAATACTGCCAGTCGTTGACTTCCTATCCGAGCTGTCTCCGGCCCAATCAGCGTCCGAATACGCCACGAGGTTCTCTTTTGCTTTCTGAGACGAACCCAGCACAAGTTTCCACGTTCGCGTTGCCTTCAGATATCTTAACATTCTCTTAGCTGCTGTCCAGTCTGATTCAGTAGGACAACTCACTTTTCTTCCTAGAATCCCAACAGTGTTGGCTATGTCGGGACGAGATGTAACTGCGATATACAGAAGAACACCTACCAAGCTCCTATATCTTTCACCATCCTGTAGCGAATAGCTGGTTTCCGTTGACTGAGGATAACCAATATCCATGGGCGTTCGGCTTGTTTTAGAGTTATGTTTGTTCTTTGAACAAACGAGTTTTTAAAAAACACTTTATTATTCACTTTTCTTAAAGTCAAATACTTAAACCTCACTGCACCGATCTACACGCGAAAAAGAGATTGAGCCACATGGCGCTAACTCTTTTATAGCCTAAAAATGCTGATTATTAGTTTTAGCTATCAACTCGTTCATTGGCGCGAAACGTGGCGTGATGCGCCTGTTGCTTTTCCTGACGGCTTCCCCCTGGGATGAAAGTCGTCCTCGGCTTTCTGTTTTCTGGATTTATGCTTGCGGTACCATAGTGATCTTCGGGCGAGTTTGTCTGTTAGGTTCCGATGGTTCTTCCGGGTTCTGATGACTTTGAAGTTCCTCTAGATGCGACATTGATGATCTCGATGGGAGTCTATTCCAGATCCAAAATGATAGAGCTACGATGGAAATAATTGTTATTGTTGAACCGAATCCAAACGATGTCCACCCAAAGAGTTCGAGTTTCCATTGGATGTTATCTGTCCTTAGATTGATGTGTTTGATATGACCACGTTGTTCCAGATGTAACTTCTGTAAGTATTCTATAGGGAATTTGTTTGTAATCGTAGTAAGATTTACCGTCAATCCCGTTGTTGGAACGAATGATGCCAGTTGAACTTCTTTATTAATGTTGGAGTACATTTCGTCGTTGATAAAAAGTGTGCAGTTTGAAAACTGTACGAGGAAAGATCCCTTAAGTTTTCTATGATTCGATGAGCAGTTCGATGTTATTGATATTTCCGCGTCATTGATAATCACGTTTGAGTCATCGACTCGTTTGATAATACCATTGGTGTAGGTTCTTTCCATTGGGCATGTAGCTGATTCACCTCTCATCAATTGTTGAATGCATTTGGTTATTGGTTCAAGCTGCGTACTTGAGCATACATAGACGTTTCTACTCATTTCGCAGAGGGATTTTAGCGCAAAAGATGACGGACCTTGTAGATAATAGTTGGTTGAGATGGATATACGGGAGTTATTGAAGATAACTGGTTCGATGAAGTTGAGATCATATTCAGCATCCTTGATTCGTGGTACCTTCAGTATGTAGGCAATGGATTCCTTGGATGAAACCACGTATGCACTAGCGAAGTCCAAGGCTCCTGCTATAAAATTGTTTCCTTCCAGAAGATGATGAATTCTCGTGATTTCCTCTGCATTGATAATTCTGCTGCTTGGGATGTTGTGTTGAGCCAAAACTATTGCCTCCTCTAAATCTTCTAATTGTTGTGTGAGTTCATCTAAGCAAAAGAGCAAACCTACTGATCTGAAATCCTTATCGTTTTTCAATGCTGTATTATTCAGTATTATTGTTACGTTATTCACTTTTTCTGTTAATTTATTAATTCTGTCTTCGAATATGTGATTAATTTTGATTTGCTTTTCATTCGCATTTATCAGACTATTTGAAGTTGAGTTTATAATCCTTAAATCTTCTGCATCGGGGCTACCTGAAATGTACTTCCAAAGTGAACCTAGTTTTTCCCATCTTCTAACTCTAGTAGAGGGTTTTAATTTCAAAAATGTCTGTTCTAGTTTCGTTACTTTAGTTTGAATTAATACGCTTAGGAAATCAGCTGAATCTATATTTGTTTTTGCATGATATAAAAGTGTTTCAACAGAGTTTTGTAATTTAATGAGATCTACTCGGTGCAGTATCCTAAAATAATTGTTGCTTACATAAGCTTTTCCTAAATGTATGATTGCTACCGGGCTCTTGTCTAAATCGTGTACTAAAATTTTGCCATTCGTCGTTGTCCAAAGCCAGAGCCATAGTCTGTAATAGAAAAGTCTGTGTCTTAGTTATCTGTAAAGTTTTTCTTAATGTGTTTTTTATGTGTTTTAATTCCGGCCTGGTCGGTTACTGTTTTTTCTGTCTCATTTGTAATGTCTATTAGTCTGTATCTATGTCCTCTAGGTGTGGGCTTAGCTTTGCCTTTCACCAATAATCTTTGTTTGTTTAGTTGTTTGAATTCTTCTTTAGTTACTAAAGGTATTTTCGAATTTTGTTTGTGTGCCTGATTCGTTAATGAGTCCTTTGCGTTTTGTAATGTTTTTTGTTTTGATAGGTTGATTTCTATTGGATTGAGAGAACTACAAGTGCCGAAAATAACTTCTCTCGGTTTTAAATTTATTGACGAATGTTTGGTTTCGTTATAAATCGCTGTGATCATGGCAAGACCTTCGTATAAATTTAGATTCTCTACTTTTTTCTGATTGGCCATGTACATTTCTAGCAAAGTACTGTGGAATCGTTCCACGATACCATTACTGTCACTGCAGCTGGCAAAATGCAAGGAGATGCCATAATTTTCCAAAAATTCTTTGAATTTTGAATTTCGAAAGCTTGTGGCTTGATCACAAGTAATTAATTTGGGAATGCCAAACGTTTTGAAGTATTTTATTAGTGTTTCTTGAATTTCATCTGTTGTCTCATGCATGATCTTGTAAATCTGTGCAAATTTTGAGAATGAATCTACAACAGTAAGAAATTTTTCAGTCTCCTTTATAAAGACATCTATGAAAACATTTTCGAATGGTCCATTGTAGATTCGTCTAGAATGAGGTATAACGAATGGTCTTCGTTCATACTTAGCAAATTTACAAGATTCGCAGTTTTTGACGAACTCTTTCACTTTAGCCAACATGCGGGGAAAGAAGACTGACTTCTGTACTTCCTCGTATGTTAGTTTGTATCCACGATGATTGAAGCTGTGACATTTTCTTATAAATTCGTTCTGATCGGTACCTGAAATTAAATCTGGAAGTTTGATATTAGTTAAATGAACTTTAATATTTTTAAAATTTGTATCGATAATGTGTTGGCACATTCGGGCAATATTCAGGTCGGCAAAAATACCATTTAGTTTCGTCGGATCTAAGTGTCTTGTCAGAATGTCTTTTATGTCGTCTTCCGTATAGTCAGGTTTGTGAAATACATGACGAAAATGGTTTGGAAAAACCATACACGCAAGGTATGGACTCTTTGCAGCATCATCTGCTCTGTAAATAAGTAGTTGGTTCGCATATTTATTAATGATCTCTGGTCCATAGATCGGGTCATTATCGAAAAATTGATTAGATAGTTCTTCGTTTAGGTTCAATTCTGTGCGTGGAATCCTTGAAAGGCCATCAGCAACAACGTTTTGCTTGCCCTTCTTATAAATTATTTTAAAATCAAATTGTTCCAAGTAGAGCCTTTGTCTTGTAACTCTTCCCGTGGAATCTGTTAACTTTAATTCCTTTGTAAGAGGTTCGTGATCCGTATAAATCGTGAACTCTCTACCATAAAGGTACGGTCTAAAGGTTTTGGCAGCAAAATAAATGGCCAAAAGCTCTTTCGCCGTGGCTGAATACTTTTCTTCAGCTCTGCTCAATGTCCTGGATAGGTATGCAATAGGCCGTTCCTTTCCGTCATGTAATTGAGCTAGAACTGCCCCAATGGCAACATTTGATGCGTCCGTTGTAAGAATAAACGGATTATCGAAGTTAGGGTAAGCCAAAAGTGTTTCTGTTGTCATGATTGTTTTTAGCTCTTCAAATGCTCTCTCGTAATCATGATCAATATCGATGATTTTATTTTTACCTCTGAGTTTTGAAGTCATGGGTTTTGCAATATGGGCGAATTTAGGAATGAATCGTCTATAATAACTTATAGTTCCGAGGAACGATTTTAATTCTTTGGAGGTTTTTGGTAGAGGCCAAGACTTTATAGCCTCTATCTTATTAGGATTGGGTTTTACCCCGTCTATTGTGACGACATGTCCTAGGAAAGCTACTTCCTTTCGAAGGAAGTCGGATTTGTCACATTGAATTTTCAAGTTCGCATCCCTAAGGGTTTGGAGAACTTTTTTGATGTCCTCTAAATGACTTTGAAGATTAGTACTGTAAATGATGATGTCGTCCATATAGACGAAACATCGGATCCCTAAATGTTTTCTCAACACTGTATCCATAAGACGCTGAAAAGTCGCAGGCGCGTTTTTCAGTCCAAATGGCATACGAAGAAACTCGTACTTGCCATTATCAATATTGAAAGCGGTTTTCGGGATGTCTTTAGGGTCGACTTCAATCTGGTGGAAACCACTAGCTAAGTCGAGCACTGTAAAATACTGAGCTTTTCCTAGTCGGTCTAAGATTTCGCTCACCTCAGGAATCGGATATCGATCCGCCGGGGTTTTTTCATTCAATTTTCTATAATCGACAACAATGCGATATTTTCGTTTCCCAGAGTTGTCGAGTTTTTTCGGTACGACCCAGATGGGGGAGGTCCATTGTGAAGAGGATTCTCTAATTATACCGTTTTCCAACATTTTTGTAATTTGGGTTGAAACTTCCTTACGGAGGTGGTAAGGATATTTATATGTTTTTTGATGGATGGGTTTTTCGTCCGTTGTATTAATAGAATGCTTTACCTCGTGTGTAAAGGTTAGCTTTTCATCATCCGCAAAGAATACGTCTTTGAATGATCTGAGTGTTTTGATCAAAGCATTTTTCTCTTCGTTATTCAGGTGTTCTGATGGGAAATTCAAACGAGGATTTACCTTCTGATGATTGATTTCTAGTTCGAAAGCGTCACTAGGGAATGGCTGAAGTGCCGTGTGGCCTTGTTCACCTTTCTTGGTTAGATGCACGAAAGCTTTATAATTATTTGCTTCATAAACGCCTGGTTTTAAAATTACGTTAGGATTCAAACTGATTTCCTTATCAATTAAAAATGAGCCGTTCGTTGTGGTGCAGATTTCGAATAGGTTTTCATCGGTGCCGTGGAAATTGATAGAAGTGGGGAAATATTTTGACACCGTGTATCTACGATTACTAAATGTAACAAATGCTCTGGAGGTGTCGATTACCGCACCCATGGCAGCTAAATTTTCATAGCCTATAAGGCCGTCAAAGAAATCATGAAATCTGAAGACATAGTACGGAAGTTTTTCATCGGATACTTCCGGGAGCAAATTTGTGTTTACCACGCGATCTATAAGAAACTTTCCGTTCTTGTTATTTATAACGGCTGGTCGTTTAATTTTTGTCGATATATTAACGTGCTCAGGGTTGATGTATGATTTATTAGCGCCCGTATCCACTAGGAAATTTAAATATCCCTTCGTGGTGGACAGGCGCAGGTATGGAATAAAGTTCATGTTGGCATGTTTGCTACACGAACGGTTTGAAAATTTATTTCGTCTCCTGTTTCGCTTGCAGTGTCATCGTCATCGTCATTGTCTTTGTCGTTGTCGATGTCGTCGTTCACTTCGTTATTGTGAACTTCGGCTTTGTTCTTATGAAATGGTTTTGCCGCGGGTTTGAAGCGAGGGGGATTGGATTTCGCTTCGCCGTTGCTGTTCGGTTTGTCTTTGTAGTTGTCTTTTTGTCGTGGGAATTTACTGTATGATGGGCGATTTCGCACCTCAGCGTTTTGGTTGATGCATACCGATTGGTATGCATCTTCTAATGTGGTAGGTTTGGATTGTCTTATTATGGATGCGAGTGGCTCGCCTATGTTGTCTAAATATTTGGTAACTATTAGTATTTCAATCAGATCATTTGTTTGCAGTGGATTAAGCGATAGGTTCATCTTGATTTTTGTGGATAATTCTTTTACATCCGTATAAAATTTATGGTTATTTCTATCACCTCGTTTCATGTGAAATAGGTGAGACAAGTTTGTGGCTAGATCTTTCTGATCGCCATAAATTTCCGACAGAACCCGTTTTATGCCAGGTATGGTATTAGGATTTCCGTTTGCGCATAGAACGGTGCGCGCATCACCTTTTATTTTATTTTTAATAGCCCTCATATAGTGGCTGGGTATCGTGTCGGGAGCGTTGTTGTCTCCCTTCACTAAGTACATTTGGTATATTTCTTCTAGCTCTTCAAGCCAGGCAGGTAATTCCTTTTTGATGCCTGTGAATTCAGACATGTTTCGAATCGGGTCAGGCAGTCTATAATTGTCAAACTGTCTTCCACTGCTAAGCAGCATTTCTTGGAGCTCAGCCACAGTAGCTTGGAGCTGCTCAATTTCACTTGATCGGTTGCTAGGCATTTTCTTGCTTTTGCAATTTTTCCACAGTAAAAGGATAAAAATGACTTACGTTATTATTTTCCACATGTGTTCACAAGATCGAAGCGGGCCTTAGCTGTCGTTCCTCGATGAAGCGTCGTTCCTGGTGATTAATCCCCTGTTGGATGACGTGGCTTTTCTCGGTTCCTGTCGCTGGGTCTCTTTTAGTTCACTTCGATACTTATCCGCACCGCGCTGCGCCAGTTATGTTTGTTCTTTGAACAAACGAGTTTTTAAAAAACACTTTATTATTCACTTTTCTTAAAGTCAAATACTTAAACCTCACTGCACCGATCTACACGCGAAAAAGAGATTGAGCCACATGGCGCTAACTCTTTTATAGCCTAAAAATGCTGATTATTAGTTTTAGCTATCAACTCGTTCATTGGCGCGAAACGTGGCGTGATGCGCCTGTTGCTTTTCCTGACGTAGCATCTGTCATTCCAAATTTAGCGATCGTTTTCTCGATATAACTACTAAGACTAATCGAATATATTCCATCCTTTTGATCTATCTCCATACCTAGGAAATAGTGTGCTTTCCCGAGATCACACACTTCAAAATACTTCTGCAATCCACTGTAAACCGTGTCGATCATAGATTGATCTGACGCCGCAACAAGTAAATCATCCACGTATACGAGAACAAAAATCGTCTTTTCTTCTGCTGTTGTCTTGTAGAATAAACACTGATCAGTTGAGCTGCGCTTGAATTGTAACTCCGTCAGTACCTCCGAGAGTCTTTCACTCCAGCAGCGAGCGGATTGTTTCAATCCGTAGATGCTTCGTTTAAGCTTGCACACGAGATTATCTCCTCCTGATACTTCAAAACCTGGCGGCTGTCTCATGTAGACTTCTTCCTCAATATTCCCATATAGGTAGGCAGTTTTGATGTCGAAGTGTCTCAAAATCAAATTATTTTTACCAGCCACAGCTAACAGCGTTCGCATGGTTGTATGACTTACCACCGGAGCGTAAACCTGATCATAGTCGATGCCATATTTCTGAGCATACCCTGGGCTACAACTCTTGCTTTAAATTTCACAATCTCGCCTTTTTCGTTCTGTTTTACCTTAAATACCCATCGGCTTCCGATAATCTTCTGATTCGGTGGCGCCTTTACTAGTTCCCACGTGCCGTTTTTGTCATGTGACATCATCTCATCTTCCATGGCACGTATCCAAAATTGCTTCTCATGTGATTCCATTGCTTCACGATATGAAACAGGCTCCTCCACAGCGCACAAGGCAACGCCAACTACGTAATCGGATAGTTTAGTAGGCATTGTGCCTCGAGTCTTTCTATACGGTAACTGCTCCTCCTGAATCGTCTCCGTTCCATCAAAACATTCGGTTTCACCATTCTCACGTGCGTCGGACCACTCGTCTGCAGAAATCGATTCCCTTGATACAGACACTTCCTTACTCGGATTAGTTTTCTTCCGATTCTCGATAAGTTCCACTTGCGATGAACCATTATTCCCTTCGATGAAAGTAGCATCTCTACTCAATGTTACTGTATCCGTTGCACGATCTAGGAAACGATATCCTTTCCGATCTTGAGTATAACCAACAAATGTGAGTTTTCTTCCGCGAGAATCCAACTTATTCCGCTTCACATCTGGTACATGAACGTAAGCAACGCTTCCGAAAACCCGCAAATGATCCAATACCGGCTTTCTAGCGTACCACCTTTCATACGGTGTACCGTCGATGACTCTAGAAGGAAACCTGTTTTGTAAATAAGCTGCCGTGCGTATTGCTTCACCCCAATACCGTTTCTCCATTCCGGCATCCAAGAGCATGCAAGAAGCCATCTCCTGGAGGGATCGATTCTTTCGTTCTGCCACTCCATTAGATTGTGGCGAATATGCGGTCGTATACTGGGCAATAATGCCTTCATCTGAGTAAAATAGCTGCAATTCTTTATTAATGTACTCACCACCTCCGTCTGATCTAATTATCTTTGGCTTCTTGCCGAAATAGTTCTGACAAAAACGTACATAATCCTTTACTTTATTCTTGGCTTCTGATTTATCGTTCAGCAAGTACACTACAGTAAATCGGCTATAGTCGTCAATTAGAGTCATGAAATACCGATTACCACTCGGCGTGACATTATTAAACGGTCCGCATAAATCCGTATGGACTAAATCCAAAATCTGCTTCGATTTTCTGTCCACAACACTTGGGAAAGGCTTACGAGTAAGTTTTCCTTCGAGACACGTTACACAAACTTCTTTTTTCCTACATTCTGACACGTTCATGCCGCATCCGAGATTTTCTCTCAAAACTCTATTCACAGCTTCTATGTCCCGGTGGCCAAAGCGCCGATGCCACAAATGCCGACATTTATCACTATGATAATCACCAACCGATTGCATCGCATGTTCAAGTTCTTTCAGTTTGTATAAGTTTCCGAAACGAACGCCAACCGCAACAATATTTCCCGAAATGTTCACAACACTACAAACATCATTCGTAAAACGCACTTCGAATCCTTTGTTTGTCAGCTTTCCTACAGACAACAAATTTCCGTCTAGTCCCGGAACGTAAAGTACATCCGTTATACGAATTTCAACTGGTTTTCCGCAACCATCAATACCGCGAATCAATCCGTCACCTGAACCAGCCGTTTTGATTCTGTTGCCATCAGCCAGCACAACATCTGCTCCAACACGTTCCACCAGTGAGGTGAAGAAACTTTTATCACTGGTCATGTGACATGACGCACCACTGTCCATGATCCATGCATTTTTCACCGTATGCCCTGCACTGAAACACAACGGATCGCTTGGATTTTGTACTTGCTTTGCCTTCTGAGGTGTTGATTTAACTTCCGACGAAGCACCACCACCGTTCTTCTGCCATTCCATAAATTTTCGGCAATTCTTCTTAAATGTCCCGGTTTCTTACAGAAAAAACACTTTTTCTCATCGTTACATTTCGTATTCGATTTCATGGCTTTTTCACCGACCGTTTTACCATGTGACCTATCCGAATGACGCTGATGCGCATCTAACAGTTTCGATTTCACGAGATCCACTGTAATGTCCGCGTCAGGCCTACTTTCTAAAGCCATCACAAGACTATCGAACGAGTCTGGCAAACTACGTAGAATCATCGCCACTTTTAACAATTCATCGAGCTTCTGCCCGACATTCTCGAGCCGTTCAAACTAATCATCCAGCGCGATTAGGTGCATTTCCATGTCACTTCCGTCGGTCAAATTCACCGAACATAACCTTTTTAGCAGCGACACTCGCGACGACATATTTGGTTTTTCGTGATATGCTTTAAGCGATTCCCACACTTCTTTAGCACTTTTCTTCTTCTTGACAAGACTGTATTGCGACTCTTCCAAACACAGACAAATTGTCGCCATAGCACGCTGATCTTCACGATCCCATTCTTCGCCCGCTCTCTCCGGCTTCGGTGTTGTGATCACATTCCAAAGTTCCTCACGAATGAGCAGCATCTGCATTCGAAAACTCCACGACTGCCAGTTTCCGTTGTTCAGTCGTGCGAAAGCGAGTTTCGATACATCCGCCATTTTGTTATCACCAGCACGTAGCTGCCGACCGGAACGAGAAAAAACATACCAAACTGTATTGCGAAAAACACACCGAATAAAACGCACAACTTCCGAAAACGCGAACAACTTTTCGAAATTTCAATCATCCACTGGGCCCATAACCTGTGGGAGAATGAAGAACAGTGGGAAAACACGTTTATCGTTATAGAAACACACGCGGTATAAAGAATAAAAGTATATTTATTTGGACGAACTTGACTCGAGCACATGTAGTTTTGGAATGAAAAAATATAGATGATATGTAAAGAAACTGGCTCCTCTGACGAGCGAAAAAGTGTTGCCCGATATGTGGAATGTTTTGTATTCACCGTATTTCGACACAGGGTGGTCCGTAAGGGTTGATGATTGTTACACTCCGACATAAGTTTCACCCACTGAAACTGTTCTGCTCTGCAAGAAACATCGGGCTGTTGTGCTAATAATATCACAACAATGATTATATTAACTGAAAGAATTCTCTTATGCCTAAATGGCTACTGTGTAATGTATCATATTCAATGGTACGGAAGGAATATTCTTACGTTTAAAAATGGCTGCTGTGTAATGTACAATTTATAGATACGAATATAGATGAAATATGTAACATGCACAAGATTAAAATTGGCCTCTGTTATAGCTAAAATGCTAATGGGCCTGTATAAATAAACAAATGGGATAAAAAATACATAGCTCCATTCAAATAGCTTTTTCCGATCTTGTTGTTCCGTTGTTGCGCTTGAGTCTCATCTTCGGCTCGCAGTTCACGGTCCTCGAACTATTTCAAATGTTTTCCACGCTCTTCGTTTCTCACGAAAAAATAACCATTTTGAAATGTAAGCTTCGACAAGCATTCGATGTAATTCTGCAGCAGTTTTTTAAGTGTTAGTAGACTTCCAATGCTGAACACAAATCGTACAAAATCCGACTTGTTCAAAACTTCAAAACAAACGTATGATGCAGAGTAAAACTTGTTTTGTTTTGAGTTTAAATATTTTCTTAGTTGCCTAATCGAGACAATTTAGCGTAACAGTCTCATAAAAATAGTTTTTCGACACACATTGAAGACAAATTTACTCGAATTTTTGCAAAGTTTTTTTGCCAGCCAAGTGGTCGAAAAAAGATAGAACTGAGGAATTTTTAAGTGTTGCCTCTGCCCACATCAGAAAGTTGATTCAAGACAACCAAGATGGGTGCGACGTGATATAAAAAAAAAGTCACAGGAGGGTTGTGTCCAAGACACGACCGCATAGTTGACGTAGGATTCCGATAGGCTTTCTGTTGATTTTGGATATGTTACATTAAAGAGAACACATTTCGGTAGGAATAAAAGTTCTCCCTTCTCCTTTTTTGAATTGCCGATTTCCCCTAGGCAGCTTGGTTTTGATGTCTCTGTTAGGGAACACATTTTGGTGGGAATAAAAGTCCTCCCTACTTTCATGTATTTGCAATGCCGATTTCCCCCAGGAAACTTGGTTTTAATGCCTCTGTTAGGGAACACACTTCGGTAGGAACAAAAGTTCCCCCTACTTACATGTATTTGCAATGTCGATTTCTCCCAGGCAGCTTGGTTTTGATGTCTCTGTTAGGGAACACATTTCGATAGGAACGAACGAAAGCTCCCCTCTACTTTCATCTATTTGCTATGCCGATTTCCCCGGGGAGCTTGGTTTTGATGTCTCTCATAGTGACCCGCGGCATGTGTCGTCAATTTCGACCAATCATAAGTGGGTATTTCTGTTAAAATAGGGGTTGAGATTTTTCAATTGCTCGATAGTTAGTTTCATGACATATATTATTTTCTTCAATATAAAAAAAATGTTATGGAGTGCCGAAATCGATTGACGCAAAAATTTCATCAATCCATCATGGAATTACTGAGCAATAAGCGTTTGAAATTAGACAATTTTCACGATGTACTCGAATTTCGATTTTCAATTTGTTCCCCAATATATTCCCGAAAGACGTAATACTACGTCAAAAAACAAATACATTTAAATTTTATCAATTCAAAACTGCCTTCGGGCCTGCTAGTTCGATGGAAGATTAATCTGCCTCCCTAAATGAATATTGCTCATGGCGTCGCTTGGTGCCGCCGAAAGCAGACTCGTTTGCTGAGGAGTGCTGAGCGACAATCGAAATGTCTTTCTAAAGGTAGGTCGAGAAAGAGTATGAACTAGTTTTCTTCGCAATGGCTTTCTCAGGGCTAGAGACGAATGAACGTAAAGTTTAAAGTCTCTATAATTCAAAAAAAAAAAGAAAAATATTGCTACCAGATGTCACGAACTTCGACATTTTTTGCTACTATGATGCTACTCGCCCGTGTAGCTTGCGCAAAGGCACCGCAAAAATATTATTTTATAGAATTCCTTCATGCATTTGTCTGATATGGGCTGTGTATCGTTCGTTCTTGTTTTTGAAGGGACTTTAACCCAAAGGTCATTCGTCCCTAACGGGCTGTGCGCTCCGTTATATACATGCATGCATATGTCCTTCGCTTCTTTTGCCAAATCCAGTAACAGGTGGTTGATGAAACGTATGTTTTTGACGTGATACGTTCCATGTTAGTTGTTAGTAGAAAATGTAAAAATAAACAGTATTTTTGATCGGTTTTATATAGTTTTTGTGGTAAGTGGAAAACAGTAAAATAAACTCTATTGTTTCAAAACAAATTGATAGTCCTGAGAAGGTCTGGTATGGTTTAATGGGTTGTACGGAATCTGCTGCGTTTCAGTCGGATATAGCAGTTTAGTTTTGGGAGCGGTAGCTTTTACGGAGGTGCACCCGTGGCCGAGTGGTTAGCGTCTCACATTATCATGCCGGGTGTTCGGGTTCGATTCCCGTTCTGGCCGGGGGATTTTTTCGTCAAAGAAATTTCCTTCGACTTGCACTGTGATCACGCGTATTCTAGAGCTTGCCCCTCGGAATACATTCAAGGCGTGTTATTTGGTTTAGAAAATCTCAACTAAGTATTAATAAATGACGCTAGTTAATGCATACGTTGAGACGGCAAAAGTTCCACAGGGAACGTTAACGCCATTCAAGAAGAAGAAGAAGCTTTTACGGATTCGCTGATGCTTTCCTTGACTTTGGCGCCATCGGCTTCTGTTCGTCGATTTGCGAGGGTTTGATTGGCACCACTACGATGAGCTAAACGACGGATAGCGGGTGTGATACGATGTGATGCAATGCACTTCGCTCCTCTGCCTCCTTTGCCGCATCCAATTGTTGATGTGAAGAGGAGCGCACCAGCAATGCACACTAGATTTAATTCGATGCTCTCCGCTGCTTCCTCTTCTTTGCTCCCTTTGCCGCACCGTATCCATCGTTGGTTGCCGATGGCTTCCTCTCCTTTGCCGCACTGTATGGTGTTGGTTGATTTGTAGAGCACTGCACACTAGAAGCCCAGATGTTTGCCGATGTGAGCGTTGAACGAGAATGAGAAATCCAAAAATGTTACCGTCCTTTTATATCAGTTGGTATGTGAGAAATAGGCGCCCCCCACTCGCTCGCCATGCAAATATTTGACTTATCGGGGAACGAAAGAAGCGAAAAAGAAATGACGTCAATTTCGACCAATCAGTACCGTTTGGATAGGGGTTGAGATTTTACAATTGTTCGATAGTTAATTACATGATATATATTATTTTATTCAAGGTGAAAAATTGTTATAGAGTGCCGCAATGTTTTGATGTAAAAATCTCATCAATCCGCCATGAAATGACTGAGCAATACGCGTTTGAAATTGGACATTTTTCACGATGCGATCGATATTCGTTTTTCAATTTGTACCCCAATATGTTCCCAAAAGACGTAATCCTACGTCAAAATTGTAAACAATATTCAAGCTTGTTGCAGGATAATAAATAATTTAATCTAAAGGTTAATGAAAAACTCCATGTTTTGTGGTACTGTGTGAATGTAAAAAGCACTGTTCTGTATGCTCAAATAAAAATATAGAAGGCGGAAGACATCGAACTAATTATTTCTACGATACATGCAAAACCAGGACTACATGTTGGGAACTGTTTCGAAAGATATCACATGAAAGAGAATTGTAACATATAATTTTTATATGAAAAACAGCTCATTAAAACACATTTTCAGTAAATGTCTAAAATTTACAAAAAAAAATCATTCCGCCAATTTACGGCTGGTATGGCGACCGTTCTCCTTCAAATGAGGGGCTTAGAATGAAAGGGGTGTAAGTGATTTGATCGATTTCTCTACATCGACTCTCTCTTTTGGTCATAGCTTAGCTGCAAACTCATTCCCAGCTGTATTTTACAATGTGGAATATAGGCCAGAACCTCATCTATCGGATTCTATAGCAAACTCAAATTGGAATGTTTTTGCATTTGAGTAATTAACTAAAGAAAAAGTTGATGAAGAGAAATCGATCAAGTCACTTACACCCCTTGCATTCAAAGCCCCTCAAATGTGATTTGAGACATTCTTCATCGAATCCAGAAGGGGCGTGTCATCGACGTCAAAGTCGACACTTTTGAAATACGCAAACCATTTTCGTGCTGTAGGAGAGAAGGTATACACGTCGCAAATGTCCCGGGCTTCTCCGGCAGCTTTTTGATCTGGAAGAAAAGCAGGTGTCGAAAATGTTGATTTTTTCCTCCTGTGTATTGCATTTCCGAGACTCAAAACTAATCTCTTCTTGATCTGCAATCATTACTGTAACCATTCCACCGATTTTGATCAATTTCTGTCGATGCAAATATTACACTGTAAACTATTTTCTATCAAAATGCAGACATGTTCATTCAGACGCTAAAATGTTACAAACAAATAATTTTTTCAACATCATAGATGTGTTATTCGCGCATATATGCTGCATCTCCACGTGTTTCCCTTCCTTCGAGGAATTTTCCGTGCAACATGCCGAATTGAATTCTATCACTCGAACAAAATTTGCTAGTAATCGCGATTCGAAAAAAAATACAATTGTAATCAATTTTTTACCAAATAGTATATACAGTTTAGTAGCAATTTTAAAAGCAGTTGAACTGTTCAGTGCTCCGTCGAGCGAATAGTTGCAGTGCAGTTAATCAGAAGTATAAGCATAAATCAAGGGTACATACTGTCTGGAAAATGATTTTAACTGTAGGCATACAAAAAAATAAACACATACATACAACTTACCGAATGTGAAAAAAAAACTTATAGAGATATTTAAACATGTTGATGTAGCATAACAAAGTCGTAAGTATTGAACCACTCTTAAGAAATATGAAATTTATAGTATCTACAAATTGAACTTTGCAAGAAATATGATTAGACTACCTAAATTGGAATATGAAAAAACCACGAAAGCAATATTTTATTGATAAATTTTCTTACTAAAATCATTTTCTCGGGATATAAAAATGACTAACGTTTACCTATTTATCCGCTGGATGTAGCACTAGTTGATTTTCAACTCAAAGGAACAGTGAATTATGAGTAGAACGCTAATATTGCAGCACCAATACGAAAAAGATTATTGTTTTACAATCTGTATATTGACACACAGCACAAACTTCTTCAAATAATTGCATTGCATGATTGAATACAGTTTCCACGAGCGGTTTCCTGAATAAACAATTCGTAAACGACAAATACACACAAAAAATAAAATTTAAATAACCTATATATATACACATACATATATTCAACGTAATTCTTCTGAATGTTTACCGATTACAGTTTTATAGAGAAGAGGAAAAGCTCCGAATAAATTAACAGACGTTACGTATTTTGCGACAACTGTTGTATTAGAACGAACTGATTTTTCCCGCTGTAAGTAAATGTTCTAAACTCAACAAATACAACGTTTGTGGCTTGAGCGATGATATGATTAAAATTTCCAAAAAACAACAAAAATGAATTGAAGGAAAAAAGCAACACATCAAGACCAGACACGGTTGTGAAATATTTTTATACCATATGTGTTTTTCGTTTTCTGATGATTTCTACAGTCAAGCCCTAAGAAGCGAATAACGGCTCTGAATGCTAGGTTTGGTCAAACATTTTTAACGAAGTGCTAATAATTTACATTGCGTAACGGTCGGAACGTTTTGCCACTTTTTAAATGATAAAGATTTCTATAGAGAAACAAAGAGAGCTTACCAAGAAAAAATCTAAATTAGGAGGAAAAAACCTTGTTATATTAATATTTCGCGCATTTTCGCTACTGGCCTAAGTTGAAGCGTTTTAAACGTCCTATCGCCTGTCTCCCTCCCCCCGACAAAAAAAAGTTCTAAGGCAAAAGTTAATATAAAGTCAGTAGCCAGCGTTCGGTGCAATCAAACTCCGAATATTATTTTTTTACAGATAAACATTTTCCAGCACAGACATTACTAGTAGTTTAGTACAAAGTACCATATTCTCGCTCTCATGTTCAAGAGACATATTGTGAGAGACCAGCGAGAGTGTGACAACACAAACAAAAAAAAGTCGGAGAAAAAAAATGTCAGACAATATTTATACTATATTTTAAATTTTCGGCCAAAACAGATTTTATTTCATATCCATATAATTTTAGAACATTTTTAAAAAACTATAAAAACAATAACAAAAAAAATGATATAAAAACAAAATTCAAGCCTTATGAGAATCGTTTTTCGAGTAAATATTATCTACTTCTTATCTGTAATGATACATGTTCTTGAATGTATTTTCTAGCACATATTCAAATGTATGTGGATCGAATTTACTGTTTAATGATCTCAACAACCGAATACACACTCACACACATACACTGACACTCATTTGCCATAATACACGTACACAATCAGACAGGAGTAAACAACAATTTCTCAGTCGTCTCTGTTTGATAGATAGTGAAGTTGAAGATGTACACATTACCAAATTGTATTTGTCAACTAGGAGAATACAGTGGACGATGGCTATCTAGTTCTATCGTTGAAATTATAATTGAAAAATATTGAAGTAAAACCACATATCATAGAAAGAGCAAATCTAAGGTAAACATCCGAAAGAATTCCTATACATAGTACTTTTATCTAACTCTAACACATTGAAGTAAAAGGGAGGAGAAAGAAAAACAGAATCACTGGAGAATGATAAACAAACATGATAATAATTTTTGGCGTTGTACACATATATAGTAACGTGGAGACAAACATGACAAAAAGGATCATTAATATTTATTCACCACTAAGAATCCTATCCATTTGAAATCATCTCATTATTGAGAATTAATACAAACTACTACTAGTGTTAATTTTTTTGCACAATATTTACAACAAAAATAAATAAAAAAGCATTACAATTTTTAGAAGGAATTACGAGGAATATTAAAACAAGAACTATTTTTTGAAACAATTATAAACAAAAAAAGATAACAAGCAAGAGTTTTAAATTTATAATATGATATATAGATCAATTATTATTATTCTTACAACTATTACATTGCGTTGAGTAGTTGCAGTTTCCAAAACTGACAATGAAACACCTTAGAAACAGACAAGACAGAGAGAACAGGATGAAGCGTCACTTCTAGAGGATCACAACAACTATTAATATAGATTGCAAGCAGTTCATTCCACGCATTTCAAAGCAACCAAAAACAAAATAAATGAGTAGAAAAAATCAATACCAAAACGTAAAGTATCGAAAATAAGCGACAACAAAAATTCAACATACAACAAATCAAAAATGTGTGCAGTGTACTTAGATGACGTAGAGAGTGAAATGTGTAAAATAGAATTACCGAATTTAGAGTCACGCGTTTTCTTGTTGAGTGTTGTTCAAAATTTTCTGTCCAGTTCAGGTTAGTCGGGTGCAGGGTAATCGTGAATAGTCTGAAGGAATTATCTAAGATATGTTGCTTGCAGGAAACTACTTTGTTTTTCATTGCAAGCTCATTTATTCTGTAGGACCTTCTGATTCAGTTATTTCAACATTGTGTCTACCGATTTTGACATTATTAGGATGGTAGAACCGTATCAATCGGTAGGCAAAGTATCATTTCATAGTATTTGAATGGGTCACTGTGATACTTTATACGATCAAATTAGACAACCTGTTTGATATTGGAGTACTAATTATCGTTGATGTCTATAAACGTTTTCCTGATGTTGAAATCGTCCAAAACGATCTAGAGCATCTTCACACCGGAGAGGTCTCACTCGACGATGGAGCTCGTCATTTGAGACCGAATTATATACCTCAGGCATCGGTTTACGAAGACCTGAAGCTTCCGCGGGTTTCTTGCTGATACGTGCTGATAGGTGTTCCATCCACGGTTCAGTTCAAGGTCGATAGTGCGCACCATGATCTCGTTGATGACGATGAGGAATGGTAGTGGTGAAAGTAAACATCCTTGCCTAACACCAGCCGCGACCCGGAATGGGTCAGATAAGACCCCATTGTGCAAGACTCTGCACGCAATGGCCTCGTACTGCGCTTATATTAGATTGACTAGGATTGGGCGATCTGGGATCGATATTCAGAAGATCGATCTTTTTCTCTCCGATTTTCGATTCAGATATTCAGAAGATCGATCTTTTCCTCTCCGATTTTCGATTCATTGGGTCGATTCTTTGTATCCCAGAACATCACCAAAATCGATTTTTTCTTTTCGGTCTTTCCGATCTTTTTGTTTGAAATTTTTTTTTCCAGTGAACATTGATTTTAACAAATTTTATAACCATTGGATTCATTCCAAGGTTTCCCAATTAGTGGTCGTAAACTTACGAGGACCTTTATGTTGATAATCATAATAAAATGTCTTTGAGGTTTTAATAGAAATGTGAAATGTTTATTCCATGTTTAAAGAAAAGATACCACTTTTATAGAATAAGTAAAAAAATGGAAAAAAGCCAATCGATTCAGCAAAGATCGATTATTTGGTACCGATTTTATTAGTGAATCGATTCCTACGCCATTCAGAAAATTGATTCGTCAAAATTGATGTTTTTCTAAAGATAGCCCACTCCTAAGATTTGGGGGTTCATTCGGAACTCCCTTGCGGCTCAGGGCGCTCCAGAGGTTATCGTGGTTAAGGCAGTCGAAAGCTTTCTTATATTCGATGAAAACCAGGTGAAGAGACTCCTGGAATTCATTGCTCGATAATGGTGCGCAGTGTAGCAATGTCATTACAGGCCCTACCAGCTCTAAATCCCGCCTGCTGCCGTCGGAGCGTCGCGGCGGCCCGCTGGTCCTCGACGCTGCCATCAACAGGGACATCCTTAGCTCGGATCCCAAGTTCATCCACAAAGGACCTTTTCACGTACTAGTCGGCCTGTGTTAAAACGATGACCGAGCTTTGCTACTCGCCCTCGGCACTCCTTCCTTCGGTACTGCGTTTATTCCGCACGTCAAGCAGGGTCCGCCTGAACATTCGACTGATGCAGATGCGGTCAAGTTGGTTCTCAATTAAAACCATCACTTGAGACTCACGTAACTTTGTCGCCATGTCGTTGCCACAAAACTCCGCAAGCAGTTCGCCGTTTTCGTTCATCTTGTCTAGACCTTGGCGTCCCATGACGCGCCTATAGTCCATGTTGTCGAAACCTATCTCCGCGTTGAAGTCATGAAGTCGGAATCTTGTACACGACGGCATTTAGCTGGCTGTAGTGCTCCTGTTGCTCGACAGCGTTGGTTGTCGCGTAACTGTAATTATTGTAAGGTTTCGCACCCGTGTTCTGAATCTGGCTACGATCACCACGTTGTGGTATGCCAGACTAAAGTAGTACCTGTCCCGAGGGTAGCCGGTGTTCTCCAAAGGTCAGCCACTTAAACCCAGCATCTCGAGCTTCATGCGCCTCGCCTCGCTAGCCAATTCGGCAGGCTTACAGGCTTCTACAGGGTCAAAACTTTCCATGTTCCAATCCGTGTCCGTTATTTCATGTTAAAATTCGTTGCCGTTAAATCAGTACGTATTCTTCTAACTTGGGTTTCCGTAATAGATTGTTGATTTCGGATGCAGTGTGTTATTATCCCAATGATCCTATACTCCGCAACGAGTTTGCTATCTTAGCTATAGCTTCGGAGGAAAAGCATTCCGTATTCAGCCGCTGGATGCCAGACAGACGCTGCTTGAGCCGCACCTCCATGGTGAACAGACGCTTCCACAATCAGGCATTGCCAGCACGCTGAACGGCCCTTCACTGTTCATGGCAATATAGATGCAGTTCCCAGCATTAAGATCAGTTATGCCTTGTAACATTGCACTGGATCGGGCACGGAAAAAATGACGTGCTCTGCTGTTGAGGCGATCTTGCGTATCCGAACCGATGTAAGGACTGCCTGAGGAAACTGTGGCCATATTGGAACTGTGCTATTGAGCTGCCATTAAGTCACCGACTCTGATTTCATGAACTTCCGGATTTCATTGCTTTCCTACCTTCCATAGCACACGCTGTCCTCCGTCAAGGTCATGTCAAAGGAGCAGACCACTTCGGATAATATGAGCCGGTACGTTCTATCAGGGCTTCTCTTATTCTCAGGATCATTTTCCCAGAATAAACCCTGCGGAACTCCTGTCGTAATTGTAAATCGCCTCTGACCCGTGGTTGTCCCGTAGATCAGCAACCGGTTCTCAAAGTACCATGTTAAGAATCTGTATAGATAGTCTGGAACCTTCTTTTTGTGGAGCGCTATAGCGATAGTCTCCCAGCTGGCACTGTTGAACGCGTTCCTAACCTCAATCGTTATCACTGCACAGCATCGGTTTCCAATAGGCTTCCGTTTCAATGCCATCTCAGCTCTTTCGCTCGCTGTGCGAATGGCATCTACCGTAGATCTTTTTTTCAGAAATCCAAGTAGCACTCGTCTACACTCTTCTTCACTTGCTGTCCTGAACATATAAGGGAATGTCAGGCCTACTACTTTTTGAGCCACTTTAGAGATTTCATCTAGGCCAGGTGGTACAATGGTACAACGAATGGTTTGGTGGTCACTATGAATGTACTTCACTCAACTGTCGTTACCCGAGGAACACGATACAGCTTCACGATCATTGCGACATCACAGTTTGTTTTTGTCGTTGACTTCCCCAACAGTTTATCTGCAATGTCGCAGTGGCTGAGGTGAATTTGGGTGTCCTCCATCCAGTGGCGTAGCGTGACCGGGTGACACCCGGGACGGATGTCTTGAGTATCACCCCTCCAATCAAATTTTGTTAGCCAGTCTTTGTTTCCGTTATCTAATGAAAAAACAAATTTACCAATCCAAGGAACCTAAATGGGCCTACATGGGCTGAAAAGACCTTGGATTTTTAGTTAAAACAATCATTTTTTGGGCAAAGCTGTATTTTATCCTCAATTTAATTTCCTTCGAGGGCAATACACTTGGTATAGCGAGTATCCAACATTCCCTCTCTGTGGAACGAAACGTCTAAGTCTAAGTTCGAAATATGCCTCAGTGCCACTCTGCAGACTGCCTATTAGACTCAGGAGTGTGGTAATGGATCCACGTTTCGTCCATTGTCACAAAACTTTGAAAGAAGTCCACTCGATTACGCTTCAACAACGTCAAACCGGCTATTGAATCATGAACGTGCCGCTGGTTTTGGTCGACGGTCAGCAGACGCGGCACCCGTCACTCGGATAGCTTTTTCCTGTCTAAAATGTCGTGCAAAATGCATTCCACTCGTTATTTTGAAATGCCCACGGCCTCAGCTAACTCGCGTAACTTCACTTTACGATCGTTCAAAACTAGTCGATGCACTTGTTTTGCGATTTCTCGATTCGTAGCCGAGGCCAATTTTAAATTCACTAAACCACCGATAAACTGTTGTTCTCGAGCGAGCAGAAGTGGAACAACATTTCGTCAACCATTGACTTGATTGTTCAGGAGTTTACCATCATTAATGTTCATTAATCTATTTTTATTGGCTCCATTCAGTATAATTTAGTGGAGGCGAATGAACTGCAAAGTTTAAAGCCTCTTAAAAACTAAGAACTGAACTGAGTATAATTTATTTATTTTTCGGATTTGAACAAGTATAACAGTTTAATTATGTGCAGTACTGAAATTATTAACAATTCTGTCCACTTGACTTACTCCGATCAGCGCTCACTTACTAACCTGAAAAGTGTTCGTACGTTCGTTGATGTAGACATCACCCACACCCTCTTTCCCAAAAACCTTGTTCGGTAGAAAATATTCAAAACGCACCTTGATAGTGCGCGAGCCAATTGTATTAAGCATGAATAATTACAACAACAATGAGACACGACGAGAACAACGCACGCCACTGTGTAACGTGAAGCCAGCAGTTAGTCTCGGTAGTTCTTTACTTATATCATCAGGGTATTTCTTAGTTGACACTATTTAGAAGCGAGTAAAATTTCTGCAGGATTTTGTATTAGAGACATACTCAAATATATTGAAATGCATCAAGCAAAAAAAAGGTATGTTGATATATACAAGACATATTATATATATACAACGTACATATATACATTTTTGCAGCTTAATAGTCATATTTTCCTGGTCAAATGACAAAAGTTAGAAGAAAGAGAGAAAAACACAAAAAAAACAAAAAATTAAAAAAAAAACGAAAAATACTCGACGCGCACCCCACAAAAAGGAGTAATATTGGAGAATATGAGATTCACAAAAAAGCAAAACAAGGAAAGAATGACAAAATAACACATTATTCGTGATATACATGAATACACATATTTAACTGTTTTATTTATTTATTTGTA
The DNA here is from genome assembly GCF_029784135.1 of Toxorhynchites rutilus septentrionalis. Lineage (NCBI taxonomy): Eukaryota > Metazoa > Arthropoda > Insecta > Diptera > Culicidae > Toxorhynchites > Toxorhynchites rutilus. Next base: position 75,804,556 of record NC_073744.1, on the reverse strand, counting down.
AACGATTTGTGATTCTTTTTTCCATGAATATAAATAAAGTATTCGACTTTAGAAAAAGTCTGTCTTGTCATTGTATCCGGAATGCGACCACACAGTTCGTACTGTTCACATTCACACTTCATCTAGGTTGATCAACTTTTCGCATGTCCCCCTGTACTGAATCTCGTGAGAGCAGATGATGATAACCGTTTGTTCGATGAACTTTGCTCTGATTGCCGTACCCACAATCTCGCAAATATCCGGGTGGATATGTTCCACCATTAGAAGCTGGAAACAAAACGATAATCGTTACAAACATTCGGAGGATTCGAAGTAAACCTCCTACCGATGGCTTTCTCAGACAGCACCTTGCCAAACACAATAACTGTCGGTCCTTCGGCGGAAGCATACAGACGCTGTCTAGCAATTTATTCGGTAGCCGTGCGATGCTCTCAAATAATTTAACCTCCTTCAGCACGTCGTTGATATGGTCCGAACGGAATGTACCTCCCTCGTTCAGGAACGCATCAATCGATATACCATTGGCGATAGGATTGGCTGGAATCACACCGATTTGTGCCCGAAGCTGGGCGACATCAAGTTTGGCTATATCCAGCTGATTCAACCGTACCGTTCCTTGACTGGGGGAAAGGATTCGACACAGAAGCGGAACAATAAGTTTGCTTCCATTACCGGTAATCGCAACCGTCTCTCCGCCCTGAACGTTGAGCTTTGAAATCTTCAGAAGTTTCCGGTTCGCTACGCGGTATACTATGTCGTTGAAGCTTACCGTTAATCCGATGTTCGATTCGGTTAAGGTCGCGGTGTGTTGAGCTATTTCCACGTTCGGAAGTTCCTTTCGATAGATCATCGATGTATGGGAATGTTTTTCGAGATATTGAATTAGCTTACCATTATGTTAGATCTTAGAACATCGTTTCTCTTAGTGGCGACTATGGCTGCCAGTATGCTTTCTATCAGTTTATGCAATCCATGAACCAAAGACAAGTAGGAAAACATTGCCAGGGTATATCTATGAATCGACAGTTCGGATTGCGGTGTTAGCAGTACATTCAGCAGGAGCCCAGGCATACACAGGAACCAGGCAGTGAATTGCAGCCAGAATTCAGCGAACAGATGTATCGATTTGTACATGAAAATGGCGGTACTGTTCTCTTCTACGTTGCTGTAAAATCTGCAAAAGATGAAACATGGTGGAATCTTGAAGCAGATTACATATCATGGAAAAGTAAAAGGTTTTTGATAGGTCTTTCTGGTTTGAATCAGCGAATCTGCCTTGCATAAACAATCAAACAAAAATGTCTTCTGTAAAAAGTCTCTTCCGAATGTAGTAATGTTTGCATTAAAAAAATGGACAAAAATGGCTGATGTTTCATGGGTTTACCTTCACACACACTGACGAAACTGCCCATGCAGCATCAATCATAGTAACCCATGAGTCAGCAGAAAAAAAAATTGTCTATCAGACGAACTCTAACCATGATGGCGAAAACAGTGGAGCTACTCCGTTCAGAAGTGTGCGCGTTCAAAGAACGGTACCCCGCCGTGTCGAATACGGATATCGTGCGGCACTTTGTGGACTATTGGACACCAATCAGAGCATCGAAAGATAGCCCGGTTCCGGACGGCCGACGAACTTGAGCGACAAGAAGCTCCAAAGGATGCTGGAGAGGAAGATCGAGGGAAAAGTGGCTTCATCGCTGCGTGCGCTTGGCCGGGAGGTCGGTGCAACCGGCCAAATAGTGAAAAAGTACCTGGCGAACATGGACATACATGTCAAAAAGCGGAAGTTCCGTCCACTGGTCTCGGAGTTGCAGGCAATGCCGCAGTGGCAGCGGCTGAATAAGATGATCAAGTCAATTTTCCGGCGAATCACGACGTGGCGGTGGTGATGGACAACGAGATCTATCTCACCCTGGATGGCAACGACTGGCAGGGCATTTCGTATTTTACTTCCCCTACGAAGGAAGTGAGCTTCGAAGTGAAGTTTATTTCACACACCAAGTTCGTCAAGAAGGTGCTGCTGTGGCTGACAATCAGCGAGAGGAGATATCAAAGACGCTCTTCTTTAGCTCCGGACTGTGGCCGTGAATGGGGAAATTTATAGTACGAAGTGCCTGCCGGTAGTTGCGTCGTTCATCAAGAAATACCATAAGGGCGAATACGCGGTGTTCTGGCCGGATCTGGCGTCGGCCCACTACTCAAAGCGATCGTTAGAGGAGATGAAGCGGCTGAATATCGATATACTACCCAAGTCGGCGAACTCGCTCAACGTCCCCCAGCTGCGTCTCATTGAGAATTTCTGGACAAACCTGAAACGTAAGATCTACTTCAACAATTTTGTCGCGAAAACTGATTCTGATTCTGATTCTGAACTGATTCGCCATGGCGAATGTTCCGGTTGATTGCCGGAAGGTCTCTCGCAAAGGGTGTAGAATTTTTTTGCAAGTAAGCTTATATAAATACCTTCCATGGGAAATTTCTGAAACTCAATTATCTATCACCATCCGAAAAACGTCCATTTTTTAATGCAAACGTTGAAGGGTTTTACGATCAAATTTGGCAGGTAAGTAGATCAACACGCAATTGAACTTCATCAGCATCGTCGCGTACAGTTTCCGGGATCGTGTTTTGATCGTCTTGTTTTGTTTTGTTTTGTTTGAGGTACTACACCCAAAATTAATTTTCAGCACATGTTAGGCATCCCGATTTATTACATTAAATGAGTCAAAACATAACAGAAAATGCGCTACTCCCCCATACTGGAATATCATTTGTATAATATACTACCTTGATCAAAAAGTTCTCGGGTTTTTTTCAGGATATGAAATATACAAGATTATACATCAATATCGATATTGTCCCCTTCAAAGTCACAATTGTTCCCTATCGACTGCAATGCACTTATGCCTCGAAACATTTATTATATTCGATATGCGGTATGGCCATTAGCGTCATCTTCGATTTTTCCATCATCTCATCTCGGGTGCTGAAACGTGTTCCTATTTCTCGTTCGAATAGGGAAAAGTCACAGGGACCCAAATCAGGTGAATTCGGTGGTGTCTGGATGGTATACGTTTCGTTTTTAGCCAAATGTTCACGAATAACGATGTTGTTTCAAATTCAATTCCATTTTGTAAATTGTACAAAATCGAGGCACGCGCAATAGCAGATGTCATAGCGAGTCATTGCAAACAAGCAGCATAAGGCTCAGACCGATAGATAGATGAATAGATTCACCTTTATGCTCTCCTTTTTACTGTTAGAAAACGCTTTCCACCTTCATTTTTTAATATGGTGTTATACAGTCACCCCTCCTATAACGCGGTACTCTCAGATCGCGGTTTCCATATTACGCGGCAATGAAATTGCGACAGCCCTCCTATAACGCGGTACTCTTATAGCGCGGTTTCCGTTCAACAACGTCCCATCAGTTCTTTTCGTGCGACCAATGCGTGATTTTAGATGGATATGTTTATATAAACATACAAGATAATATTTTAGCCGTTTACGACATTGGTTTCAGGTAAGCTCCGGCTTTGAGGGTATGATTCGCAAATCAAGATGTGCTGCAAAATTAGCTATCATTGTCAGACCTATCAAACTACTTGATGAGCTTAAGGCAGATCTATGGAAAAAGGTGCGTCCGTTTGGTTATTAAGCAGGGTTAGAGGAGCGGTAGAAACCGTACGGCAGAAAGCGGATGGGGGTTCATCTGAAATGTTAAAGAGAAAGGATGATCACAAGAGTTTGAATGAATTCTGCACTCTCTCATTATTTAAGTAGTATTCGGCTGCTACTAGTACTTTATTCGAAGATAAACGTTTGACTTCTCGCACACCGAGTGGACAAATGTGGACGAAGATAAACGTTTGCAACATGAACTGTTGTACCATTGATCATTCAACAAGAGCCAAAGGTTGTACCGCTCATGACAACTCTACACGAGCTGATGTTTGCGCCGGCTAGTGACCACTCTATCTTGGATTCCTCGAGTCGAGAAGACGCACCACGCTAGATATGGGGTACATACTAGGGGGTCGTTGCTGATTAATGGTCAGCTGCATCCCAATAGGAAGTATCCCGTGTCGGGCACAGGTACAGAGCATTGGAGACAGCAACATCACAATTACGAAAACACTTGTAATACTAACCTCGAGCCAACCGCGAGTAATCGGTTACATATTACTAATGTGCACAAGCGTATTATGTTTTGTTTTCAAAAAATCAGTATACTTTAAAAATGGTTACATAAATAATGTGCCGATTGAGTATGCGAAGCCACTTCTTTAACTTCAGCATCATCAACGTCCGTAGGTAGTCCCCATCTACGTAGGGATCCTCTTTTATCAGAGAAGAACACTCGAATGCAGTTTTGAAATTTAACATTAAAATGTAATTTTTGTCTAAGAGTTTTCAAATGCATATTACGCTAAATCGTTCTTACGATATCTGTTATAATAATTATATCCAGCAAATTTTTCGCCAGAGACATCAACAGTGGAAATAATAACACAAGTATACAATTTAACAAATAAAAAAGGTTCGTTTATTGGGCCGAAAAATCAATACACTTATCGAATTTTACAACAGTTGGTTGGAATGGCCTTGATTCGATCCCCGTTGGCATCGTTTGGACTTTTGTTTGGGTACAATCCCAAAAGTGATGAAAAAAGAAAAAAAATGGAGGAAGTTGTGCCCAAGACACGACCACATTGTTGACGTAGAACTACGCTGTTATTTTGTTCAAGTCGCTTGTTAATAACTTCGGATATTATTTTGGAATGCTGCGATAACTGTTTAGCAGAATGGTTTGGTCGCCCTGAAATGGTTTTTTGACGTAGAACTACGTCTTTCATTAAGGGTGCCAAATCAACTCCCAACTTGGCTCTCTTCTCAAAATGATCTCTCTTTCCACGATTTTAATATAATACGCTTGGACCGCGATGACAGATACGGAGGGGTACTATTGGGGATCAATAAGTGTCACTCATTTTTTAGAATTGACCTTCCACCTATTGGAGGGATCGAAGCTGTTGCTTGTCATGCAAACATCAGAGGCTGTATAGTCAGCTTGAATTGGCCTCCGAGAGCTGCGGTTAGCCGCAAGCAACTTGTTGACGTGTGCTCACTCCTTCCTGAGCCACGATTAATCTTGGGAGACTTCAACTCTCACGGAACTGCCTGGGGGGAACAGTACGACGACAATCGTTCATCGTTGATATATGACCTTTGTAACAGCTTCAATATGACCGTTTTGAACACTGGGGAAACAACACGTGTACCTAAACCTCCTGCTAACCCAAGTGCTCTTGACCTCTCGCTTTGCTCGAATTCACTATCGTTAGATTGCGAGTGGAATGTAATCCAGGACCCCAACGGTAGTGATCACTTGCCAATCAAAATTTCCATCACCATTGGGTCGAATTCTTCTGAATCTATAAACATGGCATATGACCTCACAAGACACATTGACTGGAAAAAATATGCGGACGCGATTACTCTAACCATCAATTCCAGAGATGGTTTACCTCCATTGGAGGAGTATAACTTCCTTTCTCGTTTGATCTATGACAGCGCGGTTCGCGCTCAAACGAAACCCATCCCAGGTTCCACTCTTCGCCGAAGGCCTCCCAATCCATGGTGGGATAGCCAATGTTCGAAGCTTTATCAGAATAAATCGAACGCATTCAAAGCTTTTCGGAAACGTGGAACCATTGAAAATTTTCAGTCGTATTTGGACCTTGAAAATCAATTTAAAAACTTGATCAAAGGAAAAAAACGTGCTTATTGGCGAAATTTCGTGGAAGGTTTGTCACGAGAAACGTCAATGAAAAAATTATGGAAAGTGGCTCGAAACATGAGAAATCGCTCTTCAACGAATGAAAGCGAAGAATATTCACATCGATGGATTTTTAATTTTGCACGGAAGGTTTGTCCCGATTCCGCTCCAGTGCAAAGAATTATTCGAGATATACCACAAGATAGGTGCGATCTTGATTCCGAGTTTTCGATGGTAGAATTCTCTCTTGCTCTCCTTTCATGTAACAATTCTGCTCCGGGATCGGATAGAATTAAGTTCAACTTGCTGAAAAATCTCCCTGATGTGGCGAAACATCGCTTGTTGAATTTATTCAATCGGTTTCTGGAGCATAATATTGTTCCAGATGATTGGAGACAAGTACGAGTTATAACTATCCAAAAACCCGGAAAACCCGCGTCCGACTTCAATTCGTACCGCCCAATAGCAATGCTGTCTTGTATACGGAAATTGTTGGAGAAAATGATCTTGTTTCGCCTTGATCGATGGGTTGAAACGAATGGCCTACTCTCAGATACACAATATGGGTTCCGCAGGGGCAAGGGGACGAATGATTGTCTTGCGTTGCTTTCTTCAGAAATTCAAATGGCTTACGCCGAAAAAAAACAAATGGCTTCAGTATTCTTGGACATAAAGGGGGCCTTTGATTCTGTTTCAATAGAGGTTTTGTCAGACAAATTACACTCTCGGGGTCTGCCGCCTCTATTGAATAATATGTTATATAACTTGCTTTGTGAGAAACATTTGAACTTTTCTCACGGGCCTCCCCCAGGGCTCATGTTTAAGCCCCCTTTTGTACAACTTCTACGTAAGCGACATTGACAATTGCCTTACACAAAATTGCAGCCTAAGACAACTTGCAGATGATGGAGTGGTGTCTGTCGTAGGATCAAACGAATCCGACCTGCAAGAACCCTTACAAGATACATTGAACAATTTTTCAACCTGGGCCATTGGGCTAGGGATCGAATTCTCCACGGAGAAATCAGAGATGGTGGTTTTTTTCTAGGAAGCATAAACCAGCAAAACCAAAGCTTCAACTTTTGGGTAAACCGATCACTCATGCTATGTCATTCAAGTATCTTGGGGTCTGGTTCGACTCCAAATGCACTTGAGGGCCCATATTAGGTATCTGAGTAAAAAATGCCAACAAAGAATAAACTTTCTCCGTACAATTACCGGCACATGGTGGGGAGCCCATCCAGAAGATCTTATAATGTTGTATAGAACAACTATTCTCTCAGTGATGGAGTACGGCAGTTTCTGTTTTCAATCAGCTGCCAAAACACACTTCATTAAACTCGAGCGAATTCAGTATCTTTGTCTCCGTATTGCTCTGGGATGTATGCCCTCAACGCATACCATGAGTCTCGAGGTTTTGGCAGGCGTACTCCCACTAAAAGATCGCTTCAATTTATTATCTCTTCGGTTCCTCATCCGGTGTAAGGTTATGAACCCATTGGTGATCGGAAATTTTGAACAGCTGATCGAGCTAAATTTTCAATCTGGGTTCATGAGTCCATATCATGAATTCATCTCCATGCAGGTTGATCCTTCTTCGTATATTCCCAACCGTGTTTGTTTTCCTGACTACATCAATTCCTCTGTGCATTTTGATCTGTCCATGAAGCAGGATATCCATGGAACATCAGATTATCTTCGATCGAGGATCGTTCCAACGATCTCCGATGCAAAGTATGGGGATATCAATTGTGATAATATGTACTTTACTGATGGGTCCTCTATGAATGAGTCCACAGGATTTGGAGTGTTCAACGAATTTTTTAGCACCTCCCACAGTCTTCACAATCCTTGCTCAGTGTATATTGCTGAATTGGCAGCGATACACTGGGCGCTGGACAGCGTCGCCTCACGACCTGTTGAACACTATTACATTGTAACGGATAGTCTTAGCTCTGTCGAAGCTATCCGTTCAGTGAGGCCGGAAAAGCACTCGCCGTACTTCCTTGAGAGAATACGAGAAATTTTGAGTGCTTTATCCAGACGCTGTTATGTCATTACCTTTGTCTGGGTCCCTTCACATTGCTCAATTCCGGGTAATGAGAGGGCTGACTCATTAGCAAAGGTAGGTGCAATTGAAGGCGATATTTATCAGCGTCAAATCGCCTTCAATGAATTTTATTCTTTAGTCCGCAAAAATACCATAGTTAACTGGCAACGCAAATGGAACGAAGATGAATTGGGCCGGTGGCTCCACTCGGTTATCCCTAAGGTTAGCCTCAAACCATGGTTCAAAAGTCTGGACTTGAGTCGGGACTTTATTCGCACCTTCTCCCGACTCATGTCCAATCACTGTTCGTTAGATGCGCTACTCTTTCGTATTAATCTTGCCGACAACAATCTTTGTGTTTGTGGCCAAGGTTACCACGACATCGAGCACGTTGTTTGGTCGTGCGAGCTGTATCTTGTCGCCAGATCGAATTTAGAAGACACCCTTCGGGCCCGAGGAAGGCAGCCCATGGTGCCGGTGAGAGACGTGTTGGCTCGGTTAGACCTTGATTACATGTCCCAAATATATGTATTCCTTAAAGCTATTGATCTTCGTGTGTGATTGTCCTTATACCCTTAGTTTTTCCTTTTCCTTTTCCTTTATGAGAGATCGGATCCCTTCTTAAGAATAAGATGAAATGTGAATACATATTAGATATAAGATAGGTTTAAGAATTGAGTGTGATGAGTGTGATTGAGTGTGTGAGTGATCATTGTCAATATATCCTCATATCCCCTCCTTTTCCTGAAGAAAATATGTCACCCTTCTAAACTCGAGTCGACCGCGAGTAATCGGTTTCCTATATTATTAACATTAGAATTAAGGAAAAATGTATATATATTAGTAATAATACAGTAAGGAGTTCGGCTCCTTTAAACCTATGTAACTGAGCCTGTAAAAATAAACGATATAAATAAAAAAAGGGTGCCAAATCAGAAAACAGGTCACGTTTTTATGAAATAAAGTTAACGTTAATAACTATTTTTGCCGCGAACGGATTTTGACGATTTACATACTAAACTAATCGAAAGTTCCGTAAGATTTTTTCAATATGCTATACATTAGAATCCCCTGGTTTGTAAATGGTTAAAATTCATGAAAACTTAAAGCGTTTCCATTTTTCCATACATTTGTTCTGTCCATTTGTGTGCTTTCCCGAACAGAGCTGTCAATAACGAGCAACTTATCGACGACCAACGGAGGGGAAATCGTATGATTTAAAGTCTCCGTGAACAAAGGAAAAGTAGAAGAATGAAGGGGTGGATCTCGCTGAGGCAAACTTTCATTCGGCATCGGACTGTGGAGCAATCCAGTTCACTCTGCTTTCGTTGCGCTTCGATCTAAGATTGGACCCCACCAGTGGTAATCCAACTTGGATATCGTCGTTAGGTTTTTCTGTTCGTTTTTCGCGTTTTTCGTATCGTATGTTTTTCTTTCCGCGTCATAAATTGGACGCTTCGCGTAGTGTGTGATGAGCAAGAAGAAGAGGAAGGCAGGCTCGAGCCCTGCAAAAAACGAACGCATTGCCAAGGACAATAAAATTTCGAAGCAAGCGTCATCTAATGATGTACGCGATGTTGGTGCAGTGAAAAGCGCTCGCACTGAACCGAGCCTTCGCGAGTGTGACACCGCATCGCACAACAGCAAAGTGGGCGATTTCGGCGCGTCGATCGAAAATGTAAACGCCGTTACCCAGGCAGCAACCTAAATCAGGCTCCCCCCGCTGGTGGTGAAGGCGGTCGCTCTTGAAAAACTCATCAGCTAATTCGCATCGATGAGTGTTACAGCAGAGTACAGACTGTGTGGCATAATTCAGTATTTTTCCAAGCAGTTAACATTGTTTGTTTTCCGTCATCATAAGGGCTTCGTTGGTGCCTTTGAGAATGCATCAATGCATTAAACTAACGTTATGGCAAAGCAGGCGCCAAAAAATTATTTGAGGAATACCAAGTATCTTGAATGTCTTACTGGAATGTTATAAGGTTATTTGTGTTCGCGTGCCAGTCGCAAAACTGCCTTCAACTAGTATTGCATTTGCGCTAATATTGATCAATGAAGCTTTGCTACTGTTTTCGACAGTGTTTGCCAAATGATCCATTCACTGAAAAAATCGCTTTCGTTCGTTCAAATATGATCATACACAAATCATTTCCCCCAGCGGCATCCTTTTGTTGTTACGTACTGCAAATCACGACACAAAATAGAACGAGACAACTATGCATCGATTCGCACTTCATATACACCGACACGCAAGCAGAACCATCATACACGCTTTCGGTGCAGAAAGTTTATTTTCTTCTTTGCCTCTAACATATGCATATCGACCTCTCCATGCATCATGAAACAGCAGGATTGTAAGGCAAAGCGAATGATTCATATTCAGCTAATATAGCAGATCCTGATTTTTAAGTCTCAGAGAGTGCAAACTATATGATTATTTAGCTCGATAGAGGCTAAGGGAAGGGTAGACAGATTATATTTTCCATTTTTAACGCCGCTGTCCCTTGAAATGTGTATATTCATATAGACCGCAAGTTTTACTGGCAACACCGCCCTCTTTTCCCATTCGTTGCTCTCCGCAAATGGTGACCGAATGATGACGTAATTTTTCTTGTATCATTTATTGCTTTGCACTTGTCTATGCAGTAGTAGAGCGGGACGATATATGCGGTTCAAACTTGTATGCAGGCTTCGAAAATGGTTTGCGATGTTTGATACAGCTCGAATATGCAAACAACAGTCTTCGTTCCTCTCTTGGTTTAATCATGTAATGTTACACAAGTCATTACTGTCATTCATACAAGTATCTGAATGATCCTCTCATATTTGGTTATATGTTCGTGAGAGGTTACTGACACATTGTGTATCATTCGATTTTGATCGAAATCCAAACACTGGTTTTCGAGGTTGTTATTAACAACCAGAGTTTATTTCACCAAGAAACCATGAAAGTAAATGTGCTGGAATTTTGTATATGATTAGGTTTCGCTTGCCAGTAGCAATACTTCCTCCACTAAGGATGACAGCTGCGCTTATCTCGAGCATGAGAAAGTAATGCAACTTTATCCGTGACCAGTAATATTAACGGAAGCGTTTCGTTTGAGAATAGCGCAAAATGATGAGAAGTGTTTGTACTCCTAGTAGTTTCAAACCACCAATGTATGGCTCTGTATGCATGCTATGGCGAACGCTTGTTTGGCGCTTGGTTTACGTTGTACGAACGATACCTATAGGTGCGATTCCTTTGAGGCAATACTTAATAACATGTAGTATGATATTTGATACTTGCAAGTTTTGTCATTCCTGTTGTTTCCATGCGGTGCCAAAGATATATTGATGTAGTCATGAGATGTGGAATAATGGTGCTGGTGCAACATGTATATAATCGACTGTAGCCGAGTCTATGTTAATTGTCAATAAAAACTCTGTGCAAGCTGGTGAAAACAGCAGCATAGTTTTGGCCATTTTCAACGACCACATCCACAGTAAATACTTTATTCACCACAAGATCTTTACAGATGGATCCTTTGATGGTTTACAAGTAGGTATCGGCATTTTTGCAAATAACCTGCAAGTTAAGTTCCAACTCCCAAGTATCTGTTCGGTATTTTCAGCTGAATTAGCGGCACTTCTTATCGCTACATCAAAGTGCGAACACAACAGAAAGACGGTTATTTTCACCGATTCTGCTAACGCGCTTCTTGCTCTTGAGAGCGGAAGTAGCAAACATCCATGGGTACTCGCAATTGAAGAGAAAACTGCCCAAAATGATATCACCTTCTGCTGGATCCCAGGTCACTGTGGAATCCGCGGTAACGAAGAGGCTGATCGCCTAGCCAAAGAAGGGAGAACATCCGAACTATGGAGCACAAGCGTCCCATCTGATGATATAATCAGATGGGTTAACTCATCTCTGATGACGTGCTGGGAGAACGAATGGAACATCTGCAGAGATACTTTTTTGAGAAAAATTAAAAACACTACCCATCCTTGGATGGATAGAAACCAAAGATCTTTTCAAGTATGTCTAACACGTCTTCGTATTGGGCATACCAAATTAACGCACAGGTTCTTGGTTGAAAAAACCGAACCACCCATTTGTAGTACCTGTAACGTCAGGCTGACCGTAGAACATTTTCTACTTGTCTGCCCACGTTACAACCTTATGAGAACTAAGTTTCAGATAGCTGACAACCCAAGGACAGCCCTAGCAAGAGATAACTTGGAGGAGGACAAATTACTGCATTTCCTGAAGGAGACGGATATTTTGGAGCTTATTTAACCACTATACAATTATTTGCTATATGTTACAGACTTAATCACATCATACATACTAACACCTAATGCTTGTGAGCTAATATATGTGTTACCAACGTATTACATATGTTAGGTTACACACATTTTATTTATAAAAAAAAAAATAAATATATAAAATACAAAAAAAAAAACAAACAGGTTCTCAAATGGGGATCAACACTAGGGTAGGAGCCTACCTGTTGGTCTCAAATGTTCCTATCTCACGCCTCCACGAAGATCATATGACGACATTTTTAGATCGGGCGTGAACTGGAAACACACACCTGGTCTTGGCTCCGAGAACGGGTGTCGAAAGTGGCTAAGTGAGGGGGTGCGAGCGAGTCAGAGCGCTATATCTCTCCCGGGGAAGGCCTCCCGGGTCATGGAGGCCTTGCCAACCCGCTGTCTCCCGGGCAAAGGAGATACACCCAGACAATGGAGCTAAGGTCAAGACGAATACTACGAATGCGATCACCCGAGGAGGGTCCCCGAACTGGAGCTGGTCCTGGAACGGGCGTAAGAGCGAGCGGCCAGCGGCTGGAGGGCGATGTGCAAGAGCGGGCCACCAGCCGGGTTCAACCCGAAGAGCTACCGCCACACGGAAACAGCAGCCATCGACATCACCAACGAAACGCTGCGCCTACGAGGCGTGTTGCGACTGTCAGACGACAGTCGTCCACACTTGTGGGTACTACTAGGCGACGGATCATGTGGACACACGAAATGAACGAATTCGTGATCCGCGCCTATTACATCTGCACTGCTTTGGAGACGGACATGAGCGGTCGCCCTCGAATACTCGCAATGTTCGAGGAAGCGTATCCAGAGTTCGTCGGGAGGCTTGACCAAAACGCGATGAACGCGAGGCGTAGAGCGATTGTACGCAACAATATGCTCTCCCAAACGCAAGTCGACGAGATCAAGCAGCAGGTGCAGAGAGAACTAAGCTCCAGAACAAGCAGAGCAAGCGATGTGTCGAGACGAAGTTCAGTACGGCTGAGCAATTCATTCGCGAGTGGGGCACGCGAATCAGCACCAGTGGAGCCCACAGTACAACAACCCTCTGAGCCGGAAGATCCACAGCCAGATCAACAACTACTACGCGATCTGGTCTTCCATTACGACGAGGCGATCTCACAGTTCCGCGACACGGACCCTTTGTCGCGCCCCAGGATCCCGAAGTTGCAGCATTCCCGCCGGCTGACAAGTGCAGTAAAGCTCATGAACGAGCACGTTCTTCCGCTGCACTTGGTTGATGCTGAGAACATGGAGGAGCTGCAACTGAAAGTTTACTGTGCTGCTGTGGCGACCACCAAAAGTTTAGGATACCGTATTAGGCCAAGAGGCGGACTGCTCCAACATCTCCGTGAAAGGCGTGAGCCTCCATGGCGAAGGAGATTGGAGCAACGGATCCTAAACAAGCGCGCCGCAATTGGAAGACTGATGGCGTACAAAAGAGGCAGCAGATCGGTGAAATTATGTCGCCAAGTTGCTGTGATCGTGCGGCCTACTGAACTTCGCCAGCTGGGAGCTCACCAGCTGACGGAAAAACTCGACACACTGGTACAGCAATTGAGCGTCCTTACAAAACGGCTGAAACGTTACTCTGACTCTGCAAAGCGCCAGGAACAAAATCGGATGTTCAGAGATAACGAAAAAGCGTTCTACGACCACATTAGCGACGAGAAGCCCGTCGTCGAGAGAACGATGTCCGCGAAGCCTCGCGGTACCTGAGGAACTGGGCAGCACCGGGCCCCGATGGTGTCCAGAACTTTTGGCACAAGAAGCTGACCGTCGCACATCCAAAGATAGCTGAGTGCTTCAACAAGGTGCTACGTGACCCACACAACCTTCCTCAATTCGCCACCCGTGGCGTCACCTTCCTCCTCCCGAAAGACAGCAACACATTGAACCCATCAAAGTACAGACCGATAACGTGCCTATCGAGTCTGTACAAAATACTGAGCAGCATAATTACCGCCAAAGTTTCTGCTCACTGCGAACAGCATCACATCATCGCAGAAGAGCAGAAAGGATGCAGGAAAAATACGCATGGCTGCAAAGACCAGGCCATCATCGACGCAGCCATAGTCGGCCAGGCGGTATATAACCAGCGGAACCTAAGTATGGCCTACATCGATTACAGGAAGGCTTATGACTCCATACCTCACTCGTTTCTCGTCCGGGTATTGGAGCTCTACAAAATTGATCCCGTCGTCGTTAGGTTCCTGCAGCATGCGATGAGGCAGTGGAGTACGTCTCTACACCTCAGTGATGGGGAAAATGTGTTGCAGTCTAGAACGCTGCAGATAAAGAGGGGGATATTCCAAGGCGACTCTTTCAGCCCGCTTTGGTTTTGTCTGGCACTGAACCCCCTCAGTAGGACGCTCAATAGAAACGGTCATGGCTATAAAATAAGGTATGGCGACGGCGCCCACGAAGAAGTGACCCATACCTTCTACATGGATGATCTCAAGGTCTACGCTGATTCACGTCAGCGTCTAGGTGTAGCTATCCGGGTTGTCGAAGACATAAGCAGGGACATCTGCATGGAGTTCGGCCTTGACAAGTGCCGCTGTGTCCATATGCTGAAAGGGCAGCTTACCGAATCCGGAGGTTACGAGGTCTATGACGGCGAGTTCATAAGAGACATGGTTCGTGGCGAATCCTATAAATATCTTGGATTCCGACAGCTCACCGGGATTCGCCACTCCGACATCAAGACGGAGCTGCGAGACAAGTTCTTGAGTCGAGTGAACTGTGTCCTGAGGACTTTCCTCAACGCGGGGAACAAGGTACGCGCGATCAACACATTCGCGGTTCCCCTGCTGACCTTCAGTTTTGGTGTAGTCAAATGGAGCAAAACTGACCTAGAGGACCTTGAGAGGAGGATGAGGAAAGCATTTAAAGAGGCCGGAATGCACCATCCTCAATCGGCACTGGAGAGAGTTTCACTGCCACGCAAAGAAGGGGGACTTGGAATAGTCGACATATCTGCACTGTGTGTTGCCCAGGTACGACAACTGCGCGAGTACTTCGCAGAACGCGCCAACCAAAACGCGCTATACCGGGCTGTCTGCGCCGCCGACAGAGGATACAGTGCTCTGCACTTGGCGCAAGCGGAGTACCAACTCAACTGCAATCTGCAGACAGTGGAGGAGAAGATTGCAGCTTGGAAGCAGAAGGCAGTGCATGGTGCCCACCCCCATCAACTGGATCGGCCACACGTCGACAAGGCCGCATCTAATCTGTGGCTAACGCGTGGTGAACTCTCTTCAGTAGTAGAAGCCGACATGATAGCCATCCAGGACAGGATAATGCCGACGAGAAACTGCAGGCGGTACGTCTGGCATCAAGACGTTGATGACATTTGCCGGATGTGCCATCAACCAGGTGAAAACATAGAGCACATTATGGGAGGCTGTCCCGTTTTGGCCAACGCAGCCTACACCGAGCGCCACAACAACGTGGCCCGTATTGTTCATCGACAACTGGCGCTCCAATGTGCTCTACTGGAAGACAACGTACCAAACTACCGGTACCTGCCTGCACCTGTCCTGGAAAATTACCGTTTCAAGCTGTACTGGGATCGCACTGTTCTGACCGACCTCTCGATCCACCCCAACCGGCCAGATATAATGGTTTACGACAAGAGCGTAAACTCTGCAAGTACCGACCATTGGCCGTGGAGCTCAAGGAACTGTGGGGGCTAAGGGAGGTCCCAAGAATTGTTCCAGTCGTTCTCTCTGGAACTGGAATTGTCCCGAAGACACTTCTGGAAGCGCTAAAGGTGTTGAATATGGAGAAGGAATTGGCCGGCATCCAAAAGTCGGTCATCCTTAGCACCTGCGCGATTGTCCGACAATTTCTCGGTCAGGACTGAAACAGCACGAGCATGCAGATACGTGCATTCCGCAGAGCCTAGTCCCCCTTTGGCATTCAGAAGCCCGGGGGCAGGTGAAAATTCTGGCTAGGTTCGCCTAGTTAAGAAGTGAGATAAGTCTGCCAAAAACAAAAAACAAAAAAATGGTTCTCAAATGGGGATCAACATAGGGTAGGAGCCTGCCTGTTGGTCTCAAATGTTCCTATCTCACGCCTCCACGAAGATCATATGACGACATTTTTAGATCGGGCGTGAACTGGAAACACACACCTGTTCTTGGCTCCGAGAACGGGTGTCGAAAGTGGCTAAGTGAGGGGGTGCGAGCGAGTCAGAGCGCTATATCTCTCCCGAGGAAGGCCTCCCGGGTCATGGAGGCCTTGCCAAACCGCTGTCTCCCGGGCAAAGGAGATACACCCAATAAAATGGAGCTACGATCACGAAGAGTAATAAGAATGCGATCACCCGAGGAGGGTCCCCGAACTGGAGCTGGTCCTGGAACGGGCGTAAGAGCGAGCGGCCAGCGGCTGGAGAGCGGGCCACCAACCGGGTTCAACCCGAAGAGCTACCGCCACACGGAAACAGCAGCCATCGACATCACCCAAGAAACGCTGCGCCTACGAGACGTGTTGCGACTGCCAGACGACAATCGTCCACACTTGTGGGTACCACTAGGCGCCGGATCATGTGGACACACGAAATGAATGAATTCGTGATCCGCGCCTATTACATCTGCACTGCTTTGGAGACGGACATGAGCGGTCGCCCTCGAATAGTAACAATGTTCGAGGAAGCGTATCCAGAGTTCGTCGGGAGGCTTGATCAGAACGCGATGAACGCGAGGCGTAGAGCGATAGTACGCAACAACATGCTCTCCCAAACGCAAATCGACGAAATCAAGCAGCAGGTGCAGAGAGAAATAAGCTCCAGGAACAACAGAGCAAGCGATGTGTCGAGACGAAGTTCAGTACGGCTGAGCAATTCATTCGCGAGTGGGGCACGCGAATCAGCACCAGTGGAGGTCACAGTACTACAACCCCCTGAGCCGGAAGACCCAAGGCCAGATCAACAACTACTACGCGATCTGGTCTTCCACTACGACGAGGCGATCTCACAGTTACGCGACACAGACCCATTGTCGCGCCCCAGGATCCCGAAGTTGCAGCATTCCCGCAGGCTGACAAGTGCAGTAAAGCTCATGAACGAGCACGTTCTTCCGCTGCACTTGGTTGATGCTGAAAACATGGAGGAGCTGCAACTGAAAGTTTACTGTGCTGCTGTGGCGACCGCCAAAAGTTTAGGATACCGTATTAGGCCAAGAGGCGGACTGCTCCAACATCTCCGTGAAAGGCGTGAGCCTCCATGGCGAAGGAGATTGGAGCAACGGATCCTAAACAAGCGCGCCGCAATTGGAAGACTGATGGCGTACAAAAGAGGCAGCAGATCGGCGAAATTATGTCGCCAAGTTGCTGTGATTGTGCGGCCTACTGAACTTCGCCAGCTGGGAGCTCACCAGCTGACGGAAAAACTCGACACACTGGTACAGCAATTGAGCGTCCTAACTAAACGGCTGAAACGTTACTCTGACTCTGCAAAGCGCCAGGAACAAAATCGGATGAGATAACGAAAAGGCGTTCTACGACCACATTAGCGACGAGAAGCTCGACTACCGCGAAGGTTTGCCAGATATTAGCGATGTGACGAACTTCTGGGCTGGTATTTGGGAGACCCCAGTACAACATCGCGACGGGCAAATGTGGTTAAGACGGGAGGAGGAGAGTTGTGGTGAAATTGGAGAGATGCCAGCTATCATTGTCGAAGAAAACGATGTCCGCGAAGCCTCGCGGTACCTGAGGCCCCGATGGTGTTCAGAACTTCTGGCACAAGAAGCTAACCGTCGCACATCCAAAGATAGCTGAGTGCTTCAACAAGGTGCTACGTGACCCACACAACCTCCCTGAATTCGCCACCCGTGGCGTCACATTCCTCCTCCCGAAAAACAGCAACACATTGAACCCATCAAAGTACAGACCGATAACGTGCCTATCGAGTCTGTACAAGATATTAAGCAGCATCATAACCGCCAAAGTTTCTGCTCACTGCGAACAACATCACATCATCGCAGAAGAGCAGAAAGGATGCAGGAAGAATACGCATGGCTGCAAAGACCAGGCCATCATCGACGCAGCCATCGTCGGCCAGGCGGTTTATAACCAGCGGAACCTAAGCATGGCCTACATCGATTACAGGAAGACTTATGACTCCATACCTCACACGTTTCTCGTCCGGGTATTGGAGCTCTACAAAATTGATCCCGTCGTCGTTAGGTTCCTGCAGCATGCGATGAGGCAGTGGAGTACGTCTCTGCACCTTAGTGATGGGGAAAATGTGTTGCAGTCTAGAACGCTGCAGATAAAGAGGGGGATATTCCAAGGCGACTCTTTCAGCCCGCTTTGGTTTTGTCTGGCACTGAACCCCCTCAGTAGGACGCTCAATAGGAACGGTCGTGGCTATAAGTTAAGGTATGGGGACGGCGCCAACGAAGAAGTGACCCATACCTTTTACATGGACGATCTCAAGGTCTACGCTGATTCACGTCAGCCTCTAGGTGTAGCTATCCGGGTTGTCGAAGATATAAGCAGGGACATCTGCATGGAGTTCGGCCTCGACAAGTGCCGCTGTGTCCACCTGCTGAAGGGACAACTTACCGAATCCGGAGGCTACGAGGTCTATGACGGCGAGTTTATACAAGACATGGTTCGTGGCGAATCCTATAAATACCTTGGATTCCGACAGCTCACCGGGATTCGCCACTCCGACATCAAGACGGAGCTGCGAGACAAGTTCTTGAGTCGAGTGAACTGTGTCCTGAGGACTTTCCTCAACGCGGGGAACAAGGTACGCGCGATCAACACATTCGCGGCTCCCCTGCTGACCTTCAGTTTTGGTGTAGTCAAATGGAGCAAAACTGACCTAGAGGACCCTGAGAGGAGGATGAGGAAAGCATTTAAAGAGGCCGGAATGCACCATCCTCAATCGGCACTGGAGAGAGTTTCACTGCCACGCAAAGAAGGGGGACTTGGAATAGTCGACATATCTGCACTGTGTGTAGCCCAGGTACAACAACTGCGCGAGTACTTCGCAGAACGCGCCAACCAAAACGCGCTATACCGGGCTGTCTGCGCCGCCCACAGAGGATACAGCGCTCTGCACTTGGCGCAAGCGGAGTACCAACTCAACTGCAATCTGCAGACAGTGGAGGAGAAGATTGCAGCTTGGAAGCAGAAGGCAGTGCATGGTGCCCACCCCCATCAACTGGACCGGCCACACGTCGACAAGGCCGCATCTAATCTGTGGCTAACGCGTGGTGAACTCTCTTCAGTAGTAGAAGCCGACATGAGAAACTGCAGGCGGTACGTCTGGGATCAAGACGTTGATGACATTTGCCGGATGTGCCATCAACCAGGTGAAAACATAGAGCACATTATGGGAGGCTGTCCCGTTTTGGCCAACGCAGCCTACACCGAGCGCCACAACAACGTGGCCCGTATTGTTCATCGACAACTGGCGCTCCAATGTGCTCTACTGGAAGACAACGTACCAAACTACCGGTACCTGCCTGCACCTGTCCTGGAAAATTACCGTTTCAAGCTGTACTGGGATCGCACTGTTCTGACCGACCTCTCGATCCACCACAACCGCCCAGATATAATGGTTTATTCTGTAGGATAATTCTGTGAACCGAAGAGTAAGCAGGAGTACCCCCGCTTACTCTTCGGTTCACAGAATTATCCTACAGATTTCTCATCCGTTGCAAGATCATGAATCCATTGGTGATTGATAACTTCGAAAATCTACTCCAACTGATTCCTCAGTCAAGTTTTATGTCTTTATACCATGAGTACCTTACCCACGACGTGCACCCTTCTCCAACCAAGTTTGCTTCCCATACTTTTGCAATTCCTCTGTCTTTTTTTATCTGTCCATGCGACAAAAAATCCATGGAATCCCAGATCATCTACGCTCCGATTTTATTCCGCCGATATTTTCGGCAGAATATGGGAAAGTTAGATCTGATAAAATGTTCTTTACTGACGGTTCATACATAAACGGGTCCACTGGCTTCGGCATCTTCAATGAAAATTCCAGTGCCTCTTTCAAACTCAAAGATCCTTGTTCCGTGTATGTCGCTGAACTGGGTGCGATATACTACGCACTGGGGATCATTGAAACATTGCCCATCGACCACTATTTTATTTTTTCAAACAGTCTCAGCTCAATAGAGGCAATCCGCTCAATGAAAGTTGATAAACGCTCATCTTATTTCCTAACAAGAATAAGACAACTATTGAGTGTTTTGGTCGAAAAATTATTCAAGATTACCTTAGCATGGGTTCCCTCTCATTGCTCGATTCCGGGGAATGAGAAAGCGGACTCGCTAGCTAAGGTGGGCGCTTTAGAAGGCACACTTTTTGAAAGGCAAATTGCTTATAATGAATTTTTCCACATTCCTCGTCAGTACACGCTCGTAAGTTGGCAGCGCATGTGGAGTGGAGATGAGTTCGGTCGTTGGTTACACACGATTATCCCTAAGGTCTCGACGAGTGCATGGTTCAAGGGATTGAATGTAGGTCGTGATTTAATTCGCGTGATATCTCGGCTTATGTCCAATCACTACAACCTAAACGCGCATCTCTATCGCATTGGGCTCGCAGCAAACAATCTTTGTGATTGTGGCGATGGCTACCACGACATCGAGCATGTTGTCTGGTCGTGTATCCGGTTCCATGCTGCTCGCTCTCAGCTCTCTAGAGCACTGAGAGCACAAGGCAGACAATCGGAGATCCCCGTCCGGGATATCTTAGGTAGCCGTGATCCTGATCTTCTGCTTCATCTATACCTGTTCCTCAGGAACGCCGATGTCAACGTTTAATGATGTTCCCTTCGTTGTGTCCCCGTTTTATATCCCTCCTATCCGATCGATAAACTTTTACTTAGTCGCGGCAATACATACACACACTCTTTACAGATACACGGGCCAAAGGTTGTGAAGTCCACTGATGATTCAACAAGAGCCAAAGGTTGTACCGCTCATGACAACTCTACATGAACTGATGATTGCGCCGGTTAGTGACCATTCTATCCTGGATTCCTCGAGTCGAGAAAGACGCACCACGCTAGATATGAGGTACATACTAGGGGGGCGTTGCTGATCAAGGGTCAGCTGCATCCCAATAGGAAGTATCCCGAGTCGGGCACACGTACAGAGCATTGGAGACAGCAACATCCGAATTACGAAAACACTTGTAATACTAACCTCGAGCCAACCGCGAGTAATCGGTTACATATTACTAACATAGATAATAAGAAAAATTGTCAAAGTATTGAACTCCCGGCCCCGTGAGGCTAACGTCATATGAGCCTTGATAAAAATATATATTTTGGAAAAAAAAAATAATGGTTTACGACAAGAGCGACCGCAAAGTCACCATCATCGATGTCGCTATTCCACTGAACCAGAATCTGGAGGAGACCCACGGTCGCAAAATCTGCAAGTACCGACCATTGGCCGTGGAGCTCAAGGAACTGTGGGGGCTAAGGGAGGTTCCAAGAATTGTTCCAGTCGTTCTCTCTGGAACTGGAATCGTCCCGAAGACACTTCTGGAAGCGCTAAAGGTGTTGAACATGGAGAAGGAATTGGCCGGCATCCAAAAGTCGGTCATCCTTAGCACCTGCGCGATTGTCCGACAATTTCTCGGCCAGGACTGAAACAGCACGAGCATGCAGATACGTGCATTCCGCAGAGCCTAGTCCCCCTTTGGCATTCAGAAGCCCGGGGGCAGGTGAAAATTCTGGCTAGGTTCGCCTAGTTAAGAAGTGAGATAAGTCTGCCCAAAAAAAATTAGTTAGATATGTAGTTAGATATCACAAATCAAACACACCCACACACACACTTAGACACACACTCACAACAACATACACAGATTTTGATTTTTTGAAAAAAAGGCTCTTTTCCGACATTCGAATACAATTTTTGCGTGGATGGCACACAAGTCAAGTAATATCTTTTAATTACCATATATTCGCTTTCAGCTTCCTGGGCTAGACATCATTTCTCATTTTATTTTCTTCCAGCGTGTTTGATATAATTATTTCTTATTTCTACTACCAGGTGACCAAATATGCCTCCCATTACTAACGTACTTCTCTTCCAGCATATGTTATACAATTATTACACTATATACATGATTTACCGGAAACGAGAGCAGAGGGAGCATGCGCAAAATTTGATATAAAAAAAAACCCAAGGCCTTTCTCAAGGCTAGAGGCGAATGAACTGCAAAAGTTTAAAGTCTCTATAATACAAGACCTTCCTTCTATGTCAATTGCGAAAAAGACCACCGGAATAGCGTTCGAGGTACATTTTTTATTCATTGACATGAATAAATTGCGACATACGATCAGCTAGTGTATTGTTTTGCGAGAGCAAGAATGAATCATCAATCAATTATCGTCAACTGATTCTACAATTAAAAAACCATTTCAGAGTATTCTACTAAGCAGTTGCATCTAAAATTTCACAGCAGTATAGAATAATATCCGAAGGTATAAATAAGCGACTTATATAAAATAACAGCGTTGTTCTACGTCAACAATGCGGTCGAATCTTCGGCACAACCTCCTATAATTTTTTCAGAACCACTTTCATTTGATTTTTATAACGTTCCTGTTTTTGTTTGAATTGAAAATTTTCCCTTTGTATTTGATGATGAATAGTTCAATAAATAATGATCGCACCGCAAATCAAAAGGTAGTTTTGTAATCTCCGTTTTTATGAAATAAAGTTAACGTTAATATTTATTTTCACTGTGAACCAATTCTCATGATTTGCATACCCATCGAATCGGAAATTCTCGGAAAGATTTGTTTGATATGCTTTACATCACAATTCGGTAATCTATAAACAATTTAAATTCATGAAAACTGGAAGAATTTCCTTTTTGCCATACATTTGTTAAGCCGATTTGTGTGCTAACCCTACCCATTTTTCAAATGCTTTTAACACCGCACCCCCCTCCTTCAGTGAATGTAGGTATGTCAAACCATAAAAAAAACATTTCTCGTACACAAAAACCATCACATGTCAAGTTTGGCTCCATTTGCTTGAAGTTCTCGAGCTTTGCAAAAATTTGTGTCTCATTTGTATAGCACCCCCCACCCCCAACCCGTTCAAGCAGTTTTAATCGTCGGTAATCGGTAATGAATTAGAGAGACTTTAAACTCTGAGAGTTCATTCGTCTCTAACTTTAATCATCATGGTAATGGTAATGGTAATGAATTAGAGAGACTTTAAACTTTTGCAGTTCATTCGTCTCTAGCCTTGAGAAAGGCCCTTTGAAAACACTACTCTATTTTACTCCAGCGCTACCACCTCCGCCCTCTTGCCTTGAGAAAGGCACTCGATCCCTCGCCGTCCAGCCCGTCCAGCAACGATGTTGTCCAGTCGGTGTCCACACAAAGAATGATTAATCATCAGTGGAAGCTTCTGCTTTTATACTTGTAAGAGAACGAAAGAGGAAGGAACGAAACAGAAGAATCAATGTTTCAGTATGCGTAGAGAATATTTCGTTTCCGCTTCACCCCGATACACTGAAATTAATCCACCGAAAATGACTGTAGTTAAGGTGAGAGGTGTATGTATGAAATTCAGACACATTTATTATCTTCGAAAATCACTAGCCCTAATCATATCTGTCATAAAAGGCATTGTGAATAAATGCTTCAGACAATCCCTCTATATGGGGTTTTCGCGTGTAGGGAAGAGGATCGCTTCCAAGTAGAACCTTCGATATTGGGTGGTTGCCAATCCAAGTGAAAAAAAAATTTATGGACTAAGAATGTGTAATGTTCAACATATCAAACAATTCTCAGAGAACTTCCTATACGATTGATAAATGCCTCGAACGTTACGGCGATTATGTAGAAAAATAGAAAATAAAACGTAGATTACGAAAATCACCTTGTTTTTTGTCCTAACTTTATTTTTCCGCGATTTCTGAGGCACTGAAACTTATTTTTATAACGACCCTCGTATTTCTTACTACTTTTTTTAAGTATGAGAAAATTTCAATTACAACTCTAGCTGAATAGGCTAAGCTTATTTTATACATGTACATTAGGGTGCCATTGGTCATCTCGAATTTCAAAAAGTTACCCCATGAAAAATGTTCACCACCTCGAAAAAATACGCTATGCAAAATATCAGCTCAATCGGACTTAAGGGAGAGTGGCGCAAAGCGGTCAAAGTTTGAGTTTTTTGAAAATCGAAAAATCACCCAAGGGGAGAGTGAAGGTAATCGGGATTTTCGAAAAAAAAAATGTTCGATGCCAAATGTCTTAAAATTGCATGAAAAGTCGAGATCTAGTGTCATTTCGAAAAAAAAATTATCAAAAATCGACATTCTGGGACTTAATTTTTTTCGGAGTACGAAACGAAAAGTATGGTTTTGGGAGCCAGTCAAAATAGTTATCTCGATTTTTCATTCGGAACTTGCTACAAAATGTTGATTTGTACAATAATATACCCTATGCAAAATATTCGCTCTTTCGGACTTCATCTAGTAAATGAAGTCCGAATGAGCTAAATCGAGATAACTGTAAATCTCGACGATTAACCCTATGCGGTCGTATTAAATTTGGGTATGGGTGTCGTACTGGTCGGAATTATTTCTTCTAGAAAAATCAGTGTTACATGCAAGATTATGAAAAATAAACATTTTTAAATTTTTTCTTTTGAACTATATATTGAACCATATATATGTATTAATTTAGCAATATGTTCAAATGTAACGTTTTTATATAAAAATTATATTTTATAATTCGTGTTGGTGTGAAATCTTTCGAAACAGTCTCCAAGAGTAAATCATATGAAGTATAATCAATACACTATTTTATTTTCATTATCCGTTGAATATGAGACACTTTTTTCATTAATGCAATAAATGTGTACTTAATGCCAGCAATGTGTATTCGAAAAGATCAGCATTTTTCACTTTTAACAAACAAAGAATTTTTAAATAGAGATTATTCAGATGACATAAGACACTAATGCAAACAATGTTTCTGCTCTTTAAAAACAACTACTTCAACATAATTGAAAGTTACTCAAATAATGATTTTTTCATATCCGAAATGATCAGAACTTTTCACTTTAGACAAACGAAGATTTTGTCGATTGAGACGAAAACTTTGAGTATGCACCGTCGCATGTGTAAGCGTAGTGTAATTATCACCATAACAACGTTATTCTTATGATCAGTGCTTCAGTACTGAAAGTATTCGATACGTGTCAGTCATCGTGTAGTAGTTCAGTAGTTCAAGTAGTCCAAAGCAAAGAACAACACACGCGAAATATATGTGACCCCCTAAAGCTGCGTTCCTATAATAAAACTTACGTCGGAGATACTTTCATTTAGACGGAGTGTGCCTGTTTTGAGAAAATCGATATGCAGATCAAAACTTTGGACAACTGAAATAGCATTAAAGATTCAATTCCAATGACAAAATAAACATAGAAGTGTAATAATCTGAGTGGTTGCCAGAAGTGCTATAGTATTCATACACGATTTGCGTAGTGTTGTTATCACAGCACTTCATCATAGGTGTATTCAGGGTTGTATACGGAAATACTCGTTTCTTTTTATGAGTTTCGGGCGCGTTTGTGTACATTGGTGGATGCGGTTGTATGTGCAAGTGCTCTGAATCAATTCAAAGCAGGGATATTAAAAATACGAGGGCATTTGGCAAATCAAATTCAGCAGTGTTGCGATCATTGCTTTAGGTTACAATTTCAGGTTACGTTTTGATATCATTGATATCGAATAAGAATGCATTCGGTTCGTTAAATGGTTGAGATTTTGCATTTAGGGAGTCACATCACTTACCGCAGTGAATCCTGATTCATACCTCTTCCCACTAACAACCATCCCTCCCATGATATTCGCTAGGGAACCACGCTATAGAGAGGACCCTTCTGGCCTTCGGGCGGCGAATATCATACTAACATTCCTTCCCTTCCCCTGGTGACTGTAAGGACGTGGCCGGCGTCGTTATTGACCATTTAAAGCTCGAATCACCGAAAATTGCACAACGAGAATGATTTGCTAGTCCCAAGCGTCATTCTGTATGTTCTTTGTGCAATTTGGTTGGTTCAGGTCAATCACGGAGAGCAACTACGAATTGTACAGTCTACCCAAGCTCAAGCTCAAGCTCGAAGATTTTGTCGATTGAGACACTTATGAGATTATTCAAATAACATGAGACATTTATGCAAACAGCAGTTCTAATACTTATGAACAATCTTTTCCATCCCACCAAAGTGTTACAATGGCTTAACTCTGCTATTATGATTCTTGCCCCACATTCCTATGCATTCAACGCATTGTGCGTTGTCTTGTGTAGTTGACTACTTTGTTTGATACTGAGTACCGTTATCTATTACTCATAGGAACACCGTATTGATTCGTGAACAGGATCACTAGACATCAAGCTTCGTTTAGGAAAAGCATAAACTGATACACGGTTGAGTTAAATATAAGATTAGCATGGTTTCTTGCTGTGGTGGCTGAGAGCAAACAAACGACCCCGAAGAGTTAATGCAATTTTAAGACATTTGGCACCAAACTTTTTTTTTTGAAAACCTCGATTTTCGGCGATTTTTCGTTTCTCAAAAAAAACTCAAATTTTAACGTTTGTGACACTAGTAAATGAAATCCGAATGAGCGAATATTTTGCAAAGAGTCTATTATCGTGGAAATCAACGAGATAAACGTGGAAAAAATCGAGATAACTATTATTATTGGCACCCAAAACCATACTCTTCGTTTCCTATTCCGAAAAAAAAAGTTCCAGAGTGTCGATTTTTGGCAAAAAAAGTTTTTTCGAGATGACACTAGATCTCGACGTTTCATGCAATTTTAAGACATTTGGCATCAAACATTCGAAAACCCCGATTTCCTTCACTCCCCCCTTGGGTGATTCGATTTTCAAAAAAATTGAGGAGTTGTATCCGAGACACGACCGCTTAGGACGTAGGAATACGCATTTTTTTAATTCTGTTGGTTTATCATTCCGAATATCATTTGCGAATACCTCGAAATTTAATAAATAAATCTTTAGTAAAAAGATCCGGGCACCCTGAAATTTCCAGAAGCAACGATTCTTTCTTGCCTTTGCGAGAACAATACACTAATTGGTCATATGTCGCAATTTGTTTCTTTATGTCAATGCACGCATTGCACTGAGTATTTAATCTTTCGTATGCATCTTCCGTACATCGCCATTCAACAAACATCAAACACGCGTCTAACAGATGCACACAGTTGCAGCGATAAAAATGAAACATCGCGAGAATGACCGTTTATGAAAAATCGTTTCTCGACTCTCGGTCAAAACCGTCAACAAAGCTAGGAGTTTGTTGATCAGAATAGAGCCAATGCGCTACTTACTATGGAAGGGTGGAGTTTACTTCGCAAATATTCTCCTTTCGCTATCTCCCTTCGTTGTTTTTATTCTAGCAGCTGCATAGTTGCCCGTTATTGACAGCTCTGTTCGGGAAAGCATACAAATGGACAGAACAAATGTATGAGGAAATGGGAATGCTTCCAATTCTTATCAATTTAAACCATATACATACTATGGGATTGTAATGTATAGCATATCAAACAAATCTTAGAAAATCTCCGATTCGATTGGTATGCAAATCGTTAGAATCCGTACACAGCTAAAATAGTGATTAACGTTAACTTTATTTCATAAAAACGTGACTTGTTTTCTGATTTGGCACTCTTAATGTAAGACGTAGTCCTACGTCAAAAAAAATCAAACTTTGGCCGCTTTGCGCCACTCTCCCTTAAGTCCGATTGAGCTGAAATTCGGCATATGGTGTTTTATCGAGGTGGTGAACATTCTGTATAGGATAAATTTTGAAATTTTAGGGTTTTATTTTTTCCCATACATACATTGGCACCCTTATGTATATACTATTTCAATAATGATTTTAACAAATTTGATCCGGTCTGCTGAACAATGGAAGAACAGAAAGAATACCCTTACGCCTAAATGGCTATTACTACTGTGTAATTTACAATTTATAGAACCATAACATGTATCGGGTTTTTAAATAAGAGCGCTACAATTTTTTTTTAAATAAAACAAAAACGATTTTGGATATCAATGGAATGCTTCATTCATGTGAGAGTACATTTGATGCCATTATGTATGGAACTCGATTTCTTTTGCATGGTCAACACGGGCACGCTTGCAGAAGTCCAGACGCTGAACCCAATTTTCGACGGTTTTCAAGCATAAATCGGCCGATACTGCTCGAATTTTACGTTTGATATTCGTACGAAATTCATCAATCGTCGCTGGCTTGTTGGCATAGACCATAGACTCGACGTAGCCCCACAGGAAATAGTCTAACGTCATCAAATCGCACGACCGAGGCGGCCAATTGACTGGGCCATTTCGTGAGATAACACGCTCACCAAACTTGGTTTTCAATAAATCGATTGTAAAATTCGCGGTGTGGCTTGAGGTGCCGTCCTGTTGAAACCACATATTGTCCAAGTCCATTTCATCCAATTCGGGCCAAAAATATTCGGTTCTCATTGAGCGGTAACGATTCTCATTCACAGTAACGCGCCGGTCTTGATCATCACGGAAGAAGTACGGCCCAATGACGCCGCCGGACCATAAACCGCACCAAACCGTGTTTTTTTTCGGGATGCAATGGTGACTCATGGAGTACGTGTAGATTGGGGACCTGACCTGACCAATAAGACATATTTTGCTTATTGACGATACCATTCAGCCGAAAATGAGCATCATCGCTGGAGATGATTTTTCGATGAAAATCCGGATCATTTTCAAGTTGTTGCTCAGCCCAATTCACGAACATACGACGCTTCTGGTGGTCAAGCGGCTTCAGTTCTTGTGTCAATTTGATCTTGTAAGGATGTTGTTCGCGCCCACAGTGCGAACGAGGAGCAAGTGTTCCAAATTTCCTTTTTTTAATGTCCATCCCTATCCTTTTTCCTATCCAAATCATTCCCTTCCATCCAAAAGGCAATGTGTGGTGTACGACACTACGACAACAGCATATCCCGATGCCGAACAGAAGCAGAACGCATACAAGCAAACAGCATATGAATCGATTCCTAGCAATGCATTTCTTCCAAGAGACGAATGAACTCTCAGAGTTTAAAGTCTCCTTAATTCAATACCGTTACCGTTACCATTTCTTCCATTCCAATTCCAACATTCAAATGTGAATGATCGCGACAATAAATCAAGTGTTTTAGAAATTGTTCCGAAGTGTTTTAACTCACCAGTGCAAGCCACATCTGATCGTCTTCCTTAAGTGCCATATACCGTGTATTTTCGTGTATAATCCTGAGCTATCATCCAGCCCTTCTTCAGCCGAAGGAACTCGCTTTTTCCTCAATGTTGTGATCCACCAGATGTAAACCAAGATCTTTTCGCAGAACTCGCTACAACGACGTCACAGAGATGCCCAACGCTTGAGAACGACGTGTGAGAGACTGATTTGGGTCTTCTTCAATTGATGCGCTAGCGGCAGCAATATTCTCGACACTACGAGCACTTCTTTGTCTCACTGGCACGGGAACATTTTGTACTGTGCCTATGGATTCAAATTTTTCCACTAGACGCTCAATTGTTGCATCATTCTTTGTGTGGACACCGACTGGACAACATCGTTGCTGGACGAGCTGGACGGCGAGGGATCGAGTGCCTTTCTCAAGGCAAGAGGGCGGAGGTGGTAGCGCTGGAGTAGAGTAGTAGAGTAGAGTAGAGTTTTCAAAGGGCCTTTCTCAAGGCTAGAGACGAATGAACTGCAAAAGTTTAAAGTCTCTATAATACAAGACCTTCCTTCCTTCAATTGTTGATCTAGCAGGAACGATTATGACATAAATTGGACGTAGCGCTCTTAAAGTTGAGGCAATTGAATCAAAATTTCGGCAGTAAATTTAAAAAATCTCGACTCGTTGTTGGATCGTAGATCTTTCCATTATGAAATGACAAGCCATACTGAAGAGAAATGTCAAGAGGCCGGGAAAAAATGGCGTCATTTGCGTCGGTCTACTTTTGTAGCGTCCCTATTGAAATACCCTTTACATGTACACGATTAATATCCGGCTCTGTGACAGCTAAAATGCTAATGAGCCTTAATAAATAAACAAATGGGATAAAAACCTTATCATGCCTAGCAAGTTTTTTGAGTATACTTCCATATAAATCTGCCGAGCCGTTTCAGAGTAGTTCGATCACAAACAGCGTGACACGAGTTTTTTATTCTATACTAGCTGACCAGTTGTTCTGCCATATAAATGATTTCTAGTGAATATTTTGGATGTTAAAAAAGTGTATTGTAAGTGTGTTTGAATAAAACGATACGATACGATAAATAGGGCCAATGAAATGATTTGAAGGAATGAATATGGTATGAGGTTTCTTGATTCAATATCTTAAAACTTAGATGGAAAGAAAAAAAAGTAATATATTTTTATCTAAAAGTAAAAAAATAAATAAATAGATAAATTCATATTCATTTCGTTTAATTGCTGTCTCGTTGATGAAACGTACACGTTGGCCATTTGTTGTCATTCAATCAAGAAGTATTCACGTCGGTACTTAAATTAGAAACAGCCACATTGCTTTCTTCATTCACGGACTTGTAAATGTATTTATTGATCTTCATCGATCAGTAGAACTCAACATTAATATGAACATTGAATATTTTACTCAGCTGATGCGAATATGGTACTACTAAGCGATTTTCAAAGTTAATGGCTGCGTTGTTGTTATTTATGAATGATTGATATACTAGATATCCGCCTATGCTTGTGATCGTGTCGTTGATGAAAACGTTAGGAAAACGTTTTGCACATACTCCATTTACCACGCAAGTCGATAATAATTTCAAATCACCGACCATGTTTGTGGTAACAATATCGGATACATACTCGAATACATCCAGCAATTTGTGGGACTGGATCGGACCGGGCTTCATTTTTTTTAACACACATGCTGTCATGAGATGTCATAACAATACAATAGCAAAGGCTGTGTCGGGTTTCCTCATGATAGCATTTCTCAAGTGAATGTATTTCTCTTCACGCCGCATTTGTTGATTGTGTCGTAGGAATAATCTATACAAGTGCCCTATAGCTGCTGTTTTATCAGGATTGATGACAATAGCGTGATTGTCAATTTACAATCCGGATTTGTTTGATTTGAAGATAATTCATTGTGCTTATTCAACAAGGCTTTTAGCTCGTCGGCGATGCGCCTGGCTTTTGACAAATTGAGGAGAATTTCGCATGTTTGGATGAAAGTATGTGTGGATGAAGCGGACGTAGCGCCATCTGTCATTTAACAACCTAAATACATTCGTTCTGTTTGAAAAATGAATGAGGGTTGAATCATTTGAATATTGTGTATACAAAAAATACTAAAATTGCGATTAAAAATAGGAAATTCGGTTAAAATTTCGGGTTGTATTATTATTTGAAGCCAAATTCAAGAAAAAAAAAATTAAGGATCATCCTAATCAGTATTAAATATATGGTAAACGATACCCTAGCGGTATCATATATAGTTTACGACCTATTTTCATGTCTACCAAGTTTTTTGTGCATGATATCATCTAAATCGGTCGAGCCGTTTCGAAGAAATCCGACCACAAACACCTTGACACGTGATTTATACATACATTGGAACCCCGATTATCCGCGGAATAGTCGGGCTAGCTCACCGCGGATCACGAAAATCGCGGATAACACAACAAATGACTAAAAATGAGGTGCAAACACAAAAAACAGATATTTCAGTTTGAAAACAATGTTTTATCAATACAGGAATCATTGAACTATCCATCTGTAAGGTCGTGTACACCAGTAGTCAAATAATGTGAAAGTCATGACCAAAACAGAAGAACAAAAACCTACCACTCATTGTCAAATTTAGGGTAGGTTCATAGAATTACTATGGAACTCGCTTTCGCGGATAATGGGGGTTCTACTGTATATATAGATAGAAATAAGAAGAAAAAGATAAAAGAGAACCGAATGTACTTACTCATGCGCAAAGCTGGACACGTGGTCATAGGACTGGATAACGACGCGGCCAGCCAAATGATTTGTCAGGATCGAGAACATGCGTCTCCTTGAGAGTTGCTCATGACCGTACAGATGCTGTAGACTGTATTTCAAATAGTGGGTCAGTAAGGCGACAGTCACAAACAAAGTGGCCACTATGAAGGCGGCCCAGTAATTGGCGATTATCAGCAGTGCCGCGGAAAAAAGAACGATCAATGCATGGTGTATACCACTGTCGATTTGAACGAACCCTGCCGATATGATGTCACTGAATAAATCCAGCACAACGGAGATACTTGTAGTTTGTAGATACGTCAGCGAACAATCCAGTAATGCCTTCAAGAGAGCAGATTGATATGCCTTATTTCGATTCGCCATAACTCGAGCTACATATGCTTTACAGATATTATCCATGAAGAAGGTGCACACGATCACGCCTAAACAAATGGTGCTCAGCCACGGATTGATGTCACCTTGTTCAACGATGATCACAAGCGTGAATATAGGACCGAAGTAAAGCAAGCTGTTGATCAAGTGCATGAATACGAGCATAATGTAATCACATGGCGAGAAACTTCGAACATCGCGCAGTAGTTTTCTGTGTTTGAGCTGATCGCAAGCAACCGGGTCAATTTCGATGGATCCATCACTTATCCTCTTGGATCGTCGATTCACTTTGAAATGGGTATGGTTCGCGATATTGAGACCCGTTGGGTCGCTTCCTTCATACAGTTCCCAGCCGTTACGGCAGGCAGTTTCAATATTGGATTGACGTGTCATTTCAAGGTGTGACGGCATGTTCAGAATTTCAGCGTAACTTCCTTCACGGTAAATGGTTCCGTTTTCAATCCGGAAAACCCGGTCACAATACCGCAGATACTAGAAGTCATTTTATTAGAATTACCCAGTATTGGTTTAGTATTTCGCCATGAACATATCACTTACCTCGTCGAATTGTGTTACCAGGATAACAGTTTTATTATCCTGCCGAAAAGTGTTCATCATCTGTAGATAAAGTTTGAACGACTGCTCGCGATTGGCGCAACAGTTCAGAGGTTCATCCAGAAGCACGATCTGTCGGTGACAATAGATAGCACGAGCAAGCGCAATTCTCTCCAACTGTTCTCCGGTTAGCTCCAGATACGGTATCGGTATATCGTCTGAGCCGGGTGCTTGCAGAGTGTCCTCGTTCAGCATCATTGTGTGGGTGGCTAGGTAATAGCTGGAACAATATATTATGCATAGACGCAGTAAAACGTTTGAAATTCAAGTTTAAAGCTCCAACATACCGTTGTGGGTCCATTGCCTCCCCAAACAGCACATTATCCTTTACACTGGCATTTAGCAGCACAGGTTTCGAAGGAAAGTATGCCATCTTCCCACGTTGGAGTACCTTCCCCTTCTGTACTTCCGTATTACGCAGTATCGTATGTAGTAATGTAGTTTTTCCACCGCCAGAGCTTCCTGTCACTCCGATTATCTGACCACGCACTATTTCGAAATTTTCCAGATGTAATCTGAACTGTGTGTTTCGTCCACTCTTATCTTGGGTCCATGAAGCCTCGACGTTGTTAACTTGTATCACCAAATGTTCCCTGCTCGGCTTCAACCGTACATTATCCGGCATGGAGAGTTGATAACATTGCTTCAGCTTATCGAGTGTTGCATTACCACGCAGAAGGATGTGTACGCAATTGCAAAAGTCCAGCACTAATTTCTGGACGTGATGGGCGAAAATCAACAACAGAATCAACACTTCGGTACTTTCCGTTTTGATGTTGGTGTCGCACCAAATTAGATAAAGGCCGCCAACGAGAAGCGCCGAAGTGACTCCTCCGGAAAATTTTGCTGCGTATACAATGCTCCATTGGAGTGCATTATACTGGGCGTGGAGACAGGTTAAGAACCAGTCAACGAAGATAGACTCGAACTGTAGTGATTTAACGTTCTTAAAATTAGTACAAATGTCTTCAAGAATTGAAATTTTATTTGCACCGTATGCCACAAATTTTCTATAATATTTCTTCGAAACATTTCCCGTTGTAAGTAGCAGCAGCAGGAGAGGAAGTATGCCAAGTAGGGGAAGCATCCCAGAAAAAGGAAGCAGAATGAAGCCGGTTAGAAAAGCCAACAGAAACCCGAAGGTAACGCCGATCAACTGCACAAGGGCTTCTACTATCTGAAGGATCGCGTCGCTTTCCTCGTTAGCGGCAGTCATTATTTGATGAGCCGAAACACAATTTGCAATGCTACTTTTCATCACTCGTTTGTAAATAGAAGATAAAACGGCTGTTCGTAGACGTATTGCCGTTCTAAGATTAAGCCAATTTCTAACACCGATGAAGATCATGGCTGACAGATAGCACAGGAATAGTCCCAGCGAGAGAAGTAATCGATTACCTAAACCATCTGATGGGACGATTTGGGCTGTGCTATTGCATGTGTTCCGATTCATTTCAAACGATATTTCTAGTATGGCAGATGGAGCGTTTGAGCAATTTGAAATTGCTGCACAATTTTGGCAGCTTTTTGCCACCACCGTTTGCATAGATTCTACTGTCAGATTTGAGAATAATGCTACACCCAAAAACGTCAGTAGGATCGCTAGACAGTGGAACAACGAGGCAATTAGCAGCCGCGTTCTAACGAAGCGCCAGGTGACTTTAAACATAGAAATCCTTTTCCGGCCTTTCAAAGTTTCCTCGTCCTTGTAGATTCCGAGCAACCGTCGACAATTTATCTCGCAGCTGTCACTGTATGGTCGCTTTGGGAGTAGGAAGATGTCACTTTGACTGGTGGTGCGGGAATTTGTTGGTAAGCTCTGGTAATTTCGTAGCTGAGACGGAGAAATGATAAATTTGCGGATCCATGCGAAGGAACTGTTTGATATGCAGCCCACGTTGTCCACTGGGAGGTCAGTTGTGCTGAAATGCAAGAATATTGGATAACATGAAAGTTTATCTGGATTGAGATACGAGAGTCACTTACCCAGTGTTGACTGCCCGGAAAGGGATAATGCTATTGAGAGCGGTTTTGTAGCGCGATAATCGATTATGAGGTGTGTAGGCCGAGTTGACCCGTGCGCTGCGGACATGGTGCCGGACTCGGCGTTCTGCGGGCGAAATTTGGATTTGAACACAAGATGCAAGAATATAAGGTTTCAACAGTAAAGATAGAGTATATAATTCCCTTCCATAAAAAAAACTACAACCAGCCTTGACGATTTAAAAACGATTCAATTTGGTCAAATAACACTTTTCTGGAATGATTCTTGAATGGCAAAACTACACGTATAGGGGGGCAAGTCAAGAAAGTTTTTTGAAACTTTAACCTGTGCTCTCATCAAGATATACGGCATATAAAAAAGTTTATCCATCCCTGCTCTTAATCTGGACATGTTCTGTTTTCGTTTGAATACTAGTATTTCAGCTATTTGTATTTGTTTTATTATTTTTTAGAGCTTATCTTTTCTAATCAAATGTGCTTGAAATTATTCCTATCTTAAGGGGGTATTCTAGTTAGAGTCACGAATTTCGGACGTTTTTTCGAGCTCCGAAAAAATGAAACAGAGAATATTATACTACCCATCCATTATATCATCATTTGTTTTTCTGTCTTTTAAGAACAAAACAACAATTGCACGGAAAAAATATTCCAAAAAAAAAGTTGTGCCATGGCGTACACGATTCCACCAGCTCTTCTGGTTATCCGATACAGAAAAATCGTACAGATTCTGAATCAGTAAAGATGCCGCTATCGCATGAACCTCGGACAAGTTAAGAACATGTTTTTTGAAAAAATTGTGGCTGCTTGAAGAAAAAAAATTATTCAAATTTTTTTACGTTTCCCGATTTTTTTAAAAATAGCTTTAAGCCTTAGCCTGCCTTAAGGGGTTATGTCGTGTGAAACTAAAAACGAAAGAAAACCATTAAAAAATATTATCCACTCAACTGTAATCGAATATGCTTAGTACAGTTTTGTTGTGTACTACGCCGTTCCTGTCATTTTGTTGAGTGTAGACATTGCATACAGAGGTTATTTCCTTCCAATTTCCTTCAAACGTTCGTTCTAGTACACATCTTGTTTGATAGCCAAACTAGGGATCTTGTGAACCATGGCTTAAAAATACCTCTCCCGGAAATGACAATGTATAGCATCACTCTCTGTTTATGTTTAAACTTATATTTTATGTTCGGAGATGCAGTAGATGCTATCCATGGAAGAGTAACTAAATTTCCGGGAATGTGCGCCTTCGAAAGTAACCTGCGTCGTCCAAAACAAAACATTTTCCGTCTTTTTCATGATTTACAGTAGTTTTATAGTATATTTTACGGATTCACATGTTTTAAAGGATTATAAAATACACCATCTAACTTTTTATCGATCACCAGATGATTATTTCGCACGTATTCAGACCTTTTCTGGATTATAACACTTACAAATACACTGAAGTCGCTTTTTACGCGGTTTTTGTAATTTACGCGGATTTCGGAATTAACGCGGTTTTTTTACGCGGATTTCGGAATTTACGCGGATTTCGGAATTTACGCATAAAATTCAATATGTTCTTTGATGTGACTTTTCACGGAATAATGTAGTATTGTATCACTGATTAGTAGCTGAAATATAAAAGATACAAATAGCAGGATTGTAGCATGCAAAAAAAATCAGGTAATCAGTTGTTAGAATATGGGTTACATTTTAAACTAATAACTCACTGTTTGTTAGATTTTTACACGGATTTTGAAAATTACCCGGTTTATTTTTAGGCGGATTTTGAAATTTACGTGGTTTCGTTTTACGCGGATTTTGGAATTTACGCGTTTTTTTACGCGGATTTTGGAATTTACGCAGTTTTCTTTTACGCGGCACGTAACCCCCGCGTAAAAAGCGACTCCAGTGTATTGTAAACATCATTCTGGCACACCATTTGTATCAGATTTACATAGCTAAACCATTAACCCATTACTGCCCAGGTGTACAAGAACTTGATCCAAATGGCATGAAAGTTTCTAGTCCATCTAGGTTTATCCCGAAACGGGGGGTGGGGGGCGGCGGTTTGCAATTATTAGAACGCGATTCTTGTGAACACATTTGTGATAATATCAACCGGAATCCGTACGCGATAATATCACTAATTACGGTTTTTAACATCGTTCAAGTGTCACACAGTGCCATTGTACCCGCTCAAGCCAAAAGCTAAAGCGTACAAAAGAAATAAAATCTCGGTTCTGATACCCGATTTCACCTCTGTAGTGTGTGAGAATGGCAAATAGATGCGAAGCAAACCCTTGCTTTACAGCATCTGCTCGAAGCAGCAGAATCGCCTGTTGGAAATGCGACAAGCCGTACCATCTCAAGTGCGCCGGAGTCTCGGGCAACCAGCAGAAGATAATTCGCGATTGCTCCGGTGCAGAATGACTGTGCGTACACTGTCACAACTCCAAAGATAGCCTCGATCGGCAATCTACAGTGTTAACCCAAATAAACGAACGCCTCTCGTGACTCGTTCCCTCTGTCATGCATACGGCCAAAATCTGCCACGCTCGAGCTGCTGTAACCGCATCGGGCCTCGGTCAAATGATGTACAACATGACTCGCGCAACTTTGAGAAAGAAATTAATAACATGCAGCATGAATTCAGCAAAGTGTTTGATTCATTCCTCGTCGATACTGATCGCCCTGCTGATGTCATCGCTAGCAAGCGTAATAGAACGAGCAGCAGCTCTCCTGCTCATTTTGCACCTCCCAGGATAAGTAAAAGGATCAGAACTGATGCCTCTGTCAACACATCGGATCTGACCATCGTAAATCGAGCTTCTGCGAACTTTCCATCTAGTAGTGCCGAGTCTGGCAAACATCAAAATACCGGTTCTTCAATACACAAGAGGCTCTCCAATTCAGCTCCTGTTCTGTTTTCATCACGTAAAAAATTGTAATGGGTTGTATTTAGGACACGACCGCAGTTTTCGACGTAGAACTACGGAATTTTATTATTCAATCCACTTGTATATCACTTCGGATATTATTTTAGAATGCATCGAAATTTTTGTAATATATTTTTAGCTATTTAATTTTTTATTACTTATTACTTATTACTTAAAGAGTCGAGTAGAGTCGAAAGCTATCTGCACTTCTCGTTTATATGGTTCAACTCGCAAGAGACTTTCTTCTCCTCACTCAGATATCGATCACAAACTATGAACGCTTTTGCTCCTATATTCTGCTTGAGATGTGATCGAACCCCACAACATGCAGTAAGGTTATTCTGCTGGAATTTGAAAACATACTTTCATGAAATATACGTTTATCTGAATAAATGTAGTGCATATCTATATTCCAAAATTCTGGATACTCTTCCATATGATATCCGCTCGTTGTGTTATGCTAGCTCACTCGCATCTGTGTTTTCATTCTATTCTATTTTTGGTTCCCGCCTCTAAGCCCTGAGAAGGGCCCTTGTGGAAAGAAACTCTATTCCATACTCCTCCTTCACACGTCAAGAAAACAATCCTCTCCCGCTCGACGCTCTGCGGTAACCATGTTGCTTCGATGACCACCAAACGAGAAGTGGTGTGGCTTCAACGAACGAACGAACGTGATAAATTATAGAGGTTTTAAACTTTTCAGTTCATTCGCCTCTAGGTGTGGCTTCAAATCGCGGATGGCTCATTTAAACCAAGTATGCAGAAAACGGACAGAAACGAATGTCAGTTGCTCGTTATTGACAGCTCTGTTCGGGAATGCACACAAATCGGCAGAAAAAATGTATGGGAAAATTAGAATGCTTCCAGATTTCATTTAATTTAATCTGTTTAGGCATTAGTGGATTGTACTGTATAGTATATCAAATGAATCTTAGAGAATTTCCGATTCCATTGGCGTGCAAAGTATCAGAATTTGTTCGCTGTGAAAATAGTTATTAACGTTAACTTTATTTCACAAAAACGTGACCTGTTTTCTGATTTGGCACTCTTCCTGAAAGACGTAGTTCTACGTCAAAAAACCAGCACGCCTGGAACTCGGAACAACAACTCAGTTCAGCCGATTTTGCCTACTGTCAATGGTAAGACTCCTGCTAGTATATGTCCGGGCGTAGCCAGGCAAGATACTACACCACTGATTTGTGATTCCATAATGCAGACATCACCTGTACCAGCTCCCCCGCCAATTGTTACCAACCATGTGAAAGATAAGAGACCTGCCAAAGATGATCGACGTGAATGGATTGGTGCAATTTCGTCAGCGTCATCACAGCCTCGTAACATTTATAGCACACGCCCAGTGGCCTCAACGAGTTCAACTGTTCCAGCATCCACCACACAACTATCCAAATCAAGACGTCAGCAGATCATATTGAGTGATCACCACCCTACACCTGAATCGACGAGAACTCAAGGGTTACTAGTTAGCTCTGAATACGCTCTAGAATACGCGTGATCACAGTGCAAGTCGGAGGAAATTTCTTTGACGAAAAATTCCCCCGACCAGAACGGGAATTGAACCCGAACCCCCGGCATGTTAGTTATGACGCTAACCACTCGACCACGGGAGCACTCCGGCGAAACGCGTGAACTGGTTTTATATCTCTCGTTTCCTGCATCATGAAACATGTGAGAACATAATATTGTATGTTTCTGGAAAATGCAAGTGTGAACCAACCTTGGTTAGGTGCCACAAACTACTACGTCAGAATGGAGAGGATAGTAGACCGATAACCTTCCTGTCATACAAATTGAATGGGCCTGAATCGTTGGAAAGCTTTGTCTGTTCCAAGAACT
Source organism: Toxorhynchites rutilus septentrionalis (assembly GCF_029784135.1). Classification (NCBI taxonomy): domain Eukaryota; kingdom Metazoa; phylum Arthropoda; class Insecta; order Diptera; family Culicidae; genus Toxorhynchites; species Toxorhynchites rutilus. Next base: position 75,764,586 of record NC_073744.1, on the reverse strand, counting down.
TTTGGCCTGCTGGTGTTTCGATCAATCTTTTTTTAGAACGATCAGCAACTCGGGCTCGTCGCAACCCCACCACTCCAACACAAATTCCAAGAAGAATATCAACAACATCCAATCGGATCTCTTGCTCGATTGCTACCACCAACCAACCTAGAAATGTAGCATGCAGCAGCTCTCCCTCGAAGAGCCCCTCGTCCACTAGGGATTGTTAACCGGTTTTACCGTTACCGGTTTTACCGGTAATACCGGACCATTTTTCATTACCGAATTACCGGTAATTTTACAATCAACAACCGGTTATTTCGGTAATTTTTATTTTTTCACCATAAATAATATTTGCCTTTATGCCGCTTTAAAATTTTACTCGAGAATCTAAATAAGATCGGGAAAACACAACGGCTGCGTCAGTGTCGATACCCATACGGGAGAAGATATCGACACTTACATGTAAACATGGCTAGAGGCACAAAAGTCTTTCTCTGTCTTTCTCGTTTCCATCGTTTCCATTCGCTGTATACATGAATGAGTGCTTGACGTGACATATCACCAGCAGCATACGAATGAAAGAGATGATGAATCAACATTGTGCCTGTCTCACCGCTTTCATACCGAAAAAACATCGATTGTTGTGAATTCATTCATTTGTTTTTTTTTAACACGCACGAGATTTTGGTTAGAACGAAACAAGTTTTGTTAGATAAAATGGATTTTGAAGGAAAAGTGAAGGCAGGATTGTCGGAAACCTCAGTATGGAAGTACTTTTTACGAGGTAAACAGAACAGAGGGATTGCAAAATGTGTCAAGTGTGATAAAATCATCAAGTGTGAAGGCTCAAGCACAAGTGGATGTAAAGCTCATCTCCGATTGAAACATGGAATACTACTGGACAAACGACCTGCATCTGCCATTCCGGAACCGTCTAAAGAAGTTCCATCAACATCCGGACCCGAAGCCAAGAAGAGGAGTATCATCCGATATTTCTTCAAGTCAAGCCCTTTGGATGCTGTTCTAGCTAGATTGGCAGCTAAAGATGGAATACCGTTCAGCACTATTTGCAATTCGGAAGACATCAGGCAAGGGCTGGTAGCTCGTGGGTTTTCGGACATTCCTCGAACCAGCAATGGAATTCGCCAACGAGTCAAGACATTTTTCGAAACAGTCGTCATCGAGTATCGGAAAGAGTTTGAAAATATCAAAAAGGACGGGGGAAAATTAAGCCTAACCTTCGACGAATGGACTTCGATTAGAAATCGGCGTTACATGAACGTGAATGCTCATTCGGCCGATAAAACTTGGAACCTCGGTCTGCAACGTGTTGAAGGCTCAATGAACGCGGAACGGTGTGTTACCTTACTTTCTGAGAAAACATCCCAATATGGAATATCGACAACAAAGGACATAATGGGTGTCACGACTGATGGGGCGTCCGTCATGAAAAAAGTTGGAAGCCTCATACCAGCTGCGCATCAAGTTTGTCTCGCGCATGGCGTTCATCTAGCGGTCACAGACGTGTTGTATCAAAAATCCAATTCAACTTCGTATTCAGGTAATAATTGTAAAAAATAAATTAAATGATAAAACATAAATAAATTTTCCGTTCAATGCAGATTTTGCCGATTATAACGGGTCGGACACAGAAAATGACGACGATAATGATGATATCACCGATTTTTTCGCGATCAACAGTGAGGAAACCGATGAATGTATCATTAAGCCCGAATACTGTCTAACAATCCAAAAAGTACGAAAAACGGTGAAGCTCTTCAGAAAATCTCCGGTTAAAAACGACGAAGTTCTCCAGAAGCATGTCACCGCGGACCACGGGAAGGATATTTGTTTGCTCCTTGATTGCAAAACTAGATGGAACAGTCTTCTGGCAATGTTGCGCCGATTCTACTACCTCCGAACTTCAGTTCAAAAATCGATACTCGATCTGAAAACGAAGCACAATATAAGCTTCAGCGATCAAGAACTGACAGCGATAAAGGAATTGGTTGATGCCCTCGAACCAGTTCTGGTCGCCGTTGAACTGCTATGCCGGAAGAATTGCACTCTTTACGAAGCTGACGTCGGATTGCAATTTATGCTAGAACAGGTATCGGATCAACCATCAGAAATTTCGAAGCAGCTGCTTGAAGCCCTGATTGAAAGGATTACAGAAAGACGTTTCGTATATGCAGATTTGTTCGCATATATGAATAATCATTCTGCTCGTGGTGGTGACACAGCTAATGGTGACTTTGGCGTTCTCTATCAAACGTCACGGACTACAATGATCAAGCAGGCATTTGAGATTGTGCGTGACCTGATGAAATTTGACCAAGATGGTATTGATTCAGTAGCTGGTAAACAGCAGGAGGAAAAGCCACTGGACGATGCAGAACCTGCAGAAAATTTGAGCATCAAGGAAAAACTGGAACGACGATTGCAACAGTCAAAGGTTTTAACGTCCAGCTCCAACACAACGTCTACAAACGTATTGATGAAGACCCTCAGACAAGAGTTTTCCTACTACGACGCAGAGAACATCAGAGGCAAATACATGACGATTGTATTTGATGCTCTTCGTACTGTACGCCCAACATCAGTGGACTCTGAACGTGCCTTCTCCGCTTCTGGAAATTTCGTTAATAAGATTCGATCTAGATTAGGAGACGACACAATTAACATCCTTAGTGTCCTCAAGTATTATTTTAGCCAAAAAACTGAGTAGCAAAAACTTGCTAAATGTTTTGTTTGTTTGTTATCTAATTAGTAACAATAAAAGCCATGGAATGGATTCATTTCAAAGTATTTTGTTTACCGGTGATTTACCGGTTTTACCGGTAATGAAATTTTCATTACCGAGTAACCGGTTATTGAAATTTTGGCACGGTAATGCAATCCCTATCGTCCACCACCGCAATACGTAAATCCACCGAGAACCTCGCTCGTGTAGATAATCAACTTCTGCTTTACTATCCGAACGTCGGTGGCATAAACAGTACTATTGCAGACTATTACCTAGCCTGTTCCGATGCCTCTTATGATGTGTTTGCATTCACAGAAACGTGGTTCAACAATAACACATTGTCACAACAAATTTTCAGTTCGCTTAGATCGATCCATTGAAAATAGTAGTAAACTTATTGGCGGTGGAGTTTTGTTGGCAGTAAACTCAAAATTCGTATCACGAGAAATTTTCCCTCCAGCCGGCCGTTCTGTTGAACAAATATGGGCAGCTATTTCGTTGTATAATCGAACATTGTACCTTGGTGTCGTTTACATTCAACCTGATCGTACCAATCTCTCGGTGGTTATTAATCAGCATATTTCGACTATTCACTGGATCACAGAACAAATGGAGATGAATGACAGTATCTTCTTGCTTGGTGATTTCAACATGCCTGGCATCGCTTGGTTTTTAAGTGCATCGAAATATCTATATCCAGATCATTCCAATTCATCTGTAAATTCATTGACAGAGTGTCTGCTAGATTGCCTTAGCACCGCTGGTTTATGTCAAATGAATAGCATCCTCAACGACAACAACCGTATTCTTGACCTATGTTTTAGTAGTGCAGAGATCGTTTTCAAGACGGAATTGATTGAAGCTCCCGCCCCTTTGGTGAAACTATGCCATCATCATCCACCACTACTGATCTCTGTATCCATTAGTCCGCCGCTTGTTTTCGATCACACTACGGAGTTAATTCATTACAACTATCGCAAGGCCGAGTTTCCGTCAATGAACCGTTTCTTTCTAAGCATAGATTGGAATGAAATTTTGAACGATAATGACATAGACAAAGCGACATCATCCATGTCAAATGTGTTGATTTACGCAATTGAACAGTTCGTTCCCAAAAAGATGACTAGTAATACACCCTTTCCACCCTGGATAATTTGAAACGACTAAAGTCAATCAAAAAATCCAACCTGAATTTTTTTTCTCTGTATCGCTGTGACTATTGGAGAAAACGGTATTCAGTTTCGAACAAAAATTACAAACGATTGAACAATGCTTTGTATGTTGCTTATCAAAATCGTACACAAATGAATTTGCGTGTCAACCCAAGAGGTTTCTGGAGTTATGTTGACAGCCAGAGGAAAGAGATTGGTTTGCCTACTACGATGATGCGCGATAATGATGTGGCTGCCACCAGAGAAGGTATCTGCGAGTTGTTCCGGAAACAATTTAGCGGAGTCTTTGTCGACGAAAATCTTACTAGCGATCAAGTATCTGCAGCTATGAACAACGTACTCAGCCTGTCATCTGTCAGAGATTATCCCGTTATCAATACAGCTATTGTACACGATACCTGTAAAAAATTGAAAAAATCTTCAAATCCCGGACCCGATAGTATTCCGTCTGTTGTCTTGAAGATGTGCACTAGCAGCCTCTCGATACCGTTGAGTAACTTATTCCGCCGCTCCATTCTCTGCGGAAGATTTCCGAATCTATGGAAAAAATCATTCGTCTTCCCAGTATTTAAAAAAGGTTGCAGAAAAGACGTCAGAAACTACAGAGGAATTGCTTCCCTATGCGCTATCCCCAAGCTATTCGAGATAATAATTCTGGACTTCATATCGCATGCGTGCAACAACTACATCGCAGAAGAACAACATGGTTTCATGCCCAAAAGATCAACTGCCACTAATCACGTTCTATATAAATACATCGTACATCATCCGCTCTTTGGAATCGAGAAAACAAATTGATGCGGTATATATAGATTTCTCTGCAGCGTTTGATATTATCAACCACGACATCGCAGTTGCCAAGCTTCATCGTCTTGGCTTCAACCGTCCACTTTTGAAATGGTTTCACTCCTACCTTACTGCCGCGTTATGTCAGTGAAAATAGGCGACACAATATCCACTCCTTTCCGAGTAACATCTGGTGTTCATCAGGGCAGTCACCTTGGCCCTTACCTGTTTTTACTGTATCTCAACGATATAAATTTCAGTTTGAAGTGTCTCAAACTCTCGTATGCAGATGACTTCAAATTGTTCCTCCCAGTGAACTGCATCGGAGATGCTGAGATTTTACAACAGCAACTCAACATCTTCGCCGAATGGTGTGCAACCAACAGGATGCTTTTGAATCCATCAAAGTGTTCGGTAGTATCGTTCTCACGTAAGTGTTCGTCGATAATCTTCGAGTATAAGCTGCATGGTGTTAAATTGGAACGTGTTAGTACCATTAAGGACCTCGGCGTTATGCTGGATTCTAAACTCACTTTTCGCGAAAACGAACAAATTATGGATACCATGAACCTGTGGCTAGTATGTGCCGTGTGTTTACCGTTGTAGCTCATGTTTTGACTGTCATCTTTCACGTTCGCCCCTCAAAAAATAGTATGTTATTGCTCTCACATAATGTGAAATTTCTTACGTATCAGTTTTAGTAAGCCTAGTGAAAAATAGTTTTAGTTTTAGTTTTTTATATTAGGCTGTCAACATAAAATTAAAATCTGTTTTAAGTCAAATATGCGCCGTTTTGTTCGATGACTTGTTTCCAACGAGATGCCAACTTCATAATACCCCTGTTATAGAAGCTCGCTTCCTTATTGGCAAAAACTAGCTCGTTCGCCATGGACAAAAACAGGTGGTAGTAACTTGGTGCAAGGTCCGGACTATACGGCGGATGCAAAAGAACCTCCCATCCGAGCTCCCGGAGCTTCTGGCGCGTCACCAAAGAAGTGTGTGGCCTGGCGTTGTCCTGATGGAAGACAATGCGGCCTCTGTTGATCAAAGATGGCCTCTTCTTCATGAGTGCTACCTTCAAGCGGTCCAGTTGTTGGCAGTACAGGTCCGAATTGAGCGTTTAGGGAAGCAGCTGATAATAGATTATTCCTTGACAATCCCACCAAACACACAGCAGAACCTTCCTGGCCGTTAATGAGGGTTTGGCCACCGTCTGAGCCGCTTCAGCGGGCTTCGACCACGACCGTTTGCGATTCACGTTGTCGTAAGTGACCCACTTTTCATCGCCAGTCACCATCCGCTTCAGAAACGGGTCGATTTTGTTGCGATTCAGCAGCGATTCACATGCGTCGATACGGTCAAAGATGGTTTTTTGCGTTAACGTGTGTGGCACCCATACATCGAGCTTCTTTGTGAATCCAAGCTTCTTCAAATGGTTAATAACGGTTTGATGACTTATCCCCAACTCTTGGCCGATGCTACGGCTGCTACTATGCCGGTCTTTCTCGGCTAATTCAGCGATTTTGTCGCAATTTTCGACGACAGGCCTTCCGGAGCGTGGCGCATCTTCGACGACCTCTACGCCAGAACGAAAACGTTGAAACCATCGTTGTGCGGTGGAAATGGAAACTGTATCGGGTCCATAAACTGCACAAATTTTATTGGCAGCTTGAGATGCATGTTTGCCTTTGTCATAGTAGTACTGTAAAATATGTCGGATTTTCTCTTTATTTTGCTCCATATTTGCGACACTATAACTCACGAACGACTTAACCAAACAAAACACTGTCAAGGATTGTATTATAGCACGCAAAAATACCTTTCCAACAAGCTATAGTATGACTCGATACAATGAATACAACTAGAACTACGCGCTTGCAACGACACCTCGCGGAAATACCGCAGGACTTTTTTGACAGCCTAATATCATACATTAGGGCATGTGTAGCCTGTTGTATTTGTGAATTAAATAAATAAATATATAAATCTATATTACCAGTTGGATTCGTTTTAATGAAATGATTTATTCCGTCAAACCTAACTTTCGATGACTTCGAGTGTTAAGGCTTGATCTGAATGAACTCGATCCTTGCTGGATTTATGTCACTCATCCGAATTTAAGGTCATTTTTTCCCAGTGTCTAGCTCTTCGCTTCTTGCTGCTGCCCGAGGAGCATTCTTGTGATTGGCCTCGTTCAATGTTGCTCTCGACATTCACTTGTTTGCCAAAACCGGAAGGGCCGTCCTCCGAGTCACTATCTCCAGCATCCACATCGCTGTCTGCACCGCTTGGGGGCACGATGACAAAGTCAATATCATTTGTTGACACTAGATTTTCGAAAGCGTCTTCGTCCAAATAATATAATTGTACAGCTCCTCCGGATTATCGGGAAGCTGATATATCCTATTGAGAAAAAATATACCGTAGTTGCACAGCGTATGAAATTTCATACGCTCAAAAGTAAACATATATTTATTTGCGGTTTCATTATTTTCTTCGGATTTTTTGCTAGATATCATTTTTTACACTCGTCTAGTAGTGTTGTGTCACAGATTTGAGCAATTTAGAATCCTTTAAGATATAAAACTTTGATAAATTTATGTATACTTTTGCGACTCCATTAAACTAGAACTTTGCAAGCTTCAATACACAACAAAAAAAATAAAAATGACAGATGAAATGACACTGACACAAAAAAAAACACTTAAATTGTCATGTGGTATCATTTAAAATGCGCTTAACACTTTAGTTTCATCAAAAACAGTTTTTCAAAAACGGGCATTTTTGCGTATTAAATTTCATACGCTGGGCACTAATGGGTTAACCCAAGCATTTACGACTCTGCGTGAAGACGAGGGGGATCATTTTAATAACTTCCCCAAAAATATTTATGTTATATTTCCAAACAAAATTTTAGCTTTATATTTCACTTTGTTCTCGAGTTATGGATAACTCCACCTGCGATTCTCTAACTTGAAACTATTGAGAACCAAAGCAGAGTCTCCAAAGCCCCTAAGAAGAATGGTTGTAATAGCTGTTATCCATGGTTATTATGCAAAGAAATAAATAGACAAACTACTAATCACATCATTCATCATAGTAAATCCTGATTCATACCTCGCCCCACTAACAACTATCCCATCCTTGATAATCGCTAGGGAACCACGCTATAGAGGAGACCCTTCCGGCCTTCGGGCGCCGAATATCATACTAACATTCCCCACCCTCATCCTGGTCGTGGACGTGGCCGGCGTCGTTCGAATTACCGAAACTTGCACAATGAGAATGATTTGCTACTCCCAAGCGTAATTCGGTGTGTTGTTTGTTATGCTATCTCGAGTTATGAATTTTCAAACGACTGACAGAACTTATAGTTATAGTAGGAAGATAATTGCAGACAGGCAGACCCGGTACGTCCAGCGGATACTTTGTTTCACAATCAGAGGAATTATTCTAAAAAATTGAACAATTTTCACAAAAATAATAGCTTATCAAATACACTTCCATCAAATAATGAAAACCGTTATGTGCAGTGAGAGAAACACACTTTTATCGCCATACGATAGCATCGTAGATAGGATGTTTCGACAAACACATGGTTGATACTCACTCACATTCTTCGGATCTGCTATGGATGTTTCTGCCTCCGTCAAACTGCCAATTGACTCGGATTTCATACAACCGTAGGGAGTTTCGTTGCCGGTAGACGTGAGGCTGCAACGACAACAGTGTACATTACAATCTTGACTACACGGTTGTGTTTTTTCAAACTACAAACATGGTCAAGGTTATGAAATGGGAAAAATATGGTTTCGAATACATGCAACAATGTACGCGTTTGTATACAAGTGTGCGCGAAATTAGAACCGCACCTCCGAAAAGTATAGGCATCGCTTCGGTCTACTACATCCATGTTAGCGGATGGTTTGTTCGGAACGAAGCAATTGCAAAAATTACTACACAGTTAATGACATCACTTGTTGAGGTTGTCACGCGCAAAACGCTTCACTATCCGGTGATTCACTCAATGCGAGTAGCTGAGAGCAAAAGCCAAAACAAACGTAAATGCGATCGCCCTCCTGTTCGTGACGATGACCACTGACATACTGCACGAGTTCCTCCGAGGTATGATAGTGCCAAACTAAATCAAGCGGTAAGTGGCCGCCACGCGATAAGAACACGGCGAAACTGATAAAGCTATTATTAGTCAACCGGGAATTCTGCTTTGGCAAATGCACTGCACATTTCCACCGGTATTTATGACATTATCGGCACAGATAAGATATTGAAAGAACCCTTTTTTATATTGGCTAGGTGATATACTTCGGGGTAATTATTCATTTTGCATCTGATAGAACGGTATTCGACGTTAACCGGAGAGAAACTCTTCGTTGGAACAGTATACTGGAAAGCGTCCTATTGAAAAAATTACCATCAGTTTTCCGTTTGAGGCCAGGCTTGTAAAATATCATATCGTATGATCATTCCATGCAACATTAAAAAATCACTGCCATCGTATTCGTGAAGCAGAACTAAAATCACAAAACATAAACGAAAACTGACTGAATGCTGTTCATATTCGACGTTCTGACGAACAATGTTGACTGTCCTGATCTACTACGCGAAATTCCACTCACTGTGCCCCCGCATCAGCTGCGCCACTCTGCTTTGATCGCTATTCCCAGGCACAGGACTCACTATGGATCTAACAGCTCTCTATGTTCTTGTCTTAAGGCTTTCAGTGTTGTTTGTGATAAATTTGACATTGATATTACTCGACAATGTTTTATGTGTAGGCTTGAACAATTTATGTGTCTGTACGATACAATCGAAGACTTAAACAAACAAATAAATTTCAAAAATGCTAATATTCGGTGTCGCGGAAAAAAGTCGTGTCTTTCAGGAAGGGTGCCAAATCAGAAAACAGGTCACGACAAGTCAACGTTAATATCTATTTTCACAGCGAACGAATTCTGATTATTTGCATACCAATCGAATCGGAAATTCTCTAAGATCTGGTTGATGTGCTACATTACAGTCCCGTAGTCTGCAAATTGATTAAATTGATGAAAAATGGAAGCATTCCCATTTTGCCATACATTTGTTCTGCCGATTTGCGTGCTTACCTTCCCGTACCGTCAATAAAGAACCACTCATGCATCCGTTCCTGACCGTTTTCAACTTATTTGGTATATCCATCCGCGGTTTGAAATCACACCACTTCTCGTTTGGAGGTCATCAGAGCAACATCGTTGTCGACGAGTGTCGAGCGGGAACGGATCGTCCTTTCTAAGACAGGTGAAAGAGGAGTATGGAGTAGAGATTCTTTCCACAAGGGCCCTTCTCAGGGCTAGAGGCAAATGAACTGAAGAAGTTTGAAACCAAATATGGAATGTAATGAAAACACAGTTGTGAGCTAGCTAGCACACACAACGAGCGGACATCATTCATGCCTAATGTTGATTTCACGCACATATAGGGTAAATGATCTTGATTTGTCCGATTCTGAGTGTTCTCACGCAACTAGTAAATGCGAATCGATTTTCCTTCATGAAAATCACATATAATCAATACGAGTTTAAGGGGGTCTTCGTAGCCACTTGGTTACTCGTTCGCTTACTAAGCGATCGATCGTGAGTTCAAACTCAGGGCCCTCAATTGACCATCTTTGTGTTGTTATAGAATAACTACGTCCACGCTTCGGTTGTCAAAGCGGTTGTCATAGAATCATGTGGAGAAAACAACATTTGTGCATCGGACAACTCATGATCAGAGTTGAGGTCATCGAAATGCGTTAATTACATGGTTTAGCTATGTAAATCAGATACAAATGGTGTGCCAGAATAATGTTTACAATATTTGTAAGTGTTATAATCCAGAAAAGGTCTGAACACGATTAAAAGTAAGTTCAAATGAGGGTCGCATTGACACCAATAGAAGGTGGATTTTATAATTCCTGCAAAACATGTGAATCCGTAAAGATATACTTTAAAACTACTGTAAATCATGAAAACGACAATTTTATTTATATGTTTTGAAACAATAGAATATCTGATTTGACACAGGTACGCTGAATTAGAGCCTTCATAAAACCGGACAAACCATGATCATATTTTCAACTGGACAAACCAAAATCATTTACCTTACACACATCTCGATACAAGAATGGAAGATATTGCGAAACAGCAGGGCCTTATTCCCAAATGCACTACACGTGAAAACAAGTTGAATTGAGTGCAATCTTATTCCGGTTCACGTGCAAGTGTAAATATTTGGTAGAATTCATTATGAATACACCGATTTCATCCATCGATGTTATTCTGGTTTACATTTCACGCTCAAATCAATGTAAACAGAGCGATTCTTTGTGTATTTTTTGCTTGTGTTTTGCTGGGTGAAAAAATTCGAGGGGTTGTATCTGAGACACGACCGCTTAGGACGTAGGACTAAGCAATCTTTTTTTTAAATTTATTGGTTTATTATTTCGGATATTATTTGCGAATTCGTCGAAATTTCATAAATAACTTTTTAGTAGAAAGTTCCAGGGACCCTGAAAAACTTTAGTGGATCGCGTGGTTTTATAGAATAATTTCGAGAAGCAACGATTCTTCCATTGCGAGAACAATACACTAATTGGCAATTTGTTTCTTTATATCAATGCACGCATTGCACTGAGTATTTTACGAGAGGTATCTTCCGTGCATCGCGAGAATGACCGTTCACTGTCGGTCAAAACCTTCAACAAAACAAGGAGCTTGCTGCATCACAACAGAGCCGATGCGCACGAGAACAAACACGAATGGCAACTGAATGTATCGAAGGTGTTCTATTCACATGTACAGGAAATGAACAAGTTCTAAGTTTCGCGCAACGAAAACAAGCAACACATACAGAACCAAACACTGATGGCTAGATGCGACCTATAATCATTTGCACGAGCAGAATAGCGACCTTTGCTGTTTCGGGCACAGAAAGATTCTGAGAATTTTCGTCAGAGCTTACAGCTTACTTACTAAGCTATCCCCCTTCTTCTTCTTCTTTTTGGCTTTAAGAGGGTTTAAACTTTTCAGTTCATTCGCCTCTAGCAAAGCTATCCCCCTTATTCTTCTTCTTTTTGGCTTTAAGAGGGTTTAAACTTTTCAGTTCATTCGCCTCTAGCTCTGAGAAGAGCCATTGAGCACCAGTCTTGAGGAGGCTGGTGAAAAAGAAGAAAAAACCATATTCAGCGGACCTGTTTGCTCAGATGTAAAACCGGGCGAAGGCAGGAAAGGATCCTATGCCATATAAGATGTTTAATATGAGCTGTAACGTAATTGTGTTGTTATTATTGAGTACCAAAGCGGCGACGAAGCATCGTAGAACCAAGCTCTAGAACAAAGGGAAATGTTGGGGGAGGGGGAGGTGGGGAGGATAAGGAAAGGAAGGTAAGGAAAAGGGGTGGGATAGAGTGGGAAGGAATGATGTGATGTTGGATGTAGTTGAATTTTAATGGTGTTAGTAAAATGCTGGATAAGTATGAATTAGTGTGGTTAGAATTTAGTAAACAAAACAATAATATGTTTAAAAGGTATGCTGTTTGATTATGTAGTACTGCTGCATATGCTGGAAAAAGTTAATTTGTGAGTTATATATGGAAGATGTTTATATATTTTTATTTGTTTTAATATTTTTGTATGTTATATGTTTATAGATGCATACACATACATACGCCATTTTTGTTAGATTTGTAATTTTGTATATAAACCTGTGCATGCATGCGCATGTACATGCATACATATATATACATTTTATTTACTTATATCTACATGTATATGCATTCGCGGCGGTGAAGTGACTAACTGAAATAAGAGTTTTTTTTTCGATTTTACCAAAGAAGCCGGTTTCTTTCAGAAACGCAATCAAATTGGTTTCCTGTGTCTCGTCTCTACTGAGAATGTCTCGGAGACTCTGACCTATATTGTGTCGGACACGAGCATCTTTGGTGTGTTGGCATTCTAGTAGAAGATGCCTAACTGAAACTTGGGCTGAGTTACATGCGCAAAGTGGTCTTTCGGTTTTCTTCATTAGGTGTGAGTGTGTGAAAAAAGTGTGTCCAATTCGAAGACGGGTTAGCACCCGTCTTTCTTTGCTGTTGTTTTGATCAAACCAAGGAAGTGTGGTATTTTTGATTTGATGGAGATGGGTGGGAGGGCTATTTAACCAGCCTATGTTCCAGCTTTCGCGAATTTGCTGTTTGACCCAGCGAACTATATCAGTTCGAGGACAGGGTATAACTGGTGGTTCCATTTTGCTACCCTTACCGGCCAGTTTGTCTGCGGCTGTGTTTCCGAGGATTCCGGAATGACCAGGAACCCAACAGTAGGAGATGTTTTTTTCTGAAGCAGCCTCTTCTGTCTGTATTATCCATGGGTGTTTACTGTTTCCACTGAGCAGGTCTTGAAGACAGCTGGCTGAATCGGAGAAAATTACCGTAGGAAGGTGATCATGGGTACACTCTTGTGTAGCTATTAATAGAGCAAAAGCTTCCGCACTGAAGATGGAGCATTGCGGTGGAAGAGAAAAGCTACCGGTGTATCTGTTCTCGAAAATTCCACACCCAACTCTATCGGAGTTAACAGAACCGTCTGTGTAGACCTGGTGTTTGTTATGAAAGTGAGTAGCCGTGAGATGGTTGAAGCAGGCTTTAATTTTTGGTGGAGGGTCGCCTGCACGGACAGTCTTGAGAAGATCAAGATTCACGTTCGGCGGTATGACGTTCCATTTTCTTCCCGTGGCAGTTGAAAGTGCACATATATCGGGAAGGTCTTGGTTCGTGAGGTCTTTGAACCAATTTATAGCTCGAATTACTGATGGTGCATTGGGGTCATTGTCAGGAAGTGAAAGTTGTCGGATGGCTTTGCCCGTGATGATTCTTGTTACAAGGTGTTTGAAAGGCAGATGACCACTTTCCGCCATAACAGCAAGAGTGGGGCTTGTGGTGAAGGCTCCTGTTGCTAGCTTTATTGCTTTGTTGTAGATGGGTTCAATGGCGTTGAGTACTCTGTCCCCACCACGGCTGAAGATGCCTACTCCGTAAAGGATTTGGGGGATCAACCAGATATTGATGATTTTAAGCAGTGTTTCTCTGTGTCCAGAGGATAAACTTCCTGTAATGGATTTGAGGATATTCATTTTCCTGCTAGCGGCTTTTTTGACCAATTGAGCATGATGTAAAAAGTTAAGCCTGGTATCGAAGGTAACACCCAGTATTCTGAGTGTTCTCTTCTGAGGGATTTCGGATTGATTAAGCTTTAGGACGGATTTCTTTTTGAGTGTTTTGCCAATGTGAATGAATCGGGATTTTTCTGGCGAAAATTGGAATCCTATGTGTTGGGCCCAGTTTTGTATGGAATCAATTGTACTTTGAAGTCTCTTTCTCTGTGCTAAACCAAAGCCACTGATAGAAACAAGAGTGATATCATCAGCATAAACAAAAATGTTTATACTGTCGGGAATTAATTCAAAAATAGGTTGCATGGCAACATTGAAGAGTGTTGGAGAAAGGACTGAACCTTGGGGAAACCCGTTTTCAAGAATTTTCAATGAAGACTTGTGATTGTTGATGATTGTTTTAAAGGTTCTGTTTTCCAGAAACCCTTTGATGAAGAAGCCTAATCTACCACAAACCCCCCAGTTGAAAAGATTTTTCAGAACTGGGTACCTCCATGCTCGATCGAAGGCCTTGCTAAGATCGAGTGATACAACATCTGCGTGCAGATTACTTTCAGCGGCGTCGTCTAGGACTTTTTCGAGAGCTACGAGGCAGTCTTCTGTATTTTTACCCGCGCGGAAGGCAAATTGTCTAGGGTCGAGCAGCTTGTTTGACTCTAAAAAGGTCGTTAAGCGCCGGTTGATAATTTTTTCCATGATTTTACCGACGCAACTCAGAAGAGTAATGGGACGGAAGTTGTCCAGCAGGTGATTATTCTTGTCTGGTTTAGGCAGAGAGACCATTAGGCCCTCTTTCCAGCAATTTGGGAAAATTCCACTGTTCCATACGTTGTTGTAAAGTTTTAAAAGAACTTTTTTCCCAAGATAGGGTAGGTTTTTCAGCATTGGGTAGCTGATGTCATCTGGTCCAGTGGAGCCGCGTGTTGTTTTGTTTAAGGCCCATTCTAGTTCTTTGAGGGAAATAGTTTTGTTGAAGTCAAAATTTGCGTCGGTGTTAAAATCAATGGGGATTTTTTCGCATTCTGCCTTGCGGGTTTGGAAGGTGGTATCGAAGCTTTGGTTGGATGAGGTGGAGGCAAAGAAATCTCCGAAAGCCTCTGCTATAGTTTTCCGATCATTTGTATAATGACCGGCAATTAGAAGGTTGTATTCATTGTTCCTTTTTTTGCCATGAAGCCTGCCAATTTTGCTCCATAATTCCTTTGACGACGTGTTAGGATTAATATTGTTGACGAATTTAATCCAGCTGTTATGCTTGGCTGTTTTAATAATAGCTCTAGCATTGTTGCGAGCCCTTTGGAATTTCTCTAGCAGAGTGTGCTTAGATGGGTTATCCGGGTGGGCCTTTCTTAGCTTGCGTAAGGCTTTTCTTCTGTCTTTGATGGCTGTATTTACTTCAGGTGTCCACCATGGGACGCATTTTCTACCAGGATTTCCGCTGGTTCTAGGAATGTGTCGTATTGCAACCTCAAGGACGGCTTGGGAAAAGTCTTCGGGTGTCCAATCTTGTTTGGCTGAGAGGCAGCGTTCAATGTCACATTGATAGCCAGCCCAGTTTGCATATTCAAATTTCCATCTAGGCCTTGTTGAAACTTCTGGAGAAGGTTGGCCAAGGGAAATACATATTGGGAGATGACCGCTGTTGCAGCAATCATCGTGAGTGTTCCATGAAAGCTTTGAACAAAGTTGAGGGGATACGATGGTGAGATCTATGGCCGAAGAAGAGCCAGAAGCAGAATTGATTCTGGTGTGTTGGCCGTTGTTCAGAAAAGTGAGAGTATTATTGGAGAGAAAATCCTCTAAAATGGACCCTCTTCGATTGAGGTATGAGCATCCCCAGGCATACGAGTGAGCATTGAAATCACCCATAAGGAGAACTGGGGAGGGAAGTTGGTTGAGAAGATGTTCCAGTTGACCCCGTAGAGGAGCCACATCGGACGTAGGAGAAATGTATATGCTGGCTACTGTGATTGGAAACGGAAGGTTTATGCGTATTGCCACTGCTTGTAGAGCGGTGTTAACGGGGAGAAAATTGTGGGGGGTGCCGATTTTTATTGAAGTTGCAACCCCGTTGAATGAAGGGTTGGGTCCTTCTTTGAAATAAGTGATGTAACCTTTGATAGAATCTTTGTGAAAATTTTTCTGCGTCATAGTCTCTTGAAGAGCTATGATTGTGGGATTATATTTATAAATTAATGTTTGTAATTCCGGAAAATTTCTTTAGAGACTTCGAATGTTCCATTGAATGGCTAGTTTGTTCGTTGGAGTGAATGTATTGGCGGGTTTGGTGGATCTTATTTACCCTTGGAAGGGGTGCTGTTCTTTCCGGATCTCTTGTCATTTTTGTTTTGTTTGTTGTTGTTTTGTTTGTTATTTTGTGTGTTGTTGTTTTGTGTGTTGTTATGTGTGTTGCTGTTTTGTGTGTTGTGGTGTGGTGCGTTGTTTTGTGTGTTGTTTTTTTGTGGTGTGGTTTCCTTTGATTCCTGATTGTTTCGTGTCTTCTTCCTTTGTTTCTCTTTATTTTGTCGAAGTTCATCTTCTGAGGTTTTTAGCTCTTCTGAAGATGTGTTTTTGGAAGATATCTTCCTCTTGGTTTTTCTTGGGGCCTCAGATATTGTCATTGAAACATCGGAATCATATTCTGATTCGGTGGTCGAGGTATCAGATTCGGACATAGTAGTGTCGACTGTGGATGGAGTGCTTTCGCGACTTGTTGCCGGACTGTTTTCAGCTGAAACGCAACTACATTTGCACTTGTTGCAGCTAGCAGTCGGTTTTTGAATATTATTTATTCTGTCTTGTAGAACACTTGAATATGAAGGTCCATTATTTTTAATGTTGTACAGATCCTTGGCTTGTTTATATGAAATGCCTTGGTCTATTCTAATCTTGGTTATGTTATTTTCTTTTAGCCATATTGGGCACTTCCTGCTCGAAGAGGAGTGGTTCCCTTGGCAATTAATGCAGTGGGCGACATCGTTACACGTTTTGATTTCTGTGCCATGTTCTTTGCCGCAATTTCGACAGAGTGGATTCTCGCGTTGGCATCGTTTCGACGTATGTCCAAAGCACTTGAAACATTGCATCGGGTTCGGAGTCCAAATAAAATTATTTCTGGGATCACTGTCCCACGGATGGTCAGAATTAGGGTAGCTGTGGGGATAATTATATTGTTTTCCTTCCTAGTGATCCGCTTAACTTCGATCACTTGTTGGTCGGCAAGTTCAGTGAGAATTACTGATTCAGGTATTTCAATCACTTCACGGCATGTGACAACGCATTTGCGTTGATTTAATGTTGGATGATATATTACCTCAACAGGTGTTTTATCGATGAGTTCATTTATTAAGAGGAGCTTACCGATGGTGTCCTCGTCTCTGGCCGTTAAGATGTACTGCGTTCTCTTCTTATCGTCCTTTGATGGTCGGGCGTTGTTTTTATTAAAATCTTTCACGAATTTGGTGATGGTTTTACTCACAACAAATGGATTGGATGGTAACACATGATCTCCTGTAGCACGCAAGAGTAAAATTTGTAGATTACCGTTCAGAGGGTCAGCCCACTCTGGAGCGGTACGTTGAGTCGGCTTTCCTTGGTAAAAGTTTGTAGCCCGGCCTCCCGGAGGCCCGGAGCTACTGGACGCCATGATATTGCCTAGCTACACCCTGGGTATAGCCGGCAGAATGATTTCGGTTTACACAAACCTAACAAAACACTATTCGGATATGTGCGAGAAAACGTTTAACACACTCAATGGAGAAAAACGAAATAGCCCAAAACTGATTCACTGTAACGCGAAAATTTGGAAAAAACGTACTAAAATTTTTCAGTCGTATACACTTTCAGTTCAATCACTTCACCGTTGAAATTCGTTTGCGTATATTCACGCTATGTATTATTTGATTCTAAACACTAAAAGAGGCACTATGAGGGTAGCGTCAGTGACGCCACGAAAGCGCGCGCTTTTTCCGGCTAGCCGGTGAGCGCCCGCTTTCCACGGTCGAAACGAGCTGATGCCTTCTCCTATTCGCCTTCTGCTTCCACGCTGTAAAAATTTCAATAATTCTCCTTCTCAAATCGCCAACGGGAGACGTCCCAGTCTGCTGTCCAAAACGCCAAAACGCCGAGCTGCTGAAAAAAACGACCTTCTCGGTCGGAGGTTAAAATCAGTATGCTATCCCCCTTGTTGTTTCTATTCTAGTTGCCCCTTATTGACAGCTCTGTTCGGGAAAGCACGCAAATGGACAGAATAAATGTATGGGGAAATGGGAACGCTTCCAATTTTCATTAATTTTAACCACATACAGACTATGGGATTGTAATGTATAGCATATAAAACAAATCTTAGAAAATTTCCAATTTGATTGGTATGCAAATCGTTAAAATTCGTTCGCAGCAAAAATAGTTATTAACGTTAACTTTATTTCATAAAAACGTGACCTGTTTTCTGATTTGGCACCCTTAATGTAAGACGTCTAAAAATCATGCTAAATGGAGTAAGAAAATATTTGTATTTATTCTTGTATGTAAACAAATAATATTTTCGGCTCATTTTTAGTAATAAAGGAAGCAAATAAAGAACAATTCTCCCTGCTTCTGATCGTCATGGAACATAATCCCAACGCAGCCAAAGGATGTAAATGTGTTCCTAGGAAATCAATGAATGCCGTCATTTCTCTATTGTTTTGCAATTTTCTTTTGATTTGCTACTGTTGGTCCAAACCTCGAAGTAGAAAGCAGAACATTGATTATCAATTTGTGATCCAAGAAAAGGTTCATGCGATTTGTTGTTCGCACATTTTTCAAATAAAACAAAACTGCAACAAAACAAAGAAATAAATGGAGCGACTGTATCTAGTTTCCCTCACATATTGGTGAACCGAATTCCGGCATCGTGGAATTTTTTGTAAAGAATATACACAATGTTTTTAAGGAGTGTGTACTACCTATGAACATCATAAAAAGTATTTAATTTCCGCGATTTCTTTCAACGCGAAAATGAATTACCATGATTAATCTGATATCACAGTTTTATTAGGTATACTAGCTGACTCGGCAAACGTTGTTCTACCAAATAAATTATTTCTAGTGAATATTTTGGTGATTGAATAAACAACAATAACTATTATATTGTAAGTATGTTTGAATGGTTTTACGTTTGTTATCCATTCGTTGATGAAGATCAAACGAATATGTGGCGATAAGGGCTATGACATATAGATGGATTGAGCGCTTTAGACGATGGCCGCCGACAACAATAAAAAAATCAAATAATTCAAACCATCTTATTTTAATGTATAAGATTCACGTAACTGATGTGTTTGACGTTAAGTGTTTTTTTATGTTCTATATTATCTATGGAAATGTGGCAACCTTGCATTAATGAAAAATAGAAGTTGTGGAGCAATTTACTCTTTATCAGATTAGCAGACCGAAAGCAATTTTACATTGTGACCATTTGTATGAACATTATTACTTCATGTTATTTGAATACTTAGATGACATAGTCCTGACTCTAACTCAATCTTTTTTTCTTTATTTTTTACTGCATTTCCGCTAAAACTTTTTTTTAATAATATAAAAAAATTATCAGACACAATTTTCGTACACGACTTTCACCCACTTGCAAGAAATGTGTTTACTACGTTACATACAAATTTGAAATTTGAAAGGGTATTATACCACCCATCAATATTTTTCGTTTTAAAAGTGTGTTTATTCAAACCGAAAATCCGTTTCTATTTTTACAGAAATAGAACACGAAGTTCAATGTCGTCTATGTCAAATTGCCATACGTTATCACATTATCAAAGCTTGATTGAACTTGAGTCGAACGGATTACAGAATGAAAAATGCGATCCGTTCGAGTTATTCTGACTCGATCGTATTTCAAAGTACGGGTGAGTAATAGTCTACTGATCGGATCTGTAATTTCTCTGAGGCAATTACATTATCGATTTCCATAACAATGCATTGCGTTTTAGCCTGGCAATAGCAAAGGCTGTGACGGCGTTAAATTGGTGTCAATTGGACTGTCCTCTGAATAGCCGCAACCGGTTTGTTGAACCCTTGCAGCCAAAATTTTGTAAATTGGTGCAAGTTCTACAAGTTTTTCTAGTGAACTAATTTCAACCAAATCTTGGATATATTTCCTGTCATTGTACGTAGGATTTTTTCAAAATATTGATTTTTGACGAAATGGCGATATTTTTTGTAAAAATCGAGACAGACAACGTGTACAGGCAACTATCGTACTGAGAACGACGGAATTCCAGCTTCAGTATGAACTCGTTGAACCGCTCGTTCCAGCTGCGTGGTGCCTGCTTCAAGCCGTATAGAGATTTGTTCAGTCGGCAGACCAAACTCCCCCTCTCAAATCCAGGAGGCAGCCGCATGTAGACCGTTTCTTCCAGTCGTCCGTTTAAGAAGGCAGTGCGCACGTCCATCTGGTGTAGATGTAGATTCCGCTGCACCGCAACCGCCAGTAAGGTTCGCACAGTCGACATCCGGACCACCGGAGCGTAAGTTTCCTGGTAGTCGTAGCCCTGCCGCTAAGAGCACCCCTTTGCCACCAGACGCGCCTTGTACCTGCCGTTCGATCCGTCTTCATTTTCCTTCATTTGAAACACCCACTTGCTTGCAACCGTCCTGCAGTCAGGAGGGAGTTCCACCAGATCCCAGGTGTGGTTTTTCTTCATCGCTGCCATCTCGTGGTTAATTGCACGTTCCCATTCCGGCCAATCGTCTCGCTTCCGCAGTTCCTCAACCGTATCAGGCAGCTCTCCTACATAGCTCTGCGCATTCAATGCAAACGCAACGCACATGTCGTAGTCACCGAATCGGGTGGGCAGATTCCGTTCACGACCGCTTCATCGCACTCGAACATCTTCAACGACTGGAACTTCCACCGCAACTGGTTCAGGCAGCTGCTCGGGTAGCTGGTCCGATACTAAATGATCTTCGGTGTAGATTTCCGTATACTCACGTTTCCGTTTAGTTTCTTCCACAGCCACATCTCGAGACACAATGACCTTGCGACGAACAGGGTCCCACAAACGATAGCCGTTGACTGCGTAGCCTACCAAGAAACACACTTGGCTTTTAGCATCCAGCGTGGTTCTCTTCTCTTTCGGCACATGACTGTAGACTTTGCTTCCGGCTTCTTCAAACGGCAACCTGTTTTGCTTTCCCACCATGCACGAGCCGCAAATTGCGGATTCCGGCTTCACGCTTCTCTCCACGTCGATGCCTTCGATCATTCCACTTCGGATGTGTTTCAGCAGATTCGTATTCCCGATGTGCCCGAAACGCCGGTGCCATAACGGTAGACTGTTTTCCACACTTCCTGTCATCGCCGATTCCGGATGCTTCAGTACCACGTCCAGATTGGCGCCCTCTGCGACTGGCTGTACAGACTATTTCCGACTGCTTCATAATCCGCGCACTATTGCTTCCGAAAGTTACCTCCATGCCACGGTCCGTAATCCGTTTCACCGAGAATAAGTTCGTATACAGTCCCGGCACGTAGAGAACGTTGTGCACCGTACAGCTCAGCTTTTTGCTTCCAACAGTCGAGAACATTTCAACTTCACCAGCTAGAGCACTAGTGAGTGTAACCCCACTTTTGGCCACGTTTATCGTCACAGGCGTGTCGAGCGGCCGAACATTTTTAAGATAGCTTCTGGTACTCATCATGTGTTCGGACGCCCCGCTGTCCAGTACCCACTGGAAATCACAGCTACCCGACTTTGATTCGCTCGTCATGAAGGCGATGTCACTGTGGGTTTCCGCTGAATGGGCTTTACTCTGCTTCTTTTGCTGCTTTTCCGGTTTCTTCGACGATCGTTCCTGCTTCGCTTGTTCTGGGCAGTTCGCACGCTTGTGTCCTGGTTTTCCGTAAGAGTGACACTTGAAATTGAAGTTCCTGCTCTTTCCCGCAAACGCAGTGCCAACTTCCTGCTTCACGACGAAATGCTGTCTCTTAACGTTTTCGCTCAGCAGCCTCGTTTTGACGAACTCCAACGAACATTGTTCCACTGGCAACGTTTCCAGCACGGTGATGAGCTACTCGTAGGATTTCGGCATCGACTGCAGCAAAAATAACACTATAACGGATTCGTTGAATTTGATGTCCGCTTACCCCAATTCGCGAACAATCTTCTCGAACTCCAAAATTTGCTCTTCCATTGGCCGACGATCGTCGTACTTCGTCCCGGCCAACTGTTTCAGGAGAAAGAAAATTCCCGAAACTCCTTTCCGTTCGAACGTGTTCTGCAGCGTCAACCAGATGTCTCGTAGGGATGTTTTTCCGCGGATGTATTCCAGCTGCGAATCGGCAATCTTGTGGATCAGTATTGATTTACACTTGGCGTCCTCCTACTTCCGTCGATTTCGCTTCGCCTCCTTCTCCGCTTTCACAGCAACCGTGTCCGCTTCGTTTTCTCCGAAAAAATCTTCCTCTTTCAGCTTCTTCTCGACGCAATGACGTATACCCATTTCTTCCAGGTACGCTTCCATCCTGAAGCTCCAATTCGAGAAATTTCTCCCATCGAAAAGATACACTCTTTGTAGGTGGTCGTCCTCCATTTTATACGATCCGAAAAGAAAAAAATTCACTCGCAAACGAAACTACTCGCGACGCGCACAATTTCAAACAAACTTCCGTTACTATGGTAACCTGCTCGCTGGGCCCATAACCTGATGAGGTACAGAGTTGTTAGCGCAGCAATGGTTTATTTGATGAAGAGAACGATACACGGTAACGGTATTGAATTAAAGAGACTTTAAACTCTGAGAGTTCATTCGTCTCTGAGAACGATACAGCGGTAACGGTATTGAGTTAAAGAGACTTTAAACTCTGAGAGTTCATTCGTCTCTTAGAACGATACAAGGAAGGAAGGAAGGTATTGAATTAGAGAGACTTTAAACTCTGAGAGTTCATTCGTCTCTTAAGAACGATACAAGGAAGGAAGGAAGGTATTGAATTAGAGAGACTTTAAACTCTGAGAGTTCATTCGTCTCTTACGAACGATACAATTTAATGACAGCGTTTTTATAGCTACAGAAAAATGAAGAGCCTACTACTCAAGAGCATCGTAAAGGATATGTCAAAATGAAAAACTTATCTAGTTATCTAGATCGCGTGTCTGTTATTCAACACATTTTAGGCCAGATTTTTTTTTCAAGTTTCCATAAAGTACTACCCCCTTAATAAAATCATGTGCTATTTAAAATCTCTAGTTCTAGTTCTCTCTAGCTTAGTAGATTTGCCGGGATAATATGATTGGTTTTTTATTATAAATATACCATTTAAAATTATTTAATTATTTTCGTATTAAATATTTGATAAGGATTGGCGAGAATGGAAGTCAAAAATTATATAATCAAATAAAGAATCATACATTATAATTGAAAAGTTTCAAGATAATCATTGAAAAATTAATTTAATGAGATATTTCATTTGAACTGTTATTTTATTGTTTCTATTGAATTAATTCAAATATATCCAATGAGTAAAATGTCGTAAATCGCATGTCTTAAATTTTGAAAAAAAAGCTTTCGGACTGTTCAAATCTTTGAGCACCGATCTTCTGGTGACACACTCTTATTGGGACAATCTTCTGCTATATGATACCAGATAAAGGCACCTGCTTACTAGCGAAACATGCCTGTGGGAATGCCAGCAGCTGCATCTTTAATGCTTCGACATTGTTTTGCGGTTCTATTTGTTTGACCTACGCAGGGGCTCTGTCCACCGTGGTTGGCGTATCCAGGTTTGCCTTCTTGTGTGCACTAGAGATTCTAAGCTTTTTTCCTCCCGTTTATTCCAATATTCCCGGATAACCTCTTCGATACATTCGCTGGAACTATGAGTTTAGGTCAGTTTGTATTGGGCAACTGCATGTGTAGTCACTTACGCTCATTTTCCTTCCATCTTTGATTATAATAACGCGAAGAATCGTGGGACTTTTGCTCTAGCATAGTCATTTTATCCCGCATATCATGGCGGTGTTCGACCAGCAGAAAACTTACTCAAAAATTTTACTTTCAATTCCATCTCGTGTGGTGTCAATCTTCATTGCACAAATCGCTGTTGAACGTTGAGAATCTCGAACGTTTTTTTTCGATATAAAAATGTGTCCCGCCATTATAGGAGGTTATGACCAAGACACGACCAAATTGTTGACGTAGAACTACGCTGTTGTTCTGTTCAATTCACTTGTCAATAACTTCGGATATTATTTTAGGATGCGAAGTTCCAGAAATAACT
Organism: Toxorhynchites rutilus septentrionalis; assembly: GCF_029784135.1. Lineage (NCBI taxonomy): Eukaryota > Metazoa > Arthropoda > Insecta > Diptera > Culicidae > Toxorhynchites > Toxorhynchites rutilus. The sequence continues at coordinate 75,740,420 of NC_073744.1, read as the reverse complement.
GTTTAGCAACATTTTGTTTCATGTCAATGCATTGATAATTTACCTCGAACGCTATTCCGCTATTTTCCCAATTGACATACACTCGGCTACAGGCGATTATATACTTGTTGTATCAGCACCATTATTCCACATCTCATAACTACATCAATCTTTCTTTGGTACCGAATGGAAACAACAACAATAGCAATACTTGCAAGTAACAAATATCATGCTACATGTTATTTAGTATTGTCTCAGTGGAATCGCACCTCTAGACATCAACGAAATCCAACTGAGCTCGAAAAAAGTTGCATCACTTTCTCATGCTCGAGATAAGCGCAGCTGTTGTCCTTAGTGGAGAAAGTTTTGCTACTGGCAAGCTAAACCGAATCACATACAAAATTCTAGAACGACATTTACTTTTTTGGGAACTAAATAAACGAAATCTTAACGTTTACTTCGCCATAGCGTCAATTCTATGTACTGATGCAATGTCAAAGGCACCAACGAAGCCCTTATGATGACAGAAAACAAGCGATGTTATCTGCTTCGAATGAAGAAAATGTCTGAACATTTGCATCTACAGAGATCCTTTATTCATACCCTAGCGTAAATATTACTCTTCCTACCAGTAACCAACGTAACCTAACCAATAACGTAACCTACCAGTAACCAACGAAACTGCAGGAAAAAAATACGGGTTTTCGGAAGCGAGCAACACTTAACTTTTTACTTCCGTTATACATAAGGACAGTCTCAGTCCCATTTTATGTGGCGCACAATCTTAACGTTTACTTCGCCATAGCGTCAATTCTATGTACTGAAGCAATGTCAAAGGCACCAACGAAGCCCTCATGATGACAGAAAACAAGCGATGTTATCTGCTTCGAATGAAGAAAATGTCTGAACATTTGCCTCTACAGAGATCCTTTATTCATACCCTAGCGCAAATATTACTCTTCCGCTCATGGTGCTACTGACACTCGACCGCAACGGTTACGTTTTTAGCGCCATTCTAAAAGAGAAGCATAGAAATAAAAGTTTTCTCCTACAACCGGATGCATAGCTTTTTTCAAAGCTGTTTTCGGTACTAAATAAAGCGTTCTTTTTCAGCAACAGTTGTCCGGACATCAGGAAAGGAGGAAGCAGCCGAGAAGCCCCCAACGGCCATTCAGGAAGTTGGTTCGGTCGGATTGGCCACTTTGACCGGCAGTTTTCACTGCCCCTTGCGTGTCCCGCTGTTTGCGCCCGTCTCATCAGCAACGTTTTCCCTGACAGTGACGCGCGATTTTGGCGCAATTTCTTCTCATCAATCATCAGCAGCTCAGGAGGTGTAAGGTGTGAAAGGAGGTTATTTTCACTTCGTCGTTTCGAACCGCTGCGGCTGTTGCCCTGCCGTCGGCGGTATCCGGTCCCTTCCCCGCTACCCCACTACCATTAGGTGGTGATCTTCGAGGAGGTCCTTCATCACGATCGGTGAGTGACCAAACTTTTCATTTTACCAGGAGTTAGTGAAAGATAGGACGCCCAAAGGGTATAGGTTAGGAAATTTTTATTACATATCCCAAATTAATTTTATATAACAGACATTTAAAAGTGACTTTTCCAAGTGTTTTTAAAACAGTGCTTTTCTGCCCCAAGTGTTTTTCAGCCAAGTGATTGCGGTGTTCGTCCTTGTAACTGCGTTGGCATTGTCCCCCGCCGTTACCGTCCTCCGCCGTTTTCGTCCCCGCTGTTATTGTCCCCCGACGCACAACGTACATAAAATAAGAAAATTTAAAAACTTTTTACCTGGCTGTACCTAGGTATAGCCAGCCTTAAACATGGCTTCCAGCAGCTCCGGCGCCGGAAGGCCAACAAATATATACAATGGTGTTCCCACCACCCACACTTCCCCCAAATGGGCTGATCCCTTTGGCGGAAATTTGCAAATTTTATTGTTAAGAGCAACTGATGGTAATATTCTTCCACCCAACCCCTTCGTTGTATCGAAATCGATCCAAGGTGTGATCGGAGGTAAATTTAAAGATGCAAAACCTCAACGCGATGATAAAGGTCGCCTTCAATATGTTCTACAAATACGCGACGTCAAACAGATTGAACCTTTATTGGGTATGAAGTCGCTATCTGACTCGACCCCAATTGAAATAATTTTTCATCCCACTCTTAATCAACGCAAGTGTGTAGTATCTTGCTGGGATGTTGTTTTCATGCCAGAGGATCAACTTCTTACTGAACTCTCTGAGCAAAAAGTTATCGGTGTCAAAAGAATATTTAGATACGATACAATTAAAAAGGAAAAGGTAGCAACTTCTACCCTAATCCTAACCATCAACGGAACAGTCATTCCCGAAGCGATTAACTTCGGTTTCATTCGCGCACCAACCAGAAACTACTATCCAAGCCCGATGCAATGCTTCGGATGCTATAATTATGGACACACTTTCAAGAAGTGTATGAAGAAAATACAGTTATGCCGTAACTGTGGTGTAGCACACCCAGAACTAAACCAAACCGATAAAGAAAAGGCGAAGAAGTTTCAATGCAATGCACCTGCCTCATGCGTGAACTGCAAGGAAAATCACTCCTCCACTAGCAGGAAGTGCCCAGCTTGGATCGCCGAGGACAAAATAACACGAGTTAGGATTGATAAAGGAATCTCCTACAAGGAAGCTAAATCCATTTGTGAAAACAATAATGGTTCTTCCTACGCTAGTAAATTGAAAGAGCGGCTCGACAATATCCAAAACACAGGATGCCAACAATGCAAGTGCAACTGTACACAAACAAAGTCAGCTCCTATTAAATCGAATAAGACTGTTTCTATTCAGGCCAATAAAAAATCTGAACAGGGATCCAGCATCATTCCAATTGACTCTGAGGAAGATTCTGAATCTCCAATGGAAATCGAATCAACTTACTCAAACAAAAGAAAAATCATCTCGAAAACAACAACTTCAGATGAATTCAAATCATCGGAAGATGAACAACCAATTGAGAAGGAATCTTCTAGGAAGAAACCTAAAAATAAGAAATCGACCCCAACCCTACAGAAGACCCAATCCCACCAGAACTACCTATCACAACCCAGCACTTCAACCCAACCAATTGGATCCAATCCACCTACTACCCAACACAAACCCAATCCTACTACCAACAAACCAATTGTTAATGTTTCCAAAAATGATCCGAGACTAAAACTCAAACAATCCAAGGGTGAAAAACCCAACCACAACTAATTTCAACTGATTTCTACTCCACCAATCTCCAATTTATCCTCCACACCTCAGCCCACTTCCCTCCTTCCAATCTTAACATTCAATCCCCCACCTAATCATACACCATCGTCTCGAGACCCTATCCCTAATCGCAAACTTTCCATTCAATGGAACTTGCGTGGGCTTTACAGTTCAATGAACGAAATAAAATTAATGTTAGCGGAAGAGAAACATCTCCCACTAACCCTAGCTTTCCAAGAAACTAAAGTACCGACTGGTACAGACATGAATAGTGCCCTAGGAGGCAAATTCAAATGGTATTTTTGTGACGGACTATCTTCACAACAAGGAGGAACATGCCTCGCTGTCCTAAGTCACCTTTCTCATACTGTGATCCCCATAACATCACCACTACAAATATGTGCAGTCCAACTCAAGGGACCTTTCCAGGTAACCCTTGCTTCAATATACATATCCCTTCAGCACAATATCAATGATTTTGAAGTTGATTTGGTAAATGCTTTCAAACAATTACCACACCCATTTATTATCATGGGTGACTTCAACGCACACCATACTTCCTGGGGAGGAAAAAAATGTGACGCAAGAGGTCATACGATTCTTAGAATCATCCAAAAACTGAACCTCATTATCATCAACGATCATCAACATACCAGACTCGATCCACGTTTTGGATCAACGTCTGCCCTCGATCTCACGATCGCATCTTGGGAACTGGCACCCAGACTAAATTGGTTTGTTGACAATGACCTCAGAGGAAGTGATCACTTCCCAATTCACATCAGAACATTAACAAGGAATCCCAATATTACTCTTCGCAGAAAATGGAAATACCAATCAGCCAACTGGGAAGGCTTCGAATCTACAATTGACAGCTTACTTCAAGCACACATAAGCTACTCTGTTGATGACTTTACTCAAGCCATTCTCTCCGCTGCAGAAGTAAATATCTACAGAACAAGTGGGAACCCCGGTCGTAAGGCTGTCCCCTGGTGGAATAACGAAGTAGCACTTGCCATCAAAAAAAGAAGAAAACTGCTTCGTCTTCTCAGACGTCTTCCAGATGGAAACAACAGCAAAAGGATTGCTTTATCCAATTTTCAGGAAGCTAGAGCTAATGCCAGAAAAGCAATAGCCGAAGCAAAAACCCAAAGCTGGACTGAATTTCTTGATGAATTTAATCCTTCAACATCTTCAAAAGAACTATGGAACAAGGTCAACGCTCTCAGTGGCAAGAAAGCTTCTAACTGCTATTCCATTGAGATCAACGGTATTACTACTGAAGACCCTGGTACCATAGCCGAACATCTGGCAGATCATTTCGCCAAATCTTCATCCACTTCGAATTACACCAATGCCTTTAAGAATATCAAAGCCAAAGCAGAACTAGAAGTGTTTCCCTCTGCTACAGGTCAACAGCACGAATACAACAAACCTTTCTCCATGGACGAGCTGCTCTGGGCCCTTAAAAGGTCCAAAGGTAAGTCAGCCGGCCCGGATAATATCGAATACCCGATGATAAGACACCTGCCCCACCATGCGAAAACCCTGCTTTTGCAGATTTTCAACGAGTGCTGGACAAACAGATACTTTCCAGATTCATGGAAAGCTGGCATGGTAATCCCGATCCCCAAAGCAAAGGAGGACAAACGTGATGTGAATAGCTATCGCCCTATCACGCTCCTCAGCTGCTTAGGGAAACTTTTTGAAAGGATGATTAACCGAAGACTGATAACAACCCTCGAAGAACAACAACTACTAGACCCCAGACAACATGCTTACCGTCGAGGAAAAGGCACAAGTACATATTTCTGCCATCTCAACCAATTTCTCCATGACTCCACACAGAAGAGACAACACAATGAACTTGCTTTGCTTGATCTTTCCAAAGCATTCGATACCACCTGGAAGCATAATATCATAGATCAACTCCACCAATGGGGATTCGAAGGTTACCTCTTCGAAATCATTCAAAGTTTCCTCCTCAACCGAAGTTTTCAAGTTTTCTTCGGAGGGTCAATATCTGAAAGCCGAGTTCAAGAAAACGGAGTACCACAGGGCTCTGTTCTTTCGGCAACTCTCTTCTTAATAGCAATGCAATCAGTTTTCGATGTTATTCCACGAAACATCGAAATACTGGCATATGCCGACGATATACTGCTTATGGCCCGAGCATCATTCACTGAACTTGCACGCAGAAGACTCCAGATAGGAATCTCTGCTATTAGCAGCTGGGCAGATTCAATTGGTTTCAAAATTTCAGCACAAAAATCCAATATACTTCATTGCTGCAGACCACATCAAAAAGACAAAAGCAGATATCAAAAGCCGTATCCGGTTAACGATGGTAATAAGTGGTCGCAGCCGCTTAAGCGCGCGTAAAACCATTTATAAAATCGGTAGAAGTATCGTCTTCACAAAAATGCTATACGGGATTGAACTCTTCAGCAGTGCATCCTGGAAATCAATTGATCATTTAAAACCTTGCTACCATAGCGTAATCAGATATGCCTCAGGAGCCTGTAAGTCCAGCCCAATAAAAGCTTTGCTTGTGGAGGCTGGCCAAGTTCCCTTCGAAATGTTCATCACCAGAGCCTTGGCCAATCGAGCCATCCGAATCTCACAGAAATATCCAAATCTCACATCAACCACCACGAGAGCTAGCAAATGGCTTCAAGACATTTGCAATATCACTCTCCCGGGAGCCGCTCCTCTAACTAGAGAAGGCCCTCGACCATGGTACGACCAAGGACCAAAATTTGACTGGACTATTAAAAGCTCTGTTAGAGCTGGTGAAGCCAACAGTATAGTCACAGCTATCTTCAACAATCACATACATAAACAGTTCCCCTTCCATCGCAAAATCTTCACAGATGGATCTGTTGATGGTGATAAAGTAGGATTTGGCATATTTTCCGACAATGCTCAGATAAAATTCCAATTACCATCCATTTGTTCAATTTTCTCAGCAGAAACAGCTGCCCTCCTCGTTGCGATATCACTATGTGATGATAACACGAAAACGGTGATTTTCTCCGATTCCTACAGTTCCCTGCTTGCACTCCAGAGTGGCGAAAATAAGCACCCCTGGACCCAAAGCATTGAAGCTGGAATCAAGGGAAAGGACATCGTTTTCTGTTGGATCCCGGGACACTGCGGAATTCAAGGAAATGAATTAGCTGATCGTCTTGCCAAAGAGGGAAGAAACTCTGAACTATGGACTGATATCCCCCCGTCCGAAGACATCATCAGATGGGTTGATAACAACCTACGATCGTGTTGGGATATAAATTGGAACACCTCTAATGACTTCTTTCTAAGAAAGATAAAGAATACCACCCATCCTTGGATGGACAGTACTAAGCGCCCCATTCAAGTATGCCTGACACGCTTGCGTATCGGGCATACTCTCTTAACACATAATTACTTGATCGCAAATCAACCGCGCTGCACATGGTGCAATGTAAGGCTCACAGTAGAGCATTTGTTAATCAATTGCCCAGTTTTTAACATCTCTAGAACAAAATTTCAGGTTGGAGACAGCATCAGAACTGCATTAGCAAGAGACGACATCGAAGAGGACCGGACCATAAAATTCTTAAAGGATACAGGTTTACTCGACAAAATTTAATAATATAATATCGAAATGAATACACATTAAAAGTATTTTCCTTTTCTGTTCTTTTATTTTCAGCAAAAGATGAGCAGGTTTTTACGCCCATTTTAGAAGCAAGCTCTTCAAGCACACTAAAATGGGCTTTTTCCCTGCTCCAATTGTTTGGTTGTGTTTTTGGCCCCAGAGCCGTGTAGGGTGCGGCGATACGACATACGTCCATAGCGGTTACTAAGACTGAGTCGAGCGAGAATAACGAATTTTGCAATAGTTTTTCTTAGTTTTCCTTTAGTTAAATTTCCCGCCCTCAAGGGCAAGAGACGAATGAACTCTCAGAGTTTAAAGTCTCTCTAATTCAATACCTTCCTTCCTACTCTTCCGCTACCTCCCTCTTTGTACACCCAGGTTTTTTTTCACGCGGTTTTTTTTGCGCGGTATTTGGTAACGGAGAGTTCATCGGGCGGTGCAACGGGGCGGGGATTTTACGGGCAGCGATTCGTGAATGTCTTTCCCTGTCTACTTAGCTCTGGACGATCCAACAGTGGTACTGCACATGCATCGGCAGTAGAGTGTACAAATCACAAGGGAATCTTCTAGCAACAGCACATGACCTCATTCGTGAGGAAAACCGAGCTACCAGTAACCAACGAAACTGCAGGAAAAAAAATACGACAGTCCCATTTGATATCTATCATTAGGTGACATGGTTTTTGTTTTACGCGGATTTTCCAATTAACGCGGTTTTTTACGTGTTTTTTTTACACGGTACGTATGCCCCGCGTAAAAAAAATTATAGCAGGTTGTGTCCAAGATACGACCGCATTGTTGACGTAGAACTACGCTGTTATTTTATATAAGTCGCTTGTTAATAACTTCGGATATTATTTTATAATGCTGTGAAATTTTAGAAATAACTGTTTAGTAGAATAGTTTGATCGCCCTGAATTTTTTATTGTAGAATCAGTTGACGATAACTGATTGATGATGTATTCTTGCCCTCGCAGAACAATACACTAGCTGATTGTATGTCGCAATTTGTTTCATGTCAATGCATTGAAAATTTACCTCGAACGCTATTCCGGTGACCTTTTTCGCAACTGACATAGATATCAGATACAGTCGATTCCCGCACTATTTTTACGTAAGGGTTATGAAACACGCATCTGCACACATGAATATCCATATTTCGATGGATTGAAGCGACTAAATATACACACACTTATCTCCGTTCTGTCTCCTTTCTGTTAATATTGCCGGTCTAGATTAGCTTAGCTGTCATCCTTGATGGAGAGAGTATTGCTACCGCCACGCGGTTGCATAATTTGCACCACGATAATAATTTGCTTCTTCATCTTCTTTTCTTTGTTCACGGAGACTTTAAGGGGGTATTCTAGTGTAGAAACACGAATTTTGGACGTTTTTTCGAACTCCGTAAAAACAAAACAAAGGATATTTTTATTATCCATTATATCATTATTTGTTCATCTATCTTTTGATAATAAAACAAAAATAGAACGGGGGAAAAATATTCATAATTAGAATAGTTAACAGCTGATGAAGTGAGAGGGAGCCCTTCTGGTTATCTGAAGCAAAAAAACCGAATAGATTCTGAATCAGTGAAGATGTCGCTATCGCATGAACCTCGGACAAGTCTAAAACATGTTTTTTTGGCAAAATGGCGGCCGTTTGAAAAACAAAATGCCGTTTAAAACGTTTTTTCTTACGTTTCTCAATTTTTTAAAAATAGTAAAATTTAAAAAATATTATTTTTTTAGAGGTTCATGCAATAGAGAGATGCCTGCAGATTGTATCCATATAATTTCGAAAATAGTTATTAACGTTAACTTTATTTCATGGAAACGTTACCTGTTTTCTGATTTGAAAAAAAAGTGAAGTGAGATGTAAGTGTAGTGGGAACTTAAGTGTATAAAGCGCAATAATGGGTCTTCAGGCAGAATGAGCAATGTTCAAATAAAAAATATAAATGAAGATTAACTTCTCTATATAAAATTCAATGCGAATGAAAAACTTTGTTTTCTGCATGTGGTAAAATCATCATTCCTAGTAAAAGTAATGGCTTCCGTTTCAACTTACCCCTTTTTTCAACCTGTCCCGGTGTACCCCGGTGTTTCTTTTTGCGCACCTGTTGTAGCTATGACTAGCTGAACATTAACAAAATATCGCCCAACTAGATCCTTTTGTCTTTTCCGTTTTTGTGCTGTAAGATATCAAACCGGCCTGGAGTTGTATAATGCACACGATATTATTCGCGCTCCTCAAACACCCAATAATCCAAGTTGTTCACAGCATTGCTCAACTGAAAAATACTGGTCTCTAGTAGAGCGAAAACTCACACTGACTCATAGATTTGAGGAACATTTCGGCACAACTAACTTGCATCTCGATCCGTTGATTTTTCAACTAATTTTCATTTTCTCACATTTTTTATTCAATGTACTTGATTTGTAGATCACCTTAAAAGTTAAAAACTTATTTCCATCATTATTACTTTTACTCTTAGTTCTGTTTTTTTTTTTCATTTTGTTTACCGCTCTCACTTTTCTGCCTGGATTATTATGCTGCCGCTGCGCGAATGTCTCCTTAAAATCCTTTTGCTATGCGCGGCCGGGGGCTGCATTTGCGCTCCTGGATTACACGCTGCTCTCCCTTTCCATTTTTTTTTCTTTAGTATACACCCATCACAGATTCCGCAATGATCGGGGTCTCTGCTAGCAACGGTTTACCAGCGCTATTTGCTACCATCACACGGTTTTTTTTTGTTTGCTTTATGTTATGTTTTGCTTTATATGAAGTTATGTTTCTTCAAACGTTTCCTCGCCTTTCCTATGTGTCCCTAGTCCTTCCTGTTTCTTTATATTTCCCCGTCAACAATGCCATCGTGACCATCGTTGTTATTGATCTTATCAAAATTATCACTAGTCTCAATTATACACAAAATATATGTTACACAGTAATTAGATTTCATGTGTTTTTTTTTCTCTCTCGTTCAGCATTATTGTTTGTTTGCTTCGATTTCATTGTATTTTTATTTTTTCTTATTTGTTCTGTTTGCTTTCGAGATGGTGCTTCTTTCCTTTTTTTTGTTGATGTAAATATTGTATGTGTGTATGTGCGAATTTCAACTGCGAACGGAACACACGATTGCCAAGCGTACACAAAACTGACATTTTTTTTCTTTCTTCGACTCCTCTTTAAATTCTCAGATCGGGATTGTGCCGTGGTAGATTTTTTTTTCATAGTCAATGCGCGATTTTTGAGACGATCAAATCGTATTAAATGATTCTTTCAGCCCGCTGAACCGAATTAGCGACTCAGATTGTTGATTAAAGGCGTAACTTGAATAATTTACTCCCTAGTTGTTTACGAGATCAGAACCACAGTTAGTGTATGTTGCCTGTTTTCTCACGTTTTATCCTTTCTTTGTCCAAAGCATACATTGTTTCGACTAAATTTTGAACTCAGGAAACGCAAAAAAAACGGTTGCAGCAGAATTTGACCAAAGTAAAAAACCGAAGCTTGTGGTCTCTATTTTTGCACAGCCAGGTCCTTCTCACGAAGCACTGTGGAAAACACATCTGCTGTTTGCGTTCATCAAGCGTATTGCTATCATTTTACTTAGATTGGTGGGTTTGTATCGTAACGATAAAGTTCCGCGACGCGCGCGTCGATCGGGAGAAGCGCAGTAAAACCACAGTCGTTTCAAAGAAAAAACAAACAAAGTAGCGGCGTTCCGGGAGCCGCTATGGGCGGGACAGAATCTCTTCTCGTTCTCCGGTGCGCACTTCGTTATGTTTTACTCCTAACATTTATGTTTTTTTTGGTATAGCTTAGTGTACATAATTACACCTATATAGTAGATCGAAGTAATATGAACGCCTATTAAGTAGTAGTGCTTCTCGTTACAGGCCGAAGAAGTGTGGGAAAAACGTTAGGTGATATCGATGGGATCATCGAGAAGGACCGGAATAAGAGAAGAGCTGCTGCCCGGCGCCGCGTTCTGCTGGATAACATTACAAAAACGCGGGAGGTGCATCTATTCCGCACGGTATGAAAAAACAACAGGGCAGAACAGAATCGCGATCAGATTTTCTAGGTTTAATTTTATTGTTAACGGTAGTTCCGAAATAGTTATTCATAGAGTTATAATCACATATAAAGCTACTAAATTTATTCGTGTTTAATTTTTGCTTGCTTTTATATCAATCCTTACTTTTGTCTGTTTCAATAATTTTTGTTTTGTTTTATATTTTTCCTTGCTCCAAGTTTTTCGTCAAATAAATTCAGTGATTCTTTTTTTCCATCAGGAATTTCACCGTGTTTCGCGGAAGTTTTGTTTTTCTGTCTCACCTAACGAGTTTTTCGTTTGTTAAAAAGTAGCGACTAAAACAAATAATTATATAACTAGCAATAATAGCTTGTTTTTTGTCTTACATTGATTTGTTTGAAAAATGAACACCTTCTCAACTAGGACGGGAAAAACACCAACTTGCCAAGAACGCGAATCCAATTTTGTAAATTTCGAGGTGTCCTCAACGATATGCAGCCTAAGTAAACCAAAGATTAAAAACTAAGCATTTTACCGATATATAAAAAACAAGGTTCAACTCCTAAAAAATACCTCACAAGAATGCTACGAACATGAACAATTTTGAAGCGAATTTTATCTGTGTTATGTAGAACAGCTTTGTTTCCCAAAAGTTGAGTAATGCTTTTGCTCAGTAGTGTGTATGTGTAATAGATATCCGATATTTTCGTATTATAATTTCCAAACAACAAAAAAAGAATTACAGGGATTCATTTTGGCGCTTTCTCCGCTTTTTTTGGGCTTCCACCTCTCGCATCTGTTTCTTCTCATTTGTTTCGTTTAATTAATTATATTATATTAGCTAACATATATAGACAAAAATATCACATTGTATAAATTAATTTAATTTATTTGAATTAAAATGATTTCACTTCCCTCTGCATCGGCCCGCTTTGTCCCGGCCGGGCGTTTCCCTTCTGTTCGGTCGAAAAACGTCCCGCAACTGACCCGACTGGACATGTAGACAACGTAGCACGAGGAGAGAAAAGTGTTTTGATTTGAGAAGAAAACTCCGGAGAAAACATTTCTTCTTTCCGCTCTGTTCAAACTAGTTCGTTCTTCGCCTTGCCAAAGGGACCATATTTATTTTGTAAAAAAAAATGAGAAAACGATACTGAAAATTATACTCAAACGATGTCCCTTGTGTGAATTTTCTGTTGTTCCATGGTTATTTTTTTTCTTCATTTTTCCTCTCCCTCTTGCTCTACTCATATGGTTATTATTGATACATACGTACTACTACTAAGAGAATCGTACTAACGAGAGACTATCTTGAAACTAGATTTTCTAAGCAAAGAACTGCCTTTTTTTTTGTTTCCACGTGGTGGTACTCCTTGCTTTGGTGGAGACATCCCTACACACTCAACGCGCTGCCGTTGTTCGTACTGCACACTCTACTGTAAACAGATATCACTACGCATCGAAACGGAAGCTGCGATCGAGGACGCCGACCCCAGCGATACGGCAGCAGACTGCGACGACGATGTCACGGGCAAGCAATTTCGGGCGTTAGAGCTACTGCTACTGTCGATTATACCCGCAGAAATTGCGGTATTTCCGCCTCCCCGGCGGTAGTGATACTGCTGTTGTTGGGAATGATGATTGTTGCTGACGCTGTTGTTATTGCCGTTGCTGTTGCTGCTGCCGCGGCCACTCCCCGGATACCCGCTTGTGCCGCTAAGAAACTGTTTCAACTGGCTACCACTCAAGGGTTCCGCTGATGAAGTGCTGGTGGCGGTCCTATCGATGATGCTCGGGCTACCACCGTTTGTCGTCGTTTGCAGCTCCAACTGCTGACGCAACTGGGAGTAGTTGTTGAGGTTCAGATTCAAGTTTCTCCCGATGGTTGCAACAGTGACGGCATCCGCCACCGCGGCAGCCACAGCGTTCGCCAAGCCGGCCGCTATGTCATTCACGTTTACAATCGAGGACGACGAAGAGTTGTGCTTCTTCAAACCCTTGGACAGTGTTGGCATCTTGTCACAGCTGGCGAGTTGTTGCTTGAGAAGAGTTCCCACAGCGCATGCATTAGTTGGCCGAGAGCTAGGTTGCAACGTGGTCTGTCCGGAGCTACCGTTGGTAAGATGGTTGATAAGCAGCGACGACGACGCCGACGACGGAGACGTAGCAGCAGCTTTGGGACTAGCGAAGATGTTTGCGTCCACCAGATGCTGTTGCTTTCGAGAGGTTTGCTGCAGTAATTGGGATGACGATGCCGACGAGGCTAGCTGCTGGTAGAGCGCAACGGCAGCAGTTGATGAGGGATTTGTTGTAGCGGTTGTAGTTGACAATGACGATAGCAAACATGATGATGGTGATACTGACGATGATGATGATGATGTCATTGATGAAGACGATGACGAAGAAGATGGTGACGTTGTAGTAGTAGTTGTTGTGATAGTAGCTGCTGGTGACGGCGACGTTGACATCACGGACTGTACGGATGTCAACATCTTATTTCAGCTCATCTTGACCCGCTTGCGGGGTGGTCCGATCGGTGGTATCTGCTGCGTGGCAAGGGCGCGAAATGCTTCGTTTATCAGATGCGGGTGCGTCGTCACCATGTTCTTCCAGCCGACGGTTTCCATCACATCGGTCGCATGGCTGCTGGTAATGGGGAGGAAGCGTAGGGCGAGAGAGAGAGAATGGGAAATGTTTGAAAATTAATACGAGAATTTAGTGTTAGTCGTCTTGGGGCTGTCCACATATCACGTGAACAGCAAAAAGTTCGATTTTGGACCCTTCCCTCCTCCTCCGTGAACAAGCGTAGACATCTACTCTACCCTGCCTTTAGGAAGGCTATGGATGTATGGAAAAAAATTCATCATCGAATTTCAAAAATTGACCATGTACATTTTGTTTATTGGTCCAAAAAATGATCTGTCCATAGTTTCAGCTCAATCGGACATGATTTAGGGAGGCCTCAAAGCGCTCAAAATTTTGATTTTTTGATCCTCGAGAATCTTCCAAGGGCGCTCTCAGGCCCAAGTCCCAAAAGGTCGATTTTTGGCTAAAATTTTTTCGTCGAGATAACACCAGTTCTCGACGTTTCATGCATTTTTAAGTCATTTGACATCAAAAAAAAAAATTCGATTTTCGGAATTTCCTTTACTCCCCCTGGAAGATATTAGAGAATCTAAAAATCAAAACTTTGAGCGCTTTGAGGCCTCCATAAATCATGTCCGATTGAGCTGAAACTATGGACAGGTCATTTTTTTGGGCCAATCAACAAAATGTACATGGTCGGTTTTTTGAAAGTTGACATGACCATTCTGGATATTCTGTTTCATATATGCTTTGATAAGAGAAAGAATCGAGGAAATAATTGAATTGCGCCTATGTTGCTTTATTCTCATTTGCCTTATTTCATATTTTGTGTTTCGTTCATAATAAAAAAACTAAATTCATCTCCCGCTCTCTCGTATCCCGTATGCATGTATCGATGTTTGAGTTTGAAATGGTTCGACATATACTACAGGGAAGCTAGAATTTTTTTTGTATCGTACATGAAAAAAACGTATAAAATAGCGTGCAATGTTGTGTTCAGAACCACTGACAAATTTGTGAATTTTGTTGAAAACGGATTTATTTTTCTGTATGTTTTTTTTTTGATAGAATTGATCTCAGAGACAAAGTGAATTAAAATTTTGTTCAGAATTCCTAACAAACTGCACGCTATGTACTAATACTAACGCAAGGACCTTTATAGCATACCTAATAACTGTATAAGTTTGTTGGTTTGAGTTCACGGTGGGTAGACAATAAATCGTCCATTAATGGTGCAACTACTTTTTTGCATCAGAAATCAAGTTTTTGTTTCACTTTATATGGACGTTAAAATAAGATTGTGTACGCGGGTAAAGTTAATCGTGTCAGGGGGAAGTAGAAATGTGGATTGAAGTCAGTTGAATGAAGAAGCAGATTTGTATTCATTAGTCACGTCAATTAGAATAAGTATTGACTAGAATAGTTCATCAGTCATCCTCGCTCTCAAAGCTCGTCATTCGTTTTATAGTCACATCACATTCTGTTGACGGCGAATACCACAATAGTCCTAGTCGAAGCGAAGCTACAGAGAGGAGAGTCGATCTTCATTGTTCACCTTCGAAGATTTCGGGCCCTACTAGTAGTGGCATGTGCGGTTGGCATATACAATTGTAGCGATTGTGATCATTTAGTTCTTCTTCTCCTTCTTCTTAAATGACACTAACGTTCCCAGATTAACTTCGCCGTCTAAACGTAGTATTACTTGCGTCATTTTCGTTAGTACTTAATTGAGATTGTTTCTATGCCAAATAACACGTCTTGAATGCAATCTGTGTGGCAAGCTCTAGAAACACGTGTGACCACAGTGCAAGCCGGAGGAAATTTCTTTGGCGAAAAATTCTCCCGACCAGAACGGGAATCGAACCCGAATCCCCGGCATATTAGGTTTGTCGCTAATCACTCGACCATGGAAACACACAATTTAGTTCTTCTACGAAAATGAATCTGATTTAGTTTAGATGAAATTGTATCCCATTTTATCAAAACAATTTCAAACATCTCCGACGCGGCATACAAACAATATGCTCGACTGCTCGACTCATATTTTTGTTTAACTCTTATACGGGCTGTGGTAACTATATTGCCAGCAACCATTTTATGGTTTTCTCTTCCTTAACAATAAATTATTACTTCTATCCTTATTTGGTAACTAGTTCTGATATCTGGCAACATGTCCGATTTATTTTGAGAGCGAAAAAATCAAAACTTTTTATTTTTGAGCCATTTGTGTGTTAACAACTCCCAATTTAGGATGGCGATGAAAAAAAAAATTCAAAAGATTCAATGGAAATTCTGTTCCTTAAGTCCAACGTTTACTAAGTCTTCTACAAAAATATTACGACGCCCTTATCAATGCACATATTTGCAGCAGCCATGACGAAAATAGTCAAGTTACTAGTTCGATACTTTGTTCGTACTGTCAGCTCCATCCTGGAGCGAAGAAGTTGGACAACGCGAGGCACTTCATGTCCGCCGGATAAAGGCGATTCGGCACTAACAACGTTATTTTCCAGGTAATCCAGGTTTCGGCCGCCCGACAGTGCTGCGCGACCGTGAAGTAAAGCAGAAGCTAAGTGGGTCCGAGAGCCAGGTGGCCTCATTGTTACGGACCTAGCTTAGAAATTGAAAGTTAGAATTTTATTGCTGGCAATTAGACGCTTCCCACTTGAATCTTTTTCGTGGGAAGCAAGTTTTGATAAGACCCAAGACGAGAACGCCGTATGGGCCACCCGAAGAGATGATAAAAATGTATATGTAGGTCTGTCCCTTAGGAACCGCATGGAAAGAGCGCGAACGGCAGAAATAGGAAGGCGGATAACCACGTGGTTTGGTTATCTGTCCAAGAAAGAGGAATCTTTTTTCTCTCTTTTGAGATTAGGTTAGGCTAAAATCTGTATATATAATCTAAGTTTTCTCACAATAAGTCAGTTCAAATCGTAAGTTCAATTCGTTCAGTAAACAAGTGAGTTCACTTAGTACAATTTATCCAAGCATAAAGTAAAGTTTTTAGTAAGCAGTTAATGTTTGATTTAGCACGTTAAGTGATCCGAAATTCATCAAACAAAGCACCATCCAAGTGTTGGAAACCAGGCGCCACACAAGAGTAAAAGATAAAACAAACAACACCAAGAATCCTAAAACCGAAAAGTAATTGCAAGTTTCACTCGGACGGACCAATCTGGAGCCGTCTGATTCTGAAACGTTTTTGCGATTACGGGATTTTTTTGACAGGGCTTAGACCATAAGAGAACCAGGCAAAATACTTCTTGAAAACTAACGAAATCCAAGGAATTAGTTTCCCTGATTTTCATTTGTGGCTCCAGAGAGGAGGAGCCAGTCCAAAGATTTGAAATTAAACAAAATCTCGGAGTTAATTTCCCTGGTTTTCACTCATCGTTCCGCGCCTTGGGCTGGGAGGTCGGTGTAACTGTTCGAGAGGCTGAAGGTACTGGTGAAAAACATCTTTCCGATGAAACGCGACATCGTGGTCCAATTGGATGACGCGACCTACTTAACACTGAACCACAATGCCTGGTTGGGGACCGGGTACTGTACGTTCCCCACCACGGAGGTAAGTCTTTCTGTGGCTGACGATCGGTGAGAAAGATCACGTGAGCGAGGATGTAGTCTTTTGGTCTTTTGGTTTTTTATGTCCTCGGCCCATAATGCCAAGAAATCACTGAAGGGGATGGACCAACTGAAGATAGACGTTGTACCCAAGCCTCCCAATGACAGCTGCGAGCAATAGAAAATTTTTGTACGAGCCTCAAACAGAGGAGCTAACCCAATAATTTCGTGGCCAAACTGAGAAGCAGCTGACCGCAGAGGCCACGAAGAGCTGAAGAATATTCCAACATCCATCTTTTCATCGGTCATGGTTGACTATCATAAAGCCGCCCGGCAGAGCGTCGAGGCATTTTTTTGGAAGAGTTGATAAACGTAGGATAATTTGTTCCATTGAATTATCTTTTGAGGTTTTTTTTCATAACCATCCGGAATTAGTCAATTATTTCAATGCATACGTTATTGAACAAGTACACTGAATTCTTTTTTACGCGACTGGTGCGTGCACGCAAGATGAAAAAAAAAATCGCGAGAAAATACATTGCCCCATCACAATTATCTTCTACTCTACAGACAAAATCGTGTCTGCATGTCCGACATGTCAATTTTACTCTCACGTAGACCCGAACCTAGAGCATAGGTTATACTTTCATATGGCTTAGCTCAGAAACTATCCTCGCTCGAAGTTGGAGACAATAATCCTCCACTACCAAATTAAGGTTAGGTTACATTCAGAATACAAATTTGAATAAAGAAGTTGAAACGATGTGAGAAAGTAGAAGTTAATATTCCACAGGGTAGCGTTCTCAGGGAAGCTCAACTTACAACTGCGGAGAGTTTAAACATTCTTAGATGCAGAACAGATTTCATCAATTTTTGAATTTAAATCTCAATGTATTTTTAACAGAATCTCAATTTAACGTGTCCACGTATACATTATCTGTACACCTTTCTCCTCTCTGTGGACTCGCGTGGATATTTCCGTTCCCCCTATCCACCCTAAATTTGTCCACGTGGTATGTGGACACCCCTTTTGTTCGGAAACATTGGCCAGTTCAGTGCAAAGTGATGCAAATATGTATAGGCAACTTACGTATTGATGAAGTCTATCGTCTGCGCCTTAAGCTGGTCGGCACTGTGCAGGTCGGCGAGAATCAGCGTCTCAGCGGCCGTTTCCACCGAGAGGTTAACACAGAGGGCTTCTTCGCACATCACTTTCAGCTTCTCGAGGGCGTATTTGTCCGCCGCCGCTAGCAGATCATCCGCCATTTTGTCCAGGTTGGGTGCCTTGCCGGTGTAGATAAACCGGAGCATTTCCTTTAATACTTCGTGGTCGACGTCGGTGATTGCCACGCGATTCTGCTTACGCTCCTCCATCTCGTGCTCGAACATTGCCGCAAACACCGGACTGCGTGCTGCGTGGAAGGATAACGAATTTAGAGTGGTCATCGAATACTGAGAGGATAAATGCACCACTTACCAGCTAGGATTGCTTTGTGTGCTTGGAATTCCCGACCACCGACCGCTAACGTGACGTCGCTGAATTTCTCATTGTCGAACAGGATCCCCAGATCCTCTGATAGTTTACATTCTGGCACTTTGAATTGTATGATGTTGCTCTGACCGGAGATGTTGACGCTATCCGCGACCACGCTGACCTGTAAGCAGTTTCAAAAACAAAACCATTTCAGAATCTAATAAGGCACCAAATATCGGCTCGGCTCTCTCACCTCGCAGAATATCGTGAGTTTGTCCTCGGGCAGCAGACCGTTCGCTTCGTCCAGCAGAAAGTCCCGCCGGATGAACTTCTTGAAGCCCCAGTCCTTCCCCTGCACGAATCGGTACGCCCGCTGGGATTCCATCGCTTTCGTTTCCTCCCGTTTTGCGTTCAGTATCGAGAATTTGAACTTTGCCCGCACCTCGGATTTATTGCAGGACACTAGTAGCAGGTAGAGCGAGAGGTAGTCTTTACTTTCCTCGTCCAAGCCCTTTGGATTGACGCGCAAACACCTGTAATTGAAGAACATTATTACATTAGTTAAAGGGGTTTCATTAGAAGTCATTCGGTATAGTTTATAGCCAGCTCGTATCTGTGGAAAACAAGAACCGTGAGATCCAAAATCAAACTTCATCATCCTAGACTTTAAATGACATCAATGAATACACATCACAAACGTCGTTTTTCTTTAACACACTCAGATTCCTCACAAGGAACCCAAAGTTGGATCTAGTATAATATTTGAAACCTGAAACCAATTGAATCATTTGTTTGAGAGTCCCCTTAACGCCACTTTTATCAATTTTTTTTTGTTTTGAGTCCTTGAGGGTATCAAAATTTCAGAAAAAGTTAGTTCTACAAACTCCTTTAAATCGGGGTTGCAAATATTCGTTTGTTTAAGAAACCCTATAAGTCCATGTTTCTTATCACCACAGGCAACGCTGCAATAGATATACAATTATATTCATTGTGTACATCCGAGTCGTGAGAAGCGTGTGCTACTCATTTAATCGCAATGTCTTCTGATTCGGATTGGGACCCGGACATGACCACAAAATGTAAGCGTGAAGTTCGGCGAACAGACGAATATAAAGCGGAAATCATAAAAAAAATCATTGGACCGTATACAAAAATAGGAAGGGAAAGGATGTCCCAGCAGTCTTTAGAAAACAAACGCAGCGCTGCGCTTGAGTTTAATTTTCATCAGCGCGCGCTCAAAGAAAACTCGTATTCTATCTTGCACGGAATTCATAAGCACGACAGTGCAAAATGCACCCGGCGCAGAACTCAGATACTAAACATTTCTTCTCACTTGTGTGATGCGCGTCTCTTTCTATACACACACATACACATCAAATTCTAGCGCCCGCTTTGTCTTCGTTCGTTCTAAGCAAAGCATAAAAACAACAGTGCGTCCCCATTTGAACCGTATACGCTTATGTGAAGAAAAATATCTCAACAGAGAGAGCAATCCAGTGTCAAGCGCGCAGTATAGAAATACGGCGCAAGCACGGCGCAAATTTCAGCGTAAAACTCAGCTTAACACTGGGCGCAAATCTCTGCATAAGAACGGCGCTGACAACCAAACATTTCATCTGTGTTTCGGAGCGTGCTCATTCGCCAGAGAGCATGTGTGCACAAGGAGTGGGAGCTCAACTGGGTACAAAAATCTTGTTGCGCATCAGCACCGAGTTGCATTCTGAAGACTGTGTTCCAGCTGTGAAAGCAGGAGCGGATTGCATCTGCAGATAGGTTTGCTTGGTAGAAAATACAAGCGAACAGGACTGATACTTGAAAAACTTGATCGATATCATACGTCATCGAAAGAGAAATATCCCGGATGGATTAGGTAAAGTATGCATGGGCAAAATGTTCCGACATTACTCTAACGATTTGAGAGGCAAATCATATCCCGGAAACCCCAAGCAGAAAGCTGTAATTGACCTTGTTAGACAACACATTTCGTCGTTTGCGGTAAAAGTATCCCACTACACCACCGTCGAGAGAACTACGAGAAACTACGCAAGAAAACAACTCTTTCGTAGGAAAACAGTGGCCCGAAAACCTCCAATGGCAAAAAAAAATCCACTTCTAGTATTCGCAGTTTAATAAGTTTTCTCACTCGAAAGACTTCAATGATATGTCGGTGGAAAAAAAAATTCATACGTCACGCCAACAGTAGTACAATAATAGTGCCATACAAATGAAAAACAAATTTCTGCATAACTCGAAAACTAATCAAGCAAATGGAGTCAAATTTTGCATGTGAAGATTTTAGGGGGAACGAAACGATTCTATGGTGAATAGACACTCCTCCCCCTCTCTAAGGGGAGAATATGGGAGGAGTCTGTCTTTATTCTATCATATTTTCTGTATCAACCATTTATTCCATGTAACGGAGAAACACGTTATTTGCAAGTGTTTGGAAAATATTGAACGAGAATTGTGTCTGAAAATAATCTGATATTATAATAATGAGTTTTGGAAGTACTAGGAATTTTAAAGTAAAAGGTAAATTCAACGGGGTCGATTAGAAGATCAATCAATGAACAGTTCTGCGATTGAACTCATGAACTTGCGCTTAGTAAGAAAACGTGAATGTTTGAAGGTATTGATAAAAAAACAAATTTTGGGCGGGACGAAGTTTGCCGGGTCAGCTAGTGAACAATAAAGGTGCATAAAACTTCTCGTTTGTCCACCAACTTCAAAACGTTATATTTTGAACTTAAATTATCATATTGATGAAAAAGTGGTTTCACATTATATGTTTTGGGTGTAATAACCGAACCTGATACCAACAAATAGGAGGACCAGATCAAAATTTTGAGAAAAAACAGTTTTTAGTCGTTTTCTCACAAGCGCTTCCAATGGACTTATGAGGTTTCTCAAACAAACGATTCAATTGCTCCTCTCGTGACTACTCTTTGGAAGGTCACATCCTTATTCATCCTTGTTCAAAAATGCTGCAAAGCAGGTCAGCGATTTTCAGAAGTTGCTTTACCTTATTTCTACGTTGATTTACGACCATTGATTTCGGTAAAAAAAATTTATTTCATAATCAGTCATTCTATGTCTAAACGATATAGTGGTTCTCAGATTTTTATGCACTTTGATAGTTTTGTTCCTTGGCACAAAATATAAGATCCGTATATTTCTTATTTTTTCATTCGGGTGTTCATTTCCATTTCAGGGAGGTTCTAAAAACCAATTTTTCTCCTTCTTCCAAAAATGTTTTTTTTTAATATTCATAACTTTTGAACTACTGCATTACAATACACTGCACTACAAAACACTGCACTACAGATGATCGACATAACAAATTGAAGCCATTAATCTGCTAGTCTTCTCTGAAAAAATGGATTTGGTTTTCGTAATAATTGATTGTATTTGTTTTTTTTATAGTTTACATGGTTTCTGGGCCGAGGGTTTTTTCTTGAAAGCTGAGCTAATTTACATAACATATCCTCAAGTCAGAGTCGTTTTTTTGAAATTGTCTTTAAAAAAAAATCCCACATGCGCAGCAATCGGATTTTGTTTTCGTAATTATTATATTTCATTGTGGTTTAAGGTCTCGGGACCAAGGGTGCTATATTTTTTCGTGAAAGCTGAGGTTTTTTTACATACCATATTCAAAAAATCATAATTTTTGAACCACTGAACCGATTTAGAAAATCAACATATCAAAGTGAAGCCAACGAGCTTTTTTTTGATTGATTTTTGCCTTGCGGAAAAAAATAACTCTAGTCGCATAGGAATATTGAACGAAGACTGAAAACATGTTAACTTTGAAATATCATAGCTCAGACCATGTAAACTATAAAAAAACAAATACAATTGATAATTTTGAAAACAAAATCATTTTTTTGCAAGTCTAATATTTTTTCAAATCATACTAGTTCATTGCCTTCAATACGATATGTCAATCATTTCAATCGTTCCAGTAATTCGAAGGTCATGATTTTTTTAAAGTCATTTTTGGATTATATTTTTTTCACGATTGAACATCAATACTCAATAACTCTTCCTAAGACACTATTTCGGTATGACTCATAGTTTTTGAGATATAAATTATCAAAGATTTTTCTAACTAAAATCTATACGCCTGATTGAAAAGTTACACTTTAGTCAAAAAATTCCTATTCTCAATAATTCCCATGCACATGTTTTTAGAATCTGCATTTTTAGTACGATTTCATTTGGAATTGCTCTATGGGAAAAAATCGACCTTGAAATTTCAAAAGGCTATCCCACAAAAAATGCTCACCACCTCGAAAAAACACCCTATGCAAAATATGAGCTCATTCGTACTTTATTTACCAGTGTCTCAGTCGTTAAAATTTATTTTTTTTGAAAACCGAAAAATCGCCGAAAAAGTGGGGTTTCAATTTTTTTATGACAAATGTCTTATAATTCGATTTTATTGTCGAGATTTCTTAACATCTCGAAAAAAAATAATCAAAAAAATGTTTTTTTTGACACATGGTTTTTCCGTCTGAAAAGTCGATTTTTGACAAAAAAAAATTCGAGACGACAGTAGATCTCGACGTTTCATGCAATTTTAAGACATTTGGCATTTCGATTTTCAAAAAACTCAAACTTTGACTGCTTTGCGCCACTCTTCCTCAAATCCGATTGGACTGATATTTTGTATAGGGTGTTTTCTCGAGGTGGTAAACATTTTTTCTAGGGTAATTTTTTGAAATTCGGGATGACCATTTTCATTGGCACCCTACTGTATACATAGGGCGTTATATAGATACAGGGCATAAAAAATAATTTTCTAAGAAACGTACAACAATAACTAAAAAATGAAATATTTGAAACTCTTATAACTCGACAACTACTACGCATCTATTTGGCGTTTGCCGATTGATCGTTCCACTGGATAACTCATTTTTATTTGTTCAAATAATATCTTGCCAAAAAGTAAGTAGAGTAGGAAAACGCAGGAGATAGCAGCGTTCAAAATATAAATATAATCTAACACCCTTTTTCTGAGACACCCTGGCTAGCTTTTCGTTCACCTTGGTAACACTTACTGACAGTCAGTTATGTCAGATTCAGTTGTGGTAATCATTCAGTTAGCGTATTCCGTAGGGATTCTGCTGCTTCATGAAGCATGGCGGGTTCTTTATTTATTTATTTCGGCTCAATGTCTTTACAACATGGCCTGATTCACAATTCACAATTTCTCCAACTAACTAGGTTCGTGGCTATCCCTTTCCAATTCCGCGGACATACCGTGCTCATCATGTCATGCTCCACTTGGTCTATCTTGCGCGTTGCGCTCCTCGTCGTCTCGTTCCAGCCGGATTCCCGATGAACACAATTTTTGCAGGTTAGTTGTCTGACATTCTTGCAACATGTCCTCCCCAGCGTATCCTTCCAGCTTTGATCACTGGGGTAACTGGTTACTGGGATACTGGGTTCGCCGGTGAGTTGCGCGAGCTCGTGGTTCATCTTTCGCCTCCATACGCCGTCCTCCTGTACACCACCGAAGATGGTTCCTAACACCCGTCGTTCAAAGACTCCGAGTGCTCGCAGGTCCTCTTCGAGTATTGTCCAAGTTTCGTGCCCGTAAAGGACAACCGGTCTTATTGGCGTTTTATATAGGGAACATTTCGCATTAGTTGGGGGTGGTACATCTTCATTATTTACTGCACCAACGTAATCGCTTCCATCGTCATATAGGTCATCTGCCTGTACGCCATTCAGGTGTTCGGGATGTTTCTGGTTTCTGGTAGAACTTTCGCGTCTCATGAGAACGGTGCATCGGTACCGAATGTTGTTCACAACGGAGAGTTTTGGGCGCATCTTAACCATCACTAGGTAGTGGTCCGAATCGATGTTAGCGCCTCGATAGGTTCTGACCTCAGTTATGTCCGAGAAATGCCGACCGTCTATTAGAATATGGTCGATCTGAGATTTAGTTTGATTTGATGACCTCCAGGTGTATTGATGGAGGAATTTGTGTTGAAACAAGGTACTGCGTACGGCCATATTCTTAGAGGTGACGAAATCGATGAGTATTAAGTCGTTTTCATTTGTCAACTGATGTGCGCTGTACATACCAATTACAGGTTTGAACTCCTCCTGTACTTTACCGATCTGGGCATTGAAATCTCCGATGATAGTCTTGATGTCATGTTTTGGGTAGCGTTCGTACTCGCGTTCCAGCTGCGCGTAGAATTCGTCTTTATCATCATCGGGACCTGCAAGGGGCTATGCACGTTAATGATGCTGATGTAGAAGTATCGACCCTTAATCCTCAATCTGCACAATCTTAGGTTGATTGACCACCAACCGATCACACGCTGCCCATCACGTATGAAAGCTGTACCTAGCTCGTTAGTGTTGCCGCAGCTCTGGTGGATGGTATAATCATCGCGAAACGTTCGTACTGTAGATCCTTTCCAATACACTTCCTGCAGCGCTACGATGCTAAACATGCAGTTTTTCAGTGGTTCGGAAAGGACACGAGTACTTCCGATGAAATAGAGAGATCGACAGTTCCACGTCCCGAGTTTTCAATCGTTAGTCCGTTTTCGTCGCCTGGGTCTGTGTCGATTAGTCCGGTTCATATCTTCTTGTGTATCGTTCGTTGCTTGGTGTTTTAGTGGTGCGGCTTGCAAGGCCTGCGACCAACCCCACTATCCCGCATGAGGACCATCGTGATACTGCTGCTTTACGTCCCGAGTACCACCAGAACTGGGCAAAGACGCTTATAGCGGCGTCAATTCGCTTAGAGGAGCTGTTTCCGGTCTTTTGTGGCTTTTCTTGGTAACTGGCAATGCTCAATGATCATCCCACCACACCCTAGACAGTTCTCCTGAACCAGTGTAAGCCATAAAAACGATCTATGACGATAGAATTTCTGATCCGAATGGGAATCGAACCCGAAGCCCCCATCTTGGCGCAACGCTTACCACTAGTTCATGGGGACCACTATGGGGGGTTCTATATGTAGCGAATGGGAGGAGAATATAAACGTTCAGCACCGAAAGCGATCACGAGGTTTTGGTTCGTTTGTGTCATGATCTGTAGCATGAAACAATGCCCCTGGGAGAAATGGCTTTTGCAAGAATTTATATTTCCATAAACAAGAGTGTTTGCTATCGGTAAATGAAAAACGACTGGTAATATGGATTCGCTTTGTCCGGTAGGAAAAAAACATGCTAGAACAGAAAACGGGACCATGCCATGAAAGGTAACGCTCCAAATTATATGCAGAAATGCTTGAATCAAGTATTGTTGCTGTGATATGGGGGAATTTGACTTTGTGCGTTAAATTGTTTCTATCTTCACTGTTTGTGTTTCAAGCAAAAAGCAATATAAATTCTCCGTCTGATGATATATACAGGGTTTTCCATTTCGGGCTTCCGAAAGTATACAGCCCTGCGCTGACAACCGTTTGACATAGCTGTCAACCAAAGCGTCATATCGTTAGTTGAATGTCTGCCATTTTACAATATGGATAGTTTTAGCATCGCACAACGTGTTAATTTTGTTAAATTATACTATAAAAATGATGTAAAACCGGCAAATGTTTTTCGAACATTACGGACGGATTTTGGCCGTCATGGACGGCCTACAGAGCACACAATCGCTAATGTAGTGCGTAAATTCGAACAAACTGGATCCGTAGCGGATATTGTGGAACCTGTGCATCATCGTAATGTGCGTTCGGCCGAAAATATTGCTGCTGTTGCTGCCAGTGTGGAGGAATTCCACGGCGTGCTCAGCAATTGGGCTTGTCAAACACATCATTGTGGCGAATTTTGCATTTGAACTTGCACCTACATCCATATAAAGTCCAACTGGTACAAAAATTAGAGCGTGGTGACCATGGAATGCGTCGGGCATACGTCGATTGGGTGAACAAATAACAGCAGCAAAATGCTGAATTTTCGCATCAAATTTTCTTCAGCGATGAGGCACATTTCGAGCTCGGTGGCTATGTGAACACCAAAAATTTCCGTATATGGGGCTCAGAAAATCCACACGTGATTGTTGAGAGGCCATTGCATCCGACCGTGTCTATGCCAACTCTCCGCAAACTCTTGAACATTTGAAAGACAACATTTGTGAAGTTATGACCGAGATACCGCCCCATATGTGCCGAAAAGTCATCGAAAATTACCTGTTCCGGATCAAGGTGTGTGAGGAAGCCCTAGATGGACATTTGAATGATGTTGTATTTCACACATAATGGCATAAACCAAACTTTAATTTGAAATAAAAGTTTCATCGAAATTCGAATTCTAAGTGTGTTTTATTTCAATTTACTTTCGGAATTTAAAGTTGGAAAACCCTGTATTATAACGTATGAATAATGTGTAATATGTATTTGAAATCTTTTAAACATTTTGGTTACATGCCTCATTTTCAATTCGTGAGGTTTTCCATCGTTAGTCTAGTTTTAGATATATTTAAGTGTATGTACACAGAAAATAATTGGAATAAATTCGAGTGGAAGAGGTATTCGATGAAATTTTGAAAGTTTTTTTGTGCGTTGAAATATTTACGCAATTTGACTTGTAGTGAGACGAGTATTCGCGGAAGCAAATGCCGCAATGAAAATGTCATGTTTCAAAATTGATATACAAAAAGATTGCTGTTCAAATTGCAACTCTCACGTATTTTCCACAAAGCAATTACCCTTTGCAAGTTGTTTTCAAAATTTTACAAACATTCAATTGAATTTGACGCAAACGCCAACTAATACAACACCATTTCCGAATCCTCCGCATTGGCAAAAGCATATTATATAATCTCCTTCGCTTCTGACCTTGTTTTATTTTCACTTCCTCCGTACTTCCGGGCAACTTGATTTCGATACAGCGAGGTAAAACCCCGGCGGGGGCCACGGTTGGTGGTGGAATGTAAACTTACCATTTCAGTTTGTCGTTAGCACCTGCGGAGAATGTGGAGGATTTCAGCACTTCACCCATTTCTTCCCGACAGAAGCTGAAATTGTTGATGGTCCACATGTAACTGAATTTAACAACTTTGACCTGCAATGAAGAAGAAAGAGAGAAGACAAAGGTGAAAGGATGGAACCACAAACCGTTATGAGCTAATCATTTAATCGTTCCGAGTAGAACAGGGCAGCATTTCTTCATATGTAGATAGGGAGAAGGAATAAATAGTACAGGCAGGGAAATAAGTGTTGGGAAACCATGAAAACAACCATAACCCCAAAATGTTAAAAAAAAGAAACTCTGTGGAGAAGCCAAACAAGAACAGGGTGGAAGGTAATGCAACACACTTTTCGTTTCGTGTCTGCCGCTTTATTTTCGATCGTCTTTAGTTTTCTCCCAGGCTCTTAAGTAACAATGACGTTTGATGGGTGGCTGAGAGGTGGTGTCGGGGAATGGGAGG
Organism: Toxorhynchites rutilus septentrionalis; assembly: GCF_029784135.1. Classification (NCBI taxonomy): domain Eukaryota; kingdom Metazoa; phylum Arthropoda; class Insecta; order Diptera; family Culicidae; genus Toxorhynchites; species Toxorhynchites rutilus. The sequence continues at coordinate 75,712,494 of NC_073744.1, read as the reverse complement.
TATGGAGTGCAAGCGACTGGCCTCGAGGGGGGTAATGCGGAGGCGCAGACACAACAACAGAAAGCGCCCGCGCCATGGAGCAATCGAGCTCGCGCGCGCACATGGTTATGTAAAAGAAGCAAAAAAAAAAAGAGAAAATCGCCTTTCCTTTCGATAGCTGGTTGTAACCAGATAGATATTATAGTAATTCAGTTTCATTTTGAAGATATATTTTCTCTCCTCGAGGTCATCGTCGGTGGCAGTTGGGGTCGTTGAGGTTGCTAGCTCAGAATCATTTCCGCCTCCTGTGCAATTGCAGGAGCAACCGCCGTCAGAATCATCACTCGGGGCGGATGTGGTTGTCTCCAGAACTGGCTCGCTGGCGATCGTAGGGATCGTCGTTGTCGACCGGATCGTGGTAGGCGTTATGGGACACCTTGTCAGTGGAACTGTGACCATTGGCGTAGTGGTCGATGCTGTCTCTAAGCACTTTTCACTCATAATAATGGGTTTCACTTTCGCACCACCACCAATTATGTAATGCGTTTCACTATGATAACTTCTGGCTTCAACAAGTTGCAATTCCTAGTGTTTCAAGCGGGTGATTGCACACTCCACACTATCCATCTGCACTGAACACGGAAGTAATTGGGAACCGAAACAGAACAGAGCCAAAAACACTGGAGTTACACACTGAGGGCACACGCGTACGCAACAGCACTAGGTTGTGCTGATTCCTCCGATATCGCAAGCAATACACAACGCACAAACGAAATAATCCGACGCGCAGACACAGCACAACACGCGCTACGGTTCGAGCCTCTATGCGCGGAGAAAGAAAATTGGAGAGTGAGAGGCTTTGGCAGCCTAACCATTCAGTAAGCCCCGTGAATCGCGGTAATAGCGGCAGGGATCCTCTGTAGTAGCAGGCAACACCGTGAGAGGGAGAGAACATGAGAGGAAGAGAGCAAGCGCGCGCGCAAGGTAAAAGTTCGGCACAAAAAAGAAAGGCGTCCACCACAAAAGAAATTGTACGGAGAAAGACCCAAAGGCGCAGTAATCTCCGCGATATGCCAATGTCTCAACGGGTCTGAAAGTGATATTATGTAAGCGGAGAAATGGAGAAGGTTACCGACAAGCAGGCATGCCGCGCGTCTGTTTTGTTGCTGGTGGGGCTTGGTGGCGGTGATGGTTGGGTTGTATCGGTTGACGGCTGGCGGAGAGTGAGAAAGATTGCACCGGCGAGAAAGGTACACATCGGGCAATTGACAGGGGGGAGGCTCAGAGGGTTTTGCCTGTTTTTCAACTCGTTACTCGAAAATAAATTGATCGGTGAAACTGCTGCTGCGCGTGGATTAAACCGAGTGGAAAAAGCTTGGATCCATTGAGGAACCCCTAGGCCACTTTTATTTTGCAGCTAGGTGAAATGATACACAAGCAAAACAAAACAACAGTGGCGGCAGTCTGGGTGACTGCTGTGGGAGGAGAAGGGGGAGGAGGAAGAGCTGGAACTGATTCACTACGCTCATTTCACTTTCGTTTTCGAAAACTAACAAAACAAAAAAAAAGTAATCTGCTGCCCATCAAGCTGCGTTGGGGTTTGAGGAGGAGGAGGAGGAGGTGGCTATTATGGTCCATTGAGTCAGCTGGTGGCTGCTACAACATGCACAAGTACTTAGCAAATTGTGAGACAATCGCGTTCCGGTCCTGTTTCGCCCCACGTTTGGTGCGGAATTTGTGTGCCTACACACACAGTGGGTGACTATTTGTCAATTTATGATTGTTCATATGTTCTTTTTATGATTAATGACGATTCGAGGTTGCATTAATCATAAGATTATTTGTAATATTCCACGAAAACGCGAAAGAGAAGCATTTTCAAGCTTCTGATTACGGGTTACCCCACAATTTCCACAACAAGTATCGAAAACACACGTGGTATATACGCTTCAGAAAGTGATAGTGAGGCTAATGATGATAATGATGATGCTCATCATGAAAAGTTATTGACAATGAAAACTGACCATCAAAGAGATATCTGGAACCACCAACGTATACTTTGGGTCTGCCCAGAAAAGTTTGCATGGCCTTAAATTCTTCTTCAATGTCACTAACTTTCCCAGAGAAACTAGCAAGTAGCAAAGTTTCTCTTCATCCTATCTGTTTTTTTTTGCACTGTGGTCACGCGTATTCTAGAGCTTGCCACTCAGAATGCATTCAAGGCGTGTTATTTGGCATCGAAATCTCAACTAAGTTTTCTAGTAAAAACGACGCAAGTAATACTACGTTGAAACGACGAAGTTCCTCTAGGAACGTTAGTGCCATTTAAGAAGAAGCTGAAGATGATCGAAAACAGAAGAATCATTGAACGAGATTCTTGGTACACCCAAAATTAATTTTGAACACTGTTTTGTCATCCTGGTTTACAACATTAAATGAGTTTAAAAATAACAAAAAATGTGCTACCCTCCCATACTAAGGGATGTCTCACATCAAATTGTATCACGGAAAAACGCTGTAGAAAATTACTTATTATGTATTTTCTTTTGAAAATTTGGGTAGAAGTAATTAACAGTGTATTGTTTACACTGTATTTTCATCGCTGTCAGTTTTTCGAAAATTGGAAAAAATGACATCACCCGAAAAGCGAATTGATTTTGCGCAAGTACTTGGAAAATCCTCATCTCTCTCATCGGGACATCGAAAAACAACTCGAAATCGTGCAGACGTGTAGACGTTGACCATTTTCACGAATGAAGCGTCCATCCAGAATCAGTTTTGATACGAATTATTAATTTTAACACTAGGTTTACGGACGTTTCTTATATACCTATCTCTCAAACACGCGTCAATTTGACGCGTGGACGGATACATAGAACAACACTTAGTATACTATAAGTGAAAAATTAAAATGTTTATAATTGGGGTTCACAATAACATAATAAGGGGTGTAAGCGACGTGATCGATTTCTCTTCGTCAACTTTTTCTTTGATTAATAACTCAACTGCAAAAACGTTCCAATTTGAGTTTGCCATAGAATCCGATAGATGAGGTTCTGACCTATCTTCCACATTGTCAAATACAGCTGGGAAAGAGTTTGCAGTTATGACTAAAGAGAGAGTCGATGTAGAGAAATCGGTCAAATCACTTACACCCCTTTCATTCTAAACCCTCAATTGATACTGATTCAAAAAATATTCAAGTATTTCATTTCTCATAACTCGAACTAAGCAACTGAAATTTTCAAAATCTCTTCGCACTTTGACATCAATTAATATCCTGTGTTTCGTTCTTTCTATTGTTGCTTTTCGGCAACTGTTGTTTATTGCTTGTATCATTTGAGATAACGATATCGGTTGACGAAGATAGCGGATCAAAGTATTGTCGGTACATTCCTATTCAATATTGTTGTGATGTTTGCTTGCTTACGTGAAGTTTTGTCTACATTACGATCGCGTCAAGTTGACGAATATCCGTTGAGATAGGTATACCACATAGATAATTTCAATATTTCGAACGTCAGTTACCGAAAGAACAAACGTGAGCCGGACAGACAGTCATCTCAATGCGATACGGGTCTAACAAGGTCCAGAGGAGCATAAATTTCGGTAAGACTAGACGTAGGTAAAGCTATTTTCATTACGTTTCCATTTGCTAAATTTGCCAACGCGTTGAGAGTTGAGAGTTCAATTTAAAGTAAGAACAGTGTTTATAAATTCGTATTATAACAACGAATATGGCAGCAATAGGTGTAATAAAGCAATCCCACAAACCAAGACGATGGCTTAAAAATAAGGCTCTCAGCAGAGCAAATCTAATTCGAAAATGCAAATTACATTTCATTTTTTAGTTTTATCGCAATTCTATTTCTTGAACCACGTCTTGTAGTCATAAATACATTGTATCTAATACTAGTAACGGTGAAATAGAATAAGAGTGCCCTTACGGTGTAGAAATATTCTTCCGAAAATAAATTATCGTAGAAGAAAATAGTTACACACCTCATCTATCGGATTCTATAGCAAACTCAAATTGGTATAGTTTTTCATTCCAGGAGCTGTGTTATATTCTATCAACACTCTCATTAGCCCACATAAACCATTAAAGCTAAAAAAATTTTAAAATAAATCGTTAAAAAAAATCGCATCAAGTGTGGGCAGTTATTTTTATATCAATATTCCTTTGACGATTGCCATATCTGGAAAATATTCAAAGTTAACATAAAGTATCTAAATCGAATTACGCGCTCAATGATCTTTCATTATGTACTGAGCATCCAACATTAAAACAAATTGAATGGCAACCAAAATTATTTCCCCATCAATTCTGTAAGAACTGATTATTCGTTTTAGGATACACAATAATTTCTCCCATACTTTAATTTTATGATCCGGTAAATATGGGGAAATATATTTATCGATAATTTAACACTGAACCTACCACGATGGGTCAAATGATCCATCTTAAGCTTTTAGTCAAAATTTTCTTGCAAATTATATTGTCACAACATAATTTGCCTACACTACTTTTCTTAGAATATACATCGAATGTATTTTTATGTGTTTACTCCTCTCTTGTGATTTTTTTACTGAGAAATATATGTAAATTGCCCTAATTACCGCATCGGGTCGTTTGACCCGTGCAAACATTCATATGATATGAGAAAAATTTGTATGTGTGGTTGTGATACAAAACCATGGCATTACACATTTTTGCTATTGCCTTATATATTTTGTTGTAATTGTGAATTAATAGTGAAATAATCGAATTAATTGTGATGCTGACTATCCAAGCGAGCTAACAGTAACCATTCCAAGCTACAGTGCTATTTTGCGTGTCAAAAATTGTAATCTCATTATTTTGCTAATAATTTTTATCCTAAGAATGTCGAAATAAAGGGTGTGTCACATCAAATTGCATCACGGAAAAAACGCTGTAGAAATCACATAAGAGTGTATCGATCACGTTGGCCATGCTTCACTGTCAATTTTTCGTAAATTTGGAAAAATGTCGTCGAACGAAAAAGAGCGTCGTGAATTAATCCTGTGCACTCATTTCGAGAATCCGGAGTTGTCACATCGGGACATCGGTAAGATGCTGGGAATCGTCCAATCCACGGTCAGCAGAGTACTGAAACGATACTTCGAGAACCTAACCATCGACCGAAAGGTGAAGAACGGCAAAAATGGATGCTCCGTCAGTGAAAAAGATCACAAGCGCGTAGTTAAGCAGTTTAGACGTGATCCGGGATGTCGCCAATAAGCTGAATTTGTCAAGTTCATTCGTCCAGCGGACCAAGCAGCGGGAGGGCCTGCGTACATACAAGGTTCAGAAGGCTCCTAACCGCGACGAAAGGCAAAACATAGTGGGGAAGACGCGAGCCTGGAAGCTGTACACCGAAATGCTGACGAAGCCGCATTGCCTGGTAATGGACGACGAAACCTACGTCAAAGCGGACTTTCGTCAGCTGCCGGGCCTGTTGTTCTTCTCCGCAGAGGACAAATTCAGCGTTCCGGAGGAGATTCGCAAGCAGAAACTATCCAAGTTTGCCAAAAAGTACATGGTGTGGCAAGCGATCTGCTCTTGCGGAAAGCGGAGCGCCCCTTCGTGATGACCGGCACGGTAAACGGGCAGGTTTACCTTAAGGAGTGCCTACAGAAGCGCTTACTACCACTATTGAAGCAGCACGAGGGCCCGACCATCTTCTGGCCGGATCTCGCTTCGTGCCACTATTCAAAGGACGTGTTGGAGTGGTACGAAGCCAACGGGGTCACCTTCGTGCCAAAGGAAATGAACCCGCCCAACGCGCCGGAGCTTCGCCCAATAGAGAAATATTGGGCGATTATGAAGCAGGCCCTCCGGAAGAACCCAAAAGTTGTCAAATCGGAGGCGGACTTCAAGAGAAAATGGATTTCTGTTCAAAAAAAACTACAACCTGACGTTGTACAGAACCTTATGAACGGGGTAAAGAGGAAGGTGCGAGCATACGGGCTTGAGCTCGAAGTATGAATAAAAAGAAAATGCCAAAAGTTGTTTAATAGTTTTTATGAATTGGTGAATTTCTGGGTGAATTTCTACATCGTTTTTTCCGTGATGCAATTTGATGTGACACACCCTTTATGGAGGAGAAATATGGTATGTTACGTTTCTCAACAAAACTATATAAATCGAGTCATTGCTCACTAACTATTAACTTGACCCGCTGTGGTAGGAATAGGTATACATAGAACATCGGTAGGTTTATTGTTAAACAGTTGTGATTCTAGTTTAAAGTAACACACTTTGAAGTGGGATTTAAGAGAATGTGAAATGTTGAGCCATATTTGACTACAGCCAATTTATAACAAGCATGTGTCCATCAATCAGGTGCACCCGTGGCCGAGTGGTTAGCGTCTCACATTATCATGCCGGATGTTCGGGTTCGATTCCCGTTCTGGCCGGGGGATTTTTTCGTCAAAGAAATTTCCTTCGACTTGCACTGTGATCACGCGTATTCTAGAGCTTGCCCCTCGGAATACATTCAAGGCGTGTTATTTGGCTTAGAAAATCTCAACTAAGTATTAATAAATGACGCTAGTTAATGCATACGTTGAGACGGCAAAAGTTCCACAGGGAACGTTAACGCCATTCAAGAAGAAGATGTGTCCATCAATCGCAAAAATAGCTTTTGAATGTACCGAGAGGCTGGAAAACCAGGAATGCCTTCCTGTAAGGACATGGTTGTTCCAATACTTGAAGATTCATAGCAACTAGAAATACGAGAATTCAAAATGAATAATTTCATATATACAGCCATTCCATGCAAAACCGTTATAGTGGTTCTCAGATTTTCGTCAAAAGTGGTAATTTTGTTCTCTATCGCAAAACATTAGACCCGCTTTTTTTATTAGTGTGCCCATTTCTATTTTAGGGTCCGAAAAATCATTATTTAAAATTTTACCAAAAATGACTTTTTTCAAAAAGTCATAACTTTTGAACCACTGAACCGATTTAGATGATCGACATATCAAATGGAAGCCAATGAGCCAATGGAAAAATATTGAACATATCTCGATATCAGAGATGCTTTTTTTCGTTCTTAATATATGATTTCTCAAAGTTAACCGATGGTTCGAAAAAACAAATTTTCCCCCTTTTTTCCACTACAAAAATTCAAAACTTTTGAACTACTGAGCCGATTCAGATGATCGACATATCAAACTGAAACTTATGAGTTAGTTTTCTTTGAAAAAATATTGCTTTTGCGAAAAATTTGGATTTTCGTTTCCGTAATTATTGATTGAGCTAGTTTTTCATAGTTTTCTCGGGGCTTTTTTTTATTTTTCGTTTTTAAGTTATTATTTTGCAAATTCAACAATTTATAACATTATAATTTTTAACAATTTATATATATATATTATTTTGCAATCTAGAATCCAATCTTCCCGCAAGTGTAATTTTTTATTCAAAGAAGGTTAGCTTGTTGCCTCCAATTTAATATGTCGATCATCTGAATCGGTTCACTAGTTCAAATGTTATGAATTTTTGCAAAAAGTCATTTTTGGTTAAAAGGGGAAAAATGATTTTTCCGACCACCGCTTAACTATGAAAAATCATATCTCAAAAACGAAAAAAACCTAATAAAAAAAACTAAAAATTACGGGCTTAATGTTTTGCGATAACGAACAAAATTACCACTTTTGACGAAAATCTGAGAACCACTATAACGGTTTGGCATGGAATAGTTGAATTATGGTAATAGTGTTCCTGGAATTTCGTCATAAGTTTTGTGATTTTATACTTGAATGTTCCGATCTTGGTTGTGTGTAGGTGTTAGTGGATAACAATATTGGAAAAAAATCGTTTTTTTAACTTTTTGTAGATTAACACAATATTTCATTAACCATGCCAATAATGAATTAACCTTGTCAATCAGCATTCGTTGGATTCCAAGAATGTTCCTGTAGGTCATTTTACTATAGGAAAAACTTTTGGTAAAATGAAAGATTTCCCTTTTTCTAATGACATTTCTTTTTCCCCAACCCTATATTTCGAATCAATCGCAGTCACGATCGTTGTATTTGGTGGTCATTAAACTCTAAGCAGTACCTTCTACTGGCAAGTTTTGCTTATATTTTAGCTTCTCGCAATAGTGTTCTCTGAAGCTATCTTGTTACGATTTAGGTGTCGTGCACAAATAACGTAACGCGAGAAGGGAGGGAGGGGAGCGTCAAGGTTGCGTTACTTTCTGTATATTAGGGATTGGAAATTGCGTTACGTAGGGGGGTGGGGAGGTCAAAAATCTGGATTTTTGGCGTTACGTAATTTGTGCATGACGCCTTATCTCCTGTTAATGAAATTTTTTTATAGTTACCATCTCTAGATTAGACTGTTGTTGAATGCTTCCCGGTTGGAAAATAACTCCAAATAACTTCCTGCCCCTCGTCACTAGGCCCTGCTAGCTGACAGGAGAATCACAAAGGAGTGAGGGTTGTGATGCAGTTTTTACTTCTCTTCGAGAAGTGAACGATGGATATTAATTCTGTAACCTAAGATTTAATTTTTAACAGAGTGGACCAAACTAATATGCTTCGGTCAGTCACGCATAGTCTTGTGAACTTGAGCTTTGGTAGACTGCACAACTCGTAGTTGCTCTCCGTGATTGACCTGAACCAGCGAAATTGCACAAAGAACACACTGAATGACGTTTGGAAGTGGCAAATCATTCTCATTGTGCAAGTTCCGATGATTCGAGCTTTAAATAGCCAATAACGACGCCGGCCACGTCTTTACAGTCACCAGGGGAATACGGTTTGATATGACAAACGCGCCCGAAGGCCGGAAGAGTCGCCTCTATAGCATGGCTATAGCAAATTATTAGTGGGAATGGGTACGACAAATCAGGATACACTGTGGTGAGTGATTCTGAACACGCGGACTTCCAACTTTTCAGCGAAACGAGATTTCGAAAATAATATCCATTCTGACCTGAGAAGGTCACTGAGAAAACTCATTTAAAAACTCTCGAACGATATATTTCTATTCATCACTCGTGTTACACTTCATTTTTTTTTAATTGTCTCGGCCGAGGTTATTGTTGGCAACCTGAAAAGGTCGCCGTGAAACTCCTTTAATATTCCTCGAATAGACGATATATTTTTCAACCTGAAAAGGTCGCAGAATGAAATCCTGACTTGGTGGTTTATCCATTTTTTCTTTGCCCAACAGCCAGTGCAACCATCCTCCTTAGGGGGCTAGGATCCTCTGCTCTAGTTCCCGATAGTTTCAGGTTTCTTCTCGGACATGCCACTATCGAGATCCTTCAGTCGCAGGCGGAGTTCCAAGCGTGGAGTCTGGCGTTCGAAACATAAAACCCTTAGAATGTAGGTTAAAAAGAATCTGCAATTTAAACCTAAACCTGTATAAATGGGGAACGTAATCTGGAAACAGCCAATTTAATTTTAAAAAATACGCAGTCGAATAAACCGAAGAAAAACAAAACTGAGAGATGAGATGAGATGAGATAGGTAAAATATTAAATTTACTTCGGTTGGTCACATAGTCCTGTTTCCTGTTTTCTTTTAAAAAAAACTTGCTCATATTACCATAATAGGTGCTATGGCGATAATAGTTTCTCTGCCCTCAATTAAAATGATGTGATGCGATTGGAAGGTTTGAACGTTTAAAAGTATTAAATTCAATCGAAATCGAAAATTGTTCATTTTAATATCTAATTGATATTAGAGTGGCGTTATGTATTATGTATGATGAATGTATTTTCAGAAAAACGATTTCTCAAGAAAACGTGAATGTTCGAAATAATTTAATTAAAAAAATCAATTATGTGACGAAAATCGCCGGGTCTGCTAGTAATAACAATGTAAAGAAAATGTTATACCAGAAATGAGTACAAGCGATGGGATGAAGCAGTTGTTCAATATACAACTATACCCCTCACCTCATCCCAAAATCCGGAACATCTCCGGTATCTCCGCTAAGTAGATTAATAAAACTTTCAAAAAAATTTCAAACTCTTGAAAAAAATATTTGTTCAGTATTTGTTCAGCACACTGAAATACCGAAGATGAGCGCTAGTTTGGGTGTAGTCAAATTTAATGAAGGTAATGAATTTTTTATAGTGCACTTTAAGTTGGCAACATATTTGATATGCAAGATATCTGTCCCTTGTTTTGTGTTTAATTTGATTTGCCATTTCATAGATAAATAGATCAACTACTAATGGATTTATAAAGCACAAAATAATATAATACAATATGGACAAAACGTTGAGGGATCGATCTTGACACTCTCGCCGCTTAACACTTCCATCGGCCGAAAGTGTCCTGAGGATTATGCTATTTGCTTCCAGCTCGCCTGAATTCAAGAATCATTCAAATATTTTATAAGCCTGTCTCGTTGTTGGACATATGCGACCCGGGGATAAGATTTGCCGTGTGCACGATAGCAAATATGGCAGTTCAAATATTAACACTTCTAAGAAGCCTGCCGTAAGCTACATTCAGAACGAATTGACGAATATCACTTTCGGGTTGAACAAGCGCCCTTAATAATTCACGCATATTGCTGTCCGTGTGAAAGTATCCGGGGCGAAGATGGCGATGTAGCACGCATAATTCATCCCTTGAGAGGGGTACTCTCACTTGACGTCGTCTCAATGCGTCTCTCTCGTTTTCGCTACTTTGAAACAACTGCAAAAACATTTAAAAAAAAGAAAGAGGGTGGAAGGGATGCTCTACCCGGGCTGTACGCGATCGGATGAAAGTGAAATGAAAGTAAGAGTTGATTCGTTTTCCAGCAACCTCTCCCCCCTCGCAAACGCTGCTGCTGCTGCTGCTGCGCCCAACTGTGGAAAGTGAAGGCCTTTAAATTAGCCATTTTTTGATTATTCCACATTTAAATAAGTACAATAACAATGAAAATGCGCGAGCCCCGCGCTCACTTTGTTTCCCCTCGGAGTACCCTTACAACGATATCAAAATATTGAGGGTGCGCGAGCTTTTGTTTGGATCCGCCAGCCAGCATGGAGGGCCTTCAACTGCCGCGAGTGAATGGTATGCTGGAGAAGGGAGTATGCACTCCGTACCCAGACGACGGCGAAGGACGACGTCAACGTAGGGCGTGCGAGAAATGTGTGGGGCAGCCAAACGCACACGCCATTTGGAAAAACGAGGAAACGATAGCCGCAGCCGCCGCCGCTGCTGTTACAACTTTCACTTTCACTCTCGAGCAGAGTTTTGCACGCTGCGCGTGGAGGAAACTGAAAAACACATAACCACACCGTCGTCGTTGTCGCATAACGCCTAAATTTCCAATCTCCGACCGACCCAGTAAAGTGAGCGGGAGATCTCTCTCGATCACAACCTTCGAAATCGGTGGTCATCAAGTGTGGCGTCGTCTGTAGTCCGCCTGCCATCAGCCAAATACAGGAACAACAACAGCAGCATATCACGGAAGAGAAACCGACCTCTGTGAATGCTACCGTGCGAGGTTGTTTTGAGACGGAGGGGAAGTCAGAGTGTGTACGTTTGTGGTGGCACCGTCCGATTGCGGAAGTGATTGGTTCTGGTCTTATGCTCGCAATAACTCCATCACTTTGCGTGAGGAAGTTGATCTCGCACGCGGTGCGTTTCGGCGCTGCGGTTCATCGCCGCCAATGAGCCGCGGACTTTCATTCGAGAGTTGAGTGCACAGACATTCGGTCGCGTTTCTGCCGTCTTCCTCGATAACCATGCCATTGGCCTTGTGTGAACCTTGCCAAGCCCCGACAACACAACGGACAGACAGCGCCAAATGTTCGAGCGATTCGGATCCGCAATCAAATCGGAAAAGTTTGAAAATCACTCCAATCCGCCGGCAATCGTCGGTTGTCCCCTCTATTAGTTCTGTCTCTATCCGTTCAACCGCCGACAGAACTTCAAAATACTAGGAGTCACCGAAATTTCAGCCCCCGCAGGGCTGAAAAAACGATGCCCGCGCCAATGTTCCCGAGGGTTCAACGGAACGCGAAACTCACCCGGACGGTCGCCCATCTAAATCATTAGATTTACCTTGAGTTTGTCCCGACTTGAACTCAACCTGTGTGCCATTCTTCTCTCCCTCTGTTGCTACACGTATCGACGACGGTTTTTTTTTTCAAAGCGGGTGGTACCCAAGAGGAACTTACACTCGTGGTTGGGTGAATGTGTGCGTGTATGTGTGTATGCGCGTCGCTTCTTTATGGTCTGCAGATATAGTTTCCCGCACTCGAATAACTATGGCGTGAATAGAACATCGCTTTGTCGCGACCGTGTTTGTGCTCTGTGCGCAACATGTTTGCCTTCAGGACGCGGCGTTCGACCATCTAGTCTCCGGCGTAGAATCTATTCCGAAGATATTGGAACCACCAGCGCGCGCCCATTTCAGCATTTCAAGGCTGCGAAGGTGGTGATGGTGCTGACGGAGTGGTAGAGTGGCACAGAAAATAATAACCATCGGTTGGCTATTGGCTTCTATCAAGGACAGCGCTCCGTTCGCTGCCGTCCGACGCTGGTGGTGACACGTTTCAATGAGTTCATTCCCGTTTCTCGATCCAGTCTACTGGAGGAATGGGGTTGTCAAACAGCCAATATACTTGCAAATGGATGTTGGTGAATTTTTAATCCCATAATGACGACCCAGAGCTCTCGTGCTTGAAGTTGCTATTGCTAAAAAACACTAAGTCCTTCCCTCATCGAGCGAGCCTCCCGGTCATATGTGCAGAACAACACTCCGACAGCAGGGGCAATGGTTTATTATTAAACATAATTTTGCTGCTTCTTTTCGGTTTCCCGCACATCGTGTACATATATACTGAATCATGCCGCGTACTCGTCGCGGTTCTCTTCCACGCGTAGATGATGAGCGACGTAATGTAAGGGAGAAGAAAACATTGACAGAATGGTATGAAGTACCCTCGCGATTTTTCTCCTCTACCTATCCGGTCTGTCTGTTCTGCAATTGATGATGATGATGATGATGATGATGCACATATTATGACATCGCTACCAACCGATGCATCACCGCTTTTTCGCAAGTCCCTGCCGGAATTGCAACAAGGGAATTAACTCCCATCTCCTGTGTGTGTTTTTTCCCTAACCCGTTGTAGTAGCAGCTGAGTAACAACTTCGGTAGAACCCTTTCTGATGTGTTGTTGAAGCAACACACGAAACAAACCGAGGTGCGTACGTACACATTTACTCTGGGATGGGGCTTTCCCCCCGGGGTCTATAGCAGTGGTTAGCAGCAACGGTAGCGTAACATGCTACAAAATACATTATGTATGTATGTTTGTGGTGGATGAAAATCGTCGAGGAACGCGTAGTGTAGGCGAAATGAATGACTCACCACAAGTTGATGAATTTCTAATCGCGCTCTGCGATTATTTCGTAGGTAGTCGCTTTTTATCGCATGGATTAATTACCCGCGAAACAAGAAGCTAATTGATTGAAAACATGGCAATTTAAAATCTTCTAGTAGATGTCATATACCCAACTATTTTCCTAACACTCTAATCGTATGGTGTATTACAGTGCTGTTTGAATTAATAAGTGTGGAAGTGTAGTAGTACGTGTACAAATGGAAAATTCTTATTTGTTTAAAAAAAACAAATGCTATTTTCACAAACGGACTTTTTCACACCAAAAGGCACTAGTAATAAAAACCGTTTTTATCGGTCAAGAATTTGAAGTTACTCATTTATTCAAGAAGTTTTCTTGTGCAATGAAATCGTTGTAATCATAGTCTCGATAATCTCAATGAAATAATAATCGTAATCGTTGTTTCATCGTATCGAAAAGTACAGAAATGTTGTAATATTTCAGAAAGCTGGGGGACCCAAAACATTGCACGTCTGAGGAAAGAAAACACATCAATCAACTAGTTTCAAGTCAAACGAAGTTCATGAGTTAAACGTTTTCATGGTAAAGAAATATACCTACTAGTGATGCACATCCGCGATAAACATCCGAAAAAATACTAACAGTGCATCTTACCAGGTGTGCATGTTGAAATTGTCCAATTGATGTTTTAGATGTTGCTAGCAGGGTTGTAACCATTGCTTCGATATGACATAAGTATTTTTTAAAATTTGACATAAAACAAATGACATTCGGCGAAGACAACAAAGTAACTTGGTTGTTCACGTACTAAAAATGTCGAGTCTCGTTCCGTATTAGGAACATTTGCGACATTCGCCATGAGCTACTAAAACTGGGTAAAGCAACAAATGTTGAAATAAAACTTGCATTGATATTACAGTGATATTACAACATCATAACGCACTGGTGCACGCTGCAATAAATGGACGCATTAAAAATCATTAATTGGAAAACGTTATCACACCCACCGTATCCTTCAGATCTAGCCATGTTTCATTGGGACATGCATTTGCACAGTAGTACTTCGCCGAATATAAATATGTCAAATAATGAGTCGGCGAATAATTTCCGTCGAAATAAAAAAAGTGTTGACGTAAGACTACGTCTTTGATTTTTATATAGGGGGGTCACTAGGGTGCCAATGAAAATGGTCATCTGGAATTTCAAAAACTTACCCTATAAAAATGTTCACCACCTCGAAAAAACACCCTATAAAAAGTATCAGCTCAATCGGACTTAAGGGAGAGTGGCGCAAAGCGGTCAAAGTTTGAGTTTTTTTGAATAAACGAAAAATCACCCAAGTGGGGAAAGGAAAATGTGGGTTTTAGATTTTTTTTTAAATTGATGCCAAATGTCTTAAAATTGCATGAAACGTCGAGATCTAGTGTAAACTCGAAAAAAAAAATCGACACTCTGGGAGTCTGATATGCACGATAATATATCCTATGCAAAATATTAGCTCATTCCGACTTCATTTACTGGTGTCACAAATGTTAAAATTTGTTTTTTTTTTTGAAAAACAAGTTGCAAGTTCCGAATGTAAAATCGAGATAACTAATTTTATTGGCACCCTAAACCATACTTTTCGTTTCGTATTCCGAACAAAAAATCGGCCCAGAGGGCCGATTCTGACAAAAAAAAATTTCGAGATGACACTAGATCTCGACGTTTTATGCCATTTTAAGACATTTGGCATCAACATTTTTGTTTTCGAAAACCCCGATTTGCTTCACTCCCCCCTTGGGTGATTTTTCGATTTTCATGAAACTCAAACTTTGACCGCTTTGCGCCACTTTCCCTTAAGTCAGATTGAGGGATTTTTTTGGCACAGGGTGCTTTTTCGAGGTAGTGAACATTTTGTATAGCGTAACTTTTTTGAATTTTAGGGTTGATTTTCTCCCATACATTCATTGGCACCCTATGGTTCACTCTAAGCCGAAAAACGAAAAAATTCAAATGCATATTACGCAAAATCGTTATTGCGATATATGTTACATTATATACCATTTGATCGTAAATTTATTCACCTTTTTTTATTTTAAAACAAACAGCGAAGACAGTAAAACAAGCGAACAATTTAGCGAATAAAGAAGGTATGTCTTTAAGATTTCACTTGTTGCTTGTGCTGTAGAGCAAGAGAAACAAACAACATGTTTACATACAATTCGGCCGGTAAACTCCATGGTAGAGACGGATACGAACTGATTCCGAACGGAGTGAACTGTTTGCGAACGAATGACATGCAGCTGAACTGAATACACGTGGAAAGTGGATTGCATAGGAAGGAACGGAAACGCTTGAGAAAAGCTAAAAAAGATATTGTCATTCACTATGTCAATCTATGCTACAATTGGAATTTAAAATAAGAATTGGTTTCATCATTGCAATTAAATTTGGATCTCGACAAAGCTGTCAATTGTCAATTTAATGCATTTATGTTGCATTGCTGTCAAAAAATGTGTTAACCCTTGTTGAACTATCATTAACCCTTAGCGAACGAATGCCCCTATACTCGCGGCATTGCAAATAATCTAAAAAAATCGAATGCCGCCATACATTCCGTCATATTTCAGGAATTCTGTTAGGTTATGCCTTTTTTATGCATGCAACGTGATCTGGAGCATTCCTTTCCGAGCACCTTATCTCGCTCTGGATATGAAGCACCTAATTTCTTAAAAATCCGTCGACCGACTGGTCATCGTTTTAGAAAAATGCGCTCGTTCGTTAAAGGCTAAATATGACCTTAGATGGAACCTAGGTTGAATCCCAACAGAAAATATGAAAAATTGCGCGATTCAAATTATTACATAAAACATTGAAAGCATGTCCTTTCTAATCTAGAAATATCAATGCCAGTTCATGATTAGCTGTGAAGCTGTCTATGCACTGTAAGATGAGAGGTTTCTCATCGTATTCAGCTAAATTAAATTTATGGAAGTAAAAAAAGTGACCAATCGATTAATATTTCTGTAGGGACGAGTTTATTAATAAGGATTTTTATGTACATCCAGGATTCTTTCTACCACTACAAATCATCAGTCCGTGAAGTTCAGCTCAGTTCAGTTCATATAACAAACATTTTTTCTATGTCTACTATTTGGAATCTTAATGAGTTAAACTTACGTATTTCTTAATTGTACGAAAAACACAATTCAAAAGCAATTATCCTTGAAGTCCTACATCAGGTTTCCGTCCGTCGAAAATTCGAAACGCTTTGGTATTTTTTTTTGTTGGAGCATAGCTCTAGTTTTTGTTTAAATGTGTTCTTACGTGCGGATTCATACGTTTGGATTTTTTTTAGAATTTTTAGAGCATTACAGTAAGAATATTATAAGTATTTCGAATATTGACTTATTCTTAGAATCTTGAAACCCAGTTTAGTACTGTCCTTGTTTCTAAATTTAAAAAAAATGCATATGGTGAAAAGATTTAAAGATATTTTAGTGCCGCTCAATGTTCGAACTATTCTGAAAAAAAACACGTACGAGCACATTGAAATGAAAATGAGAGCAGTTCTTTTTTTCGAGATAAATTTAATTTTATATGAATACTAGCTGACCCGGCAAACTTCGTCCCGCCCAAATTTTTTTTTTCGTTATCACATCCACGTTTTTTTACTAAGCTCTGTTCATAGGTCCAATCGCAGAATTATTCATTGATTGATCTTCTAATCTACCCTTTAAAATTACCTTTTACTATAAAATTCCTAGTACGTCTACCAAAATTCGACATTATAATATCAGATTATTTTCAGACACAAATCTCGTTCAAGATGTTTCAACCACTTGCAAATAACATGTTTCTCCGTTACGTTACATGCCAAATTAGGTTTTATTTGCTTGATTAATTCTCGAGTAATGCAGAAATTTATGTTTCATTTGTATGGCAGAACCATACAAATCCCTTAAGAGAGGGGGGACGAATATCTTACCACCATAGATTCATTTATTGCACCCTAAAACCTCCATATGCCTAATTTGGTTTAATTTGCTTGATTAATTCTCGAGTAATGTAAAAAATTGTGTTTCATTTGTATGGAACCCCCCCTAAGAGAGGGTGGTGGGGTATCACCCACCATAGAATTATTTATTGCATCCTTAAACCTCCATACTTCAAATTTCGTTTCATTTGTTTGATTAATTCTTTAGAAATTTTTTTTTAGAAATTTAGAAATTTGTGTTTCATTTGTTTGGCAGCCCCCCTTAGAAAGGGGGGAGGGGTCTCAAACTGTCACGAAAACCTTCCTCGGCCTCACTCGGCCAGTCACTCACAACTCATCAGTCATCCAGCGGGCAGACGACGGCAGCAACAGCTGTGAAAGACCTCGCTGGGCTCTCAAGACCGAGAGCTTAGTTTAGTTTTCCGAATTGACCCCTTTAATATTTATAATTCGGTTTAATAATTCAGAAAATCATCATCATCACACCGATAAGTCCGAACACATTTTTAAATTCACACAAGCTCTCTTCCGGTAAGAAAAACGTAAAAATCAATTCGCTTTTTATTGCTTAGAAATTTTTTTAGAATGTATCGAAATTTTAAAAATAACTCTTATTGTGATTTTCAATCTTTAGCAGATTCATCATTCAGAAGAAAGAATGTCGGGAATGAGAAATGAAGTTGTAACCATTAGCGTCAGAGGTATGGATGATAACTACTACGCCAGATTGCCTTCCAGCATCTGAAGATAGTTTATTCATGATTCATTCTTGTTCTCGCGAGAACAACACACGAGGTATGTGAGATTCGTGACATGATTTATCTACCTTTGACAACGCAAACAAAATCTCAAAATGCTTATGTGTGATTCTATCATACACAAACACTCCCCGCCTAACGGTATGAAAACTGACGCGATATATCCTATTTAATTTTTCTCTTCTGCTTTGCTTTTATGCATCAGTGCAAGCTCTGCACTATGCTTACTACGTGCATAATCTGAAGATGCATTCTGGGGCGAAAAATTTTGCATGTCCGTTTAACGCGGTAACAAAATCTGATCCACGGCGAACACCCCGATGAACCGCTGATCTATGTTCTTAGTGAACACGTAAGAATCTAGCATTGACCGGAAAACGACCACACATGAACCCAGAATTTTTTATTTGGGCAATGCTCATACAGGTCAAAAGCTTTCCTGACATCAAAAGACGAACAGTTCACCGGGCAGGAAAATGAATAACATGTTCTTTTAATAATCAATTTAAATCAGAGATCGAAATTCTCGCTCGGTTGCTAGAAAAGTATTCAGTCAATCAATCTAGTTTTCGATGAGTCGTGTAATGTTGGAATTTTCGTCTCTTCCTTTTCACCGAAAATTCTTTTTCAGAGAGAAAGAGGTGTGCGAGAATCTCTGATGTTTAACGAAAATGCTTTTTCGTCTCTCATTTAGTACTGAAAATATGGAGCGACAAATCAGAGCATACTTTACCAGTGTTGGAAAAAATCACCTTCGTTAAGATCAAATGCATAGATTTCCGGCTAGGTTGCATCGAAGACCTATATATTCACAAGGAAAATTAAAATGACAGATCCAGGCAACCATTGAATATGAGCAAATGAACTTTTGTCCTTCAATATGTTTTGATGTTTATTTTTTCCACCCAGTGTCATTTTCATCTTGATTATCGGGAACGTCAGAACTGAATTTCATTTCAGCCAAATGAATATCAGCTGTTGTTAACTTCTAACCTGAGGCTGCTGTGTGCGGTTGGGTTTTGCAGTTGCCGGATGCCGTAATCGGAAATACCTTATGAAATTCCCGATGTCGCAAATGACTTGACGGTAGCTAAAACCACTCGTTGTATCCATTCTGCATATGCCGTTGCTACCGTCTCGCCAAGTAAAATTTATTTTGAACTTAAATTCTCTGCCAGAACGAATATCGTTTCGGATGTGATGAATAACAATTTGTTGCTTTTGATATCCAAAGTATAAATAACAGCGAAGTTATGAACCCCACTCAATGTCGCATTCATTCATTATAGCAAATTTGCTCAAGCAACAGCGATATGAACAAAATGAACTCGTTTGTTATTGTCATCAATATAATGAGGGCAGTGTGTTTCAAGCTGAAAAATAGTCATACACTGGAACAAAATCATATTCGTTTCTCGTGAATATTTGTTGATATTCTAAGACACTGAACTTTACCAACGTAAGCCTGTTTAGACAGCGTCTAAAATGGATGTTTTTTCACTCAAATCGGTGAGCGTTTCAATCTCTGATTTAAATGAATAGTTTTCCCAAAAATGTTTTTTTGATACTGAAAAAAAAATAATGTCATTGATTATCGTTAGTCTGAGCTCCGTCGAAGCTATCCGTTCAGTGAGGCCGGAAAAGCACTCGCCGTACTTCCTTGAGAGAATACGAGAAATTTTGAGTGCTTTATCCAGACGCTGTTATGTTATTACCTTTGTCTGGGTCCCTTCACATTGCTCAATTCCGGGTAATGAGAGGGCTGACTCATTAGCAAAGGTAGGTGCGATTGAAGGCGATATTTATCAGCGTCAAATCGCCTTCAATGAATTTTACTCTTTAGTCCGTAAAAATACCATCGCTAACTGGCAACGCAAATGGAACGAAGATGAATTGGGCCGGTGGCTTCACTCGATTATCCCTAAGGTTAGCCTCAAACCATGGTTCAAAAGTCTGGACTTGAGTCGGGACTTTATTCGCACCTTCTCCCGACTCATGTCCAATCACTGTTCGTTAGATGCGCTACTCTTTCGTTTCAATCTGGCCGGCAGCAATATCTGCGTTTGTGGCCGAGGTTACCACGACATCGAACACGTTGTTTGGTCGTGTGAGGTGTATCTTGTTGCCAGATCGAATTTAGAGAACTCCCTTCGGGCTAGAGGAAGGCAGCCCAATGTGCCGGTGAGAGATGTGTTGGCTCGGTTAGACCTTGATTACATGTCCCAAATATATGTTTTCCTTAAATCTATCGATGTTCGTGTGTGATTATCCTTATATCCTTATACCCTCCATTTCTTCCTTTGTGAGTAATTGGTCCGCTTGCTATAAACAGAAGAATGAAATGTAAATTCACAACTGATGTACGAATAGATTTAAGAATTGAGTGTGTGTGATTATCAACATTGTAATAATTTCCTTATACCCCATCCTTTTCCTGAGAAAATGTCACCCTTTTAATCTCGAGTCCACCACGAGTAATCGGTTTCCCACATTACTAACCATAGATTTAAGAAAATTGTTCATATATATAGTTTTAAAAATATATTTAAGATTTCGGCTCCTTTAAACTTATGTAACTGAGCCTGTAAAAATAAACGAATTTATAAAAAAAAAAAAAAAATTGATTATCGTTCATCATGCCGAAATCAAATCCAAATATTTGTTTTTACCTAATGATACACACTTATGGTGGGTATGGGTTGTTGTTTGGTTTGGTTGAAAAACTTTTTTCGGGGTTGTTACCCTAGCTCATATGTTGTAGAGTCTGATGCGTTGGGTTCAGGTGATTTTCGAGAGTTTTTGACCAATCGAATCCAATCCACTCCACACATTTGAATGGATAATTTTTACCGTTTTGTTTCAGAAATGTTAACCAATATGAACAATGTTTTTCATAGATCAAATAGATACAACCAAACCACTAGAACTAGTGTTTTCCTGACTACCCATTCTCACACTTTACGGTTATTAAACCATCAGCACGAAGCAAAACGAATTCATCAACAGGAAAAGTCATCGCTCTCTTGTAATGCTTGTGCACACCTCATACACGCCACTGCGGGACTGGATTCGTTGGTCGACAGGCTGAAACAGTTGTTGTTAGAATGGTGAATCCAGAATATATAAACAGCCAGCCATCGAAGTCGTTAACCCCTCGCCTTAAAATAAGAAGAACAAGAAGAAACATTCTAATAAGCTTCGTAGCTCACATAGAAAGTTCCAAAAGCGAAGGCTATTATTCCGTTACGAATCGATGATCTCGATCGGCAGTACGCTTCTCCGATAATTCCTGGTTAACTCATCCTCATCGACTCGACAGGTTCGACACGGGTCTCTCCCCTCTTTTCCCCGCAGCAGCTAATCATTCGCTTTTCCGTATTCAGATTTCGATCTGAGTCACGATCGCATTGGTCCCCCCGATGACTTTTGGTTGTCGTTTACCTCTCTCGGCGCACAATGAAACCCTTTCGGATCGAAGCTTTCACCCATTCAATTTATCCCACTACCTTTGATATGACTGTTTTGAACTTAGGCCTACATCAATGAAAGCTAGGAAACATTAGAAAGAAAGAAAAAACAAAGAAACAAGAGTTCACCAACTCCCGCATGCAAAGCCAATGTTGATGCAATGGGTAACACAACAACGTAAACAAGAAACGAAACAACAACAATCGAATCGAGGTGAAATTTCAAATATCTCTCTCCGGCGTAGAAAGTCGCCGGGGTACATTCTCTCCCGCGTAAGACCCAAAAGAGATTGACGTGTTGAATGTTTTCAAGAGAAAATTCGTACCGTCAGTCAATATAAGTTGTGGGACGCGGCGGGTGCCGAAAGTGGGCGGTAGCGGAAACGAGCGGCGATGGCGACGTAATAGATTTACACTTCCTAGTCTCACTCGCGCTTCGTTTTCGTTTTTCTATTTTCACGCCGAAGGGCTTCTCACACACCAACAAATCGCCCGACCAACCGACCAGCCAAGCAAATCCGTGGCGGTGGAGGTGTGTGATTATGTAGGCCGTTTTTCGCGGCAGCATTCACATGAATGTGCAACGCGCGCGTGAATGCCAAGCGTGCGGCCATTGCGGTTCGTTTGTAGTATAGCCCATAGTGCAAAGTTTATGCGGTGGTTTAGGGGAAAATTATAGAATTTAAAGTGATTTACGATTTCAAGTTGTAACACCAGAATATGTTGATGTTGCCAATAAAAAACACATAGTAAACATGCGTACTCTGATTTTATTTTTCTAGCGACTGATGCGCGCGCAAAAAAATCGCGTAATTTCGAGAGAATCGCGTTAAAAAAGTTTGCCCCATCACCGGCGCGCGCTCGTCATAACCTCATAACTCGCACACGTTCTCGCAGAATTTCTTTTCTTCGCTTTCTCTTCCCTACGAAGCGACGGCTGGCAGTGCCAAATCGCGTAACTTCAAGATAATCACGTATAAAATCGCGTAATTCGAGAGAATCGCGTAAAATAGAATCACGGGAAAAAATCACGTATAAAAAGAATCCAGTATACTTGCATTTTCCAATTTTAATTTTTAACTTAATTCTGTTTTTTTTGCGTATCAGCACAAAAGAAAAAACGAACAGTGATCTAAATGATCAGGATTTGATTTTTTTTCTACGTGGAACTTTTTTTACACTGTCCCTGCCCATGTTTTTCAGATTATGCAGTAAAAACTATCTTTTTAAGCTACTCGTGAAGTTTTGTACAATTTTGTAATACGACTTTTCTCGTGAAATCGCTAAGGTGCTAAGGTTTTCTAAGGTGCCCTGAAGTCGAAGCTCCCAGCAAGACTTGGCGTTGACTCAGAAGTCGCATGTTAACCAAGAATGGCTTTAGAACGACCTTCCATACTTCATTCTCATCTAAGAAAAAGACCACCTGATCCCCGGAACTGAATTCACTAGATTACTCCATTTAGGATATATTGAAGGGGAATATCAATACCAATAGGTACACCCAAATTAGCGTTGACAGAAAAAATATCATCTTTGGCGAAAAAAACTGCTTTATCGTGTGCTGAAGGGTGAAATGCCCAAATATGGAGTAGACCTCTTATTCTCTCAGACTGAACGTCAGCTTGGAATTGTACCGAAAAAAAGTGCAAACGATGCCAAGGTTAGATCAGAGCAATATAATCGGTTAAAAAATGAAAACGAACCTTTTGATCATGTGTAATGTATCATGAGAGTTATTGCGTTCAGCTCTCCCAGGAGACTGAAAGTCTCTATAATAAAGAGAGAAAAAAAATGCATTAACCAACTGACAAATTTTTAACTTCCTCAACTTTCACTGGTTTTTCAACATCCCCGGAACAAAATTTTCCAAATAAAGGTTGGCGCAGGCCTGTCAGTATACAGGGAAACTTCGATATAAAGTACCCTCGATATAACGTACACATTTTCAATGCGTAAAAAATATTTTTGAAATAGATACTGATGGTTTCATGGCAATCTCATTGGGAAATTATGAAGCGGAATTGCGGAATTTGTGCCAAAGTGACTCGGGATGCTGCAGACATGAAGAAATCGTGAAGTAAAATGGCCGCTGAGGTTGACCAACAGAAAGTCCAAACTTCAAAGGAGGGCATCTGAAGTACGAAAATTCACCAAAACTGTAAAGGAATATTTTTTCCAATATTTTTCTCTGAAACCTGTACTTGTACCTTTAACCAAAAATAATCCAGACATTGGCTTTCGCGATCGACATGGATATATGTTCAGTGAATCGTAGTTTGCTGTCCAACATCAGTCCAAGATCGTTTATAGAATCGACTCTTGCGAGCGTCAACTGGTCCATCGAAAATTCGAATCTGATCGGCGACTGATCACGGGTCAAGGTGATGACCTTGAATTTGGCTGTGTTTACTTGCATGCAGTTCAACTGACACCACGTTATTAACTGAGCAATATCAGATTGAAGTGCACAACAATCTAGCGTCGAGTTGATAGTAGGGTATAACTTAAGATCATCAGCGTATAGCAACTTACAGGAGCATAAGTGGCCACAAACGTCGTTGATGAATAAAACAAAGATCAAAGGTCCCAAGTGATTGTCTTGCGGAACACCTGATGGTATTTCGAAGATCTCAGATTTGACATCATGAACCTTAACGAAGGCCTTCCTACATGATAAGTAAGAGTTCAGCCCGCGAAGAATCCACGGAGGCAGACCAAGACGATTCAGTTTTGAAACGGCGAGATTGTGAGGTACGAGGGTCACTATTTATATTTCGGGAATTGGCAACACTGATGTCATGTGAGTCCATCTGACGGTTCCATCGTAAAGTTTGACACTTTTTGACGATATACGTACTCAGAACATTTTGTCATACGGACGCTATTTGTTTATTTTATATTTAGTTGAAAGTTTGGTCTCGGCAAAAAAATGGAACTGAATCGTGAACATTTTCGTGCGATGATTTTTTACGACTTTCGACGTGGATTATCACAACAAGAGTGCGTCAATCAACTTAATTTGACTTTTGGCGATGAAGCTCCATCAAAAACCACTGTGTATCGCTGGTATAGTGAATTCAATCGTGGTCGTAGTTCGCTGTCCGACGAGTTTCGTGAAGGTCGTTCAAAATCGACTGTAGTGCCAGAAAACATCGATGCTGTGCACGAAATGATTAAGCAAGATCGTCATGTAACCTATTGTGAGATTGAGGCATCCCTAAGCATTAGTTCCACCAGCATATATGCGATATTCCATGAACACTTAGTTGTGCGAAAATTATGTTCACGTTGGATCCCACATAATTTGACAATCGCTCAAAAAAAAGGCTCGTGTCGATTGGAATAAATGCTTTGAAAATTGGTTTAAGCGCATGCAAAAGTGTATCGATCATCGTGGCGAGTACTTTGAAAAACAATAAAAATATATTCGCAGCTTAACTATTTGTTTTTGTTCGTATTCCCGAAATATAAATAGTGACCCTCGTACTGTGCTGGTGAAGGTCATCAAGTTAGAGATTGTCGAGCGCTTTTTCATGAATCCATGTTGAGAATCCGAGATCATTGGCCGACCAGCTGAACACAACTTGTCGTGCAAAAGTCTTTCTTGCAACTTGGCCAAACAGCTCAACATCGAAATGGGCCGATAATTTTCCACATTGTGCGAATTACTAGCCTTGAAGATCGGTGTGATTGATGCCAGCTTCTAAACATCCGAAAAAATGACATCCATAAGGAAGTGGTTAAATATAAGCATGACGGGAACGGTTAAAGATGCAGCACTGTTCTTGACGAAGGATGGTGGAATATAGTCCGGACCTGGACCCTTCGATGCAACAACCGAGCTTCCGAGAGCTTCAAAAATATCGGCGCGACTGGAGTGAGGCTGCTGCATGCGAATATCATAGCTTGGTAATTGATCACATACAGCTGCAACGGAGGAAGCTCAGCATGCTCGAAAACGCTACGGAAAAATTTAGCAAAGAGATTCGCAGAATTGTCACTGGTGATGGAGTTTTGGCTGCCATAAGTTACGTCTAGCGGAATACCAGGTAGTTTTTTCGAGCATTCACAAACGACCAGAAAGCTGATGGATTTTCTCTAAGGTCAGTCTGAAGCCGATCAATGTACTTCCTAAAGCAAAATTCATGCAGACTACTGTACTCGGTTGGATGGTTGAAGCCCTTTGAATGATCTGAAACTCTCACTTGCGCTATCAGTTGAACAACATGATTTCAATGTTTCACTAACAGGGATTTTGACGTCGAAGGCTGACAAAACGGTACTCGGAAGATCTTGAAATTAATACATTAGGGACCGCACGTCTTGGGGCAAACTTGAACGCTTCATCTGTTCAGATTCCACAAATGAGATCGTTTCCTTCGATGTGGATGAGACGAAGGCGAGCCATCGGTAGATCTTTTTGATTCTTGGCAAAACCGAGGATTTCACCTTCAAGTGTAGAAAACACGTAACAGATTGGTAGTTTTGTTTATTATCACAAAATAAATTATTAAATGTATTTTTTGTTTGTTTTTATTGGGGTAACTATTTCCGTTTCAAGGTGGTCCGAAAAATCAATTTTTCACCTGTTTTTTTTCCCAAAATGATTTTTTAAAAAATAATAACTTTTTAACTACTGAACCGAGTCAGATGATCGACATATCGAATTGACGCCTAGTCTTCAATTTTATATATAAGCTTCTTTTCTTTGAAAAAATATTACTTGAATTATTAAATTGGATTTCATTTTCGAAATTATTGATTGTATTTGTTTTTTTACAGTTTACTTGGTTAAAGATAGAGGGCGATAAATGTTTTTTTTTTATTTTTCCTTGAATGCTGAGTTTTTTTTCTATAATATATCCAAAATTGAGAGAAGTGTTTTTTTTTGTTTTTGAGTTAGGATTTTTCAAAGTTCACATGTTTTGGTTGCGCAGGTAGCTAAATGAAAAATATTTCAGATGAACTTATTCTATTCCGAACATGCCATGTACAAAGTTAGAAACCATAAGCTTTTAAGAAAAAAATATCAAAAAATATAGCGCCCTCTATCTTCAACCGAGTAAACTTTTAAAAATGAATGCGATCAATACTAACGAAAACAAAATCCAATTTTCTCCGCAAGTGTGCTATTTTTTCAACGCCGATTGGTTTCAATTTAAAATGTTGATCATCTGAATCGGTGCAGTAGTTCAAAATTAACGAATTTTTGAAAAGTCATATTTCAAAGAAAAAGGTGAAAAATCTATTTTTCGGACAACCCTAAAATGGAAATGGGCACCCTAATGAAAAAATAAAAATATTATTTTGCAATAAAGAACAAAACTACCACTTTTCATGAAAATCCGAGAACCACCAGATCATTATGGCATGGAATGGCTGATGTACAGTGACACAAACTCGTATTCGAACGCCACCATGCAGATATCTTTTCACTACTTTTGAAAGTCTAAAACAAGTTATCGAAACATTCTATTTAGATAATGGTATATACATCTTTTCGAAGCTTAAACCTCCAGCTTTTGGAATAATTTACGAACATATTTTATTTTGATGTGTGTAGATGTCGTGGTCAAAAATATCGGAAAGAAATAAAAACCACCAACCAACTTAATGCAAATCTAATTAATTTTATCAACCAGTCTTAATTTGATTCCTATATCGTTCATGTAAGACCTTCTCATACAGAGATATTTTTGTTTGAAAGAAAAATTACCACTTCGCCTTTGATGATGGATAATTCAATAAACAATGATCGCACCGCAAACTAAAAAGTAATTTTGAAAAATTAAAAAAAAATCTGTACATGTTAAATGAAAAATTACCAAAAACAGGCCTTTCAGAAAATCATTTGTATTTGGTAAATATTGCTGAAAATTCTAATGTTAGCAATGAAAAAACAGCCTAGTGTATCCCCAAAACACCTGTGAACTTTTCATATTGATACGTTCAGTCGTTTCTTTTTAGCGATTTTTCAAAGTTTGGAGTGAATTAGAGAAGCAAATCGTACCAGAAGTACGAAATGCTACGCGTCTCTCAGAGTGAACGATTCGTAACATTCGTTTTCATGAACCAAAGAGGAAAAATGGTTTCTCGGATCATGTAATGTAATGTAATATTTTTCCAAAAAAGGCTAGCTATTTGGCATCAATTAATTATGTCAATCAACTGATTCGGTCCAGTAGTAGAAAAGTTGTATTTTTTTTAAAGTAATTTTTGGAGAAAAGAGGAAAAAAGTTGATTTTTCAGACCACCCTAAAATGGAAATGGTCACCCTAATGGAAAATTTAAAAAAAACCAGTCTAATGTTCTACGTTAAAAACAAAACCACCACTTTCCACGAAAATCTGTGAACCACTCAATCGGCTTGGCATGGATCGGCTTGACATGAAATGTTTATTAGAGTACCAGTGTCAAAAAAAGTGAACTTCATGAAACAAACATGAAAACCGGAGTACACGAAATCGGGGTTTTAATTTTTTTTTAATTGCATGATACGTCGAGATTTACAGTTATCGAGATAGCGGTAAATCTCCACTTTTTGAGCAATTATAAGACATTTGAAGTCAAAAAAAATTTTTTTAAAACCCAAATTTCCGGTGATTTTATGGGTTTCAAAAACTCTAATTTTAACGTCTGCGACACTTGTAAATGAAGTCCGATTGAGCTAATATTTTGCATTGGGTATTTTATCGTGTGAATCAACATTTCGCACGAAGTTCCATATGAAAAATCGAGATGACCATTTTTCTTGGCCCCCTAAACCATACGTTTTGCCTCGTAGTCTCAGAATGTCGATTTTTGACAAAAAAAATCGAGATGACAGTAGATCCCGACGTTTTATGCAATTTTAAGACATTTGGTATGGATAGGTGTATTTGGAAGAGGGTCTCCAAAAGCGGCTTCTTCCTCTCCTGAAGGTCTTTCGAAGGTCTGACCATCTACTGGCCGAATTTGGCGAATGATGTCAACTCCGTGCCGAAAAATCTTAACCCCCCAAACATTCCGGAACTGCGCCCAATAGAAAAATACCATAGGCCATTATGAACAGGCAGCTCCTAAAACGATCTAAAGTGGTGAAGATTGTAGAAGGAATGAAGAAAAAATGGGTTAATATGCATCGCATTATTTAGTGTCTTCCCAACCACGACAGAAGGAAAAATAGTTTGTTATAAAACGTGATAAAGAACTATCGAAACTCCAAAGCTTCATTGTACGCTACATTCGAGGTTTAAAAAGACAATTGAACCGGCCCAATATCAACAATATTAAATGCATGATAACCTCGAATTTAACAAGCTTCCTTGACAATCACACGCAGACGAAAACGTGAAGTTAGTATTGAAAACGGCCGAAGAGTTCAAAGTGACAGACTAATTCTCCTTCGAGCGTGAAATACGCTTCCCAGCCAAACAAACTTAACAATTCAACCTGTCTAGGTCAGAGTGCTTTTGGAACGGCTGCTGCTGCTGCTATATGAATAATTCCTCTGTGCGCGACACAATTCTCGAACTGTTCGCAAAGGTGGTCGGTCTCGACGGCGGTAGCATTGTGTCATGGGCCCAACCTCCGGACACCATTAATTTCCGGCTAAACAACACAAAAATAACCGGTAAGGCCCGATCGGCGAGAGCTAATTCTGTATACCCTGAAAAATCTCCGAGACTCCGCCAAAAAGTGTCACACTAATGTGTTGTATTTATGAACGCTTTTGACGCCAAATTATTCC
Organism: Toxorhynchites rutilus septentrionalis; assembly: GCF_029784135.1. Taxonomy (NCBI): domain Eukaryota; kingdom Metazoa; phylum Arthropoda; class Insecta; order Diptera; family Culicidae; genus Toxorhynchites; species Toxorhynchites rutilus. The sequence goes on along the minus strand of NC_073744.1, from coordinate 75,683,226 downwards.
GAATTTATAATCTGTAACCGTGCTTCTCGAGGTTCTCTTCTTTCCGTCCGTGTTGGTTGGCACAACACACAATGACAAACGGTGCTAAAATCCCGCCAAGGTGTTTGTGTATGGAGGGTCATCGTCATGATCGTCATCGTCATCATCATCGGCAGCAATAAAAATATCCCTTCCCCAATTATCCAAATGTGATCTGAACTTTGTTCCATCAACCAGATGCCATCAGAGAGGAAACCTTGTGGCTGCTGTTCGGACGAACTTTAGTTTTCAACCAACCGCAAGTCCGGTGTCCCGAAGAACAACTTTCTCCATCTGTGTGCCACAACATGTAAGAACCCCTAAAAAATTCTCAGGAAAGACCAACCATTTTGGGTACCAAATACGGCGAATCTTATCTTCGGCAGGAACCCCACACCTCACCACCTGCTGTTTT